>NC_090699.1:10630931-11830931 GCF_040954835.1 Lepisosteus oculatus | reverse complement strand
CTTTTCTTCAATATGATTTGGGCTAAAAATCCATCCCTGAAAATAAAAATTCTCTGAGTAGTGTGGAAATGCTGATCCTTACCCTACCTGGGGTGTCCACTGAGTATTCCGCGAACTCTATCTGAAGTTCTCTCGGCATGGGATTTTGAAATGTTCCCCAAACCAAAAGGAATAAGTGGGAAACAATCATGGAAACAGATAGAAGCACTTGCATTTGAATGAGTTTCAAGCATGCTTGGGTATTCGTGTGATCTGAGTGACTCAGTTTTGGAATACAACTGTCGCGTGGTGCACCGCGACCTCCAGGCACCCCGGAGTTTCTGAAAAAAAATTTTCTGCGATTTTCACGAAACCACTTTTCTTCAACTTGATTTGGGCAAAAAATCCATCCCTGAAAATAAAAATTCTCTGAGTAGTGTGGAAATGCTGATCCTTACCCTACCTGGGGTGTCCACTGAGCATTTCCGCGAACTCTATCTGAAGTTCTCTGGGCATGGGATTTTGAAATGTTCCCCAAACCAAAAGGAATGAGTGGGAAACAATCAAGGAAACAGATAGAAGCACTTGCATTTGAATGAGTTTCAAGCATGCTTGGGTATTCGTTGGATCTGAGTGACTCAGTTTTGGAATACAACTGTCGCGTGGTGCACCGCGACCTCCAGGCACCCCGGAGTTTCTGAAAAAAAATTTTCTGCGATTTTCACGAAACCACTTTTCTTCAACTTGATTTGGGCTAAAAATCCATCCCTGAAAATAAAAATTCTCTGAGTAGTGTGGAAATGCTGATCCTTACCCTACCTGGGGAGTCCACTGAGCATTTCCGCGAACTCTAGTTGAAGTTCTCTGGGCATGGGATTTTGACATGTTCCCCAAACCAAAAGGAATGAGTGGGAAACAATCATGGAAACAGATAGAAGCACTTGCATTCGAATGAGTTTCAAGCATGCTTGGGTATTCGTGTGATCTGAGTGACTCAGTTTTGGAATACAACTGTCGCGTGGTGCACCGCGACCTCCAGGCACCCCGGAGTTTCTGAAAAAAAATTTTCTGCGATTTTCACGAAACCACTTTTCTTCAACTTGATTTGGACTAAAAATCCATCCCTGAAAATAAAAATTCTCTGAGTAGTGTGGAAATGCTGATCCTTACCCTACCTGGGGTGTCCACTGAGCATATCCGCGAACTCTATCTGAAGTTCTCTGGGCATGGGATTTTGACATGTTCCCCAAACCAAAAGGAATAAGTGGGAAACAATCAAGGAAACAGATAGAAGCACTTGCATTAGAATGAGTTTCAAGCATGCTTGGGTATTCGTGTGATCTGAGTGACTCAGTTTTGGAATACAACTGTTGCGTGGTGCACCGCGACCTCCTGGCACCCCGGAGTTTCTGAAAAAAAATTTTCTGCGATTTTCACGAAACCACTTTTCTTCAACATGATTTGGGCTAAAAATCCATCCCTAAAAATAAAAACTCTCTGAGTAGTGTGGAAATGCTGATCCTTACCCTACCTGGGGTGTCCACTGAGCATTTCCACGAACTCTATCTGAAGTTCTCTGGGCATGGTATTTTGACATGTTCCCCAAACCAAAAGGAATGAGTGGGAAACAATCATGGAAACAGATAGAAGCACTTGCATTTGAATGAGTTTCAAGCATGCTTGGGTATTCGTGTGATCTGAGTGACTCAGTTTTGGAATACAACTGTCGCGTGGTGCACCGTGACCTCCAGGCACCCCGGAGTTTCTGAAAAAAAATGTTCTGCGATTTTCACGAAACCACTTTTCTTCAACTTGATTTGGGCTAAAAATCCATCCCTGAAAATAAAAATTCTCTGAGTAGTGTGGAAATGCTGATCCTTACCCTACCTGGGGTGTCCACTGAGTATTCCGCGAACTCTATCTGAAGTTCTCTGGGCATGGGATTTTGAAATATTCCCCAAACCAAAAGGAATAAGTGGGAAACAATCAAGGAAACAGATAGAAGCACTTGCATTTGAATGAGTTTCAAGCATGCTTGGGTATTCGTGTGATCTGAGTGACTCAGTTTTGGAATACAACTGTCGCGTGGTGCACCGCGACCTCCAGGCACCCCGGAGTTTCTGAAAAAAAAATTTCTGCGATTTTCACGAAACCACTTTTCTTCAACTTGATTTGGGCTAAAAATCCATCCCTGAAAATAAAAATTCTCTGAGTAGTGTGGAAATGCTGATCCTTACCCTACCTGGGGAGTCCACTAAGCATATCCGCGAACTCTAGTTGAAGTTCTCTGGGCATGGGATTTTGACATGTTCCCCAAACCAAAAGGAATGAGTGGGAAACAATCATGGAAACAGATAGAAGCACTTGCATTTGAATGAGTTTCAAGCATGCTTGGGTATTCGTGTGATCTGAGTGACTCAGTTTTGGAATACAACTGTCGCGTGGTGCACCGCGACCTCCAGGCACCCCGGAGTTTCTGAAAAAAAAATTTCTGCGATTTTCACGAAACCACTTTTCTTCAACTTGATTTGGGCTAAAAATCCATCCCTGAAAATAAAAATTCTCTGAGTAGTGTGGAAATGCTGATCCTTACCCTACCTGGGGTGTCCACTGAGCATTTCCGCGAACTCTATCTGAAGTTCTCTGGGCATGGGATTTTGACATGTTTCCCAAACCAAAAGGAATAAGTGGGAAACAATCAAGGAAACAGATAGAAACACTTGTATTTGAATGAGTTTCAAGCATGCTTGGATATTCGTGTGATCTGAGTGACTCAGTTTTGGAATACAACTGTCGCGTGGTGCACCACGACCTACAGGCACCCCGGAGTTTCTGAAAAAAAAATTTCTGCGATTTTCACGAAACCACTTTTCTTCAACTTGATTTGGGCTAAAAATCCATCCCTAAAAATAAAAACTCTCTGAGTAGTGTGGAAATGCTGATCCTTACCCTACCTGGGGTGTCCACTGAGTATTCCACGAACTCTATCTGAAGTTCTCTGGGCATGGTATTTTGACATGTTCCCCAAACCAAAAGGAATGAGTGGGAAACAATCAAGGAATCAGATAGAAACACTTGTATTTGAATGAGTTTCAAGCATGCTTGGGTATTCGTGTGATCTGAGTGACTCTGTTTTGGAATACAACTGTCGTGTGGTGCACCGTGACCTCCAGGCACCCCGGAGTTTCTGAAAAAAAATTTTCTGCGATTTTCACGAAACCACTTTTCTTCAACTTGATTTGGGCTAAAAATCCATCCCTGAAAATAAAAATTCTCTGAGTAGTGTGGAAATGCTGATCCTTACCCTACCTGGGGTGTCCACTGAGTATTCCGCGAACTCTATCTGAAGTTCTCTGGGCATGGGATTTTGACATGTTCCCCAAACCAAAAGGAATGAGTGGGAAACAATCAAGGAATCAGATAGAAACACTTGTATTTGAATGAGTTTCAAGCATGCTTGGGTATTCGTGTGATCTGAGTGACTCTGTTTTGGAATACAACTGTCGTGTGGTGCACCGTGACCTACAGGCACCCCGGAGTTTCTGAAAAAAAAATTTCTGCGATTTTCACGAAACCACTTTTCTTCAACTTGATTTGGGCTAAAAATCCATCCCTAAAAATAAAAACTCTCTGAGTAGTGTGGAAATGCTGATCCTTACCCTACCTGGGGTGTCCACTGAGTATTCCACGAACTCTATCTGAAGTTCTCTGGGCATGGTATTTTGACATGTTCCCCAAACCAAAAGGAATAAGTGGGAAACAATCAAGGAAACAGATAGAAGCACTTGCATTTGAATGAGTTTCAAGCATGCTTGGGTATTCGTGTGATCTGAGTGACTCAGTTTTGGAATACAACTGTCGCGTGGTGCACCGCGACCTCCAGGCACCCCGGAGTTTCTGAAAAAAAAATTTCTGCGATTTTCACGAAACCACTTTTCTTCAACTTGATTTGGGCTAAAAATCCATCCCTGAAAATAAAAATTCTCTGAGTAGTGTGGAAATGCTGATCCTTACCCTACCTGGGGTGTCCACTGAGCATTTCCGCGAACTCTATCTGAAGTTCTCTGGGCATGGTATTTTGACATGTTCCCCAAACCAAAAGGAATGAGTGGGAAACAATCATGGAAACAGATAGAAGCACTTGCATTTGAATGAGTTTCAAGCATGCTTGGGTATACGTGTGATCTGAGTGACTCAGTTTTGGAATACAATTGTCGCGTTGTGCACCGCGACCTCCACGCACCCCGGAGTTTCTGAAAAAAAAATTTCTGCGATTTTCACGAAACCACTTTCCTTCAACTTGATTTGGGCAAAAAATCCATCCCTGAAAATAAAAATTCTCTGAGTAGTGTGGAAATGCTGATCCTTACCCTACCTGGGGTGTCCACTGAGTATTCCGCGAACTCTATCTGAAGTTCTCTGGGCATGGGATTTTGAAATGTTCCCCAAACCAAAAGGAATAAGTGGGAAACAATCAAGGAAACAGATAGAAGCACTTGCATTTGAATGAGTTTCAAGCATGCTTGGGTATTCGTGTGATCTGAGTGACTCAGTTTTGGAATACAACTGTCGCGTGGTGCACCGCGACCTCCTGGCACCCCGGAGTTTCTGAAAAAAAATTTTCTGCGATTTTCACGAAACCACTTTTCTTCAACTTGATTTGGGCTAAAAATCCATCCCTGAAAATAAAAATTCTCTGAGTAATGTGGAAATGCTGATCCTTACCCTACCTGGGGAGTCCACTGAGCATTTCCGCGAACTCTAGTTGAAGTTCTCTGGGCATGGGATTTTGACATGTTCCCCAAACCAAAAGGAATGAGTGGGAAACAATCAAGGAAACAGATAGAAGCACTTGCATTTGAATGAGTTTCAAGCATGCTTGGGTATTCGTGTGATCTGAGTGACTCAGTTTTGGAATACAACTGTCGCGTGGTGCACCGCGACCTCCTGGCACCCCGGAGTTTCTGAAAAAAAATTTTCTGCGATTTTCACGAAACCACTTTTCTTCAATATGATTTGGGCTAAAAATCCATCCCTGAAAATAAAAATTCTCTGAGTAGTGTGGAAATGCTGATCCTTACCCTACCTGGGGTGTCCACTGAGTATTCCGCGAACTCTATCTGAAGTTCTCTCGGCATGGGATTTTGAAATGTTCCCCAAACCAAAAGGAATAAGTGGGAAACAATCATGGAAACAGATAGAAGCACTTGCATTTGAATGAGTTTCAAGCATGCTTGGGTATTCGTGTGATCTGAGTGACTCAGTTTTGGAATACAACTGTCGCGTGGTGCACCGCGACCTCCAGGCACCCCGGAGTTTCTGAAAAAAAATTTTCTGCGATTTTCACGAAACCACTTTTCTTCAACTTGATTTGGGCAAAAAATCCATCCCTGAAAATAAAAATTCTCTGAGTAGTGTGGAAATGCTGATCCTTACCCTACCTGGGGTGTCCACTGAGCATTTCCGCGAACTCTATCTGAAGTTCTCTGGGCATGGGATTTTGAAATGTTCCCCAAACCAAAAGGAATGAGTGGGAAACAATCAAGGAAACAGATAGAAGCACTTGCATTTGAATGAGTTTCAAGCATGCTTGGGTATTCGTTGGATCTGAGTGACTCAGTTTTGGAATACAACTGTCGCGTGGTGCACCGCGACCTCCAGGCACCCCGGAGTTTCTGAAAAAAAATTTTCTGCGATTTTCACGAAACCACTTTTCTTCAACTTGATTTGGGCTAAAAATCCATCCCTGAAAATAAAAATTCTCTGAGTAGTGTGGAAATGCTGATCCTTACCCTACCTGGGGTGTCCACTGAGCATTTCCGCGAACTCTATCTGAAGTTCTCTGGGCATGGGATTTTGACATGTTCCCCAAACCAAAAGGAATAAGTGGGAAACAATCAAGGAAACAGATAGAAGCACTTGCATTAGAATGAGTTTCAAGCATGCTTGGGTATTCGTGTGATCTGAGTGACTCAGTTTTGGAATACAACTGTTGCGTGGTGCACCGCGACCTCCTGGCACCCCGGAGTTTCTGAAAAAAAATTTTCTGCGATTTTCACGAAACCACTTTTCTTCAACATGATTTGGGCTAAAAATCCATCCCTAAAAATAAAAACTCTCTGAGTAGTGTGGAAATGCTGATCCTTACCCTACCTGGGGTGTCCACTGAGCATTTCCACGAACTCTATCTGAAGTTCTCTGGGCATGGTATTTTGACATGTTCCCCAAACCAAAAGGAATGAGTGGGAAACAATCATGGAAACAGATAGAAGCACTTGCATTTGAATGAGTTTCAAGCATGCTTGGGTATTCGTGTGATCTGAGTGACTCAGTTTTGGAATACAACTGTCGCGTGGTGCACCGTGACCTCCAGGCACCCCGGAGTTTCTGAAAAAAAATGTTCTGCGATTTTCACGAAACCACTTTTCTTCAACTTGATTTGGGCTAAAAATCCATCCCTGAAAATAAAAATTCTCTGAGTAGTGTGGAAATGCTGATCCTTACCCTACCTGGGGTGTCCACTGAGTATTCCGCGAACTCTATCTGAAGTTCTCTGGGCATGGGATTTTGAAATATTCCCCAAACCAAAAGGAATAAGTGGGAAACAATCAAGGAAACAGATAGAAGCACTTGCATTTGAATGAGTTTCAAGCATGCTTGGGTATTCGTGTGATCTGAGTGACTCAGTTTTGGAATACAACTGTCGCGTGGTGCACCGCGACCTCCAGGCACCCCGGAGTTTCTGAAAAAAAAATTTCTGCGATTTTCACGAAACCACTTTTCTTCAACTTGATTTGGGCTAAAAATCCATCCCTGAAAATAAAAATTCTCTGAGTAGTGTGGAAATGCTGATCCTTACCCTACCTGGGGAGTCCACTAAGCATATCCGCGAACTCTAGTTGAAGTTCTCTGGGCATGGGATTTTGACATGTTCCCCAAACCAAAAGGAATGAGTGGGAAACAATCATGGAAACAGATAGAAGCACTTGCATTTGAATGAGTTTCAAGCAAGCTTGGGTATTCGTGTGATCTGAGTGACTCAGTTTTATAATACAACTGTCGCGTGGTGCACCGCGACCTCCAGGCACCCCGGAGTTTCTGAAAAAAAATTTTCTGCGATTTTCACGAAACCACTTTTCTTCAACTTGATTTGGGCTAAAAATCCATCCCTGAAAATAAAAATTCTCTGAGTATTGTGGAAATGCTGATCCTTACCCTACCTGGGGTGTCCACTGAGCATTTCCGCGAACTCTATCTGAAGTTCTCTGGGCATGGTATTTTGACATGTTCCCCAAACCAAAAGGAATGAGTGGGAAACAATCATGGAAACAGATAGAAGCACTTGCATTTGAATGAGTTTCAAGCATGCTTGGGTATTCGTGTGATCTGAGTGACTCAGTTTTGGAATACAAATGTCGCGTGGTGCACCGCGACCTCCAGGCACCCCGGAGTTTCTGAAAAAAAAATTTCTGCGATTTTCACGAAACCACTTTTCTTCAACTTGATTTGGGCTAAAACTCCATCCCTGAAAATAAAAATTCTCTGAGTAGTGTGGAAATGCTGATCCTTACCCTACCTGGGGTGTCCACTGAGTATTCCGCGAACTCTATCTGAAGTTCTCTGGGCATGGGATTTTGAAATGTTCCCCAAACCAAAAGGAATAAGTGGGAAACAATCAAGGAAACAGATAGAAGCACTTGCATTTGAATGAGTTTCAAGCATGCTTGGGTATTCGTGTGATCTGAGTGACTCAGTTTTGGAATACAACTGTTGCGTGGTGCACCGCGACCTCCTGGCACCCCGGAGTTTCTGAAAAAAAATTTTCTGCGATTTTCACGAAACCACTTTTCTTCAACATGATTTGGGCTAAAAATCCATCCCTAAAAATAAAAACTCTCTGAGTAGTGTGGAAATGCTGATCCTTACCCTACCTGGGGTGTCCACTGAGCATTTCCACGAACTCTATCTGAAGTTCTCTGGGCATGGTATTTTGACATGTTCCCCAAACCAAAAGGAATGAGTGGGAAACAATCATGGAAACAGATAGAAGCACTTGCATTTGAATGAGTTTCAAGCATGCTTGGGTATTCGTGTGATCTGAGTGACTCAGTTTTGGAATACAACTGTCGCGTGGTGCACCGTGACCTCCAGGCACCCCGGAGTTTCTGAAAAAAAATGTTCTGCGATTTTCACGAAACCACTTTTCTTCAACTTGATTTGGGCTAAAAATCCATCCCTGAAAATAAAAATTCTCTGAGTATTGTGGAAATGCTGATCCTTACCCTACCTGGGGTGTCCACTGAGCATTTCCGCGAACTCTATCTGAAGTTCTCTGGGCATGGGATTTTGACATGTTCCCCAAACCAAAAGGAATAAGTGGGAAACAATCAAGGAAACAGATAGAAGCACTTGCATTAGAATGAGTTTCAAGCATGCTTGGGTATTCGTGTGATCTGAGTGACTCAGTTTTGGAATACAACTGTTGCGTGGTGCACCGCGACCTCCTGGCACCCCGGAGTTTCTGAAAAAAAATTTTCTGCGATTTTCACGAAACCACTTTTCTTCAACATGATTTGGGCTAAAAATCCATCCCTAAAAATAAAAACTCTCTGAGTAGTGTGGAAATGCTGATCCTTACCCTACCTGGGGTGTCCACTGAGCATTTCCACGAACTCTATCTGAAGTTCTCTGGGCATGGTATTTTGACATGTTCCCCAAACCAAAAGGAATGAGTGGGAAACAATCATGGAAACAGATAGAAGCACTTGCATTTGAATGAGTTTCAAGCATGCTTGGGTATTCGTGTGATCTGAGTGACTCAGTTTTGGAATACAACTGTCGCGTGGTGCACCGTGACCTCCAGGCACCCCGGAGTTTCTGAAAAAAAATGTTCTGCGATTTTCACGAAACCACTTTTCTTCAACTTGATTTGGGCTAAAAATCCATCCCTGAAAATAAAAATTCTCTGAGTAGTGTGGAAATGCTGATCCTTACCCTACCTGGGGTGTCCACTGAGTATTCCGCGAACTCTATCTGAAGTTCTCTGGGCATGGGATTTTGAAATATTCCCCAAACCAAAAGGAATAAGTGGGAAACAATCAAGGAAACAGATAGAAGCACTTGCATTTGAATGAGTTTCAAGCATGCTTGGGTATTCGTGTGATCTGAGTGACTCAGTTTTGGAATACAACTGTCGCGTGGTGCACCGCGACCTCCAGGCACCCCGGAGTTTCTGAAAAAAAAATTTCTGCGATTTTCACGAAACCACTTTTCTTCAACTTGATTTGGGCTAAAAATCCATCCCTGAAAATAAAAATTCTCTGAGTAGTGTGGAAATGCTGATCCTTACCCTACCTGGGGAGTCCACTAAGCATATCCGCGAACTCTAGTTGAAGTTCTCTGGGCATGGGATTTTGACATGTTCCCCAAACCAAAAGGAATGAGTGGGAAACAATCATGGAAACAGATAGAAGCACTTGCATTTGAATGAGTTTCAAGCAAGCTTGGGTATTCGTGTGATCTGAGTGACTCAGTTTTATAATACAACTGTCGCGTGGTGCACCGCGACCTCCAGGCACCCCGGAGTTTCTGAAAAAAAATTTTCTGCGATTTTCACGAAACCACTTTTCTTCAACTTGATTTGGGCTAAAAATCCATCCCTGAAAATAAAAATTCTCTGAGTATTGTGGAAATGCTGATCCTTACCCTACCTGGGGTGTCCACTGAGCATTTCCGCGAACTCTATCTGAAGTTCTCTGGGCATGGTATTTTGACATGTTCCCCAAACCAAAAGGAATGAGTGGGAAACAATCATGGAAACAGATAGAAGCACTTGCATTTGAATGAGTTTCAAGCATGCTTGGGTATTCGTGTGATCTGAGTGACTCAGTTTTGGAATACAAATGTCGCGTGGTGCACCGCGACCTCCAGGCACCCCGGAGTTTCTGAAAAAAAAATTTCTGCGATTTTCACGAAACCACTTTTCTTCAACTTGATTTGGGCTAAAACTCCATCCCTGAAAATAAAAATTCTCTGAGTAGTGTGGAAATGCTGATCCTTACCCTACCTGGGGTGTCCACTGAGCATTTCCGCAAACTCTATCTGAAGTTCTCTGGGCATGGGATTTTGACATGTTCCCCAAACCAAAAGGAATGAGTGGGAAACAATCATGGAAACAGATAGAAGCACTTGCATTTGAATGAGTTTCAAGCATGCTTGGGTATACGTGTGATCTGAGTGACTCAGTTTTGGAATACAATTGTCGCGTTGTGCACCGCGACCTCCACGCACCCCGGAGTTTCTGAAAAAAAAATTTCTGCGATTTTCACGAAACCACTTTCCTTCAACTTGATTTGGGCAAAAAATCCATCCCTGAAAATAAAACTTCTCTGAGTAGTGTGGAAATGCTGATCCTTACCCTACCTGGGGTGTCCACTGAGTATTCCGCGAACTCTATCTGAAGTTCTCTGGGCATGGGATTTTGAAATGTTCCCCAAACCAAAAGGAATAAGTGGGAAACAATCAAGGAAACAGATAGAAGCACTTGCATTTGAATGAGTTTCAAGCATGCTTGGGTATTCGTGTGATCTGAGTGACTCAGTTTTGGAATACAACTGTTGCGTGGTGCACCGCGACCTCCTGGCACCCCGGAGTTTCTGAAAAAAAATTTTCTGCGATTTTCACGAAACCACTTTTCTTCAACATGATTTGGGCTAAAAATCCATCCCTAAAAATAAAAACTCTCTGAGTAGTGTGGAAATGCTGATCCTTACCCTACCTGGGGTGTCCACTGAGCATTTCCACGAACTCTATCTGAAGTTCTCTGGGCATGGTATTTTGACATGTTCCCCAAACCAAAAGGAATGAGTGGGAAACAATCATGGAAACAGATAGAAGCACTTGCATTTGAATGAGTTTCAAGCATGCTTGGGTATTCGTGTGATCTGAGTGACTCAGTTTTGGAATACAACTGTCGCGTGGTGCACCGTGACCTCCAGGCACCCCGGAGTTTCTGAAAAAAAATGTTCTGCGATTTTCACGAAACCACTTTTCTTCAACTTGATTTGGGCTAAAAATCCATCCCTGAAAATAAAAATTCTCTGAGTATTGTGGAAATGCTGATCCTTACCCTACCTGGGGTGTCCACTGAGCATTTCCGCGAACTCTATCTGAAGTTCTCTGGGCATGGTATTTTGACATGTTCCCCAAACCAAAAGGAATGAGTGGGAAACAATCATGGAAACAGATAGAAGCACTTGCATTTGAATGAGTTTCAAGCATGCTTGGGTATTCGTGTGATCTGAGTGACTCAGTTTTGGAATACAAATGTCGCGTGGTGCACCGCGACCTCCAGGCACCCCGGAGTTTCTGAAAAAAAAATTTCTGCGATTTTCACGAAACCACTTTTCTTCAACTTGATTTGGGCTAAAACTCCATCCCTGAAAATAAAAATTCTCTGAGTAGTGTGGAAATGCTGATCCTTACCCTACCTGGGGTGTCCACTGAGCATTTCCGCAAACTCTATCTGAAGTTCTCTGGGCATGGGATTTTGACATGTTCCCCAAACCAAAAGGAATGAGTGGGAAACAATCATGGAAACAGATAGAAGCACTTGCATTTGAATGAGTTTCAAGCATGCTTGGGTATACGTGTGATCTGAGTGACTCAGTTTTGGAATACAATTGTCGCGTTGTGCACCGCGACCTCCACGCACCCCGGAGTTTCTGAAAAAAAAATTTCTGCGATTTTCACGAAACCACTTTCCTTCAACTTGATTTGGGCAAAAAATCCATCCCTGAAAATAAAAATTCTCTGAGTAGTGTGGAAATGCTGATCCTTACCCTACCTGGGGTGTCCACTGAGTATTCCGCGAACTCTATCTGAAGTTCTCTGGGCATGGGATTTTGAAATGTTCCCCAAACCAAAAGGAATAAGTGGGAAACAATCAAGGAAACAGATAGAAGCACTTGCATTTGAATGAGTTTCAAGCATGCTTGGGTATTCGTGTGATCTGAGTGACTCAGTTTTGGAATACAACTGTCGCGTGGTGCACCGCGACCTCCTGGCACCCCGGAGTTTCTGAAAAAAAATTTTCTGCGATTTTCACGAAACCACTTTTCTTCAACTTGATTTGGGCTAAAAATCCATCCCTGAAAATAAAAATTCTCTGAGTAATGTGGAAATGCTGATCCTTACCCTACCTGGGGAGTCCACTGAGCATTTCCGCGAACTCTAGTTGAAGTTCTCTGGGCATGGGATTTTGACATGTTCCCCAAACCAAAAGGAATGAGTGGGAAACAATCATGGAAACAGATAGAAGCACTTGCATTTGAATGAGTTTCAAGCATGCTTGGGTATTCGTGTGATCTGAGTGACTCAGTTTTGGAATACAACTGTCGCGTGGTGCACCGCGACCTCCAGGCACCCCGGAGTTTCTGAAAAAAAATTTTCTGCGATTTTCACGAAACCACTTTTCTTCAACTTGATTTGGGCAAAAAATCCATCCCTGAAAATAAAAATTCTCTGAGTATTGTGGAAATGCTGATCCTTACCCTACCTGGGGTGTCCACTGAGCATTTCCGCGAACTCTATCTGAAGTTCTCTGGGCATGGTATTTTGACATGTTCCCCAAACCAAAAGGAATGAGTGGGAAACAATCATGGAAACAGATAGAAGCACTTGCATTTGAATGAGTTTCAAGCATGCTTGGGTATTCGTGTGATCTGAGTGACTCAGTTTTGGAATACAACTGTCGCGTGGTGCACCGCGACCTCCTGGCACCCCGGAGTTTCTGAAAAAAAATTTTCTGCGATTTTCACGAAACCACTTTTCTTCAACTTGATTTGGGCTAAAAATCCATCCCTGAAAATAAAAATTCTCTGAGTATTGTGGAAATGCTGATCCTTACCCTACCTGGGGTGTCCACTGAGCATTTCCGCGAACTCTATCTGAAGTTCTCTGGGCATGGTATTTTGAAATGTTCCCCAAACCAAAAGGAATGAGTGGGAAACAATCATGGAAACAGATAGAAGCACTTGCATTTGAATGAGTTTCAAGCATGCTTGGGTATTCGTGTGATCTGAGTGACTCAGTTTTGGAATAGAAATGTCGCGTGGTGCACCGCGACCTCCAGGCACCCCGGAGTTTCTGAAAAAAAAATTTCTGCGATTTTCACGAAACCACTTTTCTTCAACTTGATTTGGGCTAAAACTCCATCCCTGAAAATAAAAATTCTCTGAGTAGTGTGGAAATGCTGATCCTTACCCTACCTGGGGTGTCCACTGAGCATTTCCGCAAACTCTATCTGAAGTTCTCTGGGCATGGGATTTTGACATGTTCCCCAAACCAAAAGGAATGAGTGGGAAACAATCATGGAAACAGATAGAAGCACTTGCATTTGAATGAGTTTCAAGCATGCTTGGGTATACGTGTGATCTGAGTGACTCAGTTTTGGAATACAATTGTCGCGTTGTGCACCGCGACCTCCACGCACCCCGGAGTTTCTGAAAAAAAAATTTCTGCGATTTTCACGAAACCACTTTCCTTCAACTTGATTTGGGCAAAAAATCCATCCCTGAAAATAAAAATTCTCTGAGTAGTGTGGAAATGCTGATCCTTACCCTACCTGGGGTGTCCACTGAGTATTCCGCGAACTCTATCTGAAGTTCTCTGGGCATGGGATTTTGAAATGTTCCCCAAACCAAAAGGAATAAGTGGGAAACAATCAAGGAAACAGATAGAAGCACTTGCATTTGAATGAGTTTCAAGCATGCTTGGGTATTCGTGTGATCTGAGTGACTCAGTTTTGGAATACAACTGTCGCGTGGTGCACCGCGACCTCCTGGCACCCCGGAGTTTCTGAAAAAAAATTTTCTGCGATTTTCACGAAACCACTTTTCTTCAACTTGATTTGGGCTAAAAATCCATCCCTGAAAATAAAAATTCTCTGAGTAATGTGGAAATGCTGATCCTTACCCTACCTGGGGAGTCCACTGAGCATTTCCGCGAACTCTAGTTGAAGTTCTCTGGGCATGGGATTTTGACATGTTCCCCAAACCAAAAGGAATGAGTGGGAAACAATCATGGAAACAGATAGAAGCACTTGCATTTGAATGAGTTTCAAGCATGCTTGGGTATTCGTGTGATCTGAGTGACTCAGTTTTGGAATACAACTGTCGCGTGGTGCACCGCGACCTCCAGGCACCCCGGAGTTTCTGAAAAAAAATTTTCTGCGATTTTCACGAAACCACTTTTCTTCAACTTGATTTGGGCAAAAAATCCATCCCTGAAAATAAAAATTCTCTGAGTATTGTGGAAATGCTGATCCTTACCC
The DNA here is from genome assembly GCF_040954835.1 of Lepisosteus oculatus. NCBI lineage: Eukaryota > Metazoa > Chordata > Actinopteri > Semionotiformes > Lepisosteidae > Lepisosteus > Lepisosteus oculatus. Next base: position 11,816,620 of record NC_090699.1, on the reverse strand, counting down.
TACCTGGGGTGTCCACTGAGCATTTCCGCGAACTCTATCTGAAGTTCTCTGGGCATGGTATTTTGACATGTTCCCCAAACCAAAAGGAATGAGTGGGAAACAATCATGGAAACAGATAGAAGCACTTGCATTTGAATGAGTTTCAAGCATGCTTGGGTATTCGTGTGATCTGAGTGACTCAGTTTTGGAATACAACTGTCGCGTGGTGCACCGCGACCTCCTGGCACCCCGGAGTTTCTGAAAAAAAATTTTCTGCGATTTTCACGAAACCACTTTTCTTCAACTTGATTTGGGCTAAAAATCCATCCCTGAAAATAAAAATTCTCTGAGTATTGTGGAAATGCTGATCCTTACCCTACCTGGGGTGTCCACTGAGCATTTCCGCGAACTCTATCTGAAGTTCTCTGGGCATGGTATTTTGAAATGTTCCCCAAACCAAAAGGAATGAGTGGGAAACAATCATGGAAACAGATAGAAGCACTTGCATTTGAATGAGTTTCAAGCATGCTTGGGTATTCGTGTGATCTGAGTGACTCAGTTTTGGAATAGAAATGTCGCGTGGTGCACCGCGACCTCCAGGCACCCCGGAGTTTCTGAAAAAAAAATTTCTGCGATTTTCACGAAACCACTTTTCTTCAACTTGATTTGGGCTAAAACTCCATCCCTGAAAATAAAAATTCTCTGAGTAGTGTGGAAATGCTGATCCTTACCCTACCTGGGGTGTCCACTGAGCATTTCCGCAAACTCTATCTGAAGTTCTCTGGGCATGGGATTTTGACATGTTCCCCAAACCAAAAGGAATGAGTGGGAAACAATCATGGAAACAGATAGAAGCACTTGCATTTGAATGAGTTTCAAGCATGCTTGGGTATACGTGTGATCTGAGTGACTCAGTTTTGGAATACAATTGTCGCGTTGTGCACCGCGACCTCCACGCACCCCGGAGTTTCTGAAAAAAAAATTTCTGCGATTTTCACGAAACCACTTTCCTTCAACTTGATTTGGGCAAAAAATCCATCCCTGAAAATAAAAATTCTCTGAGTAGTGTGGAAATGCTGATCCTTACCCTACCTGGGGTGTCCACTGAGTATTCCGCGAACTCTATCTGAAGTTCTCTGGGCATGGGATTTTGAAATGTTCCCCAAACCAAAAGGAATAAGTGGGAAACAATCAAGGAAACAGATAGAAGCACTTGCATTTGAATGAGTTTCAAGCATGCTTGGGTATTCGTGTGATCTGAGTGACTCAGTTTTGGAATACAACTGTCGCGTGGTGCACCGCGACCTCCTGGCACCCCGGAGTTTCTGAAAAAAAATTTTCTGCGATTTTCACGAAACCACTTTTCTTCAACTTGATTTGGGCTAAAAATCCATCCCTGAAAATAAAAATTCTCTGAGTAATGTGGAAATGCTGATCCTTACCCTACCTGGGGAGTCCACTGAGCATTTCCGCGAACTCTAGTTGAAGTTCTCTGGGCATGGGATTTTGACATGTTCCCCAAACCAAAAGGAATAAGTGGGAAACAATCAAGGAAACAGATAGAAGCACTTGCATTTGAATGAGTTTCAAGCATGCTTGGGTATTCGTGTGATCTGAGTGACTCAGTTTTGGAATACAACTGTTGCGTGGTGCACCGCGACCTCCTGGCACCCCGGAGTTTCTGAAAAAAAATGTTCTGCGATTTTCACGAAACCACTTTTCTTCAACTTGATTTGGGCTAAAAATCCATCCCTGAAAATAAAAATTCTCTGAGTAGTGTGGAAATGCTGATCCTTACCCTACCTGGGGTGTCCACTGAGTATTCCGCGAACTCTATCTGAAGTTCTCTGGGCATGGGATTTTGAAATATTCCCCAAACCAAAAGGAATAAGTGGGAAACAATCAAGGAAACAGATAGAAGCACTTGCATTTGAATGAGTTTCAAGCATGCTTGGGTATTCGTGTGATCTGAGTGACTCAGTTTTGGAATACAACTGTCGCGTGGTGCACCGCGACCTCCAGGCACCCCGGAGTTTCTGAAAAAAAAATTTCTGCGATTTTCACGAAACCACTTTTCTTCAACTTGATTTGGGCTAAAAATCCATCCCTGAAAATAAAAATTCTCTGAGTAGTGTGGAAATGCTGATCCTTACCCTACCTGGGGAGTCCACTAAGCATATCCGCGAACTCTAGTTGAAGTTCTCTGGGCATGGGATTTTGACATGTTCCCCAAACCAAAAGGAATGAGTGGGAAACAATCATGGAAACAGATAGAAGCACTTGCATTTGAATGAGTTTCAAGCAAGCTTGGGTATTCGTGTGATCTGAGTGACTCAGTTTTGGAATACAAATGTCGCGTGGTGCACCGCGACCTCCAGGCACCCCGGAGTTTCTGAAAAAAAAATTTCTGCGATTTTCACGAAACCACTTTTCTTCAACTTGATTTGGGCTAAAACTCCATCCCTGAAAATAAAAATTCTCTGAGTAGTGTGGAAATGCTGATCCTTACCCTACCTGGGGTGTCCACTGAGCATTTCCGCAAACTCTAGTTGAAGTTCTCTGGGCATGGGATTTTGACATGTTCCCCAAACCAAAAGGAATAAGTGGGAAACAATCAAGGAAACAGATAGAAGCACTTGCATTTGAATGAGTTTCAAGCATGCTTGGGTATTCGTGTGATCTGAGTGACTCAGTTTTGGAATACAACTGTTGCGTGGTGCACCGCGACCTCCTGGCACCCCGGAGTTTCTGAAAAAAAATTTTCTGCGATTTTCACGAAACCACTTTTCTTCAACATGATTTGGGCTAAAAATCCATCCCTAAAAATAAAAACTCTCTGAGTAGTGTGGAAATGCTGATCCTTACCCTACCTGGGGTGTCCACTGAGCATTTCCACGAACTCTATCTGAAGTTCTCTGGGCATGGTATTTTGACATGTTCCCCAAACCAAAAGGAATGAGTGGGAAACAATCATGGAAACAGATAGAAGCACTTGCATTTGAATGAGTTTCAAGCATGCTTGGGTATTCGTGTGATCTGAGTGACTCAGTTTTGGAATACAACTGTCGCGTGGTGCACCGTGACCTCCAGGCACCCCGGAGTTTCTGAAAAAAAATGTTCTGCGATTTTCACGAAACCACTTTTCTTCAACTTGATTTGGGCTAAAAATCCATCCCTGAAAATAAAAATTCTCTGAGTAGTGTGGAAATGCTGATCCTTACCCTACCTGGGGTGTCCACTGAGTATTCCGCGAACTCTATCTGAAGTTCTCTGGGCATGGGATTTTGAAATATTCCCCAAACCAAAAGGAATAAGTGGGAAACAATCAAGGAAACAGATAGAAGCACTTGCATTTGAATGAGTTTCAAGCATGCTTGGGTATTCGTGTGATCTGAGTGACTCAGTTTTGGAATACAACTGTCGCGTGGTGCACCGCGACCTCCAGGCACCCCGGAGTTTCTGAAAAAAAAATTTCTGCGATTTTCACGAAACCACTTTTCTTCAACTTGATTTGGGCTAAAAATCCATCCCTGAAAATAAAAATTCTCTGAGTAGTGTGGAAATGCTGATCCTTACCCTACCTGGGGAGTCCACTAAGCATATCCGCGAACTCTAGTTGAAGTTCTCTGGGCATGGGATTTTGACATGTTCCCCAAACCAAAAGGAATGAGTGGGAAACAATCATGGAAACAGATAGAAGCACTTGCATTTGAATGAGTTTCAAGCAAGCTTGGGTATTCGTGTGATCTGAGTGACTCAGTTTTATAATACAACTGTCGCGTGGTGCACCGCGACCTCCAGGCACCCCGGAGTTTCTGAAAAAAAATTTTCTGCGATTTTCACGAAACCACTTTTCTTCAACTTGATTTGGGCTAAAAATCCATCCCTGAAAATAAAAATTCTCTGAGTATTGTGGAAATGCTGATCCTTACCCTACCTGGGGTGTCCACTGAGCATTTCCGCGAACTCTATCTGAAGTTCTCTGGGCATGGTATTTTGACATGTTCCCCAAACCAAAAGGAATGAGTGGGAAACAATCATGGAAACAGATAGAAGCACTTGCATTTGAATGAGTTTCAAGCATGCTTGGGTATTCGTGTGATCTGAGTGACTCAGTTTTGGAATACAAATGTCGCGTGGTGCACCGCGACCTCCAGGCACCCCGGAGTTTCTGAAAAAAAAATTTCTGCGATTTTCACGAAACCACTTTTCTTCAACTTGATTTGGGCTAAAACTCCATCCCTGAAAATAAAAATTCTCTGAGTAGTGTGGAAATGCTGATCCTTACCCTACCTGGGGTGTCCACTGAGCATTTCCGCAAACTCTATCTGAAGTTCTCTGGGCATGGGATTTTGAAATGTTCCCCAAACCAAAAGGAATAAGTGGGAAACAATCAAGGAAACAGATAGAAGCACTTGCATTTGAATGAGTTTCAAGCATGCTTGGGTATTCGTGTGATCTGAGTGACTCAGTTTTGGAATACAACTGTCGCGTGGTGCACCGCGACCTCCTGGCACCCCGGAGTTTCTGAAAAAAAATTTTCTGCGATTTTCACGAAACCACTTTTCTTCAACTTGATTTGGGCTAAAAATCCATCCCTGAAAATAAAAATTCTCTGAGTAATGTGGAAATGCTGATCCTTACCCTACCTGGGGAGTCCACTGAGCATTTCCGCGAACTCTAGTTGAAGTTCTCTGGGCATGGGATTTTGACATGTTCCCCAAACCAAAAGGAATGAGTGGGAAACAATCATGGAAACAGATAGAAGCACTTGCATTTGAATGAGTTTCAAGCATGCTTGGGTATTCGTGTGATCTGAGTGACTCAGGTTTGGAATACAACTGTCGCGTGGTGCACCGCGACCTCCAGGCACCCCGGAGTTTCTGAAAAAAAATTTTCTGCGATTTTCACGAAACCACTTTTCTTCAACTTGATTTGGGCAAAAAATCCATCCCTGAAAATAAAAATTCTCTGAGTAGTGTGGAAATGCTGATCCTTACCCTACCTGGGGTGTCCACTGAGCATTTCCGCGAACTCTATCTGAAGTTCTCTAGGCATGGGATTTTGAAATGTTCCCCAAACCAAAAGGAATAAGTGGGAAACAATCAAGGAAACAGATAGAAGCACTTGCATTTGAATGAGTTTCAAGCATGCTTGGGTATTCGTGTGATCTGAGTGACTCAGTTTTGGAATACAACTGTTGCGTGGTGCACCGCGACCTCCTGGCACCCCGGAGTTTCTGAAAAAAAATGTTCTGCGATTTTCACGAAACCACTTTTCTTCAACTTGATTTGGGCTAAAAATCCATCCCTGAAAATAAAAATTCTCTGAGTAGTGTGGAAATGCTGATCCTTACCCTACCTGGGGTGTCCACTGAGTATTCCGCGAACTCTATCTGAAGTTCTCTGGGCATGGGATTTTGAAATATTCCCCAAACCAAAAGGAATAAGTGGGAAACAATCAAGGAAACAGATAGAAGCACTTGCATTTGAATGAGTTTCAAGCATGCTTGGGTATTCGTGTGATCTGAGTGACTCAGTTTTGGAATACAACTGTCGCGTGGTGCACCGCGACCTCCAGGCACCCCGGAGTTTCTGAAAAAAAAATTTCTGCGATTTTCACGAAACCACTTTTCTTCAACTTGATTTGGGCTAAAAATCCATCCCTGAAAATAAAAATTCTCTGAGTAGTGTGGAAATGCTGATCCTTACCCTACCTGGGGAGTCCACTAAGCATATCCGCGAACTCTAGTTGAAGTTCTCTGGGCATGGGATTTTGACATGTTCCCCAAACCAAAAGGAATGAGTGGGAAACAATCATGGAAACAGATAGAAGCACTTGCATTTGAATGAGTTTCAAGCAAGCTTGGGTATTCGTGTGATCTGAGTGACTCAGTTTTGGAATACAAATGTCGCGTGGTGCACCGCGACCTCCAGGCACCCCGGAGTTTCTGAAAAAAAAATTTCTGCGATTTTCACGAAACCACTTTTCTTCAACTTGATTTGGGCTAAAACTCCATCCCTGAAAATAAAAATTCTCTGAGTAGTGTGGAAATGCTGATCCTTACCCTACCTGGGGTGTCCACTGAGCATTTCCGCAAACTCTAGTTGAAGTTCTCTGGGCATGGGATTTTGACATGTTCCCCAAACCAAAAGGAATAAGTGGGAAACAATCAAGGAAACAGATAGAAGCACTTGCATTTGAATGAGTTTCAAGCATGCTTGGGTATTCGTGTGATCTGAGTGACTCAGTTTTGGAATACAACTGTTGCGTGGTGCACCGCGACCTCCTGGCACCCCGGAGTTTCTGAAAAAAAATTTTCTGCGATTTTCACGAAACCACTTTTCTTCAACATGATTTGGGCTAAAAATCCATCCCTAAAAATAAAAACTCTCTGAGTAGTGTGGAAATGCTGATCCTTACCCTACCTGGGGTGTCCACTGAGCATTTCCACGAACTCTATCTGAAGTTCTCTGGGCATGGTATTTTGACATGTTCCCCAAACCAAAAGGAATGAGTGGGAAACAATCATGGAAACAGATAGAAGCACTTGCATTTGAATGAGTTTCAAGCATGCTTGGGTATTCGTGTGATCTGAGTGACTCAGTTTTGGAATACAACTGTTGCGTGGTGCACCGTGACCTCCAGGCACCCCGGAGTTTCTGAAAAAAAATGTTCTGCGATTTTCACGAAACCACTTTTCTTCAACTTGATTTGGGCTAAAAATCCATCCCTGAAAATAAAAATTCTCTGAGTAGTGTGGAAATGCTGATCCTTACCCTACCTGGGGTGTCCACTGAGTATTCCGCGAACTCTATCTGAAGTTCTCTGGGCATGGGATTTTGAAATATTCCCCAAACCAAAAGGAATAAGTGGGAAACAATCAAGGAAACAGATAGAAGCACTTGCATTTGAATGAGTTTCAAGCATGCTTGGGTATTCGTGTGATCTGAGTGACTCAGTTTTGGAATACAACTGTCGCGTGGTGCACCGCGACCTCCAGGCACCCCGGAGTTTCTGAAAAAAAAATTTCTGCGATTTTCACGAAACCACTTTTCTTCAACTTGATTTGGGCTAAAAATCCATCCCTGAAAATAAAAATTCTCTGAGTAGTGTGGAAATGCTGATCCTTACCCTACCTGGGGAGTCCACTAAGCATATCCGCGAACTCTAGTTGAAGTTCTCTGGGCATGGGATTTTGACATGTTCCCCAAACCAAAAGGAATGAGTGGGAAACAATCATGGAAACAGATAGAAGCACTTGCATTTGAATGAGTTTCAAGCAAGCTTGGGTATTCGTGTGATCTGAGTGACTCAGTTTTATAATACAACTGTCGCGTGGTGCACCGCGACCTCCAGGCACCCCGGAGTTTCTGAAAAAAAATTTTCTGCGATTTTCACGAAACCACTTTTCTTCAACTTGATTTGGGCTAAAAATCCATCCCTGAAAATAAAAATTCTCTGAGTATTGTGGAAATGCTGATCCTTACCCTACCTGGGGTGTCCACTGAGCATTTCCGCGAACTCTATCTGAAGTTCTCTGGGCATGGTATTTTGACATGTTCCCCAAACCAAAAGGAATGAGTGGGAAACAATCATGGAAACAGATAGAAGCACTTGCATTTGAATGAGTTTCAAGCATGCTTGGGTATTCGTGTGATCTGAGTGACTCAGTTTTGGAATACAAATGTCGCGTGGTGCACCGCGACCTCCAGGCACCCCGGAGTTTCTGAAAAAAAAATTTCTGCGATTTTCACGAAACCACTTTTCTTCAACTTGATTTGGGCTAAAACTCCATCCCTGAAAATAAAAATTCTCTGAGTAGTGTGGAAATGCTGATCCTTACCCTACCTGGGGTGTCCACTGAGCATTTCCGCAAACTCTATCTGAAGTTCTCTGGGCATGGGATTTTGAAATGTTCCCCAAACCAAAAGGAATAAGTGGGAAACAATCAAGGAAACAGATAGAAGCACTTGCATTTGAATGAGTTTCAAGCATGCTTGGGTATTCGTGTGATCTGAGTGACTCAGTTTTGGAATACAACTGTCGCGTGGTGCACCGCGACCTCCTGGCACCCCGGAGTTTCTGAAAAAAAATTTTCTGCGATTTTCACGAAACCACTTTTCTTCAACTTGATTTGGGCTAAAAATCCATCCCTGAAAATAAAAATTCTCTGAGTAATGTGGAAATGCTGATCCTTACCCTACCTGGGGAGTCCACTGAGCATTTCCGCGAACTCTAGTTGAAGTTCTCTGGGCATGGGATTTTGACATGTTCCCCAAACCAAAAGGAATGAGTGGGAAACAATCATGGAAACAGATAGAAGCACTTGCATTTGAATGAGTTTCAAGCATGCTTGGGTATTCGTGTGATCTGAGTGACTCAGGTTTGGAATACAACTGTCGCGTGGTGCACCGCGACCTCCAGGCACCCCGGAGTTTCTGAAAAAAAATTTTCTGCGATTTTCACGAAACCACTTTTCTTCAACTTGATTTGGGCAAAAAATCCATCCCTGAAAATAAAAATTCTCTGAGTAGTGTGGAAATGCTGATCCTTACCCTACCTGGGGTGTCCACTGAGCATTTCCGCGAACTCTATCTGAAGTTCTCTAGGCATGGGATTTTGAAATGTTCCCCAAACCAAAAGGAATGAGTGGGAAACAATCATGGAAACAGATAGAAGCACTTGCATTTGAATGAGTTTCAAGCATGCTTGGGTATTCGTGTGATCTGAGTGACTCAGTTTTGGAATACAACTGTCGCGTGGTGCACCGCGACCTCCAGGCACCCCGGAGTTTCTGAAAAAAAATTTTCTGCGATTTTCACGAAACCACTTTTCTTCAACTTGATTTGGGCTAAAAATCCATCCCTGAAAATAAAAATTCTATGAGTAGTGTGGAAATGCTGATCCTTACCCTACCTGGGGAGTCCACTGAGCATTTCCGCGAAGTCTAGTTGAAGTTCTCTGGGCATGGGATTTTGACATGTTCCCCAAACCAAAAGGAATGAGTGGGAAACAATCATGGAAACAGATAGAAGCACTTGCATTTGAATGAGTTTCAAGCATGCTTGGGTATTCGTGTGATCTGAGTGACTCTGTTTTGGAATACAACTGTCGCGTGGTGCACCGCGACCTCCAGGCACCCCGGAGTTTCTGAAAAAAAATTTTCTGCGATTTTCACGAAACCACTTTTCTTCAACTTGATTTGGGCTAAAACTCCATCCCTGAAAATAAAAATTCTCTGAGTAGTGTGGAAATGCTGATCCTTACCCTACCTGGGGTGTCCACTGAGCATTTCGGCGAACTCTATCTGAAGTTCTCTGGGCATGGGATTTTGAAATGTTCCTCAAACCAAAAGGAATAAGTGGGAAACAATCAAGGAAACAGATAGAAGCACTTGCATTTGAATGAGTTTCAAGCATGCTTGGGTATTCGTGTGATCTGAGTGACTCAGTTTTGGAATACAACTGTCGCGTGGTGCACCGCGACCTCCTGGCACCCCGGAGTTTCTGAAAAAAAATTTTCTGCGATTTTCACGAAACCACTTTTCTTCAACTTGATTTGGGCAAAAAATCCATCCCTGAAAATAAAAATTCTCTGAGTAGTGTGGAAATGCTGATCCTTACCCTACCTTGGGTGTCCACTGAGCATTTCCGCGAACTCTAGTTGAAGTTCTCTGGGCATGGGATTTTGACATGTTCCCCAAACCAAAAGGAATGAGTGGGAAACAATCATGGAAACAGATAGAAGCACTTACATTTGAATGAGTTTCAAGCATGCTTGGGTATTCGTGTGATCTGAGTGACTCAGTTTTGGAATACAACTCTCGCGTGGTGCACCGCGACCTCCAGGCACCCCGGAGTTTCTGAAAAAAAATGTTCTGCGATTTTCACGAAACCACTTTTCTTCAACTTGATTTGGGCTAAAAATCCATCCCTGAAAATAAAAATTCTCTGAGTAGTGTGGAAATGCTGATCCTTACCCTACCTGGGGTGTCCTCTGAGCATTTCCGCGAACTCTATCTGAAGTTCTCTGGGCATGGGATTTTGAAATGTTCCCCAAACCAAAAGGAATGAGTGGGAAACAATCATGGAAGCAGATAGAAGCACTTGCATTTGAATGAGTTTCAAGCATGCTTGGGTATTCGTGTGATCTGAGTGACTCTGTTTTGGAATACAACTGTCGCGTGGTGCACAGTGACCTCCAGGCACCCCGGAGTTTCTGAAAAAAAATGTTCTGCGATTTTCACGAAACCACTTTTCTTCAACTTGATTTGGGCTAAAAATCCATCCCTGAAAATGAAAATTCTCTGAGTAGTGTGGAAATGCTGATCCTTACCCTACCTGGGGTGTCCACTGAGTATTCCGCGAACTCTATCTGAAGTTCTCTGGGCATGGGATTTTGAAATGTTCCCCAAACCAAAAGGAATAAGTGGGAAACCATCATGGAAACAGATAGAAGCACTTGCATTTGAATGAGTTTCAAGCATGCTTGGGTATTCGTGTGATCTGAGTGACTCAGTTTTATAATACAACTGTCGCGTGGTGCACCGCGACCTCCAGGTACCCCGGAGTTTCTGAAAAAAAATTTTCTGCGATTTTCACGAAACCACTTTTCTTCAACTTGATTTGGGCTAAAAATCCATCCCTGAAAATAAAAATTCTCTGAGTATTGTGGAAATGCTGATCCTTACCCTACCTGGGGTGTCCACTGAGCATTTTCGCGAACTCTATCTGAAGTTCTCTGGGCATGGTATTTTGACATGTTCCCCAAACCAAAAGGAATGAGTGGGAAACAATCATAGAAACAGATAGAAGCACTTGCATTTGAATGAGTTTCAAGCATGCTTGGGTATTCGTGTGATCTGAGTGACTCAGTTTTGGAATACAAATGTCGCGTGGTGCACCGCGACCTCCAGGCACCCCGGAGTTTCTGAAAAAAAATTTTCTGCGATTTTCACGAAACCACTTTTCTTCAACTTGATTTGGGCTAAAACTCCATCCCTGAAAATAAAAATTCTCTGAGTAGTGTGGAAATGCTGATCCTTACCCTACCTGTGGTGTCCACTGAGCATTTCCGCGAACTCTATCTGAAGTTCTCTGGGCATGGGATTTTGACATGTTCCCCAAACCAAAAGGAATGAGTGGGAAACAATCATGGAAACAGATAGAAGCACTTGCATTTGAATGAGTTTCAAGCATGCTTGGGTATTCGTGTGATCTGAGTGACTCTGTTTTGGAATACAACTGTCGCGTGGTGCACAGTGACCTCCAGGCACCCCGGAGTTTCTGAAAAAAAATGTTCTGCGATTTTCACGAAACCACTTTCCTTCAACTTGATTTGGGCTAAAAATCCATCCCTGAAAATGAAAATTCTCTGAGTAGTGTGGAAATGCTGATCCTTACCCTACCTGGGGTGTCCACTGAGTATTCCGCGAACTCTATCTGAAGTTCTCTGGGCATGGGATTTTGAAATGTTCCCCAAACCAAAAGGAATAAGTGGGAAACAATCAAGGAAACAGATAGAAGCACTTGCATTTGAATGAGTTTCAAGCATGCTTGGGTATTCGTGTGATCTGAGTGACTCAGTTTTGGAATACAACTGTCGCGAGGTGCACCGAGACCTCCTGGCACCCCGGAGTTTCTGAAAAAAAATTTTCTGCGATTTTCACGAAACCACTTTTCTTCAACATGATTTGGGCTAAAAATCCATCCCTAAAAATAAAAACTCTCTGAGTAGTGTGGAAATGCTGATCCTTACCTTACCTGGGGTGTCCACTGAGCATTTCCACGAACTCTATCTGAAGTTCTCTGGGCATGGGATTTTGACATGTTCCCCAAACCAAAAGGAATGAGTGGGAAACAATCATGGAAACAGATAGAAGCACTTGCATTTGAATGAGTTTCAAGCATGCTTGGGTATTCGTGTGATCTGAGTGACTCAGTTTTGGAATACAACTGTCGCGTGGTGCACCGCGACCTCCAGGCACCCCGGAGTTTCTGAAAAAAAATTTTCTGCGATTTTCACGAAACCACTTTTCTTCAACTTGATTTGGGCTAAAAATCCATCCCTGAAAATAAAAATTCTCTGAGTAATGTGGAAATGCTGATCCTTACCCTACCTGGGGAGTCCACTGAGCATTTCCGCGAACTCTAGTTGAAGTTCTCTGGGCATGGGATTTTGACATGTTCCCCAAACCAAAAGGAATGAGTGGGAAGCAATCATGGAAACAGATAGAAGCACTTGCATTCGAATGAGTTTCAAGCATGCTTGGGTATTCGTGTGATCTGAGTGACTCAGTTTTGGAATACAACTGTCGCGTGGTGCACCGCGACCTCCAGGCACCCCGGAGTTTCTGAAAAAAAATTTTCTGCGATTTTCACGAAACCACTTTTCTTCAACTTGATTTGGGCTAAAAATCCATCCCTGAAAATAAAAATTCTCTGAGTAGTGTGGAAATGCTGATCCTTACCCTACCTGGGGTGTCCACTGAGCATTTCCGCGAACTCTATCTGAAGTTCTCTGGGCATGGGATTTTGACATGTTCCCCAAACCAAAAGGAATAAGTGGGAAACAATCAAGGAAACAGATAGAAGCACTTGCATTTGAATGAGTTTCAAGCATGCTTGGGTATTCGTGTGATCTGAGTGACTCAGTTTTGGAATACAACTGTTGCGTGGTGCACCGCGACCTCCTGGCACCCCGGAGTTTCTGAAAAAAAATTTTCTGCGATTTTCACGAAACCACTTAACTTCAACATGATTTGGGCTAAAAATCCATCCCTAAAAATAAAAACTCTCTGAGTAGTGTGGAAATGCTGATCCTTACCCTACCTAGGGTGTCCACTGAGCATTTCCACGAACTCTATCTGAAGTTCTCTGGGCATGGTATTTTGACATGTTCCCCAAACCAAAAGGAATGAGTGGGAAACAATCATGGAAACAGATAGAAGCACTTGCATTTGAATGAGTTTCAAGCATGCTTGGGTATTCGTGTGATCTGAGTGACTCAGTTTTGGAATACAACTGTCGCGTGGTGCACCGCGACCTCCAGGCACCCCGGAGTTTCTGAAAAAAAATTTTCTGCGATTTTCACGAAACCACTTTTCTTCAACTTGATTTGGGCAAAAAATCCATCCCTGAAAATAAAAATTCTCTGAGTAGTGTGGAAATGCTGATCCTTACCCTACCTGGGGTGTCCACTGAGCATTTCCGCGAACTCTATCTGAAGTTCTCTGGGCATGGGATTTTGACATGTTCCCCAAACCAAAAGGAATAAGTGGGAAACAATCAAGGAAACAGATAGAAACACTTGTATTTGAATGAGTTTCAAGCATGCTTGGGTATTCGTGTGATCTGAGTGACTCAGTTTTGGAATACAACTGTCGCGTGGTGCACCGTGACCTCCAGGCACCCCGGAGTTTCTGAAAAAAAATTTTCTGCGATTTTCACGAAACCACTTTTCTTCAACTTGATTTGGGCTAAAACTCCATCCCTGAAAATAAAAATTCTCTGAGTAGTGTGGAAATGCTGATCCTTACCCTACCTGGGGTGTCCACTGAGCATTTCCGCGAACTCTATCTGAAGTTCTCTGGGCATGGGATTTTGACATGTTCCCCAAACCAAAAGGAATGAGTGGGAAACAATCATGGAAACAGATAGAAGCACTTGCATTTGAATGAGTTTCAAGCATGCTTGGGTATTCGTGTGATCTGAGTGACTCAGTTTTGGAATACAACTGTCGCGTGGTGCACCGCGACCTCCAGGCACCCCGGAGTTTCTGAAAAAAAATTTTCTGCGATTTTCACGAAACCACTTTTCTTCAACTTGATTTGGGCTAAAAATCCATCCCTGAAAATAAAAATTCTCTGAGTAGTGTGGAAATGCTGATCCTTACCCTACCTGGGGTGTCCACTGAGCATTTCCGCGAACTCTATCTGAAGTTCTCTGGGCATGGGATTTTGACATGTTCCCCAAACCAAAAGGAATAAGTGGGAAACAATCAAGGAAACAGATAGAAACACTTGCATTTGAATGAGTTTCAAGCATGCTTGGGTATTCGTGTGATCTGAGTGACTCAGTTTTGGAATACAACTGTTGCGTGGTGCACCGCGACCTCCTGGCACCCCGGAGTTTCTGAAAAAAAATTTTCTGCGATTTTCACGAAACCACTTTTCTTCAACATGATTTGGGCTAAAAATCCATCCCTGAAAATAAAAATTCTCTGAGTAGTGTGGAAATGCTGATCCTTCCCCTACCTGGGGTGTCCACTGAGCATTTCCGCGAACTCTAACTGAAGTTCTCTGGGCATGGGATTTTGACATGTTCCCCAAACCAAAAGGAATAAGTGGGAAACAATCAAGGAAACAGATAGAAGCACTTGCATTTGAATGAGTTTCAAGCATGCTTGGGTATTCGTGTGATCTGAGTGACTCAGTTTTGGAATACAACTGTTGCGTGGTGCACCGCGACCTCCTGGCACCCCGGAGTTTCTGAAAAAAAATTTTCTGCGATTTTCACGAAAACACTTTTCTTCAACATGATTTGGGCTAAAAATCCATCCCTAAAAATAAAAACTCTCTGAGTAGTGTGGAAATGCTGATCCTTAACCTACCTGTGGTGTCCACTGAGCATTTCCACGAACTCTATCTGAAGTTCTCTGGGCATGGTATTTTGACATGTTCCCCAAACCAAAAGGAATGAGTGGGAAACAATCATGGAAACAGATAGAAGCACTTGCATTTGAATAAGTTTCAAGCATGCTTGGGTATTCGTGTGATCTGAGTGACTCAGTTTTGGAATACAACTGTCGCGTGGTGCACCGCGACCTCCAGGCACCCCGGAGTTTCTGAAAAAAAAATTTCTGCGATTTTCACGAAACCACTTTTCTTCAACTTGATTTGGGCAAAAAATCCATCCCTGAAAATAAAAATTCTCTGAGTAGTGTGGAAATGCTGATCCTTACCCTACCTGGGGTGTCCACTGAGCATTTCCACGAACTCTATCTGAAGTTCTCTGGGCATGGGATTTTGACATGTTCCCCAAACCAAAAGGAATGAGTGGGAAACAATCATGGAAACAGATAGAAGCACTTGCATTTGAATGAGTTTCAAGCATGCTTGGGTATTCGTGTGATCTGAGTGACTCAGTTTTGGAATACAACTGTCGCGTGGTGCACCGCGACCTCCAGGCACCCCGGAGTTTCTGAAAAAAAATTTTCTGCGATTTTCACGAAACCACTTTTCTTCAACTTGATTTGGGCTAAAAATCCATCCCTGAAAATAAAAATTCTCTGAGTAGTGTGGAAATGCTGATCCTTACCCTACCTGGGGTGTCCACTGAGCATTTCCGCGAACTCTATCTGAAGTTCTCTGGGCATGGGATTTTGACATGTTCCCCAAACCAAAAGGAATAAGTGGGAAACAATCAAGGAAACAGATAGAAACACTTGTATTTGAATGAGTTTCAAGCATGCTTGGGTATTCGTGTGATCTGAGTGACTCAGTTTTGGAATACAACTGTCGCGTGGTGCACCGTGACCTCCAGGCACCCCGGAGATTCTGAAAAAAAATTTTCTGCGATTTTCACGAAACCACTTTTCTTCAACTTGATTTGGGCTAAAACTCCATCCCTGAAAATAAAAATTCTCTGAGTAGTGTGGAAATGCTGATCCTTACCCTACCTGGGGTGTCCACTGAGCATTTCCGCGAACTCTATCTGAAGTTCTCTGGGCATGGGATTTTGACATGTTCCCCAAACCAAAAGGAATGAGTGGGAAACAATCATGGAAACAGATAGAAGCACTTGCATTTGAATGAGTTTCAAGCATGCTTGGGTATTCGTGTGATCTGAGTGACTCAGTTTTGGAATACAACTGTCGCGTGGTGCACCGCGACCTCCAGGCACCCCGGAGTTTCTGAAAAAAAATTTTCTGCGATTTTCACGAAACCACTTTTCTTCAACATGATTTGGGCTAAAAATCCATCCCTAAAAATAAAAACTCTCTGAGTAGTGTGGAAATGCTGATCCTTACCCTACCTAGGGTGTCCACTGAGCATTTCCACGAACTCTATCTGAAGTTCTCTGGGCATGGTATTTTGACATGTTCCCCAAACCAAAAGGAATGAGTGGGAAACAATCATGGAAACAGATAGAAGCACTTGCATTTGAATGAGTTTCAAGCATGCTTGGGTATTCGTGTGATCTGAGTGACTCAGTTTTGGAATACAACTGTCGCGTGGTGCACCGCGACCTCCAGGCACCCCGGAGTTTCTGAAAAAAAATATTCTGCGATTTTCACGAAACCACTTTTCTTCAACTTGATTTGGGCAAAAAATCCATCCCTGAAAATAAAAATTCTCTGAGTAGTGTGGAAATGCTGATCCTTACCCTACCTGGGGTGTCCACTGAGTATTCCGCGAACTCTATCTGAAGTTCTCTGGGCATGGGATTTTGAAATGTTCCCCAAACCAAAAGGAATAAGTGGGAAACCATCATGGAAACAGATAGAAGCACTTGCATTTGAATGAGTTTCAAGCATGCTTGGGTATTCGTGTGATCTGAGTGACTCAGTTTTATAATACAACTGTCGCGTGGTGCACCGCGACCTCCAGGTACCCCGGAGTTTCTGAAAAAAAATTTTCTGCGATTTTCACGAAACCACTTTTCTTCAACTTGATTTGGGCTAAAAATCCATCCCTGAAAATAAAAATTCTCTGAGTATTGTGGAAATGCTGATCCTTACCCTACCTGGGGTGTCCACTGAGCATTTTCGCGAACTCTATCTGAAGTTCTCTGGGCATGGTATTTTGACATGTTCCCCAAACCAAAAGGAATGAGTGGGAAACAATCATAGAAACAGATAGAAGCACTTGCATTTGAATGAGTTTCAAGCATGCTTGGGTATTCGTGTGATCTGAGTGACTCAGTTTTGGAATACAAATGTCGCGTGGTGCACCGCGACCTCCAGGCACCCCGGAGTTTCTGAAAAAAAATTTTCTGCGATTTTCACGAAACCACTTTTCTTCAACTTGATTTGGGCTAAAACTCCATCCCTGAAAATAAAAATTCTCTGAGTAGTGTGGAAATGCTGATCCTTACCCTACCTGTGGTGTCCACTGAGCATTTCCGCGAACTCTATCTGAAGTTCTCTGGGCATGGGATTTTGACATGTTCCCCAAACCAAAAGGAATGAGTGGGAAACAATCATGGAAACAGATAGAAGCACTTGCATTTGAATGAGTTTCAAGCATGCTTGGGTATTCGTGTGATCTGAGTGACTCTGTTTTGGAATACAACTGTCGCGTGGTGCACAGTGACCTCCAGGCACCCCGGAGTTTCTGAAAAAAAATGTTCTGCGATTTTCACGAAACCACTTTCCTTCAACTTGATTTGGGCTAAAAATCCATCCCTGAAAATGAAAATTCTCTGAGTAGTGTGGAAATGCTGATCCTTACCCTACCTGGGGTGTCCACTGAGTATTCCGCGAACTCTATCTGAAGTTCTCTGGGCATGGGATTTTGAAATGTTCCCCAAACCAAAAGGAATAAGTGGGAAACAATCAAGGAAACAGATAGAAGCACTTGCATTTGAATGAGTTTCAAGCATGCTTGGGTATTCGTGTGATCTGAGTGACTCAGTTTTGGAATACAACTGTCGCGAGGTGCACCGAGACCTCCTGGCACCCCGGAGTTTCTGAAAAAAAATTTTCTGCGATTTTCACGAAACCACTTTTCTTCAACATGATTTGGGCTAAAAATCCATCCCTAAAAATAAAAACTCTCTGAGTAGTGTGGAAATGCTGATCCTTACCTTACCTGGGGTGTCCACTGAGCATTTCCACGAACTCTATCTGAAGTTCTCTGGGCATGGGATTTTGACATGTTCCCCAAACCAAAAGGAATGAGTGGGAAACAATCATGGAAACAGATAGAAGCACTTGCATTTGAATGAGTTTCAAGCATGCTTGGGTATTCGTGTGATCTGAGTGACTCAGTTTTGGAATACAACTGTCGCGTGGTGCACCGCGACCTCCAGGCACCCCGGAGTTTCTGAAAAAAAATTTTCTGCGATTTTCACGAAACCACTTTTCTTCAACTTGATTTGGGCTAAAAATCCATCCCTGAAAATAAAAATTCTCTGAGTAATGTGGAAATGCTGATCCTTACCCTACCTGGGGAGTCCACTGAGCATTTCCGCGAACTCTAGTTGAAGTTCTCTGGGCATGGGATTTTGACATGTTCCCCAAACCAAAAGGAATGAGTGGGAAGCAATCATGGAAACAGATAGAAGCACTTGCATTCGAATGAGTTTCAAGCATGCTTGGGTATTCGTGTGATCTGAGTGACTCAGTTTTGGAATACAACTGTCGCGTGGTGCACCGCGACCTCCAGGCACCCCGGAGTTTCTGAAAAAAAATTTTCTGCGATTTTCACGAAACCACTTTTCTTCAACTTGATTTGGGCTAAAAATCCATCCCTGAAAATAAAAATTCTCTGAGTAGTGTGGAAATGCTGATCCTTACCCTACCTGGGGTGTCCACTGAGCATTTCCGCGAACTCTATCTGAAGTTCTCTGGGCATGGGATTTTGACATGTTCCCCAAACCAAAAGGAATAAGTGGGAAACAATCAAGGAAACAGATAGAAGCACTTGCATTTGAATGAGTTTCAAGCATGCTTGGGTATTCGTGTGATCTGAGTGACTCAGTTTTGGAATACAACTGTTGCGTGGTGCACCGCGACCTCCTGGCACCCCGGAGTTTCTGAAAAAAAATTTTCTGCGATTTTCACGAAACCACTTAACTTCAACATGATTTGGGCTAAAAATCCATCCCTAAAAATAAAAACTCTCTGAGTAGTGTGGAAATGCTGATCCTTACCCTACCTAGGGTGTCCACTGAGCATTTCCACGAACTCTATCTGAAGTTCTCTGGGCATGGTATTTTGACATGTTCCCCAAACCAAAAGGAATGAGTGGGAAACAATCATGGAAACAGATAGAAGCACTTGCATTTGAATGAGTTTCAAGCATGCTTGGGTATTCGTGTGATCTGAGTGACTCAGTTTTGGAATACAACTGTCGCGTGGTGCACCGCGACCTCCAGGCACCCCGGAGTTTCTGAAAAAAAATTTTCTGCGATTTTCACGAAACCACTTTTCTTCAACTTGATTTGGGCAAAAAATCCATCCCTGAAAATAAAAATTCTCTGAGTAGTGTGGAAATGCTGATCCTTACCCTACCTGGGGTGTCCACTGAGCATTTCCGCGAACTCTATCTGAAGTTCTCTGGGCATGGGATTTTGACATGTTCCCCAAACCAAAAGGAATAAGTGGGAAACAATCAAGGAAACAGATAGAAACACTTGTATTTGAATGAGTTTCAAGCATGCTTGGGTATTCGTGTGATCTGAGTGACTCAGTTTTGGAATACAACTGTCGCGTGGTGCACCGTGACCTCCAGGCACCCCGGAGTTTCTGAAAAAAAATTTTCTGCGATTTTCACGAAACCACTTTTCTTCAACTTGATTTGGGCTAAAACTCCATCCCTGAAAATAAAAATTCTCTGAGTAGTGTGGAAATGCTGATCCTTACCCTACCTGGGGTGTCCACTGAGCATTTCCGCGAACTCTATCTGAAGTTCTCTGGGCATGGGATTTTGACATGTTCCCCAAACCAAAAGGAATGAGTGGGAAACAATCATGGAAACAGATAGAAGCACTTGCATTTGAATGAGTTTCAAGCATGCTTGGGTATTCGTGTGATCTGAGTGACTCAGTTTTGGAATACAACTGTCGCGTGGTGCACCGCGACCTCCAGGCACCCCGGAGTTTCTGAAAAAAAATTTTCTGCGATTTTCACGAAACCACTTTTCTTCAACTTGATTTGGGCTAAAAATCCATCCCTGAAAATAAAAATTCTCTGAGTAGTGTGGAAATGCTGATCCTTACCCTACCTGGGGTGTCCACTGAGCATTTCCGCGAACTCTATCTGAAGTTCTCTGGGCATGGGATTTTGACATGTTCCCCAAACCAAAAGGAATAAGTGGGAAACAATCAAGGAAACAGATAGAAACACTTGCATTTGAATGAGTTTCAAGCATGCTTGGGTATTCGTGTGATCTGAGTGACTCAGTTTTGGAATACAACTGTTGCGTGGTGCACCGCGACCTCCTGGCACCCCGGAGTTTCTGAAAAAAAATTTTCTGCGATTTTCACGAAACCACTTTTCTTCAACATGATTTGGGCTAAAAATCCATCCCTGAAAATAAAAATTCTCTGAGTAGTGTGGAAATGCTGATCCTTCCCCTACCTGGGGTGTCCACTGAGCATTTCCGCGAACTCTAACTGAAGTTCTCTGGGCATGGGATTTTGACATGTTCCCCAAACCAAAAGGAATAAGTGGGAAACAATCAAGGAAACAGATAGAAGCACTTGCATTTGAATGAGTTTCAAGCATGCTTGGGTATTCGTGTGATCTGAGTGACTCAGTTTTGGAATACAACTGTTGCGTGGTGCACCGCGACCTCCTGGCACCCCGGAGTTTCTGAAAAAAAATTTTCTGCGATTTTCACGAAAACACTTTTCTTCAACATGATTTGGGCTAAAAATCCATCCCTAAAAATAAAAACTCTCTGAGTAGTGTGGAAATGCTGATCCTTAACCTACCTGTGGTGTCCACTGAGCATTTCCACGAACTCTATCTGAAGTTCTCTGGGCATGGTATTTTGACATGTTCCCCAAACCAAAAGGAATGAGTGGGAAACAATCATGGAAACAGATAGAAGCACTTGCATTTGAATAAGTTTCAAGCATGCTTGGGTATTCGTGTGATCTGAGTGACTCAGTTTTGGAATACAACTGTCGCGTGGTGCACCGCGACCTCCAGGCACCCCGGAGTTTCTGAAAAAAAAATTTCTGCGATTTTCACGAAACCACTTTTCTTCAACTTGATTTGGGCAAAAAATCCATCCCTGAAAATAAAAATTCTCTGAGTAGTGTGGAAATGCTGATCCTTACCCTACCTGGGGTGTCCACTGAGCATTTCCACGAACTCTATCTGAAGTTCTCTGGGCATGGGATTTTGACATGTTCCCCAAACCAAAAGGAATGAGTGGGAAACAATCATGGAAACAGATAGAAGCACTTGCATTTGAATGAGTTTCAAGCATGCTTGGGTATTCGTGTGATCTGAGTGACTCAGTTTTGGAATACAACTGTCGCGTGGTGCACCGCGACCTCCAGGCACCCCGGAGTTTCTGAAAAAAAATTTTCTGCGATTTTCACGAAACCACTTTTCTTCAACTTGATTTGGGCTAAAAATCCATCCCTGAAAATAAAAATTCTCTGAGTAATGTGGAAATGCTGATCCTTACCCTACCTGGGGAGTCCACTGAGCATTTCCGCGAACTCTAGTTGAAGTTCTCTGGGCATGGGATTTTGACATGTTCCCCAAACCAAAAGGAATGAGTGGGAAGCAATCATGGAAACAGATAGAAGCACTTGCATTCGAATGAGTTTCAAGCATGCTTGGGTATTCGTGTGATCTGAGTGACTCAGTTTTGGAATACAACTGTCGCGTGGTGTACCGCGACCTCCAGGCACCCCGGAGTTTCTGAAAAAAAATTTTCTGCGATTTTCACGAAACCACTTTTCTTCAACTTGATTTGGGCTAAAAATCCATCCCTGAAAATAAAAACTCTCTGAGTAGTGTGGAAATGCTGATCCTTACCCTACCTAGGGTGTCCACTGAGCATTTCCACGAACTCTATCTGAAGTTCTCTGGGCATGGTATTTTGACATGTTCCCCAAACCAAAAGGAATGAGTGGGAAACAATCATGGAAACAGATAGAAGCACTTGCATTTGAATGAGTTTCTAGCATGCTTGGGTATTCGTGTGATCTGAGTGACTCAGTTTTGGAATACAACTGTCGCGTGGTGCACCGCGACCTCCAGGCACCCCGGAGTTTCTGAAAAAAAATTTTCTGCGATTTTCACGAAACCACTTTTCTTCAACTTGATTTGGGCAAAAAATCCATCCCTGAAAATAAAAATTCTCTGAGTAGTGTGGAAATGCTGATCCTTACCCTACCTGGGGTGTCCACTGAGCATTTCCGCGAACTCTATCTGAAGTTCTCTGGGCATGGGATTTTGACATGTTCCCCAAACCAAAAGGAATAAGTGGGAAACAATCAAGGAAACAGATAGAAACACTTGTATTTGAATGAGTTTCAAGCATGCTTGGGTATTCGTGTGATCTGAGTGACTCAGTTTTGGAATACAACTGTCGCGTGGTGCACCGTGACCTCCAGGCACCCCGGAGATTCTGAAAAAAAATTTTCTGCGATTTTCACGAAACCACTTTTCTTCAACTTGATTTGGGCTAAAACTCCATCCCTGAAAATAAAAATTCTCTGAGTAGTGTGGAAATGCTGATCCTTACCCTACCTGGGGTGTCCACTGAGCATTTCCGCGAACTCTATCTGAAGTTCTCTGGGCATGGGATTTTGACATGTTCCCCAAACCAAAAGGAATGAGTGGGAAACAATCATGGAAACAGATAGAAGCACTTGCATTTGAATGAGTTTCAAGCATGCTTGGGTATTCGTGTGATCTGAGTGACTCAGTTTTGGAATACAACTGTCGCGTGGTGCACCGCGACCTCCAGGCACCCCGGAGTTTCTGAAAAAAAATTTTCTGCGATTTTCACGAAACCACTTTTCTTCAACATGATTTGGGCTAAAAATCCATCCCTAAAAATAAAAACTCTCTGAGTAGTGTGGAAATGCTGATCCTTACCCTACCTAGGGTGTCCACTGAGCATTTCCACGAACTCTATCTGAAGTTCTCTGGGCATGGTATTTTGACATGTTCCCCAAACCAAAAGGAATGAGTGGGAAACAATCATGGAAACAGATAGAAGCACTTGCATTTGAATGAGTTTCAAGCATGCTTGGGTATTCGTGTGATCTGAGTGACTCAGTTTTGGAATACAACTGTCGCGTGGTGCACCGCGACCTCCAGGCACCCCGGAGTTTCTGAAAAAAAATTTTCTGCGATTTTCACGAAACCACTTTTCTTCAACTTGATTTGGGCAAAAAATCCATCCCTGAAAATAAAAATTCTCTGAGTAGTGTGGAAATGCTGATCCTTACCCTACCTGGGGTGTCCACTGAGCATTTCCGCGAACTCTATCTGAAGTTCTCTGGGCATGGGATTTTGACATGTTCCCCAAACCAAAAGGAATAAGTGGGAAACAATCAAGGAAACAGATAGAAACACTTGTATTTGAATGAGTTTCAAGCATGCTTGGGTATTCGTGTGATCTGAGTGACTCAGTTTTGGAATACAACTGTCGCGTGGTGCACCGTGACCTCCAGGCACCCCGGAGTTTCTGAAAAAAAATTTTCTGCGATTTTCACGAAACCACTTTTCTTCAACTTGATTTGGGCTAAAACTCCATCCCTGAAAATAAAAATTCTCTGAGTAGTGTGGAAATGCTGATCCTTACCCTACCTGGGGTGTCCACTGAGCATTTCCGCGAACTCTATCTGAAGTTCTCTGGGCATGGGATTTTGACATGTTCCCCAAACCAAAAGGAATGAGTGGGAAACAATCATGGAAACAGATAGAAGCACTTGCATTTGAATGAGTTTCAAGCATGCTTGGGTATTCGTGTGATCTGAGTGACTCAGTTTTGGAATACAACTGTCGCGTGGTGCACCGCGACCTCCAGGCACCCCGGAGTTTCTGAAAAAAAATTTTCTGCGATTTTCACGAAACCACTTTTCTTCAACTTGATTTGGGCTAAAAATCCATCCCTGAAAATAAAAATTCTCTGAGTAGTGTGGAAATGCTGATCCTTACCCTACCTGGGGTGTCCACTGAGCATTTCCGCGAACTCTATCTGAAGTTCTCTGGGCATGGGATTTTGACATGTTCCCCAAACCAAAAGGAATAAGTGGGAAACAATCAAGGAAACAGATAGAAACACTTGCATTTGAATGAGTTTCAAGCATGCTTGGGTATTCGTGTGATCTGAGTGACTCAGTTTTGGAATACAACTGTTGCGTGGTGCACCGCGACCTCCTGGCACCCCGGAGTTTCTGAAAAAAAATTTTCTGCGATTTTCACGAAACCACTTTTCTTCAACATGATTTGGGCTAAAAATCCATCCCTGAAAATAAAAATTCTCTGAGTAGTGTGGAAATGCTGATCCTTAACCTACCTGTGGTGTCCACTGAGCATTTCCACGAACTCTATCTGAAGTTCTCTGGGCATGGTATTTTGACATGTTCCCCAAACCAAAAGGAATGAGTGGGAAACAATCATGGAAACAGATAGAAGCACTTGCATTTGAATAAGTTTCAAGCATGCTTGGGTATTCGTGTGATCTGAGTGACTCAGTTTTGGAATACAACTGTCGCGTGGTGCACCGCGACCTCCAGGCACCCCGGAGTTTCTGAAAAAAAAATTTCTGCGATTTTCACGAAACCACTTTTCTTCAACTTGATTTGGGCAAAAAATCCATCCCTGAAAATAAAAATTCTCTGAGTAGTGTGGAAATGCTGATCCTTACCCTACCTGGGGTGTCCACTGAGCATTTCCACGAACTCTATCTGAAGTTCTCTGGGCATGGGATTTTGACATGTTCCCCAAACCAAAAGGAATGAGTGGGAAACAATCATGGAAACAGATAGAAGCACTTGCATTTGAATGAGTTTCAAGCATGCTTGGGTATTCGTGTGATCTGAGTGACTCAGTTTTGGAATACAACTGTCGCGTGGTGCACCGCGACCTCCAGGCACCCCGGAGTTTCTGAAAAAAAATTTTCTGCGATTTTCACGAAACCACTTTTCTTCAACTTGATTTGGGCTAAAAATCCATCCCTGAAAATAAAAATTCTCTGAGTAATGTGGAAATGCTGATCCTTACCCTACCTGGGGAGTCCACTGAGCATTTCCGCGAACTCTAGTTGAAGTTCTCTGGGCATGGGATTTTGACATGTTCCCCAAACCAAAAGGAATGAGTGGGAAGCAATCATGGAAACAGATAGAAGCACTTGCATTCGAATGAGTTTCAAGCATGCTTGGGTATTCGTGTGATCTGAGTGACTCAGTTTTGGAATACAACTGTCGCGTGGTGTACCGCGACCTCCAGGCACCCCGGAGTTTCTGAAAAAAAATTTTCTGCGATTTTCACGAAACCACTTTTCTTCAACTTGATTTGGGCTAAAAATCCATCCCTGAAAATAAAAACTCTCTGAGTAGTGTGGAAATGCTGATCCTTACCCTACCTAGGGTGTCCACTGAGCATTTCCACGAACTCTATCTGAAGTTCTCTGGGCATGGTATTTTGACATGTTCCCCAAACCAAAAGGAATGAGTGGGAAACAATCATGGAAACAGATAGAAGCACTTGCATTTGAATGAGTTTCTAGCATGCTTGGGTATTCGTGTGATCTGAGTGACTCAGTTTTGGAATACAACTGTCGCGTGGTGCACCGCGACCTCCAGGCACCCCGGAGTTTCTGAAAAAAAATTTTCTGCGATTTTCACGAAACCACTTTTCTTCAACTTGATTTGGGCAAAAAATCCATCCCTGAAAATAAAAATTCTCTGAGTAGTGTGGAAATGCTGATCCTTACCCTACCTGGGGTGTCCACTGAGCATTTCCGCGAACTCTATCTGAAGTTCTCTGGGCATGGGATTTTGACATGTTCCCCAAACCAAAAGGAATAAGTGGGAAACAATCAAGGAAACAGATAGAAACACTTGTATTTGAATGAGTTTCAAGCATGCTTGGGTATTCGTGTGATCTGAGTGACTCAGTTTTGGAATACAACTGTCGCGTGGTGCACCGTGACCTCCAGGCACCCCGGAGATTCTGAAAAAAAATTTTCTGCGATTTTCACGAAACCACTTTTCTTCAACTTGATTTGGGCTAAAACTCCATCCCTGAAAATAAAAATTCTCTGAGTAGTGTGGAAATGCTGATCCTTACCCTACCTGGGGTGTCCACTGAGCATTTCCGCGAACTCTATCTGAAGTTCTCTGGGCATGGGATTTTGACATGTTCCCCAAACCAAAAGGAATGAGTGGGAAACAATCATGGAAACAGATAGAAGCACTTGCATTTGAATGAGTTTCAAGCATGCTTGGGTATTCGTGTGATCTGAGTGACTCAGTTTTGGAATACAACTGTCGCGTGGTGCACCGCGACCTCCAGGCACCCCGGAGTTTCTGAAAAAAAATTTTCTGCGATTTTCACGAAACCACTTTTCTTCAACATGATTTGGGCTAAAAATCCATCCCTAAAAATAAAAACTCTCTGAGTAGTGTGGAAATGCTGATCCTTACCCTACCTAGGGTGTCCACTGAGCATTTCCACGAACTCTATCTGAAGTTCTCTGGGCATGGTATTTTGACATGTTCCCCAAACCAAAAGGAATGAGTGGGAAACAATCATGGAAACAGATAGAAGCACTTGCATTTGAATGAGTTTCAAGCATGCTTGGGTATTCGTGTGATCTGAGTGACTCAGTTTTGGAATACAACTGTCGCGTGGTGCACCGCGACCTCCAGGCACCCCGGAGTTTCTGAAAAAAAATTTTCTGCGATTTTCACGAAACCACTTTTCTTCAACTTGATTTGGGCAAAAAATCCATCCCTGAAAATAAAAATTCTCTGAGTAGTGTGGAAATGCTGATCCTTACCCTACCTGGGGTGTCCACTGAGCATTTCCGCGAACTCTATCTGAAGTTCTCTGGGCATGGGATTTTGACATGTTCCCCAAACCAAAAGGAATAAGTGGGAAACAATCAAGGAAACAGATAGAAACACTTGTATTTGAATGAGTTTCAAGCATGCTTGGGTATTCGTGTGATCTGAGTGACTCAGTTTTGGAATACAACTGTCGCGTGGTGCACCGTGACCTCCAGGCACCCCGGAGTTTCTGAAAAAAAATTTTCTGCGATTTTCACGAAACCACTTTTCTTCAACTTGATTTGGGCTAAAACTCCATCCCTGAAAATAAAAATTCTCTGAGTAGTGTGGAAATGCTGATCCTTACCCTACCTGGGGTGTCCACTGAGCATTTCCGCGAACTCTATCTGAAGTTCTCTGGGCATGGGATTTTGACATGTTCCCCAAACCAAAAGGAATGAGTGGGAAACAATCATGGAAACAGATAGAAGCACTTGCATTTGAATGAGTTTCAAGCATGCTTGGGTATTCGTGTGATCTGAGTGACTCAGTTTTGGAATACAACTGTCGCGTGGTGCACCGCGACCTCCAGGCACCCCGGAGTTTCTGAAAAAAAATTTTCTGCGATTTTCACGAAACCACTTTTCTTCAACTTGATTTGGGCTAAAAATCCATCCCTGAAAATAAAAATTCTCTGAGTAGTGTGGAAATGCTGATCCTTACCCTACCTGGGGTGTCCACTGAGCATTTCCGCGAACTCTATCTGAAGTTCTCTGGGCATGGGATTTTGACATGTTCCCCAAACCAAAAGGAATAAGTGGGAAACAATCAAGGAAACAGATAGAAACACTTGCATTTGAATGAGTTTCAAGCATGCTTGGGTATTCGTGTGATCTGAGTGACTCAGTTTTGGAATACAACTGTTGCGTGGTGCACCGCGACCTCCTGGCACCCCGGAGTTTCTGAAAAAAAATTTTCTGCGATTTTCACGAAACCACTTTTCTTCAACATGATTTGGGCTAAAAATCCATCCCTGAAAATAAAAATTCTCTGAGTAGTGTGGAAATGCTGATCCTTCCCCTACCTGGGGTGTCCACTGAGCATTTCCGCGAACTCTAACTGAAGTTCTCTGGGCATGGGATTTTGACATGTTCCCCAAACCAAAAGGAATAAGTGGGAAACAATCAAGGAAACAGATAGAAGCACTTGCATTTGAATGAGTTTCAAGCATGCTTGGGTATTCGTGTGATCTGAGTGACTCAGTTTTGGAATACAACTGTTGCGTGGTGCACCGCGACCTCCTGGCACCCCGGAGTTTCTGAAAAAAAATTTTCTGCGATTTTCACGAAAACACTTTTCTTCAACATGATTTGGGCTAAAAATCCATCCCTAAAAATAAAAACTCTCTGAGTAGTGTGGAAATGCTGATCCTTACCCTACCTGTGGTGTCCACTGAGCATTTCCACGAACTCTATCTGAAGTTCTCTGGGCATGGTATTTTGACATGTTCCCCAAACCAAAAGGAATGAGTGGGAAACAATCATGGAAACAGATAGAAGCACTTGCATTTGAATGAGTTTCAAGCATGCTTGGGTATTCGTGTGATCTGAGTGACTCAGTTTTGGAATACAACTGTCGCGTGGTGCACCGCGACCTCCAGGCACCCCGGAGTTTCTGAAAAAAAAATTTCTGCGATTTTCACGAAACCACTTTTCTTCAACTTGATTTGGGCAAAAAATCCATCCCTGAAAATAAAAATTCTCTGAGTAGTGTGGAAATGCTGATCCTTACCCTACCTGGGGTGTCCACTGAGCATTTCCACGAACTCTATCTGAAGTTCTCTGGGCATGGGATTTTGACATGTTCCCCAAACCAAAAGGAATGAGTGGGAAACAATCATGGAAACAGATAGAAGCACTTGCATTTGAATGAGTTTCAAGCATGCTTGGGTATTCGTGTGATCTGAGTGACTCAGTTTTGGAATACAACTGTCGCGTGGTGCACCGCGACCTCCAGGCACACCGGAGTTTCTGAAAAAAAATTTTCTGCGATTTTCACGAAACCACTTTTCTTCAACTTGATTTGGGCTAAAAATCCATCCCTGAAAATAAAAATTCTCTGAGTAATGTGGAAATGCTGATCCTTACCCTACCTGGGGAGTCCACTGAGCATTTCCGCGAACTCTAGTTGAAGTTCTCTGGGCATGGGATTTTGACATGTTCCCCAAACCAAAAGGAATGAGTGGGAAGCAATCATGGAAACAGATAGAAGCACTTGCATTCGAATGAGTTTCAAGCATGCTTGGGTATTCGTGTGATCTGAGTGACTCAGTTTTGGAATACAACTGTCGCGTGGTGTACCGCGACCTCCAGGCACCCCGGAGTTTCTGAAAAAAAATTTTCTGCGATTTTCACGAAACCACTTTTCTTCAACTTGATTTGGGCTAAAAATCCATCCCTGAAAATAAAAACTCTCTGAGTAGTGTTTAAATGCTGATCCTTACCCTACCTAGGGTGTCCACTGAGCATTTCCACGAACTCTATCTGAAGTTCTCTGGGCATGGTATTTTGACATGTTCCCCAAACCAAAAGGAATGAGTGGGAAACAATCATGGAAACAGATAGAAGCACTTGCATTTGAATGAGTTTCAAGCATGCTTGGGTATTCGTGTGATCTGAGTGACTCAGTTTTGGAATACAACTGTCGCGTGGTGCACCGCGACCTCCAGGCACCCCGGAGTTTCTGAAAAAAAATTTTCTGCGATTTTCACGAAACCACTTTTCTTCAACTTGATTTGGGCAAAAAATCCATCCCTGAAAATAAAAATTCTCTGAGTAGTGTGGAAATGCTGATCCTTACCCTACCTGGGGTGTCCACTGAGCATTTCCGCGAACTCTATCTGAAGTTCTCTGGGCATGGGATTTTGACATGTTCCCCAAACCAAAAGGAATAAGTGGGAAACAATCAAGGAAACAGATAGAAACACTTGTATTTGAATGAGTTTCAAGCATGCTTGGGTATTCGTGTGATCTGAGTGACTCAGTTTTGGAATACAACTGTCGCGTGGTGCACCGTGACCTCCAGGCACCCCGGAGTTTCTGAAAAAAAATTTTCTGCGATTTTCACGAAACCACTTTTCTTCAACTTGATTTGGGCTAAAACTCCATCCCTGAAAATAAAAATTCTCTGAGTAGTGTGGAAATGCTGATCCTTACCCTACCTGGGGTGTCCACTGAGCATTTCCGCGAACTCTATCTGAAGTTCTCTGGGCATGGGATTTTGACATGTTCCCCAAACCAAAAGGAATGAGTGGGAAACAATCATGGAAACAGATAGAAGCACTTGCATTTGAATGAGTTTCAAGCATGCTTGGGTATTCGTGTGATCTGAGTGACTCAGTTTTGGAATACAACTGTCGCGTGGTGCACCGCGACCTCCAGGCACCCCGGAGTTTCTGAAAAAAAATTTTCTGCGATTTTCACGAAACCACTTTTCTTCAACTTGATTTGGGCTAAAAATCCATCCCTGAAAATAAAAATTCTCTGAGTAGTGTGGAAATGCTGATCCTTACCCTACCTGGGGTGTCCACTGAGCATTTCCGCGAACTCTATCTGAAGTTCTCTGGGCATGGGATTTTGACATGTTCCCCAAACCAAAAGGAATAAGTGGGAAACAATCAAGGAAACAGATAGAAACACTTGCATTTGAATGAGTTTCAAGCATGCTTGGGTATTCGTGTGATCTGAGTGACTCAGTTTTGGAATACAACTGTTGCGTGGTGCACCGCGACCTCCTGGCACCCCGGAGTTTCTGAAAAAAAATTTTCTGCGATTTTCACGAAACCACTTTTCTTCAACATGATTTGGGCTAAAAATCCATCCCTGAAAATAAAAATTCTCTGAGTAGTGTGGAAATGCTGATCCTTCCCCTACCTGGGGTGTCCACTGAGCATTTCCGCGAACTCTAACTGAAGTTCTCTGGGCATGGGATTTTGACATGTTCCCCAAACCAAAAGGAATAAGTGGGAAACAATCAAGGAAACAGATAGAAGCACTTGCATTTGAATGAGTTTCAAGCATGCTTGGGTATTCGTGTGATCTGAGTGACTCAGTTTTGGAATACAACTGTTGCGTGGTGCACCGCGACCTCCTGGCACCCCGGAGTTTCTGAAAAAAAATTTTCTGCGATTTTCACGAAAACACTTTTCTTCAACATGATTTGGGCTAAAAATCCATCCCTAAAAATAAAAACTCTCTGAGTAGTGTGGAAATGCTGATCCTTACCCTACCTGTGGTGTCCACTGAGCATTTCCACGAACTCTATCTGAAGTTCTCTGGGCATGGTATTTTGACATGTTCCCCAAACCAAAAGGAATGAGTGGGAAACAATCATGGAAACAGATAGAAGCACTTGCATTTGAATGAGTTTCAAGCATGCTTGGGTATTCGTGTGATCTGAGTGACTCAGTTTTGGAATACAACTGTCGCGTGGTGCACCGCGACCTCCAGGCACCCCGGAGTTTCTGAAAAAAAAATTTCTGCGATTTTCACGAAACCACTTTTCTTCAACTTGATTTGGGCAAAAAATCCATCCCTGAAAATAAAAATTCTCTGAGTAGTGTGGAAATGCTGATCCTTACCCTACCTGGGGTGTCCACTGAGCATTTCCACGAACTCTATCTGAAGTTCTCTGGGCATGGGATTTTGACATGTTCCCCAAACCAAAAGGAATGAGTGGGAAACAATCATGGAAACAGATAGAAGCACTTGCATTTGAATGAGTTTCAAGCATGCTTGGGTATTCGTGTGATCTGAGTGACTCAGTTTTGGAATACAACTGTCGCGTGGTGCACCGCGACCTCCAGGCACACCGGAGTTTCTGAAAAAAAATTTTCTGCGATTTTCACGAAACCACTTTTCTTCAACTTGATTTGGGCTAAAAATCCATCCCTGAAAATAAAAATTCTCTGAGTAATGTGGAAATGCTGATCCTTACCCTACCTGGGGAGTCCACTGAGCATTTCCGCGAACTCTAGTTGAAGTTCTCTGGGCATGGGATTTTGACATGTTCCCCAAACCAAAAGGAATGAGTGGGAAGCAATCATGGAAACAGATAGAAGCACTTGCATTCGAATGAGTTTCAAGCATGCTTGGGTATTCGTGTGATCTGAGTGACTCAGTTTTGGAATACAACTGTCGCGTGGTGTACCGCGACCTCCAGGCACCCCGGAGTTTCTGAAAAAAAATTTTCTGCGATTTTCACGAAACCACTTTTCTTCAACTTGATTTGGGCTAAAAATCCATCCCTGAAAATAAAAACTCTCTGAGTAGTGTTTAAATGCTGATCCTTACCCTACCTAGGGTGTCCACTGAGCATTTCCACGAACTCTATCTGAAGTTCTCTGGGCATGGTATTTTGACATGTTCCCCAAACCAAAAGGAATGAGTGGGAAACAATCATGGAAACAGATAGAAGCACTTGCATTTGAATGAGTTTCAAGCATGCTTGGGTATTCGTGTGATCTGAGTGACTCAGTTTTGGAATACAACTGTCGCGTGGTGCACCGCGACCTCCAGGCACCCCGGAGTTTCTGAAAAAAAATTTTCTGCGATTTTCACGAAACCACTTTTCTTCAACTTGATTTGGGCAAAAAATCCATCCCTGAAAATAAAAATTCTCTGAGTAGTGTGGAAATGCTGATCCTTACCCTACCTGGGGTGTCCACTGAGCATTTCCGCGAACTCTATCTGAAGTTCTCTGGGCATGGGATTTTGACATGTTCCCCAAACCAAAAGGAATAAGTGGGAAACAATCAAGGAAACAGATAGAAACACTTGTATTTGAATGAGTTTCAAGCATGCTTGGGTATTCGTGTGATCTGAGTGACTCAGTTTTGGAATACAACTGTCGCGTGGTGCACCGTGACCTCCAGGCACCCCGGAGTTTCTGAAAAAAAATTTTCTGCGATTTTCACGAAACCACTTTTCTTCAACTTGATTTGGGCTAAAACTCCATCCCTGAAAATAAAAATTCTCTGAGTAGTGTGGAAATGCTGATCCTTACCCTACCTGGGGTGTCCACTGAGCATTTCCGCGAACTCTATCTGAAGTTCTCTGGGCATGGGATTTTGACATGTTCCCCAAACCAAAAGGAATGAGTGGGAAACAATCATGGAAACAGATAGAAGCACTTGCATTTGAATGAGTTTCAAGCATGCTTGGGTATTCGTGTGATCTGAGTGACTCAGTTTTGGAATACAACTGTCGCGTGGTGCACCGCGACCTCCAGGCACCCCGGAGTTTCTGAAAAAAAATTTTCTGCGATTTTCACGAAACCACTTTTCTTCAACTTGATTTGGGCTAAAAATCCATCCTTGAAAATAAAAATTCTCTGAGTAGTGTGGAAATGCTGATCCTTACCCTACCTGGGGTGTCCACTGAGCATTTCCGCGAACTCTATCTGAAGTTCTCTGGGCATGGGATTTTGACATGTTCCCCAAACCAAAAGGAATAAGTGGGAAACAATCAAGGAAACAGATAGAAACACTTGCATTTGAATGAGTTTCAAGCATGTTTGGGTATTCGTGTGATCTGAGTGACTCAGTTTTGGAATACAACTGTCGCGTGGTGCACCGCGACCTCCTGGCACCCCGGAGTTTCTGAAAAAAAATTTTCTGCGATTTTCACGAAACCACTTTTCTTCAACATGATTTGGGCTAAAAATCCATCCCTGAAAATAAAAATTCTCTGAGTAGTGTGGAAATGCTGATCCTTACCCTACCTGGGGTGTCCACTGAGCATTTCCGCGAACTCTAACTGAAGTTCTCTGGGCATGGAATTTTGACATGTTCCCCAAACCAAAAGGAATAAGTGGGAAACAATCAAGGAAACAGATAGAAGCACTTGCATTTGAATGAGTTTCAAGCATGCTTGGGTATTCGTGTGATCTGAGTGACTCAGTTTTGGAATACAACTGTTGCGTGGTGCACCGCGACCTCCTGGCACCCCGGAGTTTCTGAAAAAAAATTTTCTGCGATTTTCACGAAAACACTTTTCTTCAACATGATTTGGGCTAAAAATCCATCCCTAAAAATAAAAACTCTCTGAGTAGTGTGGAAATGCTGATCCTTACCCTACCTGTGGTGTCCACTGAGCATTTCCACGAACTCTATCTGAAGTTCTCTGGGCATGGTATTTTGACATGTTCCCCAAACCAAAAGGAATGAGTGGGAAACAATCATGGAAGCAGATAGAAGCACTTGCATTTGAATGAGTTTCAAGCATGCTTGGGTATTCGTGTGATCTGAGTGACTCTGTTTTGGAATACAACTGTCGCGTGGTGCACAGTGACCTCCAGGCACCCCGGAGTTTCTGAAAAAAAATGTTCTGCGATTTTCACGAAACCACTTTTCTTCAACTTGATTTGGGCTAAAAATCCATCCCTGAAAATGAAAATTCTCTGAGTAGTGTGGAAATGCTGATCCTTACCCTACCTGGGGTGTCCACTGAGTATTCCGCGAACTCTATCTGAAGTTCTCTGGGCATGGGATTTTGAAATGTTCCCCAAACCAAAAGGAATAAGTGGGAAACCATCATGGAAACAGATAGAAGCACTTGCATTTGAATGAGTTTCAAGCATGCTTGGGTATTCGTGTGATCTGAGTGACTCAGTTTTATAATACAACTGTCGCGTGGTGCACCGCGACCTCCAGGTACCCCGGAGTTTCTGAAAAAAAATTTTCTGCGATTTTCACGAAACCACTTTTCTTCAACTTGATTTGGGCTAAAAATCCATCCCTGAAAATAAAAATTCTCTGAGTATTGTGGAAATGCTGATCCTTACCCTACCTGGGGTGTCCACTGAGCATTTTCGCGAACTCTATCTGAAGTTCTCTGGGCATGGTATTTTGACATGTTCCCCAAACCAAAAGGAATGAGTGGGAAACAATCATAGAAACAGATAGAAGCACTTGCATTTGAATGAGTTTCAAGCATGCTTGGGTATTCGTGTGATCTGAGTGACTCAGTTTTGGAATACAAATGTCGCGTGGTGCACCGCGACCTCCAGGCACCCCGGAGTTTCTGAAAAAAAATTTTCTGCGATTTTCACGAAACCACTTTTCTTCAACTTGATTTGGGCTAAAACTCCATCCCTGAAAATAAAAATTCTCTGAGTAGTGTGGAAATGCTGATCCTTACCCTACCTGTGGTGTCCACTGAGCATTTCCGCGAACTCTATCTGAAGTTCTCTGGGCATGGGATTTTGACATGTTCCCCAAACCAAAAGGAATGAGTGGGAAACAATCATGGAAACAGATAGAAGCACTTGCATTTGAATGAGTTTCAAGCATGCTTGGGTATTCGTGTGATCTGAGTGACTCTGTTTTGGAATACAACTGTCGCGTGGTGCACAGTGACCTCCAGGCACCCCGGAGTTTCTGAAAAAAAATGTTCTGCGATTTTCACGAAACCACTTTCCTTCAACTTGATTTGGGCTAAAAATCCATCCCTGAAAATGAAAATTCTCTGAGTAGTGTGGAAATGCTGATCCTTACCCTACCTGGGGTGTCCACTGAGTATTCCGCGAACTCTATCTGAAGTTCTCTGGGCATGGGATTTTGAAATGTTCCCCAAACCAAAAGGAATAAGTGGGAAACAATCAAGGAAACAGATAGAAGCACTTGCATTTGAATGAGTTTCAAGCATGCTTGGGTATTCGTGTGATCTGAGTGACTCAGTTTTGGAATACAACTGTCGCGAGGTGCACCGAGACCTCCTGGCACCCCGGAGTTTCTGAAAAAAAATTTTCTGCGATTTTCACGAAACCACTTTTCTTCAACATGATTTGGGCTAAAAATCCATCCCTAAAAATAAAAACTCTCTGAGTAGTGTGGAAATGCTGATCCTTACCTTACCTGGGGTGTCCACTGAGCATTTCCACGAACTCTATCTGAAGTTCTCTGGGCATGGGATTTTGACATGTTCCCCAAACCAAAAGGAATGAGTGGGAAACAATCATGGAAACAGATAGAAGCACTTGCATTTGAATGAGTTTCAAGCATGCTTGGGTATTCGTGTGATCTGAGTGACTCAGTTTTGGAATACAACTGTCGCGTGGTGCACCGCGACCTCCAGGCACCCCGGAGTTTCTGAAAAAAAATTTTCTGCGATTTTCACGAAACCACTTTTCTTCAACTTGATTTGGGCTAAAAATCCATCCCTGAAAATAAAAATTCTCTGAGTAATGTGGAAATGCTGATCCTTACCCTACCTGGGGAGTCCACTGAGCATTTCCGCGAACTCTAGTTGAAGTTCTCTGGGCATGGGATTTTGACATGTTCCCCAAACCAAAAGGAATGAGTGGGAAGCAATCATGGAAACAGATAGAAGCACTTGCATTCGAATGAGTTTCAAGCATGCTTGGGTATTCGTGTGATCTGAGTGACTCAGTTTTGGAATACAACTGTCGCGTGGTGCACCGCGACCTCCAGGCACCCCGGAGTTTCTGAAAAAAAATTTTCTGCGATTTTCACGAAACCACTTTTCTTCAACTTGATTTGGGCTAAAAATCCATCCCTGAAAATAAAAATTCTCTGAGTAGTGTGGAAATGCTGATCCTTACCCTACCTGGGGTGTCCACTGAGCATTTCCGCGAACTCTATCTGAAGTTCTCTGGGCATGGGATTTTGACATGTTCCCCAAACCAAAAGGAATAAGTGGGAAACAATCAAGGAAACAGATAGAAGCACTTGCATTTGAATGAGTTTCAAGCATGCTTGGGTATTCGTGTGATCTGAGTGACTCAGTTTTGGAATACAACTGTTGCGTGGTGCACCGCGACCTCCTGGCACCCCGGAGTTTCTGAAAAAAAATTTTCTGCGATTTTCACGAAACCACTTAACTTCAACATGATTTGGGCTAAAAATCCATCCCTAAAAATAAAAACTCTCTGAGTAGTGTGGAAATGCTGATCCTTACCCTACCTAGGGTGTCCACTGAGCATTTCCACGAACTCTATCTGAAGTTCTCTGGGCATGGTATTTTGACATGTTCCCCAAACCAAAAGGAATGAGTGGGAAACAATCATGGAAACAGATAGAAGCACTTGCATTTGAATGAGTTTCAAGCATGCTTGGGTATTCGTGTGATCTGAGTGACTCAGTTTTGGAATACAACTGTCGCGTGGTGCACCGCGACCTCCAGGCACCCCGGAGTTTCTGAAAAAAAATTTCTGCGATTTTCACGAAACCACTTTTCTTCAACTTGATTTGGGCAAAAAATCCATCCCTGAAAATAAAAATTCTCTGAGTAGTGTGGAAATGCTGATCCTTACCCTACCTGGGGTGTCCACTGAGCATTTCCGCGAACTCTATCTGAAGTTCTCTGGGCATGGGATTTTGACATGTTCCCCAAACCAAAAGGAATAAGTGGGAAACAATCAAGGAAACAGATAGAAACACTTGTATTTGAATGAGTTTCAAGCATGCTTGGGTATTCGTGTGATCTGAGTGACTCAGTTTTGGAATACAACTGTCGCGTGGTGCACCGTGACCTCCAGGCACCCCGGAGTTTCTGAAAAAAAATTTTCTGCGATTTTCACGAAACCACTTTTCTTCAACTTGATTTGGGCTAAAACTCCATCCCTGAAAATAAAAATTCTCTGAGTAGTGTGGAAATGCTGATCCTTACCCTACCTGGGGTGTCCACTGAGCATTTCCGCGAACTCTATCTGAAGTTCTCTGGGCATGGGATTTTGACATGTTCCCCAAACCAAAAGGAATGAGTGGGAAACAATCATGGAAACAGATAGAAGCACTTGCATTTGAATGAGTTTCAAGCATGCTTGGGTATTCGTGTGATCTGAGTGACTCAGTTTTGGAATACAACTGTCGCGTGGTGCACCGCGACCTCCAGGCACCCCGGAGTTTCTGAAAAAAAATTTTCTGCGATTTTCACGAAACCACTTTTCTTCAACTTGATTTGGGCTAAAAATCCATCCCTGAAAATAAAAATTCTCTGAGTAGTGTGGAAATGCTGATCCTTACCCTACCTGGGGTGTCCACTGAGCATTTCCGCGAACTCTATCTGAAGTTCTCTGGGCATGGGATTTTGACATGTTCCCCAAACCAAAAGGAATAAGTGGGAAACAATCAAGGAAACAGATAGAAACACTTGCATTTGAATGAGTTTCAAGCATGCTTGGGTATTCGTGTGATCTGAGTGACTCAGTTTTGGAATACAACTGTTGCGTGGTGCACCGCGACCTCCTGGCACCCCGGAGTTTCTGAAAAAAAATTTTCTGCGATTTTCACGAAAACACTTTTCTTCAACATGATTTGGGCTAAAAATCCATCCCTAAAAATAAAAACTCTCTGAGTAGTGTGGAAATGCTGATCCTTAACCTACCTGTGGTGTCCACTGAGCATTTCCACGAACTCTATCTGAAGTTCTCTGGGCATGGTATTTTGACATGTTCCCCAAACCAAAAGGAATGAGTGGGAAACAATCATGGAAACAGATAGAAGCACTTGCATTTGAATAAGTTTCAAGCATGCTTGGGTATTCGTGTGATCTGAGTGACTCAGTTTTGGAATACAACTGTCGCGTGGTGCACCGCGACCTCCAGGCACCCCGGAGTTTCTGAAAAAAAAATTTCTGCGATTTTCACGAAACCACTTTTCTTCAACTTGATTTGGGCAAAAAATCCATCCCTGAAAATAAAAATTCTCTGAGTAGTGTGGAAATGCTGATCCTTACCCTACCTGGGGTGTCCACTGAGCATTTCCACGAACTCTATCTGAAGTTCTCTGGGCATGGGATTTTGACATGTTCCCCAAACCAAAAGGAATGAGTGGGAAACAATCATGGAAACAGATAGAAGCACTTGCATTTGAATGAGTTTCAAGCATGCTTGGGTATTCGTGTGATCTGAGTGACTCAGTTTTGGAATACAACTGTCGCGTGGTGCACCGCGACCTCCAGGCACCCCGGAGTTTCTGAAAAAAAATTTTCTGCGATTTTCACGAAACCACTTTTCTTCAACTTGATTTGGGCTAAAAATCCATCCCTGAAAATAAAAATTCTCTGAGTAATGTGGAAATGCTGATCCTTACCCTACCTGGGGAGTCCACTGAGCATTTCCGCGAACTCTAGTTGAAGTTCTCTGGGCATGGGATTTTGACATGTTCCCCAAACCAAAAGGAATGAGTGGGAAGCAATCATGGAAACAGATAGAAGCACTTGCATTCGAATGAGTTTCAAGCATGCTTGGGTATTCGTGTGATCTGAGTGACTCAGTTTTGGAATACAACTGTCGCGTGGTGTACTGCGACCTCCAGGCACCCCGTAGTTTCTGAAAAAAAATTTTCTGCGATTTTCACGAAACCACTTTTCTTCAACTTGATTTGGGCTAAAAATCCATCCCTGAAAATAAAAACTCTCTGAGTAGTGTGGAAATGCTGATCCTTACCCTACCTAGGGTGTCCACTGAGCATTTCCACGAACTCTATCTGAAGTTCTCTGGGCATGGTATTTTGACATGTTCCCCAAACCAAAAGGAATGAGTGGGAAACAATCATGGAAACAGATAGAAGCACTTGCATTTGAATGAGTTTCTAGCATGCTTGGGTATTCGTGTGATCTGAGTGACTCAGTTTTGGAATACAACTGTCGCGTGGTGCACCGCGACCTCCAGGCACCCCGGAGTTTCTGAAAAAAAATTTTCTGCGATTTTCACGAAACCACTTTTCTTCAACTTGATTTGGGCAAAAAATCCATCCCTGAAAATAAAAATTCTCTGAGTAGTGTGGAAATGCTGATCCTTACCCTACCTGGGGTGTCCACTGAGCATTTCCGCGAACTCTATCTGAAGTTCTCTGGGCATGGGATTTTGACATGTTCCCCAAACCAAAAGGAATAAGTGGGAAACAATCAAGGAAACAGATAGAAACACTTGTATTTGAATTAGTTTCAAGCATGCTTGGGTATTCGTGTGATCTGAGTGACTCAGTTTTGGAATACAACTGTCGCGTGGTGCACCGTGACCTCCAGGCACCCCGGAGATTCTGAAAAAAAATTTTCTGCGATTTTCACGAAACCACTTTTCTTCAACTTGATTTGGGCTAAAACTCCATCCCTGAAAATAAAAATTCTCTGAGTAGTGTGGAAATGCTGATCCTTACCCTACCTGGGGTGTCCACTGAGCATTTCCGCGAACTCTATCTGAAGTTCTCTGGGCATGGGATTTTGACATGTTCCCCAAACCAAAAGGAATGAGTGGGAAACAATCATGGAAACAGATAGAAGCACTTGCATTTGAATGAGTTTCAAGCATGCTTGGGTATTCGTGTGATCTGAGTGACTCAGTTTTGGAATACAACTGTCGCGTGGTGCACCGCGACCTCCAGGCACCCCGGAGTTTCTGAAAAAAAATTTTCTGCGATTTTCACGAAACCACTTTTCTTCAACATGATTTGGGCTAAAAATCCATCCCTAAAAATAAAAACTCTCTGAGTAGTGTGGAAATGCTGATCCTTACCCTACCTAGGGTGTCCACTGAGCATTTCCACGAACTCTATCTGAAGTTCTCTGGGCATGGTATTTTGACATGTTCCCCAAACCAAAAGGAATGAGTGGGAAACAATCATGGAAACAGATAGAAGCACTTGCATTTGAATGAGTTTCAAGCATGCTTGGGTATTCGTGTGATCTGAGTGACTCAGTTTTGGAATACAACTGTCGCGTGGTGCACCGCGACCTCCAGGCACCCCGGAGTTTCTGAAAAAAAATTTTCTGCGATTTTCACGAAACCACTTTTCTTCAACTTGATTTGGGCAAAAAATCCATCCCTGAAAATAAAAATTCTCTGAGTAGTGTGGAAATGCTGATCCTTACCCTACCTGGGGTGTCCACTGAGCATTTCCGCGAACTCTATCTGAAGTTCTCTGGGCATGGGATTTTGACATGTTCCCCAAACCAAAAGGAATAAGTGGGAAACAATCAAGGAAACAGATAGAAACACTTGTATTTGAATGAGTTTCAAGCATGCTTGGGTATTCGTGTGATCTGAGTGACTCAGTTTTGGAATACAACTGTCGCGTGGTGCACCGTGACCTCCAGGCACCCCGGAGTTTCTGAAAAAAAATTTTCTGCGATTTTCACGAAACCACTTTTCTTCAACTTGATTTGGGCTAAAACTCCATCCCTGAAAATAAAAATTCTCTGAGTAGTGTGGAAATGCTGATCCTTACCCTACCTGGGGTGTCCACTGAGCATTTCCGCGAACTCTATCTGAAGTTCTCTGGGCATGGGATTTTGACATGTTCCCCAAACCAAAAGGAATGAGTGGGAAACAATCATGGAAACAGATAGAAGCACTTGCATTTGAATGAGTTTCAAGCATGCTTGGGTATTCGTGTGATCTGAGTGACTCAGTTTTGGAATACAACTGTCGCGTGGTGCACCGCGACCTCCAGGCACCCCGGAGTTTCTGAAAAAAAATTTTCTGCGATTTTCAC
Organism: Lepisosteus oculatus; assembly: GCF_040954835.1. Taxonomy (NCBI): domain Eukaryota; kingdom Metazoa; phylum Chordata; class Actinopteri; order Semionotiformes; family Lepisosteidae; genus Lepisosteus; species Lepisosteus oculatus. The sequence goes on along the minus strand of NC_090699.1, from coordinate 11,775,427 downwards.
GAAACCACTTTTCTTCAACTTGATTTGGGCTAAAAATCCATCCCTGAAAATAAAAATTCTCTGAGTAGTGTGGAAATGCTGATCCTTACCCTACCTGGGGTGTCCACTGAGCATTTCCGCGAACTCTATCTGAAGTTCTCTGGGCATGGGATTTTGACATGTTCCCCAAACCAAAAGGAATAAGTGGGAAACAATCAAGGAAACAGATAGAAACACTTGCATTTGAATGAGTTTCAAGCATGCTTGGGTATTCGTGTGATCTGAGTGACTCAGTTTTGGAATACAACTGTTGCGTGGTGCACCGCGACCTCCTGGCACCCCGGAGTTTCTGAAAAAAAATTTTCTGCGATTTTCACGAAACCACTTTTCTTCAACATGATTTGGGCTAAAAATCCATCCCTGAAAATAAAAATTCTCTGAGTAGTGTGGAAATGCTGATCCTTCCCCTACCTGGGGTGTCCACTGAGCATTTCCGCGAACTCTAACTGAAGTTCTCTGGGCATGGGATTTTGACATGTTCCCCAAACCAAAAGGAATAAGTGGGAAACAATCAAGGAAACAGATAGAAGCACTTGCATTTGAATGAGTTTCAAGCATGCTTGGGTATTCGTGTGATCTGAGTGACTCAGTTTTGGAATACAACTGTTGCGTGGTGCACCGCGACCTCCTGGCACCCCGGAGTTTCTGAAAAAAAATTTTCTGCGATTTTCACGAAAACACTTTTCTTCAACATGATTTGGGCTAAAAATCCATCCCTAAAAATAAAAACTCTCTGAGTAGTGTGGAAATGCTGATCCTTACCCTACCTGTGGTGTCCACTGAGCATTTCCACGAACTCTATCTGAAGTTCTCTGGGCATGGTATTTTGACATGTTCCCCAAACCAAAAGGAATGAGTGGGAAACAATCATGGAAACAGATAGAAGCACTTGCATTTGAATGAGTTTCAAGCATGCTTGGGTATTCGTGTGATCTGAGTGACTCAGTTTTGGAATACAACTGTCGCGTGGTGCACCGCGACCTCCAGGCACCCCGGAGTTTCTGAAAAAAAAATTTCTGCGATTTTCACGAAACCACTTTTCTTCAACTTGATTTGGGCAAAAAATCCATCCCTGAAAATAAAAATTCTCTGAGTAGTGTGGAAATGCTGATCCTTACCCTACCTGGGGTGTCCACTGAGCATTTCCACGAACTCTATCTGAAGTTCTCTGGGCATGGGATTTTGACATGTTCCCCAAACCAAAAGGAATGAGTGGGAAACAATCATGGAAACAGATAGAAGCACTTGCATTTGAATGAGTTTCAAGCATGCTTGGGTATTCGTGTGATCTGAGTGACTCAGTTTTGGAATACAACTGTCGCGTGGTGCACCGCGACCTCCAGGCACACCGGAGTTTCTGAAAAAAAATTTTCTGCGATTTTCACGAAACCACTTTTCTTCAACTTGATTTGGGCTAAAAATCCATCCCTGAAAATAAAAATTCTCTGAGTAATGTGGAAATGCTGATCCTTACCCTACCTGGGGAGTCCACTGAGCATTTCCGCGAACTCTAGTTGAAGTTCTCTGGGCATGGGATTTTGACATGTTCCCCAAACCAAAAGGAATGAGTGGGAAGCAATCATGGAAACAGATAGAAGCACTTGCATTCGAATGAGTTTCAAGCATGCTTGGGTATTCGTGTGATCTGAGTGACTCAGTTTTGGAATACAACTGTCGCGTGGTGTACCGCGACCTCCAGGCACCCCGGAGTTTCTGAAAAAAAATTTTCTGCGATTTTCACGAAACCACTTTTCTTCAACTTGATTTGGGCTAAAAATCCATCCCTGAAAATAAAAACTCTCTGAGTAGTGTTTAAATGCTGATCCTTACCCTACCTAGGGTGTCCACTGAGCATTTCCACGAACTCTATCTGAAGTTCTCTGGGCATGGTATTTTGACATGTTCCCCAAACCAAAAGGAATGAGTGGGAAACAATCATGGAAACAGATAGAAGCACTTGCATTTGAATGAGTTTCAAGCATGCTTGGGTATTCGTGTGATCTGAGTGACTCAGTTTTGGAATACAACTGTCGCGTGGTGCACCGCGACCTCCAGGCACCCCGGAGTTTCTGAAAAAAAATTTTCTGCGATTTTCACGAAACCACTTTTCTTCAACTTGATTTGGGCAAAAAATCCATCCCTGAAAATAAAAATTCTCTGAGTAGTGTGGAAATGCTGATCCTTACCCTACCTGGGGTGTCCACTGAGCATTTCCGCGAACTCTATCTGAAGTTCTCTGGGCATGGGATTTTGACATGTTCCCCAAACCAAAAGGAATAAGTGGGAAACAATCAAGGAAACAGATAGAAACACTTGTATTTGAATGAGTTTCAAGCATGCTTGGGTATTCGTGTGATCTGAGTGACTCAGTTTTGGAATACAACTGTCGCGTGGTGCACCGTGACCTCCAGGCACCCCGGAGTTTCTGAAAAAAAATTTTCTGCGATTTTCACGAAACCACTTTTCTTCAACTTGATTTGGGCTAAAACTCCATCCCTGAAAATAAAAATTCTCTGAGTAGTGTGGAAATGCTGATCCTTACCCTACCTGGGGTGTCCACTGAGCATTTCCGCGAACTCTATCTGAAGTTCTCTGGGCATGGGATTTTGACATGTTCCCCAAACCAAAAGGAATGAGTGGGAAACAATCATGGAAACAGATAGAAGCACTTGCATTTGAATGAGTTTCAAGCATGCTTGGGTATTCGTGTGATCTGAGTGACTCAGTTTTGGAATACAACTGTCGCGTGGTGCACCGCGACCTCCAGGCACCCCGGAGTTTCTGAAAAAAAATTTTCTGCGATTTTCACGAAACCACTTTTCTTCAACTTGATTTGGGCTAAAAATCCATCCCTGAAAATAAAAATTCTCTGAGTAGTGTGGAAATGCTGATCCTTACCCTACCTGGGGTGTCCACTGAGCATTTCCGCGAACTCTATCTGAAGTTCTCTGGGCATGGGATTTTGACATGTTCCCCAAACCAAAAGGAATAAGTGGGAAACAATCAAGGAAACAGATAGAAACACTTGCATTTGAATGAGTTTCAAGCATGCTTGGGTATTCGTGTGATCTGAGTGACTCAGTTTTGGAATACAACTGTTGCGTGGTGCACCGCGACCTCCTGGCACCCCGGAGTTTCTGAAAAAAAATTTTCTGCGATTTTCACGAAACCACTTTTCTTCAACATGATTTGGGCTAAAAATCCATCCCTGAAAATAAAAATTCTCTGAGTAGTGTGGAAATGCTGATCCTTCCCCTACCTGGGGTGTCCACTGAGCATTTCCGCGAACTCTAACTGAAGTTCTCTGGGCATGGGATTTTGACATGTTCCCCAAACCAAAAGGAATAAGTGGGAAACAATCAAGGAAACAGATAGAAGCACTTGCATTTGAATGAGTTTCAAGCATGCTTGGGTATTCGTGTGATCTGAGTGACTCAGTTTTGGAATACAACTGTTGCGTGGTGCACCGCGACCTCCTGGCACCCCGGAGTTTCTGAAAAAAAATTTTCTGCGATTTTCACGAAAACACTTTTCTTCAACATGATTTGGGCTAAAAATCCATCCCTAAAAATAAAAACTCTCTGAGTAGTGTGGAAATGCTGATCCTTACCCTACCTGTGGTGTCCACTGAGCATTTCCACGAACTCTATCTGAAGTTCTCTGGGCATGGTATTTTGACATGTTCCCCAAACCAAAAGGAATGAGTGGGAAACAATCATGGAAACAGATAGAAGCACTTGCATTTGAATGAGTTTCAAGCATGCTTGGGTATTCGTGTGATCTGAGTGACTCAGTTTTGGAATACAACTGTCGCGTGGTGCACCGCGACCTCCAGGCACCCCGGAGTTTCTGAAAAAAAAATTTCTGCGATTTTCACGAAACCACTTTTCTTCAACTTGATTTGGGCAAAAAATCCATCCCTGAAAATAAAAATTCTCTGAGTAGTGTGGAAATGCTGATCCTTACCCTACCTGGGGTGTCCACTGAGCATTTCCACGAACTCTATCTGAAGTTCTCTGGGCATGGGATTTTGACATGTTCCCCAAACCAAAAGGAATGAGTGGGAAACAATCATGGAAACAGATAGAAGCACTTGCATTTGAATGAGTTTCAAGCATGCTTGGGTATTCGTGTGATCTGAGTGACTCAGTTTTGGAATACAACTGTCGCGTGGTGCACCGCGACCTCCAGGCACACCGGAGTTTCTGAAAAAAAATTTTCTGCGATTTTCACGAAACCACTTTTCTTCAACTTGATTTGGGCTAAAAATCCATCCCTGAAAATAAAAATTCTCTGAGTAATGTGGAAATGCTGATCCTTACCCTACCTGGGGAGTCCACTGAGCATTTCCGCGAACTCTAGTTGAAGTTCTCTGGGCATGGGATTTTGACATGTTCCCCAAACCAAAAGGAATGAGTGGGAAGCAATCATGGAAACAGATAGAAGCACTTGCATTCGAATGAGTTTCAAGCATGCTTGGGTATTCGTGTGATCTGAGTGACTCAGTTTTGGAATACAACTGTCGCGTGGTGTACCGCGACCTCCAGGCACCCCGGAGTTTCTGAAAAAAAATTTTCTGCGATTTTCACGAAACCACTTTTCTTCAACTTGATTTGGGCTAAAAATCCATCCCTGAAAATAAAAACTCTCTGAGTAGTGTTTAAATGCTGATCCTTACCCTACCTAGGGTGTCCACTGAGCATTTCCACGAACTCTATCTGAAGTTCTCTGGGCATGGTATTTTGACATGTTCCCCAAACCAAAAGGAATGAGTGGGAAACAATCATGGAAACAGATAGAAGCACTTGCATTTGAATGAGTTTCAAGCATGCTTGGGTATTCGTGTGATCTGAGTGACTCAGTTTTGGAATACAACTGTCGCGTGGTGCACCGCGACCTCCAGGCACCCCGGAGTTTCTGAAAAAAAATTTTCTGCGATTTTCACGAAACCACTTTTCTTCAACTTGATTTGGGCAAAAAATCCATCCCTGAAAATAAAAATTCTCTGAGTAGTGTGGAAATGCTGATCCTTACCCTACCTGGGGTGTCCACTGAGCATTTCCGCGAACTCTATCTGAAGTTCTCTGGGCATGGGATTTTGACATGTTCCCCAAACCAAAAGGAATAAGTGGGAAACAATCAAGGAAACAGATAGAAACACTTGTATTTGAATGAGTTTCAAGCATGCTTGGGTATTCGTGTGATCTGAGTGACTCAGTTTTGGAATACAACTGTCGCGTGGTGCACCGCGACCTCCAGGCACCCCGGAGTTTCTGAAAAAAAAATTTCTGCGATTTTCACGAAACCACTTTTCTTCAACTTGATTTGGGCAAAAAATCCATCCCTGAAAATAAAAATTCTCTGAGTAGTGTGGAAATGCTGATCCTTACCCTACCTGGGGTGTCCACTGAGCATTTCCACGAACTCTATCTGAAGTTCTCTGGGCATGGGATTTTGACATGTTCCCCAAACCAAAAGGAATGAGTGGGAAACAATCATGGAAACAGATAGAAGCACTTGCATTTGAATGAGTTTCAAGCATGCTTGGGTATTCGTGTGATCTGAGTGACTCAGTTTTGGAATACAACTGTCGCGTGGTGCACCGCGACCTCCAGGCACACCGGAGTTTCTGAAAAAAAATTTTCTGCGATTTTCACGAAACCACTTTTCTTCAACTTGATTTGGGCTAAAAATCCATCCCTGAAAATAAAAATTCTCTGAGTAATGTGGAAATGCTGATCCTTACCCTACCTGGGGAGTCCACTGAGCATTTCCGCGAACTCTAGTTGAAGTTCTCTGGGCATGGGATTTTGACATGTTCCCCAAACCAAAAGGAATGAGTGGGAAGCAATCATGGAAACAGATAGAAGCACTTGCATTCGAATGAGTTTCAAGCATGCTTGGGTATTCGTGTGATCTGAGTGACTCAGTTTTGGAATACAACTGTCGCGTGGTGTACCGCGACCTCCAGGCACCCCGGAGTTTCTGAAAAAAAATTTTCTGCGATTTTCACGAAACCACTTTTCTTCAACTTGATTTGGGCTAAAAATCCATCCCTGAAAATAAAAACTCTCTGAGTAGTGTTTAAATGCTGATCCTTACCCTACCTAGGGTGTCCACTGAGCATTTCCACGAACTCTATCTGAAGTTCTCTGGGCATGGTATTTTGACATGTTCCCCAAACCAAAAGGAATGAGTGGGAAACAATCATGGAAACAGATAGAAGCACTTGCATTTGAATGAGTTTCAAGCATGCTTGGGTATTCGTGTGATCTGAGTGACTCAGTTTTGGAATACAACTGTCGCGTGGTGCACCGCGACCTCCAGGCACCCCGGAGTTTCTGAAAAAAAATTTTCTGCGATTTTCACGAAACCACTTTTCTTCAACTTGATTTGGGCAAAAAATCCATCCCTGAAAATAAAAATTCTCTGAGTAGTGTGGAAATGCTGATCCTTACCCTACCTGGGGTGTCCACTGAGCATTTCCGCGAACTCTATCTGAAGTTCTCTGGGCATGGGATTTTGACATGTTCCCCAAACCAAAAGGAATAAGTGGGAAACAATCAAGGAAACAGATAGAAACACTTGTATTTGAATGAGTTTCAAGCATGCTTGGGTATTCGTGTGATCTGAGTGACTCAGTTTTGGAATACAACTGTCGCGTGGTGCACCGTGACCTCCAGGCACCCCGGAGTTTCTGAAAAAAAATTTTCTGCGATTTTCACGAAACCACTTTTCTTCAACTTGATTTGGGCTAAAACTCCATCCCTGAAAATAAAAATTCTCTGAGTAGTGTGGAAATGCTGATCCTTACCCTACCTGGGGTGTCCACTGAGCATTTCCGCGAACTCTATCTGAAGTTCTCTGGGCATGGGATTTTGACATGTTCCCCAAACCAAAAGGAATGAGTGGGAAACAATCATGGAAACAGATAGAAGCACTTGCATTTGAATGAGTTTCAAGCATGCTTGGGTATTCGTGTGATCTGAGTGACTCAGTTTTGGAATACAACTGTCGCGTGGTGCACCGCGACCTCCAGGCACCCCGGAGTTTCTGAAAAAAAATTTTCTGCGATTTTCACGAAACCACTTTTCTTCAACTTGATTTGGGCTAAAAATCCATCCTTGAAAATAAAAATTCTCTGAGTAGTGTGGAAATGCTGATCCTTACCCTACCTGGGGTGTCCACTGAGCATTTCCGCGAACTCTATCTGAAGTTCTCTGGGCATGGGATTTTGACATGTTCCCCAAACCAAAAGGAATAAGTGGGAAACAATCAAGGAAACAGATAGAAACACTTGCATTTGAATGAGTTTCAAGCATGTTTGGGTATTCGTGTGATCTGAGTGACTCAGTTTTGGAATACAACTGTCGCGTGGTGCACCGCGACCTCCTGGCACCCCGGAGTTTCTGAAAAAAAATTTTCTGCGATTTTCACGAGACCACTTTTCTTCAACATGATTTGGGCTAAAAATCCATCCCTGAAAATAAAAATTCTCTGAGTAGTGTGGAAATGCTGATCCTTACCCTACCTGGGGTGTCCACTGAGCATTTCCGCGAACTCTAACTGAAGTTCTCTGGGCATGGAATTTTGACATGTTCCCCAAACCAAAAGGAATAAGTGGGAAACAATCAAGGAAACAGATAGAAGCACTTGCATTTGAATGAGTTTCAAGCATGCTTGGGTATTCGTGTGATCTGAGTGACTCAGTTTTGGAATACAACTGTTGCGTGGTGCACCGCGACCTCCTGGCACCCCGGAGTTTCTGAAAAAAAATTTTCTGCGATTTTCACGAAAACACTTTTCTTCAACATGATTTGGGCTAAAAATCCATCCCTAAAAATAAAAACTCTCTGAGTAGTGTGGAAATGCTGATCCTTACCCTACCTGTGGTGTCCACTGAGCATTTCCACGAACTCTATCTGAAGTTCTCTGGGCATGGTATTTTGACATGTTCCCCAAACCAAAAGGAATGAGTGGGAAACAATCATGGAAACAGATAGAAGCACTTGCATTTGAATGAGTTTCAAGCATGCTTGGGTATTCGTGTGATCTGAGTGACTCAGTTTTGGAATACAACTGTCGCGTGGTGCACCGCGACCTCCAGGCACCCCGGAGTTTCTGAAAAAAAAATTTCTGCGATTTTCACGAAACCACTTTTCTTCAACTTGATTTGGGCAAAAAATCCATCCCTGAAAATAAAAATTCTCTGAGTAGTGTGGAAATGCTGATCCTTACCCTACCTGGGGTGTCCACTGAGCATTTCCACGAACTCTATCTGAAGTTCTCTGGGCATGGGATTTTGACATGTTCCCCAAACCAAAAGGAATGAGTGGGAAACAATCATGGAAACAGATAGAAGCACTTGCATTCGAATGAGTTTCAAGCATGCTTGGGTATTCGTGTGATCTGAGTGACTCAGTTTTGGAATACAACTGTCGCGTGGTGCACCGCGACCTCCAGGCACCCCGGAGTTTCTGAAAAAAAATTTTCTGCGATTTTCACGAAACCACTTTTCTTCAACTTGATTTGGGCTAAAAATCCATCCCTGAAAATAAAAATTCTCTGAGTAATGTGGAAATGCTGATCCTTACCCTACCTGGGGAGTCCACTGAGCATTTCCGCGAACTCTAGTTGAAGTTCTCTGGGCATGGGATTTTGACATGTTCCCCAAACCAAAAGGAATGAGTGGGAAGCAATCATGGAAACAGATAGAAGCACTTGCATTCGAATGAGTTTCAAGCATGCTTGGGTATTCGTGTGATCTGAGTGACTCAGTTTTGGAATACAACTGTCGCGTGGTGCACCGCGACCTCCAGGCACCCCGGAGTTTCTGAAAAAAAATTTTCTGCGATTTTCACGAAACCACTTTTCTTCAACTTGATTTGGGCTAAAAATCCATCCCTGAAAATAAAAATTCTCTGAGTAGTGTGGAAATGCTGATCCTTGCCCTACCTGGGGTGTCCACTGAGCATTTCCGCGAACTCTATCTGAAGTTCTCTGGGCATGGGATTTTGACATGTTCCCCAAACCAAAAGGAATAAGTGGGAAACAATCAAGGAAACAGATAGAAGCACTTGCATTTGAATGAGTTTCAAGCATGCTTGGGTATTCGTGTGATCTGAGTGACTCAGTTTTGGAATACAACTGTCGCGTGGTGCACCGCGACCTCCAGGCACCCCGGAGTTTCTGAAAAAAAAGTTTCTGCGATTTTCACGAAACCACTTTTCTTCAACTTGATTTGGGCTAAAAATCCATCCCTGAAAATAAAAATTCTCTGAGTAATGTGGAAATGCTGATCCTTACCCTACCTGGGGAGTCCACTGAGCATTTCCGCGAACTCTAGTTGAAGTTCTCTGGGCATGGGATTTTGACATGTTCCCCAAACCAAAAGGAATGAGTGGGAAGCAATCATGGAAACAGATAGAAGCACTTGCATTCGAATAAGTTTCAAGCATGCTTGGGTATTCGTGTGATCTGAGTGACTCAGTTTTGGAATACAACTGTAGCGTGGTGCACCGCGACCTCCAGGCATCCCGGAGTTTCTGAAAAAAAATTTTCTGCGATTTTCACGAAACCACTTTTCTTCAACTTGATTTGGGCTAAAAATCCATCCCTGAAAATAAAAACTCTCTGAGTAGTGTGGAAATGCTGATCCTTACCCTACCTAGGGTGTCCACTGAGCATTTCCACGAACTCTATCTGAAGTTCTCTGGGAATGGTATTTTGACATGTTCCCCAAACCAAAAGGAATGAGTGGGAAACAATCATGGAAACAGATAGAAGCACTTGCATTTGAATGAGTTTCAAGCATGCTTGGGTATTCGTGTGATCTGAGTGACTCAGTTTTGGAATACAACTGTCGCGTGGTGCACCGCGACCTCCAGGCACCCCGGAGTTTCTGAAAAAAAATTTTCTGCGATTTTCACGAAACCACTTTTCTTCAACTTGATTTGGGCAAAAAATCCATCCCTGAAAATAAAAATTCTCTGAGTAGTGTGGAAATGCTGATCCTTACCCTACCTGGGGTGTCCACTGAGCATTTCCGCGAACTCTATCTGAAGTTCTCTGGGCATGGGATTTTGACATGTTCCCCAAACCAAAAGGAATAAGTGGGAAACAATCAAGGAAACAGATAGAAACACTTGTATTTGAATGAGTTTCAAGCATGCTTGGGTATTCGTGTGATCTGAGTGACTCAGTTTTGGAATACAACTGTCGCGTGGTGCACCGTGACCTCCAGGCACCCCGGAGTTTCTGAAAAAAAATTTTCTGCGATTTTCACGAAACCACTTTTCTTCAACTTGATTTGGGCTAAAACTCCATCCCTGAAAATAAAAATTCTCTGAGTAGTGTGGAAATGCTGATCCTTACCCTACCTGGGGTGTCCACTGAGCATTTCCGCGAACTCTATCTGAAGTTCTCTGGGCATGGGATTTTGACATGTTCCCCAAACCAAAAGGAATGAGTGGGAAACAATCATGGAAACAGATAGAAGCACTTGCATTTGAATGAGTTTCAAGCATGCTTGGGTATTCGTGTGATCTGAGTGACTCAGTTTTGGAATACAACTGTCGCGTGGTGCACCGCGACCTCCAGGCACCCCGGAGTTTCTGAAAAAAAATTTTCTGCGATTTTCACGAAACCACTTTTCTTCAACTTGATTTGGGCTAAAAATCCATCCCTGAAAATAAAAATTCTCTGAGTAGTGTGGAAATGCTGATCCTTACCCTACCTGGGGTGTCCACTGAGCATTTCCGCGAACTCTATCTGAAGTTCTCTGGGCATGGGATTTTGATATGTTCCCCAAACCAAAAGGAATAAGTGGGAAACAATCAAGGAAACAGATAGAAACACTTGCATTTGAATGAGTTTCAAGCATGTTTGGGTATTCGTGTGATCTGAGTGACTCAGTTTTGGAATACAACTGTCGCGTGGTGCACCGCGACCTCCTGGCACCCCGGAGTTTCTGAAAAAAATTTTTCTGCGATTTTCACGAAACCACTTTTCTTCAACATGATTTGGGCTAAAAATCCATCCCTGAAAATAAAAATTCTCTGAGTAGTGTGGAAATGCTGATCCTTACCCTACCTGGGGTGTCCACTGAGCATTTCCGCGAACTCTAACTGAAGTTCTCTGGGCATGGAATTTTGACATGTTCCCCAAACCAAAAGGAATAAGTGGGAAACAATCAAGGAAACAGATAGAAGCACTTGCATTTGAATGAGTTTCAAGCATGCTTGGGTATTCGTGTGATCTGAGTGACTCAGTTTTGGAATACAACTGTTGCGTGGTGCACCGCGACCTCCTGGCACCCCGGAGTTTCTGAAAAAAAATTTTCTGCGATTTTCACGAAAACACTTTTCTTCAACATGATTTGGGCTAAAAATCCATCCCTAAAAATAAAAACTCTCTGAGTAGTGTGGAAATGCTGATCCTTACCCTACCTGTGGTGTCCACTGAGCATTTCCACGAACTCTATCTGAAGTTCTCTGGGCATGGTATTTTGACATGTTCCCCAAACCAAAAGGAATGAGTGGGAAACAATCATGGAAACAGATAGAAGCAGTTGCATTTGAATGAGTTTCAAGCATGCTTGGGTATTCGTGTGATCTGAGTGACTCAGTTTTGGAATACAACTGTCGCGTGGTGCACCGCGACCTCCAGGCACCCCGGAGTTTCTGAAAAAAAAATTTCTGCGATTTTCACGAAACCACTTTTCTTCAACTTGATTTGGGCAAAAAATCCATCCCTGAAAATAAAAATTCTCTGAGTAGTGTGGAAATGCTGATCCTTACCCTACCTGGGGTGTCCACTGAGCATTTCCACGAACTCTATCTGAAGTTCTCTGGGCATGGGATTTTGACATGTTCCCCAAACCAAAAGGAATGAGTGGGAAACAATCATGGAAACAGATAGAAGCACTTGCATTCGAATGAGTTTCAAGCATGCTTGGGTATTCGTGTGATCTGAGTGACTCAGTTTTGGAATACAACTGTCGCGTGGTGCACCGCGACCTCCAGGCACCCCGGAGTTTCTGAAAAAAAATTTTCTGCGATTTTCACGAAACCACTTTTCTTCAACTTGATTTGGGCTAAAAATCCATCCCTGAAAATAAAAATTCTCTGAGTAATGTGGAAATGCTGATCCTTACCCTACCTGGGGAGTCCACTGAGCATTTCCGCGAACTCTAGTTGAAGTTCTCTGGGCATGGGATTTTGACATGTTCCCCAAACCAAAAGGAATGAGTGGGAAGCAATCATGGAAACAGATAGAAGCACTTGCATTCGAATGAGTTTCAAGCATGCTTGGGTATTCGTGTGATCTGAGTGACTCAGTTTTGGAATACAACTGTCGCGTGGTGCACCGCGACCTCCAGGCACCCCGGAGTTTCTGAAAAAAAATTTTCTGCGATTTTCACGAAACCACTTTTCTTCAACTTGATTTGGGCTAAAAATCCATCCCTGAAAATAAAAATTCTCTGAGTAGTGTGGAAATGCTGATCCTTACCCTACCTGGGGTGTCCACTGAGCATTTCCGCGAACTCTATCTGAAGTTCTCTGGGCATGGGATTTTGACATGTTCCCCAAACCAAAAGGAATAAGTGCGAAACAATCAAGGAAACAGATAGAAGCACTTGCATTTGAATGAGTTTCAAGCATGCTTGGGTATTCGTGTGATCTGAGTGACTCAGTTTTGGAATACAACTGTTGCGTGGTGCACCGCGACCTCCTGGCACCCCGGAGTTTCTGAAAAAAAATTTTCTGCGATTTTCACGAAACCACTTTTCTTCAACATGATTTGGGCTAAAAATCCATCCCAAAAATAAAAACTCTCTGAGTAGTGTGGAAATGCTGATCCTTACCCTACCTAGGGTGTCCACTGAGCATTTCCACGAACTCTATCTGAAGTTCTCTGGGCATGGTATTTTGACATGTTCCCCAAACCAAAAGGAATGAGTGGGAAACAATCATGGAAACAGATAGAAGCACTTGCATTTGAATGAGTTTCAAGCATGCTTGGGTATTCGTGTGATCTGAGTGACTCAGTTTTGGAATACAACTGTCGCGTGGTGCACCGCGACCTCCAGGCACCCCGGAGTTTCTGAAAAAAAATTTTCTGCGATTTTCACGAAACCACTTTTCTTCAACTTGATTTGGGCAAAAAATCCATCCCTGAAAATAAAAATTCTCTGAGTAGTGTGGAAATGCTGATCCTTACCCTACCTGGGGTGTCCACTGAGCATTTCCGCGAACTCTATCTGAAGTTCTCTGGGCATGGGATTTTGACATGTTCCCCAAACCAAAAGGAATAAGTGGGAAACAATCAAGGAAACAGATAGAAACACTTGTATTTGAATGAGTTTCAAGCATGCTTGGGTATTCGTGTGATCTGAGTGACTCAGTTTTGGAATACAACTGTCGCGTGGTGCACCGTGACCTCCAGGCACCCCGGAGTTTCTGAAAAAAAATTTTCTGCGATTTTCACGAAACCACTTTTCTTCAACTTGATTTGGGCTAAAACTCCATCCCTGAAAATAAAAATTCTCTGAGTAGTGTGGAAATGCTGATCCTTACCCTACCTGGGGTGTCCACTGAGCATTTCCGCGAACTCTATCTGAAGTTCTCTGGGCATGGGATTTTGACATGTTCCCCAAACCAAAAGGAATAAGTGGGAAACAATCAAGGAAACAGATAGAAACACTTGTATTTGAATGAGTTTCAAGCATGCTTGGGTATTCGTGTGATCTGAGTGACTCAGTTTTGGAATACAACTGTCGCGTGGTGCACCGTGACCTCCAGGCACCCCGGAGTTTCTGAAAAAAAATTTTCTGCGATTTTCACGAAACCACTTTTCTTCAACTTGATTTGGGCTAAAACTCCATCCCTGAAAATAAAAATTCTCTGAGTAGTGTGGAAATGCTGATCCTTACCCTACCTGGGGTGTCCACTGAGCATTTCCGCGAACTCTATCTGAAGTTCTCTGGGCATGGGATTTTGACATGTTCCCCAAACCAAAAGGAATGAGTGGGAAACAATCATGGAAACAGATAGAAGCACTTGCATTTGAATGAGTTTCAAGCATGCTTGGGTATTCGTGTGATCTGAGTGACTCAGTTTTGGAAAACAACTGTCGCGTGGTGCACCGCGACCTCCAGTCACCCCGGAGTTTCTGAAAAAAAATTTTCTGCGATTTTCACGAAACCGCTTTTCTTCAACTTGATTTGGGCTAAAAATCCATCCCTGAAAATAAAAATTCTCTGAGTAGTGTGGAAATGCTGATCCTTACCCTACCTGGGGTGTCCACTGAGCATTTCCGCGAACTCTATCTGAAGTTCTCTGGGCATGGGATTTTGACATGTTCCCCAAACCAAAAGGAATAAGTGGGAAACAATCAAGGAAACAGATAGAAACACTTGCATTTGAATGAGTTTCAAGCATGCTTGGGTATTCGTGTGATCTGAGTGACTCAGTTTTGGAATACAACTGTTGCGTGGTGCACCGCGACCTCCTGGCACCCCGGAGTTTCTGAAAAAAAATTTTCTGCGATTTTCACGAAACCACTTTTCTTCAACATGATTTGGGCTAAAAATCCATCCCTGAAAATAAAAATTCTCTGAGTAGTGTGGAAATGCTGATCCTTACCCTACCTGGGGTGTCCACTGAGCATTTCCGCGAACTCTAACTGAAGTTCTCTGGGCATGGGATTTTGACATGTTCCCCAAACCAAAAGGAATAAGTGGGAAACAATCAAGGAAACAGATAGAAGCACTTGCATTTGAATGAGTTTCAAGCATGCTTGGGTATTCGTGTGATCTGAGTGACTCAGTTTTGTAATACAACTGTTGCGTGGTGCACCGCGACCTCCTGGCACCCCGGAGTTTCTGAAAAAAAATTTTCTGCGATTTTCACGAAAACACTTTTCTTCAACATGATTTGGGCTAAAAATCCATCCCTAAAAATAAAAACTCTCTGAGTAGTGTGGAAATGCTGATCCTTACCCTACCTGTGGTGTCCACTGAGCATTTCCACGAACTCTATCTGAAGTTCTCTGGGCATGGTATTTTGACATGTTCCCCAAACCAAAAGGAATGAGTGGGAAACAATCATGGAAACAGATAGAAGCACTTGCATTTGAATGAGTTTCAAGCATGCTTGGGTATTCGTGTGATCTGAGTGACTCAGTTTTGGAATACAACTGTCGCGTGGTGCACCGCGACCTCCAGGCACCCCGGAGTTTCTGAAAAAAAAATTTCTGCGATTTTCACGAAACCACTTTTCTTCAACTTGATTTGGGCAAAAAATCCATCCCTGAAAATAAAAATTCTCTGAGTAGTGTGGAAATGCTGATCCTTACCCTACCTGGGGTGTCCACTGAGCATTTCCGCGAACTCTATCTGAAGTTCTCTGGGCATGGGATTTTGACATGTTCCCCAAACCAAAAGGAATAAGTGGGAAACAATCAAGGAAACAGATAGAAACACTTGTATTTGAATGAGTTTCAAGCATGCTTGGGAAACAATCATGGAAACAGATAGAAGCACTTGCATTTGAATGAGTTTCAAGCATGCTTGGGTATACGTGTGATCTGAGTGACTCAGTTTTGGAATACAACTGTCGCGTTGTGCACCGCGACCTCCAGGCACCCCGGAGTTTCTGAAAAAAAATGTTCTGCGATTTTCACGAAACCACTTTTCTTCAACTTGATTTGGGCTAAAAATCCATCCACATGAGCATTTCCGCGAACTCTAGTTGAAGTTCTCTGGGCATGGGATTTTGACATGTTCCCCAAACCAAAAGGAATGAGTGGGAAACAATCATGGAAACAGATAGAAGCACTTGCATTTGAATGAGTTTCAAGCATGCTTGGGTATTCGTGTGATCTGAGTGACTCTGTTTTGGAATACATCTGTCGCGTGGTGCACCGCGACCTCCAGGCACCCCGGAGTTTCTGAAAAAAAATTTTCTGCGATTTTCACGAAACCACTTTTCTTCAACTTGATTTGGGCTAAAACTCCATCCCTGAATATAAAAACTCTCTGAGTAGTGTGGAAATGCTGATCCTTACCCTACCTGGGGTGTCCACTGAGCATTTCGGCGAACTCTATCTGAAGTTCTCTGGGCATGGGATTTTGAAATGTTCCCCAAACCAAAAGGAATAAGTGGGAATCAATCAAGAAAACAGATAGAAGCACTTGCATTTGAATGAGTTTCAAGCATGCTTGGGTATTCGTGTGATCTGAGTGACTCAGTTTTGGAATACAACTGTCGCGTGGTGCACCGCGACCTCCTGGCACCCCGGAGTTTCTGAAAAAAAATTTTCTGCGTTTTTCACGAAACCACTTTTCTTCAACATGATTTGGGCTAAAAATCCATCCCTAAAAATAAAAACTCTCTGAGTAGTGTGGAAATGCTGATCCTTACCCTACCTGGGGTGTCCACTGAGCATTTCCACGAACTCTATCTGAAGTTCTCTGGGCATGGTATTTTGACATGTTCCCCAAACCAAAAGGAATGAGTGGGAAACAATCATGGAAACAGATAGAAGCAGTTGCATTTGAATGAGTTTCAAGCATGCTTGGGTATTCGTGTGATCTGAGTGACTCAGTTTTGGAATACAACTGTCGCGTGGTGCACTGCGACCTCCAGGCACCCCGGAGTTTCTGAAAAAAAAATTTCTGCGATTTTCACGAAACCACTTTTCTTCAACTTGATTTAGGCTAAAAATCCATCCCTGAAAATAAAAATTCTCTGAGTAGTGTGGAAATGCTGATCCTTACCCTACCTGGGGTGTCCACTGAGCATTTCCGCGAACTCTAGTTGAAGTTCTCTGGGCATGGGATTTTGACATGTTCCCCAAACCAAAAGGAATGAGTGGGAAACAATCATGGAAACAGATAGAAGCACTTACATTTGAATGAGTTTCAAGCATGCTTGGGTATTCGTGTGATCTGAGTGACTCAGTTTTGGAATACAACTGTCGCGTGGTGCACCGCGACCTTCAGGCACCCCGGAGTTTCTGAAAAAAAATTTTCTGCGATTTTCACGAATCCACTTTTCTTCAACTTGATTTGGGCTAAAACTCCATCCCTGAAAATAAAAATTCTCTGAGTAGTGTGGAAATGCTGATCCTTACCCTACCTGGGGTGTCCACTGAGCATTTCCGCGAACTCTATCTGAAGTTCTCTGGGCATGGGATTTTGACATGTTCCCCAAACCAAAAGGAATGAGTGGGAAACAATCATGGAAACAGATAGAAGCACTTGCATTTGAATGAGTTTCAAGCATGCTTGGGTATTCGTGTGATCTGAGTGACTCAGTTTTGGAATACAAATGTCGCGTGGTGCACCGCGACCTCCAGGCACCCCGGAGTTTCTGAAAAAAAATTTTCTGCGATTTTCACGAAACCACTTTTCTTCAACTTGATTTGGGCTAAAACTCCAACCCTGAAAATAAAAATTCTCTGAGTAGTGTGGAAATGCTGATCCTTACCCTACCTGGGGTGTCCACTGAGCATTTCCGCGAACTCTGTCTGAAGTTCTCTGGGCATGGGATTTTGACATGTTCCCCAAACCAAAAGGAATGAGTGGGAAACAATCATGGAAACAGATAGAAGCACTTGCATTTGAATGAGTTTCAAGCATGCTTGGGTATACGTGTGATCTGAGTGACTCAGTTTTGGAATACAACTTTCGCGTTGTGCACCGCGACCTCCAGGCACCCCGGAGTTTCTGAAAAAAAATTTTCTGCGATTTTCACGAAACCACTTTCTTTCAACTTGATTTGGGCAAAAAATCCATCCCTGAAAAAAAAAATTATCTGAGTAGTGTGGAAATGCTGATCCTTACCCTACCTGGGGTGTCCACTGAGTATTCCGCGAACTCTATCTGAAGTTCTCTGGGCATGGGATTTTGAAATGTTCCCCAAACCAAAAGGAATGAGGGGGAAACAATAATGGAAACAGATAGAAACACTTGCATTTGAATGAGTTTCAAGCATGCTTGGGTATTCGTGTGATCTGAGTGACTCAGTTTTGGAATACAACTGTCGCGTGGTGCACCGCGACCTCCAGGCACCCCGGAGTTTCTGAAAAAAAATTTTCTGCGATTTTCACGAAACCACTTTTCTTCAACTTGATTTGGGCTAAAACTCCATCCCTGAAAATAAAAATTCTCTGAGTAGTGTGGAAATGCTGATCCTTACCCTACCTGGGGTGTCCACTGAGTATTCCGCGAACTCTATCTGAAGTTCTCTGGGCATGGGATTTTGAAATGTTCCCCAAACCAAAAGGATTGAGTGGGAAACAATTATGGAAACAGATAGAAGCACTTCCATTTGAATGAGTTTCAAGCATGCTTGGGTATTCGTGTGATCTGAGTGACTAAGTTTTGGAATACAACTGTCGCGTGGTGCACCGCGACCTCCAGGCACCCCGGAGTTTCTGAAAAAAAATTTTCTGCGATTTTCACGAAACCACTTTTCTTCAACTTGATTTGGGCTAAAACTCCATCCCTGAATATAAAAACTCTCTGAGTAGTGTGGAAATGCTGATCCTTACCCTACCTGGGGTGTCCACTGAGCATTTCGGCGAACTCTATCTGAAGTTCTCTGGGCATGGGATTTTGAAATGTTCCCCAAACCAAAAGGAATAAGTGGGAATCAATCAAGGAAACAGATAGAAGCACTTGCATTTGAATGAGTTTCAAGCATGCTTGGGTATTCGTGTGATCTGAGTGACTCAGTTTTGGAATACAACTGTCGCGTGGTGCACCGCGACCTCCTGGCACCCCGGAGTTTCTGAAAAAAAATTTTCTGCGATTTTCACGAAACCACTTTTCTTCAACATGATTTGGGCTAAAAATCCATCCCTAAAAATAAAAACTCTCTGAGTAGTGTGGAAATGCTGATCCTTACCCTACCTGGGGTGTCCACTGAGCATTTCCGCGAACTCTATCTGAAGTTCTCTGGAAATGGTATTTTGACATGTTCCCCAAACCAAAAGGAATGAGTGGGAAACAATCATGGAAACAGATAGAAGCACTTGCATTTGAATGAGTTTCAAGCATGCTTGGGTATTCGTGTGATCTGAGTGACTCAGTTTTGGAATACAACTGTCGCGTGGTGCACCGCGACCTCCAGGCACCCCGGAGTTTCTGAAAAAAAAATTTCTGCGATTTTCACGAAACCACTTTTCTTCAACTTGATTTGGGCTAAAACTCCAACCCTGAAAATAAAAATTCTCTGAGTATTGTGGAAATGCTGATCCTTACCCTACCTGGGGTGTCCACTGAGCATTTCCGCGAACTCTATCTGAAGTTCTCTGGGCATGGTATTTTGACATGTTCCCCAAACCAAAAGGAATAAGTGGGAAACAATCATGGAAACAGATAGAAGCACTTGCATTTGAATGAGTTTCAAGCATGCTTGGGTATTCGTGTGATCTGAGTGACTCAGTTTTGGAATACAAATGTCGCGTGGTGCACCGCGACCTCCAGGCACCCCGGAGTTTCTGAAAAAAAATTTTCTGCGATTTTCACGAAACCACTTTTCTTCAACTTGATTTGGGCTAAAACTCCATTCCTGAAAATAAAAATTCTCTGAGTATTGTGGAAATGCTGATCCTTACCCTACCTGGGGTGTCCACTGAGCATTTCCGCGAACTCTATCTGAAGTTCTCTGGGCATGGTATTTTGACATGTTCCCCAAACCAAAAGGAATAAGTGGGAAACAATCATGTAAACAGATAGAAGCACTTGCATTTGAATGAGTTTCAAGCATGCTTGGGTATTCGTGTGATCTGAGTGACTCAGTTTTGGAATACAAATGTCGCGTGGTGCACCGCGACCTCCAGGCACCCCGTTGTTTCTGAAAAAAAATTTTCTGCGATTTTCACGAAACCACTTTTCTTCAACTTGATTTGGGCTAAAACTCCATCCCTGAAAATAAAAATTCTCTGAGTAGTGTGGAAATGCTGATCCTTACCCTACCTGGGGTGTCCACTGAGCATTTCCGCGAACTCTGTCTGAAGTTCTCTGGGCATGGGATTTTGACATGTTCCCCATACCAAAAGGAATGAGTGGGAAACAATCATGGAAACAGATAAAAGCACTTGCATTTGAATGAGTTTCAAGCATGCTTGGGTATACGTGTGATCTGAGTGACTCAGTTTTGGAATACAACTGTCGCGTTGTGCACCGCGACCTCCAGGCACCCCGGAGTTTCTGAAAAAAAAATTTCTGCGATTTTCACGAAACCACTTTCTTTCAACTTGATTTGGGCAAAAAATCCATCCCTGAAAAAAAATATTCTCTGAGTAGTGTGGAAATGCTGATCCTTACCCTACCTGGGGTGTCCACTGAGTATTCCGCGAACTCTATCTGAAGTTCTCTGGGCATGGGATTTTGAAATGTTCCCCAAACCAAAAGGATTGAGTGGGAAACAATCATGGAAACAGATAGAAGCACTTGCATTTGAATGAATTTCAAGCATGCTTGCGTATTCGTGTGATCTGAGTGACTAAGTTTTGGAATACAACTGTCGCGTGGTGCACCGCGACCTCCAGGCACCCCGGAGTTTCTGAAAAAAAATTTTCTGCGATTTTCACGA
Organism: Lepisosteus oculatus; assembly: GCF_040954835.1. Classification (NCBI taxonomy): domain Eukaryota; kingdom Metazoa; phylum Chordata; class Actinopteri; order Semionotiformes; family Lepisosteidae; genus Lepisosteus; species Lepisosteus oculatus. The sequence goes on along the minus strand of NC_090699.1, from coordinate 11,754,782 downwards.
AACCACTTTTCTTCAACTTGATTTGGGCTAAAAATCCATCCCTGAAAATAAAAATTCTCTGAGTAGTGTGGAAATGCTGATCCTTACCCTACCTGGGGTGTCCACTGAGCATTTCCGCGAACTCTATCTGAAGTTCTCTGGGCATGGAATTTTGACATATTCCCCAAACCAAAAGGAATAAGTGGGAAACAATCAAGGAAAAAGATAGAAACACTTTTATTTGAATGAATTTCAAGCATGCTTGGGTATTCGTGTGATCTGAGTGACTCAGTTTTGGAATACAACTGTCGCGTGGTGCACCGCGACCTCCAGGCACCCCGGAGTTTCTGAAAAAAAATTTTCTGCGATTTTCATGAAACCACTTTTCTTCAACTTGATTTGGGCTAAAAATCCATCCCTGAAAATAAAAATTCTCTGAGTAGTGTGGAAATGCTGATCCTTACCCTACCTGGGGTGTCCACTGAGCATTTCCGCGAACTCTATCTGAAGTTCTCTGGGCATGGGATTTTGATATGTTCCCCAAACCAAAAGGAATAAGTGGGAAACAATCAAGGAAACAGATAGAAGCACTTACATTTGAATGAGTTTCAAGCATGCTTGGGTATTCGTGTGATCTGAGAGACTCAGTTTTGGAATACAACTGTCGCGTGGTGCACCGCGACCTCCAGGCACCCCGGAGTTTCTGAAAAAAAATTTTCTGCGATTTTCACGAAACCACTTTTCTTCAACTTGATTTGGGCTAAAAATCCATCCCTAAAAATAAAAACTCTCTGAGTAGTGTGGAAATCCTGATCCTTACCCTACCTGGGGTGTCCACTGAGCATTTCCACGAACTCTATCTGAAGTTCTCTGGGCATGGTATTTTGACATGTTCCCCAAACCAAAAGGAATGAGTGGGAAACAATCATGGAAACAGATAGAAGCACTTGCATTTGAATGAGTTTCAAGCATGCTTGGGTATTCGTGTGATCTGAGTGACTCAGTTTTGGAATACAACTGTCGCGTGGTGCACCGCGACCTCCAGGCACCCCGGAGTTTCTGAAAAAAAAATTTCTGCGATTTTCACGAAACCACTTTTCTTCAACTTGATTTGGGCTAAAACTGCATCCCTGAAAATAAAAATTCTCTGAGTAGTGTGGAAATGCTGATCCTTACCCTACCTGGGGTGTCCACTGAGTATTCCGCGAACTCTATCTGAAGTTCTCTGGGCATGGGATTTTGAAATGTTCCCCAAACCAAAAGGAATAAGTGGGAAACAGTCAAGGAAACAGATAGAAGCACTTGCATTTGAATGAGTTTCAAGCATGCTTGGGTATTCGTGTGATCTGAGTGACTCAGTTTTGGAATACAACTGTCGCGTGGTGCACCGCGTCCTCCTGGCACCCCGGAGTTTCTGAAAAAAAATTTTCTGCGATTTTCATGAAAACCACTTTTCTTCAACATGATTTGGGCTAAAAATCCATCCCTAAAAATAAAAACTCTCTGAGTAGTGTGGAAATGCTGATCCTTACCCTACCTGGGGTGTCCACTGAGCATTTCCACGAACTCTATCTGAAGTTCTCTGGGCATGGTATTTTGACATGTTCCCCAAACCAAAAGGAATGAGTGGGAAACAATCATGGAAACAGATAGAAGCACTTGCATTTGAATGAGTTTCAAGCATGCTTGGGTATTCGTGTGATCTGAGTGACTCAGTTTTGGAATACAACTGTCGCGTGGTGCACCGCGACCTCCAGGCACCCCGGAGTTTCTGAAAAAAAAATTTCTGCGATTATCACGAAACCACTTATCTTCAACTTGATTTGGGCTAAAAATCCATCCCTGAAAATAAAAATTCTCTGAGTAGTGTGGAAATGCTGATCCTTACCCTACCTGGGGTGTCCACTGAGCATTTCCGCGAACTCTATCTGAAGTTCTCTGGGCATGGAATTTTGACATATTCCCCAAACCAAAAGGAATAAGTGGGAAACAATCAAGGAAAAAGATAGAAACACTTTTATTTGAATGAATTTCAAGCATGCTTGGGTATTCGTGTGATCTGAGTGACTCAGTTTTGGAATACAACTGTCGCGTGGTGCACCGCGACCTCCAGGCACCCCGGAGTTTCTGAAAAAAAATTTTCTGCGATTTTCACGAAACCACTTTTCTTCAACTTGATTTGGGCTAAAAATCCATCCCTGAAAATAAAAATTCTCTGAGTAGTGTGGAAATGCTGATCCTTACCCTACCTGGGGTGTCCACTGAGCATTTCCGCTAACTCTAGTTGAAGTTCTCTGGGCATGGGATTTTGACATGTTCCCCAAACCAAAAGGAATGAGTGGGAAACAATCATGGAAACAGATAGAAGCACTTACATTTGAATGAGTTTCAAGCATGCTTGGGTATTCGTGTGATCTGAGTGACTCAGTTTTGGAATACAACTGTCGCGTGGTGCACCGCGACCTCCAGGCACCCCGGAGTTTCTGAAAAAAAATTTTCTGCGATTTTCACGAAACCACTTTTCTTCAACTTGATTTGGGCTAAAACTCCATCCCTGAAAATAAAAATTCTCTGAGTATTGTGGAAATGCTGATCCTTACCCTACCTGGGGTGTCCACTGAGCATTTCCGCGAACTCTATCTGAAGTTCTCTGGGCATGGTATTTTGACATGTTCCCCAATCCAAAAGGAATAAGTGGGAAACAATCATGGAAACAGATAGAAGCACTTGCATTTGAATGAGTTTCAAGCATGCTTGGGTATTCGTGTGATCTGAGTGACTCAGTTTTGGAATACAAATGTCGCGTGGTGCACCGCGACCTCCAGGCACCCCGGAGTTTCTGAAAAAAAATTTTCTGCGATTTTCACGAAACCACTTTTCTTCAACTTGATTTAGGCTAAAACTCCATCCCTGAAAATAAAAATTCTCTGAGTAGTGTGGAAATGCTGATCCTTACCCTACCTGGGGTGTCCACTGAGCATTTCCGCGAACTCTGTCTGAAGTTCTCTGGGCATGGGATTTTGACATGTTCCCCAAACCAAAAGGAATGAGTGGGAAACAATCATGGAAACAGATAGAAGCACTTGCATTTGAATGAGTTTCAAGCATGCTTGGGTATACGTGTGATCTGAGTGACTCAGTTTTGGAATACAACTGTCGCATTGTGCACCGCGACCTCCAGGCACCCCGGAGTTTCTGAAAAATTTTTTTCTGCGATTTTCACGAAACCACTTTCTTTCAACTTGATTTGGGCAAAAAATCCATCCCTGAAAAAAAATATTCTCTGAGTAGTGTGGAAATGCTGATCCTTACCCTACCTGGGGTGTCCACTGAGTATTCCGCGAACTCTATCTGAAGTTCTCTGGGCATGGGATTTTGAAATGTTCCCCAAACCAAAAGGAATGAGGGGGAAACAATAATGGAAACAGATAGAAACACTGGCATTTGAATGAGTTTCAAGCATGCTTGGGTATTCGTGTGATCTGAGTGACTCAGTTTTGGAATACAACTGTCGCGTGGTGCACCGCGACCTCCAGGCACCCCGGAGTTTCTGAAAAAAAATTTTCTGCGATTTTCACGAAACCACTTTTCTTCAACTTGATTTGGGCTAAAATTCCATTCCTGAAAATAAAAATTCTCTGAGTATTGTGGAAATGCTGATCCTTACCCTACCTGGGGTGTCCACTGAGCATTTCCGCGAACTCTATCTGAAGTTCTCTGGGCATGGTATTTTGACATGTTCCCCAAACCAAAAGGAATAAGTGGGAAACAATCATGTAAACAGATAGAAGCACTTGCATTTGAATGAGTTTCAAGCATGCTTGGGTATTCGTGTGATCTGAGTGACTCAGTTTTGGAATACAAATGTCGCGTGGTGCACCGAGACCTCCAGGCACCCCGTTGTTTCTGAAAAAAAATTTTCTGCGATTTTCACGAAACCACTTTTCTTCAACTTGATTTGGGCTAAAACTCCATCCCTGAAAATAAAAATTCTCTGAGTAGTGTGGAAATGCTGATCCTTACCCTACCTGGGGTGTCCACTGAGCATTTCCGCGAACTCTGTCTGAAGTTCTCTGGGCATGGGATTTTGACATGTTCCCCAAACCAAAAGGAATGAGTGGGAAACAATCATGGAAACAGATAAAAGCACTTGCATTTGAATGAGTTTCAAGCATGCTTGGGTATTCGTGTGATCTGAGTGACTCTGTTTTGGAATACAACTGTCGCGTGGTGCACCGTGGCCTCCAGGCACCCCGGAGTTTCTGAAAAAAAATGTTCTGCGATTTTCACGAAACCACTTTTCTTCAACTTGATTTGGGCTAAAACTCCATCCCTGAAAATAAAAATTCTCTGAGTAGTGTGGAAATGCTGATCCTTACCCTACCTGGGGAGTCCACTGAGCATTTCCGCGAACTCTATCTGAAGTTCTCTGGGCATGGGATTTTGACATGTTCCCCAAACCAAAAGGAATGAGTGGGAAAAAATCATGGAAACAGATAGAAGCATTTGCATTCGAATGAGTTTCAAGCATGCTTGGGTATTCGTGTGATCTGAGTGACTCAGTTTTGGAATACAACTGTCGCGTGGTGCACCGCGACCTCCAGGCACCCCGGAGTTTCTGAAAAAAAATTTTCTGCGATTTTCATGAAACCACTTTTCTTCAACTTGATTTGGGCTAAAAATCCATCCCTGAAAATAAAAATTCTCTGAGTAGTGTGGAAATGCTGATCCTTACCCTACCTGGGGTGTCCACTGAGCATTTCCGCGAACTCTATCTGAAGTTCTCTGGGCATGGGATTTTGATATGTTCCCCAAACCAAAAGGAATAAGTGGGAAACAATCAAGGAAACAGATAGAAGCACTTACATTTGAATGAGTTTCAAGCATGCTTGGGTATTCGTGTGATCTGAGAGACTCAGTTTTGGAATACAACTGTCGCGTGGTGCACCGCGACCTCCAGGCACCCCGGAGTTTCTGAAAAAAAATTTTCTGCGATTTTCACGAAACCACTTTTCTTCAACTTGATTTGGGCTAAAAATCCATCCCTAAAAATAAAAACTCTCTGAGTAGTGTGGAAATCCTGATCCTTACCCTACCTGGGGTGTCCACTGAGCATTTCCACGAACTCTATCTGAAGTTCTCTGGGCATGGTATTTTGACATGTTCCCCAAACCAAAAGGAATGAGTGGGAAACAATCATGGAAACAGATAGAAGCACTTGCATTTGAATGAGTTTCAAGCATGCTTGGGTATTCGTGTGATCTGAGTGACTCAGTTTTGGAATACAACTGTCGCGTGGTGCACCGCGACCTCCAGGCACCCCGGAGTTTCTGAAAAAAAAATTTCTGCGATTTTCACGAAACCACTTTTCTTCAACTTGATTTGGGCTAAAAATCCATCCCTGAAAATAAAAATTCTCTGAGTAGTGTGGAAATGCTGATCCTTACCCTACCTGGGGTGTCCACTGAGTATTCCGCGAACTCTATCTGAAGTTCTCTGGGCATGGGATTTTGAAATGTTCCCCAAACCAAAAGGAATAAGTGGGAAACAGTCAAGGAAACAGATAGAAGCACTTGCATTTGAATGAGTTTCAAGCATGCTTGGGTATTCGTGTGATCTGAGTGACTCAGTTTTGGAATACAACTGTCGCGTGGTGCACCGCGACCTCCAGGCACCCCGGAGTTTCTGAAAAAAAATTTTCTGCGATTTTCACGAAACCACTGTTCTTCAACTTGATTTGGGCTAACAATCCATCCCTAAAAATAAAAACTCTCTGAGTAGTGTGGAAATGCTGATCCTTACCCTACCTGGGGTGTCCACTGAGCATTTCCACGAACTCTATCTGAAGTTCTCTGGGCATGGTATTTTGACATGTTCCCCAAACCAAAAGGAATAAGTGGGAATCAATCAAGGAAACAGATAGAAGCACTTGCATTTGAATGAGTTTCAAGCATGCTTGGGTATTCGTGTGATCTGAGTGACTCAGTTTTGGAATACAAATGTCGCGTGGTGCACCGCGACCTCCAGGCACCCCGGAGTTTCTGAAAAAAAATTTTCTGCGATTTTCACGAAACCACTTTTCTTCAACTTGATTTGGGCTAAAACTCCATCCCTGAAAATAAAAATTCTCTGAGTAGTGTGGAAATGCTGATCCTTACCCTACCTGGGGTGTCCACTGAGCATTTCCGCGAACTCTGTCTGAAGTTCTCTGGGCATGGGATTTTGACATGTTCCCCAAACCAAAAGGAATGAGTGGGAAACAATCATGGAAACAGATAGAAACACTTGCATTTGAATGAGTTTCAAGCATGCTTGGGTATACGTGTGATCTGAGTGACTCAGTTTTGGAATACAACTGTCGCATTGTGCACCGCGACCTCCAGGCACCCCGGAGTTTCTGAAAAAAATTTTTCTGCGATTTTCACGAAACCACTTTCTTTCAACTTGATTTGGGCAAAAAATCCATCCCTGAAAAAAAATATTCTCTGAGTAGTGTGGAAATGCTGATCCTTACCCTACCTGGGGTGTCCACTGAGTATTCCGCAAACTCTATCTGAAGTTCTCTGGGCATGGGATTTTGAAATGTTCCCCAAACCAAAAGGAATGAGGGGGAAACAATAATGGAAACAGATAGAAACACTGGCATTTGAATGAGTTTCAAGCATGCTTGGGTATTCGTGTGATCTGAGTGACTCAGTTTTGGAATACAACTGTCGCGTGGTGCACCGCGACCTCCAGGCACCCCGGAGTTTCTGAAAAAAAATTTTCTGCGATTTTCACGAAACCACTTTTCTTCAACTTGATTTGGGCTAAAACTCCATTCCTGAAAATAAAAATTCTCTGAGTATTGTGGAAATGCTGATCCTTACCCTACCTGGGGTGTCCACTGAGCATTTCCGCGAACTCTATCTGAAGTTCTCTGGGCATGGTATTTTGACATGTTCCCCAAACCAAAAGGAATAAGTGGGAAACAATCATGTAAACAGAGAGAAGCACTTGCATTTGAATGAGTTTCAAGCATGCTTGGGTATTCGTGTGATCTGAGTGACTCAGTTTTGGAATACAAATGTCGCGTGGTGCACCGAGACCTCCAGGCACCCCGTTGTTTCTGAAAAAAAATTTTCTGCGATTTTCACGAAACCACTTTTCTTCAACTTGATTTGGGCTAAAACTCCATCCCTGAAAATAAAAATTCTCTGAGTAGTGTGGAAATGCTGATCCTTACCCTACCTGGGGTGTCCACTGAGCATTTCCGCGAACTCTGTCTGAAGTTCTCTGGGCATGGGATTTTGACATGTTCCCCAAACCAAAAGGAATGAGTGGGAAACAATCATGGAAACAGATAAAAGCACTTGCATTTGAATGAGTTTCAAGCATGCTTGGGTATACGTGTGATCTGAGTGACTCAGTTTTGGAATACAACTGTCGCGTTGTGCACCGCGACCTCCAGGCACCCCGGAGTTTCTGAAAAAAAATTTTCTGCGATTTTCACGAAACCACTTTCTTTCAACTTGATTTGGGCAAAAAATCCATCCCTGAAAAAAAAAATTCTCTGAGTAGTGTGGAAATGCTGATCCTTACCCTACCTGGGGTGTCCACTGAGTATTCCGCGAACTCTATCTGAAGTTCTCTGGGCATGGGATTTTGAAATGTTCCCCAAACCAAAAGGAATGAGGGGGAAACAATAATGGAAACAGATAGAAACACTTGCATTTGAATGAGTTTCAAGCATGCTTGGGTATTCGTGTGATCTGAGTGACTCAGTTTTGGAATACAACTGTCGCGTGGTGCACCGCGACCTCCAGGCACCCCGGAGTTTCTGAAAAAAAAAGTTTCTGCGATTTTCACGAAACCACTTTTCTTCAACTTGATTTGGGCTAAAAATCCATCCCTGAAAATAAAAATTCTCTGAGTAGTGTGGAAATGCTGATCCTTACCCTACCTGGGGTGTCCACTGAGTATTCCGCGAACTCTATCTGAAGTTCTCTGGGCATGGGATTTTGAAATGTTCCCCAAACCAAAAGGATTGAGTGGGAAACAATCATGGAAACAGATAGAAGCACTTGCATTTGAATGAATTTCAAGCATGCTTGCGTATTCGTGTGATCTGAGTGACTAAGTTTTGGAATACAACTGTCGCGTGGTGCACCGCGACCTCCAGGCACCCCGGAGTTTCTGAAAAAATATTTTCTGCGATTTTCACGAAACCACTTTTCTTCAACTTGATTTGGGCTAAAAATCCATCCCTGAAAATAAAAATTCTCTGAGTAGTGTGGAAATGCTGATCATTATCCTACCTGGGGAGTCCACTGAGCATTTCCGCGAACTCTATCTGAAGTTCTCTGGGCATGGGATTTTGACATGTTCCCCAAACCAAAAGGAATAAGTGGGAAACAATCAAGGAAACAGATAGAAGCACTTGCATTTGAATGAGTTTCAAGCATGCTTGGGTATTCGTGTGATCTGAGTGACTCAGTTTTGGAATTCAACTGTCGCGTGGTGCACCGCGACCTCCAGGCACCCCGGAGTTTCTGAAAAAAAATTTTCTGCGATTTTCACGAAACCACTTTTCTTCAACTTGATTTGGGCTAAAAATCCATCCCTGAAAATGAAAATTCTCTGAGTAGTGTGGAAATGCTGATCCTTACCCTACCTGGGGTGTCCACTGAGCATTTCCGCGAACTCTATCTGAAGTTCTCTGGGCATGGAATTTTGACATATTCCCCAAACCAAAAGGAATAAGTGGGAAACAATCAAGGAAAAAGATAGAAACACTTTTATTTGAATGAATTTCAAGCATGCTTGGGTATTCGTGTGATCTGAGTGACTCTGTTTTGGAATACAACTGTCGCGTGGTGCACCGTGGCCTCCAGGCACCCCGGAGTTTCTGAAAAAAAATGTTCTGCGATTTTCACGAAACCACTTTTCTTCAACTTGATTTGGGCTAAAAATCCATCCCTAAAAATAAAAACTCTCTGAGTAGTGTGGAAATCCTGATCCTTACCCTACCTGGGGTGTCCACTGAGCATTTCCGCGAACTCTATCTGAAGTTCTCTGGGCATGGAATTTTGACATATTCCCCAAACCAAAAGGAATAAGTGGGAAACAATCAAGGAAAAAGATAGAAACACTTTTATTTGAATGAATTTCAAGCATGCTTGGGTATTCGTGTGATCTGAGTGACTCTGTTTTGGAATACAACTGTCGCGTGGTGCACCGTGGCCTCCAGGCACCCCGGAGTTTCTGAAAAAAAATGTTCTGCGATTTTCACGAAACCACTTTTCTTCAACTTGATTTGGGCTAAAACTCCATCCCTGAAAATAAAAATTCTCTGAGTAGTGTGGAAATGCTGATCCTTACCCTACCTGGGGAGTCCACTGAGCCTTTCCGCGAACTCTAGTTGAAGTTCTCTGGGCATGGGATTTTGACATGTTCCCCAAACCAAAAGGAATGAGTGGGAAAAAATCATGGAAACAGATAGAAGCATTTGCATTCGAATGAGTTTCAAGCATGCTTGGGTATTCGTGTGATCTGAGTGACTCAGTTTTGGAATACAACTGTCGCGTGGTGCACCGCGACCTCCAGGCACCCCGGAGTTTCTGAAAAAAAATTTTCTGCGATTTTCATGAAACCACTTTTCTTCAACTTGATTTGGGCTAAAAATCCATCCCTGAAAATAAAAATTCTCTGAGTAGTGTGGAAATGCTGATCCTTACCCTACCTGGGGTGTCCACTGAGCATTTCCGCGAACTCTATCTGAAGTTCTCTGGGCATGGGATTTTGATATGTTCCCCAAACCAAAAGGAATAAGTGGGAAACAATCAAGGAAACAGATAGAAGCACTTACATTTGAATGAGTTTCAAGCATGCTTGGGTATTCGTGTGATCTGAGAGACTCAGTTTTGGAATACAACTGTCGCGTGGTGCACCGCGACCTCCAGGCACCCCGGAGTTTCTGAAAAAAAATTTTCTGCGATTTTCACGAAACCACTTTTCTTCAACTTGATTTGGGCTAAAAATCCATCCCTAAAAATAAAAACTCTCTGAGTAGTGTGGAAATCCTGATCCTTACCCTACCTGGGGTGTCCACTGAGCATTTCCACGAACTCTATCTGAAGTTCTCTGGGCATGGGATTTTGAAATGTTCCCCAAACCAAAAGGAATAAGTGGGAAACAATCAAGGAAACAGATAGAATCACTTGCATTTTAATGAGTTTCAAGCATGCTTGGGTATTCGTGTGATCTGAGTGACTCAGTCTTGGAATACAACTGTCGTGTGGTGCACCGCGACCTCCAGGCACCCCGGAGTTTCTGAAAAAAAAATTTCTGCGATTTTCACGAAACCACTTTTCTTCAACATGATTTGGGCTAAAAATCCATCCCTGAAAATAAAAATTCTCGGAGTAGTGTGGAAATGCTGATCCTTACCCTACCTGGGGTGTCCACTGAGTATTCCGCGAACTCTATCTGAAGTTCTCTCGGCATGGGATTTTGAAATGTTCCCCAAACCAAAAGGAATAAGTGGGAAACAATCAAGGAAACAGATAGAAGCACTTGCATTTGAATGAGTTTCAAGCAAGCTTGGGTATTCGTGTGATCTGAGTGACTCAGTTTTATAATACAACTGTCGCGGGGTGCACCGCGACCTCCAGGCACCCCGGAGTTTCTGAAAAAAAATTTTCTGCGATTTTCACGAAACCACTTTTCTTCAACTTGATTTGGGCTAAAAATCCATCCCTGAAAATAAAAATTCTCTGAGTAGTGTGGAAATGCTGATCCTTACCCTACCTGGGGTGTCCACTGAGCATTTCCGCGAACTCTATCTGAAGTTCTCTGGGCATGGGATTTTGACATGTTCCCCAAACCAAAAGGAATAAGTGGGAAACAATCAAGGAAACAGATAGAAGCACTTGCATTTGAATGAGTTTCAAGCATGCTTGGGTATTCGTGTGATCTGAGTGACTCAGTTTTGGAATACAACTGTTGCGTGGTGCACCGCGACCTCCTGGCACCCCGGAGTTTCTGAAAAAAAATTTTCTGCGATTTTCACGAAACCACTTTTCTTCAACATGATTTGGGCTAAAAATCCATCCCTAAAAATAAAAACTCTCTGAGTAGTGTGGAAATGCTGATCCTTACCCTACCTGGGGTGTCCACTGAGCATTTCCACGAACTCTATCTGAAGTTCTCTGGGCATGGTATTTTGACATGTTCCCCAAACCAAAAGGAATGAGTGGGAAACAATCATGGAAACAGATAGAAGCACTTGCATTTGAATGAGTTTCAAGCATGCTTGGGTATTCGTGTGATCTGAGTGACTCAGTTTTGGAATACAACTGTCGCGTGGTGCACCGCGACCTCCAGGCACCCCGAAGTTTCTGAAAAAAAATGTTCTGCGATTTTCACGAAACCACTTTTCTTCAACTTGATTTGGGCAAAAAATCCATCCCTGAAAATAAAAATTCTCTGAGTAGTGTGGAAATGCTGATCCTTACCCTACCTGGGGTGTCCACTGAGCATTTCCGCGAACTCTATCTGAAGTTCTCTGGGCATGGTATTTTGACATGTTCCCCAAACCAAAAGGAATGAGTGGGAAACAATCATGGAAACAGATAGAAGCACTTGCATTTGAATGAGTTTCAAGCATGCTTGGGTATTCTTGTGATCTGAGTGACTCAGTTTTGGAATACAAATGTCGCGTGGTGCACCGCGACCTCCAGGCACCCCGGAGTTTCTGAAAAAAAATTTTCTGCGATTTTCACGAAACCACTTTTCTTCAACTTGATTTGGGCTAAAACTCCATCCCTGAAAATAAAAATTCTCTGAGTAGTGTGGAAATGCTGATCCTTACCCTACCTGGGGTGTCCACTGAGCATTTCCGCGAACTCTATCTGAAGTTCTCTGGGCATGGGATTTTGACATGTTCCCCAAACCAAAAGGAATGAGTGGGAAACAATCATGGAAACAGATAGAAGCACTTGCATTTGAAAGAGTTTCAAGCATGCTTGGGTATACGTGTGATCTGAGTGACTGAGTTTTGGAATACAACTGTCGCGTTGTGCACCGCGACCTCCAGGCACCCCGGAGTTTCTGAAAAAAAATTTTCTGCGATTTTCACGAAACCACTTTCCTTCAACTTGATTTGGGCAAAAAATCCATCCCTGAAAATAAAAATTCTCTGAGTAGTGTGGAAAAGCTGATCCTTACCCTACCTGGAGAGTCCACTGAGCATTTCCGCGAAGTCTAGTTGAAGTTCTCTGGGCATGGGATTTTGACATGTTCCCCAAACCAAAAGGAATGAGTGGGAAACAATCATGGAAAAAGATAGAAGCACTTGCATTTGAATGAGTTTCAAGCATGCTTGGGTATTCGTGTGATCTGAGTGACTCAGTTTTATAATACAACTGTCGCGTGGTGCACCGCGACCTCCAGGCACCCCGGAGTTTCTGAAAAAAAATTTTCTGCGATTTTCACGAAACCACTTTTCTTCAACTTGATTTGGGCTAAAAATCCATCCCTGAAAATAAAAATTCTCTGAGTATTGTGGAAATGCTGATCCTTACCCTACCTGGGGTGTCCACTGAGCATTTCTGCGAACTCTATCTGAAGTTCTCTGGGCATGGTATTTTGACATGTTCCCCAAACCAAAAGGAATGAGTGGGAAACAATCATGGAAACAGATAGAAGCACTTGCATTTGAATGAGTTTCAAGCATGCTTGGGTATTCGTGTGATCTGAGTGACTCAGTTTTGGAATACAAATGTCGCGTGGTGCACCGCGACCTCCAGGCACCCCGGAGTTTCTGAAAAAAAATTTTCTGCGATTTTCACGAAACCACTTTTCTTCAACTTGATTTGGGCTAAAACTCCATCCCTGAAAATAAAAATTCTCTGAGGAGTGTGGAAATGCTGATCCTTACCCTACCTGGGGAGTCCACTGAGCATTTCCGCGAAGTCTAGTTGAAGTTCTCTGGGCATGGGATTTTGACATGTTCCCCAAACCAAAAGGAATGAGTGGGAAACAATCATGGAAACAGATAGAAGCACTTGCATTTGAATGAGTTTCAAGCATGCTTGGGTATTCGTGTGATCTGAGTGACTCAGTTTTGGAATACAACTGTCGCGTGGTGCACCGCGACCTCCTGGGACACCGGAGTTTCTGAAAAAAAATTTTCTGCGATTTTCACGAAACCACTTTTCTTCAACATGATTTGGGCTAAAAATCCATCCCTGAAAATAAAAATTCTCTGAGTAGTGTGGAAATGCTGATCCTTACCCTACCTGGGGTGTCCACTGAGTATTCCGCGAACTCTATCTGAAGTTCTCTCGGCATGGGATTTTGAAATGTTCCCCAAACCAAAAGGAATAAGTGGGAAACAATCAAGGAAACAGATAGAAGCACTTGCATTTGAATGAGTTTCAAGCATGCTTGGGTATTCGTGTGATCTGAGTGACTCAGTTTTGGAATACAACTGTCGCGTTGTGCACCGCGACCTCCAGGCACCCCGGAGTTTCTGAAAAAAAATTTTCTGCGATTTTCACGAAACCACTTGTCTTCAACTTGATTTGGGCTAAAAATCCATCCCTGAAAATAAAAATTCTCTGAGTAGTGTGGAAATGCTGATCCTTACCCTACCTGGGGTGTCCACTGAGCATTTCCGCGAACTCTATCTGAAGTTCTCTGGGCATGGGATTTTGACATGTTCCCCAAACCAAAAGGAATAAGTGGGAAACAATCAAGGAAACAGATAGAAGCACTTGCATTTGAATGAGTTTCAAGCATGCTTGGGTATTCGTGTGATCTGAGTGACTCAGTTTTGGAATACAACTGTTGCGTGGTGCACCGCGACCTCCTGGCACCCCGGAGTTTCTGAAAAAAAATTTTCTGCGATTTTCACGAAACCACTTTTCTTCAACATGATTTGGGCTAAAAATCCATCCCTAAAAATAAAAACTCTCTGAGTAGTGTGGAAATGCTGATCCTTACCCTACCTGGGGTGTCCACTGAGCATTTCCACGAACTCTATCTGAAGTTCTCTGGGCATGGTATTTTGACATGTTCCCCAAACCAAAAGGAATGAGTGGGAAACAATCATGGAAACAGATAGAAGCACTTGCATTTGAATGAGTTTCAAGCATGCTTGGGTATTCGTGTGATCTGAGTGACTCAGTTTTGGAATACAACTGTCGCGTGGTGCACCGCGACCTCCAGGCACCCCGAAGTTTCTGAAAAAAAATGTTCTGCGATTTTCACGAAACCACTTTTCTTCAACTTGATTTGGGCAAAAAATCCATCCCTGAAAATAAAAATTCTCTGAGTAGTGTGGAAATGCTGATCCTTACCCTACCTGGGGTGTCCACTGAGCATTTCCGCGAACTCTATCTGAAGTTCTCTGGGCATGGTATTTTGACATGTTCCCCAAACCAAAAGGAATGAGTGGGAAACAATCATGGAAACAGATAGAAGCACTTGCATTTGAATGAGTTTCAAGCATGCTTGGGTATTCTTGTGATCTGAGTGACTCAGTTTTGGAATACAAATGTCGCGTGGTGCACCGCGACCTCCAGGCACCCCGGAGTTTCTGAAAAAAAATTTTCTGCGATTTTCACGAAACCACTTTTCTTCAACTTGATTTGGGCTAAAACTCCATCCCTGAAAATAAAAATTCTCTGAGTAGTGTGGAAATGCTGATCCTTACCCTACCTGGGGTGTCCACTGAGCATTTCCGCGAACTCTATCTGAAGTTCTCTGGGCATGGGATTTTGACATGTTCCCCAAACCAAAAGGAATGAGTGGGAAACAATCATGGAAACAGATAGAAGCACTTGCATTTGAAAGAGTTTCAAGCATGCTTGGGTATACGTGTGATCTGAGTGACTGAGTTTTGGAATACAACTGTCGCGTTGTGCACCGCGACCTCCAGGCACCCCGGAGTTTCTGAAAAAAAAATTTCTGCGATTTTCACGAAACCACTTTCCTTCAACTTGATTTGGGCAAAAAATCCATCCCTGAAAATAAAAATTCTCTGAGTAGTGTGGAAAAGCTGATCCTTACCCTACCTGGAGAGTCCACTGAGCATTTCCGCGAAGTCTAGTTGAAGTTCTCTGGGCATGGGATTTTGACATGTTCCCCAAACCAAAAGGAATGAGTGGGAAACAATCATGGAAACAGATAGAAGCACTTGCATTTGAATGAGTTTCAAGCATGCTTGGGTATTCGTGTGATCTGAGTGACTCAGTTTTATAATACAACTGTCGCGTGGTGCACCGCGACCTCCAGGCACCCCGGAGTTTCTGAAAAAAAATTTTCTGCGATTTTCACGAAACCACTTTTCTTCAACTTGATTTGGGCTAAAAATCCATCCCTGAAAATAAAAATTCTCTGAGTATTGTGGAAATGCTGATCCTTACCCTACCTGGGGTGTCCACTGAGCATTTCTGCGAACTCTATCTGAAGTTCTCTGGGCATGGTATTTTGACATGTTCCCCAAACCAAAAGGAATGAGTGGGAAACAATCATGGAAACAGATAGAAGCACTTGCATTTGAATGAGTTTCAAGCATGCTTGGGTATTCGTGTGATCTGAGTGACTCAGTTTTGGAATACAAATGTCGCGTGGTGCACCGCGACCTCCAGGCACCCCGGAGTTTCTGAAAAAAAATTTTCTGCGATTTTCACGAAACCACTTTTCTTCAACTTGATTTGGGCTAAAACTCCATCCCTGAAAATAAAAATTCTCTGAGGAGTGTGGAAATGCTGATCCTTACCCTACCTGGGGAGTCCACTGAGCATTTCCGCGAAGTCTAGTTGAAGTTCTCTGGGCATGGGATTTTGACATGTTCCCCAAACCAAAAGGAATGAGTGGGAAACAATCATGGAAACAGATAGAAGCACTTGCATTTGAATGAGTTTCAAGCATGCTTGGGTATTCGTGTGATCTGAGTGACTCAGTTTTGGAATACAACTGTCGCGTGGTGCACCGCGACCTCCTGGGACACCGGAGTTTCTGAAAAAAAATTTTCTGCGATTTTCACGAAACCACTTTTCTTCAACATGATTTGGGCTAAAAATCCATCCCTGAAAATAAAAATTCTCTGAGTAGTGTGGAAATGCTGATCCTTACCCTACCTGGGGTGTCCACTGAGTATTCCGCGAACTCTATCTGAAGTTCTCTCGGCATGGGATTTTGAAATGTTCCCCAAACCAAAAGGAATAAGTGGGAAACAATCAAGGAAACAGATAGAAGCACTTGCATTTGAATGAGTTTCAAGCATGCTTGGGTATTCGTGTGATCTGAGTGACTCAGTTTTGGAATACAACTGTCGCGTTGTGCACCGCGACCTCCAGGCACCCCGGAGTTTCTGAAAAAAAATTTTCTGCGATTTTCACGAAACCACTTGTCTTCAACTTGATTTGGGCTAAAAATCCATCCCTGAAAATAAAAATTCTCTGAGTAGTGTGGAAATGCTGATCCTTACCCTACCTGGGGTGTCCACTGAGTATTCAGCGAACTCTATCTGAAGTTCTCTGGGCATGGGATTTTGAAATGTTCCCCAAACCAAAAGGAATAAGTGGGAAACAATCAAGGAAACAGATAGACACACTTGCATTTGAATGAGTTTCAAGCATGCTTGGGTATTCGTGTGATCTGAGTGACTCAGTTTTGGAATACAACTGTCGCGTGGTGCACCGCGACCTCCTGGCACCCCGGAGTTTCAGAAAAAAAAATTTCTGCGATTTTCACGAAACCACTTTTCTTCAACTTGATTTGGGCTAAAAATCCATCCCTAAAAATAAAAACTCTCTGAGTAGTGTGGAAATGCTGATCCTTACCCTACCTGGGGAGTCCACTGAGCATTTCCGCGAAGTCTAGTTGAAGTTCTCTGGGCATGGGATTTTGACATGTTCCCCAAACCAAAAGGAATGAGTGGGAAACAATCATGGAAACAGATAGAAACACTTGCATTTGAATGAGTTTCAAGCATGCTCGGGTATTCGTGTGATCTGAGTGACTCTGTTTTGGAATACAACTGTCGCGTGGTGCACCGCGACCTCCAGGCACCCCGGAGTTTCTGAAAAAAAATTTTCTGCGATTTTCACGAAACCACTTTTCTTCAACTTGATTTGGGCTAAAACTCCATCCCTGAAAATAAAAATTCTCTGAGTAGTGTGGAAATGCTGATCCTTACCCTACCTGAGGTGTCCACTGAGTATTCCGCGAACTCTATCTGAAGTTCTCTGGGCATGGGATTTTGAAATGTTCCAAAAAAACAAAAGGAATGAGTGGGAAACAATCATGGAAACAGATAGAAGCACTTGCATTTGAATGAGTTTCAAGCATGCTTGGGTATACGTGTGATCTGAGTGACTCAGTTTTGGAATACAACTGTAGCGTTGTGCACAGCGACCTCCAGGCACCCCGGAGTTTCTGAAAAAAAATTTTCTGTGATTTTCACGAAACCACTTTACTTCAACTTGATTTGGGCAAAAAATCCATCCCTGAAAATAAAAATTCTCTGAGTAGTGTGGAAATGCTGATCCTTACCCTACCTGGGGTGTCCACTGAGTATTCCGCGAACTCTATCTGAAGTTCTCTGGGCATGGGATTTTGAAATGTTCCCCAAACCAAAAGGAATAAGTCGGAAACAATCAAGGAAACAGATAGAAGCACTTGCATTTGAATGAGTTTCAAGCATGCTTGGGTATTCGTGTGATCTGAGTGACTCAGTTTTGGAATACAACTGTCGCGTGGTGCACCGCGACCTCCTGGCACCCCGGAGTTTCTGAAAAAAAATTTTCTGCGATTTTCACGAAACCACTTTTCTTCAACATGATTTGGGCTAAAAATCCATCCGTAAAAATAAAAACTCTCTGAGTAGTGTGGAAATGCTGATCCTTACCCTACCTGGGGTGTCCACTGAGCATTTCCACGAACTCTATCTGAAGTTCTCTGGGCATGGTATTTTGACATGTTCCCCTAACCAAAAGGAATGAGTGGGAAACAATCATGGAAACATATAGAAGCACTTGCATTTGAATGAGTTTCAAGCATGCTTGGGTATTCGTGTGATCTGAGTGACTCAGTTTTGGAATTCAACTGTCGCGTGGTGCACCGCGACCTCCAGGCACCCCGGAGTTTCTGAAAAAAAATTTTCTGCGATTTTCACAAAACCACTTTTCTTCAACTTGATTTGGGTTAAAAATCCATCCCTGAAAATAAAAATTCTCTGAGTAATGTGGAAATGCTGATCCTTACCCTACCTGGGGAGTCCACTGAGCATTTCCGCGAACTCTAGTTGAAGTTCTCTGGGCATGGGATTTTGACATGTTCCCCAAACCAAAAGGAATGAGTGGGAAACAATCATGGAAACAGATAGAAGCACTTGCATTTGAATGAGTTTCAAGCATGCTTGGGTATTCGTGTGATCTGAGTGACTCAGTTTTGGAATACAACTGTCGCGTGGTGCACCGCGACCTCCAGGCACCCCGGAGTTTCTGAAAAAAAATTTTCTGCGATTTTCACGAAACCACTTTTCTTCAACTTGATTTGGGCTAAAAATCCATCCCTGAAAATAAAAATTCTATGAGTAGTGTGGAAATGCTGATCCTTACCCTACCTGGGGTGTCCACTGAGCATTTCGGCGAACTCTATCTGAAGTTCTCTGGGCATGGGATTTTGACATGTTCCCCAAACCAAAAGGAATGAGTGGGAAACAATCATGGAAACAGATAGAAGCACTTGCATTTGAATGAGTTTCAAGCATGCTTGGGTATTCGTGTGATCTGAGTGACTCAGTTTTGGAATTCAACTGTCGCGTGGTGCACCGCGACCTCCAGGCACCCCGGAGTTTCTGAAAAAAAATTTTCTGCGATTTTCACGAAACCACTTTTCTTCAACTTGATTTGGATTAAAAATCCATCCCTGAAAATAAAAATTCTCTGAGTAATGTGGAAATGCTGATCCTTACCCTACCTGGGGAGTCCACTGAGCATTTCCGCGAACTCTAGTTGAAGTTCTCTGGGCATGGGATTTTGACATGTTCCCCAAACCAAAAGGAATGAGTGGGAAACAATCATGGAAACAGATAGAAGCACTTGCATTTGAATGAGTTTCAAGCATGCTTGGGTATTCGTGTGATCTGAGTGA
The DNA here is from genome assembly GCF_040954835.1 of Lepisosteus oculatus. NCBI lineage: Eukaryota > Metazoa > Chordata > Actinopteri > Semionotiformes > Lepisosteidae > Lepisosteus > Lepisosteus oculatus. The sequence continues at coordinate 11,735,657 of NC_090699.1, read as the reverse complement.
CTCAGTTTTGGAATACAACTGTCGCGTGGTGCACCGCGACCTCCAGGCACCCCGGAGTTTCTGAAAAAAAATTTTCTGCGATTTTCACGAAACCACTTTTCTTCAACTTGATTTGGGCTAAAAATCCATCCCTGAAAATAAAAATTCTATGAGTAGTGTGGAAATGCTGATCCTTACCCTACCTGGGGAGTCCACTGAGCATTTCCGCGAAGTCTAGTTGAAGTTCTCTGGGCATGGGATTTTGACATGTTCCCCAAACCAAAAGGAATGAGTGGGAAACAATCATGGAAACAGATAGAAGCACTTGCATTTGAATGAGTTTCAAGCATGCTTGGGTATTCGTGTGATCTGAGTGACTCTGTTTTGGAATACAACTGTCGCGTGGTGCACCGCGACCTCCAGGCACCCCGGAGTTTCTGAAAAAAAATTTTCTGCGATTTTCACGAAACCACTTTTCTTCAACTTGATTTGGGCTAAAACTCCATCCCTGAAAATAAAAATTCTCTGAGTAGTGTGGAAATGCTGATCCTTACCCTACCTGGGGTGTCCACTGAGCATTTCGGCGAACTCTATCTGAAGTTCTCTGGGCATGGGATTTTGAAATGTTCCCCAAACCAAAAGGAATAAGTGGGAAACAATCAAGGAAACAGATAGAAGCACTTGCATTTGAATGAGTTTCAAGCATGCTTGGGTATTCGTGTGATCTGAGTGACTCAGTTTTGGAATACAACTGTCGCGTGGTGCACCGCGACCTCCTGGCACCCCGGAGTTTCTGAAAAAAAATTTTCTGCGATTTTCACGAAACCACTTTTCTTCAACTTGATTTGGGCTAAAACTCCATACCTGAAAATAAAAATTCTCTGAGTAGTGTGGAAATGCTGATCCTTACCCTACCTGGGGAGTCCACTGAGCATTTCCGCGAAGTCTAGTTGAAGTTCTCTGGGCATGGGATTTTGACATGTTCCCCAAACCAAAAGGAATGAGTGGGAAACAATCATGGAAACAGATAGAAGCACTTGCATTTGAATGAGTTTCAAGCATGCTTGGGTATTCGTGTGATCTGAGTGACTCTGTTTTGGAATACAACTGTCGCGTGGTACACCGCGACCTCCAGGCACCCCGGAGTTTCTGAAAAAAAATTTTCTGCGATTTTCACGAAACCACTTTTCTTCAACTTGATTTGGGCTAAAACTCCATCCCTGAAAATAAAAATTCTCTGAGTAGTGTGGAAATGCTGATCCTTACCCTACCTGGGGTGTCCACTGAGCATTTCGGCGAACTCTATCTGAAGTTCTCTGGGCATGGTATTTTGACATGTTCCCCAAACCAAAAGGAATGAGTGGGAAACAATCATGGAAACAGATAGAAGCACTTGCATTTGAATGAGTTTCAAGCATGCTTGGGTATTCGTGTGATCTGAGTGACTCAGTTTTGGAATACAAATGTCGCGTGGTGCACCGCGACCTCCAGGCACCCCGGAGTTTCTGAAAAAAATTTTTCTGCGATTTTCACGAAACCACTTTTCTTCAACTTGATTTGGGCTAAAACTCCATCCCTGAAAATAAAAATTCTCTGAGGAGTGTGGAAATGCTGATCCTTACCCTACCTGGGGTGTCCACTGAGCATTTCCGCGAACTCTGCCTGAAGTTCTCTGGGCATGGGATTTTGACATGTTCCCCAAACCAAAAGGAATGAGTGGGAAACAATCATGGAAACAGATAGAAGCACTTGCATTTGAATGAGTTTCAAGCATGCTTGGGTATACGTGTGATCTGAGTGACTCAGTTTTGGAATACAACTGTCGCGTTGTGCACCGCGACCTCCAGGCACCCCGGAGTTTCTGAAAAGAAATTTTCTGCGATTTTCACGAAACCACTTTCCTTCAACTTGATTTGGGCAAAAAATCCATCCCTGAAAATAAAAATTCTCTGAGTAGTGTGGAAATGCTGATCCTTACCCTACCTGGGGAGTCCACTGAGCATTTCCGCGAAGTCTAGTTGAAGTTCTCTGGGCATGGGATTTTGACATGTTCCCCAAACCAAAAGGAATGAGTGGGAAACAATCATGGAAACAGATAGAAGCACTTGCATTTGAATGAGTTTCAAGAATGCTTGGGTATTCGTGTGTTCTGAGTGACTCTGTTTTGGAATACAACTGTCGCGTGGTGCACCGCGACCTCCAGGCACCCCGGAGTTTCTGAAAACAAATTTTCTGCGATTTTCACGAAACCACTTTTCTTCAACTTGATTTGGGCTAAAACTCCATCCCTGAAAATAAAAATTCTCTGAGTAGTGTGGAAATGCTGATCCTTACCCTACCTGGGGTGTCCACTGAGCATTTCGGCGAACTCTATCTGAAGTTCTCTGGGCATGGGATTTTGAAATGTTCCCCAAACCAAAAGGAATAAGTGGGAAACAATCAAGGAAACAGATAGAAGCACTTGCATTTGAATGAGTTTCAAGCATGCTTGGGTATTCGTGTGATCTGAGTGACTCAGTTTTGGAATACAACTGTCGCGTGGTGCACCGCGACCTCCTGGCACACCGGAGTTTCTGAAAAAAACTTTTCTGCGATTTTCACGAAACCACTTTTCTTCAACATGATTTGGGCTAAAAATCCATCCCTGAAAATAAAAATTCTCTGAGTAGTGTGGAAATGCTGATCCTTACCCTACCTGGGGAGTCCACTGAGCATTTCCGCGAACTCTAGTTGAAGTTCTCTGGGCATGGGATTTTGACATGTTCCCCAAACCAAAAGGAATGAGTGGGAAACAATCATGGAAACAGATAGAAGCACTTGCATTTGAATGAATTTCAAGCAAGCTTGGGTATTCGTGTGATCTGAGTGACTCAGTTTTATAATACAACTGTCGCGTGGTGCACCGCGACCTCCAGGCACCCCGGAGTTTCTGAAAAAAAATTTTCTGCGATTTTCACGAAACCACTTTTCTTCAACTTGATTTGGGCTAATAATCCATCCCTGAAAATAAAAATTCTCTGAGTATTGTGGAAATGCTGATCCTTACCCTACCTGGGGTGTCCACTGAGCATTTCCGCGAACTCTATCTGAAGTTCTCTGGGCATGGTATTTTGACATGTTCCCCAAACCAAAAGGAATGAGTGGGAAACAATCATGGAAACAGATAGAAGCACTTGCATTTGAATGAGTTTCAAGCATGCTTGGGTATTCGTGTGATCTGAGTGACTCAGTTTTGGAATACAACTGTCGCGTGGTGCACCACGACCTCCAGGCACCCCGGAGTTTCTGAAAAAAAATTTTCTGCGATTTTCACGAAACCACTTTTCTTCAACTTGATTTGGGCTAAAACTCCATCCCTGAAAATAAAAATTCTCTGAGTAGTGTGGAAATGCTGATCCTTACCCTACCTGGGGTGTCCACTGAGCATTTCCGCGAACTCTGTCTGAAGTTCTCTGGGCATGGGATTTTGACATGTTCCCCAAACCAAAAGGAATGAGTGGGAAACAATCATGGAAACAGATAGAAGCACTTGCATTTGAATGAGTTTCAAGCATGCTTGGGTATACGTGTGATCTGAGAGACTCAGTTTTGGAATACACCTGTCGCGTTGTGCACCGCGACCTCCAGGCACCCCGGAGTTTCTGAAAAAAAATTTTCTGCGATTTTCACGAAACCACTTTCCTTCAACTTGATTTGGGCAAAAAATCCATCCCTGAAAAAAAAAATTCTCTGAGTAGTGTGGAAATGCTGATCCTTACCCTACCTGGGGTGTCCACTGAGTATTCCGCGAACTCTATCTGAAGTTCTCTGGGCATGGGATTTTGAAATGTTCCCCAAACCAAAAGGAATGAGTGGGAAACAATCAAGGAAACAGATAGAAACACTTGCATTTGAATGAGTTTCAAGCATGCTTGGGTATTCGTGTGATCTGAGTGACTCAGTTTTGGAATACAACTGTCGCGTGGTGCACCGCGACCTCCTGGCACCCCGGAGTTTCTGAAAAAAAATTTTCTGCGATTTTCACGAAACCACTTTTCTTCAACTTGATTTGGGCTAAAACTCCATCCCTGAAAATAAAAATTCTCTGAGTAGTGTGGAAATGCTGATCCTTACCCTACCTGGGGAGTCCACTGAGCATTTCCTCGAACTCTAGTTGAAGTTCTCTGGGCATGGGATTTTGACATGTTCCCCAAACCAAAAGGAATGAGTGGGAAACAATCATGGAAACAGATAGAAGCACTTGCATTTGAATGAGTTTCAAGCATGCTTGGGTATTCGTGTGATCTGAGTGACTCAGTTTTGGAATACAACTGTCGCGTGGTGCACCGCGACCTCCAGGCACCCCGGAGTTTCTGAAAAAAAATTTTCTGCGATTTTCACGAAACCACTTTTCTTCAACTTGATTTGGGCTAAAAATCCATCCCTGAAAATAAAAATTCTATGAGTAGTGTGGAAATGCTGATCCTTACCCTACCTGGGGTGTCCACTGAGTATTCCGCGAACTCTATCTGAAGTTCTCTGGGCACGGGATTTTGAAATGTTCCCCAAACCAAAAGGAATAAGTGGGAAACAATCAAGGAAACAGATAGAAACACTTGCATTTGAATGAGTTTCAAGCATGCTTGGGTATACGTGTGATCTGAGTGACTCAGTTTTGGAATACAACTGTCGCGTTGTGCACAGCGACCTCCAGGCACCCCGGAGTTTCTGAAAAAAAATTTTCTGCGATTTTCACGAAACCACTTTCCTTCAACTTGATTTGGGCAAAAAATCCATCCCTGAAAAAAAAAATTCTCTGAGTAGTGTGGAAATGCTGATCCTTACCCTACCTGGGGAGTCCACTGAGCATTTCCGCGAAGTCTAGTTGAAGTTCTCTGGGCATGGGATTTTGACATGTTCCCCAAACCAAAAGGAATGAGTGGGAAACAATCATGGAAACAGATAGAAGCACTTGCATTTGAATGAGTTTCAAGCATGCTTGGGTATTCGTGTGATCTGAGTGACTCTGTTTTGGAATACAACTGTCGCGTGGTGCACCGCGACCTCCAGGCACCCCGGAGTTTCTGAAAAAAAATTTTCTGCGATTTTCACGAAACCACTTTTCTTCAACTTGATTTGGGCTAAAACTCCATCCCTGAAAATAAAAATTCTCTGAGTAGTGTGGAAATGCTGATCCTTACCCTACCTGGGGTGTCCACTGAGCATTTCGGCGAACTCTATCTGAAGTTCTCTGGGCATGGGATTTTGAAATGTTCCCCAAACCAAAAGGAATAAGTGGGAAACAATCAAGGAAACAGATAGAAGCACTTGCATTTGAATGAGTTTCAAGCATGCTTGGGTATTCGTGTGATCTGAGTGACTCAGTTTTGGAATACAACTGTCGCGTGGTGCACCGCGACCTCCTGGCACCCCGGAGTTTCTGAAAAAAAATTTTCTGCGATTTTCACGAAACCACTTTTCTTCAACTTGATTTGGGCTAAAACTCCATACCTGAAAATAAAAATTCTCTGAGTAGTGTGGAAATGCTGATCCTTACCCTACCTGGGGAGTCCACTGAGCATTTCCGCGAAGTCTAGTTGAAGTTCTCTGGGCATGGGATTTTGACATGTTCCCCAAACCAAAAGGAATGAGTGGGAAACAATCATGGAAACAGATAGAAGCACTTGCATTTGAATGAGTTTCAAGCATGCTTGGGTATTCGTGTGATCTGAGTGACTCTGTTTTGGAATACAACTGTCGCGTGGTGCACCGCGACCTCCAGGCACCCCGGAGTTTCTGAAAAAAAATTTTCTGCGATTTTCACGAAACCACTTTTCTTCAACTTGATTTGGGCTAAAACTCCATCCCTGAAAATAAAAATTCTCTGAGTAGTGTGGAAATGCTGATCCTTACCCTACCTGGGGTGTCCACTGAGCATTTCGGCGAACTCTATCTGAAGTTCTCTGGGCATGGTATTTTGACATGTTCCCCAAACCAAAAGGAATGAGTGGGAAACAATCATGGAAACAGATAGAAGCACTTGCATTTGAATGAGTTTCAAGCATGCTTGGGTATTCGTGTGATCTGAGTGACTCAGTTTTGGAATACAAATGTCGCGTGGTGCACCGCGACCTCCAGGCACCCCGGAGTTTCTGAAAAAAAATTTTCTGCGATTTTCACGAAACCACTTTTCTTCAACTTGATTTGGGCTAAAACTCCATCCCTGAAAATAAAAATTCTCTGAGGAGTGTGGAAATGCTGATCCTTACCCTACCTGGGGTGTCCACTGAGCATTTCCGCGAACTCTGCCTGAAGTTCTCTGGGCATGGGATTTTGACATGTTCCCCAAACCAAAAGGAATGAGTGGGAAACAATCATGGAAACAGATAGTAGCACTTGCATTTGAATGAGTTTCAAGCATGCTTGGGTATACGTGTGATCTGAGTGACTCAGTTTTGGAATACAACTGTCGCGTTGTGCACCGCGACCTCCAGGCACCCCGGAGTTTCTGAAAAGAAATTTTCTGCGATTTTCACGAAACCACTTTCCTTCAACTTGATTTGGGCAAAAAATCCATCCCTGAAAATAAAAATTCTCTGAGTAGTGTGGAAATGCTGATCCTTACCCTACCTGGGGAGTCCACTGAGCATTTCCGCGAAGTCTAGTTGAAGTTCTCTGGGCATGGGATTTTGACATGTTCCCCAAACCAAAAGGAATGAGTGGGAAACAATCATGGAAACAGATAGAAGCACTTGCATTTGAATGAGTTTCAAGAATGCTTGGGTATTCGTGTGTTCTGAGTGACTCTGTTTTGGAATACAACTGTCGCGTGGTGCACCGCGACCTCCAGGCACCCCGGAGTTTCTGAAAACAAATTTTCTGCGATTTTCACGAAACCACTTTTCTTCAACTTGATTTGGGCTAAAACTCCATCCCTGAAAATAAAAATTCTCTGAGTAGTGTGGAAATGCTGATCCTTACCCTACCTGGGGTGTCCACTGAGCATTTCGGCGAACTCTATCTGAAGTTCTCTGGGCATGGGATTTTGAAATGTTCCCCAAACCAAAAGGAATAAGTGGGAAACAATCAAGGAAACAGATAGAAGCACTTGCATTTGAATGAGTTTCAAGCATGCTTGGGTATTCGTGTGATCTGAGTGACTCAGTTTTGGAATACAACTGTCGCGTGGTGCACCGCGACCTCCTGGCACACCGGAGTTTCTGAAAAAAAATTTTCTGCGATTTTCACGAAACCACTTTTCTTCAACATGATTTGGGCTAAAAATCCATCCCTGAAAATAAAAATTCTCTGAGTAGTGTGGAAATGCTGATCCTTACCCTACCTGGGGAGTCCACTGAGCATTTCCGCGAACTCTAGTTGAAGTTCTCTGGGCATGGGATTTTGACATGTTCCCCAAACCAAAAGGAATGAGTGGGAAACAATCATGGAAACAGATAGAAGCACTTGCATTTGAATGAATTTCAAGCAAGCTTGGGTATTCGTGTGATCTGAGTGACTCAGTTTTATAATACAACTGTCGCGTGGTGCACCGCGACCTCCAGGCACCCCGGAGTTTCTGAAAAAAAATTTTCTGCGATTTTCACGAAACCACTTTTCTTCAACTTGATTTGGGCTAATAATCCATCCCTGAAAATAAAAATTCTCTGAGTATTGTGGAAATGCTGATCCTTACCCTACCTGGGGAGTCCACTGAGCATTTCCGCGAACTCTAGTTGAAGTTCTCTGGGCATGGGATTTTGACATGTTCCCCAAACCAAAAGGAATGAGTGGGAAACAATCATGGAAACAGATAGAAGCACTTGCATTTGAATGAGTTTCAAGCATGCTTGGGTATACGTGTGATCTGAGTGACTCAGTTTTGGAATACAACTGTCGCGTTGTGCACCGCGACCTCCAGGCACCCCGGAGTTTCTGAAAAGAAATTTTCTGCGATTTTCACGAAACCACTTTCCTTCAACTTGATTTGGGCAAAAAATCCATCCCTGAAAATAAAAATTCTCTGAGTAGTGTGGAAATGCTGATCCTTACCCTACCTGGGGAGTCCACTGAGCATTTCCGCGAAGTCTAGTTGAAGTTCTCTGGGCATGGGATTTTGACATGTTCCCCAAACCAAAAGGAATGAGTGGGAAACAATCATGGAAACAGATAGAAGCACTTGCATTTGAATGAGTTTCAAGAATGCTTGGGTATTCGTGTGTTCTGAGTGACTCTGTTTTGGAATACAACTGTCGCGTGGTGCACCGCGACCTCCAGGCACCCCGGAGTTTCTGAAAACAAATTTTCTGCGATTTTCACGAAACCACTTTTCTTCAACTTGATTTGGGCTAAACCTCCATCCCTGAAAATAAAAATTCTCTGAGTAGTGTGGAAATGCTGATCCTTACCCTACCTGGGGTGTCCACTGAGCATTTCGGCGAACTCTATCTGAAGTTCTCTGGGCATGGGATTTTGAAATGTTCCCCAAACCAAAAGGAATAAGTGGGAAACAATCAAGGAAACAGATAGAAGCACTTGCATTTGAATGAGTTTCAAGCATGCTTGGGTATTCGTGTGATCTGAGTGACTCAGTTTTGGAATACAACTGTCGCGTGGTGCACCGCGACCTCCTGGCACACCGGAGTTTCTGAAAAAAAATTTTCTGCGATTTTCACGAAACCACTTTTCTTCAACATGATTTGGGCTAAAAATCCATCCCTGAAAATAAAAATTCTCTGAGTAGTGTGGAAATGCTGATCCTTACCCTACCTGGGGAGTCCACTGAGCATTTCCGCGAACTCTAGTTGAAGTTCTCTGGGCATGGTATTTTGACATGTTCCCCAAACCAAAAGGAATGAGTGGGAAACAATCATGGAAACAGATAGAAGCACTTGCATTTGAATGAGTTTCAAGCATGCTTGGGTATTCGTGTGATCTGAGTGACTCAGTTTTGGAATACAACTGTCGCGTGGTGCACCGCGACCTCCAGGCACCCCGGAGTTTCTGAAAAAAAATTTTCTGCGATTTTCACGAAACCACTTTTCTTCAACTTGATTTGGGCTAAAACTCCATCCCTGAAAATAAAAATTCTCTGAGTAGTGTGGAAATGCTGATCCTTACCCTACCTGGGGTGTCCACTGAGCATTTCCGCGAACTCTGTCTGAAGTTCTCTGGGCATGGGATTTTGACATGTTCCCCAAACCAAAAGGAATGAGTGGGAAACAATCATGGAAACAGATAGAAGCACTTGCATTTGAATGAGTTTCAAGCATGCTTGGGTATACGTGTGATCTGAGAGACTCAGTTTTGGAATACACCTGTCGCGTTGTGCACCGCGACCTCCAGGCACCCCGGAGTTTCTGAAAAAAAATTTTCTGCGATTTTCACGAAACCACTTTCCTTCAACTTGATTTGGGCTAAAACTCCATCCCTGAAAATAAAAATTCTCTGAGTAGTGTGGAAATGCTGATCCTTACCCTACCTGGGGAGTCCACTGAGCATTTCCTCGAACTCTAGTTGAAGTTCTCTGGGCATGGGATTTTGACATGTTCCCCAAACCAAAAGGAATGAGTGGGAAACAATCATGGAAACAGATAGAAGCACTTGCATTTGAATGAGTTTCAAGCATGCTTGGGTATTCGTGTGATCTGAGTGACTCAGTTTTGGAATACAACTGTCGCGTGGTGCACCGCGACCTCCAGGCACCCCGGAGTTTCTGAAAAAAAAATTTCTGCGATTTTCACGAAACCACTTTTCTTCAACTTGATTTGGGCTAAAAATCCATCCCTGAAAATAAAAATTCTATGAGTAGTGTGGAAATGCTGATCCTTACCCTACCTGGGGTGTCCACTGAGTATTCCGCGAACTCTATCTGAAGTTCTCTGGCACGGGATTTTGAAATGTTCCCCAAACCAAAAGGAATAAGTGGGAAACAATCAAGGAAACAGATAGAAACACTTGCATTTGAATGAGTTTCAAGCATGCTTGGGTATACGTGTGATCTGAGTGACTCAGTTTTGGAATACAACTGTCGCGTTGTGCACAGCGACCTCCAGGCACCCCGGAGTTTCTGAAAAAAAATTTTCTGCGATTTTCACGAAACCACTTTCCTTCAACTTGATTTGGGCAAAAAATCCATCCCTGAAAAAAAAAATTCTCTGAGTAGTGTGGAAATGCTGATCCTTACCCTACCTGGGGAGTCCACTGAGCATTTCCGCGAAGTCTAGTTGAAGTTCTCTGGGCATGGGATTTTGACATGTTCCCCAAACCAAAAGGAATGAGTGGGAAACAATCATGGAAACAGATAGAAGCACTTGCATTTGAATGAGTTTCAAGCATGCTTGGGTATTCGTGTGATCTGAGTGACTCTGTTTTGGAATACAACTGTCGCGTGGTGCACCGCGACCTCCAGGCACCCCGGAGTTTCTGAAAAAAAATTTTCTGCGATTTTCACGAAACAACTTTTCTTCAACTTGATTTGGGCTAAAACTCCATCCCTGAAAATAAAAATTCTCTGAGTAGTGTGGAAATGCTGATCCTTACCCTACCTGGGGTGTCCACTGAGCATTTCGGCGAACTCTATCTGAAGTTCTCTGGGCATGGGATTTTGAAATGTTCCCCAAACCAAAAGGAATAAGTGGGAAACAATCAAGGAAACAGATAGAAGCACTTGCATTTGAATGAGTTTCAAGCATGCTTGGGTATTCGTGTGATCTGAGTGACTCAGTTTTGGAATACAACTGTCGCGTGGTGCACCGCGACCTCCTGGCACCCCGGAGTTTCTGAAAAAAAATTTTCTGCGATTTTCACGAAACCACTTTTCTTCAACTTGATTTGGGCTAAAACTCCATACCTGAAAATAAAAATTCTCTGAGTAGTGTGGAAATGCTGATCCTTACCCTACCTGGGGAGTCCACTGAGCATTTCCGCGAAGTCTAGTTGAAGTTCTCTGGGCATGGGATTTTGACATGTTCCCCAAACCAAAAGGAATGAGTGGGAAACAATCATGGAAACAGATAGAAGCACTTGCATTTGAATGAGTTTCAAGCATGCTTGGGTATTCGTGTGATCTGAGTGACTCTGTTTTGGAATACAACTGTCGCGTGGTGCACCGCGACCTCCAGGCACCCCGGAGTTTCTGAAAAAAAATTTTCTGCGATTTTCACGAAACCACTTTTCTTCAACTTGATTTGGGCTAAAACTCCATCCCTGAAAATAAAAATTCTCTGAGTAGTGTGGAAATGCTGATCCTTACCCTACCTGGGGTGTCCACTGAGCATTTCGGCGAACTCTATCTGAAGTTCTCTGGGCATGGTATTTTGACATGTTCCCCAAACCAAAAGGAATGAGTGGGAAACAATCATGGAAACAGATAGAAGCACTTGCATTTGAATGAGTTTCAAGCATGCTTGGGTATTCGTGTGATCTGAGTGACTCAGTTTTGGAATACAAATGTCGCGTGGTGCACCGCGACCTCCAGGCACCCCGGAGTTTCTGAAAAAAAATTTTCTGCGATTTTCACGAAACCACTTTTCTTCAACTTGATTTGGGCTAAAACTCCATCCCTGAAAATAAAAATTCTCTGAGGAGTGTGGAAATGCTGATCCTTACCCTACCTGGGGTGTCCACTGAGCATTTCCGCGAACTCTGCCTGAAGTTCTCTGGGCATGGGATTTTGACATGTTCCCCAAACCAAAAGGAATGAGTGGGAAACAATCATGGAAACAGATAGAAGCACTTGCATTTGAATGAGTTTCAAGCATGCTTGGGTATACGTGTGATCTGAGTGACTCAGTTTTGGAATACAACTGTCGCGTTGTGCACCGCGACCTCCAGGCACCCCGGAGTTTCTGAAAAGAAATTTTCTGCGATTTTCACGAAACCACTTTCCTTCAACTTGATTTGGGCAAGAAATCCATCCCTGAAAATAAAAATTCTCTGAGTAGTGTGGAAATGCTGATCCTTACCCTACCTGGGGAGTCCACTGAGCATTTCCGCGAAGTCTAGTTGAAGTTCTCTGGGCATGGGATTTTGACATGTTCCCCAAACCAAAAGGAATGAGTGGGAAACAATCATGGAAACAGATAGAAGCACTTGCATTTGAATGAGTTTCAAGAATGCTTGGGTATTCGTGTGTTCTGAGTGACTCTGTTTTGGAATACAACTGTCGCGTGGTGCACCGCGACCTCCAGGCACCCCGGAGTTTCTGAAAACAAATTTTCTGCGATTTTCACGAAACCACTTTTCTTCAACTTGATTTGGGCTAAAACTCCATCCCTGAAAATAAAAATTCTCTGAGTAGTGTGGAAATGCTGATCCTTACCCTACCTGGGGTGTCCACTGAGCATTTCGGCGAACTCTATCTGAAGTTCTCTGGGCATGGGATTTTGAAATGTTCCCCAAACCAAAAGGAATAAGTGGGAAACAATCAAGGAAACAGATAGAAGCACTTGCATTTGAATGAGTTTCAAGCATGCTTGGGTATTCGTGTGATCTGAGTGACTCAGTTTTGGAATACAACTGTCGCGTGGTGCACCGCGACCTCCTGGCACACCGGAGTTTCTGAAAAAAAATTTTCTGCGATTTTCACGAAACCACTTTTCTTCAACATGATTTGGGCTAAAAATCCATCCCTGAAAATAAAAATTCTCTGAGTAGTGTGGAAATGCTGATCCTTACCCTACCTGGGGAGTCCACTGAGCATTTCCGCGAACTCTAGTTGAAGTTCTCTGGGCATGGGATTTTGACATGTTCCCCAAACCAAAAGGAATGAGTGGGAAACAATCATGGAAACAGATAGAAGCACTTGCATTTGAATGAATTTCAAGCAAGCTTGGGTATTCGTGTGATCTGAGTGACTCAGTTTTATAATACAACTGTCGCGTGGTGCACCGCGACCTCCAGGCACCCCGGAGTTTCTGAAAAAAAATTTTCTGCGATTTTCACGAAACCACTTTTCTTCAACTTGATTTGGGCTAATAATCCATCCCTGAAAATAAAAATTCTCTGAGTATTGTGGAAATGCTGATCCTTACCCTACCTGGGGTGTCCACTGAGCATTTCCGCGAACTCTATCTGAAGTTCTCTGGGCATGGTATTTTGACATGTTCCCCAAACCAAAAGGAATGAGTAGGAAACAATCATGGAAACAGATAGAAGCACTTGCATTTGAATGAGTTTCAAGCATGCTTGGGTATTCGTGTGATCTGAGTGACTCAGTTTTGGAATACAACTGTCGCGTGGTGCACCGCGACCTCCAGGCACCCCGGAGTTTCTGAAAAAAAATTTTCTGCGATTTTCACGAAACCACTTTTCTTCAACTTGATTTGGGCTAAAACTCCATCCCTGAAAATAAAAATTCTCTGAGTAGTGTGGAAATGCTGATCCTTACCCTACCTGGGGTGTCCACTGAGCATTTCCGCGAACTCTGTCTGAAGTTCTCTGGGCATGGGATTTTGACATGTTCCCCAAACCAAAAGGAATGAGTGGGAAACAATCATGGAAACAGATAGAAGCACTTGCATTTGAATGAGTTTCAAGCATGCTTGGGTATACGTGTGATCTGAGTGACTCAGTTTTGGAATACACCTGTCGCGTTGTGCACCGCGACCTCCAGGCACCCCGGAGTTTCTGAAAAAAAATTTTCTGCGATTTTCACGAAACCACTTTCCTTCAACTTGATTTGGGCAAAAAATCCATCCCTGAAAAAAACAATTCTCTGAGTAGTGTGGAAATGCTGATCCTTACCCTACCTGGGGTGTCCACTGAGTATTCCGCGAACTCTATCTGAAGTTCTCTGGGCATGGGATTTTGAAATGTTCCCCAAACCAAAAGGAATGAGTGGGAAACAATCAAGGAAACAGATAGAAACACTTGCATTTGAATGAGTTTCAAGCATGCTTGGGTATTCGTGTGATCTGAGTGACTCAGTTTTGGAATACAACTGTCGCGTGGTGCACCGCGACCTCCTGGCACCCCGGAGTTTCTGAAAAAAAATTTTCTGCGATTTTCACGAAACCACTTTTCTTCAACTTGATTTGGGCTAAAACTCCATCCCTGAAAATAAAAATTCTCTGAGTAGTGTGGAAATGCTGATCCTTACCCTACCTGGGGTGTCCACTGAGCATTTCCACGAACTCTATCTGAAGTTCTCTGGGCATGGTATTTTGACATGTTCCCCAAACCAAAAGGAATGAGAGGGAAACAATCATGGAAACAGATAGAAGCACTTGCATTTGAATGAGTTTCAAGCATGCTTGGGTATTCGTGTGATATGAGTGACTCAGTTTTGGAATTCAACTGTCGCGTGGTGCACCGCGACCTCCAGGCACCCCGGAGTTTCTGAAAAAAAATTTTCTGTGATTTTCACGAAACCACTTTTCTTCAACTTGATTTGGGTTAAAAATCCATCCCTGAAAATAAAAATTCTCTGAGTAATGTGGAAATGCTGATCCTTACCCTACCTGGGGAGTCCACTGAGCATTTCCTCGAACTCTAGTTGAAGTTCTCTGGGCATGGGATTTTGACATGTTCCCCAAACCAAAAGGAATGAGTGGGAAACAATCATGGAAACAGATAGAAGCACTTGCATTTGAATGAGTTTCAAGCATGCTTGGGTATTCGTGTGATCTGAGTGACTCAGTTTTGGAATACAACTGTCGCGTGGTGCACCGCGACCTCCAGGCACCCCGGAGTTTCTGAAAAAAAATTTTCTGCGATTTTCACGAAACCACTTTTCTTCAACTTGATTTGGGCTAAAAATCCATCCCTGAAAATAAAAATTCTATGAGTAGTGTGGAAATGCTGATCCTTACCCTACCTGGGGTGTCCACTGAGTATTCCGCGAACTCTATCTGAAGTTCTCTGGGCACGGGATTTTGAAATGTTCCCCAAACCAAAAGGAATAAGTGGGAAACAATCAAGGAAACAGATAGAAACACTTGCATTTGAATGAGTTTCAAGCATGCTTGGGTATACGTGTGATCTGAGTGACTCAGTTTTGGAATACAACTGTCGCGTTGTGCACAGCGACCTCCAGGCACCCCGGAGTTTCTGAAAAAAAAATTTCTGCGATTTTCACGAAACCACTTTTCTTCAACTTGATTTGGGCTAAAAATCCATCCCTGAAAATAAAAATTCTCTGAGTAATGTGGAAATGCTGATCCTTACCCTACCTGGGGAGTCCACTGAGCATTTCCGCGAACTCTAGTTGAAGTTCTCTGGGCATGGGATTTTGACATGTTCCCCAAACCAAAAGGAATGAGTGGGAAACAATCATGGAAACAGATAGAAGCACTTGCATTTGAATGAGTTTGAAGCATGCTTGGGTATACGTGTGATCTGAGTGACTCAGTTTTGGAATACAACTGTCGCGTTGTGCACCGCGACCTCCAGGCACCCCGGAGTTTCTGAAAAAAAATTTTCTGCGATTTTCACGAAACCACTTTCCTTCAACTTGATTTGGGCAAAAAATCCATCCCTGAAAATAAAAATTCTCTGAGCAGTGTGGAAATGCTGATCCTTACCCTACCTGGGGTGTCCACTGAGCATTTCCGCGAACTCTATCTGAAGTTCTCTGGGCATGGGATTTTGACATGTTCCCCAAACCAAAAGGAATAAGTGGGGAACAATCAAGGAAACAGATAGAAGCACTTGCATTTGAATGAGTTTCAAGCATGCTTGGGTATTCGTGTGATCTGAGTGACTCAGTTTTGGAATACAACT
The DNA here is from genome assembly GCF_040954835.1 of Lepisosteus oculatus. Taxonomy (NCBI): domain Eukaryota; kingdom Metazoa; phylum Chordata; class Actinopteri; order Semionotiformes; family Lepisosteidae; genus Lepisosteus; species Lepisosteus oculatus. The sequence continues at coordinate 11,719,979 of NC_090699.1, read as the reverse complement.
GTTGCGTGGTGCACCGCGACCTCCTGGCACCCCGGAGTTTCTGAAAAAAAATTTTCTGCGATTTTCACGAAACCACTTTTCTTCAACTTGATTTGGGCAAAAAATCCATCCCTGAAAATAAAAATTCTCTGAGTAGTGTGGAAATGCTGATCCTTACCCTACCTGGGGTGTCCACTGAGTATTCCGCGAACTCTATCTGAATTTCTCTGGGCATGGGATGTTGAAATGTTCCCCAAACCAAAAGGAATAAGTGGGAAACAATCAAGGAAACAGATAGAAGCACTTGCATTTGAATAAGTTTCAAGCATGCTTGGGTATTCGTGTGATCTGAGTGACTCAGTTTTGGAATACAACTGTCGCGTGGTGCACCGCGACCTCCTGGCACCCCGGAGTTTCTGAAAAAAAATTTTCTGCGATTTTCACGAAACCACTTTTCTTCAACATGATTTGGGCTAAAAATCCATCCGTAAAAATAAAAACTCTCTGAGTAGTGTGGAAATGCTGATCCTTACCCTACCTGGGGTGTCCACTGAGCATTTCCACGAACTCTATCTGAAGTTCTCTGGGCATGGTATTTTGACATATTCCCCAAACCAAAAGGAATGAGTGGGAAACAATCATGGAAACAGATAGAAGCACTTGCATTTGAATGAGTTTCAAGCATGCTTGGATATTCGTGTGATCTGAGTGACTCAGTTTTGGAATACAACTGTCGCGTGGTGCACCGCGACCTCCAGGCACCCCGGAGTTTCTGAAAAAAATTTTTCTGCGATTTTCACGAAACCACTTTTCTTCAACTTGATTTGGGTTAAAAATCCATCCCTGAAAATAAAAATTCTCTGAGTAATGTGGAAATGCTGATCCTTACCCTACCTGGGGAGTCCACTGAACATTTCCGCGAACTCTAGTTGAAGTTCTCTGGGCATGGGATTTTGACATGTTCCCCAAACCAAAAGGAATAAGTGGGAAACAATCAAGGAAACAGATAGAAGCACTTGCATTTGAATGAGTTTCAAGCATGCTTGGGTATTCGTGTGATATGAGTGACTCAGTTTTGGAATACAACTGTCGCGTGGTGCACCGCGACCTCCTGGCACCCCGGAGTTTCTGAAAAAAAATTTTCTGCGATTTTCACGAAACCACTTTTCTTCAACTTGATTTGGGCTAAAACTCCATACTTGAAAATAAAAATTCTCTGAGTAGTGTGGAAATGCTGATCCTTACCCTACCTGGGGTGTCCACTGAGCATTTCCGCGAACTCTGTCTGAAGTTCTCTGGGCATGGGATTTTGACATGTTCCCCAAACCAAAAGGAATGAGTGGGAAACAATCATGGAAACAGATAGAAGCACTTGCATTTGAATGAGTTTGAAGCATGCTTGGGTATACATGTGATCTGAGTGACTCAGTTTTGGAATACAACTGTCGCGTTGTGCACCGCGACCTCCAGGCACCCCGGAGTTTCTGAAAAAAAATTTTCTGCGATTTTCACGAAACCACTTTCCTTCAACTTGATTTGGGTAAAAAATCCATCCCTGAAAAAAAAAATTCTCTGAGTAGTGTGGAAATGCTGATCCTTACCCTACCTGAGGTGTCCACTGAGTATTCCGCAAACTCTATCTGAAGTTCTCTGGGCATGGGATTTTGAAATGTTCCCCAAACCAAAAGGAATGAGTGGGAAACAATCATGGAAACAGATAGAAGCACTTGCATTTGAATGAGTTTCAAGCATGCTTGGGTATTCGTGTGATCTGAGTGACTCAGTTTTGGAATACAACTGTCGCGTGGTGCACCGCGACCTCCTGGCACCCCGGAGTTTCTGAAAAAAAATTTTCTGCGATTTTCACGAAACCACTTTTCTTCAAGTTGATTTGGGCTAAAATTCCATCCCTGAAAATAAAAATTCTCTGAGTAGTGTGGAAATGCTGATCCTTACCCTACCTGAGGTGTCCACTGAGTATTCCGCGAACTCTATCTGAAGTTCTCTGGGCATGGGATTTTGAAATGTTCCCCAAACCAAAAGGAATAAGTGGGAAACAATCAAGGAAACAGATAGAAGCACTTGCATTTGAATGAGTTTCAAGCATGCTTGGGTATTCGTGTGATCTGAGTGACTCAGTTTTGGAATACAACTGTCGCGTTGTGCACCGCGACCTCCTGGCACCCCGGAGTTTCTGAAAAAAAATTTTCTGCGATTTTCACGAAACCACTTTTCTTCAACATGATTTGGGCTAAAAATCCATCCGTAAAAATAAAAACTCTCTGAGTAGTGTGGAAATGCTGATCCTTACCCTACCTGGGGTGTCCACTGAGCATTTCCACGAACTCTATCTGAAGTTCTCTGGGCATGGTATTTTGACATGTTCCCCAAACCAAAAGGAATGAGTGGGAAACAATCATGGAAACAGATAGAAGCACTTGCATTTGAATGAGTTTCAAGCATGCTTGGGTATTCGTGTGATATGAGTGACTCAGTTTTGGAATTCAACTGTCGCGTGGTGCACCGCGACCTCCAGGCACCCCGGAGTTTCTGAAAAAAAATTTTCTGTGATTTTCACGAAACCACTTTTCTTCAACTTGATTTGGGTTAAAAATCCATCCCTGAAAATAAAAATTCTCTGAGTAATGTGGAAATGCTGATCCTTACCCTACCTGGGGAGTCCACTGAGCATTTCCGCGAAGTCTAGTTGAAGTTCTCTGGGCATGGGATTTTGACATGTTCCCCAAACCAAAAGGAATGAGTGGGAAACAATCATGGAAACAGATAGAAGCACTTGCATTTGAATGAGTTTCAAGCATGATTGGGTATTCGTGTGATCTGAGTGACTCTGTTTTGGAATACAACTGTCGCGTGGTGCACCGCGACCTCCAGGCACCCCGGAGTTTCTGAAAAAAAAATTTCTGCGATTTTCACGAAACCACTTTTCTTCAACTTGATTTGGGCTAAAACTCCATCCCTGAAAATAAAAATTCTCTCAGTAGTGTGGAAATGCTGATCCTTACCCTACCTGGGGAGTCCACTGAGCATTTCCGCGAACTCTAGTTGAAGTTCTCTGGGCATGGGATTTTGACATGTTCCCCAAACCAAAAGGAATGAGTGGGAAACAATCATGGAAACAGATAGAAGCACTTGCATTTGAATGAGTTTGAAGCATGCTTGGGTATACGTGTGATCTGAGTGACTCAGTTTTGGAATACAACTGTCGCGTTGTGCACCGCGACCTCCAGGCACCCCGGAGTTTCTGAAAAAAAATTTTCTGCGATTTTCACGAAACCACTTTCCTTCAACTTGATTTGGGCAAAAAATCCATCCCTGAAAAAAAAAATTCTCTGAGTAGTGTGGAAATGCTGATCCTTACCCTACCTGAGGTGTCCACTGAGAATTCCGCGAACTCTATCTGAAGTTCTCTGGGCATGGGATTTTGAAATGTTCCCCAAACCAAAAGGAATGAGTGGGAAACAATCATGGAAACAGATAGAAGCACTTGCATTTGAATGAGTTTCAAGCATGCTTGGGTATACGTGTGATCTGAGTGACTCAGTTTTGGAATACAACTGTCGCGTTGTGCACAGCGACCTCCAGGCACCCCGGAGTTTCTGAAAAAAAATTTTCTGTGATTTTCACGAAACCACTTTCCTTCAACTTGATTTGGGCAAAAAATCCATCCCTGAAAATAAAAATTCTCTGAGTAGTGTGGAAATGCTGATCCTTACCCTACCTGGGGTGTCCACTGAGTATTCCGCGAACTCTATCTGAAGTTCTCTGGGCATGGGATTTTGAAATGTTCCCCAAACCAAAAGGAATAAGTGGGAAACAATCAAGGAAACAGATAGAAGCACTTGCATTTGAATGAGTTTCAAGCATGCTTGGGTATTCGTGTGATCTGAGTGACTCAGTTTTGGAATACAACTGTCGCGTGGTGCACCGCGACCTCCTGGCACCCCGGAGTTTCTGAAAAAAAAATTTCTGCGATTTTCACGAAACCACTTTTCTTCAACATGATTTGGGCTAAAAATCCATCCCTAAAAATAAAAACTCTCTGAGTAGTGTGGAAATGCTGATCCTTACCCTACCTGGGGTGTCCACTGAGCATTTCCGCGAACTCTGTCTGAAGTTCTCTGGGCATGGGATTTTGACATGTTCCCCAAACCAAAAGGAATGAGTGGGAAACAATCATGGAAACAGATAGAAGCACTTGCATTTGAATGAGTTTCAAGCATGCTTGGGTATTCGTGTGATCTGAGTGACTCAGTTTTGGAATACAACTGTCGTGTGGTGCACCGCGACCTCCAGGCACCCCGGAGTTTCTGAAAAACAATTTTCTGCGATTTTCACGAAACCACTTTTCTTCAACTTGATTTGGGCTAAAAATCCATCCCTGAAAATAAAAATTCTCTGAGTAATGTGGAAATGCTGATCCTTACCCTACCTGGGGAGTCCACTGAGCATTTCCGCGAACTCTAGTTGAAGTTCTCTGGGCATGGGATTTTGACATGTTCCCCAAACCAAAAGGAATGAGTGGGAAACAATCATGGAAACAGATAGAAGCACTTGCATTTGAATGAGTTTGAAGCATGCTTGGGTATACGTGTGATCTGAGTGACTCAGTTTTGGAATACAACTGTCGCGTTGTGCACCGCGACCTCCAGGCACCCCGGAGTTTCTGAAAAAAAATTTTCTGCGATTTTCACGAAACCACTTTCCTTCAACTTGATTTGGGCAAAAAATCCATCCCTGAAAATAAAAATTCTCTGAGCAGTGTGGAAATGCTGATCCTTACCCTACCTGGGGTGTCCACTGAGCATTTCCGCGAACTCTATCTGAAGTTCTCTGGGCATGGGATTTTGACATGTTCCCCAAACCAAAAGGAATAAGGGGGAAACAATCAAGGAAACAGATAGAAGCACTTGCATTTGAATGAGTTTCAAGCATGCTTGGGTATTCGTGTGATCTGAGTGACTCAGTTTTGGAATACAACTGTTGCGTGGTGCACCGCGACCTCCTGGCACCCCGGAGTTTCTGAAAAAAAATTTTCTGCGATTTTCACGAAACCACTTTTCATCAACTTGATTTGGGCAAAAAATCCATCCCTGAAAATAAAAATTCTCTGAGTAGTGTGGAAATGCTGATCCTTACCCTACCTGGGGTGTCCACTGAGTATTCCGCGAACTCTATCTGAATTTCTCTGGGCATGGGATTTTGAAATGTTCCCCAAACCAAAAGGAATAAGTGGGAAACAATCAAGGAAACAGATAGAAGCACTTGCATTTGAATAAGTTTCAAGCATGCTTGGGTATTCGTGTGATCTGAGTGACTCAGTTTTGGAATACAACTGTCGCGTGGTGCACCGCGACCTCCTGGCACCCCGGAGTTTCTGAAAAAAAAATTTCTGCGATTTTCACGAAACCACTTTTCTTCAACATGATTTGGGCTAAAAATCCATCCGTAAAAATAAAAACTCTCTGAGTAGTGTGGAAATGCTGATCCTTACCCTACCTGGGGTTTCCACTGAGTATTCCGCGAACTCTATCTGAAGTTCTCTGGGCATGGGATTTTGAAATGTTCCCCAAACCAAAAGGAATGAGTGGGAAACAATCATGGAAACAGATAGAAGCACTTGCATTTGAATGAGTTTCAAGCATGCTTGGGTATTCGTGTGATCTGAGTGACTCAGTTTTGGAATACAACTGTCGCGTGGTGCACCGCGACCTCCAGGCACCCCGGAGTTTCTGAAAAAAAATTTTCTGCGATTTTCACGAAACCACTTTTCTTCAACTTGATTTGGGCTAAAAATCCATCCCTGAAAATAAAAATTCTCTGAGTAATGTGGAAATGCTGATCCTTACCCTACCTGGGGAGTCCACTGAGCATTTCCGCGAACTCTAGTTGAAGTTCTCTGGGCATGGGATTTTGACATGTTCCCCAAACCAAAAGGAATGAGTGGGAAACAATCATGGAAACAGATAGAAGCACTTGCATTCGAATGAGTTTCAAGCATGCTTGGGTATTCGTGTGATCTGAGTGACTCAGTTTTGGAATACAACTGTCGCGTGGTGCACCGCGACCTCCAGGCACCCCGGAGTTTCTGAAAAAAAATTTTCTGCGATTTTCACGAAACCACTTTTCTTCAACTTGATTTGGGCTAAAAATCCATCCCTGAAAATAAAAATTCTCTGAGTAGTGCGGAAATGCTGATCCTTACCCTACCTGGGGTGTCCACTGAGCATTTCCGCGAACTCTGTCTGAAGTTCTCTGGGCATGGGATTTTGACATGTTCCCCAAACCAAAAGGAATGAGTGGGAAACAATCATGGAAACAGATAGAAGCACTTGCATTTGAATGAGTTTGAAGCATGCTTGGGTATACGTGTGATCTGAGTGACTCAGTTTTGGAATACAACTGTCTCGTTGTGCACCGCGACCTCCAGGCACCCCGGAGTTTCTGAAAAAAAATTTTCTGTGATTTTCACGAAACCACTTTCCTTCAACTTGATTTGGGCAAAAAATCCATCCCTGAAAAAAAAAATTCTCTGAGTAGTGTGGAAATGCTGATCCTTACCCTACCTGAGGTGTCCACTGAGTATTCCGCGAACTCTATCTGAAGTTCTCTGAGCATGGGATTTTGAAATGTTCCCCAAACCAAAAGGAATGAGTGGGAAACAATCATGGAAACAGATAGAAGCACTTGCATTTGAATGAGTTTCAAGCATGCTTGGGTATACGTGTGATCTGAGTGACTCAGTTTTGGAATACAACTGTCGCGTTGTGCACAGCGACCTCCAGGCACCCCGGAGTTTCTGAAAAAAAATTTTCTGTGATTTTCACGAAACCACTTTCCTTCAACTTGATTTGGGCAAAAAATCCATCCCTGAAAATAAAAATTCTCTGAGTAGTGTGGAAATGCTGATCCTTACCCTACCTGGGGTTTCCACTGAGTATTCCGCGAACTCTATCTGAAGTTCTCTGGGCATGGGATTTTGAAATGTTCCCCAAACCAAAAGGAATGAGTGGGAAACAATCATGGAAACAGATAGAAGCACTTGCATTTGAATGAGTTTCAAGCATGCTTGGGTATTCGTGTGATCTGAGTGACTCAGTTTTGGAATACAACTGTCGCGTGGTGCACCGCGACCTCCAGGCACCCCGGAGTTTCTGAAAAAAAATTTTCTGCGATTTTCACGAAACCACTTTTCTTCAACTTGATTTGGGCTAAAAATCCATCCCTGAAAATAAAAATTATCTGAGTAATGTGGAAATGCTGATCCTTACCCTACCTGGGGAGTCCACTGAGCATTTCCGCGAACTCTAGTTGAAGTTCTCTGGGCATGGGATTTTGACATGTTCCCCAAACCAAAAGGAATGAGTGGGAAACAATCATGGAAACAGATAGAAGCACTTGCATTCGAATGAGTTTCAAGCATGCTTGGGTATTCGTGTGATCTGAGTGACTCAGTTTTGGAATACAACTGTCGCGTGGTGCACCGCGACCTCCAGGCACCCCGGAGTTTCTGAAAAAAAATTTTCTGCGATTTTCACGAAACCACTTTTCTTCAACTTGATTTGGGCTAAAAATCCATCCCTGAAAATAAAAATTCTATGAGTAGTGTGGAAATGCTGATCCTTACCCTACCTGGGGAGTCCACTGAGCATTTCCGCGAAGTCTAGTTGAAGTTCTCTGGGCATGGGATTTTGACATGTTCCCCAAACCAAAAGGAATGAGTGGGAAACAATCATGGAAACAGATAGAAGCACTTGCATTTGAATGAGTTTCAAGCATGCTTGGGTATTCGTGTGATCTGAGTGACTCTGTTTTGGAATACAACTGTCGCGTGGTGCACCGCGACCTCCAGGCATCCCGGAGTTTCTGAAAAAAAATTTTCTGCGATTTTCACGAAACCACTTTTCTTCAACTTGATTTGGGCTAAAACTCCATCCCTGAAAATAAAAATTCTCTGAGTAGTGTGGAAATGCTGATCCTTACCCTACCTGGGGTGTCCACTGAGCATTTCGGCGAACTCTATCTGAAGTTCTCTGGGCATGGGATTTTGAAATGTTCCCCAAACCAAAAGGAATGAGTGGGAAACAATCATGGAAACAGATAGAAGCACTTGCATTTGAATGAGTTTCAAGCATGCTTGGGTATACGTGTGATCTGAGTGACTCAGTTTTGGAATACAACTGTCGCGTTGTGCACCGCGACCTCCAGGCACCCCGGAGTTTCTGAAAAAAAATTTTCTGCGATTTTCACGAAACCACTTTCCTTCAACTTGATTTGGGCAAAAAATCCATCCCTGAAAAAAAAAATTCTCTGAGTAGTGTGGAAATGCTGATCCTTACCCTACCTGGGGTGTCCACTGAGTATTCCGCGAACTCTATCTGAAGTTCTCTGGGCATGGGATTTTGAAATGTTCCCCAAACCAAAAGGAATAAGTGGGAAACAATCAAGGAAACAGATAGAAGCACTTGCATTTGAATGAGTTTCAAGCATGCTTGGGTATTCGTGTGATCTGAGTGACTCAGTTTTGGAATACAACTGTCGCGTGGTGCACCGCGACCTCCTGGCACCCCGGAGTTTCTGAAAAAAAATTTTCTGCGATTTTCACGAAACCACTTTTCTTCAACATGATTTGGGCTAAAAATCCATCCCTAAAAATAAAAACTCTCTGAGTAGTGCGGAAATGCTGATCCTTACCCTACCTGGGGTGTCCACTGAGCATTTCCGCGAACTCTGTCTGAAGTTCTCTGGGCATGGGATTTTGACATGTTCCCCAAACCAAAAGGAATGAGTGGGAAACAATCATGGAAACAGATAGAAGCACTTGGTTTTGAATGAGTTTGAAGCATGCTTGGGTATACGTGTGATCTGAGTGACTCAGTTTTGGAATACAACTGTCGCGTTGTGCACCGCGACCTCCAGGCACCCCGGAGTTTCTGAAAAAAAATTTTCTGTGATTTTCACGAAACCACTTTCCTTCAACTTGATTTGGGCAAAAAATCCAACCCTGAAAATAAAAATTCTCTGAGTAGTGTGGAAATGCTGATCCTTACCCTACCTGGGGTTTCCACTGAGTATTCCGCGAACTCTATCTGAAGTTCTCTGGGCATGGGATTTTGAAATGTTCCCCAAACCAAAAGGAATGAGTGGGAAACAATCATGGAAACAGATAGAAGCACTTGCATTTGAATGAGTTTCAAGCATGCTTGGGTATTCGTGTGATCTGAGTGACTCAGTTTTGGAATACAACTGTCGCGTGGTGCACCGCGACCTCCAGGCACCCCGGAGTTTCTGAAAAAAAATTTTCTGCGATTTTCACGAAACCACTTTTCTTCAACTTGATTTGGGCTAAAAATCCATCCCTGAAAATAAAAATTCTCTGAGTAATGTGGAAATGCTGATCCTTACCCTACCTGGGGAGTCCACTGAGCATTTCCGCGAACTCTAGTTGAAGTTCTCTGGGCATGGGATTTTGACATGTTCCCCAAACCAAAAGGAATGAGTGGGAAACAATCATGGAAACAGATAGAAGCACTTGCATTCGAATGAGTTTCAAGCATGCTTGGGTATTCGTGTGATCTGAGTGACTCAGTTTTGGAATACAACTGTCGCGTGGTGCACCGCGACCTCCAGGCACCCCGGAGTTTCTGAAAAAAAATTTTCTGCGATTTTCACGAAACCACTTTTCTTCAACTTGATTTGGGCTAAAAATCCATCCCTGAAAATAAAAATTCTCTGAGTAGTGCGGAAATGCTGATCCTTACCCTACCTGGGGTGTCCACTGAGCATTTCCGCGAACTCTGTCTGAAGTTCTCTGGGCATGGGATTTTGACATGTTCCCCAAACCAAAAGGAATGAGTGGGAAACAATCATGGAAACAGATAGAAGCACTTGCATTTGAATGAGTTTGAAGCATGCTTGGGTATACGTGTGATCTGAGTGACTCAGTTTTGGAATACAACTGTCTCGTTGTGCACCGCGACCTCCAGGCACCCCGGAGTTTCTGAAAAAAAATTTTCTGTGATTTTCACGAAACCACTTTCCTTCAACTTGATTTGGGCAAAAAATCCATCCCTGAAAAAAAAAATTCTCTGAGTAGTGTGGAAATGCTGATCCTTACCCTACCTGAGGTGTCCACTGAGTATTCCGCGAACTCTATCTGAAGTTCTCTGAGCATGGGATTTTGAAATGTTCCCCAAACCAAAAGGAATGAGTGGGAAACAATCATGGAAACAGATAGAAGCACTTGCATTTGAATGAGTTTCAAGCATGCTTGGGTATTCGTGTGATCTGAGTGACTCAGTTTTGGAATACAACTGTCGCGTGGTGCACCGCGACCTCCAGGCACCCCGGAGTTTCTGAAAAAAAATTTTCTGCGATTTTCACGAAACCACTTTTCTTCAACTTGATTTGGGCTAAAAATCCATCCCTGAAAATAAAAATTATCTGAGTAATGTGGAAATGCTGATCCTTACCCTACCTGGGGAGTCCACTGAGCATTTCCGCGAACTCTAGTTGAAGTTCTCTGGGCATGGGATTTTGACATGTTCCCCAAACCAAAAGGAATGAGTGGGAAACAATCATGGAAACAGATAGAAGCACTTGCATTCGAATGAGTTTCAAGCATGCTTGGGTATTCGTGTGATCTGAGTGACTCAGTTTTGGAATACAACTGTCGCGTGGTGCACCGCGACCTCCAGGCACCCCGGAGTTTCTGAAAAAAAATTTTCTGCGATTTTCACGAAACCACTTTTCTTCAACTTGATTTGGGCTAAAAATCCATCCCTGAAAATAAAAATTCTATGAGTAGTGTGGAAATGCTGATCCTTACCCTACCTGGGGAGTCCACTGAGCATTTCCGCGAAGTCTAGTTGAAGTTCTCTGGGCATGGGATTTTGACATGTTCCCCAAACCAAAAGGAATGAGTGGGAAACAATCATGGAAACAGATAGAAGCACTTGCATTTGAATGAGTTTCAAGCATGCTTGGGTATTCGTGTGATCTGAGTGACTCTGTTTTGGAATACAACTGTCGCGTGGTGCACCGCGACCTCCAGGCATCCCGGAGTTTCTGAAAAAAAATTTTCTGCGATTTTCACGAAACCACTTTTCTTCAACTTGATTTGGGCTAAAACTCCATCCCTGAAAATAAAAATTCTCTGAGTAGTGTGGAAATGCTGATCCTTACCCTACCTGGGGTGTCCACTGAGCATTTCGGCGAACTCTATCTGAAGTTCTCTGGGCATGGGATTTTGAAATGTTCCCCAAACCAAAAGGAATGAGTGGGAAACAATCATGGAAACAGATAGAAGCACTTGCATTTGAATGAGTTTCAAGCATGCTTGGGTATACGTGTGATCTGAGTGACTCAGTTTTGGAATACAACTGTCGCGTTGTGCACCGCGACCTCCAGGCACCCCGGAGTTTCTGAAAAAAAATTTTCTGCGATTTTCACGAAACCACTTTCCTTCAACTTGATTTGGGCAAAAAATCCATCCCTGAAAAAAAAAATTCTCTGAGTAGTGTGGAAATGCTGATCCTTACCCTACCTGGGGTGTCCACTGAGTATTCCGCGAACTCTATCTGAAGTTCTCTGGGCATGGGATTTTGAAATGTTCCCCAAACCAAAAGGAATGAGTGGGAAACAATCATGGAAACAGATAGAAGCACTTGCATTTGAATGAGTTTGAAGCATGCTTGGGTATACGTGTGATCTGAGTGACTCAGTTTTGGAATACAACTGTCGCGTTGTGCACCGCGACCTCCAGGCACCCCGGAGTTTCTGAAAAAAAATTTTCTGTGATTTTCACGAAACCACTTTCCTTCAACTTGATTTGGGCAAAAAATCCAACCCTGAAAATAAAAATTCTCTGAGTAGTGTGGAAATGCTGATCCTTACCCTACCTGGGGTTTCCACTGAGTATTCCGCGAACTCTATCTGAAGTTCTCTGGGCATGGGATTTTGAAATGTTCCCCAAACCAAAAGGAATGAGTGGGAAACAATCATGGAAACAGATAGAAGCACTTGCATTTGAATGAGTTTCAAGCATGCTTGGGTATTCGTGTGATCTGAGTGACTCAGTTTTGGAATACAACTGTCGCGTGGTGCACCGCGACCTCCAGGCACCCCGGAGTTTCTGAAAAAAAATTTTCTGCGATTTTCACGAAACCACTTTTCTTCAACTTGATTTGGGCTAAAAATCCATCCCTGAAAATAAAAATTCTCTGAGTAGTGCGGAAATGCTGATCCTTACCCTACCTGGGGTGTCCACTGAGCATTTCCGCGAACTCTGTCTGAAGTTCTCTGGGCATGGGATTTTGACATGTTCCCCAAACCAAAAGGAATGAGTGGGAAACAATCATGGAAACAGATAGAAGCACTTGCATTTGAATGAGTTTGAAGCATGCTTGGGTATACGTGTGATCTGAGTGACTCAGTTTTGGAATACAACTGTCTCGTTGTGCACCGCGACCTCCAGGCACCCCGGAGTTTCTGAAAAAAAATTTTCTGTGATTTTCACGAAACCACTTTCCTTCAACTTGATTTGGGCAAAAAATCCATCCCTGAAAAAAAAAATTCTCTGAGTAGTGTGGAAATGCTGATCCTTACCCTACCTGAGGTGTCCACTGAGTATTCCGCGAACTCTATCTGAAGTTCTCTGAGCATGGGATTTTGAAATGTTCCCCAAACCAAAAGGAATGAGTGGGAAACAATCATGGAAACAGATAGAAGCACTTGCATTTGAATGAGTTTCAAGCATGCTTGGGTATACGTGTGATCTGAGTGACTCAGTTTTGGAATACAACTGTCGCGTTGTGCACAGCGACCTCCAGGCACCCCGGAGTTTCTGAAAAAAAATTTTCTGTGATTTTCACGAAACCACTTTCCTTCAACTTGATTTGGGCAAAAAATCCATCCCTGAAAATAAAAATTCTCTGAGTAGTGTGGAAATGCTGATCCTTACCCTACCTGGGGTTTCCACTGAGTATTCCGCGAACTCTATCTGAAGTTCTCTGGGCATGGGATTTTGAAATGTTCCCCAAACCAAAAGGAATGAGTGGGAAACAATCATGGAAACAGATAGAAGCACTTGCATTTGAATGAGTTTCAAGCATGCTTGGGTATTCGTGTGATCTGAGTGACTCAGTTTTGGAATACAACTGTCGCGTGGTGCACCGCGACCTCCAGGCACCCCGGAGTTTCTGAAAAAAAATTTTCTGCGATTTTCACGAAACCACTTTTCTTCAACTTGATTTGGGCTAAAAATCCATCCCTGAAAATAAAAATTCTCTGAGTAATGTGGAAATGCTGATCCTTACCCTACCTGGGGAGTCCACTGAGCATTTCCGCGAACTCTAGTTGAAGTTCTCTGGGCATGGGATTTTGACATGTTCCCCAAACCAAAAGGAATGAGTGGGAAACAATCATGGAAACAGATAGAAGCACTTGCATTCGAATGAGTTTCAAGCATGCTTGGGTATTCGTGTGATCTGAGTGACTCAGTTTTGGAATACAACTGTCGCGTGGTGCACCGCGACCTCCAGGCACCCCGGAGTTTCTGAAAAAAAATTTTCTGCGATTTTCACGAAACCACTTTTCTTCAACTTGATTTGGGCTAAAAATCCATCCCTGAAAATAAAAATTCTATGAGTAGTGTGGAAATGCTGATCCTTACCCTACCTGGGGAGTCCACTGAGCATTTCCGCGAAGTCTAGTTGAAGTTCTCTGGGCATGGGATTTTGACATGTTCCCCAAACCAAAAGGAATGAGTGGGAAACAATCATGGAAACAGATAGAAGCACTTGCATTTGAATGAGTTTCAAGCATGCTTGGGTATTCGTGTGATCTGAGTGACTCTGTTTTGGAATACAACTGTCGCGTGGTGCACCGCGACCTCCAGGCATCCCGGAGTTTCTGAAAAAAAATTTTCTGCGATTTTCACGAAACCACTTTTCTTCAACTTGATTTGGGCTAAAACTCCATCCCTGAAAATAAAAATTCTCTGAGTAGTGTGGAAATGCTGATCCTTACCCTACCTGGGGTGTCCACTGAGCATTTCGGCGAACTCTATCTGAAGTTCTCTGGGCATGGGATTTTGAAATGTTCCCCAAACCAAAAGGAATGAGTGGGAAACAATCATGGAAACAGATAGAAGCACTTGCATTTGAATGAGTTTCAAGCATGCTTGGGTATACGTGTGATCTGAGTGACTCAGTTTTGGAATACAACTGTCGCGTTGTGCACCGCGACCTCCAGGCACCCCGGAGTTTCTGAAAAAAAATTTTCTGCGATTTTCACGAAACCACTTTCCTTCAACTTGATTTGGGCAAAAAATCCATCCCTGAAAAAAAAAATTCTCTGAGTAGTGTGGAAATGCTGATCCTTACCCTACCTGAGGTGTCCACTGAGTATTCCGCGAACTCTATCTGAAGTTCTCTGGGCATGGGATTTTGAAATGTTCCCCAAACCAAAAGGAATGAGTGGGAAACAATCATGGAAACAGATAGAAGCACTTGCATTTGAATGAGTTTCAAGCATGCTTGGGTATACGTGTGATCTGAGTGACTCAGTTTTGGAATACAACTGTCGCGTTGTGCACAGCGACCTCCAGGCACCCCGGAGTTTCTGAAAAAAAATTTTCTGTGATTTTCACGAAACCACTTTCCTTCAACTTGATTTGGGCAAAAAATCCAACCCTGAAAATAAAAATTCTCTGAGTAGTGTGGAAATGCTGATCCTTACCCTACCTGGGGTTTCCACTGAGTATTCCGCGAACTCTATCTGAAGTTCTCTGGGCATGGGATTTTGAAATGTTCCCCAAACCAAAAGGAATGAGTGGGAAACAATCATGGAAACAGATAGAAGCACTTGCATTTGAATGAGTTTCAAGCATGCTTGGGTATTCGTGTGATCTGAGTGACTCAGTTTTGGAATACAACTGTCGCGTGGTGCACCGCGACCTCCAGGCACCCCGGAGTTTCTGAAAAAAAATTTTCTGCGATTTTCACGAAACCACTTTTCTTCAACTTGATTTGGGCTAAAAATCCATCCCTGAAAATAAAAATTCTCTGAGTAATGTGGAAATGCTGATCCTTACCCTACCTGGGGAGTCCACTGAGCATTTCCGCGAACTCTAGTTGAAGTTCTCTGGGCATGGGATTTTGACATGTTCCCCAAACCAAAAGGAATGAGTGGGAAACAATCATGGAAACAGATAGAAGCACTTGCATTCGAATGAGTTTCAAGCATGCTTGGGTATTCGTGTGATCTGAGTGACTCAGTTTTGGAATACAACTGTCGCGTGGTGCACCGCGACCTCCAGGCACCCCGGAGTTTCTGAAAAAAAATTTTCTGCGATTTTCACGAAACCACTTTTCTTCAACTTGATTTGGGCTAAAAATCCATCCCTGAAAATAAAAATTCTCTGAGTAGTGCGGAAATGCTGATCCTTACCCTACCTGGGGTGTCCACTGAGCATTTCCGCGAACTCTGTCTGAAGTTCTCTGGGCATGGGATTTTGACATGTTCCCCAAACCAAAAGGAATGAGTGGGAAACAATCATGGAAACAGATAGAAGCACTTGCATTTGAATGAGTTTGAAGCATGCTTGGGTATACGTGTGATCTGAGTGACTCAGTTTTGGAATACAACTGTCTCGTTGTGCACCGCGACCTCCAGGCACCCCGGAGTTTCTGAAAAAAAATTTTCTGCGATTTTCACGAAACCACTTTCCTTCAACTTGATTTGGGCAAAAAATCCATCCCTGAAAAAAAAAATTCTCTGAGTAGTGTGGAAATGCTGATCCTTACCCTACCTGAGGTGTCCACTGAGTATTCCGCGAACTCTATCTGAAGTTCTCTGAGCATGGGATTTTGAAATGTTCCCCAAACCAAAAGGAATGAGTGGGAAACAATCATGGAAACAGATAGAAGCACTTGCATTTGAATGAGTTTCAAGCATGCTTGGGTATACGTGTGATCTGAGTGACTCAGTTTTGGAATACAACTGTCGCGTTGTGCACAGCGACCTCCAGGCACCCCGGAGTTTCTGAAAAAAAATTTTCTGTGATTTTCACGAAACCACTTTCCTTCAACTTGATTTGGGCAAAAAATCCATCCCTGAAAATAAAAATTCTCTGAGTAGTGTGGAAATGCTGATCCTTACCCTACCTGGGGTTTCCACTGAGTATTCCGCGAACTCTATCTGAAGTTCTCTGGGCATGGGATTTTGAAATGTTCCCCAAACCAAAAGGAATGAGTGGGAAACAATCATGGAAACAGATAGAAGCACTTGCATTCGAATGAGTTTCAAGCATGCTTGGGTATTCGTGTGATCTGAGTGACTCAGTTTTGGAATACAACTGTCGCGTGGTGCACCCCGACCTCCAGGCACCCCGGAGTTTCTGAAAAAAAATTTTCTGCGATTTTCACGAAACCACTTTTCTTCAACTTGATTTGGGCAAAAAATCCATCCCTGAAAATAAAAATTCTCTGAGTAGTGTGGAAATGCTGATCCTTACCCTACCTGGGGTGTCCACTGAGTATTCCGCGAACTCTATCTGAATTTCTCTGGGCATGGGATTTTGAAATGTTCCCCAAACCAAAAGGAATAAGTGGGAAACAATCAAGGAAACAGATAGAAGCACTTGCATTTGAATGAGTTTCAAGCATGCTTGGGTATTCGTGTGATCTGAGTGACTCAGTTTTGGAATACAACTGTCGCGTGGTGCACCGCGACCTCCTGGCACCCCGGAGTTTCTGAAAAAAAATTTTCTGCGATTTTCACGAAACCACTTTTCTTCAACATGATTTGGGCTAAAAATCCATCCGTAAAAATAAAAACTCTCTGAGTAGTGTGGAAATGCTGATCCTTACCCTACCTGGGGTGTCCACTGAGCATTTCCACGAACTCTATCTGAAGTTCTCTGGGCATGGTATTTTGACATGTTCCCCAAACCAAAAGGAATGAGTGGGAAACAATCAAGGAAACAGATAGAAGCACTTGCATTTGAATGAGTTTCAAGCATGCTTGGGTATTCGTGTGATCTGAGTGACTCAGTTTTGGAATACAACTGTCGCGTGGTGCACCGCGACCTCCAGGCACCCCGGAGTTTCTGAAAAAAAATTTTCTGCGATTTTCACGAAACCACTTTTCTTCAACTTGATTTGGGTTAAAAATCCATCCCTGAAAATAAAAATTCTCTGAGTAATGTGGTAATGCTGATCCTTACCCTACCTGGGGAGTCCACTGAGCATTTCCGCGAACTCTAGTTGAAGTTCTCTGGGCATGGGATTTTGACATGTTCCCCAAACCAAAAGGAATGAGTGGGAAACAATCATGGAAACAGATAGAAGCACTTGCATTTGAATGAGTTTCAAGCATGCTTGGGTATTCGTGTGATCTGAGTGACTCAGTTTTGGAATACAACTGTCGCGTGGTGCACCGCGACCTCCAGGCACCCCGGAGTTTCTGAAAAAAAATTTTCTGCGATTTTCACGAAACCACTTTTCTTCAACTTGATTTGGGCTAAAAATCCATCCCTGAAAATAAAAATTCTATGAGTAGTGTGGAAATGCTGATCCTTACCCTACCTGGGGAGTCCACTGAGCATTTCCGCGAAGTCTAGTTGAAGTTCTCTGGGCATGGGATTTTGACATGTTCCCCAAACCAAAAGGAATGAGTGGGAAACAATCATGGAAACAGATAGAAGCACTTGCATTTGAATGAGTTTCAAGCATGCTTGGGTATTCGTGTGATCTGAGTGACTCTGTTTTGGAATACAACTGTCGCGTGGTGCACCGCGACCTCCAGGCATCCCGGAGTTTCTGAAAAAAAATTTTCTGCGATTTTCACGAAACCACTTTTCTTCAACTTGATTTGGGCTAAAACTCCATCCCTGAAAATAAAAATTCTCTGAGTAGTGTGGAAATGCTGATCCTTACCCTACCTGGGGTGTCCACTGAGCATTTCGGCGAACTCTATCTGAAGTTTTCTGGGCATGGGATTTTGAAATGTTCCCCAAACCAAAAGGAATGAGTGGGAAACAATCATGGAAACAGATAGAAGCACTTGCATTTGAATGAGTTTCAAGCATGCTTGGGTATACGTGTGATCTGAGTGACTCAGTTTTGGAATACAACTGTCGCGTTGTGCACAGCGACCTCCAGGCACCCCGGAGTTTCTGAAAAAAAATTTTCTGTGATTTTCACGAAACCACTTTCCTTCAACTTGATTTGGGCAAAAAATCCATCCCTGAAAATAAAAATTCTCTGAGTAGTGTGGAAATGCTGATCCTTACCCTACCTGGGGTGTCCACTGAGTATTCCGCGAACTCTATCTGAAGTTCTCTGGGCATGGGATTTTGAAATGTTCCCCAAACCAAAAGGAATAAGTGGGAAACAATCAAGGAAACAGATAGAAGCACTTGCATTTGAATGAGTTTCAAGCATGCTTGGGTATTCGTGTGATCTGAGTGACTCAGTTTTGGAATACAACTGTCGCGTGGTGCACCGCGACCTCCTGGCACCCCGGAGTTTCTGAAAAAAAATTTTCTGCGATTTTCACGAAACCACTTTTCTTCAACATGATTTGGGCTAAAAATCCATCCCTAAAAATAAAAACTCTCTGAGTAGTGCGGAAATGCTGATCCTTACCCTACCTGGGGTGTCCACTGAGCATTTCCGCGAACTCTGTCTGAAGTTCTCTGGGCATGGGATTTTGACATGTTCCCCAAACCAAAAGGAATGAGTGGGAAACAATCATGGAAACAGATAGAAGCACTTGCATTTGAATGAGTTTGAAGCATGCTTGGGTATACGTGTGATCTGAGTGACTCAGTTTTGGAATACAACTGTCGCGTTGTGCACAGCGACCTCCAGGCACCCCGGAGTTTCTGAAAAAAAATGTTCTGCGATTTTCACGAAACCACTTTCCTTCAACTTGATTTAGGCAAAAAATCCATCCCTGAAAAAAAAAATTCTCTGAGTAGTGTGGAAATGCTGATCCTTACCCTACCTGAGGTGTCCACTGAGTATTCCGCGAACTCTATCTGAAGTTCTCTGGGCATGGGATTTTGAAATGTTCCCCAAACCAAAAGGAATGAGTGGGAAACAATCATGGAAACAGATAGAAGCACTTGCATTTGAATGAGTTTCAAGCATGCTTGGGTATACGTGTGATCTGAGTGACTCAGTTTTGGAATACAACTGTCGCGTTGTGCACAGCGACCTCCAGGCACCCCGGAGTTTCTGAAAAAAAATTTTCTGTGATTTTCACGAAACCACTTTCCTTCAACTTCATTTGGGCAAAAAATCCATCCCTGAAAATAAACATTCTCTGAGTAGTGTGGAAATGCTGATCCTTACCCTACCTGGGGTTTCCACTGAGTATTCCGCGAACTCTATCTGAAGTTCTCTGGGCATGGGATTTTGAAATGTTTCCCAAACCAAAAGGAATGAGTGGGAAACAATCATGGAAACAGATAGAAGCACTTGCATTTGAATGAGTTTCAAGCATGCTTGGGTATTCGTGTGATCTGAGTGACTCAGTTTTGGAATACAACTGTCGCGTGGTGCACCGCGACCTCCAGGCACCCCGGAGTTTCTGAAAAAAAATTTTCTGCGATTTTCACGAAACCACTTTTCTTCAACTTGATTTGGGCTAAAAATCCATCCCTGAAAATAACAATTCTCTGAGTAATGTGGAAATGCTGATCCTTACCCTACCTGGGGAGTCCACTGAGCATTTCCGCGAACTCTAGTTGAAGTTCTCTGGGCATGGGATTTTGACATGTTCCCCAAACCAAAAAGGAATGAGTGGGAAACAATCATGGAAACAGATAGAAGCACTTGCATTCGAATGAGTTTCAAGCATGCTTGGGTATTCGTGTGATCTGAGTGACTCAGTTTTGGAATACAACTGTCGCGTGGTGCACCGCGACCTCCAGGCACCCCGGAGTTTCTGAAAAAAAATTTTCTGCGATTTTCACGAAACCACTTTTCTTCAACTTGATTTGGGCTAAAAATCCATCCCTGAAAATAAAAATTCTCTGAGCAGTGTGGAAATGCTGATCCTTACCCTACTTGGGGTGTCCACTGAGCATTTCCGCGAACTCTATCTGAAGTTCTCTGGGCATGGGATTTTGACATGTTCCCCAAACCAAAAGGAATAAGTGGGAAACAATCAAGGAAACAGATAGAAGCACTTGCATTTGAATGAGTTTCAAGCATGCTTGGGTATTCGTGTGATCTGAGTGACTCAGTTTTGGAATACAACTGTTGCGTGGTGCACCGCGACCTCCTGGCACCCCGGAGTTTCTGAAAAAAAATTTTCTGCGATTTTCACGAAACCACTTTTCTTCAACTTGATTTGGGCAAAAAATCCATCCCTGAAAATAAAAATTCTCTGAGTAGTGTGGAAATGCTGATCCTTACCCTACCTGGGGTGTCCACTGAGTATTCCGCGAACTCTATCTGAATTTCTCTGGGCATGGGATTTTGAAATGTTCCCCAAACCAAAAGGAATAAGTGGGAAACAATCAAGGAAACAGATAGAAGCACTTGCATTTGAATGAGTTTCAAGCATGCTTGGGTATTCGTGTGATCTGAGTGACTCAGTTTTGGAATACAACTGTCGCGTGGTGCACCGCGACCTCCTGGCACCCCGGAGTTTCTGAAAAAAAATTTTCTGCGATTTTCACGAAACCACTTTTCTTCAACATGATTTGGGCTAAAAATCCATCCGTAAAAATAAAAACTCTCTGAGTAGTGTGGAAATGCTGATCCTTACCCTACCTGGGGTGTCCACTGAGCATTTCCACGAACTTTATCTGAAGTTCTCTGGGCATGGTATTTTGACATGTTCCCCAAACCAAAAGGAATGAGTGGGAAACAATCATGGAAACAGATAGAAGCACTTGCATTTGAATGAGTTTCAAGCATGCTTGGGTATTCGTGTGATCTGAGTGACTCAGTTTTGGAATACAACTGTCGCGTGGTGCACCGCGACCTCCAGGCACCCCGGAGTTTCTGAAAAAAAATTTTCTGCGATTTTCACGAAACCACTTTTCTTCAACTTGATTTGGGTTAAAAATCCATCCCTGAAAATAACAATTCTCTGAGTAATGTGGTAATGCTGATCCTTACCCTACCTGGGGAGTCCACTGAGCATTTCCGCGAACTCTAGTTGAAGTTCTCTGGGCATGGGATTTTGACATGTTCCCCAAACCAAAAGGAATGAGTGGGAAACAATCATGGAAACAGATAGAAGCACTTGCATTTGAATGAGTTTCAAGCATGCTTGGGTATTCGTGTGATCTGAGTGACTCAGTTTTGGAATACAACTGTCGCGTGGTGCACCGCGACCTCCAGGCACCCCGGAGTTTCTGAAAAAAAATTTTCTGCGATTTTCACGAAACCACTTTTCTTCAACTTGATTTGGGCTAAAAATCCATCCCTGAAAATAAAAATTCTATGAGTAGTGTGGAAATGCTGATCCTTACCCTACCTGGGGAGTCCACTGAGCATTTCCGCGAAGTCTAGTTGAAGTTCTCTGGGCATGGGATTTTGACATGTTCCCCAAACCAAAAGGAATGAGTGGGAAACAATCATGGAAACAGATAGAAGCCCTTGCATTTGAATGAGTTTCAAGCATGCTTGGGTATTCGTGTGATCTGAGTGACTCTGTTTTGGAATACAACTGTCGCGTGGTGCACCGCGACCTCCAGGCATCCCGGAGTTTCTGAAAAAAAATTTTCTGCGATTTTCACGAAACCACTTTTCTTCAACTTGATTTGGGCTAAAACTCCATCCCTGAAAATAAAAATTCTCTGAGTAGTGTGGAAATGCTGATCCTTACCCTACCTGGGGTGTCCACTGAGTATTCCGCGAACTCTATCTGAATTTCTCTGGGCATGGGATTTTGAAATGTTCCCCAAACCAAAAGGAATAAGTGGGAAACAATCAAGAAAACAGATAGAAGCACTTGCATTTGAATGAGTTTCAAGCATGCTTGGGTATTCGTGTGATCTGAGTGACTCAGTTTTGGAATACAACTGTCGGGTGGTGCACCGCGACCTCCTGGCACCCCGGAGTTTCTGAAAAAAAATTTTCTGCGATTGTCACGAAACCACTTTTCTTCAACTTGATTTGGGTTAAAAATCCATCCCTGAAAATAAAAATTCTCTGAGTAATGTGGAAATGCTGATCCTTACCCTACCTGGGGAGTCCACTGAGCATTTCCGCGAAGTCTAGTTGAAGTTCTCTGGGCATGGGATTTTGACATGTTCCCCAAACCAAAAGGAATGAGTGGGAAACAATCATGGAAACAGATAGAAGCACTTGCATTTGAATGAGTTTCAAGCATGCTTGGGTATTCGTGTGATCTGAGTGACTCAGTTTTGGAATACAACTGTCGCGTGGTGCACCGCGACCTCCAGGCACCCCGGAGTTTCTGAAAAAAAATTTTCTGCGATTTTCACGAAACCACTTTTCTTCAACTTGATTTGGGCTAAAAATCCATCCCTGAAAATAAAAATTCTATGAGTCGTGTGGAAATGCTGATCCTTACCCTACCTGGGGAGTCCACTGAGCATTTCCGCGAAGTCTAGTTGAAGTTCTCTGGGCATGGGATTTTGAAATGTTCCCCAAACCAAAAGGAATAAGTGGGAAACAATCAAGGAAACAGATAGAAGCACTTGCATTTGAATGAGTTTCAAGCATGCTTGGGTATTCGTGTGATCTGAGTGACTCAGTTTTGGAATACAACTGTCGCGTGGTGCACAGCGACCTCCTGGCACCCCGGAGTTTCTGAAAAAAAATTTTCTGCGATTTTCACGAAACCACTTTTCTTCAACTTGATTTGGGCAAAAAATCCATCCCTGAAAATAAAAATTCTCTGAGTAGTGTGGAAATGCTGATCCTTACCCTACCTGGAGAGTCCACTGAGCATTTCCGCGAAGTCTAGTTGAAGTTCTCTGGGCATGGGATTTTGACATGTTCCGCAAACCAAAAGGAATGAGTGGGAAACAATCATGGAAACAGATAGAAGCACTTGCATTTGAATGAGTTTCAAGCATGCTTGGGTATTCGTGTGTTCTGAGTGACTCTGTTTTGGAATACAACTGTCGCGTGGTGCACCGCGACCTCCAGGCACCCCGGAGTTTCTGAAAAAAAATTTTCTGCGATTTTCACGAAACCACTTTTCTTCAACTTGATTTGGGCTAAAACTCCATCCCTGAAAATAAAAATTCTCTGAGTAGTGTGGAAATGCTGATCCTTACCCTACCTGGGGTGTCCACTGAGCATTTCGGCGAACTCAATCTGAAATTCTCTGGGCATGGGATTTTGAAATGTTCCCCAAACCAAAAGGAATAAGTGGGAAACAATCAAGGAAACAGATAGAAGCACTTGCATTTGAATGAGTTTCAAGCATGCTTGGGTATTCGTGTGATCTGAGTGACTCAGTTTTGGAATACAACTGTCGCGTGGTGCACCGCGACCTCCTGGCACCCCGGAGTTTCTGAAAAAAAATTTTCTGCGATTTTCACGAAACCACTTTTCTTCAACATGATTTGGGCTAAAAATCCATCCCTGAAAATAAAAATTCTCTGAGTAATGTGGTAATGCTGATCCTTACCCTACCTGGGGTGTCCACTGAGCATTTCCGCGAACTCTAGTTGAAGTTCTCTGGGCATGGGATTTTGACATGTTCCCCAAACCAAAAGGAATGAGTGGGAAACAATCATGGAAACAGATAGAAGCACTTGCATTTGAATGAGTTTCAAGCATGCTTGGGTATTCGTGTGATCTGAGTGACTCAGTTTTGGAATACAACTGTCGCGTGGTGCACCGCGACCTCCAGGCACCCCGGAGTTTCTGAAAAAAAATTTTCTGCGATTTTCACGAAACCACTTTTCTTCAACTTGATTTGGGCTAAAAATCCATCCCTGAAAATAAAAATTCTATGAGTAGTGTGGAAATGCTGATCCTTACCCTACCTGGGGAGTCCACTGAGCATTTCCGCGAAGTCTAGTTGAAGTTCTCTGGGCATGGGATTTTGACATGTTCCCCAAACCAAAAGGAATGAGTGGGAAACAATCATGGAAACAGATAGAAGCACTTGCATTTGAATGAGTTTCAAGCATGCTTGGGTATTCGTGTGATCTGAGTGACTCTGTTTTGGAATACAACTGTCGCGTGGTGCACCGCGACCTCCAGGCATCCCGGAGTTTCTGAAAAAAAATTTTCTGCGATTTTCACGAAACCAGTTTTCTTCAACTTGATTTGGGCTAAAACTCCATCCCTGAAAATAAAAATTCTCTGAGTAGTGTGGAAATGCTGATCCTTACCCTACCTGGGGTGTCCACTGAGCATTTCGGCGAACTCTATCTGAAGTTCTCTGGGCATGGGATTTTGAAATGTTCCCCAAACCAAAAGGAATGAGTGGGAAACAATCATGGAAACAGATAGAAGCACTTGCATTTGAATGAGTTTCAAGCATGCTTGGGTATACGTGTGATCTGAGTGACTCAGTTTTGGAATACAACTGTCGCGTTGTGCACCGCGACCTCCAGGCACCCCGGAGTTTCTGAAAAAAAATGTTCTGCGATTTTCACGAAACCACTTTCCTTCAACTTGATTTAGGCAAAAAATCCATCCCTGAAAAAAAAAATTCTCTGAGTAGTGTGGAAATGCTGATCCTTACCCTACCTGAGGTGTCCACTGAGTATTCCGCGAACTCTATCTGAAGTTCTCTGGGCATGGGATTTTGAAATGTTCCCCAAACCAAAAGGAATGAGTGGGAAACAATCATGGAAACAGATAGAAGCACTTGCATTTGAATGAGTTTCAAGCATGCTTGGGTATACGTGTGATCTGAGTGACTCAGTTTTGGAATACAACTGTCGCGTTGTGCACAGCGACCTCCAGGCACCCCGGAGTTTCTGAAAAAAAATGTTCTGCGATTTTCACGAAACCACTTTCCTTCAACTTGATTTAGGCAAAAAATCCATCCCTGAAAAAAAAAATTCTCTGAGTAGTGTGGAAATGCTGATCCTTACCCTACCTGAGGTGTCCACTGAGTATTCCGCGAACTCTATCTGAAGTTCTCTGGGCATGGGATTTTGAAATGTTCCCCAAACCAAAAGGAATGAGTGGGAAACAATCATGGAAACAGATAGAAGCACTTGCATTTGAATGAGTTTCAAGCATGCTTGGGTATACGTGTGATCTGAGTGACTCAGTTTTGGAATACAACTGTCGCGTTGTGCACAGCGACCTCCAGGCACCCCGGAGTTTCTGAAAAAAAATTTTCTGTGATTTTCACGAAACCACTTTCCTTCAACTTCATTTGGGCAAAAAATCCATCCCTGAAAATAAAAATTCTCTGAGTAGTGTGGAAATGCTGATCCTTACCCTACCTGGGGTTTCCACTGAGTATTCCGCGAACTCTATCTGAAGTTCTCTGGGCATGGGATTTTGAAATGTTTCCCAAACCAAAAGGAATGAGTGGGAAACAATCATGGAAACAGATAGAAGCACTTGCATTTGAATGAGTTTCAAGCATGCTTGGGTATTCGTGTGATCTGAGTGACTCAGTTTTGGAATACAACTGTCGCGTGGTGCACCGCGACCTCCAGGCACCCCGGAGTTTCTGAAAAAAAATTTTCTGCGATTTTCACGAAACCACTTTTCTTCAACTTGATTTGGGCTAAAAATCCATCCCTGAAAATAAAAATTCTCTGAGTAATGTGGAAATGCTGATCCTTACCCTACCTGGGGAGTCCACTGAGCATTTCCGCGAACTTTAGTTGAAGTTCTCTGGGCATGGGATTTTGACATGTTCCCCAAACCAAAAGGAATGAGTGGGAAACAATCATGGAAACAGATAGAAGCACTTGCATTCGAATGAGTTTCAAGCATGCTTGGGTATTCGTGTGATCTGAGTGACTCAGTTTTGGAATACAACTGTCGCGTGCTGCACCGCGACCTCCAGGCACCCCGGAGTTTCTGAAAAAAAATTTTCTGCGATTTTCACGAAACCACTTTTCTTCAACTTGATTTGGGCTAAAAATCCATCCCTGAAAATAAAAATTCTCTGAGCAGTGTGGAAATGCTGATCCTTACCCTACTTGGGGTGTCCACTGAGCATTTCCGCGAACTCTATCTGAAGTTCTCTGGGCATGGGATTTTGACATGTTCCCCAAACCAAAAGGAATAAGTGGGAAACAATCAAGGAAACAGATAGAAGCACTTGCATTTGAATGAGTTTCAAGCATGCTTGGGTATTCGTGTGATCTGAGTGACTCAGTTTTGGAATACAACTGTTGCGTGGTGCACCGCGACCTCCTGGCACCCCGGAGTTTCTGAAAAAAAATTTTCTGCGATTTTCACGAAACCACTTTTCTTCAACTTGATTTGGGCAAAAAATCCATCCCTGAAAATAAAAATTCTCTGAGTAGTGTGGAAATGCTGATCCTTACCCTACCTGGGGTGTCCACTGAGTATTCCGCGAACTCTATCTGAATTTCTCTGGGCATGGGATTTTGAAATGTTCCCCAAACCAAAAGGAATAAGTGGGAAACAATCAAGGAAACAGATAGAAGCACTTGCATTTGAATGAGTTTCAAGCATGCTTGGGTATTCGTGTGATCTGAGTGACTCAGTTTTGGAATACAACTGTCGCGTGGTGCACCGCGACCTCCTGGCACCCCGGAGTTTCTGAAAAAAAATTTTCTGCGATTTTCACGAAACCACTTTTCTTCAACATGATTTGGGCTAAAAATCCATCCGTAAAAATAAAAACTCTCTGAGTAGTGTGGAAATGCTGATCCTTACCCTACCTGGGGTGTCCACTGAGCATTTCCACGAACTCTATCTGAAGTTCTCTGGGCATGGTATTTTGACATGTTCCCCAAACCAAAAGGAATGAGTGGGAAACAATCATGGAAACAGATAGAAGCACTTGCATTTGAATGAGTTTCAAGCATGCTTGGGTATTCGTGTGATCTGAGTGACTCAGTTTTGGAATACAACTGTCGCGTGGTGCACCGCGACCTCCAGGCACCCCGGAGTTTCTGAAAAAATATTTTCTGCGATTTTCACGAAACCACTTTTCTTCAACTTGATTTGGGTTAAAAATCCATCCCTGAAAATAACAATTCTCTGAGTAATGTGGTAATGCTGATCCTTACCCTACCTGGGGAGTCCACTGAGCATTTCCGCGAACTCTAGTTGAAGTTCTCTGGGCATGGGATTTTGACATGTTCCCCAAACCAAAAGGAATGAGTGGGAAACAATCATGGAAACAGATAGAAGCACTTGCATTTGAATGAGTTTCAAGCATGCTTGGGTATTCGTGTGATCTGAGTGACTCAGTTTTGGAATACAACTGTCGCGTGGTGCACCGCGACCTCCAGGCACCCCGGAGTTTCTGAAAAAAAAATTTCTGCGATTTTCACGAAACCACTTTTCTTCAACTTGATTTGGGCTAAAAATCCATCCCTGAAAATAAAAATTCTATGAGTAGTGTGGAAATGCTGATCCTTACCCTACCTGGGGAGTCCACTGAGCATTTCCGCGAAGTCTAGTTGAAGTTCTCTGGGCATGGGATTTTGACATGTTCCCCAAACCAAAAGGAATGAGTGGGAAACAATCATGGAAACAGATAGAAGCCCTTGCATTTGAATGAGTTTCAAGCATGCTTGGGTATTCGTGTGATCTGAGTGACTCTGTTTTGGAATACAACTGTCGCGTGGTGCACCGCGACCTCCAGGCATCCCGGAGTTTCTGAAAAAAAAATTTCTGCGATTTTCACGAAACCACTTTTCTTCAACTTGATTTGGGCTAAAACTCCATCCCTGAAAATAAAAATTCTCTGAGTAGTGTGGAAATGCTGATCCTTACCCTACCTGGGGTGTCCACTGAGTATTCCGCGAACTCTATCTGAATTTCTCTGGGCATGGGATTTTGAAATGTTCCCCAAACCAAAAGGAATAAGTGGGAAACAATCAAGAAAACAGATAGAAGCACTTGCATTTGAATGAGTTTCAAGCATGCTTGGGTATTCGTGTGATCTGAGTGACTCAGTTTTGGAATACAACTGTCGGGTGGTGCACCGCGACCTCCTGGCACCCCGGAGTTTCTGAAAAAAAATTTTCTGCGATTGTCACGAAACCACTTTTCTTCAACTTGATTTGGGTTAAAAATCCATCCCTGAAAATAAAAATTCTCTGAGTAATGTGGAAATGCTGATCCTTACCCTACCTGGGGAGTCCACTGAGCATTTCCGCGAAGTCTAGTTGAAGTTCTCTGGGCATGGGATTTTGACATGTTCCCCAAACCAAAAGGAATGAGTGGGAAACAATCATGGAAACAGATAGAAGCACTTGCATTTGAATGAGTTTCAAGCATGCTTGGGTATTCGTGTGATCTGAGTGACTCAGTTTTGGAATACAACTGTCGCGTGGTGCACCGCGACCTCCAGGCACCCCGGAGTTTCTGAAAAAAAATTTTCTGCGATTTTCATGAAACCACTTTTCTTCAACTTGATTTGGGCAAAAAATCCATCCCTGAAAATAAAAATTCTCTGAGCAGTGTGGAAATGCTGATCCTTACCCTACCTGGGGTGTCCACTGAGCATTTCCACGAACTCTATCTGAAGTTCTCTGGGCATGGGATTTTGACATGTTCCCCAAACCAAAAGGAATGAGTGGGAAACAATCATGGAAACAGATAGAAGCACTTGCATTTGAAAGAGTTTCAAGCATGCTTGGGTATACGTGTGATCTGAGTAACTGAGTTTTGGAATACAACTGTCGCGTTGTGCACCGCGACCTCCAGGCACCCCGGAGTTTCTGAAAAAAAATTTTCTGCGATTTTCACGAAACTACTTTCCTTCAACTTGATTTGGGCAAAAAATCCATCCCTGAAAATAAAAATTCTCTGAGTAGTGTGGAAATGCTGATCCTTACCCTACCTGGAGAGTCCACTGAGCATTTCCGCGAAGTCTAGTTGAAGTTCTCTGGGCATGGGATTTTGACATGTTCCCCAAACCAAAAGGAATGAGTGGGAAACAATCATGGAAACAGATAGAAGCACTTGCAATTGAATGAGTTTCAAGCATGCTTGGGTATTCGTGTGTTCTGAGTGACTCTGTTTTGGAATACAACTGTCGCGTGGTGCACCGCGACCTCCAGGCACCCCGGAGTTTCTGAAAAAAAATTTTCTGCGATTTTCACGAAACCACTTTTCTTCAACTTGATTTGGGCTAAAACTCCATCCCTGAAAATAAAAATTCTCTGAGTAGTGTGGAAATGCTGATCCTTACCCTACCTGGGGTGTCCACTGAGCATTTCGGCGAACTCAATCTGAAATTCTCTGGGCATGGGATTTTGAAATGTTCCCCAAACCAAAAGGAATAAGTGGGAAACAATCAAGGAAACAGATAGAAGCACTTGCATTTGAATGAGTTTCAAGCATGCTTGGGTATTCGTGTGATTGAGTGACTCAGTTTTGGAATACAACTGTCGCGTGGTGCACCGCGACCTCCAGGCACCCCGGAGTTTCTGAAAAAAAAATTTCTGCGATTTTCACGAAACCACTTTTCTTCAACTTGATTTGGGCTAAAAATCCATCCCTGAAAATAAAAATTCTCTGAGTATTGTGGAAATGCTGATCCTTACCCTACCTGGGGTGTCCACTGAGCATTTCCGCGAACTCTAGTTGAAGTTCTCTGGGCATGGGATTTTGACATGTTCCCCAAACCAAAAGGAATGAGTGGGAAACAATCATGGAAACAGATAGAAGCACTTGCATTTGAATGAGTTTCAAGCATGCTTGGGTATTCGTGTGATCTGAGTGACTCAGTTTTGGAATACAAATGTCGCGTGGTGCACCGCGACCTCCAGGCACCCCGGAGTTTCTGAAAAAAAATTTTCTGCGATTTTCACGAAACCACTTTTCTTCAACTTGATTTGGGCTAAAACTCCATCCCTGAAAATAAAAATTCTCTGAGGAGTGTGGAAATGCTGATCCTTACCCTACCTGGGGTGTCCACTGAGCATTTCCGCGAACACTGCCTGAAGTTCTCTGGGCATGGGATTTTGACATGTTCCCCAAACCAAAAGGAATGAGTGGGAAACAATCATGGAAACAGATAGAAGCACTTGCATTTGATTGAGTTTCAAGCATGCTTGGGTATACGTGTGATCTGAGTGACTCAGTTTTGGAATACAACTGTCGCGTTGTGCACCGCGACCTCCAGGCACCCCGGAGTTTCTGAAAAGAAATTTTCTGCGATTTTCACGAAACCACTTTTCTTCAACTTGATTTGGGCTAAAACTCCATCCCTGAAAATAAAAATTCTCTGAGTAGTGTGGAAATGCTGATCCTTACCCTACCTGGGGTGTCCACTGAGCATTTCGGCGAACTCTATCTGAAGTTCTCTGGGCATGGGATTTTGAAATGTTCCCCAAACCAAAAGGAATAAGTGGGAAACAATCAAGGAAACAGATAGAAGCACTTGCATTTGAATGAGTTTCAAGCATGCTTGAGTATTCGTGTGATCTGAGTGACTCAGTTTTGGAATACAACTGTCGCGTGGTGCACCGCGACCTCCAGGCACCCCGGAGTTTCTGAAAAAAAATTTTCTGCGATTTTCACGAAACCACTTGTCTTCAACTTGATTTGGGCTAATAATCCATCCCTGAAAATAAAAATTCTCTGAGTAGTGTGGAAATGCTGATCCTTACCCTACCTGGGGTGTCCACTGAGCATTTCCGCGAACTCTAGTTGAAGTTCTCTGGGCATGGGATTTTGACATGTTCCCCAAACCAAAAGGAATGAGTGGGAAACAATCATGGAAACAGATAGAAGCACTTACATTTGACTGAGTTTCAAGCATGCTTGGGTATTCGTGTGATCTGAGAGACTCAGTTTTGGAATACAACTGTCGCGTGGTGCACCGCGACCTCCAGGCACCCCGGACTTTCTGAAAAAAAAATTTCTGCGATTTTCACGAAACCACTTTTCTTCAACTTCATTTGGGCAAGAAATCCATCCCTGAAAATAAAAATTCTCTGAGTAGTGTGGAAATGCTGATCCTTACCCTACCTGGGGAGTCCACTGAGCATTTCCGCGAACTCTAGTTGAAGTTCTCTGGGCATGGGATTTTGACATGTTCCCCAAACCAAAAGGAATGAGTGGGAAACAATCATGGAAACAGATAGAAGCACTTGCATTTGAATGAGTTTCAAGCAAGCTTGGGTATTCGTGTGATCTGAGTGACTCAGTTTTATAATACAACTGTCGCGTGGTGCACCGCGACCTCCAGGCACCCCGGAGTTTCTGAAAAAAAATTTTCTGCGATTTTCACGAAACCACTTTTCTTCAACTTGATTTGGGCTAAAAATCCATCCCTGAAAATAAAAATTCTCTGAGTATTGTGGAAATGCTGATCCTTACCCTACCTGGGGTGTCCACTGAGCATTTCCGCGAACTCTATCTGAAGTTCTCTGGGCATGGGATTTTGACATGTTCCCCAAACCAAAAGGAATGAGTGGGAAACAATCATGGAAACAGATAGAAGCACTTGCATTTGAATGAGTTTCAAGCATGCTTGGGTATTCGTGTGATCTGAGTGACTCAGTTTTGGAATACAAATGTCGCGTGGTGCACCGCGACCTCCAGGCACCCCGGAGTTTCTGAAAAAAAATTTTCTGCGATTTTCACGAAACCACTTTTCTTCAACTTGATTTGGGCTAAAACTCCAACCCTGAAAATAAAAATTCTCTGAGTAGTGTGGAAATGCTGATCCTTACCCTACCTGGGGTGTCCACTGAGCATTTCCGCGAACTCTGTCTGAAGTTCTCTGGGCATGGGATTTTGACATGTTCCCCAAACCAAAAGGAATGAGTGGGAAACAATCATGGAAACAGATAGAAGCACTTGCATTTGAATGAGTTTCAAGCATGCTTGGGTATACGTGTGATCTGAGTGACTCAGTTTTGGAATACACCTGTCGCGTTGTGCACCGCGACCTCCAGGCACCCCGGAGTTTCTGAAAAAAAATTTTCTGCGATTTTCACGAAACCACTTTCCTTCAACTTTATTTGGGCAAAAAATCCATCCCTGAAAAAAAAAATTCTCTGAGTAGTGTGGAAATGCTGATCCTTACCCTACCTGGGGTGTCCACTGAGTATTCCGCGAACTTAATCTGAAGTTCTCTGGGCATGGGATTTTGAAATGTTCCCCAAACCAAAAGGAATAAGTGGGAAACAATCAAGGAAACAGATAGAAACACTTGCATTTGAATTAGTTTCAAGCATGCTTGGGTATTCGTGTGATCTGAGTGACTCAGTTTTGGAATACAACTGTCGCGTGGTGCACCGCGACCTCCTGGCACCCCGGAGTTTCTGAAAAAAAATTTTCTGCGATTTTCACGAAACCACTTTTCTTCAACTTGATTTGGGCTAAAAATCCATCCCTAAAAATAAAAACTCTCTGAGTAGTGTGGAAATGCTGATCCTTACCCTACCTGGGGAGTCCACTGAGCATTTCCGCGAAGTCTAGTTGAAGTTCTCTGGGCATGGGATTTTGACATGTTCCCCAAACCAAAAGGAATGAGTGGGAAACAATCATGGAAACAGATAGAAACACTTGCATTTGAATTAGTTTCAAGTATGCTTGGGTATTCGTGTGATCTGAGTGACTCAGTTTTGGAATACAACTGTCGCTTGGTGCACCGCGACCTCCTGGCACCCCGGAGTTTCTGAAAAAAAAATTTCTGCGATTTTCACGAAACCACTTTTCTTCAACATGATTTGGGCTAAAAATCCATCCCTGAAAATAAAAATTCTCTGAGTAGTGTGGAAATGCTGATCCTTACCCTACCTGGGGTGTCCACTGAGTATTCCGCGAACTCTATCTGAAGTTCTCTCGGCATGGGATTTTGAAATGATCCCCAAACCAAAAGGAATAAGTGGGAAACAATCAAGGAAACAGATAGAAGCACTTGCATTTGAATGAGTTTCAAGCATGCTTGGGTATTCGTGTGATCTGAGTGACTCAGTTTTGGAATACAACTGTCGCGTGGTGCACCGCGACCTCCAGGCACCCCGGAGTTTCTGAAAAAAAATTTTCTGCGATTTTCACGAAACCACTTGTCTTCAACTTGATTTGGGCTAATAATCCATCCCTGAAAATAAAAATTCTCTGAGTAGTGTGGAAATGCTGATCCTTACCCTACCTGGGGTGTCCACTGAGCATTTCCGCGAACTCTAGTTGAAGTTCTCTGGGCATGGGATTTTGACATGTTCCCCAAACCAAAAGGAATGAGTGGGAAACAATCATGGAAACAGATAGAAGCACTTACATTTGACTGAGTTTCAAGCATGCTTGGGTATTCGTGTGATCTGAGAGACTCAGTTTTGGAATACAACTGTCGCGTGGTGCACCGCGACCTCCAGGCACCCCGGACTTTCTGAAAAAAAAATTTCTGCGATTTTCACGAAACCACTTTTCTTCAACTTCATTTGGGCAAGAAATCCATCCCT
This sequence comes from Lepisosteus oculatus, assembly GCF_040954835.1. Taxonomy (NCBI): domain Eukaryota; kingdom Metazoa; phylum Chordata; class Actinopteri; order Semionotiformes; family Lepisosteidae; genus Lepisosteus; species Lepisosteus oculatus. The sequence continues at coordinate 11,686,435 of NC_090699.1, read as the reverse complement.
GAAAATAAAAATTCTCTGAGTAGTGTGGAAATGCTGATCCTTACCCTACCTGGGGAGTCCACTGAGCATTTCCGCGAACTCTAGTTGAAGTTCTCTGGGCATGGGATTTTGACATGTTCCCCAAACCAAAAGGAATGAGTGGGAAACAATCATGGAAACAGATAGAAGCACTTGCATTTGAATGAGTTTCAAGCAAGCTTGGGTATTCGTGTGATCTGAGTGACTCAGTTTTATAATACAACTGTCGCGTGGTGCACCGCGACCTCCAGGCACCCCGGAGTTTCTGAAAAAAAATTTTCTGCGATTTTCACGAAACCACTTTTCTTCAACTTGATTTGGGCTAAAAATCCATCCCTGAAAATAAAAATTCTCTGAGTATTGTGGAAATGCTGATCCTTACCCTACCTGGGGTGTCCACTGAGCATTTCCGCGAACTCTATCTGAAGTTCTCTGGGCATGGGATTTTGACATGTTCCCCAAACCAAAAGGAATGAGTGGGAAACAATCATGGAAACAGATAGAAGCACTTGCATTTGAATGAGTTTCAAGCATGCTTGGGTATTCGTGTGATCTGAGTGACTCAGTTTTGGAATACAAATGTCGCGTGGTGCACCGCGACCTCCAGGCACCCCGGAGTTTCTGAAAAAAAATTTTCTGCGATTTTCACGAAACCACTTTTCTTCAACTTGATTTGGGCTAAAACTCCAACCCTGAAAATAAAAATTCTCTGAGTAGTGTGGAAATGCTGATCCTTACCCTACCTGGGGTGTCCACTGAGCATTTCCGCGAACTCTGTCTGAAGTTCTCTGGGCATGGGATTTTGACATGTTCCCCAAACCAAAAGGAATGAGTGGGAAACAATCATGGAAACAGATAGAAGCACTTGCATTTGAATGAGTTTCAAGCATGCTTGGGTATACGTGTGATCTGAGTGACTCAGTTTTGGAATACACCTGTCGCGTTGTGCACCGCGACCTCCAGGCACCCCGGAGTTTCTGAAAAAAAATTTTCTGCGATTTTCACGAAACCACTTTCCTTCAACTTTATTTGGGCAAAAAATCCATCCCTGAAAAAAAAAATTCTCTGAGTAGTGTGGAAATGCTGATCCTTACCCTACCTGGGGTGTCCACTGAGTATTCCGCGAACTTAATCTGAAGTTCTCTGGGCATGGGATTTTGAAATGTTCCCCAAACCAAAAGGAATAAGTGGGAAACAATCAAGGAAACAGATAGAAACACTTGCATTTGAATTAGTTTCAAGCATGCTTGGGTATTCGTGTGATCTGAGTGACTCAGTTTTGGAATACAACTGTCGCGTGGTGCACCGCGACCTCCTGGCACCCCGGAGTTTCTGAAAAAAAATTTTCTGCGATTTTCACGAAACCACTTTTCTTCAACTTGATTTGGGCTAAAAATCCATCCCTAAAAATAAAAACTCTCTGAGTAGTGTGGAAATGCTGATCCTTACCCTACCTGGGGAGTCCACTGAGCATTTCCGCGAAGTCTAGTTGAAGTTCTCTGGGCATGGGATTTTGACATGTTCCCCAAACCAAAAGGAATGAGTGGGAAACAATCATGGAAACAGATAGAAACACTTGCATTTGAATTAGTTTCAAGCATGCTTGGGTATTCGTGTGATCTGAGTGACTCAGTTTTGGAATACAACTGTCGCTTGGTGCACCGCGACCTCCTGGCACCCCGGAGTTTCTGAAAAAAAAATTTCTGCGATTTTCACGAAACCACTTTTCTTCAGCATGATTTGGGCTAAAAATCCATCCCTGAAAATAAAAATTCTCTGAGTAGTGTGGAAATGCTGATCCTTACCCTACCTGGGGTGTCCACTGAGTATTCCGCGAACTCTATCTGAAGTTCTCTCGGCATGGGATTTTGAAATGATCCCCAAACCAAAAGGAATAAGTGGGAAACAATCAAGGAAACAGATAGAAGCACTTGCATTTGAATGAGTTTCAAGCATGCTTGGGTATTCGTGTGATCTGAGTGACTCAGTTTTGGAATACAACTGTCGCGTGGTGCACCGCGACCTCCAGGCACCCCGGAGTTTCTGAAAAAAAATTTTCTGCGATTTTCACGAAACCACTTTTCTTCAACTTGATTTGGGCTAAAAATCCATCCCTGAAAATAAAAATTCTCTGAGTAGTGTGGAAATGCTGATCCTTACCCTACCTGGGGTGTCCACTGAGCATTTCCACTAACTCTAGTTGAAGTTCTCTGGGCATGGGATTTTGACATGTTCCCCAAACCAAAAGGAATGATTGGGAAACAATCATGGAAACAGATAGAAGCACTTACATTTGACTGAGTTTCAAGCATGCTTGGGTATTCGTGTGATCTGAGTGACTCAGTTTTGGAATACAACTGTCGCGTGGTGCACCGCGACCTCCAGGCACCCCGGAGTTTCTGAAAAAAAATTTTCTGCGATTTTCACGAAACCACTTTTCTTCAACTTCATTTGGGCAAAAAATCCATCCCTGAAAATAAAAATTCTCTGAGTAGTGTGGAAATGCTGATCCTTACCCTACCTGGGGAGTCCACTGAGCATTTCCGCGAACTCTAGTTGAAGTTCTCTGGGCATGGGATTTTGACATGTTCCCCAAACCAAAAGGAATGAGTGGGAAACAATCATGGAAACAGATAGAAGCACTTGCATTTGAATGAGTTTCAAGCAAGCTTGGGTATTCGTGTGATCTGAGTGACTCAGTTTTATAATACAACTGTCGCGTGGTGCACCGCGACCTCCAGGCACCCCGGAGTTTCTGAAAAAAAATTTTCTGCGATTTTCACGAAACCACTTTACTTCAACTTGATTTGGGCTAAAAATCCATCCCTGAAAATAAAAATTCTCTGAGTATTGTGGAAATGCTGATCCTTACCCTACCTGGGGTGTCCACTGAACATTTCCGCGAACTCTATCTGAAGTTCTCTGGGCATGGTATTTTGACATGTTCCCCAAACCAAAAGGAATGAGTGGGAAACAATCATGGAAACAGATAGAAGCACTTGCATTTGAATGAGTTTCAAGCATGCTTGGGTATTCGTGTGATCTGAGTGACTCAGTTTTGGAATACAACTGTCGCGTGGTGCACCGCGACCTCCTGGCACCCCGGAGTTTCTGAAAAAAAATTTTCTGCGATTTTCACGAAACCACTTTTCTTCAACATGATTTGGGCTAAAAATCCATCCCTAAAAATAAAAACTCTCTGAGTAGTGTGGAAATGCTGATCCTTACCCTACCTGGGGTGTCCACTGAGCATTTCCACGAACTCTATCTGAAGTTCTCTGGGCATGGTATTTTGACATGTTCCCCAAACCAAAAGGAATGAGTGGGAAACAATCATGGAAACAGATAGAAGCACTTGCATTTGAATGAGTTTCAAGCATGCTTGGGTATTCGTGTGATCTGAGTGACTTAGTTTTGGAATACAAATGTCGCGTGGTGCACCGCGACCTCCAGGCACCCCGGAGTTTCTGATAAAAAATTTTCTGCGATTTTCTCGAAACCACTTTTCTTCAACTTGATTTGGGCTAAAACTCCATCCCTGAAAATAAAAATTCCCTGAGTAGTGTGGAAATGCTGATCCTTACCCTACCTGGGGTGTCCACTGAGTATTCCGCGAACTCTATCTGAAGTTCTCTGGGCATGGGATTTTGAAATGTTCCCCAAACCAAAAGGAATAAGTGGGAAACAATCAAGGAAACAGATAGAAGCACTTGCATTTGAATGAGTTTCAAGCATGCTTGGGTATTCGTGTGATCTGAGTGACTCTGTTTTGGAATACAACTGTCGCGTGGTGCACCGCGACCTCCAGGCACCCCGGAGTTTCTGAAAAAAAATTTTCTGCGATTTTCACGAAACCACTTTTCTTCAACTTGATTTGGGCTAAAACTCCATCCCTGAAAATAAAAATTCTCTGAGTAGTGTGGAAATGCTGATCCTTACCCTACCTGGGGTGTCCACTGAGCATTTCGGCGAACTCTATCTGAAGTTCTCTGGGCATGGGATTTTGAAATGTTCCCCAAACCAAATGGAATAAGTGGGAAACAATCAAGGAAACAGATAGAAGCACTTGCATTTGAATGAGTTTCAAGCATGCTTGGGTATTCGTGTGATCTGAGTGACTCAGTTTTGGAATACAACTGTCGCTTGGTGCACCGCGACCTCCTGGCACCCCGGAGTTTCTGAAAAAAAATTTTCTGCGATTTTCACGAAACCACTTTTCTTCAACATGATTTGGGCTAAAAATCCATCCCTGAAAATAAAAATTCTCTGAGTAGTGTGGAAATGCTGATCCTTACCCTACCTGGGGTGTCCACTGAGTATTCCGCGAACTCTATCTGAAGTTCTCTCGGCATGGGATTTTGAAATGATCCCCAAACCAAAAGGAATAAGTGGGAAACAATCAAGGAAACAGATAGAAGCACTTGCATTTGAATGAGTTTCAAGCATGCTTGGGTATTCGTGTGATCTGAGTGACTCAGTTTTGGAATACAACTGTCGCGTGGTGCACCGCGACCTCCAGGCACCCCGGAGTTTCTGAAAAAAAATTTTCTGCGATTTTCACGAAACCACTTTTCTTCAACTTGATTTGGGCTAAAAATCCATCCCTGAAAATAAAAATTCTCTGAGTAGTGTGGAAATGCTGATCCTTACCCTACCTGGGGTGTCCACTGAGCATTTCCACTAACTCTAGTTGAAGTTCTCTGGGCATGGGATTTTGACATGTTCCCCAAACCAAAAGGAATGATTGGGAAACAATCATGGAAACAGATAGAAGCACTTACATTTGACTGAGTTTCAAGCATGCTTGGGTATTCGTGTGATCTGAGTGACTCAGTTTTGGAATACAACTGTCGCGTGGTGCACCGCGACCTCCAGGCACCCCGGAGTTTCTGAAAAAAAATTTTCTGCGATTTTCACGAAACCACTTTTCTTCAACTTCATTTGGGCAAAAAATCCATCCCTGAAAATAAAAATTCTCTGAGTAGTGTGGAAATGCTGATCCTTACCCTACCTGGGGAGTCCACTGAGCATTTCCGCGAACTCTAGTTGAAGTTCTCTGGGCATGGGATTTTGACATGTTCCCCAAACCAAAAGGAATGAGTGGGAAACAATCATGGAAACAGATAGAAGCACTTGCATTTGAATGAGTTTCAAGCAAGCTTGGGTATTCGTGTGATCTGAGTGACTCAGTTTTATAATACAACTGTCGCGTGGTGCACCGCGACCTCCAGGCACCCCGGAGTTTCTGAAAAAAAATTTTCTGCGATTTTCACGAAACCACTTTACTTCAACTTGATTTGGGCTAAAAATCCATCCCTGAAAATAAAAATTCTCTGAGTATTGTGGAAATGCTGATCCTTACCCTACCTGGGGTGTCCACTGAACATTTCCGCGAACTCTATCTGAAGTTCTCTGGGCATGGTATTTTGACATGTTCCCCAAACCAAAAGGAATGAGTGGGAAACAATCATGGAAACAGATAGAAGCACTTGCATTTGAATGAGTTTCAAGCATGCTTGGGTATTCGTGTGATCTGAGTGACTCAGTTTTGGAATACAACTGTCGCGTGGTGCACCGCGACCTCCTGGCACCCCGGAGTTTCTGAAAAAAAATTTTCTGCGATTTTCACGAAACCACTTTTCTTCAACATGATTTGGGCTAAAAATCCATCCCTAAAAATAAAAACTCTCTGAGTAGTGTGGAAATGCTGATCCTTACCCTACCTGGGGTGTCCACTGAGCATTTCCACGAACTCTATCTGAAGTTCTCTGGGCATGGTATTTTGACATGTTCCCCAAACCAAAAGGAATGAGTGGGAAACAATCATGGAAACAGATAGAAGCACTTGCATTTGAATGAGTTTCAAGCATGCTTGGGTATTCGTGTGATCTGAGTGACTTAGTTTTGGAATACAAATGTCGCGTGGTGCACCGCGACCTCCAGGCACCCCGGAGTTTCTGATAAAAAATTTTCTGCGATTTTCTCGAAACCACTTTTCTTCAACTTGATTTGGGCTAAAACTCCATCCCTGAAAATAAAAATTCCCTGAGTAGTGTGGAAATGCTGATCCTTACCCTACCTGGGGTGTCCACTGAGTATTCCGCGAACTCTATCTGAAGTTCTCTGGGCATGGGATTTTGAAATGTTCCCCAAACCAAAAGGAATAAGTGGGAAACAATCAAGGAAACAGATAGAAACACTTGCATTTGAATGAGTTTCAAGCATGCTTGGGTATTCGTGTGATCTGAGTGACTCTGTTTTGGAATACAACTGTCGCGTGGTGCACCGCGACCTCCAGGCACCCCGGAGTTTCTGAAAAAAAATTTTCTGCGATTTTCACGAAACCACTTTTCTTCAACTTGATTTGGGCTAAAACTCCATCCCTGAAAATAAAAATTCTCTGAGTAGTGTGGAAATGCTGATCCTTACCCTACCTGGGGTGTCCACTGAGCATTTCGGCGAACTCTATCTGAAGTTCTCTGGGCATGGGATTTTGAAATGTTCCCCAAACCAAAAGGAATAAGTGGGAAACAATCAAGGAAACAGATAGAAGCACTTGCATTTGAATGAGTTTCAAGCATGCTTGGGTATTCGTGTGATCTGAGTGACTCAGTTTTGGAATACAACTGTCGCTTGGTGCACCGCGACCTCCTGGCACCCCGGAGTTTCTGAAAAAAAATTTTCTGCGATTTTCACGAAACCACTTTTCTTCAACATGATTTGGGCTAAAAATCCATCCCTGAAAATAAAAATTCTCTGAGTAGTGTGGAAATGCTGATCCTTACCCTACCTGGGGTGTCCACTGAGTATTCCGCGAACTCTATCTGAAGTTCTCTCGGCATGGGATTTTGAAATGATCCCCAAACCAAAAGGAATAAGTGGGAAACAATCAAGGAAACAGATAGAAGCACTTGCATTTGAATGAGTTTCAAGCATGCTTGGGTATTCGTGTGATCTGAGTGACTCAGTTTTGGAATACAACTGTCGCGTGGTGCACCGCGACCTCCAGGCACCCCGGAGTTTCTGAAAAAAAATTTTCTGCGATTTTCACGAAACCACTTTTCTTCAACTTGATTTGGGCTAAAAATCCATCCCTGAAAATAAAAATTCTCTGAGTAGTGTGGAAATGCTGATCCTTACCCTACCTGGGGTGTCCACTGAGCATTTCCGCGAACTCTAGTTGAAGTTCTCTGGGCATGGGATTTTGACATGTTCCCCAAACCAAAAGGAATGATTGGGAAACAATCATGGAAACTGATAGAAGCACTTACATTTGACTGAGTTTCAAGCATGCTTGGGTATTCGTGTGATCTGAGTGACTCAGTTTTGGAATACAACTGTCGCGTGGTGCACCGCGACCTACAGGCACCCCGGAGTTTCTGAAAAAAAATTTTCTGCGATTTTCACGAAACCACTTTTCTTCAACTTCATTTGGGCAAAAAATCCATCCCTGAAAATAAAAATTCTCTGAGTAGTGTGGAAATGCTGATCCTTACCCTACCTGGGGAGTCCACTGAGCATTTCCGCGAACTCTAGTTGAAGTTCTCTGGGCATGGGATTTTGACATGTTCCCCAAACCAAAAGGAATGAGTGGGAAACAATCATGGAAACAGATAGAAGCACTTGCATTTGAATGAGTTTCAAGCAAGCTTGGGTATTCGTGTGATCTGAGTGACTCAGTTTTATAATACAACTGTCGCGTGGTGCACCGCGACCTCCAGGCACCCCGGAGTTTCTGAAAAAAAATTTTCTGCGATTTTCACGAAACAACTTTTCTTCAACTTGATTTGGGCTAAAAATCCATCCCTGAAAATAAAAATTCTCTGAGTATTGTGGAAATGCTGATCCTTACCCTACCTGGGGTGTCCACTGAGCATTTCCGCGAACTCTATCTGAAGTTCTCTGGGCATGGTATTTTGACATGTTCCCCAAGCCAAAAGGAATGAGTGGGAAACAATCATGGAAACAGATAGAAGCACTTGCATTTGAATGAGTTTCAAGCATGCTTGGGTATTCGTGTGATCTGAGTGACTCAGTTTTGGAATACAACTGTCGCGTGGTGCACCGCGACCTCCTGGCACCCCGGAGTTTCTAAAAAAAAAATTTCTGCGATTTTCACGAAACCACTTTTCTTCAACATGATTTGGGCTAGAAATCCATCCCTAAAAATAAAAACTCTCTGAGTAGTGTGGAAATGCTGATCCTTACCCTACCTGGGGAGTCCACTGAGCATTTCCGCGAACTCTAGTTGAAGTTCTCTGGGCATGGGATTTTGACATGTTCCCCAAACCAAAAGGAATGAGTGGGAAACAATCATGGAAACAGATAGAAGCACTTGCATTTGAATGTGTTTCAAGCATGCTTGGGTATTCGTGTGATCTGAGTGACTTAGTTTTGGAATACAAATGTCGCGTGGTGCACCGCGACCTCCAGGCACCCCAGAGTTTCTGAAAAAAAATTTTCTGCGATTTTCACGAAACCACTTTTCTTCAACTTGATTTGGGCTAAAACTCCATCCCTGAAAATAAAAATTCCCTGAGTAGTGTGGAAATGCTGATCCTTACCCTACCTGGGGTGTCCACTGAGCATTTCCGCGAACTCTGTCTGAAGTTCTCTGGGCATGGGATTTTGACATGTTCCCCAAACCAAAAGGAATGAGTGGGAAACAATCATGGAAACAGATAGAAGCACTTGCATTTGAATGAGTTTCAAGCATGCTTGGGTATACGTGTGATCTGAGTGACTCAGTTTTGGAATACAACTGTCGCGTTGTGCACCGCGACCTCCAGGCACCCCGGAGTTTCTGAAAAAAAATTTTCTGCGATTTTCACGAAACCACTTTCCTTCAACTTGATTTGGGCAAAAAATCCATCCCTGATAAAAAAAAATTCTCTGAGTAGTGTGGAAATGCTGATCCTTACCCTACCTGGGGTGTCCACTGAGTATTCCGCGAACTCTATCTGAAGTTCTCTGGGCATGGGATTTTGAAATGTTCCCCAAACCAAAAGGAATAAGTGGGAAACAATCAAGGAAACAGATAGAAACACTTGCATTTGAATGAGTTTCAAGCATGCTTGGGTATTAGTGTGATCTGAGTGACTCAGTTTTGGAATACAACTGTCGCGTGGTGCACCGCGACCTCCTGGCACCCCGGAGTTTCTGAAAAAAAATTTTCTGCGATTTTCACGAAACCACTTTTCTTCAACATGATTTGGGCTAAAAATCCATCCCTAAAAATAAAAACTCTCTGAGTAGTGTGGAAATGCTGATCCTTACCCTACCTGGGGTGTCCACTGAGCATTTCCACGAACTCTATCTGAAGTTCTCTGGGCATGGGATTTTGACATGTTCCCCAAACCAAAAGGAATGAGTGGGAAACAATCATGGAAACAGATAGAAGCACTTGCATTTGAATGAGTTTCAAGCATGCTTGGGTATTCGTGTGATCTGAGTGACTCAGTTTTGGAATACAACTGTTGCGTGGTGCACCGCGACCTCCAGGCACCCCGGAGTTTCTGAAAAAAAATTTTCTGCGATTTTCACGAAACCACTTTTCTTCAGCTTGATTTGGGCTAAAACTCCATCCCTGAAAATAAAAATTCTCTGAGTAGTGTGGAAATGCTGATCCTTACCCTACCTGGGGTGTCCACTGAGTATTCCGCGAACTCTATCTGAAGTTCTCTGGGCATGGGATTTTGAAATGTTCCCCAAACCAAAAGGAATGAGTGGGAAACAATCATGGAAACAGATAGAAGCACTTGCATTTGAATGAGTTTCAAGCATGCTTGGGTATTCGTGTGATCTGAGTGACTCAGTTTTGGAATACAACTGTCGCGTGGTGCACCGCGACCTCCAGGCACCCCGGAGTTTCTGAAAAAAAATTTTCTGCGATTTTCACGAAACCACTTTTCTTCAACTTGATTTGGGCTAAAACTCCATCCCTGAAAATAAAAATTCTCTGAGTAGTGTGGAAATGCTGATCCTTACCCTACCTGGGGTGTCCACTGAGTATTCCGCGAACTCTATCTGAAGTTCTCTGGGCATGGGATTTTGAAATGTTCCCCAAACCAAAAGGATTGAGTGGGAAACAATCATGGAAACAGATAGAAGCACTTGCATTTGAACGAGTTTCAAGCATGCTTGGGTATTTGTGTGATCTGAGTGACTAAGTTTTGGAATACAACTGTCGCGTGGTGCACCGCGACCTCCAGGCACCCCGGAGTTTCTGAAAAAAAATTTTCTGCGATTTTCATGAAACCACTTTTTTTCAACTTGATTTGGGCTATAAATCCATCCCTGAAAATAAAAATTCTCTGAGTAGTGTGGAAATGCTGATCCTTATCTTACCTGGGGAGTCCACTGAGCATTTCCGCGAACTCTAGTTGAAGTTCTCTGGGCATGGGATTTTGACATGTTCCCCAAACCAAAAGGAATGATTGGGAAACAATCATGGAAACAGATAGAAGCACTTGCATTCGAATGAGTTTCAAGCATGCTTGGGTATTCGTGTGATCTGAGTGACTCAGTTTTGGAATACAACTGTCGCGTGGTGCACCGCGACCTCCAGGCACCCCGGAGTTTCTGAAAAAAAATTTTCTGCGATTTTCACGAAACCACTTTTCTTCAACTTGATTTGGGCTAAAAATCCATCCCTGAAAATAAAAATTCTCTGAGTATTGTGGAAATGCTGATCCTTACCCTACCTGGGGTGTCCACTGAGCATTTCCGCGAACTCTATCTGAAGTTCTCTGGGCATGGTATTTTGACATGTTCCCCAAACCAAAAGGAATGAGTGGGAAACAATCATGGAAACAGATAGAAGCACTTGCATTTGAATGAGTTTCAAGCATGCTTGAGTATTCGTGTGATCTGAGTGACTCAGTTTTGGAATACAACTGTAGCGTGGTGCACCGCGACCTCCTGGCACCCCGGAGTTTCTGAAAAAAAAATTTCTGCGATTTTCACGAAACCACTTTTCTTCAACATGATTTGGGCTAAAAATCCATCCCTAAAAATAAAAATTCTCTGAGTAGTGTGGAAATGCTGATCCTTACCCTACCTGGGGTGTCCACTGAGTATTCCGCGAACTCTATCTGAAGTTCTCTGGGCATGGGATTTTGAAATGTTCCCCAAACTAAAAGGAATGAGTGGGAAACAATCATGGAAACAGATAGAAGCACTTTCATTTGAATGAGTTTCAAGCATGCTTGGGTATTCGTGTGATCTGAGTGACTCAGTTTTGGAATACAACTGTCGCGTGGTGCACCGCGACCTCCAGGCACCCCGGAGTTTCTGAAAAAAACTTTTCTGCGATTTTCACGAAACCACTTTTCTTCAACTTGATTTGGGCTAAAACTCCATCCCTGAAAATAAAAATTCTCTGAGTAGTGTGGAAATGCTGATCCTTACCCTACCTGAGGTGTCCACTGAGCATTTCCGCGAACTCTAGTTGAAGTTCTCTGGGCATGGGATTTTGACATGTTCCCCAAACCAAAAGGAATGAGTGGGAAACAATCATGGAAACAGATAGAAGCACTTGCATTTGAATGAGTTTCAAGCATGCTTGGGTATTCGTGTGATCTGAGTGACTCAGTTTTGGAATACAACTGTCGCGTGGTGCACCGCGACCTCCAGGCACCCCGGAGTTTCTGAAAAAAAATTTTCTGCGATTTTCACGAAACCACTTTTCTTCAACTTGATTTGGGCTAAAACTCCATCCCTGAAAATAAAAATTCTCTGAGTAGTGTGGAAATGCTGATCCTTACCCTACCTGGGGTGTCCACTGAGCATTTCCGCGAACTCTATCTGAAGTTCTCTGGGCATGGAATTTTGACATGTTCCCCAAACCAAAAGGAATAAGTGGGAAACAATCAAGGAAAAAGATAGAAACACTTTTATTTGAATGAGTTTCAAGCATGCTTGGGTATTCGTGTGATCTGAGTGACTCTGTTTTGGAATACAACTGTCGCGTTGTGCACCGTGACCTCCAGGCACCCCGGAGTTTCTGAAAAAAAATGTTCTGCGATTTTCACGAAACCACTTTTCTTCAAGTTGATTTGGGCTAAGAATCCATCCCTAAAAATAAAAACTCTCTGAGTAGTGTGGAAATGCTGATCCTTACCCTACCTGGGGAGTCCACTGAGCATTTCCGCGAAGTCTAGTTGAAGTTCTCTGGGCATGGGATTTTGAAATGTTCCCCAAACCAAAAGGAATAAGTGGGAAACAGTCAAGGAAACAGATAGAAGCACTTGCATTTGAATGAGTTTCAAGCATGCTTGGGTATTCGTGTGATCTGAGTGACTCAGTTTTGGAATACAACTGTCGCGTGTTGCACCGCGACCTCCAGACACCCCGGAGTTTCTGAAAAAAAATTTTCTGCGATTTTCACGAAACCACTGTTCTTCAACTTGATTTGGGCTAAGAATCCATCCCTAAAAATAAAAACTCTCTGAGTAGTGTGGAAATGCTGATCCTTACCCTACCTGGGGTGTCCACTGAGCATTTCCACGAACTCTATCTGAAGTTCTCTGGGCATGGTATTTTGACATATTCCCCAAACCAAAAGGAATGAGTGGGAAAAAATCATGGAAACAGATAGAAGCATTTGCATTCGAATGAGTTTCAAGCATGCTTGGGTATTCGTGTGATCTGAGTGACTCAGTTTTGGAATACAACTGTCGCGTGGTGCACCGCGACCTCCAGGCACCCCGGAGTTTCTGAAAAAAACATTTCTGCGATTTTCACGAAACCACTTTTCTTCAACTTGATTTGGGCTAAAACTCCATCCCTGAAAATAAAAATTATCTGAGTAGTGTGGAAATGCTGATCCTTACCCTACCTGGGGAGTCCACTGAGCATTTCCGCGAACTCTAGTTGAAGTTCTCTGGGCATGGGATTTTGACATGTTCCCCAAACCAAAAGGAATGAGTGGGAAAAAATCATGGAAACAGATAGAAGCATTTGCATTCGAATGAGTTTCAAGCATGCTTGGGTATTCGTGTGATCTTAGTGACTCAGTTTTGGAATACAACTGTCGCGTGGTGCACCGCGACCTCCAGGCACCCCGGAGTTTCTGAAAAAAAATTTTCTGCGATTTTCACGAAACCACTTTTCTTCAACTTGATTTGGGCTAAAACTCCATCCCTGAAAATAAAAATTCTCTGAGTAGTGTGGAAATGCTGATCCTTACCCTACCTGGGGTGTCCACTGAGCATTTCAGCGAACTCTATCTGAAGTTCTCTGGGCATGGGATTTTGAAATGTTCCCCAAACCAAAAGGAATAAGTGGGAAACAGTCAAGGAAACAGATAGAAGCACTTGCATTTGAATGAGTTTCAAGCATGCTTGGGTATTCGTGTGATCTGAGTGACTCAGTTTTGGAATACAACTGTCGCATGGTGCACCGCGACCTCCAGGCACCCCGGAGTTTCTGAAAAAAAATTTTCTGCGATTTTCACGAAACCACTGTTATTCAACTTGATTTGGGCTAAGAATCCATCCCTAAAAATAAAAACTCTCTGAGTAGTGTGGAAATGCTGATCCTTACCCTACCTGGGGTGTCCACTGAGCATTTCCACGAACTCTATCTGAAGTTCTCTGGGCTTTGTATTTTGACATGTTCCCCAAACCAAAAGGAATGAGTGGGAAACAATCATGGAAACAGATAGAAGCACTTGCATTTGAAAGAGTTTCAAGCATACTTGGGTATTCGTGTGATCTGAGTGACTCAGTTTTGGAATACAACTGTCGCGTGGTGCACCGCGACCTCCAGGCACCCCGGAGTTTCTGAAAATAAATTTTCTGCGATTTTCACGAAACCACTTTTCTTCAACTTGATTTGGGCTAAAACTCCATCCCTGAAAATAAAAATTCTCTGAGTAGTGTGGAAATGCTGATCCTTACCCTACCTGGGGTGTCCACTGAGAATTTCGGCGAACTCTATCTGAAGTTCTCTGGGCATGGGATTTTGAAATGTTCCCCAAACCAAAAGGAATAAGTAGGAAACAGTCAAGGAAACAGATAGAAGCACTTGCATTTGAGTGAGTTTCAAGCATGCTTGGGTATTCGTGTGATCTGAGTGACTCAGTTTTGGAATACAACTGTCGCGTGGTGCACCGCGACCTCCAGGCACCCCGGAGTTTCTGAAAAAAAATTTTCTGCGATTTTCACGAAACCACTGTTCTTCAACTTGATTTGGGCTAAGAATCCATCCCTAAAAATAAAAACTCTCTGAGTAGTGTGGAAATGCTGATCCTTACCCTACCTGGGGTGTCCACTGAGCATTTCCACGAACTCTATCTGAAGTTCTCTGGGCATGGTATTTTGACATGTTCCCCAAACCAAAAGGAATGAGTGGGAAACAATCATGGAAACAGATAGAAGCACTTGCATTTGAATGAGTTTCAAGCATGCTTTTGTATTCGTGTGATCTGAGTGACTCAGTTTTGGAATACAACTGTCGCGTGGTGCACCGCGACCTCCTGTCACTCCGGAGTTTCTGAAAAAAAATTTTCTGCGATTTTCACGAAACCACTTTTCTTCAACTTGATTTGGGCAAAAAATCCATCCCTAAAAATAAAAATTCTCTGAGTAGTGTGGATATGCTGATCCTTACCCTACCTGGGGAGTCCACTGAGCATTTCCGCGAACTCTAGTTGAAGTTCTCTGGGCATGGGATTTTGACATGTTCCCCAAACCAAAAGGAATGAGTGGGAAACAATCATGGAAACAGATAGAAGCACTTGCATTTGAATGAGATTCAAGCATGCTGGGGTATTCGTGTGATCTGAGTGACTCAGTTTTGGAATACAACTGTCGCGTGGTGCACCGTGACCTCCAGGCACCCCGGAGTTTCTGAAAAAAAATTTTCTGCGATTTTCACGAAACCACTTTTCTTCAACTTGATTTGGGCTAAAAATCCATCCCTGAAAATAAAAATTCTCTGAGTAGTGTGGACATGCTGATCCTTACCCTACCTGGGGTGTCCACTGAGCATTTCCACGAACTCTATCTGAAGTTCTCTGGGCATGGTATTTTGACATGTTCCCCAAACCAAAAGGAATGAGTGGGAAACAATCATGGAAACAGATAGAAGCACTTGCATTTGAATGAGTTTCAAGCATGCTTGGGTATTCGTGTGATCTGAGTGACTCAGTTTTGGAATACAACTGTCGCGTGGTGCACCGCGACCTCCAGGCACCCCGGAGTTTCTGAAAAAAAATTTTCTGCGATTTTCACAAAACCACTTTTCTTCAACTTGATTTGGGCTAAAAATCCATCCCTGAAAATAAAAATTCTCTGAGTAGTGTGGAAATGCTGATCCTTACCCTACCTGGGGTGTCCACTGAGTATTCCGCGAACTCTATCTGAAGTTCTCTGGGCATGGAATTTTGACATGTTCCCCAAACCAAAAGGAATAAGTGGGAAACAATCAAGGAAACAGATAGAAGCACTTGCATTTGAATGAGTTTCAAGCATGCTTGGGTATTCGTGTGATCTGAGTGACTCAGTTTTGGAATACAACTGTCGCGTGGTGCACCGCGACCTCCAGGCACCCCGGAGTTTCTGAAAAAAAATTTTCTGCGATTTTCACGAAACCACTGTTCTTCAACTTGATTTGGGCTAAGAATCCATCCCTAAAAAAAAAAACTCTCTGAGTAGTGTGGAAATGCTGATCCTTACCCTACCTGGGGTGTCCACTGAGCATTTCCACGAACTCTATCTGAAGTTCTCTGGGCATGGTATTTTGACATGTTCCCCAAACCAAAAGGAATGAGTGGGAAACAATCATGGAAACAGATAGAAGCACTTGCATTTGAATGAGTTTCAAGCATGCTTTTGTATTCGTGTGATCTGAGTGACTCAGTTTTGGAATACAACTGTCGCGTGGTGCACCGCGACCTCCTGTCACTCCGGAGTTTCTGAAAAAAAATTTTCTGCGATTTTCACGAAACCACTTTTCTTCAACTTGATTTGGGCAAAAAATCCATCCCTAAAAATAAAAATTCTCTGAGTAGTGTGGATATGCTGATCCTTACCCTACCTGGGGAGTCCACTGAGCATTTCCGCGAACTCTAGTTGAAGTTCTCTGGGCATGGGATTTTGACATGTTCCCCAAACCAAAAGGAATGAGTGGGAAACAATCATGGAAACAGATAGAAGCACTTGCATTTGAATGAGATTCAAGCATGCTGGGGTATTCGTGTGATCTGAGTGACTCAGTTTTGGAATACAACTGTCGCGTGGTGCACCGTGACCTCCAGGCACCCCGGAGTTTCTGAAAAAAAATTTTCTGCGATTTTCACGAAACCACTTTTCTTCAACTTGATTTGGGCTAAAAATCCATCCCTGAAAATAAAAATTCTCTGAGTAGTGTGGACATGCTGATCCTTACCCTACCTGGGGTGTCCACTGAGCATTTCCACGAACTCTATCTGAAGTTCTCTGGGCATGGTATTTTGACATGTTCCCCAAACCAAAAGGAATGAGTGGGAAACAATCATGGAAACAGATAGAAGCACTTGCATTTGAATGAGTTTCAAGCATGCTTGGGTATTCGTGTGATCTGAGTGACTCAGTTTTGGAATACAACTGTCGCGTGGTGCACCGCGACCTCCAGGCACCCCGGAGTTTCTGAAAAAAAATTTTCTGCGATTTTCACAAAACCACTTTTCTTCAACTTGATTTGGGCTAAAAATCCATCCCTGAAAATAAAAATTCTCTGAGTAGTGTGGAAATGCTGATCCTTACCCTACCTGGGGTGTCCACTGAGTATTCCGCGAACTCTATCTGAAGTTCTCTGGGCATGGAATTTTGACATGTTCCCCAAACCAAAAGGAATAAGTGGGAAACAATCAAGGAAACAGATAGAAGCACTTGCATTTGAATGAGTTTCAAGCATGCTTGGGTATTCGTGTGATCTGAGTGACTCAGTTTTGGAATACAACTGTCGCGTGGTGCACCGCGACCTCCAGGCACCCCGGAGTTTCTGAAAAAAAATTTTCTGCGATTTTCACGAAACCACTTTTCTTCAACTTGATTTGGGCTAAAACTCCATCCCTGAAAATAAAAATTCTCTGAGTAGTGTGGAAATGCTGATCCTTACCCTACCTGGGGTGTCCACTGAGTATTCCGCGAACTCTATCTGAAGTTCTCTGGGCATGGAATTTTGACATGTTCCCCAAACCAAAAGGAATAAGTGGGAAACAATCAAGGAAACAGATAGAAGCACTTGCATTTGAATGAGTTTCAAGCATGCTTGGGTATTCGTGTGATCTGAGTGACTCAGTTGTGGAATACAACTGTCGCGTGTTGCACCGCGACCTCCTGGCACCCCGGAGTTTCTGAAAAAAAATGTTCTGCTATTTTCACGAAATCACTTTTCTTCAACATGATTTGGGCTAAAAATCCATCCCTAAAAATAAAAACTCTCTGAGTAGTGTGGAAATGCTGATCCTTACCCTACCTGGGGAGTCCACTGAGCATTTCCGCGAACTCTAGTTGAAGTTCTCTGGGCATGGGATTTTGACATGTTCCCCAAACCAAAAGGAATGAGTGGGAAACAATCATGGAAACAGATAGAAGCACTTGCACTTGAATGAGTTTCAAGCATGCTTGGGTATTCGTGTGATCTGAGTGACTCAGGTTTGGAATACAACTGTCGCGTGGTGCACCGCGACCTCCAGGCACCCCGGAGTTTCTGAAAAAAAATTTTCTGCGATTTTCACGAAACCACTTTTCTTCAACTTGATTTGGGCTAAAAATCCATCCCTGAAAATAAAAATTATCTGAGTAGTGTGGAAATGCTGATCCTTACCCTACCTGGGGTGTCCACTGAGTATTCCGCGAACTCTATCTGAAGTTCTCTGGGCATGGGATTTTGACATGTTCCCCAAACCAAAAGGAATGAGTGGGAAACAATCATGGAAACAGATAGAAGCACTTGCATTTGAATGAGATTCAAGCATGCTGGGGTATTCGTGTTATCTGAGTGACTCAGTTTTGGAATACAACTGTCGCGTGGTGCACCGTGACCTCCAGGCACCCCGGAGTTTCTGAAAAAAAATTTTCTGCGATTTTCACGAAACCACTTTTCTTCAACTTGATTTGGGCTAAAAATCCATCCCTGAAAATAAAAATTCTCTGAGTAGTGTGGAAATGCTGATCCTTACCCTACCTGGGGTGTCCACTGAGTATTCCGCGAACTCTATCTGAAGTTCTCTGGGCATGGGATTTTGACATGTTCCCCAAACCAAAAGGATTGAGTGGGAAACAATCATGGAAACAGATAGAAGCACTTGCATTCGAATGAGTTTCAAGCATGCTTGGGTATTCGTGTGATCTGAGTGACTCAGTTTTGGAATACAACTGTCGCGTGGTGCACCGCGACCTCCAGGCACCCCGGAGTTTCTGAAAAAAAAATTTCTGCGATTTTCACGAAACCACTTTTCTTCAACTTGATTTGGGCAAAAAATCCATCCCTGAAAATAAAAATTCTCTGAGTAGTGTGGAAATGCTGATCCTTACCCTACCTGGGGTGTCCACTGAGTATTCCACGAACTCTATCTGAAGTTCTCTGGGCATGGGATTTTGAAATGTTCCCCAAACCAAAAGGAATGAGTGGGAAACAATCATGGAAACAGATAGAAGCACTTGCATTTGAATGAGTTTCAAGCATGCTTGGGTATTCGTGTGATCTGAGTGACTCAGTTTTGGAATACAACTGTCGCGTGGTGCACCGCGACCTCCAGGCACCCCGGGGTTTCTGAAAAAAAAGTTTCTGCGATTTTCACGAAACCACTTTTCTTCAACTTGATTTGGGCTAAAAATCCATCCCTGAAAATAAAAATTCTCTGAGTAGTGTGGAAATGCTGATCCTTACCCTACCTGGGGTGTCCACTGAGCATTTCCGCGAACTCTATCTGAAGTTCTCTGGGCATGGGATTTTGACATGTTCCCCAAACCAAAAGGAATAAGTGGGAAACAATCAAGGAAACAGATAGAGGCACTTGCATTTGAATGAGTTTCAAGCATGCTTGGGTATTCGTGTGATCTGAGTGACTCAGTTTTGGAATACAACTGTCGCGTGGTGCACCGCGACCTCCAGGCACCCCGGAGTTTCTGAAAAAAAATTTTCTGCGATTTTCACGAAACCACTTTTCTTCAACTTGATTTGGGCTAAAACTCCATCCCTGAAAATAAAAATTCTCTGAGTAGTGTGGAAATGCTGATCCTTACCCTACCTGGGGTGTCCACTGAGTATTCCGCGAACTCTATCTGAAGTTCTCTGGGCATGGGATTTTGAAATGTTCCCCAAAACCAAAAGGAATAAGTGGGAAACAATCAAGGAAACAGATAGAAGCACTTGCATTTGAATGAGTTTCAAGCATGCTTGGGTATTCGTGTGATCTGAGTGACTCAGTTATGGAATACAACTGTCGCGTGGTGCACCGCGACCTCCAGGCACCCCGGAGTTTCTGAAAAAAAATTTTCTGCGATTTTCACGAAACCACTTTTCTTCAGCTTGATTTGGGCTAAAAATCCATCCCTAAAAATAAAAACTCTCTGAGTAGTGTGGAAATGCTGATCCTTACCCTACCTGGGGTGTCCACTGAGCATTTCCGCGAACTCTATCTGAAGTTCTCTGGGCATGGTATTTTGACATGTTCCCAAAACCAAAAGGAATGAGTGGGAAACAATCATGGAAACAGATAGAAACACTTGTATTTGAATGAGTTTCAAGCATGCTTGGGTATTCGTGTGATCTGAGTGACTCAGTTTTGGAATACAACTGTCGCGTGGTGCACCGCGACCTCCAGGCACCCCGGAGTTTCTGAAAAAAAATTTTCTGCGATTTTCACGAAACCACTTTTCTTCAACTTGATTTGGGCTAAAACTCGATCCCTGAAAATAAAAATTCTCTGAGTAGTGTGGAAATGCTGATCCTTACCCTACCTGGGGTGTCCACTGAGCATTTCAGCGAACTCTATCTGAAGTTCTCTGGGCATGGGATTTTGAAATGTTCCCCAAACCAAAAGGAATAAGTGGGAAACAGTCAAGGAAACAGATAGAAGCACTTGCATTTGAATGAGTTTCAAGCATGCATGGGTATTCGTGTGATCTGAGTGACTCAGTTTTGGAATACAACTGTCGCATGGTGCACCGCGACCTCCAGGCACCCCGGAGTTTCTGAAAAAAAATTTTCTGCGATTTTCACGAAACCACTGTTCTTCAACTTGATTTGGGCTAAGAATCCATCCCTAAAAATAAAAACTCTCTGAGTAGTGTGGAAATGCTGATCCTTACCCTACCTGGGGTGTCCACTGAGCATTTCCACGAACTCTATCTGAAGTTCTCTGGGCTTTGTATTTTGACATGTTCCCCAAACCAAAAGGAATGAGTGGGAAACAATCATGGAAACAGATAGAAGCACTTGCATTTGAAAGAGTTTCAAGCATACTTGGGTATTCGTGTGATCTGAGTGACTCAGTTTTGGAATACAACTGTCGCGTGGTGCACCGCGACCTCCAGGCACCCCGGAGTTTCTGAAAATAAATTTTCTGCGATTTTCACGAAACCACTTTTCTTCAACTTGATTTGGGCTAAAACTCCATCCCTGAAAATAAAAATTCTCTGAGTAGTGTGGAAATGCTGATCCTTACCCTACCTGGGGTGTCCACTGAGAATTTCGGCGAACTCTATCTGAAGTTCTCTGGGCATGGGATTTTGAAATGTTCCCCAAACCAAAAGGAATAAGTAGGAAACAGTCAAGGAAACAGATAGAAGCACTTGCATTTGAGTGAGTTTCAAGCATGCTTGGGTATTCGTGTGATCTGAGTGACTCAGTTTTGGAATACAACTGTCGCGTGGTGCACCGCGACCTCCAGGCACCCCGGAGTTTCTGAAAAAAAATTTTCTGCGATTTTCACGAAACCACTGTTCTTCAACTTGATTTGGGCTAAGAATCCATCCCTAAAAATAAAAACTCTCTGAGTAGTGTGGAAATGCTGATCCTTACCCTACCTGGGGTGTCCACTGAGCATTTCCACGAACTCTATCTGAAGTTCTCTGGGCATGGTATTTTGACATGTTCCCCAAACCAAAAGGAATGAGTGGGAAACAATCATGGAAACAGATAGAAGCACTTGCATTTGAATGAGTTTCAAGCATGCTTTTGTATTCGTGTGATCTGAGTGACTCAGTTTTGGAATACAACTGTCGCGTGGTGCACCGCGACCTCCTGTCACTCCGGAGTTTCTGAAAAAAAATTTTCTGCGATTTTCACGAAACCACTTTTCTTCAACTTGATTTGGGCAAAAAATCCATCCCTAAAAATAAAAATTCTCTGAGTAGTGTGGATATGCTGATCCTTACCCTACCTGGGGAGTCCACTGAGCATTTCCGCGAACTCTAGTTGAAGTTCTCTGGGCATGGGATTTTGACATGTTCCCCAAACCAAAAGGAATGAGTGGGAAACAATCATGGAAACAGATAGAAGCACTTGCATTTGAATGAGATTCAAGCATGCTGGGGTATTCGTGTGATCTGAGTGACTCAGTTTTGGAATACAACTGTCGCGTGGTGCACCGTGACCTCCAGGCACCCCGGAGTTTCTGAAAAAAAATTTTCTGCGATTTTCACGAAACCACTTTTCTTCAACTTGATTTGGGCTAAAAATCCATCCCTGAAAATAAAAATTCTCTGAGTAGTGTGGACATGCTGATCCTTACCCTACCTGGGGTGTCCACTGAGCATTTCCACGAACTCTATCTGAAGTTCTCTGGGCATGGTATTTTGACATGTTCCCCAAACCAAAAGGAATGAGTGGGAAACAATCATGGAAACAGATAGAAGCACTTGCATTTGAATGAGTTTCAAGCATGCTTGGGTATTCGTGTGATCTGAGTGACTCAGTTTTGGAATACAACTGTCGCGTGGTGCACCGCGACCTCCAGGCACCCCGGAGTTTCTGAAAAAAAATTTTCTGCGATTTTCACAAAACCACTTTTCTTCAACTTGATTTGGGCTAAAAATCCATCCCTGAAAATAAAAATTCTCTGAGTAGTGTGGAAATGCTGATCCTTACCCTACCTGGGGTGTCCACTGAGTATTCCGCGAACTCTATCTGAAGTTCTCTGGGCATGGAATTTTGACATGTTCCCCAAACCAAAAGGAATAAGTGGGAAACAATCAAGGAAACAGATAGAAGCACTTGCATTTGAATGAGTTTCAAGCATGCTTGGGTATTCGTGTGATCTGAGTGACTCAGTTTTGGAATACAACTGTCGCGTGGTGCACCGCGACCTCCAGGCACCCCGGAGTTTCTGAAAAAAAATTTTCTGCGATTTTCACGAAACCACTTTTCTTCAACTTGATTTGGGCTAAAACTCCATCCCTGAAAATAAAAATTCTCTGAGTAGTGTGGAAATGCTGATCCTTACCCTACCTGGGGTGTCCACTGAGTATTCCGCGAACTCTATCTGAAGTTCTCTGGGCATGGAATTTTGACATGTTCCCCAAACCAAAAGGAATAAGTGGGAAACAATCAAGGAAACAGATAGAAGCACTTGCATTTGAATGAGTTTCAAGCATGCTTGGGTATTCGTGTGATCTGAGTGACTCAGTTGTGGAATACAACTGTCGCGTGTTGCACCGCGACCTCCTGGCACCCCGGAGTTTCTGAAAAAAAATGTTCTGCTATTTTCACGAAATCACTTTTCTTCAACATGATTTGGGCTAAAAATCCATCCCTAAAAATAAAAACTCTCTGAGTAGTGTGGAAATGCTGATCCTTACCCTACCTGGGGAGTCCACTGAGCATTTCCGCGAACTCTAGTTGAAGTTCTCTGGGCATGGGATTTTGACATGTTCCCCAAACCAAAAGGAATGAGTGGGAAACAATCATGGAAACAGATAGAAGCACTTGCACTTGAATGAGTTTCAAGCATGCTTGGGTATTCGTGTGATCTGAGTGACTCAGGTTTGGAATACAACTGTCGCGTGGTGCACCGCGACCTCCAGGCACCCCGGAGTTTCTGAAAAAAAATTTTCTGCGATTTTCACGAAACCACTTTTCTTCAACTTGATTTGGGCTAAAAATCCATCCCTGAAAATAAAAATTATCTGAGTAGTGTGGAAATGCTGATCCTTACCCTACCTGGGGTGTCCACTGAGTATTCCGCGAACTCTATCTGAAGTTCTCTGGGCATGGGATTTTGACATGTTCCCCAAACCAAAAGGAATGAGTGGGAAACAATCATGGAAACAGATAGAAGCACTTGCATTTGAATGAGATTCAAGCATGCTGGGGTATTCGTGTTATCTGAGTGACTCAGTTTTGGAATACAACTGTCGCGTGGTGCACCGTGACCTCCAGGCACCCCGGAGTTTCTGAAAAAAAATTTTCTGCGATTTTCACGAAACCACTTTTCTTCAACTTGATTTGGGCTAAAAATCCATCCCTGAAAATAAAAATTCTCTGAGTAGTGTGGAAATGCTGATCCTTACCCTACCTGGGGTGTCCACTGAGTATTCCGCGAACTCTATCTGAAGTTCTCTGGGCATGGGATTTTGACATGTTCCCCAAACCAAAAGGATTGAGTGGGAAACAATCATGGAAACAGATAGAAGCACTTGCATTCGAATGAGTTTCAAGCATGCTTGGGTATTCGTGTGATCTGAGTGACTCAGTTTTGGAATACAACTGTCGCGTGGTGCACCGCGACCTCCAGGCACCCCGGAGTTTCTGAAAAAAAAATTTCTGCGATTTTCACGAAACCACTTTTCTTCAACTTGATTTGGGCAAAAAATCCATCCCTGAAAATAAAAATTCTCTGAGTAGTGTGGAAATGCTGATCCTTACCCTACCTGGGGTGTCCACTGAGTATTCCACGAACTCTATCTGAAGTTCTCTGGGCATGGGATTTTGAAATGTTCCCCAAACCAAAAGGAATGAGTGGGAAACAATCATGGAAACAGATAGAAGCACTTGCATTTGAATGAGTTTCAAGCATGCTTGGGTATTCGTGTGATCTGAGTGACTCAGTTTTGGAATACAACTGTCGCGTGGTGCACCGCGACCTCCAGGCACCCCGGGGTTTCTGAAAAAAAAGTTTCTGCGATTTTCACGAAACCACTTTTCTTCAACTTGATTTGGGCTAAAAATCCATCCCTGAAAATAAAAATTCTCTGAGTAGTGTGGAAATGCTGATCCTTACCCTACCTGGGGTGTCCACTGAGCATTTCCGCGAACTCTATCTGAAGTTCTCTGGGCATGGGATTTTGACATGTTCCCCAAACCAAAAGGAATAAGTGGGAAACAATCAAGGAAACAGATAGAGGCACTTGCATTTGAATGAGTTTCAAGCATGCTTGGGTATTCGTGTGATCTGAGTGACTCAGTTTTGGAATACAACTGTCGCGTGGTGCACCGCGACCTCCAGGCACCCCGGAGTTTCTGAAAAAAAATTTTCTGCGATTTTCACGAAACCACTTTTCTTCAACTTGATTTGGGCTAAAACTCCATCCCTGAAAATAAAAATTCTCTGAGTAGTGTGGAAATGCTGATCCTTACCCTACCTGGGGTGTCCACTGAGTATTCCGCGAACTCTATCTGAAGTTCTCTGGGCATGGGATTTTGAAATGTTCCCCAAAACCAAAAGGAATAAGTGGGAAACAATCAAGGAAACAGATAGAAGCACTTGCATTTGAATGAGTTTCAAGCATGCTTGGGTATTCGTGTGATCTGAGTGACTCAGTTATGGAATACAACTGTCGCGTGGTGCACCGCGACCTCCAGGCACCCCGGAGTTTCTGAAAAAAAATTTTCTGCGATTTTCACGAAACCACTTTTCTTCAGCTTGATTTGGGCTAAAAATCCATCCCTAAAAATAAAAACTCTCTGAGTAGTGTGGAAATGCTGATCCTTACCCTACCTGGGGTGTCCACTGAGCATTTCCGCGAACTCTATCTGAAGTTCTCTGGGCATGGTATTTTGACATGTTCCCAAAACCAAAAGGAATGAGTGGGAAACAATCATGGAAACAGATAGAAACACTTGTATTTGAATGAGTTTCAAGCATGCTTGGGTATTCGTGTGATCTGAGTGACTCAGTTTTGGAATACAACTGTCGCGTGGTGCACCGCGACCTCCAGGCACCCCGGAGTTTCTGAAAAAAAATTTTCTGCGATTTTCATGAAACCACTTTTCTTCAACTTGATTTTGGCTAAAAATCCATCCCTAAAAATAAAAACTCTCTGAGTAGTGTGGAAATGCTGATCCTTACCCTACCTGGGGTGTCCACTGAGCATTTCCGCGAACTCTATCTGAAGGTCTCTGGGCATGGTATTTTGACATGTTCACCAAACCAAAAGGAATGAGTGGGAAACAATCATGGAAACAGATAGAAGCACTTGCATTTGAATGAGATTCAAGCATGCTTGGGTATTTGTGTGATCTGAGTGACTCAGTTTTGGAATACAACTGTCGCGTGGTGCACCGCGACCTCCAGGCACCCCGGAGTTTCTGAAAAAAAATTTTCTGCGATTTTCACGAAACCACTTTTCTTCAACTTGATTTGGGCTAAAAATCCATCCCTAAAAATAAAAACTCTCTGAGTAGTGTGGAAATGCTGATCCTTACCCTACCTGGGGTGTCCACTGAGTATTCCACGAACTCTATCTGAAGTTCTCTGGGCATGGTATTTTGACATGTTCCCCAAACCAAAAGGAATGAGTGGGAAACAATCAAGGAATCAGATAGAAACACTTGTATTTGAATGAGTTTCAAGCATGCTTGGGTATTCGTGTGATCTGAGTGACTCTGTTTTGGAATACAACTGTCGCGTGGTGCACCGTGACCTCCAGGCACCCCGGAATTTCTGAAAAAAAATTTTCTGCGATTTTCACGAAACCACTTTTCTTCAACTTGATTTGGGCTAAAAATCCATCCCTGAAAATAAAAATTCTCTGAGTAGTGTGGAAATGCTGATCCTTACCCTACCTGGGGTGTCCACTGAGTATTCCGCGACCTCTATCTGAAGTTCTCTGGGCATGGGATTTTGACATGTTCCCAAACCAAAAGGAATAAGTGGGAAACAATCAAGGAAACAGATAGAAGCACTTGCATTTGAATGAGTTTCAAGCATGCTTGGGTATTCGTGTGATCTGAGTGAAACAGTTTTGGAATACAACTGTCGCGTGGTGCACCGCGACCTCCAGGCACCCCGGAGTTTCTGAAAAAAAATTTTCTGCGATTTTCATGAAACCACGTTTCTTCAACTTGATTTGGGCTAAAAATCCATCCCTAAAAATAAAAACTCTCTGAGTAGTGTGGAAATGCTGATCCTTACCCTACCTGGGGTGTCCACTGAGCATTTCCGCGAACTCTATCTGAAGTTCTCTGGGCATGGTATTTTGACATGTTCACCAAACCAAAAGGAATGAGTGGGAAGCAATCATGGAAACAGATAGAAGCACTTGCATTTGAATGAGATTCAAGCATGCTTGGGTATTCGTGTGATCTGAGTGACTCAGTTTTGGAATACAACTGTCGCGTGGTGCACCGCGACCTCCAGGCACCCCGGAGTTTCTGAAAAAAAATTTTCTGCGATTTTCACGAAACCACTTTTCTTCAACTTGATTTGGGCTAAAAATCCATCCCTAAAAATAAAAACTCTCTGAGTAGTGTGGAAATGCTGATCCTTACCCTATCTGGGGTGTCCACTGAGCATTTCCACGAACTCTATCTGAAGTTCTCTGGGCATGGTATTTTGACATGTACCCCAAACCAAAAGGAATGAGTGGGAAACAATCATGGAAACAGATAGAAGCACTTGCATTTGAATGAATTTCAAGCATGCTTGGGTATTCGTGTGATCTGAGTGACTCAGTTTTGGAATACAAATGTCGCGTGGTGCACCGCGACCTCCAGGCATCCCGGAGTTTCTGAAAAAAAAATTTCTGCGATTTTCACGAAACCACTTTCCTTCAACTTGATTTGGGCAAAAAATCCATCCCTGAAAATAAAAATTCTCTGAGTAGTGTGGAAATGCTGATCCTTACCCTACCTGGGGTGTCCACTGAGTATTCCGCAAACTCTATCTGAAGTTCTCTGGGCATGGGATTTTGACATGTTCACCAAACCAAAAGGAATGAGTGGGAAACAATCATGGAAACAGATAGAAGCACTTGCATTTGAATGAGATTCAAGCATGCTTGGGTATTCGTGTGATCTGAGTGGCTCAGTTTTGGAATACAACTGTCGCGTGGTGCACCGTGACTTCCAGGTACCCCGGAGTTTCTGAAAAAAAATTTTCTGCGATTTTCACGAAACCACTTTTCTTCAACTTGATTTGGGCTAAAAACCCATCCCTGAAAATAAAAATTCTCTGAGTAGTGTGGAAATGCTGATCCTTACCCTACCTGGGGAGTCCACTGAGCATTTCCGCGAACTCTAGTTGAAGTTCTCTGGGCATGGTATTTTGCCATGTTCCCCAAACCAAAAGGAATGAGTGGGAAACAATCATGGAAACAGATAGAAGCACTTGCATTTGAATGAGTTTCAAGCATGCTTGGGTATTCGTGTGATCTGAGTGACTCAGTTTTGGAATACAAATGTCGTGTGGTGCACCGCGACCTCCAGGCACCCCGGATTTCTGAAAAAAAATTTTCTGCGATTTTCACGAAACCACTTTTCTTCAACTTGATTTGGGCTAAAAATCCATCCCTGAAAATAAAAATTCTCTGAGTAGTGCGGAAATGCTGATCCTTACCCTACCTGGGGTGTCCACTGAGTATTCCGCGAACTCTATCTGAAGTTCTCTGGGCATGGGATTTTGACATGTTCCCCAAACCAAAAGGAATGAGTGGGAAACAATCATGAAAACAGATATAAGCACTTGCATTCGAATGAGTTTCAAGCATGCTTGGGTATTCGTGTGATCTGAGTGACTCAGTTTTGGAATACAACTGTCGCGTGGTGCACCGCGACCTCCAGGCACCCCGGAGTTTCTGAAAAAAAATTTTCTGCGATTTTCACGAAACCACTTTTCTTCAACTTGATTTGGGCTAAAATTCCATCCCTGAAAATAAAAATTCCCTGAGTAGTGTGGAAATGCTGATCCTTACCCTACCTGGGGTGTCCACTGAGTATTCCGCGAACTCTATCTGAAGTTCTCTGGGCATGGGATTTTGAAATGTTCCCCAAACCAAAAGGAATGAGTGGGAAACAATCATGGAAACAGATAGAAGCACTTGCATTTGAATGAATTTCAAGCATGCTTGGGTATTCGTGTGATCTGAGTGACTCAGTTTTGGAATCCAAATGTCGCGTGGTGCACCGCGACCTCCAGGCATCCCGGAGTTTCTGAAAAAAAATTTTCTGCGATTTTCACGAAACCACTTTCCTTCAACTTGATTTGGGCAAAAAATCCATCCCTGAAAATAAAAATTCTCTGAGTAGTGTGGAAATGCTGATCCTTACCCTACCTGGGGTGTCCACTGAGTATTCCGCAAACTCTATCTGAAGTTCTCTGGGCATGGGATTTTGACATGTTCACCAAACCAAAAGGAATGAGTGGGAAACAATCATGGAAACAGATAGAAGCACTTGCATTTGAATGAGATTCAAGCATGCTTGGGTATTCGTGTGATCTGAGTGGCTCAGTTTTGGAATACAACTGTCGCGTGGTGCACCGCGACCTCCAGGCACCCCGGAGTTTCTGAAAAAAAATTTTCTGCGATTTTCACGAAACCACTTTTCTTCAACTTGATTTGGGCTAAAAATCCATCCCTGAAAATAAAAATTCTCTGAGTAGTGTGGAAATGCTGATCCTTACCCTACCTGGGAAGTCCACTGAGCATTTCCGCGAACTCTAGTTGAAGTTCTCTGGGCATGGGATTTTGAAATGTTCCCCAAACCAAAAGGAATGAGTGGGAAACAATCATGGAAACAGATAGAAGCACTTGCATTTGAATGAGTTTCAAGCATGCTTGGGTATTCGTGTGATCTGAGTGACTCAGTTTTGGAATACAACTGTCGCGTGGTGCACCGCGACCTCCAGGCACCCCGGAGTTTCTGAAAAAAAATTTTCTGCGATTTTCACGAAACCACTTTTCTTCAACTTGATTTGGGCTAAAAATCTATCCCTGAAAATAAAAATTCTATGAGTATTGTGGAAATGCTGATCCTTACCCTAGCTGGGGTGTCCACTGAACATTTCCGCGAACTCTATCTGAAGTTCTCTGGGCATGGTATTTTGCCATGTTCCCCAAACCAAAAGGAATGAGTGGGAAACAATCAAGGAAACAGATAGAAGCACTTGCATTTGAATGAGTTTCAAGCATGCTTGGGTATTCGTGTGATCTGAGTGACTCAGTTTTGGAATACAAATGTCGCGTGGTGCACCGCGACCTCCAGGCACCCCGGAGTTTCTGAAAAAAAATTTTCTGCGATTTTCACGAAACCACTTTTCTTCAACTTGATTTGGGCTAAAAATCCATCCCTAAAAATAAAAACTCTCTGAGTAGTGTGGAAATGCTGATCCTTACCCTACCTGGGGTGTCCACTGAGTATTCCACGAACTCTATCTGAAGTTCTCTGGGCATGGTATTTTGACATGTTCCCCAAACCAAAAGGAATGAGTGGGAAACAATCAAGGAATCAGATAGAAACACTTGTATTTGAATGAGTTTCAAGCATGCCTGGGTATTCGTGTGATCTGAGTGACTCTGTTTTGGAATACAACTGTCGTGTGGTGCACCGTGACCTCCAGGCACCCCGGAGTTTCTGAAAAAAATTTTTCTGCGATTTTCACGAAACCACTTTTCTTCAACTTGATTTGGGCTAAAAATCCATCCCTGAAAATAAAAATTCTCTGAGTAGTGTGGAAATGCTGATCCTTACCCTACCTGGGGTGTCCACTGAGTATTCCGCGAACTCTATCTGAAGTTCTCTGGGCATGGGATTTTGACATGTTCCCCAAACCAAAAGGAATGAGTGGGAAACAATCATGGAAACAGATAGAAGCACTTGCATTCGAATGAGTTTCAAGCATGCTTGGGTATTCGTGTGATCTGAGTGACTCAGTTTTGGAATACAACTGTCGCGTGGTGCACCCCGACCTCCAGGCACCCCGGAGTTTCTGAAAAAAAATTTTCTGCGATTTTCACGAAACCAGTTTTCTTCAACTTGATTTGGGCTAAAAATCCATCCCTGAAAATAAAAATTCTCTGAGTAGTGTGGAAATGCTGATCCTTACCCTACCTGGGGTGTCCACTGAGTATTCCGCGAACTCTATCTGAAGTTCTCTGGGCATGGGATTTTGACATGTTCCCCAAACCAAAAGGAATGAGTGGGAAACAATCATGGAAACAGATAGAAGCACTTGCATTCAAATGAGTTTCAAGCATGCTTGGGTATTCGTGTGATCTGAGTGACTCAGTTTTGGAATACAACTGTCGCGTGGTGCACCGCGACCTCCAGGCACCCCGGAGTTTCTGAAAAAAAATTTTCTGCGATTTTCACGAAACCACTTTTCTTCAACTTGATTTGGGCTAAAAATCCATCCCTGAAAAAAAAAATTCTCTGAGTAGTGTGGAAATGCTGATCCTTACCCTACCTGGGGTGTCCACTGAGCATTTCCGCGAACTCTATCTGAAGTTCTCTGGGCATGGGATTTTGACATGTTCCCCAAACCAAAAGGAATAAGTGGGAAACAATCATGGAAACAGATAGAAGCACTTGCATTTGAATGAGTTTCAAGCATGCTTGGGTATTCATGTGATCTGAGTGACTCAGTTTTGGAATACAACTGTCGCGTGGTGCACCGCGACCTCCAGGCACCCCGGAGTTTCTGAAAAAAAATTTTCTGCGATTTTCACGAAACCACTTTTCTTCAACTTGATTTGGGCTAAAACTCCATCCCTGAAAATAAAAATTCTCTGAGTAGTGTGGAAATGCTGATCCTTACCCTACCTGGGGTGTCCACTGAGTATTCCGCGAACTCTATCTGAAGTTCTCTGGGCATGGGATTTTGAAATGTTCCCCAAACCAAAAGGAATGAGTGGGAAACAATCATGGAAACAGATAGAAGCACTTGCATTTGAATGAATTTCAAGCATGCTTGGGTATTCGTGTGATCTGAGTGACTCAGTCTTGGAATCCAAATGTCGCGTGGTGCACCGCGACCTCCAGGCATCCCGGAGTTTCTGAAAAAAAATTTTCTGCGATTTTCACGAAACCACTTTCCTTCAACTTGATTTGGGCAAAAAATCCATCCCTGAAAATAAAAATTCTCTGAGTAGTGTGGAAATGCTGATCCTTACCCTACCTGGGGTGTCCACTGAGTATTCCGCAAACTCTATCTGAAGTTCTCTGGGCATGGGATTTTGACATGTTCACCAAACCAAAAGGAATGAGTGGGAAACAATCATGGAAACAGATAGAAGCACTTGCATTTGAATGAGATTCAAGCATGCTTGGGTATTCGTGTGATCTGAGTGGCTCAGTTTTGGAATACAACTGTCGCGTGGTGCACCGCGACCTCCAGGCACCCCGGAGTTTCTGAAAAAAAATTTTCTGCGATTTTCACGAAACCACTTTTCTTCAACTTGATTTGGGCTAAAAATCCATCCCTGAAAATAAAAATTCTCTGAGTAGTGTGGAAATGCTGATCCTTACCCTACCTGGGGTGTCCACTGAGTATTCCGCGAACTCTATCTGAAGTTCTCTGGGCATGGGATTTTGACATGTTCCCCAAACCAAAAGGAATGAGTGGGAAACAATCATGGAAACAGATAGAAGCACTTGCATTCGAATGAGTTTCAAGCATGCTTGGGTATTCGTGTGATCTGAGTGACTCAGTTTTGGAATACAACTGTCGCGTGGTGCACCCCGACCTCCAGGCACCCCGGAGTTTCTGAAAAAAAATTTTCTGCGATTTTCACGAAACCAGTTTTCTTCAACTTGATTTGGGCTAAAAATCCATCCCTGAAAATAAAAATTCTCTGAGTAGTGTGGAAATGCTGATCCTTACCCTACCTGGGGTGTCCACTGAGTATTCCGCGAACTCTATCTGAAGTTCTCTGGGCATGGGATTTTGACATGTTCCCCAAACCAAAAGGAATGAGTGGGAAACAATCATGGAAACAGATAGAAGCACTTGCATTCAAATGAGTTTCAAGCATGCTTGGGTATTCGTGTGATCTGAGTGACTCAGTTTTGGAATACAACTGTCGCGTGGTGCACCGCGACCTCCAGGCACCCCGGAGTTTCTGAAAAAAAATTTTCTGCGATTTTCACGAAACCACTTTTCTTCAACTTGATTTGGGCTAAAAATCCATCCCTGAAAAAAAAAATTCTCTGAGTAGTGTGGAAATGCTGATCCTTACCCTACCTGGGGTGTCCACTGAGCATTTCCGCGAACTCTATCTGAAGTTCTCTGGGCATGGGATTTTGACATGTTCCCCAAACCAAAAGGAATAAGTGGGAAACAATCAAGGAAACAGATAGAAGCACTTGCATTTGAATGAGTTTCAAGCATGCTTGGGTATTCATGTGATCTGAGTGACTCAGTTTTGGAATACAACTGTCGCGTGGTGCACCGCGACCTCCAGGCACCCCGGAGTTTCTGAAAAAAAATTTTCTGCGATTTTCACGAAACCACTTTTCTTCAACTTGATTTGGGCTAAAACTCCATCCCTGAAAATAAAAATTCTCTGAGTAGTGTGGAAATGCTGATCCTTACCCTACCTGGGGTGTCCACTGAGTATTCCGCGAACTCTATCTGAAGTTCTCTGGGCATGGGATTTTGAAATGTTCCCCAAACCAAAAGGAATGAGTGGGAAACAATCATGGAAACAGATAGAAGCACTTGCATTTGAATGAATTTCAAGCATGCTTGGGTATTCGTGTGATCTGAGTGACTCAGTTTTGGAATCCAAATGTCGCGTGGTGCACCGCGACCTCCAGGCATCCCGGAGTTTCTGAAAAAAAATTTTCTGCGATTTTCACGAAACCACTTTCCTTCAACTTGATTTGGGCAAAAAATCCATCCCTGAAAATAAAAATTCTCTGAGTAGTGTGGAAATGCTGATCCTTACCCTACCTGGGGTGTCCACTGAGTATTCCGCAAACTCTATCTGAAGTTCTCTGGGCATGGGATTTTGACATGTTCACCAAACCAAAAGGAATGAGTGGGAAACAATCATGGAAACAGATAGAAGCACTTGCATTTGAATGAGATTCAAGCATGCTTGGGTATTCGTGTGATCTGAGTGGCTCAGTTTTGGAATACAACTGTCGCGTGGTGCACCGCGACCTCCAGGCACCCCGGAGTTTCTGAAAAAAAATTTTCTGCGATTTTCACGAAACCACTTTTCTTCAACTTGATTTGGGCTAAAAATCCATCCCTGAAAATAAAAATTCTCTGAGTAGTGTGGAAATGCTGATCCTTACCCTACCTGGGAAGTCCACTGAGCATTTCCGCGAACTCTAGTTGAAGTTCTCTGGGCATGGGATTTTGAAATGTTCCCCAAACCAAAAGGAATGAGTGGGAAACAATCAAGGAAACAGATAGAAGCACTTGCATTTGAATGAGTTTCAAGCATGCTTGGGTATTCGTGTGATCTGAGTGACTCAGTTTTGGAATACAAATGTCGCGTGGTGCACCGCGACCTCCAGGCACCCCGGAGTTTCTGAAAAAAAATTTTCTGCGATTTTCACGAAACCACTTTTCTTCAACTTGATTTGGGCTAAAAATCCATCCCTAAAAATAAAAACTCTCTGAGTAGTGTGGAAATGCTGATCCTTACCCAACCTGGGGTGTCCACTGAGCATTTCCGCGAACTCTATCTGAAGTTCTCTGGGCATGGTATTTTGACATGTTCACCAAACCAAAAGGAATGAGTGGGAAACAATCATGGAAACAGATAGAAGCACTTGCATTTGAATGAGATTCAAGCATGCTTGGGTATTCGTGTGATCTGAGTGACTCAGTTTTGGAATACAACTGTCGCGTGGTGCACCGCGACCTACAGGCACCCCGGAGTTTCTGAAAAAAAAATTTCTGCGATTTTCACGAAACCACTTTTCTTCAACTTGATTTGGGCTAAAAATCCATCCCTAAAAATAAAAACTCTCTGAGTAGTGTGGAAATGCTGATCCTTACCCTACCTGGGGTGTCCACTGAGTATTCCACGAACTCTATCTGAAGTTCTCTGGGCATGGTATTTTGACATGTTCCCCAAACCAAAAGGAATGAGTGGGAAACAATCAAGGAATCAGATAGAAACACTTGTATTTGAATGAGTTTCAAGCATGCCTGGGTATTCGTGTGATCTGAGTGACTCTGTTTTGGAATACAACTGTTGTGTGGTGCACCGTGACCTCCAGGCACCCCGGAGTTTCTGAAAAAAAATTTTCTGCGATTTTCACGAAACCACTTTTCTTCAACTTGATTTGGGCTAAAAATCCATCCCTGAAAATAAAAATTCTCTGAGTAGTGTGGAAATGCTGATCCTTACCCTACCTGGGGTGTCCACTGAGTATTCCGCGAACTCTATCTGAAGTTCTCTGGGCATGGGATTTTGACATGTTCCCCAAACCAAAAGGAATGAGTGGGAAACAATCATGGAAACAGATAGAAGCACTTGCATTCGAATGAGTTTCAAGCATGCTTGGGTATTCGTGTGATCTGAGTGACTCAGTTTTGGAATACAACTGTCGCGTGGTGCACCCCGACCTCCAGGCACCCCGGAGTTTCTGAAAAAAAATTTTCTGCGATTTTCACGAAACCACTTTTCTTCAACTTGATTTGGGCTAAAAATCCATCCCTGAAAATAAAAATTCTCTGAGTAGTGTGGAAATGCTGATCCTTACCCTACCTGGGGTGTCCACTGAGTATTCCGCGAACTCTATCTGAAGTTCTCTGGGCATGGGATTTTGACATGTTCCCCAAACCAAAAGGAATGAGTGGGAAACAATCATGGAAACAGATAGAAGCACTTGCATTCGAATGAGTTTCAAGCATGCTTGGGTATTCGTGTGATCTGAGTGACTCAGTTTTGGAATACAACTGTCGCGTGGTGCACCCCGACCTCCAGGCACCCCGGAGTTTCTGAAAAAAAATTTTCTGCGATTTTCACGAAACCAGTTTTCTTCAACTTGATTTGGGCTAAAAATCCATCCCTGAAAATAAAAATTCTCTGAGTAGTGTGGAAATGCTGATCCTTACCCTACCTGGGGTGTCCACTGAGTATTCCGCGAACTCTATCTGAAGTTCTCTGGGCATGGGATTTTGACATGTTCCCCAAACCAAAAGGAATGAGTGGGAAACAATCATGGAAACAGATAGAAGCACTTGCATTCAAATGAGTTTCAAGCATGCTTGGGTATTCGTGTGATCTGAGTGACTCAGTTTTGGAATACAACTGTCGCGTGGTGCACCGCGACCTCCAGGCACCCCGGAGTTTCTGAAAAAAAATTTTCTGCGATTTTCACGAAACCACTTTTCTTCAACTTGATTTGGGCTAAAAATCCATCCCTGAAAAAAAAAATTCTCTGAGTAGTGTGGAAATGCTGATCCTTACCCTACCTGGGGTGTCCACTGAGCATTTCCGCGAACTCTATCTGAAGTTCTCTGGGCATGGGATTTTGACATGTTCCCCAAACCAAAAGGAATAAGTGGGAAACAATCAAGGAAACAGATAGAAGCACTTGCATTTGAATGAGTTTCAAGCATGCTTGGGTATTCATGTGATCTGAGTGACTCAGTTTTGGAATACAACTGTCGCGTGGTGCACCGCGACCTCCAGGCACCCCGGAGTTTCTGAAAAAAAATTTTCTGCGATTTTCACGAAACCACTTTTCTTCAACTTGATTTGGGCTAAAACTCCATCCCTGAAAATAAAAATTCTCTGAGTAGTGTGGAAATGCTGATCCTTACCCTACCTGGGGTGTCCACTGAGCATTTCCGCGAACTCTATCTGAAGTTCTCTGGGCATGGGATTTTGACATGTTCCCCAAACCAAAAGGAATAAGTGGGAAACAATCAAGGAAACAGATAGAAACACTTGTATTTGAATGAGTTTCAAGCATGCTTGGGTATTCGTGTGATCTGAGTGACTCTGTTTTGGAATACAACTGTCGCGTGGTGCACCGTGACCTCCAGGCACCCCGGAGTTTCTGAAAA
Source organism: Lepisosteus oculatus (assembly GCF_040954835.1). Classification (NCBI taxonomy): domain Eukaryota; kingdom Metazoa; phylum Chordata; class Actinopteri; order Semionotiformes; family Lepisosteidae; genus Lepisosteus; species Lepisosteus oculatus. The sequence goes on along the minus strand of NC_090699.1, from coordinate 11,650,230 downwards.
AAAATGTTCTGCGATTTTTACGAAACCACTTTTCTTCAACTTGATTTGGGCTAAAAATCCATCCCTGAAAATAAAAATTCTCTGAGTAGTGTGGAAATGCTGATCCTTACCCTACCTGGGGTGTCCACTGAGTATTCCGCGAACTCTATCTGAAGTTCTCTGGGAATGGGATTTTGAAATGTTCCCCAATCCAAAAGGAATAAGTGGGAAACAATCAAGGAAACAGATAGAAGCACTTGCATTTGAATGAGTTTCAAGCATGCTTGGGTATTCGTGTGATCTGAGTGACTCAGTTTTGGAATACAACTGTCGCGTGGTGCACCGCGACCTCCAGGCACCCCGGAGTTACTGAAAAAAAAATTTCTGCGATTTTCACGAAACCACTTTTCTTCAACTTGATTTGGGCTAAAAATCCATCCCTGAAAATAAAAATTCTCTGAGTAGTGTGGAAATGCTGTTCCTTACCCTACCTGGGGTGTCCACTGAGTATTCCACGAACTCTATCTGAAGTTCTCTGGGCATGGTATTTTGACATGTTCCCCAAACCAAAAGGAATGAGTGGGAAACAATCAAGGAATCAGATAGAAACACTTGTATTTGAATGAGTTTCAAGCATGCTTGGGTATTCGTGTGATCTGAGTGACTCTGTTTTGGAATACAACTGTCGTGTGGTGCACCGTGACCTCCAGGCACCCCGGAGTTTCTGAAAAAAAAATTTCTGCGATTTTCACGAAACCACTTTTCTTCAACTTGATTTGGGCTAAAAATCCATCCCTGAAAATAAAAATTCTCTGAGTAGTGTGGAAATGCTGATCCTTACCCTACCTGGGGTGTCCACTGAGTATTCCGCGAACTCTATCTGAAGTTCTCTGGGCATGGGATTTTGACATGTTCCCCAAACCAAAAGGAATGAGTGGGAAACAATCATGGAAACAGATAGAAGCACTTGCATTCGAATGAGTTTCAAGCATGCTTGGGTATTCGTGTGATCTGAGTGACTCAGTTTTGGAATACAACTGTCGCGTGGTGCACCCCGACCTCCAGGCACCCCGGAGTTTCTGAAAAAAAATTTTCTGCGATTTTCACGAAACCAGTTTTCTTCAACTTGATTTGGGCTAAAAATCCATCCCTGAAAAAAAAAATTCTCTGAGTAGTGTGGAAATGCTGATCCTTACCCTACCTGGGGTGTCCACTGAGCATTTCCGCGAACTCTATCTGAAGTTCTCTGGGCATGGGATTTTGACATGTTCCCCAAACCAAAAGGAATAAGTGGGAAACAATCAAGGAAACAGATAGAAGCACTTGCATTTGAATGAGTTTCAAGCATGCTTGGGTATTCGTGTGATCTGAGTGACTCAGTTTTGGAATACAACTGTCGCGTGGTGCACCGCGACCTCCAGGCACCCCGGAGTTTCTGAAAAAAAATTTTCTGCGATTTTCACGAAACCACTTTTCTTCAACTTGATTTGGGCTAAAACTCCATCCCTGAAAATAAAAATTCTCTGAGTAGTGTGGAAATGCTGATCCTTACCCTACCTGGGGTGTCCACTGAGCATTTCCGCGAACTCTATCTGAAGTTCTCTGGGCATGGGATTTTGACATGTTCCCCAAACCAAAAGGAATAAGTGGGAAACAATCAAGGAAACAGATAGAAACACTTGTATTTGAATGAGTTTCAAGCATGCTTGGGTATTCGTGTGATCTGAGTGACTCTGTTTTGGAATACAACTGTCGCGTGGTGCACCGTGACCTCCAGGCACCCCGGAGTTTCTGAAAAAAAATGTTCTGCGATTTTTACGAAACCACTTTTCTTCAACTTGATTTGGGCTAAAAATCCATCCCTGAAAATAAAAATTCTCTGAGTAGTGTGGAAATGCTGATCCTTACCCTACCTGGGGTGTCCACTGAGTATTCCGCGAACTCTATCTGAAGTTCTCTGGGAATGGGATTTTGAAATGTTCCCCAATCCAAAAGGAATAAGTGGGAAACAATCAAGGAAACAGATAGAAGCACTTGCATTTGAATGAGTTTCAAGCATGCTTGGGTATTCGTGTGATCTGAGTGACTCAGTTTTGGAATACAACTGTCGCGTGGTGCACCGCGACCTCCAGGCACCCCGGAGTTTCTGAAAAAAAAATTTCTGCGATTTTCACGAAACCACTTTCCTTCAACTTGATTTGGGCTAAAAATCCATCCCTGAAAATAAAAATTCTCTGAGTAGTGTGGAAATGCTGATCCTTACCCTACCTGGGGTGTCCACTGAGCATTTCCGCGAACTCTATCTGAAGTTCTCTGGGCATGGGATTTTGACATGTTCCCCATACCAAAAGGAATAAGTGGGAAACAATCAAGGAAACAGATAGAAACAATTGTATTTGAATGAGTTTCAAGCATGCTTGGGTATTCGTGTGATCTGAGTGACTCAGTTTTGGAATACAACTGTCGCGTGGTGCACCGCGACCTCCAGGCACCCCGGAATTTCTGAAAAAAAATTTTCTGCGATTTTCACGAAACCACTTTTCTTCAACTTGATTTGGGCTAAAAATCCATCCCTGAAAATAAAAATTCTCTGAGTAGTGTGGAAATGCTGATCCTTACCCTACCTGGGGTGTCCACTGAGCATTTCCGCGAACTCTATCTGAAGTTCTCTGGGCATGGGATTTTGACATGTTCCCCAAACCAAAAGGAATAAGTGGGAAACAATCAAGGAAACAGATAGAAACACTTGTATTTGAATGAGTTTCAAGCATGCTTGGGTATTCGTGTGATCTGAGTGACTCTGTTTTGGAATACAACTGTCGCGTGGTGCACCGTGACCTCCAGGCACCCCGGAGTTTCTGAAAAAAAAATGTTCTGCGATTTTCACGAAACCACTTTCCTTCAACTTGATTTGGGCTAAAAATCCATCCCTAAAAATAAAAACTCTCTGAGTAGTGTGGAAATGCTGATCCTTACCCTACCTGGGGTGTCCACTGAGTATTCCACGAACTCTATCTGAAGTTCTCTGGGCATGGTATTTTGACATGTTCCCCAAACCAAAAGGAATGAGTGGGAAACAATCAAGGAATCAGATAGAAACACTTGTATTTGAATGAGTTTCAAGCATGCTTGGGTATTCGTGTGATCTGAGTGACTCTGTTTTGGAATACAACTGTCGTGTGGTGCACCGTGACCTCCAGGCACCCCGGAGTTTCTGAAAAAAAATTTTCTGCGATTTTCACGAAACCACTTTTCTTCAACTTGATTTGGGCTAAAAATCCATCCCTGAAAATAAAAATTCTCTGAGTAGTGTGGAAATGCTGATCCTTACCCTACCTGGGGTGTCCACTGAGTATTCCGCGAACTCTATCTGAAGTTCTCTGGGCATGGGATTTTGACATGTTCCCCAAACCAAAAGGAATGAGTGGGAAACAATCATGGAAACAGATAGAAGCACTTGCATTCGAATGAGTTTCAAGCATGCTTGGGTATTCGTGTGATCTGAGTGACTCAGTTTTGGAATACAACTGTCGCGTGGTGCACCCCGACCTCCAGGCACCCCGGAGTTTCTGAAAAAAAATTTTCTGCGATTTTCACGAAACCAGTTTTCTTCAACTTGATTTGGGCTAAAAATCCATCCCTGAAAAAAAAAATTCTCTGAGTAGTGTGGAAATGCTGATCCTTACCCTACCTGGGGTGTCCACTGAGCATTTCCACGAACTCTATCTGAAGTTCTCTGGGCATGGGATTTTGACATGTTCCCCAAACCAAAAGGAATAAGTGGGAAACAATCAAGGAAACAGATAGAAGCACTTGCATTTGAATGAGTTTCAAGCATGCTTGGGTATTCATGTGATCTGAGTGACTCAGTTTTGGAATACAACTGTCGCGTGGTGCACCGCGACCTCCAGGCACCCCGGAGTTTCTGAAAAAAAATTTTCTGCGATTTTCACGAAACCACTTTTCTTCAACTTGATTTGGGCTAAAACTCCATCCCTGAAAATAAAAATTCTCTGAGTAGTGTGGAAATGCTGATCCTTACCCTACCTGGGGTGTCCACTGAGCATTTCCGCGAACTCTATCTGAAGTTCTCTGGGCATGGGATTTTGACATGTTCCCCAAACCAAAAGGAATAAGTGGGAAACAATCAAGGAAACAGATAGAAACACTTGTATTTGAATGAGTTTCAAGCATGCTTGGGTATTCGTGTGATCTGAGTGACTCTGTTTTGGAATACAACTGTCGCGTGGTGCACCGTGACCTCCAGGCACCCCGGAGTTTCTGAAAAAAAAATGTTCTGCGATTTTCACGAAACCACTTTCCTTCAACTTGATTTGGGCAAAAAATCCATCCCTGAAAATAAAAATTCTCTGAGTAGTGTGGAAATGCTGATCCTTACCCTACCTGGGGTGTCCACTGAGCATTTCCGCGAACTCTATCTGAAGTTCTCTGGGCATGGGATTTTGACATGTTCCCCAAACCAAAAGGAATAAGTGGGAAACAATCAAGGAAACAGATAGAAACACTTGTATTTGAATGAGTTTCAAGCATGCTTGGGTATTCGTGTGATCTGAGTGACTCTGTTTTGGAATACAACTGTCGCGTGGTGCACCGTGACCTCCAGGCACCCCGGAGTTTCTGAAAAAAAAATGTTCTGCGATTTTCACGAAACCACTTTCCTTCAACTTGATTTGGGCAAAAAATCCATCCCTGAAAATAAAAATTCTCTGAGTAGTGTGGAAATGCTGATCCTTACCCTACCTGGGGTGTCCACTGAGTATTCTGCGAACTCTATCTGAAGTTCTCTGGGCATGGGATTTTGAAATGTTCCCCAAACCAAAAGGAATGAGTGGGAAACAATCATGGAAACAGATAGAAGCACTTGCATTTGAATGAGTTTCAAGCATGCTTGGGTATTCGTGTGATCTGAGTGACTCAGTTTTGGAATACAAATGTCGCGTGGTGCACCGCGACCTCCAGGCATCCCGGAGTTTCTGAAAAAAAATTTTCTGCGATTTTCACGAAACCACTTTCCTTCAACTTGATTTGGGCAAAAAATCCATCCCTAAAAATAAAAATTTTCTGAGTAGTGTGGAAATGCTGATCCTTACCCTACCTGGGGTGTCCACTGAGTATTCCGCAAACTCTATCTGACGTTCTCTGGGCATGGGATTTTGACATGTTCACCAAACCAAAAGGAATGAGTGGGAAACAATCATGGAAACAGATAGAAGCACTTGCATTTGAATGAGATTCAAGCATGCTTGGGTATTCGTGTGATCTGAGTGGCTCAGTTTTGGAATACAACTGTCGCGTGGTGCACCGCGACCTCCAGGCAACCCGGAGTTTCTGAAAAAAAATTTTCTGCGATTTTCACGAAACCACTTTTCTTCAACTTGATTTGGGCTAAAAATCCATCCCTGAAAATAAAAATTCTCTGAGTAGTGTGGAAATGCTGATCCTTACCCTACCTGGGAAGTCCACTGAGCATTTCCGCGAACTCTAGTTGAAGTTCTCTGGGCATGGGATTTTGAAATGTTCCCCAAACCAAAAGGAATGAGTGGGAAACAATCATGGAAACAGATAGAAGCACTTGCATTTGAATGAGTTTCAAGCATGCTTGGGTATTCGTGTGATCTGAGTGACTCAGTTTTGGAATACAACTGTCGCGTGGTGCACCGCGACCTCCAGGCACCCCGGAGTTTCTGAAAAAAAATTTTCTGCGATTTTCACGAAACCACTTTTCTTCAACTTGATTTGGGCAAAAAATCTATCCCTGAAAATCAAAATTCTATGAATATTGTGGAAATGCTGATCCTTACCCTAGCTGGGGTGTCCACTGAACATTTCCGCGAACTCTATCTGAAGTTCTCTGGGCATGGTATTTTGCCATGTTCCCCAAACCAAAAGGAATGAGTGGGAAACAATCAAGGAAACAGATAGAAGCACTTGCATTTGAATGAGTTTCAAGCATGCTTGGGTATTCGTGTGATCTGAGTGACTCAGTTTTGGAATACAAATGTCGCGTGGTGCACCGCGACCTCCAGGCACCCCGGAGTTTCTGAAAAAAAATTTTCTGCGATTTTCACGAAACCACTTTTCTTCAACTTGATTTGGGCTAAAAATCCATCCCTAAAAATAAAAACTCTCTGAGTAGTGTGGAAATGCTGATCCTTACCCAACCTGGGGTGTCCACTGAGCATTTCCGCGAACTCTATCTGAAGTTCTCTGGGCATGGTATTTTGACATGTTCCCCAAACCAAAAGGAATGAGTGGGAAACAATCATGGAAACAGATAGAAGCACTTGCATTCGAATGAGTTTCAAGCATGCTTGGGTATTCGTGTGATCTGAGTGACTCAGTTTTGGAATACAACTGTCGCGTGGTGCACCCCGACCTCCAGGCACCCCGGAGTTTCTGAAAAAAAATTTTCTGCGATTTTCACGAAACCAGTTTTCTTCAACTTGATTTGGGCTAAAACTCCATCCCTGAAAATAAAAATTCTCTGAGTAGTGTGGAAATGCTGATCCTTACCCTACCTGGGGTGTCCACTGAGCATTTCCGCGAACTCTATCTGAAGTTCTCTGGGCATGGGATTTTGACATGTTCCCCAAACCAAAAGGAATAAGTGGGAAACAATCAAGGAAACAGATAGAAACACTTGTATTTGAATGAGTTTCAAGCATGCTTGGGTATTCGTGTGATCTGAGTGACTCTGTTTTGGAATACAACTGTCGCGTGGTGCACCGTGACCTCCAGGCACCCCGGAGTTTCTGAAAAAAAAATGTTCTGCGATTTTCACGAAACCACTTTCCTTCAACTTGATTTGGGCTAAAAATCCATCCCTGAAAATAAAAATTCTCTGAGTAGTGTGGAAATGCTGATCCTTACCCTACCTGGGGTGTCCACTGAGTATTCTGCGAACTCTATCTGAAGTTCTCTGGGCATGGGATTTTGAAATGTTCCCCAAACCAAAAGGAATGAGTGGGAAACAATCATGGAAACAGATAGAAGCACTTGCATTTGAATGAGTTTCAAGCATGCTTGGGTATTCGTGTGATCTGAGTGACTCAGTTTTGGAATACAAATGTCGCGTGGTGCACCGCGACCTCCAGGCATCCCGGAGTTTCTGAAAAAAAATTTTCTGCGATTTTCACGAAACCACTTTCCTTCAACTTGATTTGGGCAAAAAATCCATCCCTAAAAATAAAAATTTTCTGAGTAGTTTGGAAATGCTGATCCTTACCCTACCTGGGGTGTCCACTGAGTATTCCGCAAACTCTATCTGACGTTCTCTGGGCATGGGATTTTGACATGTTCACCAAACCAAAAGGAATGAGTGGGAAACAATCATGGAAACAGATAGAAGCACTTGCATTTGAATGAGATTCAAGCATGCTTGGGTATTCGTGTGATCTGAGTGGCTCAGTTTTGGAATACAACTGTCGCGTGGTGCACCGCGACCTCCAGGCAACCCGGAGTTTCTGAAAAAAAATTTTCTGCGATTTTCACGAAACCACTTTTCTTCAACTTGATTTGGGCTAAAAATCCATCCCTGAAAATAAAAATTCTATGAGTATTGTGGAAATGCTGATCCTTACCCTAGCTGGGGTGTCCACTGAACATTTCCGCGAACTCTATCTGAAGTTCTCTGGGCATGGTATTTTGCCATGTTCCCCAAACCAAAAGGAATGAGTGGGAAACAATCAAGGAAACAGATAGAAGCACTTGCATTTGAATGAGTTTCAAGCATGCTTGGGTATTCGTGTGATCTGAGTGACTCAGTTTTGGAATACAAATGTCGCGTGGTGCACCGCGACCTCCAGGCACCCCGGAGTTTCTGAAAAAAAATTTTCTGCGATTTTCACGAAACCACTTTTCTTCAACTTGATTTGGGCTAAAAATCCATCCCTAAAAATAAAAACTCTCTGAGTAGTGTGGAAATGCTGATCCTTACCCAACCTGGGGTGTCCACTGAGCATTTCCGCGAACTCTATCTGAAGTTCTCTGGGCATGGTATTTTGACATGTTCACCAAACCAAAAGGAATGAGTGGGAAACAATCATGGAAACAGATAGAAGCACTTGCATTTGAATGAGATTCAAGCATGCTTGGGTATTCGTGTGATCTGAGTGACTCAGTTTTGGAATACAACTGTCGCGTGGTGCACCGCGACCTACAGGCACCCCGGAGTTTCTGAAAAAAAAATTTCTGCGATTTTCACGAAACCACTTTTCTTCAACTTGATTTGGGCTAAAAATCCATCCCTAAGAATAAAAACTCTCTGAGTAGTGTGGAAATGCTGATCTTTACCCTACCTGGGGTGTCCACTGAGTATTCCACGAACTCTATCTGAAGTTCTCTGGGCATGGGATTTTGACATGTTCCCCAAACCAAAAGGAATGAGTGGGAAACAATCATGGAAACAGATAGAAGCACTTGCATTCGAATGAGTTTCAAGCATGCTTGGGTATTCGTGTGATCTGAGTGACTCAGTTTTGGAATACAACTGTCGCGTGGTGCACCCCGACCTCCAGGCATCCCGGAGTTTCTGAAAAAAAATTTTCTGCGATTTTCACGAAACCAGTTTTCTTCAACTTGATTTGGGCTAAAAATCCATCCCTGAAAATAAAAATTCTCTGAGTAGTGTGGAAATGCTGATCCTTACCCTACCTGGGGTGTCCACTGAGTATTCCGCGAACTCTATCTGAAGTTCTCTGGGCATGGGATTTTGACATGTTCCCCAAACCAAAAGGAATGAGTGGGAAACAATCATGGAAACAGATAGAAGCACTTGCATTCGAATGAGTTTCAAGCATGCTTGGGTATTCGTGTGATCTGAGTGACTCAGTTTTGGAATACAACTGTCGCGTGGTGCACCGCGACCTCCAGGCACCCCGGAGTTTCTGAAAAAAAATTTTCTGCGATTTTCACGAAACCACTTTTCTTCAACTTGATTTGGGCTAAAAATCCATCCCTGAAAAAAAAAATTCTCTGAGTAGTGTGGAAATGCTGATCCTTACCCTACCTGGGGTGTCCACTGAGCATTTCCGCGAACTCTATCTGAAGTTCTCTGGGCATGGGATTTTGACATGTTCACCAAACCAAAAGGAATGAGTGGGAAACAATCATGGAAACAGATAGAAGCACTTGCATTTGAATGAGATTCAAGCATGCTTGGGTATTCGTGTGATCTGAGTGACTCAGTTTTGGAATACAACTGTCGCATGGTGCACCGCGACCTCCAGGCACCCCGGAGTTTTTGAAAAAAAAATTTCTGCGATTTTCACGAAACCACTTTTCTTCAACTTGATTTGGGCTAAAAATCCATCCCTGAAAATAAAAATTCTCTGAGTAGTGTGGAAATGCTGATCCTTACCCTACCTGGGGTGTCCACTGAGCATTTCCGCGAACTCTATCTGAAGTTCTCTGGGCATGGGATTTTGACATGTTCACCAAACCAAAAGGAATGAGTGGGAAACAATCATGGAAACAGATAGAAGCACTTGCATTTGAATGAGTTTCAAGCATGCTTGGGTATTCGTGTGATCTGAGTGACTCAGTTTTGGAATACAAATGTCGCGTGGTGCACCGCGACCTCCAGGCACCCCGGAGTTTCTGAAAAAAAAATTTCTGCGATTTTCACGAAACCACTTTTCTTCAACTTGATTTGGGCTAAAAATCCATCCCTGAAAATAAAAATTCTCTGAGTAGTGTGGAAATGCTGATCCTTACCCTACCTGGGGTGTCCACTGAGTATTCCGCGAACTCTATCTGAAGTTCTCTGGGCATGGGATTTTGACATGTTCCCCAACCAAGAGGAATGAGTGGGAAAAAATCATGGAAACAGATAGAAGCACTTGCCTTTGAATGAGATTCAAGCATGCTGGGGTATTCGTGTGATCTGAGTGACTCAGTTTTGGAATACAACTGTCGCGTGGTGCACCGCGACCTCCAGGCACCCCGGAGTTTCTGAAAAAAAAATTTCTGCGATTTTCACGAAACCACTTTTCTTCAACTTGATTTGGGCTAAAAATCCATCCCTAAAAATAAAAACTCTCTGAGTAGTGTGGAAATGCTGATCCTTACCCAACCTGGGGTGTCCACTGAGTATTCCACAAACTCTATCTGAAGTTCTCTGGGCATGGTATTTTGACATGTTCCCCAAACCAAAAGGAATGAGTGGGAAACAATCAAGGAATCAGATAGAAATACTTGTATTTGAATGAGTTTCAAGCATGCTTTGGTATTCGTGTGATGTGAGTGACTCAGTTTTGGAATACAACTGTCGCGTGGTGCACCGCGAACTCCAGGCACCCCGGAGTTTCTGAAAAAAAATTTTCTGCGATTTTCATGAAACCACTTTTCTTCAACTTGATTTGGGCTAAAAATCCATCCCTAAAAATAAAATCTCTCTGAGGAGTGTGGAAATGCTGATCCTTACCCTACCTGGGGTGTCTACTGAGTATTCCGCGAACTCTATCTGAAGTTCTCTGGGCATGGTATTTTGACATGTTCACCAAACCAAAAGGAATGAGTGGGAAACAATCATGGAAACAGATAGAAGCACTTGCATTTGAATGAGATTCAAGCATGCTTGGGTATTCGTGTGATCTGAGTGACTCAGTTTTGGAATACAACTGTCGCGTGGTGCACCGCGACCTACAGGCACCCCGGAGTTTCTGAAAAAAAAAAATTCTGCGATTTTCACGAAGCCACTTTTCTTCAACTTGATTTGGGCTAAAAATCCATCCCTAAAAATAAAAACTCTCTGAGTAGCGTGGAAATGCTGATCCTTACCCTACCTGGGGTGTCCACTGAGTATTCCACGAACTCTATCTGAAGTTCTCTGGGCATGGTATTTTGACATGTTCCCCAAACCAAAAGGAATGAGTGGGAAACAATCAAGGAATCAGATAGAAACACTTGTATTTGAATGAGTTTCAAGCATGCTTGGGTATTCGTGTGATCTGAGTGACTCTGTTTTGGAATACAACTGTCGTGTGGTGCACCGTGACCTCCAGGCACCCCGGAGTTTCTGAAAAAAAATTTTCTGCGATTTTCACGAAACCACTTTTCTTCAACTTGATTTGGGCTAAAAATCCATCCCTGAAAATAAAAATTCTCTGAGTAGTGTGGAAATGCTGATCCTTACCCTAACTGGGGTGTCCACTGAGCATTTCCGCGAACTCTATCTGAAGTTCTCTGGGCATGGGATTTTGACATGTTCCCCAAACCAAAAGGAATAAGTGGGAAACAATCAAGGAAACAGATAGAAGCACTTGCATTTGAATGAGTTTCAAGCATGCTTGGGTATTCGTGTGATCTGAGTGACTCAGTTTTGGAATACAACTGTCGCGTGGTGCACCGCGACCTCCAGGCACCCCGGAGTTTCTGAAAAAAAAATTTCTGCGATTTTCACGAAACCACTTTTCTTCAACTTGATTTGGGCTAAAAATCCATCCCTGAAAATAAAAATTCTCTGAGTAGTGTGGAAATGCTGATCCTTACCCTACCTGGGGTGTCCACTGAGCATTTCCGCGAACTCTATCTGAAGTTCTCTGGGCATGGGATTTTGACATGTTCCCCAACCAAAAGGAATGAGTGGGAAACAATCATGGAAACAGATAGAATCACTTGCCTTTGAATGAGATTCAAGCATGCTGGGGTATTCGTGTGATCTGAGTGACTCAGTTTTGGAATACAACTGTCGCGTGGTGCACCGCGACCTCCAGGCACCCCGGAGTTTCTGAAAAAAATTTTTCTGCGATTTTCACGAAACCACTTTTCTTCAACTTGATTTGGGCTAAAAATCCATCCCTAAAAATAAAAACTCTCTGAGTAGTGTGGAAATGCTGATCCTTACCCAACCTGGGGTGTCCACTGAGTATTCCACAAACTCTATCTGAAGTTCTCTGGGCATGGTATTTTGACATGTTCCCCAAACCAAAAGGAATGAGTGGGAAACAATCAAGGAATCAGATAGAAATACTTGTATTTGAATGAGTTTCAAGCATGCTTTGGTATTCGTGTGATGTGAGTGACTCAGTTTTGGAATACAACTGTCGCGTGGTGCACCGCGAACTCCAGGCACCCCGGAGTTTCTGAAAAAAAATTTTCTGCGATTTTCATGAAACCACTTTTCTTCAACTTGATTTGGGCTAAAAATCCATCCCTAAAAATAAAATCTCTCTGAGGAGTGTGGAAATGCTGATCCTTACCCTACCTGGGGTGTCCACTGAGTATTCCGCGAACTCTATCTGAAGTTCTCTGGGCATGGTATTTTGACATGTTCACCAAACCAAAAGGAATGAGTGGGAAACAATCATGGAAACAGATAGAAGCACTTGCATTTGAATGAGATTCAAGCATGCTTGGGTATTCGTGTGATCTGAGTGACTCAGTTTTGGAATACAACTGTCGCGTGGTGCACCGCGACCTACAGGCACCCCGGAGTTTCTGAAAAAAAAAAATTCTGCGATTTTCACGAAACCACTTTTCTTCAACTTGATTTGGGCTAAAAATCCATCCCTAAAAATAAAAACTCTCTGAGTAGCGTGGAAATGCTGATCCTTACCCTACCTGGGGTGTCCACTGAGTATTCCACGAACTCTATCTGAAGTTCTCTGGGCATGGTATTTTGACATGTTCCCCAAACCAAAAGGAATGAGTGGGAAACAATCAAGGAATCAGATAGAAACACTTGTATTTGAATGAGTTTCAAGCATGCTTGGGTACTCGTGTGATCTGAGTGACTCTGTTTTGGAATACAACTGTCGCGTGGTGCACCGCGACCTACAGGCACCCCGGAGTTTCTGAAAAAAAAATTTCTGCGATTTTCACGAAACCACTTTTCTTCAACTTGATTTGGGCTAAAAATCCATCCCTAAAAATAAAAACTCTCTGAGTAGTGTGGAAATGCTGATCCTTACCCTACCTGGGGTGTCCACTGAGTATTCCACGAACTCTATCTGAAGTTCTCTGGGCATGGTATTTTGACATGTTCCCCAAACCAAAAGGAATGAGTGGGAAACAATCAAGGAATCAGATAGAAACACTTGTATTTGAATGAGTTTCAAGCATGCTTGGGTATTCGTGTGATCTGAGTGACTCAGTTTTGGAATACAACTGTCGCGTGGTGCACCGCGACCTCCAGGCACCCCGGAGTTTCTGAAAAAAAAATTTCTGCGATTTTCACGAAACCACTTTTCTTCAACTTGATTTGGGCTAAAAATCCATCCCTGAAAATAAAAATTCTCTGAGTAGTGTGGAAATGCTGATCCTTACCCTACCTGGGGTGTCCACTGAGCATTTCCGCGAACTCTATCTGAAGTTCTCTGGGCATGGGATTTTGACATGTTCCCCAACCAAAAGGAATGAGTGGGAAACAATCATGGAAACAGATAGAAGCACTTGCCTTTGAATGAGATTCAAGCATGCTGGGGTATTCGTGTGATCTGAGTGACTCAGTTTTGGAATACAACTGTCGCGTGGTGCACCGCGACCTCCAGGCACCCCGGAGTTTCTGAAAAAAAATTTTCTGCGATTTTCACGAAACCACTTTTCTTCAACTTGATTTGGGCTAAAAATCCATCCCTAAAAATAAAAACTCTCTGAGTAGTGTGGAAATGCTGATCCTTACCCAACCTGGGGTGTCCACTGAGTATTCCACAAACTCTATCTGAAGTTCTCTGGGCATGGTATTTTGACATGTTCCCCAAACCAAAAGGAATGAGTGGGAAACAATCAAGGAATCAGATAGAAACACTTGTATTTGAATGAGTTTCAAGCATGCTTTGGTATTCGTGTGATGTGAGTGACTCAGTTTTGGAATACAACTGTCGCGTGGTGCACCGCGAACTCCAGGCACCCCGGAGTTTCTGAAAAAAAATTTTCTGCGATTTTCATGAAACCACTTTTCTTCAACTTGATTTGGGCTAAAAATCCATCCCTAAAAATAAAATCTCTCTGAGGAGTGTGGAAATGCTGATCCTTACCCTACCTGGGGTGTCCACTGAGTATTCCGCGAACTCTATCTGAAGTTCTCTGGGCATGGTATTTTGACATGTTCACCAAACCAAAAGGAATGAGTGGGAAACAATCATGGAAACAGATAGAAGCACTTGCATTTGAATGAGATTCAAGCATGCTTGGGTATTCGTGTGATCTGAGTGACTCAGTTTTGGAATACAACTGTCGCGTGGTGCACCGCGACCTACAGGCACCCCGGAGTTTCTGAAAAAAAAAAATTCTGCGATTTTCACGAAACCACTTTTCTTCAACTTGATTTGGGCTAAAAATCCATCCCTAAAAATAAAAACTCTCTGAGTAGCGTGGAAATGCTGATCCTTACCCTACCTGGGGTGTCCACTGAGTATTCCACGAACTCTATCTGAAGTTCTCTGGGCATGGTATTTTGACATGTTCCCCAAACCAAAAGGAATGAGTGGGAAACAATCAAGGAATCAGATAGAAACACTTGTATTTGAATGAGTTTCAAGCATGCTTGGGTATTCGTGTGATCTGAGTGACTCTGTTTTGGAATACAACTGTCGTGTGGTGCACCGTGACCTCCAGGCACCCCGGAGTTTCTGAAAAAAAATTTTCTGCGATTTTCACGAAACCACTTTTCTTCAACTTGATTTGGGCTAAAAATCCATCCCTGAAAATAAAAATTCTCTGAGTAGTGTGGAAATGCTGATCCTTACCCTACCTGGGGTGTCCACTGAGTATTCCGCGAACTCTATCTGAAGTTCTCTGGGCATGGGATTTTGACATGTTCCCCAAACCAAAAGGAATGAGTGGGAAACAATCATGGAAACAGATAGAAGCACTTGCATTCGAATGAGTTTCAAGCATGCTTGGGTATTCGTGTGATCTGAGTGACTCAGTTTTGGAATACAACTGTCGCGTGGTGCACCCCGACCTCCAGGCACCCCGGAGTTTCTGAAAAAAAATTTTCTGCGATTTTCACGAAACCACTTTTCTTCAACTTGATTTGGGCTAAAAATCCATCCCTGAAAATAAAAATTCTCTGAGTAGTGTGGAAATGCTGATCCTTACCCTACCTGGGGTGTCCACTGAGCATTTCCGCGAACTCTATCTGAAGTTCTCTGGGCATGGGATTTTGACATGTTCCCCAAACCAAAAGAAATAAGTGGGAAACAATCAAGGAAACAGATAGAAGCACTTGCATTTGAATGAGTTTCAAGCATGCTTGGGTATTCGTGTGATCTGAGTGACTCAGTTTTGGAATACAAATGTCGCGTGGTGCACCGCGACCTCCAGGCACCCCGGAGTTTCTGAAAAAAAATTTTCTGCGATTTTCACGAAACCACTTTTCTTCAACTTGATTTGGGCTAAAAATCCATCCCTAAAAATAAAAACTCTCTGAGTAGTGTGGAAATGCTGATCCTTACCCAACCTGGGGTGTCCACTGAGCATTTCCGCGAACTCTATCTGAAGTTCTCTGGGCATGGTATTTTGACATGTTCACCAAACCAAAAGGAATGAGTGGGAAACAATCATCGAAACAGATAGAAGCACTTGCATTTGAATGAGATTCAAGCATGCTTGGGTATTCGTGTGATCTGAGTGACTCAGTTTTGGAATACAACTGTCGCGTGGTGCACCGCGACCTACAGGCACCCCGGAGTTTCTGAAAAAAAAATTTCTGCGATTTTCACGAAACCACTTTTCTTCAACTTGATTTGGGCTAAAAATCCATCCCTGAAAATAAAAATTCTCTGAGTAGTGTGGAAATGCTGATCCTTACCCTACCTGGGGTGTCCACTGAGCATTTCCGCGAACTCTATCTGAAGTTCTCTGGGCATGGGATTTTGACATGTTCACCAAACCAAAAGGAATGAGTGGGAAACAATCATGGAAACAGATAGAAGCACTTGCATTTGAATGAGTTTCAAGCATGCTTGGGTATTCGTGTGATCTGAGTGACTCAGTTTTGGAATACAAATGTCGCGTGGTGCACCGCGACCTCCAGGCACCCCGGAGTTTCTGAAAAAAAAATTTCTGCGATTTTCACGAAACCACTTTTCTTCAACTTGATTTGGGCTAAAAATCCATCCCTGAAAATAAAAATTCTCTGAGTAGTGTGGAAATGCTGATCCTTACCCTACCTGGGGTGTCCACTGAGCATTTCCGCGAACTCTATCTGAAGTTCTCTGGGCATGGGATTTTGACATGTTCACCAAACCAAAAGGAATGAGTGGGAAACAATCATGGAAACAGATAGAAGCACTTGCATTTGAATGAGTTTCAAGCATGCTTGGGTATTCGTGTGATCTGAGTGACTCAGTTTTGGAATACAAATGTCGCGTGGTGCACCGCGACCTCCAGGCACCCCGGAGTTTCTGAAAAAAAAATTTCTGCGATTTTCACGAAACCACTTTTCTTCAACTTGATTTGGGCTAAAAATCCATCCCTGAAAATAAAAATTCTCTGAGTAGTGTGGAAATGCTGATCCTTACCCTACCTGGGGTGTCCACTGAGTATTCCGCGAACTCTATCTGAAGTTCTCTGGGCATGGGATTTTGACATGTTCCCCAACCAAAAGGAATGAGTGGGAAACAATCATGGAAACAGATAGAAGCACTTGCCTTTGAATGAGATTCAAGCATGCTGGGGTATTCGTGTGATCTGAGTGACTCAGTTTTGGAATACAACTGTCGCGTGGTGCACCGCGACCTCCAGGCACCCCGGAGTTTCTGAAAATAAATTTTCTGCGATTTTCACGAAACCACTTTTCTTCAACTTGATTTGGGCTAAAAATCCATCCCTAAAAATAAAAACTCTCTGAGTAGTGTGGAAATGCTGATCCTTACCCAACCTGGGGTGTCCACTGAGTATTCCACAAACTCTATCTGAAGTTCTCTGGGCATGGTATTTTGACATGTTCCCCAAACCAAAAGGAATGAGTGGGAAACAATCAAGGAATCAGATAGAAACACTTGTATTTGAATGAGTTTCAAGCATGCTTTGGTATTCGTGTGATGTGAGTGACTCAGTTTTGGAATACAACTGTCGCGTGGTGCACCGCGAACTCCAGGCACCCCGGAGTTTCTGAAAAAAAATTTTCTGCGATTTTCATGAAACCACTTTTCTTCAACTTGATTTGGGCTAAAAATCCATCCCTAAAAATAAAATCTCTCTGAGGAGTGTGGAAATGCTGATCCTTACCCTACCTGGGGTGTCCACTGAGCATTTCCACGAACTCTATCTGAAGTTCTCTGGGCATGGTATTTTGACATGTTCACCAAACCAAAAGGAATGAGTGGGAAACAATCATGGAAACAGATAGAAGCACTTGCATTTGAATGAGATTCAAGCATGCTTGGGTATTCGTGTGATCTGAGTGACTCAGTTTTGGAATACAACTGTCGCGTGGTGCACCGCGACCTACAGGCACCCCGGAGTTTCTGAAAAAAATATTTCTGCGATTTTCACGAAACCACTTTTCTTCAACTTGATTTGGGCTAAAAATCCATCCCTAAAAATAAAAACTCTCTGAGTAGTGTGGAAATGCTGATCCTTACCCTACCTGGGGTGTCCACTGAGTATTCCACGAACTCTATCTGAAGTTCTCTGGGCATGGTATTTTGACATGTTCCCCAAACCAAAAGGAATGAGTGGGAAACAATCAAGGAATCAGATAGAAACAATTGTATTTGAATGAGTTTCAAGCATGCTTGGGTATTCGTGTGATCTGAGTGACTCTGTTTTGGAATACAACTGTCGTGTGGTGCACCGTGACCTCCAGGCACCCCGGAGTTTCTGAAAAAAAAATTTCTGCGATTTTCACGAAACCACTTTTCTTCAACTTGATTTGGGCTAAAAATCCATCCCTAAAAATAAAAATTCTCTGAGTAGTGTGGAAATGCTGATCCTTACCCTACCTGGGGTGTCCACTGAGTATTCCGCGAACTCTATCTGAAGTTCTCTGGGCATGGGATTTTGACATGTTCCCCAAACCAAAAGGAATGAGTGGGAAACAATCATGGAAACAGATAGAAGCACTTGCATTCGAATGAGTTTCAAGCATGCTTGGGTATTCGTGTGATCTGAGTGACTCAGTTTTGGAATACAAATGTCGCGTGGTGCACCGCGACCTCCAGGCACCCCGGAGTTTCTGAAAAAAAAATTTCTGCGATTTTCACGAAACCACTTTTCTTCAACTTGATTTGGGCTAAAAATCCATCCCTGAAAATAAAAATTCTCTGAGTAGTGTGGAAATGCTGATCCTTACCCTACCTGGGGTGTCCACTGAGTATTCCGCGAACTCTATCTGAAGTTCTCTGGGCATGGGATTTTGACATGTTCCCCAACCAAAAGGAATGAGTGGGAAACAATCATGGAAACAGATAGAAGCACTTGCCTTTGAATGAGATTCAAGCATGCTGGGGTATTCGTGTGATCTGAGTGACTCAGTTTTGGAATACAACTGTCGCGTGGTGCACCGCGACCTCCAGGCACCCCGGAGTTTCTGAAAATAAATTTTCTGCGATTTTCACGAAACCACTTTTCTTCAACTTGATTTGGGCTAAAAATCCATCCCTAAAAATAAAAACTCTCTGAGTAGTGTGGAAATGCTGATCCTTACCCAACCTGGGGTGTCCACTGAGTATTCCACAAACTCTATCTGAAGTTCTCTGGGCATGGTATTTTGACATGTTCCCCAAACCAAAAGGAATGAGTGGGAAACAATCAAGGAATCAGATAGAAACACTTGTATTTGAATGAGTTTCAAGCATGCTTTGATATTCGTGTGATGTGAGTGACTCAGTTTTGGAATACAACTGTCGCGTGGTGCACCGCGAACTCCAGGCACCCCGGAGTTTCTGAAAAAAAATTTTCTGCGATTTTCATGAAACCACTTTTCTTCAACTTGATTTGGGCTAAAAATCCATCCCTAAAAATAAAATCTCTCTGAGGAGTGTGGAAATGCTGATCCTTACCCTACCTGGGGTGTCCACTGAGCATTTCCACGAACTCTATCTGAAGTTCTCTGGGCATGGTATTTTGACATGTTCACCAAACCAAAAGGAATGAGTGGGAAACAATCATGGAAACAGATAGAAGCACTTGCATTTGAATGAGATTCAAGCATGCTTGGGTATTCGTGTGATCTGAGTGACTCAGTTTTGGAATACAACTGTCGCGTGGTGCACCGCGACCTACAGGCACCCCGGAGTTTCTGAAAAAAAAATTTCTGCGATTTTCACGAAACCACTTTTCTTCAACTTGATTTGGGCTAAAAATCCATCCCTAAAAATAAAAACTCTCTGAGTAGTGTGGAAATGCTGATCCTTACCCTACCTGGGGTGTCCACTGAGTATTCCACGAACTCTATCTGAAGTTCTCTGGGCATGGTATTTTGACATGTTCCCCAAACCAAAAGGAATGAGTGGGAAACAATCAAGGAATCAGATAGAAACAATTGTATTTGAATGAGTTTCAAGCATGCTTGGGTATTCGTGTGATCTGAGTGACTCTGTTTTGGAATACAACTGTCGTGTGGTGCACCGTGACCTCCAGGCACCCCGGAGTTTCTGAAAAAAAAATTTCTGCGATTTTCACGAAACCACTTTTCTTCAACTTGATTTGGGCTAAAAATCCATCCCTGAAAATAAAAATTCTCTGAGTAGTGTGGAAATGCTGATCCTTACCCTACCTGGGGTGTCCACTGAGTATTCCGCGAACTCTATCTGAAGTTCTCTGGGCATGGGATTTTGACATGTTCCCCAAACCAAAAGGAATGAGTGGGAAACAATCATGGAAACAGATAGAAGCACTTGCATTCGAATGAGTTTCAAGCATGCTTGGGTATTCGTGTGATCTGAGTGACTCAGTTTTGGAATACAACTGTCGCGTTGTGCACCCCGACCTCCAGGCACCCCGGAGTTTCTGAAAAAAAATTTTCTGCGATTTTCACGAAACCACTTTTCTTCAACTTGATTTGGGCTAAAAATCCATCCCTGAAAATAAAAATTCTCTGAGTAGTGTGGAAATGCTGATCCTTACCCTACCTGGGGTGTCCACTGAGTATTCCGCGAACTCTATCTGAAGTTCTCTGGGCATGGGATTTTGACATGTTCCCCAAACCAAAAGGAATGAGTGGGAAACAATCATGGAAACAGATAGAAGCACTTGCATTCGAATGAGTTTCAAGCATGCTTGGGTATTCGTGTGATCTGAGTGACTCAGTTTTGGAATACAACTGTCGCGTGGTGCACCGCGACCTCCAGGCACCCCGGAGTTTCTGAAAAAAAAATTTCTGCGATTTTCACGAAACCACTTTTCTTCAACTTGATTTGGGCTAAAAATCCATCCCTGAAAATAAAAATTCTCTGAGTAGTGTGGAAATGCTGATCCTTACCCTACCTGGGGTGTCCACTGAGCATTTCCGCGAACTCTATCTGAAGTTCTCTGGGCATGGGATTTTGACATGTTCACCAAACCAAAAGGAATGAGTGTGAAACAATCATGGAAACAGATAGAAGCACTTGCATTTGAATGAGTTTCAAGCATGCTTGGGTATTCGTGTGATCTGAGTGACTCAGTTTTGGAATACAAATGTCGCGTGGTGCACCGCGACCTCCAGGCACCCCGGAGTTTCTGAAAAAAAAATTTCTGCGATTTTCACGAAACCACTTTTCTTCAACTTGATTTGGGCTAAAAATCCATCCCTGAAAATAAAAATTCTCTGAGTAGTGTGGAAATGCTGATCCTTACCCTACCTGGGGTGTCCACTGAGTATTCCGCGAACTCTATCTGAAGTTCTCTGGGCATGGGATTTTGACATGTTCCCCAACCAAAAGGAATGAGTGGGAAACAATCATGGAAACAGATAGAAGCACTTGCCTTTGAATGAGATTCAAGCATGCTGGGGTATTCATGTGATCTGAGTGACTCAGTTTTGGAATACAACTGTCGCGTGGTGCACCGCGACCTCCAGGCACCCCGGAGTTTCTGAAAAAAAATTTTCTGCGATTTTCACGAAACCACTTTTCTTCAACTTGATTTGGGCTAAAAATCCATCCCTAAAAATAAAAACTCTCTGAGTAGTGTGGAAATGCTGATCCTTACCCTACCAGGGGTGTCCACTGAGCATTTCCGCGAACTCTATCTGAAGTTCTCTGGGCATGGGATTTTGACATGTTCCCCAAACCAAAAGGAATAAGTGGGAAACAATCAAGGAAACAGATAGAAGCACTTGCATTTGAATGAGTTTCAAGCATGCTTGGGTATTCGTGTGATCTGAGTGACTCAGTTTTGGAATACAACTGTCGCGTGGTGCACCGCGACCTCCAGGCACCCCGGAGTTTCTGAAAAAAAAATTTCTGCGATTTTCACGAAACCACTTTTCTTCAACTTGATTTGGGCTAAAAATCCATCCCTGAAAATAAAAATTCTCTGAGTAGTGTGGAAGTGCTGATCCTTACCCTACCTGGGGTGTCCACTGAGCATTTCCGCGAACTCTATCTGAAGTTCTCTGGGCATGGGATTTTGACATGTTTCCCAAACCAAAAGGAATAAGTGGGAAACAATCAAGGAAACAGATAGAAACACTTGTATTTGAATGAGTTTCAAGCATGCTTGGGTATTCGTGTGATCTGAGTGACTCTGTTTTGGAATACAACTGTCGCGTGGTGCACCGTGACCTCCAGGCATCCCGGAGTTTCTGAAAAAAAAATGTTCTGCGATTTTCACGAAACCACTTTCCTTCAACTTGATTTGGGCAAAAACTCCATCCCTGAAAATAAAAATTCTCTGAGTAGTGTGGAAATGCTGATCCTTACCCTACCTGGGGTGTCCACTGAGCATTTCCGCGAACTCTATCTGAAGTTCTCTGGGCATGGTATTTTGACATGTTCACCAAACGAAAAGGAATGAGTGGGAAACAATCATGGAAACAGATAGAAGCACTTGCATTTGAATGAGATTCAAGCATGCTTGGGTATTCGTGTGATCTGAGTGACTCAGTTTTGGAATACAACTGTCGCGTGGTGCACCGCGACCTACAGGCACCCCGGAGTTTCTGAAAAAAAAATTTCTGCGATTTTCACGAAACCACTTTTCTTCAACTTGATTTGGGCTAAAAATCCATCCCTAAAAATAAAAACTCTCTGAGTAGTGTGGAAATGCTGATCCTTACCCTACCTGGGGTGTCCACTGAGTATTCCGCGAATTCTATCTGAAGTTCTCTGGGCATGGGATTTTGACATGTTCCCCAAACCAAAAGGAATGAGTGGGAAACAATCAAGGAATCAGATAGAAACACTTGTATTTGAATGAGTTTCAAGCATGCTTGGGTATTCGTGTGATCTGAGTGACTCTGTTTTGGAATACAACTGTCGTGTGGTGCACCGTGACCTCCAGGCACCCCGGAGTTTCTGAAAAAAAATTTTCTGCGATTTTCACGAAACCACTTTTCTTCAACTTGATTTGGGCTAAAAATCCATCCCTGAAAATAAAAATTCTCTGAGTAGTGTGGAAATGCTGATCCTTACCCTACCTGGGGTGTCCACTGAGTATTCTGCGAACTCTATCTGAAGTTCTCTGGGCATGGGATTTTGACATGTTCCCCAAACCAAAAGGAATGAGTGGGAAACAATCATGGAAACACATAGAAGCACTTGCTTTCGAATGAGTTTCAAGCATGCTTGGGTATTCGTGTGATCTGAGTGACTCAGTTTTGGAATACAACTGTCGCGTGGTGCACCCCGACCTCCAGGCACCCCGGAGTTTCTGAAAAAAAATTTTCTGCGATTTTCACGAAACCACTTTTCTTCAACTTGATTTGGGCTAAAAATCCATCCCTGAAAATAAAAATTCTCTGAGTAGTGTGGAAATGCTGATCCTTACCCTACCTGGGGTGTCCACTGAGTATTCCACGAACTCTATCTGAAGTTCTCTGGGCATGGTATTTTGACATGTTCCCCAAACCAAAAGGAATGAGTGGGAAACAATCAAGGAATCAGATAGAAACACTTGTATTTGAATGAGTTTCAAGCATGCTTGGGTATTCGTGTGATCTGAGTGACTCTGTTTTGGAATACAACTGTCGTGTGGTGCACCGTGACCTCCAGGAACCCC
This sequence comes from Lepisosteus oculatus, assembly GCF_040954835.1. Taxonomy (NCBI): domain Eukaryota; kingdom Metazoa; phylum Chordata; class Actinopteri; order Semionotiformes; family Lepisosteidae; genus Lepisosteus; species Lepisosteus oculatus. The sequence continues at coordinate 11,627,139 of NC_090699.1, read as the reverse complement.
GGAGTTTCTGAAAAAAAATTTTCTGCGATTTTCACGAAACCACTTTTCTTCAACTTGATTTGGGCTAAAAATCCATCCCTGAAAATAAAAATTCTCTGAGTAGTGTGGAAATGCTGATCCTTACCCTACCTGGGGTGTCCACTGAGTATTCCGCGAACTCTATCTGAAGTTCTCTGGGCATGGGATTTTGACACGTTCCCCAAACCAAAAGGAATGAGTGGGAAACAATCATGGAAACAGATAGAAGCACTTGCATTCGAATGAGTTTCAAGCATGCTTGGGTATTCGTGTGATCTGAGTGACTCAGTTTTGGAATACAACTGTCGCGTGGTGCACCCCGAACTCCAGGCACCCCGGAGTTTCTGAAAAAAAATTTTCTGCGATTTTCACGAAACCACTTTTCTTCAACTTGATTTGGGCTAGAAATCCATCCCTGAAAATTAAAATTCTAAGAGTAGTGTGGAAATGCTGATCCTTACCCTACCTGGGGTGTCCACTGAGTATTCCGCGAACTCTATCTGAAGTTCTCTGGGCATGGGATTTTGACATGTTCCCCAAACCAAAAGGAATGAGTGGGAAACAATCATGGAAACAGATAGAAGCACTTGCATTCGAATGAGTTTCAAGCATGCTTGGGTATTCGTGTGATCTGAGTGACTCAGTTTTGGAATACAACTGTCGCGTGGTGCACCGCGACCTCCAGGCACCCCGGAGTTTCTGAAAAAAAATTTTCTGCGATTTTCACGAAACCACTTTTCTTCAACTTGATTTTGGCTAAAAATCCATCGCTGAAAATAAAAATTCTGAGTAGTGTGGAAATGCTGATCCTTACCCTACCTGGGGTGTCCACTGAGCATTTCCGCGAACTCTATCTGAAGTTCTCTGGGCATGGGATTTTGACATGTTCCCCAAACCAAAAGGAATAAGTGGGAAACAATCAAGGAAACAGATAGAAGCACTTGCATTTGAATGAGTTTCAAGCATGCTTGGGTATTCGTGTGATCTGAGTGACTCAGTTTTGGAATACAACTGTCGCGTGGTGCACCGCGACCTCCAGGCACCCCGGAGTTTCTGAAAAAAAAATTTCTGCGATTTTCACGAAACCACTTTTCTTCAACTTGATTTGGGCTAAAAATCCATCCCTGAAAATAAAAATTCTCTGAGTAGTGTGGAAGTGCTGATCCTTACCCTACCTGGGGTGTCCACTGAGCATTTCCGCGAACTCTATCTGAAGTTCTCTGGGCATGGGATTTTGACATGTTTCCCAAACCAAAAGGAATAAGTGGGAAACAATCAAGGAAACAGATAGAAACACTTGTATTTGAATGAGTTTCAAGCATGCTTGGGTATTCGTGTGATCTGAGTGACTCTGTTTTGGAATACAACTGTCGCATGGTGCACCGTGACCTCCAGGCATCCCGGAGTTTCTGAAAAAAAAATGTTCTGCGATTTTCACGAAACCACTTTCCTTCAACTTGATTTGGGCAAAAACTCCATCCCTGAAAATAAAAATTCTCTGAGTAGTGTGGAAATGCTGATCCTTACCCTACCTGGGGTGTCCACTGAGCATTTCCGCGAACTCTATCTGAAGTTCTCTGGGCATGGTATTTTGACATGTTCACCAAACGAAAAGGAATGAGTGGGAAACAATCATGGAAACAGATAGAAGCACTTGCATTTGAATGAGATTCAAGCATGCTTGGGTATTCGTGTGATCTGAGTGACTCAGTTTTGGAATACAACTGTCGCGTGGTGCACCGCGACCTACAGGCACCCCGGAGTTTCTGAAAAAAAAATTTCTGCGATTTTCACGAAACCACTTTTCTTCAACTTGATTTGGGCTAAAAATCCATCCCTAAAAATAAAAACTCTCTGAGTAGTGTGGAAATGCTGATCCTTACCCTACCTGGGGTGTCCACTGAGTATTCCACGAACTCTATCTGAAGTTCTCTGGGCATGGTATTTTGACATGTTCCCCAAACCAAAAGGAATGAGTGGGAAACAATCAAGGAATCAGATAGAAACACTTGTATTTGAATGAGTTTCAAGCATGCTTGGGTATTCGTGTGATCTGAGTGACTCTGTTTTGGAATACAACTGTCGTGTGGTGCACCATGACCTCCAGGCACCCCGGAGTTTCTGAAAAAAAATTTTCTGCGATTTTCACGAAACCACTTTTCTTCAACTTGATTTGGGCTAAAAATCCATCCCTGAAAATAAAAATTCTCTGAGTAGTGTGGAAATGCTGATCCTTACCCTACCTGGGGTGTCCACTGAGTATTCCGCGAACTCTATCTGAAGTTCTCTGGGCATGGGATTTTGACATGTTCCCCAAACCAAAAGGAATGAGTGGGAAACAATCAAGGAATCAGATAGAAACACTTGTATTTGAATGAGTTTCAAGCATGCTTGGGTATTCGTGTGATCTGAGTGACTCTGTTTTGGAATACAACTGTCGTGTGGTGCACCGTGACCTACAGGCACCCCGGAGTTTCTGAAAAAAAAATTTCTGCGATTTTCACGAAACCACTTTTCTTCAACTTGATTTGGGCTAAAAATCCATCCCTAAAAATAAAAACTCTCTGAGTAGTGTGGAAATGCTGATCCTTACCCTACCTGGGGTGTCCACTGAGTATTCCACGAACTCTATCTGAAGTTCTCTGGGCATGGTATTTTGACATGTTCCCCAAACCAAAAGGAATGAGTGGGAAAGAATCAAGGAATCAGATAGAAACACTTGTATTTGAATGAGTTTCAAGCATGCTTGGGTATTCGTGTGATCTGAGTGACTCTGTTTTGGAATACAACTGTCGTGTGGTGCACCGTGACCTCCAGGCACCCCGGAGTTTCTGAAAAAAAATTTTCTGCGATTTTCACGAAACCACTTTTCTTCAACTTGATTTGGGCTAAAAATCCATCCCTGAAAATAAAAATTCTCTGAGTAGTGTGGAAATGCTGATCCTTACCCTACCTGGGGTGTCCACTGAGTATTCCGCGAACTCTATCTGAAGTTCTCTGGGCATGGGATTTTGACATGTTCCCCAAACCAAAAGGAATGAGTGGGAAACAATCATGGAAACACATAGAAGCACTTGCTTTCGAATGAGTTTCAAGCATGCTTGGGTATTCGTGTGATCTGAGTGACTCAGTTTTGGAATACAACTGTCGCGTGGTGCACCCCGACCTCCAGGCACCCCGGAGTTACTGAAAAAAAATTTTCTGCGATTTTCACGAAACCACTTTTCTTCAACTTGATTTGGGCTAAAAATCCATCCCTGAAAATAAAAATTCTCTGAGTAGTGTGGAAATGCTGATCCTTACCCTACCTGGGGTGTCCACTGAGTATTCCACGAACTCTATCTGAAGTTCTCTGGGCATGGTATTTTGACATGTTCCCCAAACCAAAAGGAATGAGTGGGAAACAATCAAGGAATCAGATAGAAACACTTGTATTTGAATGAGTTTCAAGCATGCTTGGGTATTCGTGTGATCTGAGTGACTCTGTTTTGGAATACAACTGTCGCGTGGTGCACCCCGAACTCCAGGCACCCCGGAGTTTCTGAAAAAAAATTTTCTGCGATTTTCACGAAACCACTTTTCTTCAACTTGATTTGGGCTAGAAATCCATCCCTGAAAATAAAAATTCTAAGAGTAGTGTGGAAATGCTGATCCTTACCCTACCTGGGGTGTCCACTGAGTATTCCGCGAACTCTATCTGAAGTTCTCTGGGCATGGGATTTTGACATGTTCCCCAAACCAAAAGGAATGAGTGGGAAACAATCATGGAAACAGATAGAAGCACTTGCATTCGAATGAGTTTCAAGCATGCTTGGGTATTCGTGTGATCTGAGTGACTCAGTTTTGGAATACAACTGTCGCGTGGTGCACCGCGACCTCCAGGCACCCCGGAGTTTCTGAAAAAAAATTTTCTGCGATTTTCACGAAACCACTTTTCTTCAACTTGATTTGGGCTAAAACTCCATCCCTGAAAATAAAAATTCTCTGAGTAGTGTGGAAATGCTGATCCTTACCCTACCTGTGGTGTCCACTGAGTATTCCACGAACTCTATCTGAAGTTCTCTGGGCATGGGATTTTGACATGTTCCCCAAACCAAAAGGAATGAGTGGGAAACAATCAAGGAATCAGATAGAAACACTTGTATTTGAATGAGTTTCAAGCATGCTTGGGTATTCGTGTGATCTGAGTGACTCTGTTTTGGAATACAACTGTCGTGTGGTGCACCGTGACCTACAGGCACCCCGGAGTTTCTGAAAAAAAAATTTCTGCGATTTTCACGAAACCACTTTTCTTCAACTTGATTTGGGCTAAAAATCCATCCCTAAAAATAAAAACTCTCTGAGTAGTGTGGAAATGCTGATCCTTACCCTACCTGGGGTGTCCACTGAGTATTCCACGAACTCTATCTGAAGTTCTCTGGGCATGGTATTTTGACATGTTCCCCAAACCAAAAGGAATGAGTGGGAAACAATCAAGGAATCAGATAGAAACACTTGTATTTGAATGAGTTTCAAGCATGCTTGGGTATTCGTGTGATCTGAGTGACTCTGTTTTGGAATACAACTGTCGTGTGGTGCACCGTGACCTCCAGGCACCCCGGAGTTTCTGAAAAAAAATTTTCTGCGATTTTCACGAAACCACTTTTCTTCAACTTGATTTGGGCTAAAAATCCATCCCTGAAAATAAAAATTCTCTGAGTAGTGTGGAAATGCTGATCCTTACCCTACCTGGGGTGTCCACTGAGTATTCCGCGAACTCTATCTGAAGTTCTCTGGGCATGGGATTTTGATATGTTCCCCAAACCAAAAGGAATGAGTGGGAAACAATCATGGAAACACATAGAAGCACTTGCTTTCGAATGAGTTTCAAGCATGCTTGGGTATTCGTGTGATCTGAGTGACTCTGTTTTGGAATACAACTGTCGCGTGGTGCACCGCGACCTCCAGGCACCCCGGAGTTTCTGAAAAAAAATTTTCTGCGATTTTCACGAAACCACTTTTCTTCAACTTGATTTGGGCTAAAACTCCATCCCTGAAAATAAAAATTCTCTGAGTAGTGTGGAAATGCTGATCCTTACCCTACCTGGGGTGTCCACTGAGTATTCCACGAACTCTATCTGAAGTTCTCTGGGCATGGGATTTTGACATGTTCCCCAAACCAAAAGGAATGAGTGGGAAACAATCAAGGAATCAGATAGAAACACTTGTATTTGAATGAGTTTCAAGCATGCTTGGGTATTCGTGTGATCTGAGTGACTCTGTTTTGGAATACAACTGTCGCGTGGTGCACCCCGAACTCCAGGCACCCCGGAGTTTCTGAAAAAAAATTTTCTGCGATTTTCACGAAACCACTTTTCTTCAACTTGATTTGGGCTAGAAATCCATCCCTGAAAATAAAAATTCTAAGAGTAGTGTGGAAATGCTGATCCTTACCCTACCTGGGGTGTCCACTGAGTATTCCGCGAACTCTATCTGAAGTTCTCTGGGCATGGGATTTTGACATGTTCCCCAAACCAAAAGGAATGAGTGGGAAACAATCATGGAAACAGATAGAAGCACTTGCATTCGAATGAGTTTCAAGCATGCTTGGGTATTCGTGTGATCTGAGTGACTCAGTTTTGGAATACAACTGTCGCGTGGTGCACCGCGACCTCCAGGCACCCCGGAGTTTCTGAAAAAAAATTTTCTGCGATTTTCACGAAACCACTTTTCTTCAACTTGATTTGGGCTAAAACTCCATCCCTGAAAATAAAAATTCTCTGAGTAGTGTGGAAATGCTGATCCTTACCCTACCTGTGGTGTCCACTGAGTATTCCACGAACTCTATCTGAAGTTCTCTGGGCATGGGATTTTGACATGTTCCCCAAACCAAAAGGAATGAGTGGGAAACAATCAAGGAATCAGATAGAAACACTTGTATTTGAATGAGTTTCAAGCATGCTTGGGTATTCGTGTGATCTGAGTGACTCTGTTTTGGAATACAACTGTCGTGTGGTGCACCGTGACCTACAGGCACCCCGGAGTTTCTGAAAAAAAAATTTCTGCGATTTTCACGAAACCACTTTTCTTCAACTTGATTTGGGCTAAAAATCCATCCCTAAAAATAAAAACTCTCTGAGTAGTGTGGAAATGCTGATCCTTACCCTACCTGGGGTGTCCACTGAGTATTCCACGAACTCTATCTGAAGTTCTCTGGGCATGGTATTTTGACATGTTCCCCAAACCAAAAGGAATGAGTGGGAAACAATCAAGGAATCAGATAGAAACACTTGTATTTGAATGAGTTTCAAGCATGCTTGGGTATTCGTGTGATCTGAGTGACTCTGTTTTGGAATACAACTGTCGTGTGGTGCACCGTGACCTCCAGGCACCCCGGAGTTTCTGAAAAAAAATTTTCTGCGATTTTCACGAAACCACTTTTCTTCAACTTGATTTGGGCTAAAAATCCATCCCTGAAAATAAAAATTCTCTGAGTAGTGTGGAAATGCTGATCCTTACCCTACCTGGGGTGTCCACTGAGTATTCCGCGAACTCTATCTGAAGTTCTCTGGGCATGGGATTTTGATATGTTCCCCAAACCAAAAGGAATGAGTGGGAAACAATCATGGAAACACATAGAAGCACTTGCTTTCGAATGAGTTTCAAGCATGCTTGGGTATTCGTGTGATCTGAGTGACTCTGTTTTGGAATACAACTGTCGCGTGGTGCACCGCGACCTCCAGGCACCCCGGAGTTTCTGAAAAAAAATTTTCTGCGATTTTCACGAAACCACTTTTCTTCAACTTGATTTGGGCTAAAACTCCATCCCTGAAAATAAAAATTCTCTGAGTAGTGTGGAAATGCTGATCCTTACCCTACCTGGGGTGTCCACTGAGTATTCCACGAACTCTATCTGAAGTTCTCTGGGCATGGGATTTTGACATGTTCCCCAAACCAAAAGGAATGAGTGGGAAACAATCAAGGAATCAGATAGAAACACTTGTATTTGAATGAGTTTCAAGCATGCTTGGGTATTCGTGTGATCTGAGTGACTCTGTTTTGGAATACAACTGTCGTGTGGTGCACCGTGACCTACAGGCACCCCGGAGTTTCTGAAAAAAAAATTTCTGCGATTTTCACGAAACCACTTTTCTTCAACTTGATTTGGGCTAAAAATCCATCCCTAAAAATAAAAACTCTCTGAGTAGTGTGGAAATGCTGATCCTTACCCTACCTGGGGTGTCCACTGAGTATTCCACGAACTCTATCTGAAGTTCTCTGGGCATGGTATTTTGACATGTTCCCCAAACCAAAAGGAATGAGTGGGAAACAATCAAGGAATCAAATAGAAACACTTGTATTTGAATGAGTTTCAAGCATGCTTGGGTATTCGTGTGATCTGAGTGACTCTGTTTTGGAATACAACTGTCGTGTGGTGCACCGTGACCTCCAGGCACCCCGGAGTTTCTGAAAAAAAATTTTCTGCGATTTTCACGAAACCACTTTTCTTCAACTTGATTTGGGCTAAAAATCCATCCCTGAAAATAAAAATTCTCTGAGTAGTGTGGAAATGCTGATCCTTACCCTACCTGGGGTGTCCACTGAGTATTCCGCGAACTCTATCTGAAGTTCTCTGGGCATGGGATTTTGATATGTTCCCCAAACCAAAAGGAATGAGTGGGAAACAATCATGGAAACACATAGAAGCACTTGCTTTCGAATGAGTTTCAAGCATGCTTGGGTATTCGTGTGATCTGAGTGACTCTGTTTTGGAATACAACTGTCGTGTGGTGCACCGTGACCTCCAGGCACCCCGGAGTTTCTGAAAAAAAATTTTCTGCGATTTTCACGAAACCACTTTTCTTCAACTTGATTTGGGCTAAAAATCCATCCCTGAAAATAAAAATTCTCTGAGTAGTGTGGAAATGCTGATCCTTACCCTACCTGGGGTGTCCACTGAGTATTCCGCGAACTCTATCTGAAGTTCTCTGGGCATGGGATTTTGACATGTTCCCCAAACCAAAAGGAATGAGTGGGAAACAATCAAGGAATCAGATAGAAACACTTGTATTTGAATGAGTTTCAAGCATGCTTGGGTATTCGTGTGATCTGAGTGACTCTGTTTTGGAATACAACTGTCGTGTGGTGCACCGTGACCTACAGGCACCCCGGAGTTTCTGAAAAAAAAATTTCTGCGATTTTCACGAAACCACTTTTCTTCAACTTGATTTGGGCTAAAAATCCATCCCTAAAAATAAAAACTCTCTGAGTAGTGTGGAAATGCTGATCCTTACCCTACCTGGGGTGTCCACTGAGTATTCCACGAACTCTATCTGAAGTTCTCTGGGCATGGTATTTTGACATGTTCCCCAAACCAAAAGGAATGAGTGGGAAAGAATCAAGGAATCAGATAGAAACACTTGTATTTGAATGAGTTTCAAGCATGCTTGGGTATTCGTGTGATCTGAGTGACTCTGTTTTGGAATACAACTGTCGTGTGGTGCACCGTGACCTCCAGGCACCCCGGAGTTTCTGAAAAAAAATTTTCTGCGATTTTCACGAAACCACTTTTCTTCAACTTGATTTGGGCTAAAAATCCATCCCTGAAAATAAAAATTCTCTGAGTAGTGTGGAAATGCTGATCCTTACCCTACCTGGGGTGTCCACTGAGTATTCCGCGAACTCTATCTGAAGTTCTCTGGGCATGGGATTTTGACATGTTCCCCAAACCAAAAGGAATGAGTGGGAAACAATCATGGAAACACATAGAAGCACTTGCTTTCGAATGAGTTTCAAGCATGCTTGGGTATTCGTGTGATCTGAGTGACTCAGTTTTGGAATACAACTGTCGCGTGGTGCACCCCGACCTCCAGGCACCCCGGAGTTTCTGAAAAAAAATTTTCTGCGATTTTCACGAAACCACTTTTCTTCAACTTGATTTGGGCTAAAAATCCATCCCTGAAAATAAAAATTCTCTGAGTAGTGTGGAAATGCTGATCCTTACCCTACCTGGGGTGTCCACTGAGTATTCCACGAACTCTATCTGAAGTTCTCTGGGCATGGTATTTTGACATGTTCCCCAAACCAAAAGGAATGAGTGGGAAACAATCAAGGAATCAGATAGAAACACTTGTATTTGAATGAGTTTCAAGCATGCTTGGGTATTCGTGTGATCTGAGTGACTCTGTTTTGGAATACAACTGTCGTGTGGTGCACCGTGACCTCCAGGAACCCCGGAGTTTCTGAAAAAAAATTTTCTGCGATTTTCACGAAACCACTTTTCTTCAACTTGATTTGGGCTAAAAATCCATCCCTGAAAATAAAAATTCTCTGAGTAGTGTGGAAATGCTGATCCTTACCCTACCTGGGGTGTCCACTGAGTATTCCGCGAACTCTATCTGAAGTTTTCTGGGCATGGGATTTTGACACGTTCCCCAAACCAAAAGGAATGAGTGGGAAACAATCATGGAAACAGATAGAAGCACTTGCATTCGAATGAGTTTCAAGCATGCTTGGGTATTCGTGTGATCTGAGTGACTCAGTTTTGGAATACAACTGTCGCGTGGTGCACCCCGAACTCCAGGCACCCCGGAGTTTCTGAAAAAAAATTTTCTGCGATTTTCACGAAACCACTTTTCTTCAACTTGATTTGGGCTAGAAATCCATCCCTGAAAATAAAAATTCTAAGAGTAGTGTGGAAATGCTGATCCTTACCCTACCTGGGGTGTCCACTGAGTATTCCGCGAACTCTATTTGAAGTTCTCTGGGCATGGGATTTTGACATGTTCCCCAAACCAAAAGGAATGAGTGGGAAACAATCATGGAAACAGATAGAAGCACTTGCATTCGAATGAGTTTCAAGCATGCTTGGGTATTCGTGTGATCTGAGTGACTCAGTTTTGGAATACAACTGTCGCGTGGTGCACCGCGACCTCCAGGCACCCCGGAGTTTCTGAAAAAAAATTTTCTGCGATTTTCACGAAACCACTTTTCTTCAACTTGATTTGGGCTGAAAATCCATCCCTGAAAATAAAAATTCTCTGAGTAGTGTGGAAATGCTGATCCTTACCCTACCTGGGGTGTCCACTGAGTATTCCGCGAACTCTATCTGAAGTTCTCTGGGCATGGGATTTTGATATGTTCCCCAAACCAAAAGGAATGAGTGGGAAACAATCATGGAAACACATAGAAGCACTTGCTTTCGAATGAGTTTCAAGCATGCTTGGGTATTCGTGTGATCTGAGTGACTCAGTTTTGGAATACAACTGTCGCGTGGTGCACCCCGACCTCCAGGCACCCCGGAGTTTCTGAAAAAAAATTTTCTGCGATTTTCACGAAACCACTTTTCTTCAACTTGATTTGGGCTAAAAATCCATCCCTGAAAATAAAAATTCTCTGAGTAGTGTGGAAATGCTGATCCTTACCCTACCTGGGGTGTCCACTGAGTATTCCACGAACTCTATCTGAAGTTCTCTGGGCATGGTATTTTGACATGTTCCCCAAACCAAAAGGAATGAGTGGGAAAGAATCAAGGAATCAGATAGAAACACTTGTATTTGAATGAGTTTCAAGCATGCTTGGGTATTCGTGTGATCTGAGTGACTCTGTTTTGGAATACAACTGTCGTGTGGTGCACCGTGACCTCCAGGCACCCCGGAGTTTCTGAAAAAAAATTTTCTGCGATTTTCACGAAACCACTTTTCTTCAACTTGATTTGGGCTAAAAATCCATCCCTGAAAATAAAAATTCTCTGAGTAGTGTGGAAATGCTGATCCTTACCCTACCTGGGGTGTCCACTGAGTATTCCGCGAACTCTATCTGAAGTTCTCTGGGCATGGGATTTTGACATGTTCCCCAAACCAAAAGGAATGAGTGGGAAACAATCATGGAAACACATAGAAGCACTTGCTTTCGAATGAGTTTCAAGCATGCTTGGGTATTCGTGTGATCTGAGTGACTCAGTTTTGGAATACAACTGTCGCGTGGTGCACCCCGACCTCCAGGCACCCCGGAGTTTCTGAAAAAAAATTTTCTGCGATTTTCACGAAACCACTTTTCTTCAACTTGATTTGGGCTAAAAATCCATCCCTGAAAATAAAAATTCTCTGAGTAGTGTGGAAATGCTGATCCTTACCCTACCTGGGGTGTCCACTGAGTATTCCACGAACTCTATCTGAAGTTCTCTGGGCATGGTATTTTGACATGTTCCCCAAACCAAAAGGAATGAGTGGGAAACAATCAAGGAATCAGATAGAAACACTTGTATTTGAATGAGTTTCAAGCATGCTTGGGTATTCGTGTGATCTGAGTGACTCTGTTTTGGAATACAACTGTCGTGTGGTGCACCGTGACCTCCAGGAACCCCGGAGTTTCTGAAAAAAAATTTTCTGCGATTTTCACGAAACCACTTTTCTTCAACTTGATTTGGGCTAAAAATCCATCCCTGAAAATAAAAATTCTCTGAGTAGTGTGGAAATGCTGATCCTTACCCTACCTGGGGTGTCCACTGAGTATTCCGCGAACTCTATCTGAAGTTCTCTGGGCATGGGATTTTGACACGTTCCCCAAACCAAAAGGAATGAGTGGGAAACAATCATGGAAACAGATAGAAGCACTTGCATTCGAATGAGTTTCAAGCATGCTTGGGTATTCGTGTGATCTGAGTGACTCAGTTTTGGAATACAACTGTCGCGTGGTGCACCCCGAACTCCAGGCACCCCGGAGTTTCTGAAAAAAAATTTTCTGCGATTTTCACGAAACCACTTTTCTTCAACTTGATTTGGGCTAGAAATCCATCCCTGAAAATAAAAATTCTAAGAGTAGTGTGGAAATTCTGATCCTTACCCTACCTGGGGTGTCCACTGAGTATTCCGCGAACTCTATCTGAAGTTCTCTGGGCATGGGATTTTGACATGTTCCCCAAACCAAAAGGAATGAGTGGGAAACAATCATGGAAACAGATAGAAGCACTTGCATTCGAATGAGTTTCAAGCATGCTTGGGTATTCGTGTGATCTGAGTGACTCAGTTTTGGAATACAACTGTCGCGTGGTGCACCGCGACCTCCAGGCACCCCGGAGTTTCTGAAAAAAAAATTTCTGCGATTTTCACGAAACCACTTTTCTTCAACTTGATTTGGGCTAAAACTCCATCCCTGAAAATAAAAATTCTCTGAGTAGTGTGGAAATGCTGATCCTTACCCTACCTGGGGTGTCCACTGAGTATTCCACGAACTCTATCTGAAGTTCTCTGGGCATGGGATTTTGACATGTTCCCCAAACCAAAAGGAATGAGTGGGAAACAATCAAGGAATCAGATAGAAACACTTGTATTTGAATGAGTTTCAAGCATGCTTGGGTATTCGTGTGATCTGAGTGACTCTGTTTTGGAATACAACTGTCGTGTGGTGCACCGTGACCTACAGGCACCCCGGAGTTTCTGAAAAAAAAATTTCTGCGATTTTCACGAAACCACTTTTCTTCAACTTGATTTGGGCTAAAAATCCATCCCTAAAAATAAAAACTCTCTGAGTAGTGTGGAAATGCTGATCCTTACCCTACCTGGGGTGTCCACTGAGTATTCCACGAACTCTATCTGAAGTTCTCTGGGCATGGTATTTTGACATGTTCCCCAAACCAAAAGGAATGAGTGGGAAACAATCAAGGAATCAGATAGAAACACTTGTATTTGAATGAGTTTTAAGCATGCTTGGGTATTCGTGTGATCTGAGTGACTCTGTTTTGGAATACAACTGTCGTGTGGTGCACCGTGACCTCCAGGCACCCCGGAGTTTCTGAAAAAAAATTTTCTGCGATTTTCACGAAACCACTTTTCTTCAACTTGATTTGGGCTAAAAATCCATCCCTGAAAATAAAAATTCTCTGAGTAGTGTGGAAATGCTGATCCTTACCCTACCTGGGGTGTCCACTGAGTATTCCGCGAACTCTATCTGAAGTTCTCTGGGCATGGGATTTTGATATGTTCCCCAAACCAAAAGGAATGAGTGGGAAACAATCATGGAAACACATAGAAGCACTTGCTTTCGAATGAGTTTCAAGCATGCTTGGGTATTCGTGTGATCTGAGTGACTCTGTTTTGGAATACAACTGTCGCGTGGTGCACCGCGACCTCCAGGCACCCCGGAGTTTCTGAAAAAAAATTTTCTGCGATTTTCACGAAACCACTTTTCTTCAACTTGATTTGGGCTAAAACTCCATCCCTGAAAATAAAAATTCTCTGAGTAGTGTGGAAATGCTGATCCTTACCCTACCTGGGGTGTCCACTGAGTATTCCACGAACTCTATCTGAAGTTCTCTGGGCATGGGATTTTGACATGTTCCCCAAACCAAAAGGAATGAGTGGGAAACAATCAAGGAATCAGATAGAAACACTTGTATTTGAATGAGTTTCAAGCATGCTTGGGTATTCGTGTGATCTGAGTGACTCTGTTTTGGAATACAACTGTCGTGTGGTGCACCGTGACCTACAGGCACCCCGGAGTTTCTGAAAAAAAAATTTCTGCGATTTTCACGAAACCACTTTTCTTCAACTTGATTTGGGCTAAAAATCCATCCCTAAAAATAAAAACTCTCTGAGTAGTGTGGAAATGCTGATCCTTACCCTACCTGGGGTGTCCACTGAGTATTCCACGAACTCTATCTGAAGTTCTCTGGGCATGGTATTTTGACATGTTCCCCAAACCAAAAGGAATGAGTGGGAAACAATCAAGGAATCAGATAGAAACACTTGTATTTGAATGAGTTTCAAGCATGCTTGGGTATTCGTGTGATCTGAGTGACTCTGTTTTGGAATACAACTGTCGTGTGGTGCACCGTGACCTCCAGGCACCCCGGAGTTTCTGAAAAAAAATTTTCTGCGATTTTCACGAAACCACTTTTCTTCAACTTGATTTGGGCTAAAAATCCATCCCTGAAAATAAAAATTCTCTGAGTAGTGTGGAAATGCTGATCCTTACCCTACCTGGGGTGTCCACTGAGTATTCCGCGAACTCTATCTGAAGTTCTCTGGGCATGGGATTTTGATATGTTCCCCAAACCAAAAGGAATGAGTGGGAAACAATCATGGAAACACATAGAAGCACTTGCTTTCGAATGAGTTTCAAGCATGCTTGGGTATTCGTGTGATCTGAGTGACTCTGTTTTGGAATACAACTGTCGTGTGGTGCACCGTGACCTCCAGGCACCCCGGAGTTTCTGAAAAAAAATTTTCTGCGATTTTCACGAAACCACTTTTCTTCAACTTGATTTGGGCTAAAAATCCATCCCTGAAAATAAAAATTCTCTGAGTAGTGTGGAAATGCTGATCCTTACCCTACCTGGGGTGTCCACTGAGTATTCCGCGAACTCTATCTGAAGTTCTCTGGGCATGGGATTTTGACATGTTCCCCAAACCAAAAGGAATGAGTGGGAAACAATCAAGGAATCAGATAGAAACACTTGTATTTGAATGAGTTTCAAGCATGCTTGGGTATTCGTGTGATCTGAGTGACTCTGTTTTGGAATACAACTGTCGTGTGGTGCACCGTGACCTACAGGCACCCCGGAGTTTCTGAAAAAAAAATTTCTGCGATTTTCACGAAACCACTTTTCTTCAACTTGATTTGGGCTAAAAATCCATCCCTAAAAATAAAAACTCTCTGAGTAGTGTGGAAATGCTGATCCTTACCCTACCTGGGGTGTCCACTGAGTATTCCACGAACTCTATCTGAAGTTCTCTGGGCATGGTATTTTGACATGTTCCCCAAACCAAAAGGAATGAGTGGGAAAGAATCAAGGAATCAGATAGAAACACTTGTATTTGAATGAGTTTCAAGCATGCTTGGGTATTCGTGTGATCTGAGTGACTCTGTTTTGGAATACAACTGTCGTGTGGTGCACCGTGACCTCCAGGCACCCCGGAGTTTCTGAAAAAAAATTTTCTGCGATTTTCACGAAACCACTTTTCTTCAACTTGATTTGGGCTAAAAATCCATCCCTGAAAATAAAAATTCTCTGAGTAGTGTGGAAATGCTGATCCTTACCCTACCTGGGGTGTCCACTGAGTATTCCGCGAACTCTATCTGAAGTTCTCTGGGCATGGGATTTTGACATGTTCCCCAAACCAAAAGGAATGAGTGGGAAACAATCATGGAAACACATAGAAGCACTTGCTTTCGAATGAGTTTCAAGCATGCTTGGGTATTCGTGTGATCTGAGTGACTCAGTTTTGGAATACAACTGTCGCGTGGTGCACCCCGACCTCCAGGCACCCCGGAGTTTCTGAAAAAAAATTTTCTGCGATTTTCACGAAACCACTTTTCTTCAACTTGATTTGGGCTAAAAATCCATCCCTGAAAATAAAAATTCTCTGAGTAGTGTGGAAATGCTGATCCTTACCCTACCTGGGGTGTCCACTGAGTATTCCACGAACTCTATCTGAAGTTCTCTGGGCATGGTATTTTGACATGTTCCCCAAACCAAAAGGAATGAGTGGGAAACAATCAAGGAATCAGATAGAAACACTTGTATTTGAATGAGTTTCAAGCATGCTTGGGTATTCGTGTGATCTGAGTGACTCTGTTTTGGAATACAACTGTCGTGTGGTGCACCGTGACCTCCAGGAACCCCGGAGTTTCTGAAAAAAAATTTTCTGCGATTTTCACGAAACCACTTTTCTTCAACTTGATTTGGGCTAAAAATCCATCCCTGAAAATAAAAATTCTCTGAGTAGTGTGGAAATGCTGATCCTTACCCTACCTGGGGTGTCCACTGAGTATTCCGCGAACTCTATCTGAAGTTCTCTGGGCATGGGATTTTGACACGTTCCCCAAACCAAAAGGAATGAGTGGGAAACAATCATGGAAACAGATAGAAGCACTTGCATTCGAATGAGTTTCAAGCATGCTTGGGTATTCGTGTGATCTGAGTGACTCAGTTTTGGAATACAACTGTCGCGTGGTGCACCCCGAACTCCAGGCACCCCGGAGTTTCTGAAAAAAAATTTTCTGCGATTTTCACGAAACCACTTTTCTTCAACTTGATTTGGGCTAGAAATCCATCCCTGAAAATAAAAATTCTAAGAGTAGTGTGGAAATGCTGATCCTTACCCTACCTGGGGTGTCCACTGAGTATTCCGCGAACTCTATCTGAAGTTCTCTGGGCATGGGATTTTGACATGTTCCCCAAACCAAAAGGAATGAGTGGGAAACAATCATGGAAACAGATAGAAGCACTTGCATTCGAATGAGTTTCAAGCATGCTTGGGTATTCGTGTGATCTGAGTGACTCAGTTTTGGAATACAACTGTCGCGTGGTGCACCGCGACCTCCAGGCACCCCGGAGTTTCTGAAAAAAAATTTTCTGCGATTTTCACGAAACCACTTTTCTTCAACTTGATTTTGGCTAAAAATCCATCGCTGAAAATAAAAATTCTCTGAGTAGTGTGGAAATGCTGATCCTTACCCTACCTGGGGTGTCCACTGAGCATTTCCGCGAACTCTATCTGAAGTTCTCTGGGCATGGGATTTTGACATGTTCCCCAAACCAAAAGGAATAAGTGGGAAACAATCAAGGAAACAGATAGAAGCACTTGCATTTGAATGAGTTTCAAGCATGCTTGGGTATTCATGTGATCTGAGTGACTCAGTTTTGGAATACAACTGTCGCGTGGTGCACCGCGACCTCCAGGCACCCCGGAGTTTCTGAAAAAAAATTTTCTGCGATTTTCACGAAACCACTTTTCTTCAACTTGATTTGGGCTAAAACTCCATCCCTGAAAATAAAAATTCTCTGAGTAGTGTGGAAATGCTGATCCTTACCCTACCTGGGGTGTCCACTGAGTATTCCACGAACTCTATCTGAAGTTCTCTGGGCATGGGATTTTGACATGTTCCCCAAACCAAAAGGAATGAGTGGGAAACAATCAAGGAATCAGATAGAAACACTTGTATTTGAATGAGTTTCAAGCATGCTTGGGTATTCGTGTGATCTGAGTACTCTGTTTTGGAATACAACTGTCGTGTGGTGCACCGTGACCTACAGGCACCCCGGAGTTTCTGAAAAAAAAATTTCTGCGATTTTCACGAAACCACTTTTCTTCAACTTGATTTGGGCTAAAAATCCATCCCTAAAAATAAAAACTCTCTGAGTAGTGTGGAAATGCTGATCCTTACCCTACCTGGGGTGTCCACTGAGTATTCCACGAACTCTATCTGAAGTTCTCTGGGCATGGTATTTTGACATGTTCCCCAAACCAAACGGAATGAGTGGGAAACAATCAAGGAATCAAATAGAAACACTTGTATTTGAATGAGTTTCAAGCATGCTTGGGTATTCGTGTGATCTGAGTGACTCTGTTTTGGAATACAACTGTCGTGTGGTGCACCGTGACCTCCAGGCACCCCGGAGTTTCTGAAAAAAAATTTTCTGCGATTTTCACGAAACCACTTTTCTTCAACTTGATTTGGGCTAAAAATCCATCCCTGAAAATAAAAATTCTCTGAGTAGTGTGGAAATGCTGATCCTTACCCTACCTGGGGTGTCCACTGAGTATTCCGCGAACTCTATCTGAAGTTCTCTGGGCATGGGATTTTGATATGTTCCCCAAACCAAAAGGAATGAGTGGGAAACAATCATGGAAACACATAGAAGCACTTGCTTTCGAATGAGTTTCAAGCATGCTTGGGTATTCGTGTGATCTGAGTGACTCAGTTTTGGAATACAACTGTCGCGTGGTGCACCCCGACCTCCAGGCACCCCGGAGTTTCTGAAAAAAAATTTTCTGCGATTTTCACGAAACCACTTTTCTTCAACTTGATTTGGGCTAAAAATCCATCCCTGAAAATAAAAATTCTCTGAGTAGTGTGGAAATGCTGATCCTTACCCTACCTGGGGTGTCCACTGAGTATTCCACGAACTCTATCTGAAGTTCTCTGGGCATGGTATTTTGACATGTTCCCCAAACCAAAAGGAATGAGTGGGAAACAATCAAGGAATCAGATAGAAACACTTGTATTTGAATGAGTTTCAAGCATGCTTGGGTATTCGTGTGATCTGAGTGACTCTGTTTTGGAATACAACTGTCGTGTGGTGCACCGTGACCTCCAGGAACCCCGGAGTTTCTGAAAAAAAATTTTCTGCGATTTTCACGAAACCACTTTTCTTCAACTTGATTTGGGCTAAAAATCCATCCCTGAAAATAAAAATTCTCTGAGTAGTGTGGAAATGCTGATCCTTACCCTACCTGGGGTGTCCACTGAGTATTCCGCGAACTCTATCTGAAGTTCTCTGGGCATGGGATTTTGACACGTTCCCCAAACCAAAAGGAATGAGTGGGAAACAATCATGGAAACAGATAGAAGCACTTGCATTCGAATGAGTTTCAAGCATGCTTGGGTATTCGTGTGATCTGAGTGACTCAGTTTTGGAATACAACTGTCGCTTGGTGCACCGCGACCTCCAGGCACCCCGGAGTTTCTGAAAAAAAATTTTCTGCGATTTTCACGAAACCACTTTTCTTCAACTTGATTTGGGCTAAAAATCCATCCCTGAAAATAAAAATTCTCTGAGTAGTGTGGAAATGCTGATCCTTACCCTACCTGGGGTGTCCACTGAGCATTTCCGCGAACTCTATCTGAAGTTCTCTGGGCATGGGATTTTGACATGTTCCCCAAACCAAAAGGAATAAGTGGGAAACAATCAAGGAAACAGATAGAAGCACTTGCATTTGAATGAGTTTCAAGCATGCTTGGGTATTCGTGTGATCTGAGTGACTCTGTTTTGGAATACAACTGTCGCGTGGTGCACCGTGACCTCCAGGCACCCCGGAGTTTCTGAAAAAAAAATGTTCTGCGATTTTCACGAAACCACTTTCCTTCAACTTGATTTGGGCTAAAAATCCATCCCTGAAAATAAAAATTCTCTGAGTAGTGTGGAAATGCTGATCCTTACCCTACCTGGGGTGTCCACTGAGTATTCTGCGAACTCTATCTGAAGTTCTCTGGGCATGGGATTTTGAAATGTTCCCCAAACCAAAAGGAATGAGTGGGAAACAATCATGGAAACAGATAGAAGCACTTGCATTTGAATGAGTTTCAAGCATGCTTGGGTATTCGTGTGATCTGAGTGACTCAGTTTTGGAATACAAATGTCGCGTGGTGCACCGCGACCTCCAGGCATCCCGGAGTTTCTGAAAAAAAATTTTCTGCGATTTTCACGAAACCACTTTCCTTCAACTTGATTTGGGCAAAAAATCCATCCCTAAAAATAAAAATTTTCTGAGTAGTTTGGAAATGCTGATCCTTACCCTACCTGGGGTGTCCACTGAGTATTCCGCAAACTCTATCTGACGTTCTCTGGGCATGGGATTTTGACATGTTCACCAAACCAAAAGGAATGAGTGGGAAACAATCATGGAAACAGATAGAAGCACTTGCATTTGAATGAGATTCAAGCATGCTTGGGTATTCGTGTGATCTGAGTGGCTCAGTTTTGGAATACAACTGTCGCGTGGTGCACCGCGACCTCCAGGCAACCCGGAGTTTCTGAAAAAAAATTTTCTGCGATTTTCACGAAACCACTTTTCTTCAACTTGATTTGGGCTAAAAATCCATCTCTGAAAATAAAAATTCTATGAGTATTGTGGAAATGCTGATCCTTACCCTAGCTGGGGTGTCCACTGAACATTTCCGCGAACTCTATCTGAAGTTCTCTGGGCATGGTATTTTGCCATGTTCCCCAAACCAAAAGGAATGAGTGGGAAACAATCAAGGAAACAGATAGAAGCACTTGCATTTGAATGAGTTTCAAGCATGCTTGGGTATTCGTGTGATCTGAGTGACTCAGTTTTGGAATACAAATGTCGCGTGGTGCACCGCGACCTCCAGGCACCCCGGAGTTTCTGAAAAAAAATTTTCTGCGATTTTCACGAAACCACTTTTCTTCAACTTGATTTGGGCTAAAAATCCATCCCTAAAAATAAAAACTCTCTGAGTAGTGTGGAAATGCTGATCCTTACCCAACCTGGGGTGTCCACTGAGCATTTCCGCGAACTCTATCTGAAGTTCTCTGGGCATGGTATTTTGACATGTTCACCAAACCAAAAGGAATGAGTGGGAAACAATCATGGAAACAGATAGAAGCACTTGCATTTGAATGAGATTCAAGCATGCTTGGGTATTCGTGTGATCTGAGTGACTCAGTTTTGGAATACAACTGTCGCGTGGTGCACCGCGACCTACAGGCACCCCGGAGTTTCTGAAAAAAAAATTTCTGCGATTTTCACGAAACCACTTTTCTTCAACTTGATTTGGGCTAAAAATCCATCCCTAAGAATAAAAACTCTCTGAGTAGTGTGGAAATGCTGATCTTTACCCTACCTGGGGTGTCCACTGAGTATTCCACGAACTCTATCTGAAGTTCTCTGGGCATGGGATTTTGACATGTTCCCCAAACCAAAAGGAATGAGTGGGAAACAATCATGGAAACAGATAGAAGCACTTGCATTCGAATGAGTTTCAAGCATGCTTGGGTATTCGTGTGATCTGAGTGACTCAGTTTTGGAATACAACTGTCGCGTGGTGCACCCCGACCTCCAGGCATCCCGGAGTTTCTGAAAAAAAATTTTCTGCGATTTTCACGAAACCAGTTTTCTTCAACTTGATTTGGGCTAAAAATCCATCCCTGAAAATAAAAATTCTCTGAGTAGTGTGGAAATGCTGATCCTTACCCTACCTGGGGTGTCCACTGAGTATTCCGCGAACTCTATCTGAAGTTCTCTGGGCATGGGATTTTGACATGTTCCCCAAACCAAAAGGAATGAGTGGGAAACAATCATGGAAACAGATAGAAGCACTTGCATTCGAATGAGTTTCAAGCATGCTTGGGTATTCGTGTGATCTGAGTGACTCAGTTTTGGAATACAACTGTCGCGTGGTGCACCGCGACCTCCAGGCACCCCGGAGTTTCTGAAAAAAAATTTTCTGCGATTTTCACGAAACCACTTTTCTTCAACTTGATTTGGGCTAAAAATCCATCCCTGAAAAAAAAAATTCTCTGAGTAGTGTGGAAATGCTGATCCTTACCCTACCTGGGGTGTCCACTGAGCATTTCCGCGAACTCTATCTGAAGTTCTCTGGGCATGGGATTTTGACATGTTCACCAAACCAAAAGGAATGAGTGGGAAACAATCATGGAAACAGATAGAAGCACTTGCATTTGAATGAGATTCAAGCATGCTTGGGTATTCGTGTGATCTGAGTGACTCAGTTTTGGAATACAACTGTCGCATGGTGCACCGCGACCTCCAGGCACCCCGGAGTTTTTGAAAAAAAAATTTCTGCGATTTTCACGAAACCACTTTTCTTCAACTTGATTTGGGCTAAAAATCCATCCCTGAAAATAAAAATTCTCTGAGTAGTGTGGAAATGCTGATCCTTACCCTACCTGGGGTGTCCACTGAGCATTTCCGCGAACTCTATCTGAAGTTCTCTGGGCATGGGATTTTGACATGTTCACCAAACCAAAAGGAATGAGTGGGAAACAATCATGGAAACAGATAGAAGCACTTGCATTTGAATGAGTTTCAAGCATGCTTGGGTATTCGTGTGATCTGAGTGACTCAGTTTTGGAATACAAATGTCGCGTGGTGCACCGCGACCTCCAGGCACCCCGGAGTTTCTGAAAAAAAAATTTCTGCGATTTTCACGAAACCACTTTTCTTCAACTTGATTTGGGCTAAAAATCCATCCCTGAAAATAAAAATTCTCTGAGTAGTGTGGAAATGCTGATCCTTACCCTACCTGGGGTGTCCACTGAGTATTCCGCGAACTCTATCTGAAGTTCTCTGGGCATGGGATTTTGACATGTTCCCCAACCAAGAGGAATGAGTGGGAAAAAATCATGGAAACAGATAGAAGCACTTGCCTTTGAATGAGATTCAAGCATGCTGGGGTATTCGTGTGATCTGAGTGACTCAGTTTTGGAATACAACTGTCGCGTGGTGCACCGCGACCTCCAGGCACCCCGGAGTTTCTGAAAAAAAAATTTCTGCGATTTTCACGAAACCACTTTTCTTCAACTTGATTTGGGCTAAAAATCCATCCCTAAAAATAAAAACTCTCTGAGTAGTGTGGAAATGCTGATCCTTACCCAACCTGGGGTGTCCACTGAGTATTCCACAAACTCTATCTGAAGTTCTCTGGGCATGGTATTTTGACATGTTCCCCAAACCAAAAGGAATGAGTGGGAAACAATCAAGGAATCAGATAGAAATACTTGTATTTGAATGAGTTTCAAGCATGCTTTGGTATTCGTGTGATGTGAGTGACTCAGTTTTGGAATACAACTGTCGCGTGGTGCACCGCGAACTCCAGGCACCCCGGAGTTTCTGAAAAAAAATTTTCTGCGATTTTCATGAAACCACTTTTCTTCAACTTGATTTGGGCTAAAAATCCATCCCTAAAAATAAAATCTCTCTGAGGAGTGTGGAAATGCTGATCCTTACCCTACCTGGGGTGTCTACTGAGTATTCCGCGAACTCTATCTGAAGTTCTCTGGGCATGGTATTTTGACATGTTCACCAAACCAAAAGGAATGAGTGGGAAACAATCATGGAAACAGATAGAAGCACTTGCATTTGAATGAGATTCAAGCATGCTTGGGTATTCGTGTGATCTGAGTGACTCAGTTTTGGAATACAACTGTCGCGTGGTGCACCGCGACCTACAGGCACCCCGGAGTTTCTGAAAAAAAAAAATTCTGCGATTTTCACGAAGCCACTTTTCTTCAACTTGATTTGGGCTAAAAATCCATCCCTAAAAATAAAAACTCTCTGAGTAGCGTGGAAATGCTGATCCTTACCCTACCTGGGGTGTCCACTGAGTATTCCACGAACTCTATCTGAAGTTCTCTGGGCATGGTATTTTGACATGTTCCCCAAACCAAAAGGAATGAGTGGGAAACAATCAAGGAATCAGATAGAAACACTTGTATTTGAATGAGTTTCAAGCATGCTTGGGTATTCGTGTGATCTGAGTGACTCTGTTTTGGAATACAACTGTCGTGTGGTGCACCGTGACCTCCAGGCACCCCGGAGTTTCTGAAAAAAAATTTTCTGCGATTTTCACGAAACCACTTTTCTTCAACTTGATTTGGGCTAAAAATCCATCCCTGAAAATAAAAATTCTCTGAGTAGTGTGGAAATGCTGATCCTTACCCTAACTGGGGTGTCCACTGAGCATTTCCGCGAACTCTATCTGAAGTTCTCTGGGCATGGGATTTTGACATGTTCCCCAAACCAAAAGGAATAAGTGGGAAACAATCAAGGAAACAGATAGAAGCACTTGCATTTGAATGAGTTTCAAGCATGCTTGGGTATTCGTGTGATCTGAGTGACTCAGTTTTGGAATACAACTGTCGCGTGGTGCACCGCGACCTCCAGGCACCCCGGAGTTTCTGAAAAAAAAATTTCTGCGATTTTCACGAAACCACTTTTCTTCAACTTGATTTGGGCTAAAAATCCATCCCTGAAAATAAAAATTCTCTGAGTAGTGTGGAAATGCTGATCCTTACCCTACCTGGGGTGTCCACTGAGCATTTCCGCGAACTCTATCTGAAGTTCTCTGGGCATGGGATTTTGACATGTTCCCCAACCAAAAGGAATGAGTGGGAAACAATCATGGAAACAGATAGAATCACTTGCCTTTGAATGAGATTCAAGCATGCTGGGGTATTCGTGTGATCTGAGTGACTCAGTTTTGGAATACAACTGTCGCGTGGTGCACCGCGACCTCCAGGCACCCCGGAGTTTCTGAAAAAAATTTTTCTGCGATTTTCACGAAACCACTTTTCTTCAACTTGATTTGGGCTAAAAATCCATCCCTAAAAATAAAAACTCTCTGAGTAGTGTGGAAATGCTGATCCTTACCCAACCTGGGGTGTCCACTGAGTATTCCACAAACTCTATCTGAAGTTCTCTGGGCATGGTATTTTGACATGTTCCCCAAACCAAAAGGAATGAGTGGGAAACAATCAAGGAATCAGATAGAAATACTTGTATTTGAATGAGTTTCAAGCATGCTTTGGTATTCGTGTGATGTGAGTGACTCAGTTTTGGAATACAACTGTCGCGTGGTGCACCGCGAACTCCAGGCACCCCGGAGTTTCTGAAAAAAAATTTTCTGCGATTTTCATGAAACCACTTTTCTTCAACTTGATTTGGGCTAAAAATCCATCCCTAAAAATAAAATCTCTCTGAGGAGTGTGGAAATGCTGATCCTTACCCTACCTGGGGTGTCCACTGAGTATTCCGCGAACTCTATCTGAAGTTCTCTGGGCATGGTATTTTGACATGTTCACCAAACCAAAAGGAATGAGTGGGAAACAATCATGGAAACAGATAGAAGCACTTGCATTTGAATGAGATTCAAGCATGCTTGGGTATTCGTGTGATCTGAGTGACTCAGTTTTGGAATACAACTGTCGCGTGGTGCACCGCGACCTACAGGCACCCCGGAGTTTCTGAAAAAAAAAAATTCTGCGATTTTCACGAAACCACTTTTCTTCAACTTGATTTGGGCTAAAAATCCATCCCTAAAAATAAAAACTCTCTGAGTAGCGTGGAAATGCTGATCCTTACCCTACCTGGGGTGTCCACTGAGTATTCCACGAACTCTATCTGAAGTTCTCTGGGCATGGTATTTTGACATGTTCCCCAAACCAAAAGGAATGAGTGGGAAACAATCAAGGAATCAGATAGAAACACTTGTATTTGAATGAGTTTCAAGCATGCTTGGGTACTCGTGTGATCTGAGTGACTCTGTTTTGGAATACAACTGTCGCGTGGTGCACCGCGACCTACAGGCACCCCGGAGTTTCTGAAAAAAAAATTTCTGCGATTTTCACGAAACCACTTTTCTTCAACTTGATTTGGGCTAAAAATCCATCCCTAAAAATAAAAACTCTCTGAGTAGTGTGGAAATGCTGATCCTTACCCTACCTGGGGTGTCCACTGAGTATTCCACGAACTCTATCTGAAGTTCTCTGGGCATGGTATTTTGACATGTTCCCCAAACCAAAAGGAATGAGTGGGAAACAATCAAGGAATCAGATAGAAACACTTGTATTTGAATGAGTTTCAAGCATGCTTGGGTATTCGTGTGATCTGAGTGACTCAGTTTTGGAATACAACTGTCGCGTGGTGCACCGCGACCTCCAGGCACCCCGGAGTTTCTGAAAAAAAAATTTCTGCGATTTTCACGAAACCACTTTTCTTCAACTTGATTTGGGCTAAAAATCCATCCCTGAAAATAAAAATTCTCTGAGTAGTGTGGAAATGCTGATCCTTACCCTACCTGGGGTGTCCACTGAGCATTTCCGCGAACTCTATCTGAAGTTCTCTGGGCATGGGATTTTGACATGTTCCCCAACCAAAAGGAATGAGTGGGAAACAATCATGGAAACAGATAGAAGCACTTGCCTTTGAATGAGATTCAAGCATGCTGGGGTATTCGTGTGATCTGAGTGACTCAGTTTTGGAATACAACTGTCGCGTGGTGCACCGCGACCTCCAGGCACCCCGGAGTTTCTGAAAAAAAATTTTCTGCGATTTTCACGAAACCACTTTTCTTCAACTTGATTTGGGCTAAAAATCCATCCCTAAAAATAAAAACTCTCTGAGTAGTGTGGAAATGCTGATCCTTACCCAACCTGGGGTGTCCACTGAGTATTCCACAAACTCTATCTGAAGTTCTCTGGGCATGGTATTTTGACATGTTCCCCAAACCAAAAGGAATGAGTGGGAAACAATCAAGGAATCAGATAGAAACACTTGTATTTGAATGAGTTTCAAGCATGCTTTGGTATTCGTGTGATGTGAGTGACTCAGTTTTGGAATACAACTGTCGCGTGGTGCACCGCGAACTCCAGGCACCCCGGAGTTTCTGAAAAAAAATTTTCTGCGATTTTCATGAAACCACTTTTCTTCAACTTGATTTGGGCTAAAAATCCATCCCTAAAAATAAAATCTCTCTGAGGAGTGTGGAAATGCTGATCCTTACCCTACCTGGGGTGTCCACTGAGTATTCCGCGAACTCTATCTGAAGTTCTCTGGGCATGGTATTTTGACATGTTCACCAAACCAAAAGGAATGAGTGGGAAACAATCATGGAAACAGATAGAAGCACTTGCATTTGAATGAGATTCAAGCATGCTTGGGTATTCGTGTGATCTGAGTGACTCAGTTTTGGAATACAACTGTCGCGTGGTGCACCGCGACCTACAGGCACCCCGGAGTTTCTGAAAAAAAAAAATTCTGCGATTTTCACGAAACCACTTTTCTTCAACTTGATTTGGGCTAAAAATCCATCCCTAAAAATAAAAACTCTCTGAGTAGCGTGGAAATGCTGATCCTTACCCTACCTGGGGTGTCCACTGAGTATTCCACGAACTCTATCTGAAGTTCTCTGGGCATGGTATTTTGACATGTTCCCCAAACCAAAAGGAATGAGTGGGAAACAATCAAGGAATCAGATAGAAACACTTGTATTTGAATGAGTTTCAAGCATGCTTGGGTATTCGTGTGATCTGAGTGACTCTGTTTTGGAATACAACTGTCGTGTGGTGCACCGTGACCTCCAGGCACCCCGGAGTTTCTGAAAAAAAATTTTCTGCGATTTTCACGAAACCACTTTTCTTCAACTTGATTTGGGCTAAAAATCCATCCCTGAAAATAAAAATTCTCTGAGTAGTGTGGAAATGCTGATCCTTACCCTACCTGGGGTGTCCACTGAGTATTCCGCGAACTCTATCTGAAGTTCTCTGGGCATGGGATTTTGACATGTTCCCCAAACCAAAAGGAATGAGTGGGAAACAATCATGGAAACAGATAGAAGCACTTGCATTCGAATGAGTTTCAAGCATGCTTGGGTATTCGTGTGATCTGAGTGACTCAGTTTTGGAATACAACTGTCGCGTGGTGCACCCCGACCTCCAGGCACCCCGGAGTTTCTGAAAAAAAATTTTCTGCGATTTTCACGAAACCACTTTTCTTCAACTTGATTTGGGCTAAAAATCCATCCCTGAAAATAAAAATTCTCTGAGTAGTGTGGAAATGCTGATCCTTACCCTACCTGGGGTGTCCACTGAGCATTTCCGCGAACTCTATCTGAAGTTCTCTGGGCATGGGATTTTGACATGTTCCCCAAACCAAAAGAAATAAGTGGGAAACAATCAAGGAAACAGATAGAAGCACTTGCATTTGAATGAGTTTCAAGCATGCTTGGGTATTCGTGTGATCTGAGTGACTCAGTTTTGGAATACAAATGTCGCGTGGTGCACCGCGACCTCCAGGCACCCCGGAGTTTCTGAAAAAAAATTTTCTGCGATTTTCACGAAACCACTTTTCTTCAACTTGATTTGGGCTAAAAATCCATCCCTAAAAATAAAAACTCTCTGAGTAGTGTGGAAATGCTGATCCTTACCCAACCTGGGGTGTCCACTGAGCATTTCCGCGAACTCTATCTGAAGTTCTCTGGGCATGGTATTTTGACATGTTCACCAAACCAAAAGGAATGAGTGGGAAACAATCATCGAAACAGATAGAAGCACTTGCATTTGAATGAGATTCAAGCATGCTTGGGTATTCGTGTGATCTGAGTGACTCAGTTTTGGAATACAACTGTCGCGTGGTGCACCGCGACCTACAGGCACCCCGGAGTTTCTGAAAAAAAAATTTCTGCGATTTTCACGAAACCACTTTTCTTCAACTTGATTTGGGCTAAAAATCCATCCCTGAAAATAAAAATTCTCTGAGTAGTGTGGAAATGCTGATCCTTACCCTACCTGGGGTGTCCACTGAGCATTTCCGCGAACTCTATCTGAAGTTCTCTGGGCATGGGATTTTGACATGTTCACCAAACCAAAAGGAATGAGTGGGAAACAATCATGGAAACAGATAGAAGCACTTGCATTTGAATGAGTTTCAAGCATGCTTGGGTATTCGTGTGATCTGAGTGACTCAGTTTTGGAATACAAATGTCGCGTGGTGCACCGCGACCTCCAGGCACCCCGGAGTTTCTGAAAAAAAAATTTCTGCGATTTTCACGAAACCACTTTTCTTCAACTTGATTTGGGCTAAAAATCCATCCCTGAAAATAAAAATTCTCTGAGTAGTGTGGAAATGCTGATCCTTACCCTACCTGGGGTGTCCACTGAGCATTTCCGCGAACTCTATCTGAAGTTCTCTGGGCATGGGATTTTGACATGTTCACCAAACCAAAAGGAATGAGTGGGAAACAATCATGGAAACAGATAGAAGCACTTGCATTTGAATGAGTTTCAAGCATGCTTGGGTATTCGTGTGATCTGAGTGACTCAGTTTTGGAATACAAATGTCGCGTGGTGCACCGCGACCTCCAGGCACCCCGGAGTTTCTGAAAAAAAAATTTCTGCGATTTTCACGAAACCACTTTTCTTCAACTTGATTTGGGCTAAAAATCCATCCCTGAAAATAAAAATTCTCTGAGTAGTGTGGAAATGCTGATCCTTACCCTACCTGGGGTGTCCACTGAGTATTCCGCGAACTCTATCTGAAGTTCTCTGGGCATGGGATTTTGACATGTTCCCCAACCAAAAGGAATGAGTGGGAAACAATCATGGAAACAGATAGAAGCACTTGCCTTTGAATGAGATTCAAGCATGCTGGGGTATTCGTGTGATCTGAGTGACTCAGTTTTGGAATACAACTGTCGCGTGGTGCACCGCGACCTCCAGGCACCCCGGAGTTTCTGAAAATAAATTTTCTGCGATTTTCACGAAACCACTTTTCTTCAACTTGATTTGGGCTAAAAATCCATCCCTAAAAATAAAAACTCTCTGAGTAGTGTGGAAATGCTGATCCTTACCCAACCTGGGGTGTCCACTGAGTATTCCACAAACTCTATCTGAAGTTCTCTGGGCATGGTATTTTGACATGTTCCCCAAACCAAAAGGAATGAGTGGGAAACAATCAAGGAATCAGATAGAAACACTTGTATTTGAATGAGTTTCAAGCATGCTTTGGTATTCGTGTGATGTGAGTGACTCAGTTTTGGAATACAACTGTCGCGTGGTGCACCGCGAACTCCAGGCACCCCGGAGTTTCTGAAAAAAAATTTTCTGCGATTTTCATGAAACCACTTTTCTTCAACTTGATTTGGGCTAAAAATCCATCCCTAAAAATAAAATCTCTCTGAGGAGTGTGGAAATGCTGATCCTTACCCTACCTGGGGTGTCCACTGAGCATTTCCACGAACTCTATCTGAAGTTCTCTGGGCATGGTATTTTGACATGTTCACCAAACCAAAAGGAATGAGTGGGAAACAATCATGGAAACAGATAGAAGCACTTGCATTTGAATGAGATTCAAGCATGCTTGGGTATTCGTGTGATCTGAGTGACTCAGTTTTGGAATACAACTGTCGCGTGGTGCACCGCGACCTACAGGCACCCCGGAGTTTCTGAAAAAAATATTTCTGCGATTTTCACGAAACCACTTTTCTTCAACTTGATTTGGGCTAAAAATCCATCCCTAAAAATAAAAACTCTCTGAGTAGTGTGGAAATGCTGATCCTTACCCTACCTGGGGTGTCCACTGAGTATTCCACGAACTCTATCTGAAGTTCTCTGGGCATGGTATTTTGACATGTTCCCCAAACCAAAAGGAATGAGTGGGAAACAATCAAGGAATCAGATAGAAACAATTGTATTTGAATGAGTTTCAAGCATGCTTGGGTATTCGTGTGATCTGAGTGACTCTGTTTTGGAATACAACTGTCGTGTGGTGCACCGTGACCTCCAGGCACCCCGGAGTTTCTGAAAAAAAAATTTCTGCGATTTTCACGAAACCACTTTTCTTCAACTTGATTTGGGCTAAAAATCCATCCCTAAAAATAAAAATTCTCTGAGTAGTGTGGAAATGCTGATCCTTACCCTACCTGGGGTGTCCACTGAGTATTCCGCGAACTCTATCTGAAGTTCTCTGGGCATGGGATTTTGACATGTTCCCCAAACCAAAAGGAATGAGTGGGAAACAATCATGGAAACAGATAGAAGCACTTGCATTCGAATGAGTTTCAAGCATGCTTGGGTATTCGTGTGATCTGAGTGACTCAGTTTTGGAATACAAATGTCGCGTGGTGCACCGCGACCTCCAGGCACCCCGGAGTTTCTGAAAAAAAAATTTCTGCGATTTTCACGAAACCACTTTTCTTCAACTTGATTTGGGCTAAAAATCCATCCCTGAAAATAAAAATTCTCTGAGTAGTGTGGAAATGCTGATCCTTACCCTACCTGGGGTGTCCACTGAGTATTCCGCGAACTCTATCTGAAGTTCTCTGGGCATGGGATTTTGACATGTTCCCCAACCAAAAGGAATGAGTGGGAAACAATCATGGAAACAGATAGAAGCACTTGCCTTTGAATGAGATTCAAGCATGCTGGGGTATTCGTGTGATCTGAGTGACTCAGTTTTGGAATACAACTGTCGCGTGGTGCACCGCGACCTCCAGGCACCCCGGAGTTTCTGAAAATAAATTTTCTGCGATTTTCACGAAACCACTTTTCTTCAACTTGATTTGGGCTAAAAATCCATCCCTAAAAATAAAAACTCTCTGAGTAGTGTGGAAATGCTGATCCTTACCCAACCTGGGGTGTCCACTGAGTATTCCACAAACTCTATCTGAAGTTCTCTGGGCATGGTATTTTGACATGTTCCCCAAACCAAAAGGAATGAGTGGGAAACAATCAAGGAATCAGATAGAAACACTTGTATTTGAATGAGTTTCAAGCATGCTTTGATATTCGTGTGATGTGAGTGACTCAGTTTTGGAATACAACTGTCGCGTGGTGCACCGCGAACTCCAGGCACCCCGGAGTTTCTGAAAAAAAATTTTCTGCGATTTTCATGAAACCACTTTTCTTCAACTTGATTTGGGCTAAAAATCCATCCCTAAAAATAAAATCTCTCTGAGGAGTGTGGAAATGCTGATCCTTACCCTACCTGGGGTGTCCACTGAGCATTTCCACGAACTCTATCTGAAGTTCTCTGGGCATGGTATTTTGACATGTTCACCAAACCAAAAGGAATGAGTGGGAAACAATCATGGAAACAGATAGAAGCACTTGCATTTGAATGAGATTCAAGCATGCTTGGGTATTCGTGTGATCTGAGTGACTCAGTTTTGGAATACAACTGTCGCGTGGTGCACCGCGACCTACAGGCACCCCGGAGTTTCTGAAAAAAAAATTTCTGCGATTTTCACGAAACCACTTTTCTTCAACTTGATTTGGGCTAAAAATCCATCCCTAAAAATAAAAACTCTCTGAGTAGTGTGGAAATGCTGATCCTTACCCTACCTGGGGTGTCCACTGAGTATTCCACGAACTCTATCTGAAGTTCTCTGGGCATGGTATTTTGACATGTTCCCCAAACCAAAAGGAATGAGTGGGAAACAATCAAGGAATCAGATAGAAACAATTGTATTTGAATGAGTTTCAAGCATGCTTGGGTATTCGTGTGATCTGAGTGACTCTGTTTTGGAATACAACTGTCGTGTGGTGCACCGTGACCTCCAGGCACCCCGGAGTTTCTGAAAAAAAAATTTCTGCGATTTTCACGAAACCACTTTTCTTCAACTTGATTTGGGCTAAAAATCCATCCCTGAAAATAAAAATTCTCTGAGTAGTGTGGAAATGCTGATCCTTACCCTACCTGGGGTGTCCACTGAGTATTCCGCGAACTCTATCTGAAGTTCTCTGGGCATGGGATTTTGACATGTTCCCCAAACCAAAAGGAATGAGTGGGAAACAATCATGGAAACAGATAGAAGCACTTGCATTCGAATGAGTTTCAAGCATGCTTGGGTATTCGTGTGATCTGAGTGACTCAGTTTTGGAATACAACTGTCGCGTTGTGCACCCCGACCTCCAGGCACCCCGGAGTTTCTGAAAAAAAATTTTCTGCGATTTTCACGAAACCACTTTTCTTCAACTTGATTTGGGCTAAAAATCCATCCCTGAAAATAAAAATTCTCTGAGTAGTGTGGAAATGCTGATCCTTACCCTACCTGGGGTGTCCACTGAGTATTCCGCGAACTCTATCTGAAGTTCTCTGGGCATGGGATTTTGACATGTTCCCCAAACCAAAAGGAATGAGTGGGAAACAATCATGGAAACAGATAGAAGCACTTGCATTCGAATGAGTTTCAAGCATGCTTGGGTATTCGTGTGATCTGAGTGACTCAGTTTTGGAATACAACTGTCGCGTGGTGCACCGCGACCTCCAGGCACCCCGGAGTTTCTGAAAAAAAAATTTCTGCGATTTTCACGAAACCACTTTTCTTCAACTTGATTTGGGCTAAAAATCCATCCCTGAAAATAAAAATTCTCTGAGTAGTGTGGAAATGCTGATCCTTACCCTACCTGGGGTGTCCACTGAGCATTTCCGCGAACTCTATCTGAAGTTCTCTGGGCATGGGATTTTGACATGTTCACCAAACCAAAAGGAATGAGTGTGAAACAATCATGGAAACAGATAGAAGCACTTGCATTTGAATGAGTTTCAAGCATGCTTGGGTATTCGTGTGATCTGAGTGACTCAGTTTTGGAATACAAATGTCGCGTGGTGCACCGCGACCTCCAGGCACCCCGGAGTTTCTGAAAAAAAAATTTCTGCGATTTTCACGAAACCACTTTTCTTCAACTTGATTTGGGCTAAAAATCCATCCCTGAAAATAAAAATTCTCTGAGTAGTGTGGAAATGCTGATCCTTACCCTACCTGGGGTGTCCACTGAGTATTCCGCGAACTCTATCTGAAGTTCTCTGGGCATGGGATTTTGACATGTTCCCCAACCAAAAGGAATGAGTGGGAAACAATCATGGAAACAGATAGAAGCACTTGCCTTTGAATGAGATTCAAGCATGCTGGGGTATTCATGTGATCTGAGTGACTCAGTTTTGGAATACAACTGTCGCGTGGTGCACCGCGACCTCCAGGCACCCCGGAGTTTCTGAAAAAAAATTTTCTGCGATTTTCACGAAACCACTTTTCTTCAACTTGATTTGGGCTAAAAATCCATCCCTAAAAATAAAAACTCTCTGAGTAGTGTGGAAATGCTGATCCTTACCCTACCAGGGGTGTCCACTGAGCATTTCCGCGAACTCTATCTGAAGTTCTCTGGGCATGGGATTTTGACATGTTCCCCAAACCAAAAGGAATAAGTGGGAAACAATCAAGGAAACAGATAGAAGCACTTGCATTTGAATGAGTTTCAAGCATGCTTGGGTATTCGTGTGATCTGAGTGACTCAGTTTTGGAATACAACTGTCGCGTGGTGCACCGCGACCTCCAGGCACCCCGGAGTTTCTGAAAAAAAAATTTCTGCGATTTTCACGAAACCACTTTTCTTCAACTTGATTTGGGCTAAAAATCCATCCCTGAAAATAAAAATTCTCTGAGTAGTGTGGAAGTGCTGATCCTTACCCTACCTGGGGTGTCCACTGAGCATTTCCGCGAACTCTATCTGAAGTTCTCTGGGCATGGGATTTTGACATGTTTCCCAAACCAAAAGGAATAAGTGGGAAACAATCAAGGAAACAGATAGAAACACTTGTATTTGAATGAGTTTCAAGCATGCTTGGGTATTCGTGTGATCTGAGTGACTCTGTTTTGGAATACAACTGTCGCGTGGTGCACCGTGACCTCCAGGCATCCCGGAGTTTCTGAAAAAAAAATGTTCTGCGATTTTCACGAAACCACTTTCCTTCAACTTGATTTGGGCAAAAACTCCATCCCTGAAAATAAAAATTCTCTGAGTAGTGTGGAAATGCTGATCCTTACCCTACCTGGGGTGTCCACTGAGCATTTCCGCGAACTCTATCTGAAGTTCTCTGGGCATGGTATTTTGACATGTTCACCAAACGAAAAGGAATGAGTGGGAAACAATCATGGAAACAGATAGAAGCACTTGCATTTGAATGAGATTCAAGCATGCTTGGGTATTCGTGTGATCTGAGT
Organism: Lepisosteus oculatus; assembly: GCF_040954835.1. Lineage (NCBI taxonomy): Eukaryota > Metazoa > Chordata > Actinopteri > Semionotiformes > Lepisosteidae > Lepisosteus > Lepisosteus oculatus. The sequence goes on along the minus strand of NC_090699.1, from coordinate 11,593,095 downwards.
GACTCAGTTTTGGAATACAACTGTCGCGTGGTGCACCGCGACCTACAGGCACCCCGGAGTTTCTGAAAAAAAAATTTCTGCGATTTTCACGAAACCACTTTTCTTCAACTTGATTTGGGCTAAAAATCCATCCCTAAAAATAAAAACTCTCTGAGTAGTGTGGAAATGCTGATCCTTACCCTACCTGGGGTGTCCACTGAGTATTCCGCGAATTCTATCTGAAGTTCTCTGGGCATGGGATTTTGACATGTTCCCCAAACCAAAAGGAATGAGTGGGAAACAATCAAGGAATCAGATAGAAACACTTGTATTTGAATGAGTTTCAAGCATGCTTGGGTATTCGTGTGATCTGAGTGACTCTGTTTTGGAATACAACTGTCGTGTGGTGCACCGTGACCTCCAGGCACCCCGGAGTTTCTGAAAAAAAATTTTCTGCGATTTTCACGAAACCACTTTTCTTCAACTTGATTTGGGCTAAAAATCCATCCCTGAAAATAAAAATTCTCTGAGTAGTGTGGAAATGCTGATCCTTACCCTACCTGGGGTGTCCACTGAGTATTCTGCGAACTCTATCTGAAGTTCTCTGGGCATGGGATTTTGACATGTTCCCCAAACCAAAAGGAATGAGTGGGAAACAATCATGGAAACACATAGAAGCACTTGCTTTCGAATGAGTTTCAAGCATGCTTGGGTATTCGTGTGATCTGAGTGACTCAGTTTTGGAATACAACTGTCGCGTGGTGCACCCCGACCTCCAGGCACCCCGGAGTTTCTGAAAAAAAATTTTCTGCGATTTTCACGAAACCACTTTTCTTCAACTTGATTTGGGCTAAAAATCCATCCCTGAAAATAAAAATTCTCTGAGTAGTGTGGAAATGCTGATCCTTACCCTACCTGGGGTGTCCACTGAGTATTCCACGAACTCTATCTGAAGTTCTCTGGGCATGGTATTTTGACATGTTCCCCAAACCAAAAGGAATGAGTGGGAAACAATCAAGGAATCAGATAGAAACACTTGTATTTGAATGAGTTTCAAGCATGCTTGGGTATTCGTGTGATCTGAGTGACTCTGTTTTGGAATACAACTGTCGTGTGGTGCACCGTGACCTCCAGGAACCCCGGAGTTTCTGAAAAAAAATTTTCTGCGATTTTCACGAAACCACTTTTCTTCAACTTGATTTGGGCTAAAAATCCATCCCTGAAAATAAAAATTCTCTGAGTAGTGTGGAAATGCTGATCCTTACCCTACCTGGGGTGTCCACTGAGTATTCCGCGAACTCTATCTGAAGTTCTCTGGGCATGGGATTTTGACACGTTCCCCAAACCAAAAGGAATGAGTGGGAAACAATCATGGAAACAGATAGAAGCACTTGCATTCGAATGAGTTTCAAGCATGCTTGGGTATTCGTGTGATCTGAGTGACTCAGTTTTGGAATACAACTGTCGCGTGGTGCACCCCGAACTCCAGGCACCCCGGAGTTTCTGAAAAAAAATTTTCTGCGATTTTCACGAAACCACTTTTCTTCAACTTGATTTGGGCTAGAAATCCATCCCTGAAAATTAAAATTCTAAGAGTAGTGTGGAAATGCTGATCCTTACCCTACCTGGGGTGTCCACTGAGTATTCCGCGAACTCTATCTGAAGTTCTCTGGGCATGGGATTTTGACATGTTCCCCAAACCAAAAGGAATGAGTGGGAAACAATCATGGAAACAGATAGAAGCACTTGCATTCGAATGAGTTTCAAGCATGCTTGGGTATTCGTGTGATCTGAGTGACTCAGTTTTGGAATACAACTGTCGCGTGGTGCACCGCGACCTCCAGGCACCCCGGAGTTTCTGAAAAAAAATTTTCTGCGATTTTCACGAAACCACTTTTCTTCAACTTGATTTTGGCTAAAAATCCATCGCTGAAAATAAAAATTCTGAGTAGTGTGGAAATGCTGATCCTTACCCTACCTGGGGTGTCCACTGAGCATTTCCGCGAACTCTATCTGAAGTTCTCTGGGCATGGGATTTTGACATGTTCCCCAAACCAAAAGGAATAAGTGGGAAACAATCAAGGAAACAGATAGAAGCACTTGCATTTGAATGAGTTTCAAGCATGCTTGGGTATTCGTGTGATCTGAGTGACTCAGTTTTGGAATACAACTGTCGCGTGGTGCACCGCGACCTCCAGGCACCCCGGAGTTTCTGAAAAAAAAATTTCTGCGATTTTCACGAAACCACTTTTCTTCAACTTGATTTGGGCTAAAAATCCATCCCTGAAAATAAAAATTCTCTGAGTAGTGTGGAAGTGCTGATCCTTACCCTACCTGGGGTGTCCACTGAGCATTTCCGCGAACTCTATCTGAAGTTCTCTGGGCATGGGATTTTGACATGTTTCCCAAACCAAAAGGAATAAGTGGGAAACAATCAAGGAAACAGATAGAAACACTTGTATTTGAATGAGTTTCAAGCATGCTTGGGTATTCGTGTGATCTGAGTGACTCTGTTTTGGAATACAACTGTCGCATGGTGCACCGTGACCTCCAGGCATCCCGGAGTTTCTGAAAAAAAAATGTTCTGCGATTTTCACGAAACCACTTTCCTTCAACTTGATTTGGGCAAAAACTCCATCCCTGAAAATAAAAATTCTCTGAGTAGTGTGGAAATGCTGATCCTTACCCTACCTGGGGTGTCCACTGAGCATTTCCGCGAACTCTATCTGAAGTTCTCTGGGCATGGTATTTTGACATGTTCACCAAACGAAAAGGAATGAGTGGGAAACAATCATGGAAACAGATAGAAGCACTTGCATTTGAATGAGATTCAAGCATGCTTGGGTATTCGTGTGATCTGAGTGACTCAGTTTTGGAATACAACTGTCGCGTGGTGCACCGCGACCTACAGGCACCCCGGAGTTTCTGAAAAAAAAATTTCTGCGATTTTCACGAAACCACTTTTCTTCAACTTGATTTGGGCTAAAAATCCATCCCTAAAAATAAAAACTCTCTGAGTAGTGTGGAAATGCTGATCCTTACCCTACCTGGGGTGTCCACTGAGTATTCCACGAACTCTATCTGAAGTTCTCTGGGCATGGTATTTTGACATGTTCCCCAAACCAAAAGGAATGAGTGGGAAACAATCAAGGAATCAGATAGAAACACTTGTATTTGAATGAGTTTCAAGCATGCTTGGGTATTCGTGTGATCTGAGTGACTCTGTTTTGGAATACAACTGTCGTGTGGTGCACCATGACCTCCAGGCACCCCGGAGTTTCTGAAAAAAAATTTTCTGCGATTTTCACGAAACCACTTTTCTTCAACTTGATTTGGGCTAAAAATCCATCCCTGAAAATAAAAATTCTCTGAGTAGTGTGGAAATGCTGATCCTTACCCTACCTGGGGTGTCCACTGAGTATTCCGCGAACTCTATCTGAAGTTCTCTGGGCATGGGATTTTGACATGTTCCCCAAACCAAAAGGAATGAGTGGGAAACAATCAAGGAATCAGATAGAAACACTTGTATTTGAATGAGTTTCAAGCATGCTTGGGTATTCGTGTGATCTGAGTGACTCTGTTTTGGAATACAACTGTCGTGTGGTGCACCGTGACCTACAGGCACCCCGGAGTTTCTGAAAAAAAAATTTCTGCGATTTTCACGAAACCACTTTTCTTCAACTTGATTTGGGCTAAAAATCCATCCCTAAAAATAAAAACTCTCTGAGTAGTGTGGAAATGCTGATCCTTACCCTACCTGGGGTGTCCACTGAGTATTCCACGAACTCTATCTGAAGTTCTCTGGGCATGGTATTTTGACATGTTCCCCAAACCAAAAGGAATGAGTGGGAAAGAATCAAGGAATCAGATAGAAACACTTGTATTTGAATGAGTTTCAAGCATGCTTGGGTATTCGTGTGATCTGAGTGACTCTGTTTTGGAATACAACTGTCGTGTGGTGCACCGTGACCTCCAGGCACCCCGGAGTTTCTGAAAAAAAATTTTCTGCGATTTTCACGAAACCACTTTTCTTCAACTTGATTTGGGCTAAAAATCCATCCCTGAAAATAAAAATTCTCTGAGTAGTGTGGAAATGCTGATCCTTACCCTACCTGGGGTGTCCACTGAGTATTCCGCGAACTCTATCTGAAGTTCTCTGGGCATGGGATTTTGACATGTTCCCCAAACCAAAAGGAATGAGTGGGAAACAATCATGGAAACACATAGAAGCACTTGCTTTCGAATGAGTTTCAAGCATGCTTGGGTATTCGTGTGATCTGAGTGACTCAGTTTTGGAATACAACTGTCGCGTGGTGCACCCCGACCTCCAGGCACCCCGGAGTTACTGAAAAAAAATTTTCTGCGATTTTCACGAAACCACTTTTCTTCAACTTGATTTGGGCTAAAAATCCATCCCTGAAAATAAAAATTCTCTGAGTAGTGTGGAAATGCTGATCCTTACCCTACCTGGGGTGTCCACTGAGTATTCCACGAACTCTATCTGAAGTTCTCTGGGCATGGTATTTTGACATGTTCCCCAAACCAAAAGGAATGAGTGGGAAACAATCAAGGAATCAGATAGAAACACTTGTATTTGAATGAGTTTCAAGCATGCTTGGGTATTCGTGTGATCTGAGTGACTCTGTTTTGGAATACAACTGTCGCGTGGTGCACCCCGAACTCCAGGCACCCCGGAGTTTCTGAAAAAAAATTTTCTGCGATTTTCACGAAACCACTTTTCTTCAACTTGATTTGGGCTAGAAATCCATCCCTGAAAATAAAAATTCTAAGAGTAGTGTGGAAATGCTGATCCTTACCCTACCTGGGGTGTCCACTGAGTATTCCGCGAACTCTATCTGAAGTTCTCTGGGCATGGGATTTTGACATGTTCCCCAAACCAAAAGGAATGAGTGGGAAACAATCATGGAAACAGATAGAAGCACTTGCATTCGAATGAGTTTCAAGCATGCTTGGGTATTCGTGTGATCTGAGTGACTCAGTTTTGGAATACAACTGTCGCGTGGTGCACCGCGACCTCCAGGCACCCCGGAGTTTCTGAAAAAAAATTTTCTGCGATTTTCACGAAACCACTTTTCTTCAACTTGATTTGGGCTAAAACTCCATCCCTGAAAATAAAAATTCTCTGAGTAGTGTGGAAATGCTGATCCTTACCCTACCTGTGGTGTCCACTGAGTATTCCACGAACTCTATCTGAAGTTCTCTGGGCATGGGATTTTGACATGTTCCCCAAACCAAAAGGAATGAGTGGGAAACAATCAAGGAATCAGATAGAAACACTTGTATTTGAATGAGTTTCAAGCATGCTTGGGTATTCGTGTGATCTGAGTGACTCTGTTTTGGAATACAACTGTCGTGTGGTGCACCGTGACCTACAGGCACCCCGGAGTTTCTGAAAAAAAAATTTCTGCGATTTTCACGAAACCACTTTTCTTCAACTTGATTTGGGCTAAAAATCCATCCCTAAAAATAAAAACTCTCTGAGTAGTGTGGAAATGCTGATCCTTACCCTACCTGGGGTGTCCACTGAGTATTCCACGAACTCTATCTGAAGTTCTCTGGGCATGGTATTTTGACATGTTCCCCAAACCAAAAGGAATGAGTGGGAAACAATCAAGGAATCAGATAGAAACACTTGTATTTGAATGAGTTTCAAGCATGCTTGGGTATTCGTGTGATCTGAGTGACTCTGTTTTGGAATACAACTGTCGTGTGGTGCACCGTGACCTCCAGGCACCCCGGAGTTTCTGAAAAAAAATTTTCTGCGATTTTCACGAAACCACTTTTCTTCAACTTGATTTGGGCTAAAAATCCATCCCTGAAAATAAAAATTCTCTGAGTAGTGTGGAAATGCTGATCCTTACCCTACCTGGGGTGTCCACTGAGTATTCCGCGAACTCTATCTGAAGTTCTCTGGGCATGGGATTTTGATATGTTCCCCAAACCAAAAGGAATGAGTGGGAAACAATCATGGAAACACATAGAAGCACTTGCTTTCGAATGAGTTTCAAGCATGCTTGGGTATTCGTGTGATCTGAGTGACTCTGTTTTGGAATACAACTGTCGCGTGGTGCACCGCGACCTCCAGGCACCCCGGAGTTTCTGAAAAAAAATTTTCTGCGATTTTCACGAAACCACTTTTCTTCAACTTGATTTGGGCTAAAACTCCATCCCTGAAAATAAAAATTCTCTGAGTAGTGTGGAAATGCTGATCCTTACCCTACCTGGGGTGTCCACTGAGTATTCCACGAACTCTATCTGAAGTTCTCTGGGCATGGGATTTTGACATGTTCCCCAAACCAAAAGGAATGAGTGGGAAACAATCAAGGAATCAGATAGAAACACTTGTATTTGAATGAGTTTCAAGCATGCTTGGGTATTCGTGTGATCTGAGTGACTCTGTTTTGGAATACAACTGTCGTGTGGTGCACCGTGACCTACAGGCACCCCGGAGTTTCTGAAAAAAAAATTTCTGCGATTTTCACGAAACCACTTTTCTTCAACTTGATTTGGGCTAAAAATCCATCCCTAAAAATAAAAACTCTCTGAGTAGTGTGGAAATGCTGATCCTTACCCTACCTGGGGTGTCCACTGAGTATTCCACGAACTCTATCTGAAGTTCTCTGGGCATGGTATTTTGACATGTTCCCCAAACCAAAAGGAATGAGTGGGAAACAATCAAGGAATCAAATAGAAACACTTGTATTTGAATGAGTTTCAAGCATGCTTGGGTATTCGTGTGATCTGAGTGACTCTGTTTTGGAATACAACTGTCGTGTGGTGCACCGTGACCTCCAGGCACCCCGGAGTTTCTGAAAAAAAATTTTCTGCGATTTTCACGAAACCACTTTTCTTCAACTTGATTTGGGCTAAAAATCCATCCCTGAAAATAAAAATTCTCTGAGTAGTGTGGAAATGCTGATCCTTACCCTACCTGGGGTGTCCACTGAGTATTCCGCGAACTCTATCTGAAGTTCTCTGGGCATGGGATTTTGATATGTTCCCCAAACCAAAAGGAATGAGTGGGAAACAATCATGGAAACACATAGAAGCACTTGCTTTCGAATGAGTTTCAAGCATGCTTGGGTATTCGTGTGATCTGAGTGACTCTGTTTTGGAATACAACTGTCGTGTGGTGCACCGTGACCTCCAGGCACCCCGGAGTTTCTGAAAAAAAATTTTCTGCGATTTTCACGAAACCACTTTTCTTCAACTTGATTTGGGCTAAAAATCCATCCCTGAAAATAAAAATTCTCTGAGTAGTGTGGAAATGCTGATCCTTACCCTACCTGGGGTGTCCACTGAGTATTCCGCGAACTCTATCTGAAGTTCTCTGGGCATGGGATTTTGACATGTTCCCCAAACCAAAAGGAATGAGTGGGAAACAATCAAGGAATCAGATAGAAACACTTGTATTTGAATGAGTTTCAAGCATGCTTGGGTATTCGTGTGATCTGAGTGACTCTGTTTTGGAATACAACTGTCGTGTGGTGCACCGTGACCTACAGGCACCCCGGAGTTTCTGAAAAAAAAATTTCTGCGATTTTCACGAAACCACTTTTCTTCAACTTGATTTGGGCTAAAAATCCATCCCTAAAAATAAAAACTCTCTGAGTAGTGTGGAAATGCTGATCCTTACCCTACCTGGGGTGTCCACTGAGTATTCCACGAACTCTATCTGAAGTTCTCTGGGCATGGTATTTTGACATGTTCCCCAAACCAAAAGGAATGAGTGGGAAAGAATCAAGGAATCAGATAGAAACACTTGTATTTGAATGAGTTTCAAGCATGCTTGGGTATTCGTGTGATCTGAGTGACTCTGTTTTGGAATACAACTGTCGTGTGGTGCACCGTGACCTCCAGGCACCCCGGAGTTTCTGAAAAAAAATTTTCTGCGATTTTCACGAAACCACTTTTCTTCAACTTGATTTGGGCTAAAAATCCATCCCTGAAAATAAAAATTCTCTGAGTAGTGTGGAAATGCTGATCCTTACCCTACCTGGGGTGTCCACTGAGTATTCCGCGAACTCTATCTGAAGTTCTCTGGGCATGGGATTTTGACATGTTCCCCAAACCAAAAGGAATGAGTGGGAAACAATCATGGAAACACATAGAAGCACTTGCTTTCGAATGAGTTTCAAGCATGCTTGGGTATTCGTGTGATCTGAGTGACTCAGTTTTGGAATACAACTGTCGCGTGGTGCACCCCGACCTCCAGGCACCCCGGAGTTTCTGAAAAAAAATTTTCTGCGATTTTCACGAAACCACTTTTCTTCAACTTGATTTGGGCTAAAAATCCATCCCTGAAAATAAAAATTCTCTGAGTAGTGTGGAAATGCTGATCCTTACCCTACCTGGGGTGTCCACTGAGTATTCCACGAACTCTATCTGAAGTTCTCTGGGCATGGTATTTTGACATGTTCCCCAAACCAAAAGGAATGAGTGGGAAACAATCAAGGAATCAGATAGAAACACTTGTATTTGAATGAGTTTCAAGCATGCTTGGGTATTCGTGTGATCTGAGTGACTCTGTTTTGGAATACAACTGTCGTGTGGTGCACCGTGACCTCCAGGAACCCCGGAGTTTCTGAAAAAAAATTTTCTGCGATTTTCACGAAACCACTTTTCTTCAACTTGATTTGGGCTAAAAATCCATCCCTGAAAATAAAAATTCTCTGAGTAGTGTGGAAATGCTGATCCTTACCCTACCTGGGGTGTCCACTGAGTATTCCGCGAACTCTATCTGAAGTTTTCTGGGCATGGGATTTTGACACGTTCCCCAAACCAAAAGGAATGAGTGGGAAACAATCATGGAAACAGATAGAAGCACTTGCATTCGAATGAGTTTCAAGCATGCTTGGGTATTCGTGTGATCTGAGTGACTCAGTTTTGGAATACAACTGTCGCGTGGTGCACCCCGAACTCCAGGCACCCCGGAGTTTCTGAAAAAAAATTTTCTGCGATTTTCACGAAACCACTTTTCTTCAACTTGATTTGGGCTAGAAATCCATCCCTGAAAATAAAAATTCTAAGAGTAGTGTGGAAATGCTGATCCTTACCCTACCTGGGGTGTCCACTGAGTATTCCGCGAACTCTATTTGAAGTTCTCTGGGCATGGGATTTTGACATGTTCCCCAAACCAAAAGGAATGAGTGGGAAACAATCATGGAAACAGATAGAAGCACTTGCATTCGAATGAGTTTCAAGCATGCTTGGGTATTCGTGTGATCTGAGTGACTCAGTTTTGGAATACAACTGTCGCGTGGTGCACCGCGACCTCCAGGCACCCCGGAGTTTCTGAAAAAAAATTTTCTGCGATTTTCACGAAACCACTTTTCTTCAACTTGATTTGGGCTGAAAATCCATCCCTGAAAATAAAAATTCTCTGAGTAGTGTGGAAATGCTGATCCTTACCCTACCTGGGGTGTCCACTGAGTATTCCGCGAACTCTATCTGAAGTTCTCTGGGCATGGGATTTTGATATGTTCCCCAAACCAAAAGGAATGAGTGGGAAACAATCATGGAAACACATAGAAGCACTTGCTTTCGAATGAGTTTCAAGCATGCTTGGGTATTCGTGTGATCTGAGTGACTCAGTTTTGGAATACAACTGTCGCGTGGTGCACCCCGACCTCCAGGCACCCCGGAGTTTCTGAAAAAAAATTTTCTGCGATTTTCACGAAACCACTTTTCTTCAACTTGATTTGGGCTAAAAATCCATCCCTGAAAATAAAAATTCTCTGAGTAGTGTGGAAATGCTGATCCTTACCCTACCTGGGGTGTCCACTGAGTATTCCACGAACTCTATCTGAAGTTCTCTGGGCATGGTATTTTGACATGTTCCCCAAACCAAAAGGAATGAGTGGGAAAGAATCAAGGAATCAGATAGAAACACTTGTATTTGAATGAGTTTCAAGCATGCTTGGGTATTCGTGTGATCTGAGTGACTCTGTTTTGGAATACAACTGTCGTGTGGTGCACCGTGACCTCCAGGCACCCCGGAGTTTCTGAAAAAAAATTTTCTGCGATTTTCACGAAACCACTTTTCTTCAACTTGATTTGGGCTAAAAATCCATCCCTGAAAATAAAAATTCTCTGAGTAGTGTGGAAATGCTGATCCTTACCCTACCTGGGGTGTCCACTGAGTATTCCGCGAACTCTATCTGAAGTTCTCTGGGCATGGGATTTTGACATGTTCCCCAAACCAAAAGGAATGAGTGGGAAACAATCATGGAAACACATAGAAGCACTTGCTTTCGAATGAGTTTCAAGCATGCTTGGGTATTCGTGTGATCTGAGTGACTCAGTTTTGGAATACAACTGTCGCGTGGTGCACCCCGACCTCCAGGCACCCCGGAGTTTCTGAAAAAAAATTTTCTGCGATTTTCACGAAACCACTTTTCTTCAACTTGATTTGGGCTAAAAATCCATCCCTGAAAATAAAAATTCTCTGAGTAGTGTGGAAATGCTGATCCTTACCCTACCTGGGGTGTCCACTGAGTATTCCACGAACTCTATCTGAAGTTCTCTGGGCATGGTATTTTGACATGTTCCCCAAACCAAAAGGAATGAGTGGGAAACAATCAAGGAATCAGATAGAAACACTTGTATTTGAATGAGTTTCAAGCATGCTTGGGTATTCGTGTGATCTGAGTGACTCTGTTTTGGAATACAACTGTCGTGTGGTGCACCGTGACCTCCAGGAACCCCGGAGTTTCTGAAAAAAAATTTTCTGCGATTTTCACGAAACCACTTTTCTTCAACTTGATTTGGGCTAAAAATCCATCCCTGAAAATAAAAATTCTCTGAGTAGTGTGGAAATGCTGATCCTTACCCTACCTGGGGTGTCCACTGAGTATTCCGCGAACTCTATCTGAAGTTCTCTGGGCATGGGATTTTGACACGTTCCCCAAACCAAAAGGAATGAGTGGGAAACAATCATGGAAACAGATAGAAGCACTTGCATTCGAATGAGTTTCAAGCATGCTTGGGTATTCGTGTGATCTGAGTGACTCAGTTTTGGAATACAACTGTCGCGTGGTGCACCCCGAACTCCAGGCACCCCGGAGTTTCTGAAAAAAAATTTTCTGCGATTTTCACGAAACCACTTTTCTTCAACTTGATTTGGGCTAGAAATCCATCCCTGAAAATAAAAATTCTAAGAGTAGTGTGGAAATTCTGATCCTTACCCTACCTGGGGTGTCCACTGAGTATTCCGCGAACTCTATCTGAAGTTCTCTGGGCATGGGATTTTGACATGTTCCCCAAACCAAAAGGAATGAGTGGGAAACAATCATGGAAACAGATAGAAGCACTTGCATTCGAATGAGTTTCAAGCATGCTTGGGTATTCGTGTGATCTGAGTGACTCAGTTTTGGAATACAACTGTCGCGTGGTGCACCGCGACCTCCAGGCACCCCGGAGTTTCTGAAAAAAAAATTTCTGCGATTTTCACGAAACCACTTTTCTTCAACTTGATTTGGGCTAAAACTCCATCCCTGAAAATAAAAATTCTCTGAGTAGTGTGGAAATGCTGATCCTTACCCTACCTGGGGTGTCCACTGAGTATTCCACGAACTCTATCTGAAGTTCTCTGGGCATGGGATTTTGACATGTTCCCCAAACCAAAAGGAATGAGTGGGAAACAATCAAGGAATCAGATAGAAACACTTGTATTTGAATGAGTTTCAAGCATGCTTGGGTATTCGTGTGATCTGAGTGACTCTGTTTTGGAATACAACTGTCGTGTGGTGCACCGTGACCTACAGGCACCCCGGAGTTTCTGAAAAAAAAATTTCTGCGATTTTCACGAAACCACTTTTCTTCAACTTGATTTGGGCTAAAAATCCATCCCTAAAAATAAAAACTCTCTGAGTAGTGTGGAAATGCTGATCCTTACCCTACCTGGGGTGTCCACTGAGTATTCCACGAACTCTATCTGAAGTTCTCTGGGCATGGTATTTTGACATGTTCCCCAAACCAAAAGGAATGAGTGGGAAACAATCAAGGAATCAGATAGAAACACTTGTATTTGAATGAGTTTTAAGCATGCTTGGGTATTCGTGTGATCTGAGTGACTCTGTTTTGGAATACAACTGTCGTGTGGTGCACCGTGACCTCCAGGCACCCCGGAGTTTCTGAAAAAAAATTTTCTGCGATTTTCACGAAACCACTTTTCTTCAACTTGATTTGGGCTAAAAATCCATCCCTGAAAATAAAAATTCTCTGAGTAGTGTGGAAATGCTGATCCTTACCCTACCTGGGGTGTCCACTGAGTATTCCGCGAACTCTATCTGAAGTTCTCTGGGCATGGGATTTTGATATGTTCCCCAAACCAAAAGGAATGAGTGGGAAACAATCATGGAAACACATAGAAGCACTTGCTTTCGAATGAGTTTCAAGCATGCTTGGGTATTCGTGTGATCTGAGTGACTCTGTTTTGGAATACAACTGTCGCGTGGTGCACCGCGACCTCCAGGCACCCCGGAGTTTCTGAAAAAAAATTTTCTGCGATTTTCACGAAACCACTTTTCTTCAACTTGATTTGGGCTAAAACTCCATCCCTGAAAATAAAAATTCTCTGAGTAGTGTGGAAATGCTGATCCTTACCCTACCTGGGGTGTCCACTGAGTATTCCACGAACTCTATCTGAAGTTCTCTGGGCATGGGATTTTGACATGTTCCCCAAACCAAAAGGAATGAGTGGGAAACAATCAAGGAATCAGATAGAAACACTTGTATTTGAATGAGTTTCAAGCATGCTTGGGTATTCGTGTGATCTGAGTGACTCTGTTTTGGAATACAACTGTCGTGTGGTGCACCGTGACCTACAGGCACCCCGGAGTTTCTGAAAAAAAAATTTCTGCGATTTTCACGAAACCACTTTTCTTCAACTTGATTTGGGCTAAAAATCCATCCCTAAAAATAAAAACTCTCTGAGTAGTGTGGAAATGCTGATCCTTACCCTACCTGGGGTGTCCACTGAGTATTCCACGAACTCTATCTGAAGTTCTCTGGGCATGGTATTTTGACATGTTCCCCAAACCAAAAGGAATGAGTGGGAAACAATCAAGGAATCAGATAGAAACACTTGTATTTGAATGAGTTTCAAGCATGCTTGGGTATTCGTGTGATCTGAGTGACTCTGTTTTGGAATACAACTGTCGTGTGGTGCACCGTGACCTCCAGGCACCCCGGAGTTTCTGAAAAAAAATTTTCTGCGATTTTCACGAAACCACTTTTCTTCAACTTGATTTGGGCTAAAAATCCATCCCTGAAAATAAAAATTCTCTGAGTAGTGTGGAAATGCTGATCCTTACCCTACCTGGGGTGTCCACTGAGTATTCCGCGAACTCTATCTGAAGTTCTCTGGGCATGGGATTTTGATATGTTCCCCAAACCAAAAGGAATGAGTGGGAAACAATCATGGAAACACATAGAAGCACTTGCTTTCGAATGAGTTTCAAGCATGCTTGGGTATTCGTGTGATCTGAGTGACTCTGTTTTGGAATACAACTGTCGTGTGGTGCACCGTGACCTCCAGGCACCCCGGAGTTTCTGAAAAAAAATTTTCTGCGATTTTCACGAAACCACTTTTCTTCAACTTGATTTGGGCTAAAAATCCATCCCTGAAAATAAAAATTCTCTGAGTAGTGTGGAAATGCTGATCCTTACCCTACCTGGGGTGTCCACTGAGTATTCCGCGAACTCTATCTGAAGTTCTCTGGGCATGGGATTTTGACATGTTCCCCAAACCAAAAGGAATGAGTGGGAAACAATCAAGGAATCAGATAGAAACACTTGTATTTGAATGAGTTTCAAGCATGCTTGGGTATTCGTGTGATCTGAGTGACTCTGTTTTGGAATACAACTGTCGTGTGGTGCACCGTGACCTACAGGCACCCCGGAGTTTCTGAAAAAAAAATTTCTGCGATTTTCACGAAACCACTTTTCTTCAACTTGATTTGGGCTAAAAATCCATCCCTAAAAATAAAAACTCTCTGAGTAGTGTGGAAATGCTGATCCTTACCCTACCTGGGGTGTCCACTGAGTATTCCACGAACTCTATCTGAAGTTCTCTGGGCATGGTATTTTGACATGTTCCCCAAACCAAAAGGAATGAGTGGGAAAGAATCAAGGAATCAGATAGAAACACTTGTATTTGAATGAGTTTCAAGCATGCTTGGGTATTCGTGTGATCTGAGTGACTCTGTTTTGGAATACAACTGTCGTGTGGTGCACCGTGACCTCCAGGCACCCCGGAGTTTCTGAAAAAAAATTTTCTGCGATTTTCACGAAACCACTTTTCTTCAACTTGATTTGGGCTAAAAATCCATCCCTGAAAATAAAAATTCTCTGAGTAGTGTGGAAATGCTGATCCTTACCCTACCTGGGGTGTCCACTGAGTATTCCGCGAACTCTATCTGAAGTTCTCTGGGCATGGGATTTTGACATGTTCCCCAAACCAAAAGGAATGAGTGGGAAACAATCATGGAAACACATAGAAGCACTTGCTTTCGAATGAGTTTCAAGCATGCTTGGGTATTCGTGTGATCTGAGTGACTCAGTTTTGGAATACAACTGTCGCGTGGTGCACCCCGACCTCCAGGCACCCCGGAGTTTCTGAAAAAAAATTTTCTGCGATTTTCACGAAACCACTTTTCTTCAACTTGATTTGGGCTAAAAATCCATCCCTGAAAATAAAAATTCTCTGAGTAGTGTGGAAATGCTGATCCTTACCCTACCTGGGGTGTCCACTGAGTATTCCACGAACTCTATCTGAAGTTCTCTGGGCATGGTATTTTGACATGTTCCCCAAACCAAAAGGAATGAGTGGGAAACAATCAAGGAATCAGATAGAAACACTTGTATTTGAATGAGTTTCAAGCATGCTTGGGTATTCGTGTGATCTGAGTGACTCTGTTTTGGAATACAACTGTCGTGTGGTGCACCGTGACCTCCAGGAACCCCGGAGTTTCTGAAAAAAAATTTTCTGCGATTTTCACGAAACCACTTTTCTTCAACTTGATTTGGGCTAAAAATCCATCCCTGAAAATAAAAATTCTCTGAGTAGTGTGGAAATGCTGATCCTTACCCTACCTGGGGTGTCCACTGAGTATTCCGCGAACTCTATCTGAAGTTCTCTGGGCATGGGATTTTGACACGTTCCCCAAACCAAAAGGAATGAGTGGGAAACAATCATGGAAACAGATAGAAGCACTTGCATTCGAATGAGTTTCAAGCATGCTTGGGTATTCGTGTGATCTGAGTGACTCAGTTTTGGAATACAACTGTCGCGTGGTGCACCCCGAACTCCAGGCACCCCGGAGTTTCTGAAAAAAAATTTTCTGCGATTTTCACGAAACCACTTTTCTTCAACTTGATTTGGGCTAGAAATCCATCCCTGAAAATAAAAATTCTAAGAGTAGTGTGGAAATGCTGATCCTTACCCTACCTGGGGTGTCCACTGAGTATTCCGCGAACTCTATCTGAAGTTCTCTGGGCATGGGATTTTGACATGTTCCCCAAACCAAAAGGAATGAGTGGGAAACAATCATGGAAACAGATAGAAGCACTTGCATTCGAATGAGTTTCAAGCATGCTTGGGTATTCGTGTGATCTGAGTGACTCAGTTTTGGAATACAACTGTCGCGTGGTGCACCGCGACCTCCAGGCACCCCGGAGTTTCTGAAAAAAAATTTTCTGCGATTTTCACGAAACCACTTTTCTTCAACTTGATTTTGGCTAAAAATCCATCGCTGAAAATAAAAATTCTCTGAGTAGTGTGGAAATGCTGATCCTTACCCTACCTGGGGTGTCCACTGAGCATTTCCGCGAACTCTATCTGAAGTTCTCTGGGCATGGGATTTTGACATGTTCCCCAAACCAAAAGGAATAAGTGGGAAACAATCAAGGAAACAGATAGAAGCACTTGCATTTGAATGAGTTTCAAGCATGCTTGGGTATTCATGTGATCTGAGTGACTCAGTTTTGGAATACAACTGTCGCGTGGTGCACCGCGACCTCCAGGCACCCCGGAGTTTCTGAAAAAAAATTTTCTGCGATTTTCACGAAACCACTTTTCTTCAACTTGATTTGGGCTAAAACTCCATCCCTGAAAATAAAAATTCTCTGAGTAGTGTGGAAATGCTGATCCTTACCCTACCTGGGGTGTCCACTGAGTATTCCACGAACTCTATCTGAAGTTCTCTGGGCATGGGATTTTGACATGTTCCCCAAACCAAAAGGAATGAGTGGGAAACAATCAAGGAATCAGATAGAAACACTTGTATTTGAATGAGTTTCAAGCATGCTTGGGTATTCGTGTGATCTGAGTACTCTGTTTTGGAATACAACTGTCGTGTGGTGCACCGTGACCTACAGGCACCCCGGAGTTTCTGAAAAAAAAATTTCTGCGATTTTCACGAAACCACTTTTCTTCAACTTGATTTGGGCTAAAAATCCATCCCTAAAAATAAAAACTCTCTGAGTAGTGTGGAAATGCTGATCCTTACCCTACCTGGGGTGTCCACTGAGTATTCCACGAACTCTATCTGAAGTTCTCTGGGCATGGTATTTTGACATGTTCCCCAAACCAAAAGGAATGAGTGGGAAACAATCAAGGAATCAAATAGAAACACTTGTATTTGAATGAGTTTCAAGCATGCTTGGGTATTCGTGTGATCTGAGTGACTCTGTTTTGGAATACAACTGTCGTGTGGTGCACCGTGACCTCCAGGCACCCCGGAGTTTCTGAAAAAAAATTTTCTGCGATTTTCACGAAACCACTTTTCTTCAACTTGATTTGGGCTAAAAATCCATCCCTGAAAATAAAAATTCTCTGAGTAGTGTGGAAATGCTGATCCTTACCCTACCTGGGGTGTCCACTGAGTATTCCGCGAACTCTATCTGAAGTTCTCTGGGCATGGGATTTTGATATGTTCCCCAAACCAAAAGGAATGAGTGGGAAACAATCATGGAAACACATAGAAGCACTTGCTTTCGAATGAGTTTCAAGCATGCTTGGGTATTCGTGTGATCTGAGTGACTCAGTTTTGGAATACAACTGTCGCGTGGTGCACCCCGACCTCCAGGCACCCCGGAGTTTCTGAAAAAAAATTTTCTGCGATTTTCACGAAACCACTTTTCTTCAACTTGATTTGGGCTAAAAATCCATCCCTGAAAATAAAAATTCTCTGAGTAGTGTGGAAATGCTGATCCTTACCCTACCTGGGGTGTCCACTGAGTATTCCACGAACTCTATCTGAAGTTCTCTGGGCATGGTATTTTGACATGTTCCCCAAACCAAAAGGAATGAGTGGGAAACAATCAAGGAATCAGATAGAAACACTTGTATTTGAATGAGTTTCAAGCATGCTTGGGTATTCGTGTGATCTGAGTGACTCTGTTTTGGAATACAACTGTCGTGTGGTGCACCGTGACCTCCAGGAACCCCGGAGTTTCTGAAAAAAAATTTTCTGCGATTTTCACGAAACCACTTTTCTTCAACTTGATTTGGGCTAAAAATCCATCCCTGAAAATAAAAATTCTCTGAGTAGTGTGGAAATGCTGATCCTTACCCTACCTGGGGTGTCCACTGAGTATTCCGCGAACTCTATCTGAAGTTCTCTGGGCATGGGATTTTGACACGTTCCCCAAACCAAAAGGAATGAGTGGGAAACAATCATGGAAACAGATAGAAGCACTTGCATTCGAATGAGTTTCAAGCATGCTTGGGTATTCGTGTGATCTGAGTGACTCAGTTTTGGAATACAACTGTCGCTTGGTGCACCGCGACCTCCAGGCACCCCGGAGTTTCTGAAAAAAAATTTTCTGCGATTTTCACGAAACCACTTTTCTTCAACTTGATTTGGGCTAAAAATCCATCCCTGAAAATAAAAATTCTCTGAGTAGTGTGGAAATGCTGATCCTTACCCTACCTGGGGTGTCCACTGAGCATTTCCGCGAACTCTATCTGAAGTTCTCTGGGCATGGGATTTTGACATGTTCCCCAAACCAAAAGGAATAAGTGGGAAACAATCAAGGAAACAGATAGAAGCACTTGCATTTGAATGAGTTTCAAGCATGCTTGGGTATTCATGTGATCTGAGTGACTCAGTTTTGGAATACAACTGTCGCGTGGTGCACCGCGACCTCCAGGCACCCCGGAGTTTCTGAAAAAAAATTTTCTGCGATTTTCACGAAACCACTTTTCTTCAACTTGATTTGGGCTAAAACTCCATCCCTGAAAATAAAAATTCTCTGAGTAGTGTGGAAATGCTGATCCTTACCCTACCTGGGGTGTCCACTGAGCATTTCCGCAAACTCTATCTGAAGTTCTCTGGGCATGGGATTTTGACATGTTCCCCAAACCAAAAGGAATAAGTGGGAAACAATCAAGGAAACAGATAGAAGCACTTGCATTTGAATGAGTTTCAAGCATGCTTGGGTATTCGTGTGATCTGAGTGACTCAGTTTTGGAATACAACTGTCGCGTGGTGCACCGCGACCTCCAGGCACCCCGGAGTTTCTGAAAAAAAAATTTCTGCGATTTTCACGAAACCACTTTTCTTCAACTTGATTTGGGCTAAAAATCCATCCCTGAAAATAAAAATTCTCTGAGTAGTGTGGAAATGCTGATCCTTACCCTACCTGGGGTGTCCACTGAGCATTTCCGCGAACTCTATCTGAAGTTCTCTGGGCATGGGATTTTGACATGTTTCCCAAACCAAAAGGAATAAGTGGGAAACAATCAAGGAAACAGATAGAAACACTTGTATTTGAATGAGTTTCAAGCATGCTTGGATATTCGTGTGATCTGAGTGACTCAGTTTTGGAATACAACTGTCGCGTGGTGCACCACGACCTACAGGCACCCCGGAGTTTCTGAAAAAAAAATTTCTGCGATTTTCACGAAACCACTTTTCTTCAACTTGATTTGGGCTAAAAATCCATCCCTAAAAATAAAAACTCTCTGAGTAGTGTGGAAATGCTGATCCTTACCCTACCTGGGGTGTCCACTGAGTATTCCACGAACTCTATCTGAAGTTCTCTGGGCATGGTATTTTGACATGTTCCCCAAACCAAAAGGAATGAGTGGGAAACAATCAAGGAATCAGATAGAAACACTTGTATTTGAATGAGTTTCAAGCATGCTTGGGTATTCGTGTGATCTGAGTGACTCTGTTTTGGAATACAACTGTCGTGTGGTGCACCGTGACCTCCAGGCACCCCGGAGTTTCTGAAAAAAAATTTTCTGCGATTTTCACGAAACCACTTTTCTTCAACTTGATTTGGGCTAAAAATCCATCCCTGAAAATAAAAATTCTCTGAGTAGTGTGGAAATGCTGATCCTTACCCTACCTGGGGTGTCCACTGAGTATTCCGCGAACTCTATCTGAAGTTCTCTGGGCATGGGATTTTGACATGTTCCCCAAACCAAAAGGAATGAGTGGGAAACAATCAAGGAATCAGATAGAAACACTTGTATTTGAATGAGTTTCAAGCATGCTTGGGTATTCGTGTGATCTGAGTGACTCTGTTTTGGAATACAACTGTCGTGTGGTGCACCGTGACCTACAGGCACCCCGGAGTTTCTGAAAAAAAAATTTCTGCGATTTTCACGAAACCACTTTTCTTCAACTTGATTTGGGCTAAAAATCCATCCCTAAAAATAAAAACTCTCTGAGTAGTGTGGAAATGCTGATCCTTACCCTACCTGGGGTGTCCACTGAGTATTCCACGAACTCTATCTGAAGTTCTCTGGGCATGGTATTTTGACATGTTCCCCAAACCAAAAGGAATGAGTGGGAAACAATCAAGGAATCAGATAGAAACACTTGTATTTGAATGAGTTTCAAGCATGCTTGGGTATTCGTGTGATCTGAGTGACTCAGTTTTGGAATACAACTGTCGCGTGGTGCACCCCGACCTCCAGGCACCCCGGAGTTTCTGAAAAAAAATTTTCTGCGATTTTCACGAAACCACTTTTCTTCAACTTGATTTGGGCTAAAAATCCATCCCTGAAAATAAAAATTCTCTGAGTAGTGTGGAAATGCTGATCCTTACCCTACCTGGGGTGTCCACTGAGTATTCCACGAACTCTATCTGAAGTTCTCTGGGCATGGTATTTTGACATGTTCCCCAAACCAAAAGGAATGAGTGGGAAACAATCAAGGAATCAGATAGAAACACTTGTATTTGAATGACTTTCAAGCATGCTTGGGTATTCGTGTGATCTGAGTGACTCTGTTTTGGAATACAACTGTCGTGTGGTGCACCGTGACCTCCAGGAACCCCGGAGTTTCTGAAAAAAAATTTTCTGCGATTTTCACGAAACCACTTTTCTTCAACTTGATTTGGGCTAAAAAACCATCCCTGAAAATAAAAATTCTCTGAGTAGTGTGGAAATGCTGATCCTTACCCTACCTGGGGTGTCCACTGAGTATTCCGCGAACTCTATCTGAAGTTCTCTGGGCATGGGATTTTGACACGTTCCCCAAACCAAAAGGAATGAGTGGGAAACAATCATGGAAACAGATAGAAGCACTTGCATTCGAATGAGTTTCAAGCATGCTTGGGTATTCGTGTGATCTGAGTGACTCAGTTTTGGAATACAACTGTCGCGTGGTGCACCCCGAACTCCAGGCACCCCGGAGTTTCTGAAAAAAAATTTTCTGCGATTTTCACGAAACCACTTTTCTTCAACTTGATTTGGGCTAGAAATCCATCCCTGAAAATAAAAATTCTAAGAGTAGTGTGGAAATGCTGATCCTTACCCTACCTGGGGTGTCCACTGAGTATTCCGCGAACTCTATCTGAAGTTCTCTGGGCATGGGATTTTGACATGTTCCCCAAACCAAAAGGAATGAGTGGGAAACAATCATGGAAACAGATAGAAGCACTTGCATTCGAATGAGTTTCAAGCATGCTTGGGTATTCGTGTGATCTGAGTGACTCAGTTTTGGAATACAACTGTCGCGTGGTGCACCGCGACCTCCAGGCACCCCGGAGTTTCTGAAAAAAAATTTTCTGCGATTTTCACGAAACCACTTTTCTTCAACTTGATTTGGGCTAAAAATCCATCCCTGAAAATAAAAATTCTCTGAGTAGTGTGGAAATGCTGATCCTTACCCTACCTGGGGTGTCCACTGAGCATTTCCGCGAACTCTATCTGAAGTTCTCTGGGCATGGGATTTTGACATGTTCCCCAAACCAAAAGGAATAAGTGGGAAACAATCAAGGAAACAGATAGAAGCACTTGCATTTGAATGAGTTTCAAGCATGCTTGGGTATTCATGTGATCTGAGTGACTCAGTTTTGGAATACAACTGTCGCGTGGTGCACCGCGACCTCCAGGCACCCCGGAGTTTCTGAAAAAAAATTTTCTGCGATTTTCACGAAACCACTTTTCTTCAACTTGATTTGGGCTAAAACTCCATCCCTGAAAATAAAAATTCTCTGAGTAGTGTGGAAATGCTGATCCTTACCCTACCTGGGGTGTCCACTGAGCATTTCCGCGAACTCTATCTGAAGTTCTCTGGGCATGGGATTTTGACATGTTCCCCAAACCAAAAGGAATAAGTGGGAAACAATCAAGGAAACAGATAGAAGCACTTGCATTTGAATGAGTTTCAAGCATGCTTGGGTATTCGTGTGATCTGAGTGACTCAGTTTTGGAATACAACTGTCGCGTGGTGCACCGCGACCTCCAGGCACCCCGGAGTTTCTGAAAAAAAAATTTCTGCGATTTTCACGAAACCACTTTTCTTCAACTTGATTTGGGCTAAAAATCCATCCCTGAAAATAAAAATTCTCTGAGTAGTGTGGAAATGCTGATCCTTACCCTACCTGGGGTGTCCACTGAGCATTTCCGCGAACTCTATCTGAAGTTCTCTGGGCATGGGATTTTGACATGTTTCCCAAACCAAAAGGAATAAGTGGGAAACAATCAAGGAAACAGATAGAAACACTTGTATTTGAATGAGTTTCAAGCATGCTTGGGTATTCGTGTGATCTGAGTGACTCAGTTTTGGAATACAACTGTCGCGTGGTGCACCGCGACCTACAGGCACCCCGGAGTTTCTGAAAAAAAAATTTCTGCGATTTTCACGAAACCACTTTTCTTCAACTTGATTTGGGCTAAAAATCCATCCCTAAAAATAAAAACTCTCTGAGTAGTGTGGAAATGCTGATCCTTACCCTACCTGGGGTGTCCACTGAGTATTCCACGAACTCTATCTGAAGTTCTCTGGGCATGGTATTTTGACATGTTCCCCAAACCAAAAGGAATGAGTGGGAAACAATCAAGGAATCAGATAGAAACACTTGTATTTGAATGAGTTTCAAGCATGCTTGGGTATTCGTGTGATCTGAGTGACTCTGTTTTGGAATACAACTGTCGTGTGGTGCACCGTGACCTCCAGGCACCCCGGAGTTTCTGAAAAAAAATTTTCTGCGATTTTCACGAAACCACTTTTCTTCAACTTGATTTGGGCTAAAAATCCATCCCTGAAAATAAAAATTCTCTGAGTAGTGTGGAAATGCTGATCCTTACCCTACCTGGGGTGTCCACTGAGTATTCCGCGAACTCTATCTGAAGTTCTCTGGGCATGGGATTTTGACATGTTCCCCAAACCAAAAGGAATGAGTGGGAAACAATCAAGGAATCAGATAGAAACACTTGTATTTGAATGAGTTTCAAGCATGCTTGGGTATTCGTGTGATCTGAGTGACTCTGTTTTGGAATACAACTGTCGTGTGGTGCACCGTGACCTACAGGCACCCCGGAGTTTCTGAAAAAAAAATTTCTGCGATTTTCACGAAACCACTTTTCTTCAACTTGATTTGGGCTAAAAATCCATCCCTAAAAATAAAAACTCTCTGAGTAGTGTGGAAATGCTGATCCTTACCCTACCTGGGGTGTCCACTGAGTATTCCACGAACTCTATCTGAAGTTCTCTGGGCATGGTATTTTGACATGTTCCCCAAACCAAAAGGAATAAGTGGGAAACAATCAAGGAAACAGATAGAAGCACTTGCATTTGAATGAGTTTCAAGCATGCTTGGGTATTCGTGTGATCTGAGTGACTCAGTTTTGGAATACAACTGTCGCGTGGTGCACCGCGACCTCCAGGCACCCCGGAGTTTCTGAAAAAAAAATTTCTGCGATTTTCACGAAACCACTTTTCTTCAACTTGATTTGGGCTAAAAATCCATCCCTGAAAATAAAAATTCTCTGAGTAGTGTGGAAATGCTGATCCTTACCCTACCTGGGGTGTCCACTGAGCATTTCCGCGAACTCTATCTGAAGTTCTCTGGGCATGGGATTTTGACATGTTTCCCAAACCAAAAGGAATAAGTGGGAAACAATCAAGGAAACAGATAGAAACACTTGTATTTGAATGAGTTTCAAGCATGCTTGGGTATTCGTGTGATCTGAGTGACTCTGTTTTGGAATACAACTGTCGCGTGGTGCACCGCGACCTCCAGGCACCCCGGAGTTTCTGAAAAAAAATTTTCTGCGATTTTCACGAAACCACTTTTCTTCAACTTGATTTGGGCTAAAAATCCATCCCTAAAAATAAAAACTCTCTGAGTAGTGTGGAAATGCTGATCCTTACCCTACCTGGGGTGTCCACTGAGTATTCCACGAACTCTATCTGAAGTTCTCTGGGCATGGTATTTTGACATGTTCCCCAAACCAAAAGGAATGAGTGGGAAACAATCAAGGAATCAGATAGAAACACTTGTATTTGAATGAGTTTCAAGCATGCTTGGGTATTCGTGTGATCTGAGTGACTCTGTTTTGGAATACAACTGTCGTGTGGTGCACCGTGACCTCCAGGCACCCCGGAGTTTCTGAAAAAAAATTTTCTGCGATTTTCACGAAACCACTTTTCTTCAACTTGATTTGGGCTAAAAATCCATCCCTGAAAATAAAAATTCTCTGAGTAGTGTGGAAATGCTGATCCTTACCCTACCTGGGGTGTCCACTGAGTATTCCGCGAACTCTATCTGAAGTTCTCTGGGCATGGGATTTTGACATGTTCCCCAAACCAAAAGGAATGAGTGGGAAACAATCAAGGAATCAGATAGAAACACTTGTATTTGAATGAGTTTCAAGCATGCTTGGGTATTCGTGTGATCTGAGTGACTCAGTTTTGGAATACAACTGTCGCGTGGTGCACCGCGACCTCCAGGCACCCCGGAGTTTCTGAAAAAAAAATTTCTGCGATTTTCACGAAACCACTTTTCTTCAACTTGATTTGGGCTAAAAATCCATCCCTGAAAATAAAAATTCTCTGAGTAGTGTGGAAATGCTGATCCTTACCCTACCTGGGGTGTCCACTGAGCATTTCCGCGAACTCTATCTGAAGTTCTCTGGGCATGGGATTTTGACATGTTTCCCAAACCAAAAGGAATAAGTGGGAAACAATCAAGGAAACAGATAGAAACACTTGTATTTGAATGAGTTTCAAGCATGCTTGGGTATTCGTGTGATCTGAGTGACTCTGTTTTGGAATACAACTGTCGCGTGGTGCACCGCGACCTCCAGGCACCCCGGAGTTTCTGAAAAAAAATTTTCTGCGATTTTCACGAAACCACTTTTCTTCAACTTGATTTGGGCTAAAAATCCATCCCTAAAAATAAAAACTCTCTGAGTAGTGTGGAAATGCTGATCCTTACCCTACCTGGGGTGTCCACTGAGTATTCCACGAACTCTATCTGAAGTTCTCTGGGCATGGTATTTTGACATGTTCCCCAAACCAAAAGGAATGAGTGGGAAACAATCAAGGAATCAGATAGAAACACTTGTATTTGAATGAGTTTCAAGCATGCTTGGGTATTCGTGTGATCTGAGTGACTCTGTTTTGGAATACAACTGTCGTGTGGTGCACCGTGACCTCCAGGCACCCCGGAGTTTCTGAAAAAAAATTTTCTGCGATTTTCACGAAACCACTTTTCTTCAACTTGATTTGGGCTAAAAATCCATCCCTGAAAATAAAAATTCTCTGAGTAGTGTGGAAATGCTGATCCTTACCCTACCTGGGGTGTCCACTGAGTATTCCGCGAACTCTATCTGAAGTTCTCTGGGCATGGGATTTTGACATGTTCCCCAAACCAAAAGGAATGAGTGGGAAACAATCAAGGAATCAGATAGAAACACTTGTATTTGAATGAGTTTCAAGCATGCTTGGGTATTCGTGTGATCTGAGTGACTCTGTTTTGGAATACAACTGTCGTGTGGTGCACCGTGACCTACAGGCACCCCGGAGTTTCTGAAAAAAAAAATTCTGCGATTTTCACGAAACCACTTTTCTTCAACTTGATTTGGGCTAAAAATCCATCCCTAAAAATAAAAACTCTCTGAGTAGTGTGGAAATGCTGATCCTTACCCTACCTGGGGTGTCCACTGAGTATTCCACGAACTCTATCTGAAGTTCTCTGGGCATGGTATTTTGACATGTTCCCCAAACCAAAAGGAATGAGTGGGAAACAATCAAGGAATCAGATAGAAACACTTGTATTTGAATGAGTTTCAAGCATGCTTGGGTATTCGTGTGATCTGAGTGACTCTGTTTTGGAATACAACTGTCGTGTGGTGCACCGTGACCTCCAGGCACCCCGGAGTTTCTGAAAAAAAATTTTCTGCGATTTTCACGAAACCACTTTTCTTCAACTTGATTTGGGCTAAAAATCCATCCCTGAAAATAAAAATTCTCTGAGTAGTGTGGAAATGCTGATCCTTACCCTACCTGGGGTGTCCACTGAGTATTCCGCGAACTCTATCTGAAGTTCTCTGGGCATGGGATTTTGACATGTTCCCCAAACCAAAAGGAATGAGTGGGAAACAATCATGGAAACAGATAGAAGCACTTGCATTCGAATGAGTTTCAAGCATGCTTGGGTATTCGTGTGATCTGAGTGACTCTGTTTTGGAATACAACTGTCGTGTGGTGCACCGTGACCTACAGGCACCCCGGAGTTTCTGAAAAAAAAATTTCTGCGATTTTCACGAAACCACTTTTCTTCAACTTGATTTGGGCTAAAAATCCATCCCTAAAAATAAAAACTCTCTGAGTAGTGTGGAAATGCTGATCCTTACCCTACCTGGGGTGTCCACTGAGTATTCCACGAACTCTATCTGAAGTTCTCTGGGCATGGTATTTTGACATGTTCCCCAAACCAAAAGGAATGAGTGGGAAACAATCATGGAAACAGATAGAAGCACTTGCATCTGAATGAGTTTCAAGCATGCTTGGGTATTCGTGTGATCTGAGTGACTCAGTTTTGGAATACAACTGTCGCGTGGTGCACCCCGACCTCCAGGCACCCCGGAGTTTCTGAAAAAAAATTTTCTGCGATTTTCACGAAACCACTTTTCTTCAACTTGATTTGGGCTAAAAATCCATCCCTGAAAATAAAAATTCTCTGAGTAGTGTGGAAATGCTGATCCTTACCCTACCTGGGGTGTCCACTGAGTATTCCGCGAACTCTATCTGAAGTTCTCTGGGCATGGGATTTTGACATGTTCCACAAACCAAAAGGAATGAGTGGGAAACAATCATGGAAACAGATAGAAGCACTTGCATTCGAATGAGTTTCAAGCATGCTTGGGTATTCGTGTGATCTGAGTGACTCAGTTTTGGAATACAACTGTCGCGTGGTGCACCGCGACCTCCAGGCACCCCGGAGTTTCTGAAAAAAAATTTTCTGCGATTTTCACGAAACCACTTTTCTTCAACTTGATTTGGGCTAAAAATCCATCCCTGAAAATAAAAATTCTCTGAGTAGTGTGGAAATGCTGATCCTTACCCTACCTGGGGTGTCCACTGAGCATTTCCGCGAACTCTATCTGAAGTTCTCTGGGCATGGGATTTTGACATGTTCCCCAAACCAAAAGGAATAAGTGGGAAACAATCAAGGAAACAGATAGAAGCACTTGCATTTGAATGAGTTTCAAGCATGCTTGGGTATTCGTGTGATCTGAGTGACTCTGTTTTGGAATACAACTGTCGTGTGGTGCACCGTGACCTACAGGCACCCCGGAGTTTCTGAAAAAAAATTTTCTACGATTTTCACGAAACCACTTTTCTTCAACTTGATTTGGGCTAAAAATCCATCCCTAAAAATAAAAACTCTCTGAGTAGTGTGGAAATGCTGATCCTTACCCTACCTGGGGTGTCCACTGAGTATTCCACGAACTCTATCTGAAGTTCTCTGGGCATGGTATTTTGACATGTTCCCCAAACCAAAAGGAATGAGTGGGAAACAATCATGGAAACAGATAGAAGCACTTGCATTTGAATGAGTTTCAAGCATGCTTGGGTATTCGTGTGATCTGAGTGACTCAGTTTTGGAATACAACTGTCGCGTTGTGCACCGCGACCTACAGGGACCCCGGAGTTTCTAAAAAAAAATTTTCTGCAATTTTCACGAAACCACTTTTCTTCAACTTGATTTGGGCTAAAAATCCATCCCTGAAAATAAAAATTTTCTGAGTAGTGTGGAAATGCTGATCCTTACCCTACCTGGGGAGTCCACTGAGCATTTCCGCGAACTCTAGTTGAAGTTCTCTGGGCATGGGATTTTGACATGTTCCCCAAACCAAAAGGAATGAGTGGGAAACAATCATGGAAACAGATAGAAGCACTTGCATTTGAATGAGTTTCAAGCATGCTTGGGTATTCGTGTGATCTGAGTGACTCAGTTTTGGAATACAACTGTCGCGTGGTGCACCGCGACCTCCAGGCACCCCGGAGTTTCTGAAAAAAAAATTTCTGCGATTTTCACGAAACCACTTTTCTTCAACTTGATTTGGGCTAAAAATCCATCCCTGAAAAAAAAAATTCTCTGAGTAGTGTGGAAATGCTGATCCTTACCCTACCTGGGGTGTCCACTGAGTATTCCGCGAACTCTATCTGAAGTTCTCTGGGCATGGGATTTTGAAATGTTCCCCAAACCAAAAGGAATGAGGGGGAAACAATAATGGAAACAGATAGAAACACTTGCATTTGAATGAGTTTCAAGCATGCTTGGGTATTCGTGTGATCTGAGTGACTCAGTTTTGGAATACAACTGTCGCGTGGTGCACCGCGACCTCCAGGCACCCCGGAGTTTCTGAAAAAAAATTTTCTGCGATATTCACGAAACCACTGTTCTTCAACTTGATTTGGGCTAAAAATCCATCCCTAAAAATAAAAACTCTCTGAGTAGTGTGGAAATGCTGATCCTTACCCTACCTGGGGTGTCCACTGAGCATTTCCGCAAACTCTATCTGAAGTTCTCTGGGCATGGTATTTTGATATGTTCCCCAAACCAAAAGGAATGAGTGGGAAACAATCAAGGAATCAGATAGAAACACTTGTATTTGAATGAGTTTCAAGCATGCTTGGGTATTCGTGTGATCTGTGACTCTGTTTTGGAATACAACTGTCGCGTGGTGCACCGTGACCTCCAGGCACCCCGGAGTTTCTGAAAAAAAATTTTCTGCGATTTTCACGAAACCACTTTTCTTCAACTTGATTTGGGCTAAAAATCAATCCCTAAAAATAAAAATTCTCTGAGTAGTGTGGAAATGCTGATCCTTACCCTACCTGGGGTGTCCACTGAGTACTCCACGAACTCTATCTGAAGTTCTCTGGGCATGGTATTTTGACATGTTCCCCAAACCAAAAGGAATGAGTGGGAAACAATCAAGGAATCAGATAGAAACACTTGTATTTGAATGAGTTTCAAGCATGCTGGGGTATTCGTGTGATCTGAGTGACTCTGTTTTGGAATACAACTGTCGCGTGGTGCACCGTGACCTCCAGGCACCCCGGAGTTTCTGAAAAAAAATTTTCTGCGATTTTCACGAAACCACTTTTCTTCAACTTGATTTGGGCTAAAAATCCATCCCTGAAAATAAAAATTCTCTGAGTAGTGTGGAAATGCTGATCCTTACCCTACCTGGGGTGTCCACTGAGTATTCCGCGAACTCTATCTGAAGTTCTCTGGGCATGGGATTTTGACATGTTCCCCAAACCAAAAGGAATGAGTGGGAAACAATCATGGAAACAGATAGAAGCACTTGCATTCGAATGAGTTTCAAGCATGCTTGGGTATTCGTGTGATCTGAGTGACTCAGTTTTGGAATACAACTGTCGCGTGGTGCACCGCGACCTCCAGGCACCCCGGAGTTTCTGAAAAATAATTTTCTGCGATTTTCACGAAACCACTTTTCTTCAACTTGATTTGGGCTAAAACTCCATCCCTGAAAATAAAAATTCTCTGAGTAGTGTGGAAATGCTGATCCTTACCCTACCTGGGGTGTCCACTGAGTATTCCGCGAACTCTATCTGAAGTTCTCTGGGCATGGGATTTTGACATGTTCCCCAAACCAAAAGGAATGAGTGGGAAACAATCATTGAAAAAAGATAGAAGCACTTGCATTCGAATGAGTTTCAAGCATGCTTGGGTATTCGTGTGATCTGAGTGACTCAGTTTTGGAATACAACTGTCGCGTGGTGCACCGCGACCTCCAGGCACTCCGGAGTTTCTGAAAAAAAATTTTCTGCGATTTTCATTAAACCACTTTTCTTCAACTTGATTTTGGCTAAAAATCCATCGCTGAAAATAAAAATTCTCTGAGTAGTGTGGAAATGCTGATCCTTACCCTACCTGGGGTGTCCACTGAGCATTTCCGCGAACTCTATCTGAAGTTCTCTGGGCATGGGATTTTGACATGTTCCCCAAACCAAAAGGAATAAGTGGGAAACAATCAAGGAAACAGATAGAAGCACTTGCATTTGAATGAGTTTCAAGCATGCTTGGGTATTCGTGTGATCTGAGTGACTCAGTGTTGGAATACAACTGTCGCGTGGTGCACCGCGACCTCCAGGCACCCCGGAGTTTCTGAAAAAAAATTTTCTGCGATTTTCACGAAACCACTTTTCTTCAACTTGATTTGGGCTAAAACTCCATCCCTGAAAATAAAAATTCTCTGAGTAGTGTGGAAATGCTGATCCTTACCCTACCTGGGGTGTCCACTGAGTATTCCGCAAACTCTATCTGAAGTTCTCTGGGCATGGAATTTTGACATGTTCCCCAAACCAAAAGGAATAAGTGGGAAACAATCAAGGAAACAGATAGAAGCACTTGCATTTGAATGAGTTTCAAGCATGCTTGGGTATTCGTGTGATCTGAGTGACTCAGTTTTGGAATACAACTGTCGCGTGGTGCACCGCGACCTCCTGGCACCCCGGAGTTTCTGAAAAAAAATTTTCTGCGATTTTCACGAAACCACTTTTCTTCAACATGATTTGGGCTAAAAATCCATCCCTAAAAATAAAAACTCTCTGAGTAGTGTGGAAATGCTGATCCTTACCCTACCTGTGGTGTCCACTGAGCATTTCCACGAACTCTATCAGAAGTTCTCTGGGCATGGTATTATGACATGTTCCCCAAACCAAAAGGAATGAGTGGGAAACAATCATGGAAACAGATAGAAGCACTTGCATTTGAATGAGTTTCAAGCATGCTTGGGTATTCGTGTGATCTGAGTGACTCAGTTTTGGAATACAACTGTCGCGTGGTGCACCGCGACCTCCAGGCACCCCGGAGTTTCTGAAAAAAAATTTTCTGCGATATTCACGAAACCACTGTTCTTCAACTTGATTTGGGCTAAAAATCCATCCCTAAAAATAAAAACTCTCTTAGTAGTGTGGAAATGCTGATCCTTACCCTACCTGGGGTGTCCACTGAGCATTTCCGCAAACTCTATCTGAAGTTCTCTGGGCATGGTATTTTGATATGTTCCCCAAACCAAAAGGAATGAGTGGGAAACAATCAAGGAATCAGATAGAAACACTTGTATTTGAATGAGTTTCAAGCATCCTTGGGTATTCGTGTGATCTGTGACTCTGTTTTGGAATACAACTGTCGCGTGGTGCACCGTGACCTCCAGGCACCCCGGAGTTTCTGAAAAAAAATTTTCTGCGATTTTCACGAAACCACTTTTCTTCAACTTGATTTGGGCTAAAAATCAATCCCTAAAAATAAAAATTCTCTGAGTAGTGTGGAAATGCTGATCCTTACCCTACCTGGAGTGTCCACTGAGTATTCCACGAACTCTATCTGAAGTTCTCTGGGCATGGTATTTTGACATGTTCCCCAAACCAAAAGGAATGAGTGGGAAACAATCAAGGAATCAGATAGAAACACTTGTATTTGAATGAGTTTCAAGCATGCTGGGGTATTCGTGTGATCTGAGTGACTCTGTTTTGGAATACAACTGTCGCGTGGTGCACCGTGACCTCCAGGCACCCCGGAGTTTCTGAAAAAAAATTTTCTGCGATTTTCACGAAACCACTTTTCTTCAACTTGATTTGGGCTAAAAATCCAATCCCTGAAAATAAAAATTCTCTGAGTAGTGTGGAAATGCTGATCCTTACCCTACCTGGGGTGTCCACTGAGTATTCCGCGAACTCTATCTGAAGTTCTCTGGGCATGGGATTTTGACATGTTCCCCAAACCAAAAGGAATGAGTGGGAAACAATCATGGAAACAGATAGAAGCACTTGCATTCGAATGAGTTTCAAGCATGCTTGGGTATTCGTGTGATCTGAGTGACTCAGTTTTGGAATACAACTGTCGCGTGGTGCACCGCGACCTCCAGGCACCCCGGAGTTTCTGAAAAAAAATTTTCTACGATTTTCACGAAACCACTTTTCTTCAACTTGATTTGGGCTAAAAATCCATCCCTGAAAATAAAAATTCTCTGAGTAGTGTGGAAATGCTGATCCTTACCCTACCTGGGGTGTCCACTGAGCATTTCCGCGAACTCTATCTGAAGTTCTCTGGGCATGGGATTTTGACATGTTCCCCAAACCAAAAGGAATAAGTGGGAAACAATCAAGGAAACAGATAGAAGCACTTGCATTTGAATGAGTTTCAAGCATGCTTGGGTATTCGTGTGATCTGAGTGACTCAGTTTTGGAATACAACTGTCGCGTGGTGCACCGCGACCTCCAGGCACCCCGGAGTTTCTGAAAAATAATTTTCTGCGATTTTCACGAAACCACTTTTCTTCAACTTGATTTGGGCTAAAACTCCATCCCTGAAAATAAAAATTCTCTGAGTAGTGTGGAAATGCTGATCCTTACCCTACCTGGGGTGTCCACTGAGTATTCCGCGAACTCTATCTGAAGTTCTCTGGGCATGGGATTTTGACATGTTCCCCAAACCAAAAGGAATGAGTGGGAAACAATCATGGAAACAGATAGAAGCACTTG
This sequence comes from Lepisosteus oculatus, assembly GCF_040954835.1. NCBI lineage: Eukaryota > Metazoa > Chordata > Actinopteri > Semionotiformes > Lepisosteidae > Lepisosteus > Lepisosteus oculatus. Next base: position 11,560,822 of record NC_090699.1, on the reverse strand, counting down.
CATTCGAATGAGTTTCAAGCATGCTTGGGTATTCGTGTGATCTGAGTGACTCAGTTTTGGAATACAACTGTCGCGTGGTGCACCGCGACCTCCAGGCACCCCGGAGTTTCTGAAAAAAAATTTTCTGCGATTTTCGCGAAACCACTTTTCTTCAACTTGATTTGGGCTAAAACTCCATCCCTGAAAATAAAAATTCTCTGAGTAGTGTGGAAATGCTGATCCTTACCCTACCTGGGGTGTCCACTGAGTATTCCGCAAACTCTATCTGAAGTTCTCTGGGCATGGAATTTTGACATGTTCCCCAAACCAAAAGGAATAAGTGGGAAACAATCAAGGAAACAGATAGAAGCACTTGCATTTGAATGAGTTTCAAGCATGCTTGGGTATTCGTGTGATCTGAGTGACTCAGTTTTGGAATACAACTGTCGCGTGGTGCACCGCGACCTCCTGGCACCCCGGAGTTTCTGAAAAAAAATTTTCTGCGATTTTCACGAAACCACTTTTCTTCAACATGATTTGGGCTAAAAATCCATCCCTAAAAATAAAAACTCTCTGAGTAGTGTGGAAATGCTGATCCTTACCCTACCTTTGGTGTCCACTGAGCATTTCCACGAACTCTATCAGAAGTTCTCTGGGCATGGTATTATGACATGTTCCCCAAACCAAAAGGAATGAGTGGGAAACAATCATGGAAACAGATATAAGCACTTGCATTTGAATGAGTTTCAAGCATGCTTGGGTATTCGTGTGATCTGAGTGACTCAGTTTTGGAATACAACTGTCGCGTGGTGCACCGCGACCTCCAGGCACCCCGGAGTTTCTGAAAAAAAAATTTCTGCAATTTTCACGAAACCACTTTTCTTCAACTTGATTTGGGCTAAAAATCCATCCCTGAAAATAAAAATTTTCTGAGTAGTGTGGAAATGCTGATCCTTACCCTACCTGGGGAGTCCACTGAGCATTTCCGCGAACTCTAGTTGAAGTTCTCTGGGCATGGGATTTTGACATGTTCCCCAAACCAAAAGGAATGAGTGGGAAACAATCATGGAAACAGATAGAAGCACTTGCATTTGAATGAGTTTCAAGCATGCTTGGGTATTCGTGTGATCTGAGTGACTCAGTTTTGGAATACAACTGTCGCGTGGTGCACCGCAAACTCCAGGCACCCCGGAGTTTCTGAAAAAAAATTTTCTGCGATTTTCACGAAACCACTTTTCTTCAACTTGATTTGGGCTAAAAATCCGTCCCTGAAAATAAAAATTCTCTGAGTAGTGTGGAAATGCTGATCCTTACCCTACCTGGGGTGTCCACTGAGTATTCCGCGAACTCTATCTGAAGTTCTCTGGGCATGGGATTTTGACATGTTCCCCAAACCAAAAGGAATGAGTGGGAAACAATCATGGAAACAGATAGAAGCACTTGCATTCGAATGAGTTTCAAGCATGCTTGGGTATTCGTGTGATCTGAGTGACTCAGTTTTGGAATACAACTGTCGCGTGGTGCACCGCGACCTCAAGGCACCCCGGAGTTTCTGAAAAAAAATTTTCTGCGATTTTCATGAAACCACTTTTCTTCAACTTGATTTGGGCTAAAAATCCATCCCTAAAAATAAAAATTCTCTGAGTAGTGTGGAAATGCTGATCCTTACCCTACCTGGGGTGTCCACTGAGTATTCCACGAACTCTATCTGAAGTTCTCTGGGCATGGTATTTTGACATGTTCCCCAAACCAAAAGGAATGAGTGGGAAACAATCAAGGAATCAGATAGAAACACTTGTATTTGAATGAGTTTCAAGCATGCTTGGGTATTCGTGTGATCTGTGACTCTGTTTTGGAATACAACTGTCGCGTGGTGCACCGTGACCTCCAGGCACCCCGGAGTTTCTGAAAAAAAATTTTCTGCGATTTTCACGAAACCACTTTTCTTCAACTTGATTTGGGATAAAAATCCATCCCTAAAAATAAAAATTCTCTGAGTAGTGTGGAAATGCTGATCCTTACCCTACCTGGGGTGTCCACTGAGTATTCCGCGAACTCTATCTGAAGTTCTCTGGGCATGGGATTTTGACATGTTCCCCAAACCAAAAGGAATGAGTGGGAAACAATCATGGAAACAGATAGAAGCACTTGCATTTGAATGAGTTTCAAGCATGCTTGGGTATTCGTGTGATCTGAGTGACTCAGTTTTGGAATACAACTGTCGCGTGGTGCACCGCGACCTCCAGGCAGCCCGGAGTTTCTGAAAAAAAATTTTCTGCGATTTTCACGAAACCACTTTTCTTCAACTTGATTTGGGCTAAAACTCCATCCCTGAAAATAAAAATTCTCTGAGTAGTGTGGAAATGCTGATCCTTACCCTACCTGGGGTGTCCACTGAGTATTCCGCAAACTCTATCTGAAGTTCTCTGGGCATGGAATTTTGACATGTTCCCCAAACCAAAAGGAATAAGTGGGAAACAATCAAGGAAACAGATAGAAGCACTTGCATTTGAATGAGTTTCAAGCATGCTTGGGTATTCGTGTGATCTGAGTGACTCAGTTTTGGAATACAACTGTCGCGTGGTGCACCGCGACCTCCTGGCACCCCGGAGTTTCTGAAAAAAATTTTTCTGCGATTTTCACGAAACCACTTTTCTTCAACATGATTTGGGCTAAAAATCCATCCCTAAAAATAAAAACTCTCTGAGTAGTGTGGAAATGCTGATCCTTACCCTACCTGTGGTGTCCACTGAGCATTTCCACGAACTCTATCAGAAGTTCTCTGGGCATGGTATTATGACATGTTCCCCAAACCAAAAGGAATGAGTGGGAAACAATCATGGAAACAGATATAAGCACTTGCATTTGAATGAGTTTCAAGCATGCTTGGGTATTCGTGTGATCTGAGTGACTCAGTTTTGGAATACAACTGTCGCGTGGTGCACCGCGACCTCCAGGCACCCCGGAGTTTCTGAAAAAAAAATTTCTGCAATTTTCACGAAACCACTTTTCTTCAACTTGATTTGGGCTAAGAATCCATCCCTGAAAATAAAAATTTTCTGAGTAGTGTGGAAATGCTGATCCTTACCCTACCTGGGGAGTCCACTGAGCATTTCCGCGAACTCTAGTTGAAGTTCTCTGGGCATGGGATTTTGACATGTTCCCCAAACCAAAAGGAATGAGTGGGAAACAATCATGGAAACAGATAGAAGCACTTGCATTTGAATGAGTTTCAAGCATGCTTGGGTATTCGTGTGATCTGAGTGACTCAGTTTTGGAATACAACTGTCGCGTGGTGCACCGCGACCTCCAGGCACCCCGGAGTTTCTGAAAAAAAAATTTCTGCGATTTTCACGAAACCACTTTTCTTCAACTTGATTTGGGCTAAAAATCCATCCCTGAAAATAAAAATTCTCTGAGTAGTGGGGAAAAGCTGATCCTTACCCTACCTGGGGTGTCCACAGAGCATTTCGGCGAACTCTATCTGAAGTTCTCTGGGCATGGGATTTTGAAATGTTCCCCAAACCAAAAGGAATAAGTGGGAAACTGTCAAGGAAACAGATAGATGCACTTGCATTTGAATGAGTTTCAAGCATGCTTGGGTATTCGTGTGATCTGAGTGACTCAGTTTTGGAATACAACTGTCGCGTGGTGCACCGCGACCTCCAGGCACTCCGGAGTTTCTGAAAAAAAATTTTCTGCGATTTTCATTAAACCACTTTTCTTCAACTTGATTTTGGCTAAAAATCCATCCCTGAAAATAAAAATTCTCTGAGTAGTGTGGAAATGCTGATCCTTACCCTACCTGGGGTGTCCACTGAGTATTCCGCAAACTCTATCTGAAGTTCTCTGGGCATGGAATTTTGACATGTTCCCCAAACCAAAAGGAATAAGTGGGAAACAATCAAGGAAACAGATAGAAGCACTTGCATTTGAATGAGTTTCAAGCATGCTTGGGTATTCGTGTGATCTGAGTGACTCAGTTTTGGAATACAACTGTCGCGTGGTGCACCGCGACCTCCTGGCACCCCGGAGTTTCTGAAAAAAAATTTTCTGCGATTTTCACGAAACCACTTTTCTTCAACATGATTTGGGCTAAAAATCCATCCCTAAAAATAAAAATTCTCTGAGTAGTGGGGAAAAGCTGATCCTTACCCTACCTGGGGTGTCCACAGAGCATTTCGGCGAACTCTATCTGAAGTTCTCTGGGCATGGGATTTTGAAATGTTCCCCAAACCAAAAGGAATAAGTGGGAAACTGTCAAGGAAACAGATAGATGCACTTGCATTTGAATGAGTTTCAAGCATGCTTGGGTATTCGTGTGATCTGAGTGACTCAGTTTTGGAATACAACTGTCGCGTGGTGCACCGCGACCTCCAGGCACCCCGGAGTTTCTGAAAAAAAATTTTCTGCGATATTCACGAAACCACTGTTCTTCAACTTGATTTGGGCTAAAAATCCATCCCTAAAAATAAAAACTCTCTGAGTAGTGTGGAAATGCTGATCCTTACCCTACCTGGGGTGTCCACTGAGCATTTCCGCAAACTCTATCTGAAGTTCTCTGGGCATGGTATTTTGACATTTTCCCCAAACCAAAAGGAATGAGTGGGAAACAATCATGGAAACAGATAGAAGCACTTGCATTTGAATGAGTTTCAAGCATGCTTGGGTATTCGTGTGATCTGAGTGACTCAGTTTTGGAATACAACTGTCGCGTGGTGCACCGCAAACTCCAGGCACCCCGGAGTTTCTGAAAAAAAATTTTCTGCGATTTTCACGAAACCACTTTTCTTCAACTTGATTTGGGCTAAAAATCCGTCCCTGAAAATAAAAATTCTCTGAGTAGTGTGGAAATGCTGATCCTTACCCTACCTGGGGTGTCCACTGAGTATTCCGCGAACTCTATCTGAAGTTCTCTGGGCATGGGATTTTGACATGTTCCCCAAACCAAAAGGAATGAGTGGGAAACAATCATGGAAACAGATAGAAGCACTTGCATTCGAATGAGTTTCAAGCATGCTTGGGTATTCGTGTGATCTGAGTGACTCAGTTTTGGAATACAACTGTCGCGTGGTGCACCGCGACCTCAAGGCACCCCGGAGTTTCTGAAAAAAAATTTTCTGCGATTTTCATGAAACCACTTTTCTTCAACTTGATTTGGGCTAAAAATCCATCCCTAAAAATAAAAATTCTCTGAGTAGTGTGGAAATGCTGATCCTTACCCTACCTGGGGTGTCCACTGAGTATTCCACGAACTCTATCTGAAGTTCTCTGGGCATGGTATTTTGACATGTTCCCCAAACCAAAAGGAATGAGTAGGAAACAATCAAGGAATCAGATAGAAACACTTGTATTTGAATGAGTTTCAAGCATGCTTGGGTATTCGTGTGATCTGTGACTCTGTTTTGGAATACAACTGTCGCGTGTTGCACCGTGACCTCCAGGCACCCCGGAGTTTCTGAAAAAAAATTTTCTGCGATTTTCACGAAACCACTTTTCTTCAACTTGATTTGGGCTAAAAATCCATCCCTAAAAATAAAAATTCTCTGAGTAGTGTGGAAATGCTGATCCTTACCCTACCTGGGGTGTCCACTGAGCATTTCCGCGAACTCTATCTGAAGTTCTCTGGGCATGGTATTTTGACATGTTCCCCAAACCAAAAGGAATGAGTGGGAAACAATCAAGGAATCAGATAGAAACACTTGTATTTGAATGAGTTTCAAGCATGCTTGGGTATTCGTGTGATCTGAGTGACTCAGTTTTGGAATTCAACTGTCGCGTGGTGCACCGCGACCTCCAGGCACCCCGGAGTTTCTGAAAAAAAATTTTCTGCGATTTTCACGAAACCACTTTTCTTCAACTTGATTTGGGCTAAAAATCCATCCCTAAAAATAAAAATTCTCTGAGTAGTGTGGAAATGCTGATCCTTACCCTACCTGGGGTGTCCACTGAGCATTTCCGCGAACTCTATCTGAAGTTCTCTGGGCATGGTATTTTGACATGTTCCCCAAACCAAAAGGAATGAGTGGGAAACAATCAAGGAATCAGATAGAAACACTTGTATTTGAATGAGTTTCAAGCATGCTTGGGTATTCGTGTGATCTGAGTGACTCAATTTTGGAATACAACTGTCGCGTGGTGCACCGCGACCTCCAGGCACCCCGGAGTTTCTGAAAAAAAAATTTCTGCGATTTTCACGAAACCACTTTTCTTCAACTTGATTTGGGCTAAACCTCCATCCCTGAAAAAAAAAACTCTCTGATTAGTGTGGAAATGCTGATCCTTACCCTACCTGGGGTGTCCACTGAGCATTTCCGCGAACTCTATCTGAAGTTCTCTGGGCATGGTATTTTGACATGTTCACCAAACCAAAAGGAATGAGTGGGAAACAATCATGGAAACAGATAGAAGCACTTGCATTTGAATGAGATTCAAGCATGCTTGGGTATTCGTGTGATCTGAGTGACTCAGTTTTGGAATACAACTGTCGCGTGGTGCACCGCGACCTACAGGCACCCCGGAGTTTCTGAAAAAAAAATTTCTGCGATTTTCACGAAACCACTTTTCTTCAACTTGATTTGGTCTAAAAATCCATTCCTAAAAATAAAAACTCTCTGAGTAGTGTGGAAATGCTGATCCTTACCCTACCTGGGGTGTTCACTGAGTATTCCATGAACTCTATTTGAAGTTCTCTGGGCATGGTATTTTGACATGTTCCCCAAACCAAAAGGAATGAGTGGGAAACAATCAAGGAATCAGATAGAAACACTTGTATTTGAATGAGTTTCAAGCATGCTGGGGTATTCGTGTGATCTGAGTGACTCTGTTTTAGAATACAACTGTCGCGTGGTGCACCGCGACCTCTAGGCACCCCGGAGTTTCTGAAAAAAAATTTTCTACGATTTTCACGAAACCACTTTTCTTCAACTTGATTTGGGCTAAAAATCCATCCCTGAAAATAAAAATTCTCTGAGTAGTGTGGAAATTCTGATCCTTACCCTACCTGGGGTGTCCACTGAGCATTTCCGCGAACTCTATCTGAAGTTCTCTGGGCATGGGATTTTGACATGTTCCCCAAACCAAAAGGAATAAGTGGGAAACAATCAAGGAAACAGATAGAAGCACTTGCATTTGAATGAGTTTCAAGCATGCTTGGGTATTCGTGTGATCTGAGTGACTCAGTTTTGGAATACAACTGTCGCGCGGTGCACCGCGATCTCCAGGCACCCCGGAGTTTCTGAAAAATAATTTTCTGCGATTTTCACGAAACCACTTTTCTTCAACTTGATTTGGGCTAAAACTCCATCCCTGAAAATAAAAATTCTCTGAGTAGTGTGGAAATGCTGATCCTTACCCTACCTGGGGTGTCCACTGAGTATTCCGCGAACTCTATCTGAAGTTCTCTGGGCATGGGATTTTGACATGTTCCCCAAACCAAAAGGAATGAGTGGGAAACAATCATGGAAACAGATAGAAGCACTTGCATTCGAATGAGTTTCAAGCATGCTTTGGTATTCGTGTGATCTGAGTGACTCAGTTTTGGAATACAACTGTCGCGCGGTGCACCGCGACCTCCAGGCACCCCGGAGTTTCTGAAAAAAAATTTTCTGCGATTTTCACGAAACCACTTTTCTTCAACTTGATTTGGGCTAAAAATCCATCCCTAAAAATAAAAACTCTCTGAGTATTGTGGAAATGCTGATCCTTACCCTACCTGGGGTGTCCACTGAGTATTCCACAAACTCTATCTGAAGTTCTCTGGGCATGGTATTTTGACATGTTCCCCAAACCAAAAGGAATGAGTGGGAAACAATCAAGGAATCAGATAGAAACACTTGTATTTGAATGAGTTTCAAGCATGCTTTGGTATTCGTGTGATGTGAGTGACTCAGTTTTGGAATACAAATGTCGCGTGGTGCACCGCGACCTCCAGGCACCCCGGAGTTTCTGAAAAAAAATTTTCTGCGATTTTCACGAAACCACTTTTCTTCAACTTCATTTGGGCTAAAAATCCATCCCTAAAAATAAAAACTCTCTGAGTTGTGTGGAAATGCTGATCCTTACCCTACCTGGGGTGTCCACTGAGTATTCCGCGAACTCTATCTGAAGTTCTCTGGGCATGGTATTTTGACATGTTCCCCAAACCAAAAGGAATGAGTGGGAAACAATCAAGGAATCAGATAGAAACACTTGTATTTGAATGAGTTTCAAGCATGCTTGGGTATTCGTGTGATCTGAGTGACTCTGTTTTGGAATACAACTGTCGCGTGGTGCACCGTGACCTCCAGGCACCCCGGAGTTTCTGAAAAAAAATTTTCTGCGATTTTCATGAAACCACTTTTCTTCAACTTGATTTGGGCTAAAAATCCATCCATGAAAATAAAAATTCTCTGAGTAGTGTGGAAATGCTGATCCTTACCCTACCTGGGGTGTCCACTGAGTATTCCGCGAACTCTATCTGAAGTTCTCTGGGCATGGGATTTTGACATGTTCACCAAACCAAAAGGAATGAGTGGGAAACAATCAAGGAAACAGATAGAAGCACTTGCATTTGAATGAGTTTCAAGCATGCTTGGGTATTCGTGTGATCTGAGTGACTCTGTTTTGGAATACAACTGTCGCGTGGTGCACCGCGACCTCCAGGCACCCCGGAGTTTCTGAAAAAAAAATTTCTGCGATTTTCACGAAACCACTTTTCTTCAACTTGATTTGGGCTAAAAATCCATCCCTGAAAATAAAAATTCTCTGAGTAGTGTGGAAATGCTGATCTTTACCCTACCTGGGGTGTCCACTGAGCATTTCCGCGAACTCTATCTGAAGTTCTCTGGGCATGGGATTTTGACATGTTCCCCAAACCAAAAGAAATAAGTGGGAAACAATCAAGGAAACAGATAGAAGCACTTGCCTTTGAATGAGTTTCAAGCATGCTTGGGTATTCGTGTGATCTGAGTGACTCAGTTTTGGAATACAACTGTCGCGTGGTGCACCGTGACCTCCAGGCACCCCGGAGTTTCTGAAAAAAATTTTCTGCGATTTTCACGAAACCACTTTTCTTCAACTTGATTTTGGCTAAAACTCCATCCCTGAAAATAAAAATTCTCTGAGTAGTGTGGAAATGCTGATCCTTACCCTACCTGGGGTGTCCACTGAGTATTCCGCGAACTCTATCTGAAGTTCTCTGGGCATGGGATTTTGACATGTTCCCCAAACCAAAAGGAATGAGTGGGAAACAATCATGGAAACAGATAGAAGCACTTGCATTCGAATGAGTTTCAAGCATGCTTGGGTATTCGTGTGATCTGAGTGACTCAGTTTTGGAATACAACTGTCGCGTGGTGCACCGCGACCTCCAGGCACTCCGGAGTTTCTGAAAAATAATTTTCTGCGATTTTCACGAAACCACTTTTCTTCAACTTGATTTGGGCTAAAAATCCATCCCTAAAAATAAAAACTCTCTGAGTATTGTGGAAATGCTGATCCTTACCCTACCTGGGGTGTCCACTGAGTATTCCACAAACTCTATCTGAAGTTCTCTGGGCATGGTATTTTGACATGTTCCCCAAACCAAAAGTAATGAGTGGGAAACAATCAAGGAATCAGATAGAAACACTTGTATTTGAATGAGTTTCAAGCATGCTTTGGTATTCGTGTGATGTGAGTGACTCAGTTTTGGAATACAACTGTCGCGTGGTGCACCGCGACCTCCAGGCACCCCGGAGTTTCTGAAAAAAAATTTTCTGCGATTTTCAAGAAACCACTTTTCTTCAACTTGATTTGGGCTAAAAATCCATCCCTGAAAATAAAAATTCTCTGAGTAGTGTGGAAATGCTGATCCTTACCCTACCTGGGGTGTCCACTGAGTATTCCGCGAACTCTATCTGAAGTTCTCTGGGCATGGGATTTTGACATGTTCCCCAAACCAAAAGGAATGAGTGGGAAACAATCATGGAAACAGATATAAGCACTTGCATTTGAATGAGATTCAAGCATGCTTGGGTATTCGTGTGATCTGAGTGACTCAGTTTTGGAATACAACTGTCGCGTGGTGCACCATGACCTCCAGGCACCCCGGAGTTTCTGAAAAAAAATTTTCTGCGATTTTCACGAAACCACTTTTCTTCAACTTGATTTGGGCTAAAAATCCATCCCTGAAAATAAAAATTCTCTGAGTAGTGTGGAAATGCTGATCCTTACCCTACCTGGGGTGTCCACTGAGTATTCCGCGAACTCTATCTGAAGTTCTCTGGGCATGGGATTTTGACATATTCCCCAAACCAAAAGGAATGAGTGGGAAACAATCATGGAAACAGATAGAAGCACTTGCATTCGAATGAGTTTCAAGCATGCTTGGGTATTCGTGTGATCTGAGTGACTCAGTTTTGGAATACAACTGTCGCGTGGTGCACCGCGACCTCCAGGCACCCCGGAGTTTCTGAAAAAAAAATTTCTGCGATATTCACGAAACCACTTTTCTTCAACTTGATTTGGGCTAAAAATCCATCCCTGAAAATAAAAATTCTCTGAGTAGTGTGGAAATGCTGATCTTTACCCTACCTGGGGTGTCCACTGAGCATTTCCGCGAACTCTATCTGAAGTTCTCTGGGCATGGGATTTTGACATGTTCCCCAAACCAAAAGAAATAAGTGGGAAACAATCAAGGAAACAGATAGAAGCACTTGCCTTTGAATGAGTTTCAAGCATGCTTGGGTATTCGTGTGATCTGAGTGACTCAGATTTGGAATACAACTGTCGCGTGGTGCACCGCGACCTCCAGGCACTCCGGAGTTTCTGAAAAATAATTTTCTGCGATTTTCACGAAACCACTTTTCTTCAACTTGATTTGGGCTAAAAATCCATCCCTAAAAATAAAAACTCTCTGAGTATTGTGGAAATGCTGATCCTTACCCTACCTGGGGTGTCCACTGAGTATTCCACAAACTCTATCTGAAGTTCTCTGGGCATGGTATTTTGACATGTTCCCCAAACCAAAAGTAATGAGTGGGAAACAATCAAGGAATCAGATAGAAACACTTGTATTTGAATGAGTTTCAAGCATGCTTTGGTATTCGTGTGATGTGAGTGACTCAGTTTTGGAATACAAATGTCGCGTGGTGCACCGCGACCTCCAGGCACCCCGGAGTTTCTGAAAAAAAATTTTCTGCAATTTTCAAGAAACCACTTTTCTTCAACTTGATTTGGGCTAAAAATCCATCCCTAAAAATAAAAACTCTCTGAGTAGTGTGGAAATGCTGATCCTTACCCTACCTGGGGTGTCCACTGAGCATTTCCGCGAACTCTATCTGAAGTTCTCTGGGCATGGGATTTTGACATGTTCACCAAACCAAAAGGAATGAGTGGGAAACAATCATGGAAACAGATAGAAGCACTTGCATTTGAATGAGATTCAAGCATGCTTGGGTATTCGTGTGATCTGAGTGACTCAGTTTTGGAATACAACTGTCGCGTGGTGCACCGCGACCTACAGGCACCCCGGAGTTTCTGAAAAAAAAATTTCTGCGATTTTCACGAAACCACTTTTCTTCAACTTCATTTGGGCTAAAAATCCATCCCTAAAAATAAAAACTCTCTGAGTTGTGTGGAAATGCTGATCCTTACCCTACCTGGGGTGTCCACTGAGTATTCCACGAACTCTATCTGAAGTTCTCTGGGCATGGTATTTTGACATGTTCCCCAAACCAAAAGGAATGAGTGGGAAACAATCAAGGAATCAGATAGAAACACTTGTATTTGAATGAGTTTCAAGCATGCTTGGGTATTCGTGTGATCTGAGTGACTCTGTTTTGGAATACAACTGTCGCGTGGTGCACCGTGACCTCCAGGCACCCCGGAATTTCTGAAAAAAAATTTTCTGCGATTTTCACGAAACCACTTTTCTTCAACTTGATTTGGGCTAAAAATCCATCCCTGAAAATAAAAATTCTCTGAGTAGTGTGGAAATGCTGATCCTTACCCTACCTGGGGTGTCCACTGAGTATTCCGCGAACTCTATCTGAAGTTCTCTGGGCATGGGATTTTGACATGTTCCCCAAACCAAAAGGAATGAGTGGGAAACAATCATGGAAACAGATAGAAGCACTTGCATTCGAATGAGTTTCAAGCATGCTTGGGTATTCGTGTGATCTGAGTGACTCAGTTTTGGAATACAACTGTCGCGTGGTGCACCGCGACCTCCAGGCACCCCGGAGTTTCTGAAAAAAAATTTTCTGCGATTTTCACGAAACCACTTTTCTTCAACTTGATTTGGGCTAAAAATCCATCCCTGAAAATAAAAATTCTCTGAGTAGTGTGGAAATGCTGATCCTTACCCTACCTGGGGTGTCCACTGAGCATTTCCGCGAACTCTATCTGAAGTTCTCTGGGCATGGGATTTTGACATGTTCCCCAAACCAAAAGGAATAAGTGGGAAACAATCAAGGAAACAGATAGAAGCACTTGCATTTGAATGAGATTCAAGCATGCTTGGGTATTCGTGTGATCTGAGTGACTCAGTTTTGGAATACAACTGTCGCGTGGTGCACCATGACCTCCAGGCACCCCGGAGTTTCTGAAAAAAAATTTTCTGCGATTTTCACGAAACCACTTTTCTTCAACTTGATTTGGGCTAAAAATCCATCCCTGAAAATAAAAATTCTCTGAGTAGTGTGGAAATGCTGATCCTTACCCTACCTGGGGTGTCCACTGAGTATTCCGCGAACTCTATCTGAAGTTCTCTGGGCATGGGATTTTGACATGTTCCCCAAACCAAAAGGAATGAGTGGGAAACAATCATGGAAACAGATAGAAGCACTTGCATTTGAATGAGATTCAAGCATGCTTGGGTATTCGTGTGATCTGAGTGACTCAGTTTTGGAATACAACTGTCGCGTGGTGCACCGCGACCTCCAGGCACCCCGGAGTTTCTGAAAAAAAATGTTCTCCGATTTTCACGAAACCACTTTTCTTCAACTTGATTTGGGCTAAAAATCCATCCCTGAAATTAAAAATTCTCTGAGTAGTGTGGAAATGCTTATCCTTACCCTACCTGGGGTGTCCACTGAGCATTTCCGCGAACTCTATCTGAAGTTCTCTGGGCATGGGATTTTGACATGTTCCCCAAACCAAAAGGAATGAGTGGGAAACAATCATGGAAACAGATAGAAGCACTTGCATTCGAATGAGTTTCAAGCATGCTTGGGTATTCGTGTGATCTGAGTGACTCAGTTTTGGAATACAACTGTCGCGTGGTGCACCGCGACCTCCAGGCACCCCGGAGTTTCTGAAAAAAAATTTTCTGCGATTTTCACGAAACCACTTTTCTTCAACTTGATTTGGGCTAAAAATCCATCCCTGAAAATAAAAATTCTCTGAGTAGTGTGGAAATGCTGATCCTTACCCTACCTGGGGTGTCCACTGAGCATTTCCGCGAACTCTATCTGAAGTTCTCTGGGCATGGGATTTTGACATGTTCCCCAAACCAAAAGGAATAAGTGGGAAACAATCAAGGAAACAGATAGAAGCACTTGCATTTGAATGAGATTCAAGCATGCTTGGGTATTCGTGTGATCTGAGTGACTCAGTTTTGGAATACAACTGTCGCGTGGTGCACCATGACCTCCAGGCACCCCGGAGTTTCTGAAAAAAAATTTTCTGCGATTTTCACGAAACCACTTTTCTTCAACTTGATTTGGGCTAAAAATCCATCCCTGAAAATAAAAATTCTCTGAGTAGTGTGGAAATGCTGATCCTTACCCTACCTGGGGTGTCCACTGAGTATTCCGCGAACTCTATCTGAAGTTCTCTGGGCATGGGATTTTGACATGTTCCCCAAACCAAAAGGAATGAGTGGGAAACAATCATGGAAACAGATAGAAGCACTTGCATTTGAATGAGATTCAAGCATGCTTGGGTATTCGTGTGATCTGAGTGACTCAGTTTTGGAATACAACTGTCGCGTGGTGCACCGCGACCTCCAGGCACCCCGGAGTTTCTGAAAAAAAATGTTCTCCGATTTTCACGAAACCACTTTTCTTCAACTTGATTTGGGCTAAAAATCCATCCCTGAAAATAAAAATTCTCTGAGTAGTGTGGAAATGCTGATCCTTACCCTACCTGGGGTGTCCACTGAGTATTCCGCGAACTCTATCTGAAGTTCTCTGGGCATGGGATTTTGACATGTTCCCCAAACCAAAAGGAATGAGTGGGAAACAATCATGGAAACAGATATAAGCACTTGCATTTGAATGAGATTCAAGCATGCTTGGGTATTCGTGTGATCTGAGTGACTCAGTTTTGGAATACAACTGTCGCGTGGTGCACCGTGACCTCCGGGCACCCCGGAGTTTCTGAAAAAAAATTTTCTGCGATTTTCACGAAACCACTTTTCTTCAACTTGATTTTGGCTAAAACTCCATCCCTGAAAATAAAAATTCTCTGAGTAGTGTGGAAATGCTGATCCTTACCCTTACTGGGGTGTCCAATGAGTATTCCGCGAACTCTATCTGAAGTTCTCTGGGCATGGGATTTTGACATGTTCCCCAAACCAAAAGGAATAAGTGGGAAACAATCAAGGAAACAGATAGAAGCACTTGCATTTGAATGAGATTCAAGCATGCTTGGGTATTCGTGTGATCTGAGTGACTCAGTTTTGGAATACAACTGTCGCATGGTGCACCGCAACCTCCAGCCACCCCGGAGTTTCTGAAAAAAATTTTTTTGCGATTTTCACGAAACCACTTTTCTTCAACTTGATTTGGGCTAAAACTCCATCCCTGAAAATCAAAATTCTCTGAGTAGTGTGGAAATGCTGATCCTTACCCTACCTGGGGTGTCCACTGAGTATTCCGCGAACTCTATCTGAAGTTCTCTGGGCATGGGATTTTGACATGTTCCCCAAACCAAAAGGAATGAGTGGGAAACAATCATGGAAACAGACAGAAGCACTTGCATTCGAATGAGTTTCAAGCATGCTTGGGTATTCGTGTGATCTGAGTGACTCAGTTTTGGAATACAACTGTCGCGTGGTGCACCGCGACCTCCAGGCACCCCGGAGTTTCTGAAAAAAAATTTTCTGCGATTTTCACGAAACCACTTTCCTTCAACTTGATTTGGGCAAAAAATCCATCCCTGAAAATAAAAATTCTCTGAGTAGTGTGGAAATGCTGATCCTTACCCTACCTGGGGTGTCCACTGAGTATTCCGCGAACTCTATCTGAAGTTCTCTGGGCATGGGATTTTGACATGTTCACCAAACCAAAAGGAATGAGTGGGAAACAATCATGGAAACAGATAGAAGCACTTGCATTTGAATGAGTTTCAAGCATGCTTGGGTATTCGTGTGATCTTAGTGACTCAGTTTTGGAATTTAACTGTCGCGTGGTGCACCGAGACCTCCAGGCACCCCGGAGTTTCTGAAAAAAAATTTTCTGCGATTTTCACGAAACCACTTTTCTTCAACTTGATTTGGGCTAAAAATCCATCCCTGAAAATAAAAATTTTCTGAGTAGTGTGGAAATGCTGATCCTTACCCTACCTGGGGAGTCCACTGAGCATTTCCGCAAACTTTAGTTGAAGTTCTCTGGGCATGGGATTTTGACATGTTCCCCAAACCAAAAGGAATGAGTGGGAAACAATCATGGAAACAGATAGAAGGACTTGCCTTTGAATGAGTTTCAAGCATGCTTGGGTATTCGTGTGATCTGAGTGACTAAGTTTTGGAATACAACTGTCGCGTGGTGCACCGCGACCTCCAGGCACCCCGGAGTTTCTGGAAAAAAATTTTCTGCGATTTTCACGAAACCACTTTTCTTCAACTTGATTTCTGCTAAAAATCCATCCCTGAAAATAAAAATTCTCTGAGTATTGTGGAAATGCTGATCCTTACCCTACCTGGGGTGTCCACTGAGCATTTCCGCGAACTCTATCTGAAGTTCTCTGGGCATGGTATATTGACATGTTCCCAAAACCAAAAGGAATGAGTGGGAAACAATCATGGAAACAGATAGAAGCACTTGCATTTGAATGAGTTTCAAGCATGCTTGGGTATTCGTGTGATCTGAGTGACTCAGTTTTGGAATACAAATGTCGCGTGGTGCACCGGGACCTCCAGGCACCCCGGAGTTTCTGAAAAAAAATTTTCTGCGATTTTCACGAAACCACTTTCCTTCAACTTGATTTGGGCAAGAAATCCATCCCTGAAAATAAAAATTCTCTGAGTAGTGTGGAAATGCTGATCCTTACCCTACCTGGGGTGTCCACTGAGTATTCCGCGAACTCTATCTGAAGTTCTCTGGGCATGGGATTTTGACATGTTCCCCAAACCAAAAGGAATGAGTGGGAAACAATCAAGGAAACAGACAGAAGCACTTGCATTTGAATGAGATTCAAGCATGCTTGGGTATTCGTGTGATCTGAGTGACTCAGTTTTGGAATACAACTGTCGCGTGGTGCACCGCGACCTCCAGGCACCCCGGAGTTTCTGAAAAAAAATGTTCTGCGATTTTCACGAAACCACTTTTCTTCAACTTGATTTGGGCTAAAAATCCATCCCTGAAATTAAAAATTCTCTGAGTAGTGTGGAAATGCTTATCCTTACCCTACCTGGGGTGTCCACTGAGCATTTCCGCGAACTCTATCTGAAGTTCTCTGGGCATGGGATTTTGACATGTTCCCCAAACCAAAAGGAATAAGTGGGAAACAATCAAGGAAACAGATAGAAGCACTTGCATTTGAATGAGATTCAAGCATGCTTGGGTATTCGTGTGATCTGAGTGACTCAGTTTTGGAATACAACTGTCGCGTGGTGCACCGCGACCTCCAGGCACCCCGGAGTTTCTGAAAAAAAATTTTCTGCGATTTTCACGAAACCACTTTTCTTCAACTTGATTTGGGCTAAAAATCCATCCCTGAAATTAAAAATTCTATGAGTAGTGTGGAAATGCTGATCCTTACCCTACCTGGGGAGTCCACTGAGCATTTCCGCGAAGTCTAGTTGAAGTTCTCTGGGCATGGGATTTTGACATGTTCCCCAAACCAAAAGGAATGAGTGGGAAACAATCATGGAAACATATAGAAGGACTTGCCTTTGAATGAGTTTCAAGCATGCTTGGGTATTCGTGTGATCTGAGTGACTAAGTTTTGGAATACAACTGTCGCGTGGTGCACCGCGACCTCCAGGCACCCCGGAGTTTCTGAAAAAAAATTTCTGCGATTTTCACGAAACCACTTTTCTTCAACTTGATTTGGGCTAAAAATCCATCCCTGAAAATAAAAATTCTCTGAGTAGTGTGGAAATGCTGATCTTTACCCTACCTGGGGTGTCCACTGAGCATTTCCGCGAACTCTATCTGAAGTTCTCTGGGCATGGGATTTTGACATGTTCCCCAAACCAAAAGAAATAAGTGGGAAACAATCAAGGAAACAGATAGAAGCACTTGCCTTTGAATGAGTTTCAAGCATGCTTGGGTATTCGTGTGATCTGAGTGACTCAGTTTTGGAATACAACTGTCGCGTGGTGCACCGTGACCTCCAGGCACCCCGGAGTTTCTGAAAAAAATTTTCTGCGATTTTCACGAAACCACTTTTCTTCAACTTGATTTTGGCTAAAACTCCATCCCTGAAAATAAAAATTCTCTGAGTAGTGTGGAAATGCTGATCCTTACCCTACCTGGGGTGTCCACTGAGTATTCCGCGAACTCTATCTGAAGTTCTCTGGGCATGGGATTTTGACATGTTCCCCAAACCAAAAGGAATGAGTGGGAAACAATCATGGAAACAGATAGAAGCACTTGCATTCGAATGAGTTTCAAGCATGCTTGGGTATTCGTGTGATCTGAGTGACTCAGTTTTGGAATACAACTGTCGCGTGGTGCACCTCGACCTCCAGGCACTCCGGAGTTTCTGAAAAATAATTTTCTGCGATTTTCACGAAACCACTTTTCTTCAACTTGATTTGGGCTAAAAATCCATCCCTAAAAATAAAAACTCTCTGAGTATTGTGGAAATGCTGATCCTTACCCTACCTGGGGTGTCCACTGAGTATTCCACAAACTCTATCTGAAGTTCTCTGGGCATGGTATTTTGACATGTTCCCCAAACCAAAAGTAATGAGTGGGAAACAATCAAGGAATCAGATAGAAACACTTGTATTTGAATGAGTTTCAAGCATGCTTTGGTATTCGTGTGATGTGAGTGACTCAGTTTTGGAATACAACTGTCGCGTGGTGCACCGCGACCTCCAGGCACCCCGGAGTTTCTGAAAAAAAATTTTCTGCGATTTTCAAGAAACCACTTTTCTTCAACTTGATTTGGGCTAAAAATCCATCCCTAAAAATAAAAACTCTCTGAGTAGTGTGGAAATGCTGATCCTTACCCTACCTGGGGTGTCCACTGAGCATTTCCGCGAACTCTATCTGAAGTTCTCTGGGCATGGGATTTTGACATGTTCACCAAACCAAAAGGAATGAGTGGGAAACAATCATGGAAACAGATAGAAGCACTTGCATTTGAATGAGATTCAAGCATGCTTGGGTATTCGTGTGATCTGAGTGACTCAGTTTTGGAATACAACTGTCGCGTGGTGCACCGCGACCTACAGGCACCCCGGAGTTTCTGAAAAAAAAATTTCTGCGATTTTCACAAAACCACTTTTCTTCAACTTCATTTGGGCTAAAAATCCATCCCTAAAAATAAAAACTCTCTGAGTTGTGTGGAAATGCTGATCCTTACCCTACCTGGGGTGTCCACTGAGTATTCCACGAACTCTATCTGAAGTTCTCTGGGCATGGTATTTTGACATGTTCCCCAAACCAAAAGGAATGAGTGGGAAACAATCAAGGAATCAGATAGAAACACTTGTATTTGAATGAGTTTCAAGCATGCTTGGGTATTCGTGTGATCTGAGTGACTCTGTTTTGGAATACAACTGTCGCGTGGTGCACCGTGACCTCCAGGCACCCCGGAGTTTCTGAAAAAAAATTTTCTGCGATTTTCACGAAACCACTTTTCTTCAACTTGATTTGGGCTAAAAATCCATCCCTGAAAATAAAAATTCTCTGAGTAGAGTGGAAATGCTGATCCCTACCCTACCTGGGGTGTCCACTGAGCATTTCCGCGAACTCTATCTGAAGTTCTCTGGGCATGGGATTTTGACATGTTCCCCAAACCAAAAGGAATGAGTGGGAAACAGTCATGGAAACAGATAGAAGCACTTGCATTTGAATGAGATTCAAGCATGCTTGGGTATTCGTGTGATCTGAGTGACTCAGTTTTGGAATACAACTGTCGCGTGGTGCACCGCGACCTCCAGGCACCCCGGAGTTTCTGAAAAAAAATTTTCTGCGATTTTCACGAAACCACTTTTCTTCAACTTGATTTGGGCTAAAAATCCATCCCTGAAAATAAAAATTCTCTGAGTAGTGTGGAAATGCTGATCCTTACCCTACCTGGGGTGTCCACTGAGTATTCCGCGAACTCTATCTGAAGTTCTCTGGGCATGGGATTTTGACATGTTCCCCAAACCAAAAGGAATGAGTGGGAAACAATCATGGAAACAGATATAAGCACTTGCATTTGAATGAGATTCAAGCATGCTTGGGTATTCGTGTGATCTGAGTGACTCAGTTTTGGAATACAACTGTCGCGTGGTGCACCATGACCTCCAGGCACCCCGGAGTTTCTGAAAAAAAATTTTCTGCGATTTTCACGAAACCACTTTTCTTCAACTTGATTTGGGCTAAAAATCCATCCCTGAAAATAAAAATTCTCTGAGTAGTGTGGAAATGCTGATCCTTACCCTACCTGGGGTGTCCACTGAGTATTCCGCGAACTCTATCTGAAGTTCTCTGGGCATGGGATTTTGACATATTCCCCAAACCAAAAGGAATGAGTGGGAAACAATCATGGAAACAGATAGAAGCACTTGCATTCGAATGAGTTTCAAGCATGCTTGGGTATTCGTGTGATCTGAGTGACTCAGTTTTGGAATACAACTGTCGCGTGGTGCACCGCGACCTCCAGGCACCCCGGAGTTTCTGAAAAAAAAATTTCTGCGATATTCACGAAACCACTTTTCTTCAACTTGATTTGGGCTAAAAATCCATCCCTGAAAATAAAAATTCTCTGAGTAGTGTGGAAATGCTGATCTTTACCCTACCTGGGGTGTCCACTGAGCATTTCCGCGAACTCTATCTGAAGTTCTCTGGGCATGGGATTTTGACATGTTCCCCAAACCAAAAGAAATAAGTGGGAAACAATCAAGGAAACAGATAGAAGCAATTGCCTTTGAATGAGTTTCAAGCATGCTTGGGTATTCGTGTGATCTGAGTGACTCAGATTTGGAATACAACTGTCGCGTGGTGCACCGCGACCTCCAGGCACTCCGGAGTTTCTGAAAAATAATTTTCTGCGATTTTCACGAAACCACTTTTCTTCAACTTGATTTGGGCTAAAAATCCATCCCTAAAAATAAAAACTCTCTGAGTATTGTGGAAATGCTGATCCTTACCCTACCTGGGGTGTCCACTGAGTATTCCACAAACTCTATCTGAAGTTCTCTGGGCATGGTATTTTGACATGTTCCCCAAACCAAAAGTAATGAGTGGGAAACAATCAAGGAATCAGATAGAAACACTTGTATTTGAATGAGTTTCAAGCATGCTTTGGTATTCGTGTGATGTGAGTGACTCAGTTTTGGAATACAAATGTCGCGTGGTGCACCGCGACCTCCAGGCACCCCGGAGTTTCTGAAAAAAAATTTTCTGCAATTTTCAAGAAACCACTTTTCTTCAACTTGATTTGGGCTAAAAATCCATCCCTAAAAATAAAAACTCTCTGAGTAGTGTGGAAATGCTGATCCTTACCCTACCTGGGGTGTCCACTGAGCATTTCCGCGAACTCTATCTGAAGTTCTCTGGGCATGGGATTTTGACATGTTCACCAAACCAAAAGGAATGAGTGGGAAACAATCATGGAAACAGATAGAAGCACTTGCATTTGAATGAGATTCAAGCATGCTTGGGTATTCGTGTGATCTGAGTGACTCAGTTTTGGAATACAACTGTCGCGTGGTGCACCGCGACCTACAGGCACCCCGGAGTTTCTGAAAAAAAAATTTCTGCGATTTTCACGAAACCACTTTTCTTCAACTTGATTTGGGCTAAAAATCCATCCCTGAAAATAAAAATTCTCTGAGTAGTGTGGAAATGCTGATCCTTACCCTACCTGGGGTGTCCACTGAGTATTCCGCGAACTCTATCTGAAGTTCTCTGGGCATGGGATTTTGACATGTTCCCCAAACCAAAAGGAATGAGTGGGAAACAATCATGGAAACAGATAGAAGCACTTGCATTCGAATGAGTTTCAAGCATGCTTGGGTATTCGTGTGATCTGAGTGACTCAGTTTTGGAATACAACTGTCGCGTGGTGCACCGTGACCTCCAGGCACCCCGGAATTTCTGAAAAAAAATTTTCTGCGATTTTCACGAAACCACTTTTCTTCAACTTGATTTGGGCTAAAAATCCATCCCTGAAAATAAAAATTCTCTGAGTAGTGTGGAAATGCTGATCCTTACCCTACCTGGGGTGTCCACTGAGTATTCCGCGAACTCTATCTGAAGTTCTCTGGGCATGGGATTTTGACATGTTCCCCAAACCAAAAGGAATGAGTGGGAAACAATCATGGAAACAGATAGAAGCACTTGCATTCGAATGAGTTTCAAGCATGCTTGGGTATTCGTGTGATCTGAGTGACTCAGTTTTGGAATACAACTGTCGCGTGGTGCACCGCGACCTCCAGGCACCCCGGAGTTTCTGAAAAAAAATTTTCTGCGATTTTCACGAAACCACTTTTCTTCAACTTGATTTGGGCTAAAAATCCATCCCTGAAAATAAAAATTCTCTGAGTAGTGTGGAAATGCTGATCCTTACCCTACCTGGGGTGTCCACTGAGCATTTCCGCGAACTCTATCTGAAGTTCTCTGGGCATGGGATTTTGACATGTTCCCCAAACCAAAAGGAATAAGTGGGAAACAATCAAGGAAACAGATAGAAGCACTTGCATTTGAATGAGATTCAAGCATGCTTGGGTATTCGTGTGATCTGAGTGACTCAGTTTTGGAATACAACTGTCGCGTGGTGCACCATGACCTCCAGGCACCCCGGAGTTTCTGAAAAAAAATTTTCTGCGATTTTCACGAAACCACTTTTCTTCAACTTGATTTGGGCTAAAAATCCATCCCTGAAAATAAAAATTCTCTGAGTAGTGTGGAAATGCTGATCCTTACCCTACCTGGGGTGTCCACTGAGTATTCCGCGAACTCTATCTGAAGTTCTCTGGGCATGGGATTTTGACATGTTCCCCAAACCAAAAGGAATGAGTGGGAAACAATCATGGAAACAGATAGAAGCACTTGCATTCGAATGAGTTTCAAGCATGCTTGGGTATTCGTGTGATCTGAGTGACTCAGTTTTGGAATACAACTGTCGCGTGGTGCACCGCGACCTCCAGGCACTCCGGAGTTTCTGAAAAATAATTTTCTGCGATTTTCACGAAACCACTTTTCTTCAACTTGATTTGGGCTAAAAATCCATCCCTAAAAATAAAAACTCTCTGAGTATTGTGGAAATGCTGATCCTTACCCTACCTGGGGTGTCCACTGAGTATTCCACAAACTCTATCTGAAGTTCTCTGGGCATGGTATTTTGACATGTTCCCCAAACCAAAAGTAATGAGTGGGAAACAATCAAGGAATCAGATAGAAACACTTGTATTTGAATGAGTTTCAAGCATGCTTTGGTATTCGTGTGATGTGAGTGACTCAGTTTTGGAATACAACTGTCGCGTGGTGCACCGCGACCTCCAGGCACCCCGGAGTTTCTGAAAAAAAATTTTCTGCGATTTTCAAGAAACCACTTTTCTTCAACTTGATTTGGGCTAAAAATCCATCCCTGAAAATAAAAATTCTCTGAGTAGTGTGGAAATGCTGATCCTTACCCTACCTGGGGTGTCCACTGAGTATTCCGCGAACTCTATCTGAAGTTCTCTGGGCATGGGATTTTGACATGTTCCCCAAACCAAAAGGAATGAGTGGGAAACAATCATGGAAACAGATAGAAGCACTTGCATTCGAATGAGTTTCAAGCATGCTTGGGTATTCGTGTGATCTGAGTGACTCAGTTTTGGAATACAACTGTCGCGTGGTGCACCGCGACCTCCAGGCACCCCGGAGTTTCTGAAAAAAAATTTTCTGCGATTTTCACGAAACCACTTTTCTTCAACTTGATTTGGGCTAAAAATCCATCCCTGAAAATAAAAATTCTCTGAGTAGTGTGGAAATGCTGATCCTTACCCTACCTGGGGTGTCCACTGAGCATTTCCGCGAACTCTATCTGAAGTTCTCTGGGCATGGGATTTTGACATGTTCCCCAAACCAAAAGGAATAAGTGGGAAACAATCAAGGAAACAGATAGAAGCACTTGCATTTGAATGAGATTCAAGCATGCTTGGGTATTCGTGTGATCTGAGTGACTCAGTTTTGGAATACAACTGTCGCGTGGTGCACCATGACCTCCAGGCACCCCGGAGTTTCTGAAAAAAAATTTTCTGCGATTTTCACGAAACCACTTTTCTTCAACTTGATTTGGGCTAAAAATCCATCCCTGAAAATAAAAATTCTCTGAGTAGTGTGGAAATGCTGATCCTTACCCTACCTGGGGTGTCCACTGAGTATTCCGCGAACTCTATCTGAAGTTCTCTGGGCATGGGATTTTGACATGTTCCCCAAACCAAAAGGAATGAGTGGGAAACAATCATGGAAACAGATAGAAGCACTTGCATTCGAATGAGTTTCAAGCATGCTTGGGTATTCGTGTGATCTGAGTGACTCAGTTTTGGAATACAACTGTCGCGTGGTGCACCGCGACCTCCAGGCACTCCGGAGTTTCTGAAAAATAATTTTCTGCGATTTTCACGAAACCACTTTTCTTCAACTTGATTTGGGCTAAAAATCCATCCCTAAAAATAAAAACTCTCTGAGTAGTGTGGAAATGCTGATCCTTACCCTACCTGGGGTGTCCACTGAGCATTTCCGCGAACTCTATCTGAAGTTCTCTGGGCATGGGATTTTGACATGTTCACCAAACCAAAAGGAATGAGTGGGAAACAATCATGGAAACAGATAGAAGCACTTGCATTTGAATGAGATTCAAGCATGCTTGGGTATTCGTGTGATCTGAGTGACTCAGTTTTGGAATACAACTGTCGCGTGGTGCACCGCGACCTACAGGCACCCCGGAGTTTCTGAAAAAAAAATTTCTGCGATTTTCACAAAACCACTTTTCTTCAACTTCATTTGGGCTAAAAATCCATCCCTAAAAATAAAAACTCTCTGAGTTGTGTGGAAATGCTGATCCTTACCCTACCTGGGGTGTCCACTGAGTATTCCACGAACTCTATCTGAAGTTCTCTGGGCATGGTATTTTGACATGTTCCCCAAACCAAAAGGAATGAGTGGGAAACAATCAAGGAATCAGATAGAAACACTTGTATTTGAATGAGTTTCAAGCATGCTTGGGTATTCGTGTGATCTGAGTGACTCTGTTTTGGAATACAACTGTCGCGTGGTGCACCGTGACCTCCAGGCACCCCGGAGTTTCTGAAAAAAAATTTTCTGCGATTTTCACGAAACCACTTTTCTTCAACTTGATTTGGGCTAAAAATCCATCCCTGAAAATAAAAATTCTCTGAGTAGAGTGGAAATGCTGATCCCTACCCTACCTGGGGTGTCCACTGAGCATTTCCGCGAACTCTATCTGAAGTTCTCTGGGCATGGGATTTTGACATGTTCCCCAAACCAAAAGGAATGAGTGGGAAACAATCATGGAAACAGATATAAGCACTTGCATTTGAATGAGATTCAAGCATGCTTGGGTATTCGTGTGATCTGAGTGACTCAGTTTTGGAATACAACTGTCGCGTGGTGCACCGCGACCTCCAGGCACCCCGGAGTTTCTGAAAAAAAATTTTCTGCGATTTTCACGAAACCACTTTTCTTCAACTTGATTTGGGCTAAAAATCCATCCCTGAAAATAAAAATTCTCTGAGTAGTGTGGAAATGCTGATCCTTACCCTACCTGGGGTTTCCACTGAGTATTCCGCGAACTCTATCTGAAGTTCTCTGGGCATGGGATTTTGACATATTCCCCAAACCAAAAGGAATGAGTGGGAAACAATCATGGAAACAGATAGAAGCACTTGCATTCGAATGAGTTTCAAGCATGCTTGGGTATTCGTGTGATCTGAGTGACTCAGTTTTGGAATACAACTGTCGCGTGGTGCACCGCGACCTCCAGGCACCCCGGAGTTTCTGAAAAAAAAATTTCTGCGATATTCACGAAACCACTTTTCTTCAACTTGATTTGGGCTAAAAATCCATCCCTGAAAATAAAAATTCTCTGAGTAGTGTGGAAATGCTGATCCTTACCCTACCTGGGGTGTCCACTGAGTATTCCGCGAACTCTATCTGAAGTTCTCTGGGCATGGGATTTTGACATGTTCCCCAAACCAAAAGGAATGAGTGGGAAACAATCATGGAAACAGATATAAGCACTTGCATTTGAATGAGATTCAAGCATGCTTGGGTATTCGTGTGATCTGAGTGACTCAGTTTTGGAATACAACTGTCGCGTGGTGCACCATGACCTCCAGGCACCCCGGAGTTTCTGAAAAAAAATTTTCTGCGATTTTCACGAAACCACTTTTCTTCAACTTGATTTGGGCTAAAAATCCATCCCTGAAAATAAAAATTCTCTGAGTAGTGTGGAAATGCTGATCCTTACCCTACCTGGGGTGTCCACTGAGTATTCCGCGAACTCTATCTGAAGTTCTCTGGGCATGGGATTTTGACATATTCCCCAAACCAAAAGGAATGAGTGGGAAACAATCATGGAAACAGATAGAAGCACTTGCATTCGAATGAGTTTCAAGCATGCTTGGGTATTCGTGTGATCTGAGTGACTCAGTTTTGGAATACAACTGTCGCGTGGTGCACCGCGACCTCCAGGCACCCCGGAGTTTCTGAAAAAAAAATTTCTGCGATATTCACGAAACCACTTTTCTTCAACTTGATTTGGGCTAAAAATCCATCCCTGAAAATAAAAATTCTCTGAGTAGTGTGGAAATGCTGATCTTTACCCTACCTGGGGTGTCCACTGAGCATTTCCGCGAACTCTATCTGAAGTTCTCTGGGCATGGGATTTTGACATGTTCCCCAAACCAAAAGAAATAAGTGGGAAACAATCAAGGAAACAGATAGAAGCACTTGCCTTTGAATGAGTTTCAAGCATGCTTGGGTATTCGTGTGATCTGAGTGACTCAGATTTGGAATACAACTGTCGCGTGGTGCACCGCGACCTCCAGGCACTCCGGAGTTTCTGAAAAATAATTTTCTGCGATTTTCACGAAACCACTTTTCTTCAACTTGATTTGGGCTAAAAATCCATCCCTAAAAATAAAAACTCTCTGAGTATTGTGGAAATGCTGATCCTTACCCTACCTGGGGTGTCCACTGAGTATTCCACAAACTCTATCTGAAGTTCTCTGGGCATGGTATTTTGACATGTTCCCCAAACCAAAAGTAATGAGTGGGAAACAATCAAGGAATCAGATAGAAACACTTGTATTTGAATGAGTTTCAAGCATGCTTTGGTATTCGTGTGATGTGAGTGACTCAGTTTTGGAATACAAATGTCGCGTGGTGCACCGCGACCTCCAGGCACCCCGGAGTTTCTGAAAAAAAATTTTCTGCAATTTTCAAGAAACCACTTTTCTTCAACTTGATTTGGGCAAAAAATCCATCCCTGAAAATAAAAACTCTCTGAGTAGTGTGGAAATGCTGATCCTTACCCTACCTGGGGTGTCCACTGAGCATTTCCGCGAACTCTATCTGAAGTTCTCTGGGCATGGGATTTTGACATGTTCACCAAACCAAAAGGAATGAGTGGGAAACAATCATGGAAACAGATAGAAGCACTTGCATTTGAATGAGATTCAAGCATGCTTGGGTATTCGTGTGATCTGAGTGACTCAGTTTTGGAATACAACTGTCGCGTGGTGCACCGCGACCTACAGGCACCCCGGAGTTTCTGAAAAAAAAATTTCTGCGATTTTCACGAAACCACTTTTCTTCAACTTCATTTGGGCTAAAAATCCATCCCTAAAAATAAAAACTCTCTGAGTTGTGTGGAAATGCTGATCCTTACCCTACCTGGGGTGTCCACTGAGTATTCCACGAACTCTATCTGAAGTTCTCTGGGCATGGTATTTTGACATGTTCCCCAAACCAAAAGGAATGAGTGGGAAACAATCAAGGAATCAGATAGAAACACTTGTATTTGAATGAGTTTCAAGCATGCTTGGGTATTCGTGTGATCTGAGTGACTCTGTTTTGGAATACAACTGTCGCGTGGTGCACCGTGACCTCCAGGCACCCCGGAATTTCTGAAAAAAAATTTTCTGCGATTTTCACGAAACCACTTTTCTTCAACTTGATTTGGGCTAAAAATCCATCCCTGAAAATAAAAATTCTCTGAGTAGTGTGGAAATGCTGATCCTTACCCTACCTGGGGTGTCCACTGAGTATTCCGCGAACTCTATCTGAAGTTCTCTGGGCATGGGATTTTGACATGTTCCCCAAACCAAAAGGAATGAGTGGGAAACAATCATGGAAACAGATAGAAGCACTTGCATTCGAATGAGTTTCAAGCATGCTTGGGTATTCGTGTGATCTGAGTGACTCAGTTTTGGAATACAACTGTCGCGTGGTGCACCGCGACCTCCAGGCACCCCGGAGTTTCTGAAAAAAAATTTTCTGCGATTTTCACGAAACCACTTTTCTTCAACTTGATTTGGGCTAAAAATCCATCCCTGAAAATAAAAATTCTCTGAGTAGTGTGGAAATGCTGATCCTTACCCTACCTGGGGTGTCCACTGAGCATTTCCGCGAACTCTATCTGAAGTTCTCTGGGCATGGGATTTTGACATGTTCCCCAAACCAAAAGGAATAAGTGGGAAACAATCAAGGAAACAGATAGAAGCACTTGCATTTGAATGAGATTCAAGCATGCTTGGGTATTCGTGTGATCTGAGTGACTCAGTTTTGGAATACAACTGTCGCGTGGTGCACCATGACCTCCAGGCACCCCGGAGTTTCTGAAAAAAAATTTTCTGCGATTTTCACGAAACCACTTTTCTTCAACTTGATTTGGGCTAAAAATCCATCCCTGAAAATAAAAATTCTCTGAGTAGTGTGGAAATGCTGATCCTTACCCTACCTGGGGTGTCCACTGAGTATTCCGCGAACTCTATCTGAAGTTCTCTGGGCATGGGATTTTGACATGTTCCCCAAACCAAAAGGAATGAGTGGGAAACAATCATGGAAACAGATAGAAGCACTTGCATTTGAATGAGATTCAAGCATGCTTGGGTATTTGTGTGATCTGAGTGACTCAGTTTTGGAATACAACTGTCGCGTGGTGCACCGCGACCTCCAGGCACCCCGGAGTTTCTGAAAAAAAATTTTCTCCGATTTTCACGAAACCACTTTTCTTCAACTTGATTTGGGCTAAAAATCCATCCCTGAAAATAAAAATTCTCTGAGTAGTGTGGAAATGCTGATCCTTACCCTACCTGGGGTGTCCACTGAGTATTCCGCGAACTCTATCTGAAGTTCTCTGGGCATGGGATTTTGACATGTTCCCCAAACCAAAAGAAATGAGTGGGAAACAATCATGGAAACAGATATAAGCACTTGCATTTGAATGAGATTCAAGCATGCTTGGGTATTCGTGTGATCTGAGTGACTCAGTTTTGGAATACAACTGTCGCGTGGTGCACCGTGACCTCTGGGCACCCCGGAGTTTCTGAAAAAAATTTTTTTGCGATTTTCACGAAACCACTTTTCTTCAACTTGATTTGGGCTAAAACTCCATCCCTGAAAATAAAAATTCTCTGAGTAGTGTGGAAATGCTGATCCTTACCCTACCTGGGGTGTCCACTGAGTATTCCGCGAACTCTATCTGAAGTTCTCTGGGCATGGGATTTTGACATGTTCCCCAAACCAAAAGGAATGAGTGGGAAACAATCATGGAAACAGACAGAAGCACTTGCATTCGAATCAGTTTCAAGCATGCTTGGGTATTCGTGTGATCTGAGTGACTCAGTTTTGGAATACAACTGTCGCGTGGTGCACCGCGACCTCCAGACAGCCCGGAGTTTCTGAAAAAAAATTTTCTGCGATTTTCACGAAACCACTTTCCTTCAACTTGATTTGGGCAAAAAATCCATCCCTGAAAATAAAAATTCTCTGAGTAGTGTGGAAATGCTGATCCTTACCCTACCTGGGGTGTCCACTGAGTATTCCGCGAACTCTATCTGAAGTTCTCTGGGCATGGGATTTTGACATGTTCACCAAACCAAAAGGAATGAGTGGGAAACAATCATGGAAACAGATAGAAGCACTTGCATTTGAATGAGTTTCAAGCATGCTTGGGTATTCGTGTGATCTTAGTGACTCAGTTTTGGAATTTAACTGTCGCGTGGTGCACCGAGACCTCCAGGCACCCCGGAGTTTCTGAAAAAAAATTTTCTGCGATTTTCACGAAACCACTTTTCTTCAACTTGATTTGGGCTAAAAATCCATCCCTGAAAATAAAAATTTTCTGAGTAGTGTGGAAATGCTGATCCTTACCCTACCTGGGGAGTCCACTGAGCATTTCCGCAAACTTTAGTTGAAGTTCTCTGGGCATGGGATTTTGACATGTTCCCCAAACCAAAAGGAATGAGTGGGAAACAATCATGGAAACAGATAGAAGGACTTGCCTTTGAATGAGTTTCAAGCATGCTTGGGTATTCGTGTGATCTGAGTGACTAAGTTTTGGAATACAACTGTCGCGTGGTGCACCGCGACCTCCAGGCACCCCGGAGTTTCTGGAAAAAAATTTTCTGCGATTTTCACGAAACCACTTTTCTTCAACTTGATTTCTGCTAAAAATCCATCCCTGAAAATAAAAATTCTCTGAGTATTGTGGAAATGCTGATCCTTACCCTACCTGGGGTGTCCACTGAGCATTTCCGCGAACTCTATCTGAAGTTCTCTGGGCATGGTATATTGACATGTTCCCCAAACCAAAAGGAATGAGTGGGAAACAATCATGGAAACAGATAGAAGCACTTGCATTTGAATGAGTTTCAAGCATGCTTGGGTATTCGTGTGATCTGAGTGACTCAGTTTTGGAATACAAATGTCGCGTGGTGCACCGGGACCTCCAGGCACCCTGGAGTTTCTGAAAAAAAATTTTCTGCGATTTTCACGAAACCACTTTCCTTCAACTTGATTTGGGCAAAAAATCCATCCCTGAAAATAAAAATTCTCTGAGTAGTGTGGAAATGCTGATCCTTACCCTACCTGGGGTGTCCACTGAGTATTCCGCGAACTCGATCTGAAGTTCTCTGGGCATGGGATTTTGACATGTTCCCCAAACCAAAAGGAATGAGTGGGAAACAATCAAGGAAACAGACAGAAGCACTTGCATTTGAATGAGATTCAAGCATGCTTGGGTATTCGTGTGATCTGAGTGACTCAGTTTTGGAATACAACTGTCGCGTGGTGCACCGCGACCTCCAGGCACCCCGGAGTTTCTGAAAAAAAATGTTCTGCGATTTTCACGAAACCACTTTTCTTCAACTTGATTTGGGCTAAAAATCCATCCCTGAAATTAAAAATTCTCTGAGTAGTGTGGAAATGCTTATCCTTACCCTACCTGGGGTGTCCACTGAGCATTTCCGCGAACTCTATCTGAAGTTCTCTGGGCATGGGATTTTGACATGTTCCCCAAACCAAAAGGAATAAGTGGGAAACAATCAAGGAAACAGATAGAAGCACTTGCATTTGAATGAGATTCAAGCATGCTTGGGTATTCGTGTGATCTGAGTGACTCAGTTTTGGAATACAACTGTCGCGTGGTGCACCGCGACCTCCAGGCACCCC
Source organism: Lepisosteus oculatus (assembly GCF_040954835.1). Classification (NCBI taxonomy): domain Eukaryota; kingdom Metazoa; phylum Chordata; class Actinopteri; order Semionotiformes; family Lepisosteidae; genus Lepisosteus; species Lepisosteus oculatus. Next base: position 11,529,806 of record NC_090699.1, on the reverse strand, counting down.
GGAGTTTCTGAAAAAAAATTTTCTGCGATTTTCACGAAACCACTTTTCTTCAACTTGATTTGGGCTAAAAATCCATCCCTGAAATTAAAAATTCTATGAGTAGTGTGGAAATGCTGATCCTTACCCTACCTGGGGAGTCCACTGAGCATTTCCGCGAAGTCTAGTTGAAGTTCTCTGGGCATGGGATTTTGACATGTTCCCCAAACCAAAAGGAATGAGTGGGAAACAATCATGGAAACATATAGAAGGACTTGCCTTTGAATGAGTTTCAAGCATGCTTGGGTATTCGTGTGATCTGAGTGACTAAGTTTTGGAATACAACTGTCGCGTGGTGCACCGCGACCTCCAGGCACCCCGGAGTTTCTGAAAAAAAAATTTCTGCGATTTTCACGAAACCACTTTTCTTCAACTTGATTTCTGCTAAAAATCCATCCCTGAAAATAAAAATTCTCTGAGTATTGTGGAAATGCTGATCCTTACCCTACCTGGGGTGTCCACTGAGCATTTCCGCGAACTCTATCTGAAGTTCTCTGGGCATGGCATTTTGACATGTTCCCCAAACCAAAAGGAATGAGTGGGAAACAATCATGGAAACAGATAGAAGCACTTGCATTTGAATGAGTTTCAAGCATGCTTGGGTATTCGTGTGATCTGAGTGACTCAGTTTTGGAATACAAATGTCGCGTGGTGCACCGCGACCTCCAGGCACCCCGGAGTTTCTGAAAAAAAATTTTCTGCGATTTTCACGAAACCACTTTCCTTCAACTTGATTTGGGCAAAAAATCCATCCCTGAAAATAAAAATTCTATTAGTAGTGTGGAAATGCTGATCCTTACCCTACCTGGGGTGTCCACTGAGTATTCCGCGAACTCTATCTGAAGTTCTCTGGGCATGGGATTTTGACATGTTCACCAAACCAAAAGGAATGAGTGGGAAACAATCATGGAAACAGATAGAAGCACTTGCATTTGAATGAGTTTCAATCATGCTTGGGTATTCGTGTGATCTGAGTGACTCAGTTTTGGAATACAACTGTCGCGTGGTGCACCGCGACCTCCAGGCACCCCGGAGTTTCTGAAAAAAAATGTTCAGCGATTTTCACGAAACCACTTTTCTTCAACTTGATTTCTGCTAAAAATCCATCCCTGAAAATAAAAATTCTCTGAGTATTGTGGAAATGCTGATCCTTACCCTACCTGGGGTGTCCACTGAGTATTCCGCGAACTCTATCTGAAGTTCTCTGGGCATGGGATTTTGACATGTTCCCCAAACCAAAAGGAATGAGTGGGAAACAATCAAGGAAACAGACAGAAGCTCTTGCATTTGAATGAGATTCAAGCATGCTTGGGTATTCGTGTGATCTGAGTGACTCAGTTTTGGAATACAACTGTCGCGTGGTGCACCGCGACCTCCAGGCACCCCGGAGTTTCTGAAAAAAAATGTTCTGCGATTTTCACGAAACCACTTTTCTTCAACTTGATTTGGGCTAAAAATCCATCCCTGAAATTAAAAATTCTCTGAGTAGTGTGGAAATGCTTATCCTTACCCTACCTGGGGTGTCCACTGAGCATTTCCGCGAACTCTATCTGAAGTTCTCTGGGCATGGGATTTTGACATGTTCCCCAAACCAAAAGGAATAAGTGGGAAACAATCAAGGAAACAGATAGAAGCACTTGCATTTGAATGAGATTCAAGCATGCTTGGGTATTCGTGTGATCTGAGTGACTCAGTTTTGGAATACAACTGTCGCGTGGTGCACCGCGACCTCCAGGCACCCCGGAGTTTCTGAAAAAAAATTTTCTGCGATTTTCACGAAACCACTTTTCTTCAACTTGATTTGGGCTAAAAATCCATCCCTGAAATTAAAAATTCTATGAGTAGTGTGGAAATGCTGATCCTTACCCTACCTGGGGAGTCCACTGAGCATTTCCGCGAACTCTAGTTGAAGTTCTCTGGGCATGGGATTTTGACATGTTCACCAAACCAAAAGGAATGAGTGGGAAACAATCATGGAAACAGATAGAAGCACTTGCATTCGAATGAGTTTCAAGCATGCTTGGGTATTCGTGTGATCTGAGTGACTCAGTTTTGGAATACAACTGTCGCGTGGTGCACCGCGACCTCCAGGCACCCCGGAGTTTCTGAAAAAAAATTTTCTGCGATTTTCACGAAACCACTTTTTTTCAACTTGATTTGGGCTAAAAATCCATCCCTGAAATTAAAAATTCTCTGAGTAGTGTGGAAATGCTTATCCTTACCCTACCTGGGGTGTCCACTGAGTATTCCGCGAACTCTATCTGAAGTTCTCTGGGCATGGGATTTTGAAATGTTCCCCAAACCAAAAGGAATGAGTGGGAAACAATCATGGAAACAGATAGAAGCACTTGCATTTGAATGAGTTTCAAGCATGCTTGGGTATTCGTGTGATCTGAGTGACTCAGTTTTGGAATTTAACTGTCGCGTGGTGCACCGCGACCTCCAGGCACCCCGGAGTTTCTGAAAAAAAATTTTCTGCGATTTTCACGAAACCACTTTTCTTCAACTTGATTTGGGCTAAAAATCCATCCCTGAAAATAAAAATTTTCTGAGTAGTGTGGAAATGCTGATCCTTACCCTACCTGGGCAGTCCACTGAGCATTTCCGCAAACTCTAGTTGAAGTTCTCTGGGCATGGGATTTTGACATGTTCCCCAAACCAAAAGGAATGAGTGGGAAACAATCATGGAAACAGATAGAAGCACTTGCATTTGAATGAGTTTCAAGCATGCTTGGGTATTCGTGTGATCTGAGTGACTCAGTTTTGGAATACAACTGTCGCGTGGTGCACCGCGACCTCCAGGCACCCCGGAGTTTCTGAAAAAAAATTTTCTGCGATTTTCACGAAACCACTTTTCTTCAACTTGATTTGGGCTAAAAATCCATCCCTGAAATTAAAAATTCTATGAGTAGTGTGGAAATGCTGATCCTTACCCTACCTGGGGAGTCCACTGAGCATTTCCGCGAAGTCTAGTTGAAGTTCTCTGGGCATGGGATTTTGACATGTTCCCCAAACCAAAAGGAATGAGTGGGAAACAATCATGGAAACATATAGAAGGACTTGCCTTTGAATGAGTTTCAAGCATGCTTGGGTATTCGTGTGATCTGAGTGACTAAGTTTTGGAATACAACTGTCGCGTGGTGCACCGCGACCTCCAGGCACCCCGGAGTTTCTGAAAAAAAAATTTCTGCGATTTTCACGAAACCACTTTTCTTCAACTTGATTTCTGCTAAAAATCCATCCCTGAAAATAAAAATTCTCTGAGTATTGTGGAAATGCTGATCCTTACCCTACCTGGGGTGTCCACTGAGCATTTCCGCGAACTCTATCTGAAGTTCTCTGGGCATGGCATTTTGACATGTTCCCCAAACCAAAAGGAATGAGTGGGAAACAATCATGGAAACAGATAGAAGCACTTGCATTTGAATGAGTTTCAAGCATGCTTGGGTATTCGTGTGATCTGAGTGACTCAGTTTTGGAATACAAATGTCGCGTGGTGCACCGCGACCTCCAGGCACCCCGGAGTTTCTGAAAAAAAATTTTCTGCGATTTTCACGAAACCACTTTCCTTCAACTTGATTTGGGCAAAAAATCCATCCCTGAAAATAAAAATTCTATTAGTAGTGTGGAAATGCTGATCCTTACCCTACCTGGGGTGTCCACTGAGTATTCCGCGAACTCTATCTGAAGTTCTCTGGGCATGGGATTTTGACATGTTCACCAAACCAAAAGGAATGAGTGGGAAACAATCATGGAAACAGATAGAAGCACTTGCATTTGAATGAGTTTCAATCATGCTTGGGTATTCGTGTGATCTGAGTGACTCAGTTTTGGAATACAACTGTCGCGTGGTGCACCGCGACCTCCAGGCACCCCGGAGTTTCTGAAAAAAAATGTTCAGCGATTTTCACGAAACCACTTTTCTTCAACTTGATTTCTGCTAAAAATCCATCCCTGAAAATAAAAATTCTCTGAGTATTGTGGAAATGCTGATCCTTACCCTACCTGGGGTGTCCACTGAGTATTCCGCGAACTCTATCTGAAGTTCTCTGGGCATGGGATTTTGACATGTTCCCCAAACCAAAAGGAATGAGTGGGAAACAATCAAGGAAACAGACAGAAGCTCTTGCATTTGAATGAGATTCAAGCATGCTTGGGTATTCGTGTGATCTGAGTGACTCAGTTTTGGAATACAACTGTCGCGTGGTGCACCGCGACCTCCAGGCACCCCGGAGTTTCTGAAAAAAAATGTTCTGCGATTTTCACGAAACCACTTTTCTTCAACTTGATTTGGGCTAAAAATCCATCCCTGAAATTAAAAATTCTCTGAGTAGTGTGGAAATGCTTATCCTTACCCTACCTGGGGTGTCCACTGAGCATTTCCGCGAACTCTATCTGAAGTTCTCTGGGCATGGGATTTTGACATGTTCCCCAAACCAAAAGGAATAAGTGGGAAACAATCAAGGAAACAGATAGAAGCACTTGCATTTGAATGAGATTCAAGCATGCTTGGGTATTCGTGTGATCTGAGTGACTCAGTTTTGGAATACAACTGTCGCGTGGTGCACCGCGACCTCCAGGCACCCCGGAGTTTCTGAAAAAAAATTTTCTGCGATTTTCACGAAACCACTTTTCTTCAACTTGATTTGGGCTAAAAATCCATCCCTGAAATTAAAAATTCTATGAGTAGTGTGGAAATGCTGATCCTTACCCTACCTGGGGAGTCCACTGAGCATTTCCGCGAACTCTAGTTGAAGTTCTCTGGGCATGGGATTTTGACATGTTCACCAAACCAAAAGGAATGAGTGGGAAACAATCATGGAAACAGATAGAAGCACTTGCATTCGAATGAGTTTCAAGCATGCTTGGGTATTCGTGTGATCTGAGTGACTCAGTTTTGGAATACAACTGTCGCGTGGTGCACCGCGACCTCCAGGCACCCCGGAGTTTCTGAAAAAAAATTTTCTGCGATTTTCACGAAACCACTTTTTTTCAACTTGATTTGGGCTAAAAATCCATCCCTGAAATTAAAAATTCTCTGAGTAGTGTGGAAATGCTTATCCTTACCCTACCTGGGGTGTCCACTGAGTATTCCGCGAACTCTATCTGAAGTTCTCTGGGCATGGGATTTTGAAATGTTCCCCAAACCAAAAGGAATGAGTGGGAAACAATCATGGAAACAGATAGAAGCACTTGCATTTGAATGAGTTTCAAGCATGCTTGGGTATTCGTGTGATCTGAGTGACTCAGTTTTGGAATTTAACTGTCGCGTGGTGCACCGCGACCTCCAGGCACCCCGGAGTTTCTGAAAAAAAATTTTCTGCGATTTTCACGAAACCACTTTTCTTCAACTTGATTTGGGCTAAAAATCCATCCCTGAAAATAAAAATTTTCTGAGTAGTGTGGAAATGCTGATCCTTACCCTACCTGGGCAGTCCACTGAGCATTTCCGCAAACTCTAGTTGAAGTTCTCTGGGCATGGGATTTTGACATGTTCCCCAAACCAAAAGGAATGAGTGGGAAACAATCATGGAAACAGATAGAAGCACTTGCATTTGAATGAGTTTCAAGCATGCTTGGGTATTCGTGTGATCTGAGTGACTCAGTTTTGGAATACAACTGTCGCGTGGTGCACCGCGACCTCCAGGCACCCCGGAGTTTCTGAAAAAAAATTTTCTGCGATTTTCACGAAACCACTTTTCTTCAACTTGATTTGGGCTAAAAATCCATCCCTGAAAATAAAAATTCTATGAGTAGTGTGGAAATGCTGATCCTTACCCTACCTGGGGAGTCCACTGAGCATTTCCGCGAAGTCTAGTTGAAGTTCTCTGGGCATGGGATTTTGACATGTTCCCCAAACCAAAAGGAATGAGTGGGAAACAATCATGGAAACAGATAGAAGGACTTGCCTTTGAGTGAGTTTCAAGCATGCTTGGGTATTCGTGTGATCTGAGTGACTAAGTTTTGGAATACATCTGTCGCGTGGTGCACCGCGACCTCCAGGCACCCCGGAGTTTCTGAAAAAAAATTTTCTGCGATTTTCACGAAACCACTTTCCTTCAACTTGATTTGGGCAAAAAATCCATCCCTGAAAATAAAAATTCTCTGAGTAGTGTGGAAATGCTGATCCTTACCCTACCTGGGGTGTCCACTGAGTATTCCGCGAACTCTATCTGAAGTTCTCTGGGCATGGGATTTTGACATGTTCACCAAACCAAAAGGAATGAGTGGGAAACAATCATGGAAACAGATAGAAGCACTTGCATTTGAATGAGATTCAAGCATGCTTGGGTATTCGTGTGATCTGAGTGACTCAGTTTTGGAATACAACTGTCGCGTGGTGCACCGCGACCTCCAGGCACCCCGGAGTTTCTGAAAAAAAATTTTCTGCGATTTTCAAGAAACCACTTTTCTTCAACTTGATTTGGGCTAAAAATCCATCCCTGAAAATAAAAATTCTCTGAGTAGTGTGGAAATGCTTATCCTTACCCTACCTGGGGTGTCCACTGAGCATTTCCGCGAACTCTATCTGAAGTTCTCTGGGCATGGGATTTTGACATGTTCCCCAAACCAAAAGGAATAAGTGGGAAACAATCAAGGAAACAGATAGAAGCACTTGCATTTGAATGAGATTCAAGCATGCTTGGGTATTTGTGTGATCTGAGTGACTCAGTTTTGGAATACAACTGTCGCGTGGTGCACCGCGACCTCCAGGCACCCCGGAGTTTCTGAAAAAAAATTTTCTGCGATTTTCACGAAACCACTTTTCTTCAACTTGATTTGGGCTAAAACTCCATCCCTGAAAATAAAAATTATCTGAGTAGTGTGGAAATGCTGATCCTTACCCTACCTGGGGTGTCCACTGAGTATTCCGCGAACTCTATCTGAAGTTCTCTGGGCATGGGATTTTGAAATGTTCCCCAAACCAAAAGGAATGAGTGGGAAACAATCATGGAAACAGATAGAAGCACTTGCATTTGAATGAGTTTCAAGCATGCTTGGGTATTCGTGTGATCTGAGTGACTCAGTTTTGGAATTTAACTGTCGCGTGGTGCACCGCGACCTCCAGGCACCCCGGAGTTTCTGAAAAAAAATTTTCTGCGATTTTCACGAAACCACTTTTCTTCAACTTGATTTGGGCTAAAAATCCATCCCTGAAAATAAAAATTTTCTGAGTAGTGTGGAAATGCTGATCCTTACCCTACCTGGGGAGTCCACTGAGCATTTCCGCAAACTCTAGTTGAAGTTCTCTGGGCATGGGATTTTGACATGTTCCCCAAACCAAAAGGAATGAGTGGGAAACAATCATGGAAACAGATAGAAGCACTTGCATTTGAATGAGTTTCAAGCATGCTTGGGTATTCGTGTGATCTGAGTGACTCAGTTTTGGAATACAACTGTCGCGTGGTGCACCGCGACCTCCAGGCACCCCGGAGTTTCTGAAAAAAAATTTTCTGCAATTTTCACGAAACCACTTTTCTTCAACTTGATTTGGGCTAAAAATCCATCCCTGAAAATAAAAATTCTATGAGTAGTGTGGAAATGCTGATCCTTACCCAACCTGGGGAGTCCACTGAGCATTTCCGCGAAGTCTAGTTGAAGTTCTCTGGGCAAGGGATTTTGACATGTTCCACAAACCAAAAGGAATGAGTGGGAAGCAATCATGGAAACAGATAGAAGGACTTGCCTTTGAATGAGTTTCAAGCATGCTTGGGTATTCGTGTGATCTGAGTGACTAAGTTTTGGAATACAACTGTCGCGTGGTGCACCGCGACCTCCAGGCACCCCGGAGTTTCTGAAAAAAAATTTTCTGCGATTTTCACGAAACCACTTTTCTTCAACTTGATTTCTGCTAAAAATCCATCCCTGAAAATAAAAATTCTCTGAGTAATGTGGAAATGCTGATCCTTACCCTACCTGGGGAGTCCACTGAGCATTTCCGCGAACTCTAGTTGAAGTTCTCTGGGCATGGGATTTTGACATGTTCCCCAAACCAAAAGGAATAAGTGGGAAACAATCAAGGAAACAGATAGAAGCACTTGCATTTGAATGAGATTCAAGCATGCTTGGGTATTCGTGTGATCTGAGTGACTCAGTTTTGGAATACAACTGTCGCGTGGTGCACCGCGACCTCCAGGCACCCCGGAGTTTCTGAAGAAAAATTTTCTGCGATTTTCACGAAACCACTTTTCTTCAACTTGATTTGGGCTAAAACTCCATCCCTGAAAATAAAAATTATCTGAGTAGTGTGGAAATGCTGATCCTTAGCCTACCTGGGGTGTCCACTGAGTATTCCGCGAACTCTATCTGAAGTTCTCTGGGCATGGGATTTTGACATGTTCCCCAAACCAAAAGGAATGAGTGGGAAACAATCATGGAAACAGATAGAAGCACTTGCATTTGAATGAGTTTCAAGCATGCTTGGGTATTCGTGTGATCTGAGTGACTCAGTTTTGGAATACAACTGTCGCGTGGTGCACCGCGACCTCCAGGCACCCCGGAGTTTCTGAAAAAAAATTTTCTGCGATTTTCACGAAACCACTTTTCTTCAACTTGATTTGGGCTAAAAATCCATCCCTGAAAATAAAAATTCTATGAGTAGTGTGGAAATGCTGATCCTTACCCTACCTGGGGAGTCCACTGAGCATTTCCGCGAAGTCTAGTTGAAGTTCTCTGGGCATGGGATTTTGACATGTTCCCCAAACCAAAAGGAATGAGTGGGAAACAATCATGGAAACAGATAGAAGCACTTGCATTTGAATGAGTTTCAAGCATGCTTGGGTATTCGTGTGATCTGAGAGACTCAGTTTTGGAATACAACTGTCGCGTGGTGCACCGCGACCTCCAGGCACCCCGGAGTTTCTGAAAAAAAATTTTCTGCGATTTTCACGAAACCACTTTTCTTCAACTTGATTTGGGCTAAAACTCCATCCCTGAAAATAAAAATTCTCTGAGTAGTGTGGAAATGCTGATCCTTACCCTACCTGGGGTGTCCACTGAGCATGTCGGCGAACTCTATCTGAAGTTCTCTGGGCATGGGATTTTGAAATGTTCCCCTAACCAAAAGGAATAAGTGGGAAACAATCGAGGAAACAGATAGAAGCACTTGCATTTGAATGAGTTTCAAGCATGCTTGGGTATTCGTGTGATCTGAGTGACTCAGTTTTGGAATACAACTGTCGCGTGGTGCACCACGACCTCCTGGCACCCCGGAGTTTCTGAAAAAAAATTTTCTGCGATTTTCACGAAACCACTTTTCTTCAACATGATTTGGGCTAAAAATCCATCCCTAAAAATAAAAACTCTCTGAGTAGTGTGGAAATGCTGATCCTTACCCTACCTGGGGTGTCCACTGAGTATTCCGCGAACTCTATCTGAAGTTCTCTGGGCATGGGATTTTGACATGTTCACCAAACCAAAAGGAATGAGTGGGAAACAATCAAGGAAACAGATAGAAGCACTTGCATTTGAATGAGTTTCAAGCATGCTTGGGTATTCGTGTGATCTGAGTGACTCAGTTTTGGAATACAAATGTCGCGTGGTGCACCGCGACCTCCAGGCACCCCGGAGTTTCTGAAAAAAAATTTTCTGCGATTTTCACGAAACCACTTTCCTTCAACTTGATTTGGGCAAAAAATCCATCCCTGAAAATAAAAATTCTCTGAGTAGTGTGGAAATGCTGATCCTTACCCTACCTGGGGTGTCCACTGAGTATTCCGCGAACTCTATCTGAAGTTCTCTGGGCATGGGATTTTGACATGTTCACCAAACCAAAAGGAATGAGTGGGAAACAATCATGGAAACAGATAGAAGCACTTGCATTTGAATGAGTTTCAAGCATGCTTGGGTATTCGTGTGATCTGAGTGACTCAGTTTTGGAATTTAACTGTCGCGTGGTGCACCGCGACCTCCAGGCACCCCGGAGTTTCTGAAAAAAAATTTTCTGCGATTTTCACGAAACCACTTTTCTTCAACTTGATTTGGGCTAAAAATCCATCCCTGAAAATAAAAATTCTCTGAGTAGTGTGGAAATGCTTATCCTTACCCTACCTGGGGTGTCCACTGAGCATTTCCGCGAACTCTATCTGAAGTTCTCTGGGCATGGGATTTTGACATGTTCCCCAAACCAAAAGGAATAAGTGGGAAACAATCAAGGAAACAGATAGAAGCACTTGCATTTGAATGAGATTCAAGCAAGCTTGGGAATTCGTGTTATCTGAGTGACTCAGTTTTGGAATACAACTGTCGCGTGGTGCACCGCGACCTCCAGGCACCCCGGAGTTTCTGAAAAAAAATTTTCTGCGATTTTCACGAAACCACTTTTCTTCAACTTGATTTGGGCTAAAAATCCATCCCTGAAAATAAAAATTCTATGAGTAGTGTGGAAATGCTGATCCTCACCCTACCTGGGGAGTCCACTGAGCATTTCCGCGAAGTCTAGTTGAAGTTCTCTGGGCATGGGATTTTGACATGTTCCCCAAACCAAAAGGAATGAGTGGGAAACAATCATGGAAACAGATAGAAGGACTTGCCTTTGAATGAGTTTCAAGCATGCTTGGGTATTCGTGTGATCTGAGTGACTAAGTTTTGGAATACAACTGTCGCGTGGTGCACCGCGACCTCCAGGCACCCCGGAGTTTCTGAAAAAAAAATTTCTGCGATTTTCACGAAACCACTTTTCTTCAACTTGATTTCTGCTAAAAATCCATCCCTGAAAATAAAAATTCTCTGAGTATTGTGGAAATGCTGATCCTTACCCTACCTGGGGTGTCCACTGAGCATTTCCGCGAACTCTATCTGAAGTTCTCTGGGCATGGTATTCTGACATGTTCCCCAAACCAAAAGGAATGAGTGGGAAACAATCATGGAAACAGATAGAAGCACTTGCATTTGAATGAGTTTCAAGCATGCTTGGGTATTCGTGTGATCTGAGTGACTCAGTTTTGGAATACAACTGTCGCGTGGTGCACCGTGACCTCCAGGCACCCCGGAGTTTCTGAAAAAAAATTTTCTGCGATTTTCACGAAACCACTTTTCTTCAACTTGATTTGGGCTAAAAATCCATCCCTGAAAATAAAAATTCTCTGAGTAGTGTGGAAATGCTGATCCTTACCCTACCTGGGGTGTCCACTGAGTATTCCGCGAACTCTATCTGAAGTTCTCTGGGCATGGGATTTTGACATGTTCCCCAAACCAAAAGGAATGAGTGGGAAACAATCATGGAAACAGACAGAAGCACTTGCATTCGAATGAGTTTCAAGCATGCTTGGGTATTCGTGTGATCTGAGTGACTCAGTTTTGGAATACAACTGTCGCGTGGTGCACCGCGACCTCCAGGCACCCCGGAGTTTCTGAAAAAAAAATTTCTGCGATTTTCACGAAACCACTTTTCTTCAACTTGATTTGGGCTAAAAATCCATCCCTGAAAATAAAAATTATCTGAGTAGTGTGGAAATGCTTATCCTTACCCTACCTGGGGTGTCCACTGAGCATTTCCGCGAACTCTATCTGAAGTTCTCTGGGCATGGGATTTTGACATGTTCCCCAAACCAAAAGGAATAAGTGGGAAACAATCAAGGAAACAGATAGAAGCACTTGCATTCGAATGAGATTCAAGCATGCTTGGGTATTCGTGTGATCTGAGTGACTCAGTTTTGGAATACAACTGTCGCGTGGTGGACCGCGACCTCCAGGCACCCCGGAGTTTCTGAAAAAAAATTTTCTGCGATTTTCACGAAACCACTTTTCTTCAACTTGATTTGGGCTACAACTCCATCCCTGAAAATAAAAATTCTCTGAGTAGTGTGGAAATGCTGATCCTTACCCTACCTGGGGTGTCCACTGAGTATTCCGCGAACTCTATCTGAAGTTCTCTGGGCATGGGATTTTGAAATGTTCCCCAAACCAAAAGGAATGAGTGGGAAACAATCATGGAAACAGATAGAAGCACTTGCATTTGAATGAGTTTCAAGCATGCTTGGGTATTCGTGTGATCTGAGTGACTCAGTTTTGGAATTTAACTGTCGCGTGGTGCACCGCGACCTCCAGGCACCCCGGAGTTTCTGAAAAAAAATTTTCTGCGATTTTCACGAAACCACTTTTCTTCAACTTGATTTGGGCTAAAAATCCATCCCTGAAAATAAAAATTTTCTGAGTAGTGTGGAAATGCTGATCCTTACCCTACCTGGGGAGTCCACTGAGCATTTCCGCAAACTCTAGTTGAAGTTCTCTGGGCATGGGATTTTGACATGTTCCCCAAACCAAAAGGAATGAGTGGGAAACAATCATGGAAACAGATAGAAGCACTTGCATTTGAATGAGTTTCAAGCACGCTTGGGTATTCGTGTGATCTGAGTGACTCAGTTTTGGAATACAACTGTCGCGTGGTGCACCGCGACCTCCAGGCACCCCGGAGTTTCTGAAAAAAAATGTTCTGCGATTTTCACGAAACCACTTTTCTTCAACTTGATTTGGGCTAAAACTCCATCCCTGAAAATAAAAATTATCTGAGTAGTGTGGAAATGCTGATCCTTACCCTACCTGGGGTGTCCACTGAGTATTCCGCGAACTCTATCTGAAGTTCTCTGGGCATGGGATTTTGAAATGTTCCCCAAACCAAAAGGAATGAGTGGGAAACAATCATGGAAACAGATAGAAGCACTTGCATTTGAATGAGTTTCAAGCATGCTTGGTTATTCGTGTGATCTGAGTGACTCAGTTTTGGAATTTAACTGTCGCGTGGTGCACCGCGACCTCCAGGCACCCCGGAGTTTCTGAAAAAAAATGTTCTGCGATTTTCACGAAACCACTTTTCTTCAACTTGATTTGGGCTAAAAATCCATCCCTGAAAATAAAAATTCTCTGAGTAGTGTGGAAATGCTGATCCTTACCCTACCTGGGGAGTCCACTGAGCATTTCCGCAAACTCTAGTTGAAGTTCTCTGGGCATGAGATTTTGACATGTTCCCCAAACCAAAAGGAATGAGTGGGAAACAATCATGGAAACAGATAGAAGCACTTGCATTTGAATGAGTTTCAAGCATGCTTGGGTATTCGTGTGATCTGAGTGACTCAGTTTTGGAATACAACTGTCGCGTGGTGCACCGCGACCTCCAGGCACCCCGGAGTTTCTGAAAAAAAATTTTCTGCGATTTTCACGAAACCACTTTTCTTTAACTTGATTTGGGCTAAAAATCCATCCCTGAAAATAAAAATTCTATGAGTAGTGTGGAAATGCTGATCCTTACCCTACCTGGGGAGTCCACTGAGCATTTCCGCGAAGTCTAGTTGAAGTTCTCTGGGCATGGGATTTTGACATGTTCCCCAAACCAAAAGGAATGAGTGGGAAACAATAATGGAAACAGATAGAAGCACTTGCATTCGAATGAGTTTCAAGCATGCTTGGGTATTCGTGTGATCTGAGTGACTCAGTTTTGGAATACAACTGTCGCGTGGTGCACCGCGACCTCCAGGCACCCCGGAGTTTCTGAAAAAAATTTTCTGCGATTTTCACGAAACCACTTTTCTTCAACTTGATTTGGGCTACAAATCCATCCCTGAAAATAAAAATTCTCTGAGTAGTGTGGAAATGCTGATCCTTACCCTACCTGGGGTGTCCACTGAGCATTTCCGCGAACTCTATCTGAAGTTCTCTGGGCATGGGATTTTGACATGTTCCCCAAACCAAAAGGAATAAGTGGGAAACAATCAAGGAAACAGATAGAAGCACTTGCATTTGAATGAGATTCAAGCATGCTTGGGTATTCGTGTGATCTGAGTGACTCAGTTTTGGAATACAACTGTCGCGTGGTGCACCGCGACCTCCAGGCACCCCGGAGTTTCTGAAAAAAAATTTTCTGCGATTTTCACGAAACCACTTTTCTTCAACTTGATTTGGGCTAAAACTCCATCCCTGAAAATAAAAATTCTCTGAGTAGTGTGGAAATGCTGATCCTTACCCTACCTGGGGTGTCCACTGAGCATTTCCGCGAACTCTATCTGAAGTTCTCTGGGCATGGAATTTTGACATGTTCCCCAAACCAAAAGGAATAAGTGGGAAACAATCAAGGAAACAGATAGAAACACTTTTATTTGAATGAGTTTCAAGCATGCTTGGGTATTTGTGTGATCTGAGTGACTAAGTTTTGGAATACAACTGTCGCGTGGTGCACCGCGACCTCCAGGCACCCCGGAGTTTCTGAAAAAAAATTTTCTGCGATTTTCATGAAACCACTTTTCTTCAACTTGATTTGGGCTATAAATCCATCCCTGAAAATAAAAATTCTCTGAGTAGTGTGGAAATGCTGATCCTTATCTTACCTGGGGAGTCCACTGAGCATTTCCGCGAACTCTAGTTGAAGTTCTCTGGGCATGGGATTTTGACATGTTCCCCAAACCAAAAGGAATGATTGGGAAACAATCATGGAAACAGATAGAAGCACTTGCATTCGAATGAGTTTCAAGCATGCTTGGGTATTCGTGTGATCTGAGTGACTCAGTTTTGGAATACAACTGTCGCGTGGTGCACCGCGACCTCCAGGCACCCCGGAGTTTCTGAAAAAAAATTTTCTGCGATTTTTACGAAACCACTTTTCTTCAACTTGATTTGGGCTAAAAATCCATCCCTGAAAATAAAAATTCTCTGAGTATTTTGGAAATGCTGATCCTTACCCTACCTGGGGTGTCCACTGAGCATTTCCGCGAACTCTATCTGAAGTTCTCTGGGCATGGTATTTTGACATGTTCCCCAAACCAAAAGGAATGAGTGGGAAACAATCATGGAAACAGATAGAAGCACTTGCATTTGAATGAGTTTCAAGCATGCTTGAGTATTCGTGTGATCTGAGTGACTCAGTTTTGGAATACAACTGTAGCGTGGTGCACCGCGACCTCCTGGCACCCCGGAGTTTCTGAAAAAAAAATTTCTGCGATTTTCACGAAACCACTTTTCTTCAACATGATTTGGGCTAAAAATCCATCCCTAAAAATAAAAATTCTCTGAGTAGTGTGGAAATGCTGATCCTTACCCTACCTGGGGTGTCCACTGAGTATTCCGCGAACTCTATCTGAAGTTCTCTGGGCATGGGATTTTGAAATGTTCCCCAAACTAAAAGGAATGAGTGGGAAACAATCATGGAAACAGATAGAAGCACTTTCATTTGAATGAGTTTCAAGCATGCTTGGGTATTCGTGTGATCTGAGTGACTCAGTTTTGGAATACAACTGTCGCGTGGTGCACCGCGACCTCCAGGCACCCCGGAGTTTCTGAAAAAAAATTTTCTGCGATTTTCACGAAACCACTTTTCTTCAACTTGATTTGGGCTAAAACTCCATCCCTGAAAATAAAAATTCTCTGAGTAGTGTGGAAATGCTGATCCTTACCCTACCTGGGGTGTCCACTGAGCATTTCCGCGAACTCTAGTTGAAGTTCTCTGGGCATGGGATTTTGACATGTGCCCCAAACCAAAAGGAATGAGTGGGAAACAATCATGGAAACAGATAGAAGCACTTGCATTTGAATGAGTTTCAAGCATGCTTGGGTATTCGTGTGATCTGAGTGACTCAGTTTTGGAATACAAATGTCGCGTGGTGCACCGCGACCTCCAGGCACCCCGGAGTTTCTGAAAAAAAATTTTCTGCGATTTTCACGAAACCACTTTTCTTCAACTTGATTTGGGCTAAAACTCCATCCCTGAAAATAAAAATTCTCTGAGTAGTGTGGAAATGCTGATCCTTACCCTACCTGGGGTGTCCACTGAGCATTTCCGCGAACTCTATCTGAAGTTCTCTGGGCATGGAATTTTGACATGTTCCCCAAACCAAAAGGAATAAGTGGGAAACAATCAAGGAAACAGATAGAAACACTTTTATTTGAATGAGTTTCAAGCATGCTTGGGTATTCGTGTGATCTGAGTGACTCTGTTTTGGAATACAACTGTCGCGTTGTGCACCGTGACCTCCAGGCACCCCGGAGTTTCTGAAAAAAAATGTTCTGCGATTTTCACGAAACCACTTTTCTTCAAGTTGATTTGGGCTAAAAATCCATCCCTGAAAATAAAAATTCTCTGAGTAGTGTGGAAATGCTGATCCTTACCCTACCTGGGGAGTCCACTGAGCATTTCCGCGAAGTCTAGTTGAAGTTCTCTGGGCATGGGATTTTGAAATGTTCCCCAAACCAAAAGGAATAAGTGGGAAACAGTCAAGGAAACAGATAGAAGCACTTGCATTTGAATGAGTTTCAAGCATGCTTGGGTATTCGTGTGATCTGAGTGACTCAGTTTTGGAATACAACTGTCGCGTGTTGCACCGCGACCTCCAGACACCCCGGAGTTTCTGAAAAAAAATTTTCTGCGATTTTCACGAAACCACTGTTCTTCAACTTGATTTGGGCTAAGAATCCATCCCTAAAAATAAAAACTCTCTGAGTAGTGTGGAAATGCTGATCCTTACCCTACCTGGGGTGTCCACTGAGCATTTCCGCGAACTCTATCTGAAGTTCTCTGGGCATGGTATTTTGACATGTTCCCCAAACCAAAAGGAATGAGTGGGAAACAATCATGGAAACAGATAGAAGCACTTGCATTTGAATGAGTTTCAAGCATGCTTGGGTATTCGTGTGATCTGAGTGACTCAGTTTTGGAATACAAATGTCGCGTGGTGCACCGCGACCTCCAGGCACCCCGGAGTTTCTGAAAAAAAATTTTCTGCGATTTTCACGAAACCACTTTTCTTCAACTTGATTTGGGCTAAAACTCCATCCCTGAAAATAAAAATTCTCTGAGTAGTGTGGAAATGCTGATCCTTACCCTACCTGGGGTGTCCACTGAGCATTTCCGCGAACTCTATCTGAAGTTCTCTGGGCATGGGATTTTGACATGTTCCCCAAACCAAAAGGAATGAGTGGGAAACAATCATGGAAACAGATAGAAGCACTTGCATTTGAATGAGTTTCAAGCATGCTTGGGTATTCGTGTGATCTGAGTGACTCAGTTTTGGAATACAAATGTCGCGTGGTGCACCGCGACCTCCAGGCACCCCGGAGTTTCTGAAAAAAAATTTTCTGCGATTTTCACGAAACCACTTTTCTTCAACTTGATTTGGGCTAAAACTCCATCCCTGAAAATAAAAATTCTCTGAGTAGTGTGGAAATGCTGATCCTTACCCTGCCTGCGGTGTCCACTGAGTATTCCGCGAACTCTATCTGAAGTTCTCTGGGCATGGGATTTTGAAATGTTCCCCAAACCAAAAGGATTGAGTGGGAAACAATCATGGAAACAGATAGAAGCACTTGCATTTGAACGAGTTTCAAGCATGCTTGGGTATTTGTGTGATCTGAGTGACTAAGTTTTGGAATACAACTGTCGCGTGGTGCACCGCGACCTCCTGGCACCCCGGAGTTTATGAAAAAAAATTTTCTGCGATTTTCACGAAACCACTTTTCTTCAACATGATTTGGGCTAAAAATCCATCCCTGAAAATAAAAATTCTCTGAGTATTTTGGAAATGCTGATCCTTACCCTACCTGGGGTGTCCACTGAGCATTTCCGCGAACTCTATCTGAAGTTCTCTGGGCATGGTATTTTGACATGTTCCCCAAACCAAAAGGAATGAGTGGGAAACAATCATGGAAACAGATAGAAGCACTTGCATTTGAATGAGTTTCAAGCATGCTTGAGTATTCGTGTGATCTGAGTGACTCAGTTTTGGAATACAACTGTAGCGTGGTGCACCGCGACCTCCTGGCACCCCGGAGTTTATGAAAAAAAAATTTCTGCGATTTTCACGAAACCACTTTTCTTCAACATGATTTGGGCTAAAAATCCATCCCTAAAAATAAAAATTCTCTGAGTAGTGTGGAAATGCTGATCCTTACCCTACCTGGGGTGTCCACTGAGTATTCCGCGAACTCTATCTGAAGTTCTCTGGGCATGGGATTTTGAAATGTTCCCCAAACTAAAAGGAATGAGTGGGAAACAATCATGGAAACAGATAGAAGCACTTTCATTTGAATGAGTTTCAAGCATGCTTGGGTATTCGTGTGATCTGAGTGACTCAGTTTTGGAATACAACTGTCGCGTGGTGCACCGCGACCTCCAGGCACCCCGGAGTTTCTGAAAAAAAATTTTCTGCGATTTTCACGAAACCACTTTTCTTCAACTTGATTTGGGCTAAAACTCCATCCCTGAAAATAAAAATTCTCTGAGTAGTGTGGAAATGCTGATCCTTACCCTACCTGGGGTGTCCACTGAGCATTTCCGCGAACTCTAGTTGAAGTTCTCTGGGCATGGGATTTTGACATGTGCCCCAAACCAAAAGGAATGAGTGGGAAACAATCATGGAAACAGATAGAAGCACTTGCATTTGAATGAGTTTCAAGCATGCTTGGGTATTCGTGTGATCTGAGTGACTCAGTTTTGGAATACAAATGTCGCGTGGTGCACCGCGACCTCCAGGCACCCCGGAGTTTCTGAAAAAAAATTTTCTGCGATTTTCACGAAACCACTTTTCTTCAACTTGATTTGGGCTAAAACTCCATCCCTGAAAATAAAAATTCCCTGAGTAGTGTGGAAATGCTGATCCTTACCCTATCTGGGGTGTCCACTGAGCATTTCCGCGAACTCTGTCTGAAGTTCTCTGGGCATGGGATTTTGACATGTTCCCCAAACCAAAAGGAATGAGTGGGAAACAATCATGGAAACAGATAGAAGCACTTGCATTTGAATGAGTTTCAAGCATGCTTGGGTATACGTGTGATCTGAGTGACTCAGTTTTGGAATACAACTGTCGCGTTGTGCACCGCGACCTCCAGGCACCCCGGAGTTTCTGAAAAAAAATTTTCTGCGATTTTCACGAAACCACTTTCCTTCAACTTGATTTGGGCAAAAAATCCATCCCTGATAAAAAAAATTCTCTGAGTAGTGTGGAAATGCTGATCCTTACCCTACCTGGGGTGTCCACTGAGTATTCCGCGAACTCTATCTGAAGTTCTCTGGGCATGGGATTTTGAAATGTTCCCCAAACCAAAAGGAATAAGTGGGAAACAATCAAGGAAACAGATAGAAACAATTGCATTTGAATGAGTTTCAAGCATACTTGGGTATTAGTGTGATCTGAGTGACTCAGTTTTGGAATACAACTGTCGCGTGGTGCACCGCGACCTCCTGGCACCCCGGAGTTTCTGAAAAAAAATTTTCTGCGATTTTCACGAAACCACTTTTCTTCAACATGATTTGGGCTAAAAATCCATCCCTAAAAATAAAAACTCTCTGAGTAGTGTGGAAATGCTGATCCTTACCCTACCTGGGGTGTCCACTGAGCATTTCCACGAACTCTATCTGAAGTTCTCTGGGCATGGTATTTTGACATGTTCCCCAAACCAAAAGGAATGAGTGGGAAACAATCATGGAAACAGATAGAAAACACTTGCATTTGAATGAGTTTCAAGCATGCTTGGGTATTCGTGTGATCTGAGTGACTCAGTTTTGGAATACAACTGTCGCGTGGTGCACCGCGACCTCCAGGCACACCGGAGTTTCTGAAAAAAAATTTTCTGCGATTTTCACGAAACCACTTTTCTTCAACTTGATTTGGGCTAAAACTCCATCCCTGAAAATAAAAATTCTCTGAGTAGTGTGGAAATGCTGATCCTTATCCTACCTGGGGAGTCCACTGAGCATTTCCGCGAACTCTAGTTGAAGTTCTCTGGGCATGGGATTTTGACATGTTCCCCAAACCAAAAGGAATGATTGGGAAACAATAATGGAAACAGATAGAAGCACTTGCATTCGAATGAGTTTCAAGCATGCTTGGGTATTCGTGTGATCTGAGTGACTCAGTTTTGGAATACAACTGTCGCGTGGTGCACCGCGACCTCCAGGCACCCCGGAGTTTCTGAAAAAAAATTTTCTGCGATTTTCACGAAACCACTTTTCTTCAACTTGATTTGGGCTAAAACTCCATCCCTGAAAATAAAAATTCTCTGAGTAGTGTGGAAATGCTGATCCTTACCCTACCTGGGGTGTCCACTGAGCATTTCCGCGAACTCTATCTGAAGTTCTCTGGGCATGGAATTTTGACATGTTCCCCAAACCAAAAGGAATAAGTGGGAAACAATCAAGGAAACAGATAGAAACACTTTTATTTGAATGAGTTTCAAGCATGCTTGGGTATTCGTGTGATCTGAGTGACTCTGTTTTGGAATACAACTGTCGCGTTGTGCACCGTGACCTCCAGGCACCCCGGAGTTTCTGAAAAAAAATGTTCTGCGATTTTCACGAAACCACTTTTCTTCAAGTTGATTTGGGCTAAAAATCCATCCCTGAAAATAAAAATTCTCTGAGTAGTGTGGAAATGCTGATCCTTACCCTACCTGGGGAGTCCACTGAGCATTTCCGCGAAGTCTAGTTGAAGTTCTCTGGGCATGGGATTTTGAAATGTTCCCCAAACCAAAAGGAATAAGTGGGAAACAGTCAAGGAAACAGATAGAAGCACTTGCATTTGAATGAGTTTCAAGCATGCTTGGGTATTCGTGTGATCTGAGTGACTCAGTTTTGGAATACAACTGTCGCGTGTTGCACCGCGACCTCCAGACACCCCGGAGTTTCTGAAAAAAAATTTTCTGCGATTTTCACGAAACCACTGTTCTTCAACTTGATTTGGGCTAAGAATCCATCCCTAAAAATAAAAACTCTCTGAGTAGTGTGGAAATGCTGATCCTTACCCTACCTGGGGTGTCCACTGAGCATTTCCGCGAACTCTATCTGAAGTTCTCTGGGCATGGTATTTTGACATGTTCCCCAAACCAAAAGGAATGAGTGGGAAACAATCATGGAAACAGATAGAAGCACTTGCATTTGAATGAGTTTCAAGCATGCTTGGGTATTCGTGTGATCTGAGTGACTCAGTTTTGGAATACAAATGTCGCGTGGTGCACCGCGACCTCCAGGCACCCCGGAGTTTCTGAAAAAAAATTTTCTGCGATTTTCACGAAACCACTTTTCTTCAACTTGATTTGGGCTAAAACTCCATCCCTGAAAATAAAAATTCTCTGAGTAGTGTGGAAATGCTGATCCTTACCCTACCTGGGGTGTCCACTGAGCATTTCCGCGAACTCTATCTGAAGTTCTCTGGGCATGGGATTTTGACATGTTCCCCAAACCAAAAGGAATGAGTGGGAAACAATCATGGAAACAGATAGAAGCACTTGCATTTGAATGAGTTTCAAGCATGCTTGGGTATTCGTGTGATCTGAGTGACTCAGTTTTGGAATACAAATGTCGCGTGGTGCACCGCGACCTCCAGGCACCCCGGAGTTTCTGAAAAAAAATTTTCTGCGATTTTCACGAAACCACTTTTCTTCAACTTGATTTGGGCTAAAACTCCATCCCTGAAAATAAAAATTCTCTGAGTAGTGTGGAAATGCTGATCCTTACCCTACCTGGGGTGTCCACTGAGTATTCCGCGAACTCTATCTGAAGTTCTCTGGGCATGGGATTTTGAAATGTTCCCCAAACCAAAAGGATTGAGTGGGAAACAATCATGGAAACAGATAGAAGCACTTGCATTTGAACGAGTTTCAAGCATGCTTGGGTATTTGTGTGATCTGAGTGACTAAGTTTTGGAATACAACTGTCGCGTGGTGCACCGCGACCTCCAGGCACCCCGGAGTTTCTGAAAAAAAATTTTCTGCGATTTTCATGAAACCACTTTTCTTCAACTTGATTTGGGCTATAAATCCATCCCTGAAAATAAAAATTCTCTGAGTAGTGTGGAAATGCTGATCCTTATCTTACCTGGGGAGTCCACTGAGCATTTCCGCGAACTCTAGTTGAAGTTCTCTGGGCATGGGATTTTGACATGTTCCCCAAACCAAAAGGAATGATTGGGAAACAATCATGGAAACAGATAGAAGCACTTGCATTCGAATGAGTTTCAAGCATGCTTGGGTATTCGTGCGATCTGAGTGACTCAGTTTTGGAATACAACTGTCGCGTGGTGCACCGCGACCTCCAGGCACCCCGGAGTTTCTGAAAAAAAATTTTCTGCGATTTTCACGAAACCACTTTTCTTCAACTTGATTTGGGCTAAAAATCCATCCCTGAAAATAAAAATTCTCTGAGTATTGTGGAAATGCTGATCCTTACCCTACCTGGGGTGTCCACTGAGCATTTCCGCGAACTCTATCTGAAGTTCTCTGGGCATGGTATTTTGACATGTTCCCCAAACCAAAAGGAATGAGTGGGAAACAATCATGGAAACAGATAGAAGCACTTGCATTTGAATGAGTTTCAAGCATGCTTGAGTATTCGTGTGATCTGAGTGACTCAGTTTTGGAATACAACTGTAGCGTGGTGCACCGCGACCTCCTGGCACCCCGGAGTTTCTGAAAAAAAAATTTCTGCGATTTTCACGAAACCACTTTTCTTCAACATGATTTGGGCTAAAAATCCATCCCTAAAAATAAAAATTCTCTGAGTAGTGTGGAAATGCTGATCCTTACCCTACCTGGGGTGTCCACTGAGTATTCCGCGAACTCTATCTGAAGTTCTCTGGGCATGGGATTTTGAAATGTTCCCCAAACTAAAAGGAATGAGTGGGAAACAATCATGGAAACAGATAGAAGCACTTTCATTTGAATGAGTTTCAAGCATGCTTGGGTATTCGTGTGATCTGAGTGACTCAGTTTTGGAATACAACTGTCGCGTGGTGCACCGCGACCTCCAGGCACCCCGGAGTTTCTGAAAAAAAATTTTCTGCGATTTTCACGAAACCACTTTTCTTCAACTTGATTTGGGCTAAAACTCCATCCCTGAAAATAAAAATTCTCTGAGTAGTGTGGAAATGCTGATCCTTACCCTACCTGGGGTGTCCACTGAGCATTTCCGCGAACTCTAGTTGAAGTTCTCTGGGCATGGGATTTTGACATGTTCCCCAAACCAAAAGGAATGAGTGGGAAACAATCATGGAAACAGATAGAAGCACTTGCATTTGAATGAGTTTCAAGCATGCTTGGGTATTCGTGTGATCTGAGTGACTCAGTTTTGGAATACAAATGTCGCGTGGTGCACCGCGACCTCCAGGCACCCCGGAGTTTCTGAAAAAAAATTTTCTGCGATTTTCACGAAACCACTTTTCTTCAACTTGATTTGGGCTAAAACTCCATCCCTGAAAATAAAAATTCCCTGAGTAGTGTGGAAATGCTGATCCTTACCCTACCTGGGGTGTCCACTGAGCATTTCCGCGAACTCTGTCTGAAGTTCTCTGGGCATGGGATTTTGACATGTTCCCCAAACCAAAAGGAATGAGTGGGAAACAATCATGGAAACAGATAGAAGCACTTGCATTTGAATGAGTTTCAAGCATGCTTGGGTATACGTGTGATCTGAGTGACTCAGTTTTGGAATACAACTGTCGCGTTGTGCACCGCGACCTCCAGGCACCCCGGAGTTTCTGAAAAAAAATTTTCTGCGATTTTCACGAAACCACTTTCCTTCAACTTGATTTGGGCAAAAAATCCATCCCTGATAAAAAAAATTCTCTGAGTAGTGTGGAAATGCTGATCCTTACCCTACCTGGGGTGTCCACTGAGTATTCCGCGAACTCTATCTGAAGTTCTCTGGGCATGGGATTTTGAAATGTTCCCCAAACCAAAAGGAATAAGTGGGAAACAATCAAGGAAACAGATAGAAACAATTGCATTTGAATGAGTTTCAAGCATACTTGGGTATTAGTGTGATCTGAGTGACTCAGTTTTGGAATACAACTGTCGCGTGGTGCACCGCGACCTCCTGGCACCCCGGAGTTTCTGAAAAAAAATTTTCTGCGATTTTCACGAAACCACTTTTCTTCAACATGATTTGGGCTAAAAATCCATCCCTAAAAATAAAAACTCTCTGAGTAGTGTGGAAATGCTGATCCTTACCCTACCTGGGGTGTCCACTGAGCATTTCCACGAACTCTATCTGAAGTTCTCTGGGCATGGTATTTTGACATGTTCCCCAAACCAAAAGGAATGAGTGGGAAACAATCATGGAAACAGATAGAAAACACTTGCATTTGAATGAGTTTCAAGCATGCTTGGGTATTCGTGTGATCTGAGTGACTCAGTTTTGGAATACAACTGTCGCGTGGTGCACCGCGACCTCCAGGCACCCCGGAGTTTCTGAAAAAAAATTTTCTGCGATTTTCACGAAACCACTTTTCTTCAACTTGATTTGGGCTAAAACTCCATCCCTGAAAATAAAAATTCTCTGAGTAGTGTGGAAATGCTGATCCTTACCCTACCTGGGGTGTCCACTGAGTATTCCGCGAACTCTATCTAAAGTTCTCTGGGCATGGGATTTTGAAATGTTCCCCAAACCAAAAGGATTGAGTGGGAAACAATCATGGAAACAGATAGAAGCACTTGCATTTGAATGAGTTTCAAGCATGCTTGGGTATTCGTGTGATCTGAGTGACTAAGTTTTGGAATACAACTGTCGCGTGGTGCACCGCGACCTCCAGGCACCCCGGAGTTTCTGAAAAAAAATTTTCTGCGATTTTCACGAAACCACTTTTCTTCAACTTGATTTGGGCTATAAATCCATCCCTGAAAATAAAAATTCTCTGAGTAGTGTGGAAATGCTGATCCTTATCCTACCTGGGGAGTCCACTGAGCATTTCCGCGAACTCTAGTTGAAGTTCTCTGGGCATGGGATTTTGACATGTTCCCCAAACCAAAAGGAATGATTGGGAAACAATAATGGAAACAGATAGAAGCACTTGCATTCGAATGAGTTTCAAGCATGCTTGGGTATTCGTGTGATCTGAGTGACTCAGTTTTGGAATACAACTGTCGCGTTGTGCACCGCGACCTCCAGGCACCCCGGAGTTTCTGAAAAAAAATTTTCTGCGATTTTCACGAAACCACTTTTCTTCAACTTGATTTGGGCTACAAATCCATCCCTGAAAATAAAAATTCTCTGAGTAGTGTGGAAATGCTGATCCTTACCCTACCTGGGGTGTCCACTGAGCATTTCCGCGAACTCTATCTGAAGTTCTCTGGGCATGGGATTTTGACATGTTCCCCAAACCAAAAGGAATAAGTGGGAAACAATCAAGGAAACAGATAGAAGCACTTGCATTTGAATGAGATTCAAGCATGCTTGGGTATTCGTGTGATCTGAGTGACTCAGTTTTGGAATACAACTGTCGCGTGGTGCACCGCGACCTCCAGGCACCCCGGAGTTTCTGAAAAAAAATTTTCTGCGATTTTCACGAAACCACTTTTCTTCAACTTGATTTGGGCTAAAACTCCATCCCTGAAAATAAAAATTCTCTGAGTAGTGTGGAAATGCTGATCCTTACCCTACCTGGGGTGTCCACTGAGCATTTCCGCGAACTCTATCTGAAGTTCTCTGGGCATGGAATTTTGACATGTTCCCCAAACCAAAAGGAATAAGTGGGAAACAATCAAGGAAACAGATAGAAACACTTTTATTTGAATGAGTTTCAAGCATGCTTGGGTATTCGTGTGATCTGAGTGACTCTGTTTTGGAATACAACTGTCGCGTTGTGCACCGTGACCTCCAGGCACCCCGGAGTTTCTGAAAAAAAATGTTCTGCGATTTTAACGAAACCACTTTTCTTCAAGTTGATTTGGGCTAAAAATCCATCCCTGAAAATAAAAATTCTCTGAGTAGTGTGGAAATGCTGATCCTTACCCTACCTGGGGAGTCCACTGAGCATTTCCGCGAAGTCTAGTTGAAGTTCTCTGGGCATGGGATTTTGAAATGTTCCCCAAACCAAAAGGAATAAGTGGGAAACAGTCAAGGAAACAGATAGAAGCACTTGCATTTGAATGAGTTTCAAGCATGCTTGGGTATTCGTGTGATCTGAGTGACTCAGTTTTGGAATACAACTGTCGCGTGTTGCACCGCGACCTCCAGACACCCCGGAGTTTCTGAAAAAAAATTTTCTGCGATTTTCACGAAACCACTGTTCTTCAACTTGATTTGGGCTAAGAATCCATCCCTAAAAATAAAAACTCTCTGAGTAGTGTGGAAATGCTGATCCTTACCCTACCTGGGGTGTCCACTGAGCATTTCCACGAACTCTATCTGAAGTTCTCTGGGCATGGTATTTTGACATATTCCCCAAACCAAAAGGAATGAGTGGGAAAAAATCATGGAAACAGATAGAAGCATTTGCATTCGAATGAGTTTCAAGCATGCTTGGGTATTCGTGTGATCTGAGTGACTCAGTTTTGGAATACAACTGTCGCGTGGTGCACCGCGACCTCCAGGCACCCCGGAGTTTCTGAAAAAAACATTTCTGCAATTTTCACGAAACCACTTTTCTTCAACTTGATTTGGGCTAAAACTCCATCCCTGAAAATAAAAATTATCTGAGTAGTGTGGAAATGCTGATCCTTACCCTACCTGGGGAGTCCACTGAGCATTTCCGCGAACTCTAGTTGAAGTTCTCTGGGCATGGGATTTTGACATGTTCCCCAAACCAAAAGGAATGAGTGGGAAAAAATCATGGAAACAGATAGAAGCATTTGCATTCGAATGAGTTTCAAGCATGCTTGGGTATTCGTGTGATCTGAGTGACTCAGTTTTGGAATACAACTGTCGCGTGGTGCACCGCGACCTCCAGGCACCCCGGAGTTTCTGAAAAAAAATTTTCTGCGATTTTCACGAAACCACTTTTCTTCAACTTGATTTGGGCTAAAACTCCATCCCTGAAAATAAAAATTCTCTGAGTAGTGTGGAAATGCTGATCCTTACCCTACCTGGGGTGTCCACTGAGCATTTCGGCGAACTCTATCTGAAGTTCTCTGGGCATGGGATTTTGAAATGTTCCCCAAACCAAAAGGAATAAGTGGGAAACAGTCAAGGAAACAGATAGAAGCACTTGCATTTGAATGAGTTTCAAGCATGCTTGGGTATTCGTGTGATCTGAGTGACTCAGTTTTGGAATACAACTGTCGCATGGTGCACCGCGACCTCCAGGCACCCCGGAGTTTCTGAAAAAAAATTTTCTGCGATTTTCACGAAACCACTGTTCTTCAACTTGATTTGGGCTAAGAATCCATCCCTAAAAATAAAAACTCTCTGAGTAGTGTGGAAATGCTGATCCTTACCCTACCTGGGGTGTCCACTGAGCATTTCCACGAACTCTATCTGAAGTTCTCTGGGCATGGTATTTTGACATGTTCCCCAAACCAAAAGGAATGAGTGGGAAACAATCATGGAAACAGATAGAAGCACTTGCATTTGAAAGAGTTTCAAGCATACTTGGGTATTCGTGTGATCTGAGTGACTCAGTTTTGGAATACAACTGTCGCGTGGTGCACCGCGACCTCCAGGCACCCCGGAGTTTCTGAAAAAAAATTTTCTGCGATTTTCACGAAACCACTTTTCTTCAACTTGATTTGGGCTAAAACTCCATCCCTGAAAATAAAAATTCTCTGAGTAGTGTGGAAATGCTGATCCTTACCCTACCTGGGGTGTCCACTGAGCATTTCGGCGAACTCTATCTGAAGTTCTCTGGGCATGGGATTTTGAAATGTTCCCCAAACCAAAAGGAATAAGTAGGAAACAGTCAAGGAAACAGATAGAAGCACTTGCATTTGAATGAGTTTCAAGCATGCTTGGGTATTCGTGTGATCTGAGTGACTCAGTTTTGGAATACAACTGTCGCGTGGTGCACCGCGACCTCCAGGCACCCCGGAGTTTCTGAAAAAAAATTTTCTGCGATTTTCACGAAACCACTTTTCTTCAACTTGATTTGGGCTAAAAATCCATCCCTGAAAATAAAAATTCTATGAGTAGTGTGGAAATGCTGATCCTTACCCTACCTGGGGAGTCCACTGAGCATTTCCGCGAAGTCTAGTTGAAGTTCTCTGGGCATGGGATTTTGACATGTTCCCCAAACCAAAAGGAATGAGTGGGAAACAATCATGGAAACAGATAGAAGGACTTGCCTTTGAATGAGTTTCAAGCATGCTTGGGTATTCGTGTGATCTGAGTGACTCAGTTTTGGAATACAAATGTCGCGTGGTGCACCGCGACCTCCAGGCACCCCGGAGTTTCTGAAAAAAAATTTTCTGCGATTTTCACGAAACCACTTTCCTTCAACTTGAGTTGGGCAAAAAATCCATCCCTGAAAATAAAAATTCTCTGAGTAGTGTGGAAATGCTGATCCTTACTCTACCTGGGGTGTCCACTGAGTATTCCGCGAACTCTATCTGAAGTTCTCTGGGCATGGGATTTTGACATGTTCACCAAACCAAAAGGAATGAGTGGGAAACAATCATGGAAACAGATAGAAGCACTTGCATTTGAATGAGATTCAAGCATGCTTGGGTATTCGTGTGATCTGATTGACTCAGTTTTGGAATACAACTGTCGCGTGGTGCACCGTGACCTCCAGGCACCCCGGAGTTTCTGAAAAAAAAATTTCTGCGATTTTCACGAAACCACTTTTCTTCAACTTGATTTGGGCTAAAAATCCATCCCTGAAAATAAAAATTCTCTGAGTAGTGTGGAAATGCTGATCCTTACCCTACCTGGGGTGTCCACTGAGTATTCCGCGAACTCTATCTGAAGTTCTCTGGGCATGGGATTTTGACATGTTCCCCAAACCAAAAGGAATGAGTGGGAAACAATCATGGAAACAGACAGAAGCACTTGCATTCGAATGAGTTTCAAGCATGCTTGGGTATTCGTGTGATCTGAGTGACTCAGTTTTGGAATACAACTGTCGCGTGGTGCACCGCAACCTCCAGGCACCCCGGAGTTTCTGAAAAAAAATTTTCTGCGATTTTCACGAAACCACTTTTCTTCAACTTGATTTGGGCTAAAAATCCATCCCTGAAAATAAAAATTCTCTGAGTAGTGTGGAAATGCTTATCCTTACCCTACCTGGGGTGTCCACTGAGCATTTCCGCGAACTCTATCTGAAGTTCTCTGGGCATGGGATTTTGACATGTTCCCCAAACCAAAAGGAATAAGTGGGAAACAATCAAGGAAACAGATAGAAGCACTTGCATTTGAATGAGATTCAAGCATGCTTGGGTATTCGTGTGATCTGAATGACTCAGTTTTGGAATACAACTGTCGCGTGGTGCACCGCGACCTCCAGGCACCCCGGAGTTTCTGAAAAAAAATGTTCTGCGATTTTCACGAAACCACTTTTCTTCAACTTGATTTGGGCTAAAACTCCATCCCTGAAAATAAAAATTATCTGAGTAGTGTGGAAATGCTGATCCTTACCCTACCTGGGGTGTCCACTGAGTATTCCGCGAACTCTATCTGAAGTTCTCTGGGCATGGGATTTTGACATGTTCCCCAAACCAAAAGGAATGAGTGGGAAACAATCATGGAAACAGATAGAAGCACTTGCATTTGAATGAGTTTCAAGCATGCTTGGGTATTCGTGTGATATGAGTGACTCAGTTTTGGAATACAACTGTCGCGTGGTGCACAGTGACCTCCAGGCACCCCGGAGTTTCTGAAAAAAAATGTTCTGCGATTTTCACGAAACCACTTTTCTTCAACTTGATTTGGGCTAAAAATCCATCCCTGAAAATGAAAATTCTCTGAGTAGTGTGGAAATGCTGATCCTTACCCTACCTGGGGTGTCCACTGAGTATTCCGCGAACTCTATCTGAAGTTCTCTGGGCATGGGATTTTGAAATGTTCCCCAAACCAAAAGGAATAAGTGGGAAACCATCATGGAAACAGATAGAAGCACTTGCATTTGAATGAGTTTCAAGCATGCTTGGGTATTCGTGTGATCTGAGTGACTCAGTTCTATAATACAACTGTCGCGTGGTGCACCGCGACCTCCAGGCACCCCGGAGTTTCTGAAAAAAAATTTTCTGCGATTTTCACGAAACCACTTTTCTTCAACTTGATTTGGGCTAAAAATCCATCCCTGAAAATAAAAATTCTCTGAGTATTGTGGAAATGCTGATCCTTACCCTACCTGGGGTGTCCACTGAGCATTTCCGCGAACTCTATCTGAAGTTCTCTGGGCATGGTATTTTGACATGTTCCCCAAACCAAAAGGAATGAGTGGGAAACAATCATGGAAACAGATAGAAGCACTTGCATTTGAATGAGTTTCAAGCATGCTTGGGTATTCGTGTGATCTGAGTGACTCAGTTTTGGAATACAAATGTCGCGTGGTGCACCGCGACCTCCAGGCACCCCGGAGTTTCTGAAAAAAAATTTTCTGCGATTTTCACGAAACCACTTTTCTTCAACTTGATTTGGGCTAAAACTCCATCCCTGAAAATAAAAATTCTCTGAGTAGTGTGGAAATGCTGATCCTTACCCTACCTGGGGTGTCCACTGAGCATTTCCGCGAACTCTATCTGAAGTTCTCTGGGCATGGGATTTTGACATGTTCCCCAAACCAAAAGGAATGAGTGGGAAACAATCATGGAAACAGATAGAAGCACTTGCATTTGAATGAGTTTCAAGCATGCTTGGGTATTCGTGTGATCTGAGTGACTCAGTTTTGGAATACAAATGTCGCGTGGTGCACCGCGACCTCCAGGCACCCCGGAGTTTCTGAAAAAAAATTTTCTTCGATTTTCACGAAACCACTTTTCTTCAACTTGATTTGGGCTAAAACTCCATCCCTGAAAATAAAAATTCTCTGAGTAGTGTGGAAATGCTGATCCTTACCCTACCTGGGGTGTCCACTGAGTATTCCGCGAACTCTATCTGAAGTTCTCTGGGCATGGGATTTTGAAATGTTCCCCAAACCAAAAGGATTGAGTGGGAAACAATCATGGAAACAGATAGAAGCACTTGCATTTGAACGAGTTTCAAGCATGCTTGGGTATTTGTGTGATCTGAGTGACTAAGTTTTGGAATACAACTGTCGCGTGGTGCACCGCGACCTCCAGGCACCCCGGAGTTTCTGAAAAAAAATTTTCTGCGATTTTCATGAAACCACTTTTCTTCAACTTGATTTGGGCTATAAATCCATCCCTGAAAATAAAAATTCTCTGAGTAGTGTGGAAATGCTGATCCTTATCTTACCTGGGGAGTCCACTGAGCATTTCCGCGAACTCTAGTTGAAGTTCTCTGGGCATGGGATTTTGACATGTTCCCCAAACCAAAAGGAATGATTGGGAAACAATCATGGAAACAGATAGAAGCACTTGCATTCGAATGAGTTTCAAGCATGCTTGGGTATTCGTGTGATCTGAGTGACTCAGTTTTGGAATACAACTGTCGCGTGGTGCACCGCGACCTCCAGGCACCCCGGAGTTTCTGAAAAAAAATTTTCTGCGATTTTCACGAAACCACTTTTCTTCAACTTGATTTGGGCTAAAAATCCATCCCTGAAAATAAAAATTCTCTGAGTATTGTGGAAATGCTGATCCTTACCCTACCTGGGGTGTCCACTGAGCATTTCCGCGAACTCTATCTGAAGTTCTCTGGGCATGGTATTTTGACATGTTCCCCAAACCAAAAGGAATGAGTGGGAAACAATCATGGAAACAGATAGAAGCACTTGCATTTGAATGAGTTTCAAGCATGCTTGAGTATTCGTGTGATCTGAGTGACTCAGTTTTGGAATACAACTGTCGCGTGGTGCACCGCGACCTCCAGGCACCCCGGAGTTTCTGAAAAAAAATTTTCTGCGATTTTTACGAAACCACTTTTCTTCAACTTGATTTGGGCTAAAAATCCATCCCTGAAAATAAAAATTCTCTGAGTATTTTGGAAATGCTGATCCTTACCCTACCTGGGGTGTCCACTGAGCATTTCCGCGAACTCTATCTGAAGTTCTCTGGGCATGGTATTTTGACATGTTCCCCAAACCAAAAGGAATGAGTGGGAAACAATCATGGAAACAGATAGAAGCACTTGCATTTGAATGAGTTTCAAGCATGCTTGAGTATTCGTGTGATCTGAGTGACTCAGTTTTGGAATACAACTGTAGCGTGGTGCACCGCGACCTCCTGGCACCCCGGAGTTTCTGAAAAAAAAATTTCTGCGATTTTCACGAAACCACTTTTCTTCAACATGATTTGGGCTAAAAATCCATCCCTAAAAATAAAAATTCTCTGAGTAGTGTGGAAATGCTGATCCTTACCCTACCTGGGGTGTCCACTGAGTATTCCGCGAACTCTATCTGAAGTTCTCTGGGCATGGGATTTTGAAATGTTCCCCAAACTAAAAGGAATGAGTGGGAAACAATCATGGAAACAGATAGAAGCACTTTCATTTGAATGAGTTTCAAGCATGCTTGGGTATTCGTGTGATCTGAGTGACTCAGTTTTGGAATACAACTGTCGCGTGGTGCACCGCGACCTCCAGGCACCCCGGAGTTTCTGAAAAAAAATTTTCTGCGATTTTCACGAAACCACTTTTCTTCAACTTGATTTGGGCTAAAACTCCATCCCTGAAAATAAAAATTCTCTGAGTAGTGTGGAAATGCTGATCCTTACCCTACCTGGGGTGTCCACTGAGCATTTCCGCGAACTCTAGTTGAAGTTCTCTGGGCATGGGATTTTGACATGTTCCCCAAACCAAAAGGAATGAGTGGGAAACAATCATGGAAACAGATAGAAGCACTTGCATTTGAATGAGTTTCAAGCATGCTTGGGTATTCGTGTGATCTGAGTGACTCAGTTTTGGAATACAAATGTCGCGTGGTGCACCGCGACCTCCAGGCACCCCGGAGTTTCTGAAAAAAAATTTTCTGCGATTTTCACGAAACCACTTTTCTTCAACTTGATTTGGGCTAAAACTCCATCCCTGAAAATAAAAATTCCCTGAGTAGTGTGGAAATGCTGATCCTTACCCTACCTGGGGTGTCCACTGAGCATTTCCGCGAACTCTGTCTGAAGTTCTCTGGGCATGGGATTTTGACATGTTCCCCAAACCAAAAGGAATGAGTGGGAAACAATCATGGAAACAGATAGAAGCACTTGCATTTGAATGAGTTTCAAGCATGCTTGGGTATACGTGTGATCTGAGTGACTCAGTTTTGGAATACAACTGTCGCGTTGTGCACCGCGACCTCCAGGCACCCCGGAGTTTCTGAAAAAAAATTTTCTGCGATTTTCACGAAACCACTTTCCTTCAACTTGATTTGGGCAAAAAATCCATCCCTGATAAAAAAAATTCTCTGAGTAGTGTGGAAATGCTGATCCTTACCCTACCTGGGGTGTCCACTGAGTATTCCGCGAACTCTATCTGAAGTTCTCTGGGCATGGGATTTTGAAATGTTCCCCAAACCAAAAGGAATAAGTGGGAAACAATCAAGGAAACAGATAGAAACAATTGCATTTGAATGAGTTTCAAGCATACTTGGGTATTAGTGTGATCTGAGTGACTCAGTTTTGGAATACAACTGTCGCGTGGTGCACCGCGACCTCCTGGCACCCCGGAGTTTCTGAAAAAAAATTTTCTGCGATTTTCACGAAACCACTTTTCTTCAACATGATTTGGGCTAAAAATCCATCCCTAAAAATAAAAACTCTCTGAGTAGTGTGGAAATGCTGATCCTTACCCTACCTGGGGTGTCCACTGAGCATTTCCACGAACTCTATCTGAAGTTCTCTGGGCATGGTATTTTGACATGTTCCCCAAACCAAAAGGAATGAGTGGGAAACAATCATGGAAACAGATAGAAAACACTTGCATTTGAATGAGTTTCAAGCATGCTTGGGTATTCGTGTGATCTGAGTGACTCAGTTTTGGAATACAACTGTCGCGTGGTGCACCGCGACCTCCAGGCACCCCGGAGTTTCTGAAAAAAAATTTTCTGCGATTTTCACGAAACCACTTTTCTTCAACTTGATTTGGGCTAAAACTCCATCCCTGAAAATAAAAATTCTCTGAGTAGTGTGGAAATGCTGATCCTTACCCTACCTGGGGTGTCCACTGAGTATTCCGCGAACTCTATCTAAAGTTCTCTGGGCATGGGATTTTGAAATGTTCCCCAAACCAAAAGGATTGAGTGGGAAACAATCATGGAAACAGATAGAAGCACTTGCATTTGAATGAGTTTCAAGCATGCTTGGGTATTCGTGTGATCTGAGTGACTAAGTTTTGGAATACAACTGTCGCGTGGTGCACCGCGACCTCCAGGCACCCCGGAGTTTCTGAAAAAAAATTTTCTGCGATTTTCACGAAACCACTTTTCTTCAACTTGATTTGGGCTATAAATCCATCCCTGAAAATAAAAATTCTCTGAGTAGTGTGGAAATGCTGATCCTTATCCTACCTGGGGAGTCCACTGAGCATTTCCGCGAACTCTAGTTGAAGTTCTCTGGGCATGGGATTTTGACATGTTCCCCAAACCAAAAGGAATGATTGGGAAACAATAATGGAAACAGATAGAAGCACTTGCATTCGAATGAGTTTCAAGCATGCTTGGGTATTCGTGTGATCTGAGTGACTCAGTTTTGGAATACAACTGTCGCGTGGTGCACCGCGACCTCCAGGCACCCCGGAGTTTCTGAAAAAAAATTTTCTGCGATTTTCACGAAACCACTTTTCTTCAACTTGATTTGGGCTACAAATCCATCCCTGAAAATAAAAATTCTCTGAGTAGTGTGGAAATGCTGATCCTTACCCTACCTGGGGTGTCCACTGAGCATTTCCGCGAACTCTATCTGAAGTTCTCTGGGCATGGGATTTTGACATGTTCCCCAAACCAAAAGGAATAAGTGGGAAACAATCAAGGAAACAGATAGAAGCACTTGCATTTGAATGAGATTCAAGCATGCTTGGGTATTCGTGTGATCTGAGTGACTCAGTTTTGGAATACAACTGTCGCGTGGTGCACCGCGACCTCCAGGCACCCCGGAGTTTCTGAAAAAAAATTTTCTGCGATTTTCACGAAACCACTTTTCTTCAACTTGATTTGGGCTAAAACTCCATCCCTGAAAATAAAAATTCTCTGAGTAGTGTGGAAATGCTGATCCTTACCCTACCTGGGGTGTCCACTGAGCATTTCCGCGAACTCTATCTGAAGTTCTCTGGGCATGGAATTTTGACATGTTCCCCAAACCAAAAGGAATAAGTGGGAAACAATCAAGGAAACAGATAGAAACACTTTTATTTGAATGAGTTTCAAGCATGCTTGGGTATTCGTGTGATCTGAGTGACTCTGTTTTGGAATACAACTGTCGCGTTGTGCACCGTGACCTCCAGGCACCCCGGAGTTTCTGAAAAAAAATGTTCTGCGATTTTAACGAAACCACTTTTCTTCAAGTTGATTTGGGCTAAAAATCCATCCCTGAAAATAAAAATTCTCTGAGTAGTGTGGAAATGCTGATCCTTACCCTACCTGGGGAGTCCACTGAGCATTTCCGCGAAGTCTAGTTGAAGTTCTCTGGGCATGGGATTTTGAAATGTTCCCCAAACCAAAAGGAATAAGTGGGAAACAGTCAAGGAAACAGATAGAAGCACTTGCATTTGAATGAGTTTCAAGCATGCTTGGGTATTCGTGTGATCTGAGTGACTCAGTTTTGGAATACAACTGTCGCGTGTTGCACCGCGACCTCCAGACACCCCGGAGTTTCTGAAAAAAAATTTTCTGCGATTTTCACGAAACCACTGTTCTTCAACTTGATTTGGGCTAAGAATCCATCCCTAAAAATAAAAACTCTCTGAGTAGTGTGGAAATGCTGATCCTTACCCTACCTGGGGTGTCCACTGAGCATTTCCACGAACTCTATCTGAAGTTCTCTGGGCATGGTATTTTGACATATTCCCCAAACCAAAAGGAATGAGTGGGAAAAAATCATGGAAACAGATAGAAGCATTTGCATTCGAATGAGTTTCAAGCATGCTTGGGTATTCGTGTGATCTGAGTGACTCAGTTTTGGAATACAACTGTCGCGTGGTGCACCGCGACCTCCAGGCACCCCGGAGTTTCTGAAAAAAACATTTCTGCAATTTTCACGAAACCACTTTTCTTCAACTTGATTTGGGCTAAAACTCCATCCCTGAAAATAAAAATTATCTGAGTAGTGTGGAAATGCTGATCCTTACCCTACCTGGGGAGTCCACTGAGCATTTCCGCGAACTCTAGTTGAAGTTCTCTGGGCATGGGATTTTGACATGTTCCCCAAACCAAAAGGAATGAGTGGGAAAAAATCATGGAAACAGATAGAAGCATTTGCATTCGAATGAGTTTCAAGCATGCTTGGGTATTCGTGTGATCTGAGTGACTCAGTTTTGGAATACAACTGTCGCGTGGTGCACCGCGACCTCCAGGCACCCCGGAGTTTCTGAAAAAAAATTTTCTGCGATTTTCACGAAACCACTTTTCTTCAACTTGATTTGGGCTAAAACTCCATCCCTGAAAATAAAAATTCTCTGAGTAGTGTGGAAATGCTGATCCTTACCCTACCTGGGGTGTCCACTGAGCATTTCGGCGAACTCTATCTGAAGTTCTCTGGGCATGGGATTTTGAAATGTTCCCCAAACCAAAAGGAATAAGTGGGAAACAGTCAAGGAAACAGATAGAAGCACTTGCATTTGAATGAGTTTCAAGCATGCTTGGGTATTCGTGTGATCTGAGTGACTCAGTTTTGGAATACAACTGTCGCATGGTGCACCGCGACCTCCAGGCACCCCGGAGTTTCTGAAAAAAAATTTTCTGCGATTTTCACGAAACCACTGTTCTTCAACTTGATTTGGGCTAAGAATCCATCCCTAAAAATAAAAACTCTCTGAGTAGTGTGGAAATGCTGATCCTTACCCTACCTGGGGTGTCCACTGAGCATTTCCACGAACTCTATCTGAAGTTCTCTGGGCATGGTATTTTGACATGTTCCCCAAACCAAAAGGAATGAGTGGGAAACAATCATGGAAACAGATAGAAGCACTTGCATTTGAAAGAGTTTCAAGCATACTTGGGTATTCGTGTGATCTGAGTGACTCAGTTTTGGAATACAACTGTCGCGTGGTGCACCGCGACCTCCAGGCACCCCGGAGTTTCTGAAAAAAAATTTTCTGCGATTTTCACGAAACCACTTTTCTTCAACTTGATTTGGGCTAAAACTCCATCCCTGAAAATAAAAATTCTCTGAGTAGTGTGGAAATGCTGATCCTTACCCTACCTGGGGTGTCCACTGAGCATTTCGGCGAACTCTATCTGAAGTTCTCTGGGCATGGGATTTTGAAATGTTCCCCAAACCAAAAGGAATAAGTAGGAAACAGTCAAGGAAACAGATAGAAGCACTTGCATTTGAATGAGTTTCAAGCATGCTTGGGTATTCGTGTGATCTGAGTGACTCAGTTTTGGAATACAACTGTCGCGTGGTGCACCGCGACCTCCAGGCACCCCGGAGTTTCTGAAAAAAAATTTTCTGCGATTTTCACGAAACCACTTTTCTTCAACTTGATTTGGGCTAAAAATCCATCCCTGAAAATAAAAATTCTATGAGTAGTGTGGAAATGCTGATCCTTACCCTACCTGGGGAGTCCACTGAGCATTTCCGCGAAGTCTAGTTGAAGTTCTCTGGGCATGGGATTTTGACATGTTCCCCAAACCAAAAGGAATGAGTGGGAAACAATCATGGAAACAGATAGAAGGACTTGCCTTTGAATGAGTTTCAAGCATGCTTGGGTATTCGTGTGATCTGAGTGACTCAGTTTTGGAATACAAATGTCGCGTGGTGCACCGCGACCTCCAGGCACCCCGGAGTTTCTGAAAAAAAATTTTCTGCGATTTTCACGAAACCACTTTCCTTCAACTTGAGTTGGGCAAAAAATCCATCCCTGAAAATAAAAATTCTCTGAGTAGTGTGGAAATGCTGATCCTTACTCTACCTGGGGTGTCCACTGAGTATTCCGCGAACTCTATCTGAAGTTCTCTGGGCATGGGATTTTGACATGTTCACCAAACCAAAAGGAATGAGTGGGAAACAATCATGGAAACAGATAGAAGCACTTGCATTTGAATGAGATTCAAGCATGCTTGGGTATTCGTGTGATCTGATTGACTCAGTTTTGGAATACAACTGTCGCGTGGTGCACCGTGACCTCCAGGCACCCCGGAGTTTCTGAAAAAAAAATTTCTGCGATTTTCACGAAACCACTTTTCTTCAACTTGATTTGGGCTAAAAATCCATCCCTGAAAATAAAAATTCTCTGAGTAGTGTGGAAATGCTGATCCTTACCCTACCTGGGGTGTCCACTGAGTATTCCGCGAACTCTATCTGAAGTTCTCTGGGCATGGGATTTTGACATGTTCCCCAAACCAAAAGGAATGAGTGGGAAACAATCATGGAAACAGACAGAAGCACTTGCATTCGAATGAGTTTCAAGCATGCTTGGGTATTCGTGTGATCTGAGTGACTCAGTTTTGGAATACAACTGTCGCGTGGTGCACCGCAACCTCCAGGCACCCCGGAGTTTCTGAAAAAAAATTTTCTGCGATTTTCACGAAACCACTTTTCTTCAACTTGATTTGGGCTAAAAATCCATCCCTGAAAATAAAAATTCTCTGAGTAGTGTGGAAATGCTTATCCTTACCCTACCTGGGGTGTCCACTGAGCATTTCCGCGAACTCTATCTGAAGTTCTCTGGGCATGGGATTTTGACATGTTCCCCAAACCAAAAGGAATAAGTGGGAAACAATCAAGGAAACAGATAGAAGCACTTGCATTTGAATGAGATTCAAGCATGCTTGGGTATTCGTGTGATCTGAATGACTCAGTTTTGGAATACAACTGTCGCGTGGTGCACCGCGACCTCCAGGCACCCCGGAGTTTCTGAAAAAAAATGTTCTGCGATTTTCACGAAACCACTTTTCTTCAACTTGATTTGGGCTAAAACTCCATCCCTGAAAATAAAAATTATCTGAGTAGTGTGGAAATGCTGATCCTTACCCTACCTGGGGTGTCCACTGAGTATTCCGCGAACTCTATCTGAAGATCTCTGGGCATGGGATTTTGACATGTTCCCCAAACCAAAAGGAATGAGTGGGAAACAATCATGGAAACAGATAGAAGCACTTGCATTTGAATGAGTTTCAAGCATGCTTGGGTATTCGTGTGATATGAGTGACTCAGTTTTGGAATACAACTGTCGCGTGGTGCACAGTGACCTCCAGGCACCCCGGAGTTTCTGAAAAAAAATGTTCTGCGATTTTCACGAAACCACTTTTCTTCAACTTGATTTGGGCTAAAAATCCATCCCTGAAAATGAAAATTCTCTGAGTAGTGTGGAAATGCTGATCCTTACCCTACCTGGGGTGTCCACTGAGTATTCCGCGAACTCTATCTGAAGTTCTCTGGGCATGGGATTTTGAAATGTTCCCCAAACCAAAAGGAATAAGTGGGAAACCATCATGGAAACAGATAGAAGCACTTGCATTTGAATGAGTTTCAAGCATGCTTGGGTATTCGTGTGATCTGAGTGACTCAGTTCTATAATACAACTGTCGCGTGGTGCACCGCGACCTCCAGGCACCCCGGAGTTTCTGAAAAAAAATTTTCTGCGATTTTCACGAAACCACTTTTCTTCAACTTGATTTGGGCTAAAAATCCATCCCTGAAAATAAAAATTCTCTGAGTATTGTGGAAATGCTGATCCTTACCCTACCTGGGGTGTCCACTGAGCATTTCCGCGAACTCTATCTGAAGTTCTCTGGGCATGGTATTTTGACATGTTCCCCAAACCAAAAGGAATGAGTGGGAAACAATCATGGAAACAGATAGAAGCACTTGCATTTGAATGAGTTTCAAGCATGCTTGGGTATTCGTGTGATCTGAGTGACTCAGTTTTGGAATACAAATGTCGCGTGGTGCACCGCGACCTCCAGGCACCCCGGAGTTTCTGAAAAAAAATTTTCTGCGATTTTCACGAAACCACTTTTCTTCAACTTGATTTGGGCTAAAACTCCATCCCTGAAAATAAAAATTCTCTGAGTAGTGTGGAAATGCTGATCCTTACCCTACCTGGGGTGTCCACTGAGCATTTCCGCGAACTCTATCTGAAGTTCTCTGGGCATGGGATTTTGACATGTTCCCCAAACCAAAAGGAATGAGTGGGAAACAATCATGGAAACAGATAGAAGCACTTGCATTTGAATGAGTTTCAAGCATGCTTGGGTATTCGTGTGATCTGAGTGACTCAGTTTTGGAATACAAATGTCGCGTGGTGCACCGCGACCTCCAGGCACCCCGGAGTTTCTGAAAAAAAATTTTCTGCGATTTTCACGAAACCACTTTTCTTCAACTTGATTTGGGCTAAAAATCCATCCCTGAAAATAAAAATTCTCTGAGTAGTGTGGAAATGCTGATCCTTACCCTACCTGGGGTGTCCACTGAGTATTCCGCGAACTCTATCTGAAGTTCTCTGGGCATGGGATTTTGAAATGTTCCCCAAACCAAAAGGATTGAGTGGGAAACAATCATGGAAACAGATAGAAGCACTTGCATTTGAACGAGTTTCAAGCATGCTTGGGTATTTGTGTGATCTGAGTGACTAAGTTTTGGAATACAACTGTCGCGTGGTGCACCGCGACCTCCAGGCACCCCGGAGTTTCTGAAAAAAAATTTTCTGCGATTTTCATGAAACCACTTTTCTTCAACTTGATTTGGGCTATAAATCCATCCCTGAAAATAAAAATTCTCTGAGTAGTGTGGAAATGCTGATCCTTATCTTACCTGGGGAGTCCACTGAGCATTTCCGCGAACTCTAGTTGAAGTTCTCTGGGCATGGGATTTTGACATGTTCCCCAAACCAAAAGGAATGATTGGGAAACAATCATGGAAACAGATAGAAGCACTTGCATTCGAATGAGTTTCAAGCATGCTTGGGTATTCGTGTGATCTGAGTGACTCAGTTTTGGAATACAACTGTCGCGTGGTGCACCGCGACCTCCAGGCACCCCGGAGTTTCTGAAAAAAAATTTTCTGCGATTTTCACGAAACCACTTTTCTTCAACTTGATTTGGGCTAAAAATCCATCCCTGAAAATAAAAATTCTCTGAGTATTGTGGAAATGCTGATCCTTACCCTACCTGGGGTGTCCACTGAGCATTTCCGCGAACTCTATCTGAAGTTCTCTGGGCATGGTATTTTGACATGTTCCCCAAACCAAAAGGAATGAGTGGGAAACAATCATGGAAACAGATAGAAGCACTTGCATTTGAATGAGTTTCAAGCATGCTTGAGTATTCGTGTGATCTGAGTGACTCAGTTTTGGAATACAACTGTAGCGTGGTGCACCGCGACCTCCTGGCACCCCGGAGTTTCTGAAAAAAAAATTTCTGCGATTTTCACGAAACCACTTTTCTTCAACATGATTTGGGCTAAAAATCCATCCCTAAAAATAAAAATTCTCTGAGTAGTGTGGAAATGCTGATCCTTACCCTACCTGGGGTGTCCACTGAGTATTCCGCGAACTCTATCTGAAGTTCTCTGGGCATGGGATTTTGAAATGTTCCCCAAACTAAAAGGAATGAGTGGGAAACAATCATGGAAACAGATAGAAGCACTTTCATTTGAATGAGTTTCAAGCATGCTTGGGTATTCGTGTGATCTGAGTGACTCAGTTTTGGAATACAACTGTCGCGTGGTGCACCGCGACCTCCAGGCACCCCGGAGTTTCTGAAAAAAAATTTTCTGCGATTTTCACGAAACCACTTTTCTTCAACTTGATTTGGGCTAAAACTCCATCCCTGAAAATAAAAATTCTCTGAGTAGTGTGGAAATGCTGATCCTTACCCTACCTGGGGTGTCCACTGAGCATTTCCGCGAACTCTAGTTGAAGTTCTCTGGGCATGGGATTTTGACATGTTCCCCAAACCAAAAGGAATGAGTGGGAAACAATCATGGAAACAGATAGAAGCACTTGCATTTGAATGAGTTTCAAGCATGCTTGGGTATTCGTGTGATCTGAGTGACTCAGTTTTGGAATACAAATGTCGCGTGGTGCACCGCGACCTCCAGGCACCCCGGAGTTTCTGAAAAAAAATTTTCTGCGATTTTCACGAAACCACTTTTCTTCAACTTGATTTGGGCTAAAACTCCATCCCTGAAAATAAAAATTCCCTGAGTAGTGTGGAAATGCTGATCCTTACCCTACCTGGGGTGTCCACTGAGCATTTCCACGAACTCTATCTGAAGTTCTCTGGGCATGGTATTTTGACATGTTCCCCAAACCAAAAGGAATGAGTGGGAAACAATCATGGAAACAGATAGAAAACACTTGCATTTGAATGAGTTTCAAGCATGCTTGGGTATTCGTGTGATCTGAGTGACTCAGTTTTGGAATACAACTGTCGCGTGGTGCACCGCGACCTCCAGGCACCCCAGAGTTTCTGAAAAAAAATTTTCTGCGATTTTCACGAAACCACTTTTCTTCAACTTGATTTGGGCTAAAACTCCATCCCTGAAAATAAAAATTCTCTGAGTAGTGTGGAAATGCTGATCCTTACCCTACTTGGGGTGTCCACTGAGTATTCCGCGAACTCTATCTAAAGTTCTCTGGGCATGGGATTTTGAAATGTTCCCCAAACCAAAAGGATTGAGTGGGAAACAATCATGGAAACAGATAGAAGCACTTGCATTTTAATGAGTTTCAAGCATGCTTGGGTATTCGTGTGATCTGAGTGACTAAGTTTTGGAATACAACTGTCGCGTGGTGCACCGCGACCTCCAGGCACCCCGGAGTTTCTGAAAAAAAATTTTCTGCGATTTTCACGAAACCACTTTTCTTCAACTTGATTTGGGCTATAAATCCATCCCTGAAAATAAAAATTCTCTGAGTAGTGTGGAAATGCTGATCCTTATCCTACCTGGGGAGTCCACTGAGCATTTCCGCGAACTCTAGTTGAAGTTCTCTGGGCATGGGATTTTGACATGTTCCCCAAACCAAAAGGAATGATTGGGAAACAATAATGGAAACAGATAGAAGCACTTGCATTCGAATGAGTTTCAAGCATGCTTGGGTATTCGTGTGATCTGAGTGACTCAGTTTTGGAATACAACTGTCGCGTGGTGCACCGCGACCTCCAGGCACCCCGGAGTTTCTGAAAAAAAATTTTCTGCGATTTTCACGAAACCACTTTTCTTCAACTTGATTTGGGCTACAAATCCATCCCTGAAAATAAAAATTCTCTGAGTAGTGTGGAAATGCTGATCCTTACCCTACCTGGGGTGTCCACTGAGCATTTCCGCGAACTCTATCTGAAGTTCTCTGGGCATGGGATTTTGACATGTTCCCCAAACCAAAAGGAATAAGTGGGAAACAATCAAGGAAACAGATAGAAGCACTTGCATTTGAATGAGATTCAAGCATGCTTGGGTATTCGTGTGATCTGAGTGACTCAGTTTTGGAATACAACTGTCGCGTGGTGCACCGCGACCTCCAGGCACCCCGGAGTTTCTGAAAAAAAATTTTCTGCGATTTTCACGAAACCACTTTTCTTCAACTTGATTTGGGCTAAAACTCCATCCCTGAAAATAAAAATTCTCTGAGTAGTGTGGAAATGCTGATCCTTACCCTACCTGGGGTGTCCACTGAGCATTTCCGCGAACTCTATCTGAAGTTCTCTGGGCATGGAATTTTGACATGTTCCCCAAACCAAAAGGAATAAGTGGGAAACAATCAAGGAAACAGATAGAAACACTTTTATTTGAATGAGTTTCAAGCATGCTTGGGTATTCGTGTGATCTGAGTGACTCTGTTTTGGAATACAACTGTCGCGTTGTGCACCGTGACCTCCAGGCACCCC
Organism: Lepisosteus oculatus; assembly: GCF_040954835.1. Lineage (NCBI taxonomy): Eukaryota > Metazoa > Chordata > Actinopteri > Semionotiformes > Lepisosteidae > Lepisosteus > Lepisosteus oculatus. The sequence continues at coordinate 11,486,052 of NC_090699.1, read as the reverse complement.
GGAGTTTCTGAAAAAAAATGTTCTGCGATTTTCACGAAACCACTTTTCTTCAAGTTGATTTGGGCTAAAAATCCATCCCTGAAAATAAAAATTCTCTGAGTAGTGTGGAAATGCTGATCCTTACCCTACCTGGGGAGTCCACTGAGCATTTCCGCGAAGTCTAGTTGAAGTTCTCTGGGCATGGGATTTTGAAATGTTCCCCAAACCAAAAGGAATAAGTGGGAAACAGTCAAGGAAACAGATAGAAGCACTTGCATTTGAATGAGTTTCAAGCATGCTTGGGTATTCGTGTGATCTGAGTGACTCAGTTTTGGAATACAACTGTCGCGTGTTGCACCGCGACCTCCAGACACCCCGGAGTTTCTGAAAAAAAATTTTCTGCGATTTTCACGAAACCACTGTTCTTCAACTTGATTTGGGCTAAGAATCCATCCCTAAAAATAAAAACTCTCTGAGTAGTGTGGAAATGCTGATCCTTACCCTACCTGGGGTGTCCACTGAGCATTTCCACGAACTCTATCTGAAGTTCTCTGGGCATGGTATTTTGACATGTTCCCCAAACCAAAAGGAATGAGTGGGAAAAAATCATGGAAACAGATAGAAGCATTTGCATTCGAATGAGTTTCAAGCATGCTTGGGTATTCGTGTGATCTGAGTGACTCAGTTTTGGAATACAACTGTCGCGTGGTGCACCGCGACCTCCAGGCACCCCGGAGTTTCTGAAAAAAACATTTCTGCGATTTTCACGAAACCACTTTTCTTCAACTTGATTTGGGCTAAAACTCCATCCCTGAAAATAAAAATTATCTGAGTAGTGTGGTAATGCTGATCCTTACCCTACCTGGGGAGTCCACTGAGCATTTCCGCGAACTCTAGTTGAAGTTCTCTGGGCATGGGATTTTGACATGTTCCCCAAACCAAAAGGAATGAGTGGGAAAAAATCATGGAAACAGATAGAAGCATTTGCATTCGAATGAGTTTCAAGCATGCTTGGGTATTCGTGTGATCTGAGTGACTCAGTTTTGGAATACAACTGTCGCGTGGTGCACCGCGACCTCCAGGCACTCCGGAGTTTCTGAAAAAAAATTTTCTGCGATTTTCACGAAACCACTTTTCTTCAACTTGATTTGGGCTAAAACTCCATCCCTGAAAATAAAAATTCTCTGAGTAGTGTGGAAATGCTGATCCTTACCCTACCTGGGGTGTCCACTGAGCATTTCGGCGAACTCTATCTGAAGTTCTCTGGGCATGGGATTTTGAAATGTTCCCCAAACCAAAAGGAATAAGTGGGAAACAGTCAAGGAAACAGATAGAAGCACTTGCATTTGAATGAGTTTCAAGCATGCTTGGGTATTCGTGTGATCTGAGTGACTCAGTTTTGGAATACAACTGTCGCATGGTGCACCGCGACCTCCAGGCACCCCGGAGTTTCTGAAAAAAAATTTTCTGCGATTTTCACGAAACCACTGTTCTTCAACTTGATTTGGGCTAAGAATCCATCCCTAAAAATAAAAACTCTCTGAGTAGTGTGGAAATGCTGATCCTTACCCTACCTGGGGTGTCCACTGAGTATTCCGCGAACTCTATCTGAAGTTCTCTGGGCATGGGATTTTGACATGTTCCCCAAATCAAAAGGAATGAGTGGGAAACAATCATGGAAACAGATAGAAGCACTTGCCTTTGAATGAGATTCAAGCATGCTGGGGTATTCGTGTGATCTGAGTGACTCAGTTTTGGAATACAACTGTCGCGTGGTGCACCGTGACCTCCAGGCACCCCGGAGTTTCTGAAAAAAAATTTTCTGCGATTTTCACGAAACCACTTTTCTTCAACTTGATTTGGGCTAAAAATCCATCCCTGAAAATAAAAATTCTCGGAGTAGTGTGGAAATGCTGATCCTTACCCTACCTGGGGTGTCCACTGAGTATTCCGCGAACTCTATCTGAAGTTCTCTGGGCATGGTATTTTGACATGTTCCCCAAACCAAAAGGAATGAGTGGGAAACAATCATGGAAACAGATAGAAGCACTTGCATTTGAAAGAGTTTCAAGCATACTTGGGTATTCGTGTGATCTGAGTGACTCAGTTTTGGAATACAACTGTCGCGTGGTGCACCGCGACCTCCAGGCACCCCGGAGTTTCTGAAAAAAAATTTTCTGCGATTTTCACGAAACCACTTTTCTTCAACTTGATTTGGGCTAAAACTCCATCCCTGAAAATAAAAATTCTCTGAGTAGTGTGGAAATGCTGATCCTTACCCTACCTGGGGTGTCCACTGAGCATTTCGGCGAACTCTATCTGAAGTTCTCTGGGCATGGGATTTTGAAATGTTCCCCAAACCAAAAGGAATAAGTAGGAAACAGTCAAGGAAACAGATAGAAGCACTTGCATTTGAATGAGTTTCAAGCATGCTTGGGTATTCGTGTGATCTGAGTGACTCAGTTTTGGAATACAACTGTCGCGTGGTGCACCGCGACCTCCAGGCACCCCGGAGTTTCTGAAAAAAAATTTTCTGCGATTTTCACGAAACCACTGTTCTTCAACTTGATTTGGGCTAAGAATCCATCCCTAAAAATAAAAACTCTCTGAGTAGTGTGGAAATGCTGATCCTTACCCTACCTGGGGTGTCCACTGAGTATTCCACGAACTCTATCTGAAGTTCTCTGGGCATGGTATTTTGACATGTTCCCCAAACCAAAAGGAATGAGTGGGAAACAATCAAGGAATCAGATAGAAACACTTGTATTTGAATGAGTTTCAAGCATGCTTGGGTATTCGTGTGATCTGAGTGACTCTGTTTTGGAATACAACTGTCGCGTGGTGCACCGTGACCTCCAGGCACCCCGGAATTTCTGAAAAAAAATTTTCTGCGATTTTCACGAAACCACTTTTCTTCAACTTGATTTGGGCTAAAAATCCATCCCTAAAAATAAAAACTCTCTGAGTAGTGTGGAAATGCTGATCCTTACCCTACCTGGGGTGTCCACTGAGCATTTCCGCGAACTCTATCTGAAGTTCTCTGGGCATGGTATTTTGACATGTTCACCAAACCAAAAGGAATGAGTGGGAAGCAATCATGGAAACAGATAGAAGCACTTGCATTTGAATGAGATTCAAGCATGCTTGGGTATTCGTGTGATCTGAGTGACTCAGTTTTGGAATACAACTGTCGCGTGGTGCACCGCGACCTCCAGGCACCCCGGAGTTTCTGAAAAAAAATTTTCTGCGATTTTCACGAAACCACTTTTCTTCAACTTGATTTGGGCTAAAAATCCATCCCTGAAAATAAAAATTCTCTGAGTATTGTGGAAATGCTGATCCTTACCCTAGCTGGGGTGTCCACTGAGCATTTCCGCGAACTCTATCTGAAATTCTCTGGGCATGGTATTTTGCCATGTTCCCCAAACCAAAAGGAATGAGTGGGAAACAATCATGGAAACAGATAGAAGCACTTGCATTTGAATGAGATTCAAGCATGCTTGGGTATTCGTGTGATCTGAGTGACTCAGTTTTGGAATACAACTGTCGCGTGGTGCACCGCGACCTACAGGCACCCCGGAGTTTCTGAAAAAAAAATTTCTGCGAATTTCACGAAACCACTTTTCTTCAACTTGATTTGGGCTAAAAATCCATCCCTAAAAATAAAAACTCTCTGAGTAGTGTGGAAATGCTGATCCTTACCCTACCTGGGGTGTCCACTGAGTATTCCGCGAACTCTATCTGAAGTTCTCTGGGCATGGAATTTTGACATGTTCCCCAAACCAAAAGGAATAAGTGGGAAACAATCAAGGAAACAGATAGAAGCACTTGCATTTGAATGAGTTTCAAGCATGCTTGGGTATTCGTGTGATCTAAGTGACTCAGTTTTGGAATACAACTGTCGCGTGGTGCACCGCGACCTCCTGGCACCCCGGAGTTTCTGAAAAAAAATTTTCTGCGATTTTCACGAAACCACTTTTCTTCAACATGATTTGGGCTAAAAATCCATCCCTAAAAATAAAAACTCTCTGAGTAGTGTGGAAATGCTGATCCTTACCCTATCTGGGGTGTCCACTGAGCATTTCCACGAACTCTATCTGAAGTTCTCTGGGCATGGTATTTTGACATGTTCCCCAAACCAAAAGGAATGAGTGGGAAACAATCATGGAAACAGATAGAAGCACTTGCATTTGAATGAATTTCAAGCATGCTTGGGTATTCGTGTGATCTGAGTGACTCAGTTTTGGAATACAAATGTCGCGTGGTGCACCGCGACCTCCAGGCATCCCGGAGTTTCTGAAAAAAAAATTTCTGCGATTTTCACGAAACCACTTTCCTTCAACTTGATTTGGGCAAAAAATCCATCCCTGAAAATAAAAATTCTCTGTGTAGTGTGGAAATGCTGATCCTTACCCTACCTGGGGTGTCCACTGAGTATTCCGCAAACTCTATCTGAAGTTCTCTGGGCATGGGATTTTGACATGTTCACCAAACCAAAAGGAATGAGTGGGAAACAATCATGGAAACAGATAGAAGCACTTGCATTTGAATGAGATTCAAGCATGCTTGGGTATTCGTGTGATCTGAGTGGCTCAGTTTTGGAATACAACTGTCGCGTGGTGCACCGTGACCTCCAGGTACCCCGGAGTTTCTGAAAAAAAATTTTCTGCGATTTTCACGAAACCACTTTTCTTCAACTTGATTTGGGCTAAAAACCCATCCCTGAAAATAAAAATTCTCTGAGTAGTGTGGAAATGCTGATCCTTACCCTACCTGGGGAGTCCACTGAGCATTTCCGCGAACTCTAGTTGAAGTTCTCTGGGCATGGTATTTTGCCATGTTCCCCAAACCAAAAGGAATGAGTGGGAAACAATCATGGAAACAGATAGAAGCACTTGCATTTGAATGAGTTTCAAGCATGCTTGGGTATTCGTGTGATCTGAGTGACTCAGTTTTGGAATACAAATGTCGCGTGGTGCACCGCGACCTCCAGGCACCCCGGATTTCTGAAAAAAAATTTTCTGCGATTTTCACGAAACCACTTTTCTTCAACTTGATTTGGGCTAAAAATCCATCCCTGAAAATAAAAATTCTCTGAGTAGTGCGGAAATGCTGATCCTTACCCTACCTGGGGTGTCCACTGAGTATTCCGCGAACTCTATCTGAAGTTCTCTGGGCATGGGATTTTGACATGTTCCCCAAATCAAAAGGAATGAGTGGGAAACAATCATGGAAACAGATAGAAGCACTTGCCTTTGAATGAGATTCAAGCATGCTGGGGTATTCGTGTGATCTGAGTGACTCAGTTTTGGAATACAACTGTCGCGTGGTGCACCGTGACCTCCAGGCACCCCGGAGTTTCTGAAAAAAAATTTTCTGCGATTTTCACGAAACCACTTTTCTTCAACTTGATTTGGGCTAAAAATCCATCCCTGAAAATAAAAATTCTCGGAGTAGTGTGGAAATGCTGATCCTTACCCTACCTGGGGTGTCCACTGAGTATTCCGCGAACTCTATCTGAAGTTCTCTGGGCATGGGATTTTGACATGTTCCCCAAACCAAAAGGAATGAGTGGGAAACAATCATGGAAACAGATAGAAGCACTTGCATTCGAATGAGTTTCAAGCATGCTTGGGTATTCGTGTGATCTGAGTGACTCAGTTTTGGAATACAACTGTCGCGTGGTGCACCGCGACCTCCAGGCACCCCGGAGTTTCTGAAAAAAAATTTTCTGCGATTTTCACGAAACCACTTTTCTTCAACTTGATTTGGGCTAAAAATCCATCCCTGAAAATAAAAATTCTCTGAGTAGTGTGGAAATGCTGATCCTTACCCTACCTGGGGTGTCCACTGAGTATTCCGCAAACTCTATCTGAAGTTCTCTGGGCATGGGATTTTGACATGTTCACCAAACCAAAAGGAATGAGTGGGAAACAATCATGGAAACAGATAGAAGCACTTGCATTTGAATGAGATTCAAGCATGCTTGGGTATTCGTGTGATCTGAGTGGCTCAGTTTTGGAATACAACTGTCGCGTGGTGCACCGCGACCTCCAGGCACCCCGGAGTTTCTGAAAAAAAATTTTCTGCGATTTTCACGAAACCACTTTTCTTCAACTTGATTTGGGCTAAAAATCCATCCCTGAAAATAAAAATTCTCTGAGTAGTGTGGAAATGCTGATCCTTACCCTACCTGGGAAGTCCACTGAGCATTTCCGCGAACTCTAGTTGAAGTTCTCTGGGCATGGGATTTTGAAATGTTCCCCAAACCAAAAGGAATGAGTGGGAAACAATCATGGAAACAGATAGAAGCACTTGCATTTGAATGAGTTTCAAGCATGCTTGGGTATTCGTGTGATCTGAGTGACTCAGTTTTGGAATACAACTGTCGCGTGGTGCACCGCGACCTCCAGGCACCCCGGAGTTTCTGAAAAAAAATTTTCTGCGATTTTCACGAAACCACTTTTCTTCAACTTGATTTGGGCTAAAAATCTATCCCTGAAAATAAAAATTCTATGAGTATTGTGGAAATGCTGATCCTTACCCTAGCTGGGGTGTCCACTGAACATTTCCGCGAACTCTATCTGAAGTTCTCTGGGCATGGTATTTTGCCATGTTCCCCAAACCAAAAGGAATGAGTGGGAAACAATCAAGGAAACAGATAGAAGCACTTGCATTTGAATGAGTTTCAAGCATGCTTGGGTATTCGTGTGATCTGAGTGACTCAGTTTTGGAATACAACTGTCGCGTGGTGCACCGCGACCTACAGGCACCCCGGAGTTTCTGAAAAAAAAATTTCTGCGATTTTCACGAAACCACTTTTCTTCAACTTGATTTGGGCTAAAAATCCATCCCTAAAAATAAAAACTCTCTGAGTAGTGTGGAAATGCTGATCCTTACCCTACCTGGGGTGTCCACTGAGTATTCCACGAACTCTATCTGAAGTTCTCTGGGCATGGTATTTTGACATGTTCCCCAAACCAAAAGGAATGAGTGGGAAACAATCAAGGAATCAGATAGAAACACTTGTATTTGAATGAGTTTCAAGCATGCCTGGGTATTCGTGTGATCTGAGTGACTCTGTTTTGGAATACAACTGTCGTGTGGTGCACCGTGACCTCCAGGCACCCCGGAGTTTCTGAAAAAAAATTATCTGCGATTTTCACGAAACCACTTTTCTTCAACTTGATTTGGGCTAAAAATCCATCCCTGAAAATAAAAATTCTCTGAGTAGTGTGGAAATGCTGATCCTTACCCTACCTGGGGTGTCCACTGAGTATTCCGCGAACTCTATCTGAAGTTCTCTGGGCATGGGATTTTGACATGTTCCCCAAACCAAAAGGAATGAGTGGGAAACAATCATGGAAACAGATAGAAGCACTTGCATTCGAATGAGTTTCAAGCATGCTTGGGTATTCGTGTGATCTGAGTGACTCAGTTTTGGAATACAACTGTCGCGTGGTGCACCCCGACCTCCAGGCACCCCGGAGTTTCTGAAAAAAAATTTTCTGCGATTTTCACGAAACCAGTTTTCTTCAACTTGATTTGGGCTAAAAATCCATCCCTGAAAATAAAAATTCTCTGAGTAGTGTGGAAATGCTGATCCTTACCCTACCTGGGGTGTCCACTGAGTATTCCGCGAACTCTATCTGAAGTTCTCTGGGCATGGGATTTTGACATGTTCCCCAAACCAAAAGGAATGAGTGGGAAACAATCATGGAAACAGATAGAAGCACTTGCATTTGAATGAGATTCAAGCATGCTTGGGTATTCGTGTGATCTGAGTGGCTCAGTTTTGGAATACAACTGTCGCGTGGTGCACCGCGACCTCCAGGCACCCCGGAGTTTCTGAAAAAAAATTTTCTGCGATTTTCACGAAACCACTTTTCTTCAACTTGATTTGGGCTAAAAATCCATCCCTGAAAATAAAAATTCTCTGAGTAGTGTGGAAATGCTGATCCTTACCCTACCTGGGAAGTCCACTGAGCATTTCCGCGAACTCTAGTTGAAGTTCTCCGGGCATGGGATTTTGAAATGTTCCCCAAACCAAAAGGAATGAGTGGGAAACAATCATGGAAACAGATAGAAGCACTTGCATTTGAATGAGTTTCAAGCATGCTTGGGTATTCGTGTGATCTGAGTGACTCAGTTTTGGAATACAACTGTCGCGTGGTGCACCGCGACCTCCAGGCACCCCGGAGTTTCTGAAAAAAAATTTTCTGCGATTTTCACGAAACCACTTTTCTTCAACTTGATTTGGGCTAAAAATCTATCCCTGAAAATAAAAATTCTATGAGTATTGTGGAAATGCTGATCCTTACCCTAGCTGGGGTGTCCACTGAACATTTCCGCGAACTCTATCTGAAGTTCTCTGGGCATGGTATTTTGCCATGTTCCCCAAACCAAAAGGAATGAGTGGGAAACAATCAAGGAAACAGATAGAAGCACTTGCATTTGAATGAGTTTCAAGCATGCTTGGGTATTCGTGTGATCTGAGTGACTCAGTTTTGGAATACAACTGTCGCGTGGTGCACCGCGACCTACAGGCACCCCGGAGTTTCTGAAAAAAAAATTTCTGCGATTTTCACGAAACCACTTTTCTTCAACTTGATTTGGGCTAAAAATCCATCCCTAAAAATAAAAACTCTCTGAGTAGTGTGGAAATGCTGATCCTTACCCTACCTGGGGTGTCCACTGAGTATTCCACGAACTCTATCTGAAGTTCTCTGGGCATGGTATTTTGACATGTTCCCCAAACCAAAAGGAATGAGTGGGAAACAATCAAGGAATCAGATAGAAACACTTGTATTTGAATGAGTTTCAAGCATGCCTGGGTATTCGTGTGATCTGAGTGACTCTGTTTTGGAATACAACTGTCGTGTGGTGCACCGTGACCTCCAGGCACCCCGGAGTTTCTGAAAAAAAATTTTCTGCGATTTTCACGAAACCACTTTTCTTCAACTTGATTTGGGCTAAAAATCCATCCCTGAAAATAAAAATTCTCTGAGTAGTGTGGAAATGCTGATCCTTACCCTACCTGGGGTGTCCACTGAGTATTCCGCGAACTCTATCTGAAGTTCTCTGGGCATGGGATTTTGACATGTTCCCCAAACCAAAAGGAATGAGTGGGAAACAATCATGGAAACAGATAGAAGCACTTGCATTCGAATGAGTTTCAAGCATGCTTGGGTATTCGTGTGATCTGAGTGACTCAGTTTTGGAATACAACTGTCGCGTGGTGCACCCCGACCTCCAGGCACCCCGGAGTTTCTGAAAAAAAATTTTCTGCGATTTTCACGAAACCAGTTTTCTTCAACTTGATTTGGGCTAAAAATCCATCCCTGAAAATAAAAATTCTCTGAGTAGTGTGGAAATGCTGATCCTTACCCTACCTGGGGTGTCCACTGAGTATTCCGCGAACTCTATCTGAAGTTCTCTGGGCATGGGATTTTGACATGTTCCCCAAACCAAAAGGAATGAGTGGGAAACAATCATGGAAACAGATAGAAGCACTTGCATTCAAATGAGTTTCAAGCATGCTTGGGTATTCGTGTGATCTGAGTGACTCAGTTTTGGAATACAACTGTCGCGTGGTGCACCGCGACCTCCAGGCACCCCGGAGTTTCTGAAAAAAAATTTTCTGCGATTTTCACGAAACCACTTTTCTTCAACTTGATTTGGGCTAAAAATCCATCCCTGAAAAAAAAAATTCTCTGAGTAGTGTGGAAATGCTGATCCTTACCCTACCTGGGGTGTCCACTGAGCATTTCCGCGAACTCTATCTGAAGTTCTCTGGGCATGGGATTTTGACATATTCCCCAAACCAAAAGGAATAAGTGGGAAACAATCAAGGAAACAGATAGAAGCACTTGCATTTGAATGAGTTTCAAGCATGCTTGGGTATTCATGTGATCTGAGTGACTCAGTTTTGGAATACAACTGTCGCGTGGTGCACCGCGACCTCCAGGCACCCCGGAGTTTCTGAAAAAAATTTTTCTGCGATTTTCACGAAACCACTTTTCTTCAACTTGATTTGGGCTAAAACTCCATCCCTGAAAATAAAAATTCTCTGAGTAGTGTGGAAATGCTGATCCTTACCCTACCTGGGGTGTCCACTGAGCATTTCCACGAACTCTATCTGAAGTTCTCTGGGCATGGGATTTTGACATGTTCCCCAAACCAAAAGGAATAAGTGGGAAACAATCAAGGAAACAGATAGAAACACTTGTATTTGAATGAGTTTCAAGCATGCTTGGGTATTCGTGTGATCTGAGTGACTCTGTTTTGGAATACAACTGTCGCGTGGTGCACCGTGACCTCCAGGCACCCCGGAGTTTCTGAAAAAAAATGTTCTGCGATTTTTACGAAACCACTTTTCTTCAACTTGATTTGGGCTAAAAATCCATCCCTGAAAATAAAAATTCTCTGAGTAGTGTGGAAATGCTGATCCTTACCCTACCTGGGGTGTCCACTGAGTATTCCGCGAACTCTATCTGAAGTTCTCTGGGAATGGGATTTTGAAATGTTCCCCAATCCAAAAGGAATAAGTGGGAAACAATCAAGGAAACAGATAGAAGCACTTGCATTTGAATGAGTTTCAAGCATGCTTGGGTATTCGTGTGATCTGAGTGACTCAGTTTTGGAATACAACTGTCGCGTGGTGCACCGCGACCTCCAGGCACCCCGGAGTTTCTGAAAAAAAAATTTCTGCGATTTTCACGAAACCACTTTTCTTCAACTTGATTTGGGCTAAAAATCCATCCCTGAAAATAAAAATTCTCTGAGTAGTGTGGAAATGCTGTTCCTTACCCTACCTGGGGTGACCACTGAGCATTTCCGCGAACTCTATCTGAAGTTCTCTGGGCATGGGATTTTGACATGTTCCCCAAACCAAAAGGAATAAGTGGGAAACAATCAAGGAAACAGATAGAAACACTTGTATTTGAATGAGTTTCAAGCATGCTTGGGTATTCGTGTGATCTGAGTGACTCAGTTTTGGAATACAACTGTCGCGTGGTGCACCGCGACCTCCAGGCACCCCGGAATTTCTGAAAAAAAATTTTCTGCGATTTTCACGAAACCACTTTTCTTCAACTTGATTTGGGCTAAAAATCCATCCCTAAAAATAAAAACTCTCTGAGTAGTGTGGAAATGCTGATCCTTACCCTACCTGGGGTGTCCACTGAGTATTCCACGAACTCTATCTGAAGTTCTCTGGGCATGGTATTTTGACATGTTCCCCAAACCAAAAGGAATGAGTGGGAAACAATCAAGGAATCAGATAGAAACACTTGTATTTGAATGAGTTTCAAGCATGCTTGGGTATTCGTGTGATCTGAGTGACTCTGTTTTGGAATACAACTGTCGTGTGGTGCACCGTGACCTCCAGGCACCCCGGAGTTTCTGAAAAAAAATGTTCTGCGATTTTTACGAAACCACTTTTCTTCAACTTGATTTGGGCTAAAAATCCATCCCTGAAAATAAAAATTCTCTGAGTAGTGTGGAAATGCTGATCCTTACCCTACCTGGGGTGTCCACTGAGTATTCCGCGAACTCTATCTGAAGTTCTCTGGGAATGGGATTTTGAAATGTTCCCCAATCCAAAAGGAATAAGTGGGAAACAATCAAGGAAACAGATAGAAGCACTTGCATTTGAATGAGTTTCAAGCATGCTTGGGTATTCGTGTGATCTGAGTGACTCAGTTTTGGAATACAACTGTCGCGTGGTGCACCGCGACCTCCAGGCACCCCGGAGTTTCTGAAAAAAAAATTTCTGCGATTTTCACGAAACCACTTTTCTTCAACTTGATTTGGGCTAAAAATCCATCCCTGAAAATAAAAATTCTCTGAGTAGTGTGGAAATGCTGTTCCTTACCCTACCTGGGGTGACCACTGAGCATTTCCGCGAACTCTATCTGAAGTTCTCTGGGCATGGGATTTTGACATGTTCCCCAAACCAAAAGGAATAAGTGGGAAACAATCAAGGAAACAGATAGAAACACTTGTATTTGAATGAGTTTCAAGCATGCTTGGGTATTCGTGTGATCTGAGTGACTCAGTTTTGGAATACAACTGTCGCGTGGTGCACCCCGACCTCCAGGCACCCCGGAGTTTCTGAAAAAAAATTTTCTGCGATTTTCACGAAACCAGTTTTCTTCAACTTGATTTGGGCTAAAAATCCATCCCTGAAAAAAAAAATTCTCTGAGTAGTGTGGAAATGCTGATCCTTACCCTACCTGGGGTGTCCACTGAGCATTTCCGCGAACTCTATCTGAAGTTCTCTGGGCATGGGATTTTGACATGTTCCCCAAACCAAAAGGAATAAGTGGGAAACAATCAAGGAAACAGATAGAAGCACTTGCATTTGAATGAGTTTCAAGCATGCTTGGGTATTCGTGTGATCTGAGTGACTCAGTTTTGGAATACAACTGTCGCGTGGTGCACCGCGACCTCCAGGCACCCCGGAGTTTCTGAAAAAAAATTTTCTGCGATTTTCACGAAACCACTTTTCTTCAACTTGATTTGGGCTAAAACTCCATCCCTGAAAATAAAAATTCTCTGAGTAGTGTGGAAATGCTGATCCTTACCCTACCTGGGGTGTCCACTGAGCATTTCCGCGAACTCTATCTGAAGTTCTCGGGGCATGGGATTTTGACATGTTCCCCAATCCAAAAGGAATAAGTGGGAAACAATCAAGGAAACAGATAGAAGCACTTGCATTTGAATGAGTTTCAAGCATGCTTGGGTATTCGTGTGATCTGAGTGACTCAGTTTTGGAATACAACTGTCGCGTGGTGCACCGCGACCTCCAGGCACCCCGGAGTTTCTGAAAAAAAATTTTCTGCGATTTTCACGAAACCACTTTTCTTCAACTTGATTTGGGCTAAAAATCCATCCCTGAAAATAAAAATTCTCTGAGTAGTGTGGAAATGCTGATCCTTACCCTACCTGGGGTGTCCACTGAGTATTCCGCGAACTCTATCTGAAGTTCTCTGGGCATGGGATTTTGAAATGTTCCCCAAACCAAAAGGAATGAGTGGGAAACAATCATGGAAACAGATAGAAGCACTTGCATTTGAATGAATTTCAAGCATGCTTGGGTATTCGTGTGATCTGAGTGACTCAGTTTTGGAATCCAAATGTCGCGTGGTGCACAGCGACCTCCAGGCATCCCGGAGTTTCTGAAAAAAAATTTTCTGCGATTTTCACGAAACCACTTTCCTTCAACTTGATTTGGGCAAAAAATCCATCCCTGAAAATAAAAATTCTCTGAGTAGTGTGGAAATGCTGATCCTTACCCTACCTGGGGTGTCCACTGAGTATTCCGCAAACTCTATCTGAAGTTCTCTGGGCATGGGATTTTGACATGTTCACCAAACCAAAAGGAATGAGTGGGAAACAATCATGGAAACAGATAGAAGCACTTGCATTTGAATGAGATTCAAGCATGCTTGGGTATTCGTGTGATCTGAGTGGCTCAGTTTTGGAATACAACTGTCGTGTGGTGCACCGTGACCTCCAGGCACCCCGGAGTTTCTGAAAAAAAATTATCTGCGATTTTCACGAAACCACTTTTCTTCAACTTGATTTGGGCTAAAAATCCATCCCTAAAAATAAAAACTCTCTGAGTAGTGTGGAAATGCTGATCCTTACCCTACCTGGGGTGTCCACTGAGTATTCCACGAACTCTATCTGAAGTTCTCTGGGCATGGTATTTTGACATGTTCCCCAAACCAAAAGGAATGAGTGGGAAACAATCAAGGAATCAGATAGAAACACTTGTATTTGAATGAGTTTCAAGCATGCCTGGGTATTCGTGTGATCTGAGTGACTCTGTTTTGGAATACAACTGTCGTGTGGTGCACCGTGACCTCCAGGCACCCCGGAGTTTCTGAAAAAAAAATTATCTGCGATTTTCACGAAACCACTTTTCTTCAACTTGATTTGGGCTAAAAATCCATCCCTGAAAATAAAAATTCTCTGAGTAGTGTGGAAATGCTGATCCTTACCCTACCTGGGGTGTCCACTGAGTATTCCGCGAACTCTATCTGAAGTTCTCTGGGCATGGGATTTTGACATGTTCCCCAAACCAAAAGGAATGAGTGGGAAACAATCATGGAAACAGATAGAAGCACTTGCATTCGAATGAGTTTCAAGCATGCTTGGGTATTCGTGTGATCTGAGTGACTCAGTTTTGGAATACAACTGTCGCGTGGTGCACCCCGACCTCCAGGCACCCCGGAGTTTCTGAAAAAAAATTTTCTGCGATTTTCACGAAACCAGTTTTCTTCAACTTGATTTGGGCTAAAAATCCATCCCTGAAAATAAAAATTCTCTGAGTAGTGTGGAAATGCTGATCCTTACCCTACCTGGGGTGTCCACTGAGTATTCCGCGAACTCTATCTGAAGTTCTCTGGGCATGGGATTTTGACATGTTCCCCAAACCAAAAGGAATGAGTGGGAAACAATCATGGAAACAGATAGAAGCACTTGCATTTGAATGAGATTCAAGCATGCTTGGGTATTCGTGTGATCTGAGTGGCTCAGTTTTGGAATACAACTGTCGCGTGGTGCACCGCGACCTCCAGGCACCCCGGAGTTTCTGAAAAAAAATTTTCTGCGATTTTCACGAAACCACTTTTCTTCAACTTGATTTGGGCTAAAAATCCATCCCTGAAAATAAAAATTCTCTGAGTAGTGTGGAAATGCTGATCCTTACCCTACCTGGGAAGTCCACTGAGCATTTCCGCGAACTCTAGTTGAAGTTCTCTGGGCATGGGATTTTGAAATGTTCCCCAAACCAAAAGGAATGAGTGGGAAACAATCATGGAAACAGATAGATGCACTTGCATTTGAATGAGTTTCAAGCATGCCTGGGTATTCGTGTGATCTGAGTGACTCTGTTTTGGAATACAACTGTCGTGTGGTGCACCGTGACCTCCAGGCACCCCGGAGTTTCTGAAAAAAAAATTATCTGCGATTTTCACGAAACCACTTTTCTTCAACTTGATTTGGGCTAAAAATCCATCCCTGAAAATAAAAATTCTCTGAGTAGTGTGGAAATGCTGATCCTTACCCTACCTGGGGTGTCCACTGAGTATTCCGCGAACTCTATCTGAAGTTCTCTGGGCATGGGATTTTGACATGTTCCCCAAACCAAAAGGAATGAGTGGGAAACAATCATGGAAACAGATAGAAGCACTTGCATTCGAATGAGTTTCAAGCATGCTTGGGTATTCGTGTGATCTGAGTGACTCAGTTTTGGAATACAACTGTCGCGTGGTGCACCCCGACCTCCAGGCACCCCGGAGTTTCTGAAAAAAAATTTTCTGCGATTTTCACGAAACCAGTTTTCTTCAACTTGATTTGGGCTAAAAATCCATCCCTGAAAATAAAAATTCTCTGAGTAGTGTGGAAATGCTGATCCTTACCCTACCTGGGGTGTCCACTGAGTATTCCGCGAACTCTATCTGAAGTTCTCTGGGCATGGGATTTTGACATGTTCCCCAAACCAAAAGGAATGAGTGGGAAACAATCATGGAAACAGATAGAAGCACTTGCATTTGAATGAGATTCAAGCATGCTTGGGTATTCGTGTGATCTGAGTGGCTCAGTTTTGGAATACAACTGTCGCGTGGTGCACCGCGACCTCCAGGCACCCCGGAGTTTCTGAAAAAAAATTTTCTGCGATTTTCACGAAACCACTTTTCTTCAACTTGATTTGGGCTAAAAATCCATCCCTGAAAATAAAAATTCTCTGAGTAGTGTGGAAATGCTGATCCTTACCCTACCTGGGAAGTCCACTGAGCATTTCCGCGAACTCTAGTTGAAGTTCTCTGGGCATGGGATTTTGAAATGTTCCCCAAACCAAAAGGAATGAGTGGGAAACAATCATGGAAACAGATAGATGCACTTGCATTTGAATGAGTTTCAAGCATGCTTGGGTATTCGTGTGATCTGAGTGACTCAGTTTTGGAATACAACTGTCGCGTGGTGCACCGCGACCTCCAGGCACCCCGGAGTTTCTGAAAAAAAATTTTCTGCGATTTTCACGAAACCACTTTTCTTCAACTTGATTTGGGCTAAAAATCTATCCCTGAAAATAAAAATTCTATGAGTATTGTGGAAATGCTGATCCTTACCCTAGCTGGGGTGTCCACTGAACATTTCCGCGAACTCTATCTGAAGTTCTCTGGGCATGGTATTTTGCCATGTTCCCCAAACCAAAAGGAATGAGTGGGAAACAATCAAGGAAACAGATAGAAGCACTTGCATTTGAATGAGTTTCAAGCATGCTTGGGTATTCGTGTGATCTGAGTGACTCAGTTTTGGAATACAACTGTCGCGTGGTGCACCGCGACCTAGAGGCACCCCGGAGTTTCTGAAAAAAAAATTTCTGCGATTTTCACGAAACCACTTTTCTTCAACTTGATTTGGGCTAAAAATCCATCCCTAAAAATAAAAACTCTCTGAGTAGTGTGGAAATGCTGATCCTTACCCTACCTGGGGTGTCCACTGAGTATTCCACGAACTCTATCTGAAGTTCTCTGGGCATGGTATTTTGACATGTTCCCCAAACCAAAAGGAATGAGTGGGAAACAATCAAGGAATCAGATAGAAACACTTGTATTTGAATGAGTTTCAAGCATGCCTGGGTATTCGTGTGATCTGAGTGACTCTGTTTTGGAATACAACTGTTGTGTGGTGCACCGTGACCTCCAGGCACCCCGGAGTTTCTGAAAAAAAATTTTCTGCGATTTTCACGAAACCACTTTTCTTCAACTTGATTTGGGCTAAAAATCCATCCCTGAAAATAAAAATTCTCTGAGTAGTGTGGAAATGCTGATCCTTACCCTACCTGGGGTGTCCACTGAGTATTCCGCGAACTCTATCTGAAGTTCTCTGGGCATGGGATTTTGACATGTTCCCCAAACCAAAAGGAATGAGTGGGAAACAATCATGGAAACAGATAGAAGCACTTGCATTCGAATGAGTTTCAAGCATGCTTGGGTATTCGTGTGATCTGAGTGACTCAGTTTTGGAATACAACTGTCGCGTGGTGCACCCCGACCTCCAGGCACCCCGGAGTTTCTGAAAAAAAATTTTCTGCGATTTTCACGAAACCAGTTTTCTTCAACTTGATTTGGGCTAAAAATCCATCCCTGAAAATAAAAATTCTCTGAGTAGTGTGGAAATGCTGATCCTTACCCTACCTGGGGTGTCCACTGAGTATTCCGCGAACTCTATCTGAAGTTCTCTGGGCATGGGATTTTGACATGTTCCCCAAACCAAAAGGAATGAGTGGGAAACAATCATGGAAACAGATAGAAGCACTTGCATTCAAATGAGTTTCAAGCATGCTTGGGTATTCGTGTGATCTGAGTGACTCAGTTTTGGAATACAACTGTCGCGTGGTGCACCGCGACCTCCAGGCACCCCGGAGTTTCTGAAAAAAAATTTTCTGCGATTTTCACGAAACCACTTTTCTTCAACTTGATTTGGGCTAAAAATCCATCCCTGAAAAAAAAAATTCTCTGAGTAGTGTGGAAATGCTGATCCTTACCCTACCTGGGGTGTCCACTGAGCATTTCCGCGAACTCTATCTGAAGTTCTCTGGGCATGGGATTTTGACATATTCCCCAAACCAAAAGGAAAAAGTGGGAAACAATCAAGGAAACAGATAGAAGCACTTGCATTTGAATGAGTTTCAAGCATGCTTGGGTATTCATGTGATCTGAGTGACTCAGTTTTGGAATACAACTGTCGCGTGGTGCACCGCGACCTCCAGGCACCCCGGAGTTTCTGAAAAAAAATTTTCTGCGATTTTCACGAAACCACTTTTCTTCAACTTGATTTGGGCTAAAACTCCATCCCTGAAAATAAAAATTCTCTGAGTAGTGTGGAAATGCTGATCCTTACCCTACCTGGGGTGTCCACTGAGCATTTCCACGAACTCTATCTGAAGTTCTCTGGGCATGGGATTTTGACATGTTCCCCAAACCAAAAGGAATAAGTGGGAAACAATCAAGGAAACAGATAGAAACACTTGTATTTGAATGAGTTTCAAGCATGCTTGGGTATTCGTGTGATCTGAGTGACTCTGTTTTGGAATACAACTGTCGCGTGGTGCACCGTGACCTCCAGGCACCCCGGAGTTTCTGAAAAAAAATGTTCTGCGATTTTTACGAAACCACTTTTCTTCAACTTGATTTGGGCTAAAAATCCATCCCTGAAAATAAAAATTCTCTGAGTAGTGTGGAAATGCTGATCCTTACCCTACCTGGGGTGTCCACTGAGTATTCCGCGAACTCTATCTGAAGTTCTCTGGGAATGGGATTTTGAAATGTTCCCCAATCCAAAAGGAATAAGTGGGAAACAATCAAGGAAACAGATAGAAGCACTTGCATTTGAATGAGTTTCAAGCATGCTTGGGTATTCGTGTGATCTGAGTGACTCAGTTTTGGAATACAACTGTCGCGTGGTGCACCGCGACCTCCAGGCACCCCGGAGTTTCTGAAAAAAAAATTTCTGCGATTTTCACGAAACCACTTTTCTTCAACTTGATTTGGGCTAAAAATCCATCCCTGAAAATAAAAATTCTCTGAGTAGTGTGGAAATGCTGTTCCTTACCCTACCTGGGGTGACCACTGAGCATTTCCGCGAACTCTATCTGAAGTTCTCTGGGCATGGGATTTTGACATGTTCCCCAAACCAAAAGGAATAAGTGGGAAACAATCAAGGAAACAGATAGAAACACTTGTATTTGAATGAGTTTCAAGCATGCTTGGGTATTCGTGTGATCTGAGTGACTCAGTTTTGGAATACAACTGTCGCGTGGTGCACCGCGACCTCCAGGCACCCCGGAATTTCTGAAAAAAAATTTTCTGCGATTTTCACGAAACCACTTTTCTTCAACTTGATTTGGGCTAAAAATCCATCCCTAAAAATAAAAACTCTCTGAGTAGTGTGGAAATGCTGATCCTTACCCTACCTGGGGTGTCCACTGAGTATTCCACGAACTCTATCTGAAGTTCTCTGGGCATGGTATTTTGACATGTTCCCCAAACCAAAAGGAATGAGTGGGAAACAATCAAGGAATCAGATAGAAACACTTGTATTTGAATGAGTTTCAAGCATGCTTGGGTATTCGTGTGATCTGAGTGACTCTGTTTTGGAATACAACTGTCGTGTGGTGCACCGTGACCTCCAGGCACCCCGGAGTTTCTGAAAAAAAATGTTCTGCGATTTTTACGAAACCACTTTTCTTCAACTTGATTTGGGCTAAAAATCCATCCCTGAAAATAAAAATTCTCTGAGTAGTGTGGAAATGCTGATCCTTACCCTACCTGGGGTGTCCACTGAGTATTCCGCGAACTCTATCTGAAGTTCTCTGGGAATGGGATTTTGAAATGTTCCCCAATCCAAAAGGAATAAGTGGGAAACAATCAAGGAAACAGATAGAAGCACTTGCATTTGAATGAGTTTCAAGCATGCTTGGGTATTCGTGTGATCTGAGTGACTCAGTTTTGGAATACAACTGTCGCGTGGTGCACCGCGACCTCCAGGCACCCCGGAGTTTCTGAAAAAAAAAATTTCTGCGATTTTCACGAAACCACTTTTCTTCAACTTGATTTGGGCTAAAAATCCATCCCTGAAAATAAAAATTCTCTGAGTAGTGTGGAAATGCTGTTCCTTACCCTACCTGGGGTGACCACTGAGCATTTCCGCGAACTCTATCTGAAGTTCTCTGGGCATGGGATTTTGACATGTTCCCCAAACCAAAAGGAATAAGTGGGAAACAATCAAGGAAACAGATAGAAACACTTGTATTTGAATGAGTTTCAAGCATGCTTGGGTATTCGTGTGATCTGAGTGACTCAGTTTTGGAATACAACTGTCGCGTGGTGCACCCCGACCTCCAGGCACCCCGGAGTTTCTGAAAAAAAATTTTCTGCGATTTTCACGAAACCAGTTTTCTTCAACTTGATTTGGGCTAAAAATCCATCCCTGAAAAAAAAAATTCTCTGAGTAGTGTGGAAATGCTGATCCTTACCCTACCTGGGGTGTCCACTGAGCATTTCCGCGAACTCTATCTGAAGTTCTCTGGGCATGGGATTTTGACATGTTCCCCAAACCAAAAGGAATAAGTGGGAAACAATCAAGGAAACAGATAGAAGCACTTGCATTTGAATGAGTTTCAAGCATGCTTGGGTATTCGTGTGATCTGAGTGACTCAGTTTTGGAATACAACTGTCGCGTGGTGCACCGCGACCTCCAGGCACCCCGGAGTTTCTGAAAAAAAATTTTCTGCGATTTTCACGAAACCACTTTTCTTCAACTTGATTTGGGCTAAAACTCCATCCCTGAAAATAAAAATTCTCTGAGTAGTGTGGAAATGCTGATCCTTACCCTACCTGGGGTGTCCACTGAGCATTTCCGCGAACTCTATCTGAAGTTCTCTGGGCATGGGATTTTGACATGTTCCCCAAACCAAAAGGAATAAGTGGGAAACAATCAAGGAAACAGATAGAAACACTTGTATTTGAATGAGTTTCAAGCATGCTTGGGTATTCGTGTGATCTGAGTGACTCTGTTTTGGAATACAACTGTCGCGTGGTGCACCGTGACCTCCAGGCACCCCGGAGTTTCTGAAAAAAAATGTTCTGCGATTTTTACGAAACCACTTTTCTTCAACTTGATTTGGGCTAAAAATCCATCCCTGAAAATAAAAATTCTCTGAGTAGTGTGGAAATGCTGATCCTTACCCTACCTGGGGTGTCCACTGAGTATTCCGCGAACTCTATCTGAAGTTCTCTGGGAATGGGATTTTGAAATGTTCCCCAATCCAAAAGGAATAAGTGGGAAACAATCAAGGAAACAGATAGAAGCACTTGCATTTGAATGAGTTTCAAGCATGCTTGGGTATTCGTGTGATCTGAGTGACTCAGTTTTGGAATACAACTGTCGCGTGGTGCACCGCGACCTCCAGGCACCCCGGAGTTTCTGAAAAAAAAATTTCTGCGATTTTCACGAAACCACTTTTCTTCAACTTGATTTGGGCTAAAAATCCATCCCTGAAAATAAAAATTCTCTGAGTAGTGTGGAAATGCTGATCCTTACCCTACCTGGGGTGTCCACTGAGCATTTCCGCGAACTCTATCTGAAGTTCTCTGGGCATGGGATTTTGACATGTTCCCCATACCAAAAGGAATAAGTGGGAAACAATCAAGGAAACAGATAGAAACAATTGTATTTGAATGAGTTTCAAGCATGCTTGGGTATTCGTGTGATCTGAGTGACTCAGTTTTGGAATACAACTGTCGCGTGGTGCACCGCGACCTCCAGGCACCCCGGAATTTCTGAAAAAAAATTTTCTGCGATTTTCACGAAACCACTTTTCTTCAACTTGATTTGGGCTAAAAATCCATCCCTGAAAATAAAAATTCTCTGAGTAGTGTGGAAATGCTGATCCTTACCCTACCTGGGGTGTCCACTGAGCATTTCCGCGAACTCTATCTGAAGTTCTCTGGGCATGGGATTTTGACATGTTCCCCAAACCAAAAGGAATAAGTGGGAAACAATCAAGGAAACAGATAGAAACACTTGCATTTGAATGAGTTTCAAGCATGCTTGGGTATTCGTGTGATCTGAGTGACTCTGTTTTGGAATACAACTGTCGCGTGGTGCACCGTGACCTCCAGGCACCCCGGAGTTTCTGAAAAAAAAATGTTCTGCGATTTTCACGAAACCACTTTCCTTCAACTTGATTTGGGCTAAAAATCCATCCCTAAAAATAAAAACTCTCTGAGTAGTGTGGAAATGCTGATCCTTACCCTACCTGGGGTGTCCACTGAGTATTCCACGAACTCTATCTGAAGTTCTCTGGGCATGGTATTTTGACATGTTCCCCAAACCAAAAGGAATGAGTGGGAAACAATCAAGGAATCAGATAGAAACACTTGTATTTGAATGAGTTTCAAGCATGCTTGGGTATTCGTGTGATCTGAGTGACTCTGTTTTGGAATACAACTGTCGTGTGGTGCACCGTGACCTCCAGGCACCCCGGAGTTTCTGAAAAAAAATTTTCTGCGATTTTCACGAAACCACTTTTCTTCAACTTGATTTGGGCTAAAAATCCATCCCTGAAAATAAAAATTCTCTGAGTAGTGTGGAAATGCTTATCCTTACCCTACCTGGGGTGTCCACTGAGTATTCCGCGAACTCTATCTGAAGTTCTCTGGGCATGGGATTTTGACATGTTCCCCAAACCAAAAGGAATGAGTGGGAAACAATCATGGAAACAGATAGAAGCACTTGCATTCGAATGAGTTTCAAGCATGCTTGGGTATTCGTGTGATCTGAGTGACTCAGTTTTGGAATACAACTGTCGCGTGGTGCACCCCGACCTCCAGGCACCCCGGAGTTTCTGAAAAAAAATTTTCTGCGATTTTCACGAAACCAGTTTTCTTCAACTTGATTTGGGCTAAAAATCCATCCCTGAAAAAAAAAATTCTCTGAGTAGTGTGGAAATGCTGATCCTTACCCTACCTGGGGTGTCCACTGAGCATTTCCGCGAACTCTATCTGAAGTTCTCTGGGCATGGGATTTTGACATGTTCCCCAAACCAAAAGGAATAAGTGGGAAACAATCAAGGAAACAGATAGAAGCACTTGCATTTGAATGAGTTTCAAGCATGCTTGGGTATTCATGTGATCTGAGTGACTCAGTTTTGGAATACAACTGTCGCGTGGTGCACCGCGACCTCCAGGCACCCCGGAGTTTCTGAAAAAAAATTTTCTGCGATTTTCACGAAACCACTTTTCTTCAACTTGATTTGGGCTAAAACTCCATCCCTGAAAATAAAAATTCTCTGAGTAGTGTGGAAATGCTGATCCTTACCCTACCTGGGGTGTCCACTGAGCATTTCCGCGAACTCTATCTGAAGTTCTCTGGGCATGGGATTTTGACATGTTCCCCAAACCAAAAGGAATAAGTGGGAAACAATCAAGGAAACAGATAGAAACACTTGTATTTGAATGAGTTTCAAGCATGCTTGGGTATTCGTGTGATCTGAGTGACTCTGTTTTGGAATACAACTGTCGCGTGGTGCACCGTGACCTCAGGGCACCCCGGAGTTTCTGAAAAAAAAATGTTCTGCGATTTTCACGAAACCACTTTCCTTCAACTTGATTTGGGCAAAAAATCCATCCCTGAAAATAAAAATTCTCTGAGTAGTGTGGAAATGCTGATCCTTACCCTACCTGGGGTGTCCACTGAGTATTCTGCGAACTCTATCTGTTGTTCTCTGGGCATGGGATTTTGAAATGTTCCCCAAACCAAAAGGAATAAGTGGGAAACAATCAAGGAAACAGATAGAAGCACTTGCATTTGAATGAGTTTCAAGCATGCTTGGGTATTCGTGTGATCTGAGTGACTCAGTTTTGGAATACAACTGTCGCGTGGTGCACCGCGACCTCCAGGCACCCCGGAAATTCTGAAAAAAAATTTTCTGCGATTTTCACGAAACCACTTTTCTTCAACTTGATTTGGGCTAAAAATCCATCCCTGAAAAAAAAAATTCTCTGAGTAGTGTGGAAATGCTGATCCTTACCCTACCTGGGGTGTCCACTGAGCATTTCCGCGAACTCTATCTGAAGTTCTCTGGGCATGGGATTTTGACATGTTCCCCAAACCAAAAGGAATAAGTGGGAAACAATCAAGGAAACAGATAGAAACACTTGTATTTGAATGAGTTTCAAGCATGCTTGGGTATTCGTGTGATCTGAGTGACTCTGTTTTGGAATACAACTGTCGCGTGGTGCACCGTGACCTCCAGGCACCCCGGAGTTTCTGAAAAAAAAATGTTCTGCGATTTTCACGAAACCACTTTCCTTCAACTTGATTTGGGCAAAAAATCCATCCCTGAAAATAAAAATTCTCTGAGTAGTGTGGAAATGCTGATCCTTACCCTACCTGGGGTGTCCACTGAGTATTCTGCGAACTCTATCTGAAGTTCTCTGGGCATGGGATTTTGAAATGTTCCCCAAACCAAAAGGAATGAGTGGGAAACAATCATGGAAACAGATAGAAGCACTTGCATTTGAATGAGTTTCAAGCATGCTTGGGTATTCGTGTGATCTGAGTGACTCAGTTCTGGAATACAAATGTCGCGTGGTGCACCGCGACCTCCAGGCATCCCGGAGTTTCTGAAAAAAAATTTTCTGCGATTTTCACGAAACCACTTTCCTTCAACTTGATTTGGGCAAAAAATCCATCCCTAAAAATAAAAATTTTCTGAGTAGTGTGGAAATGCTGATCCTTACCCTACCTGGGGTGTCCACTGAGTATTCCGCAAACTCTATCTGACGTTCTCTGGGCATGGGATTTTGACATGTTCACCAAACCAAAAGGAATGAGTGGGAAACAATCATGGAAACAGATAGAAGCACTTGCATTTGAATGAGATTCAAGCATGCTTGGGTATTCGTGTGATCTGAGTGGCTCAGTTTTGGAATACAACTGTCGCGTGGTGCACCGCGACCTCCAGGCAACCCGGAGTTTCTGAAAAAAAATTTTCTGCGATTTTCACGAAACCACTTTTCTTCAACTTGATTTGGGCTAAAAATCCATCCCTGAAAATAAAAATTCTCTGAGTAGTGTGGAAATGCTGATCCTTACCCTACCTGGGAAGTCCACTGAGCATTTCCGCGAACTCTAGTTGAAGTTCTCTGGGCATGGGATTTTGAAATGTTCCCCAAACCAAAAGGAATGAGTGGGAAACAATCATGGAAACAGATAGAAGCACTTGCATTTGAATGAGTTTCAAGCATGCTTGGGTATTCGTGTGATCTGAGTGACTCAGTTTTGGAATACAACTGTCGCGTGGTGCACCGCGACCTCCAGGCACCCCGGAGTTTCTGAAAAAAAATTTTCTGCGATTTTCACGAAACCACTTTTCTTCAACTTGATTTGGGCAAAAAATCTATCCCTGAAAATAAAAATTCTATGAGTATTGTGGAAATGCTGATCCTTACCCTAGCTGGGGTGTCCACTGAACATTTCCGCGAACTCTATCTGAAGTTCTCTGGGCATGGTATTTTGCCATGTTCCCCAAACCAAAAGGAATGAGTGGGAAACAATCAAGGAAACAGATAGAAGCACTTGCATTTGAATGAGTTTCAAGCATGCTTGGGTATTCGTGTGATCTGAGTGACTCAGTTTTGGAATACAAATGTCGCGTGGTGCACCGCGACCTCCAGGCACCCCGGAGTTTCTGAAAAAAAATTTTCTGCGATTTTCACGAAACCACTTTTCTTCAACTTGATTTGGGCTAAAAATCCATCCCTAAAAATAAAAACTCTCTGAGTAGTGTGGAAATGCTGATCCTTACCCAACCTGGGGTGTCCACTGAGCATTTCCGCGAACTCTATCTGAAGTTCTCTGGGCATGGTATTTTGACATGTTCCCCAAACCAAAAGGAATGAGTGGGAAACAATCATGGAAACAGATAGAAGCACTTGCATTCGAATGAGTTTCAAGCATGCTTGGGTATTCGTGTGATCTGAGTGACTCAGTTTTGGAATACAACTGTCGCGTGGTGCACCCCGACCTCCAGGCACCCCGGAGTTTCTGAAAAAAAATTTTCTGCGATTTTCACGAAACCAGTTTTCTTCAACTTGATTTGGGCTAAAAATCCATCCCTGAAAAAAAAAATTCTCTGAGTAGTGTGGAAATGCTGATCCTTACCCTACCTGGGGTGTCCACTGAGCATTTCCGCGAACTCTATCTGAAGTTCTCTGGGCATGGGATTTTGACATGTTCCCCAAACCAAAAGGAATAAGTGGGAAACAATCAAGGAAACAGATAGAAGCACTTGCATTTGAATGAGTTTCAAGCATGCTTGGGTATTCATGTGATCTGAGTGACTCAGTTTTGGAATACAACTGTCGCGTGGTGCACCGCGACCTCCAGGCACCCCGGAGTTTCTGAAAAAAAATTTTCTGCGATTTTCACGAAACCACTTTTCTTCAACTTGATTTGGGCTAAAACTCCATCCCTGAAAATAAAAATTCTCTGAGTAGTGTGGAAATGCTGATCCTTACCCTACCTGGGGTGTCCACTGAGCATTTCCGCGAACTCTATCTGAAGTTCTCTGGGCATGGGATTTTGACATGTTCCCCAAACCAAAAGGAATAAGTGGGAAACAATCAAGGAAACAGATAGAAACACTTGTATTTGAATGAGTTTCAAGCATGCTTGGGTATTCGTGTGATCTGAGTGACTCTGTTTTGGAATACAACTGTCGCGTGGTGCACCGTGACCTCCAGGCACCCCGGAGTTTCTGAAAAAAAAATGTTCTGCGATTTTCACGAAACCACTTTCCTTCAACTTGATTTGGGCAAAAAATCCATCCCTGAAAATAAAAATTCTCTGAGTAGTGTGGAAATGCTGATCCTTACCCTACCTGGGGTGTCCACTGAGTATTCTGCGAACTCTATCTATTGTTCTCTGGGCATGGGATTTTGAAATGTTCCCCAAACCAAAAGGAATAAGTGGGAAACAATCAAGGAAACAGATAGAAGCACTTGCATTTGAATGAGTTTCAAGCATGCTTGGGTATTCGTGTGATCTGAGTGACTCAGTTTTGGAATACAACTGTCGCGTGGTGCACCGCGACCTCCAGGCACCCCGGAATTTCTGAAAAAAAATTTTCTGCGATTTTCACGAAACCACTTTTCTTCAACTTGATTTGGGCTAAAAATCCATCCCTGAAAATAAAAATTCTCTGAGTAGTGTGGAAATGCTGATCCTTACCCTACCTGGGGTGTCCACTGAGCATTTCCGCGAACTCTATCTGAAGTTCTCTGGGCATGGGATTTTGAGATGTTCCCCAAACCAAAAGGAATAAGTGGGAAACAATCAAGGAAACAGATAGAAACACTTGTATTTGAATGAGTTTCAAGCATGCTTGGGTATTCGTGTGATCTGAGTGACTCTGTTTTGGAATACAACTGTCGCGTGGTGCACCGTGACCTCCAGGCACCCCGGAGTTTCTGAAAAAAAAATGTTCTGCGATTTTCACGAAACCACTTTCCTTCAACTTGATTTGGGCAAAAAATCCATCCCTGAAAATAAAAATTCTCTGAGTAGTGTGGAAATGCTGATCCTTACCCTACCTGGGGTGTCCACTGAGTATTCTGCGAACTATCTGAAGTTCTCTGGGCATGGGATTTTGAAATGTTCCCCAAACCAAAAGGAATGAGTGGGAAACAATCATGGAAACAGATAGAAGCACTTGCATTTGAATGAGTTTCAAGCATGCTTGGGTATTCGTGTGATCTGAGTGACTCAGTTTTGGAATACAAATGTCGCGTGGTGCACCGCGACCTCCAGGCATCCCGGAGTTTCTGAAAAAAAATTTTCTGCGATTTTCACGAAACCACTTTCCTTCAACTTGATTTGGGCAAAAAATCCATCCCTAAAAATAAAAATTTTCTGAGTAGTGTGGAAATGCTGATCCTTACCCTACCTGGGGTGTCCACTGAGTATTCCGCAAACTCTATCTGACGTTCTCTGGGCATGGGATTTTGACATGTTCACCAAACCAAAAGGAATGAGTGGGAAACAATCATGGAAACAGATAGAAGCACTTGCATTTGAATGAGATTCAAGCATGCTTGGGTATTCGTGTGATCTGAGTGGCTCAGTTTTGGAATACAACTGTCGCGTGGTGCACCGCGACCTCCAGGCAACCCGGAGTTTCTGAAAAAAAATTTTCTGCGATTTTCACGAAACCACTTTTCTTCAACTTGATTTGGGCTAAAAATCCATCCCTGAAAATAAAAATTCTCTGAGTAGTGTGGAAATGCTGATCCTTACCCTACCTGGGGTGTCCACTGAGTATTCTGCGAACTCTATCTGTTGTTCTCTGGGCATGGGATTTTGAAATGTTCCCCAAACCAAAAGGAATAAGTGGGAAACAATCAAGGAAACAGATAGAAGCACTTGCATTTGAATGAGTTTCAAGCATGCTTGGGTATTCGTGTGATCTGAGTGACTCAGTTTTGGAATACAACTGTCGCGTGGTGCACCGCGACCTCCAGGCACCCCGGAATTTCTGAAAAAAAATTTTCTGCGATTTTCACGAAACCACTTTTCTTCAACTTGATTTGGGCTAAAAATCCATCCCTGAAAATAAAAATTCTCTGAGTAGTGTGGAAATGCTGATCCTTACCCTACCTGGGGTGTCCACTGAGCATTTCCGCGAACTCTATCTGAAGTTCTCTGGGCATGGGATTTTGACATGTTCCCCAAACCAAAAGGAATAAGTGGGAAACAATCAAGGAAACAGATAGAAACACTTGTATTTGAATGAGTTTCAAGCATGCTTGGGTATTCGTGTGATCTGAGTGACTCTGTTTTGGAATACAACTGTCGCGTGGTGCACCGTGACCTCCAGGCACCCCGGAGTTTCTGAAAAAAAAATGTTCTGCGATTTTCACGAAACCACTTTCCTTCAACTTGATTTGGGCAAAAAATCCATCCCTGAAAGTAAAAATTCTCTGAGTAGTGTGGAAATGCTGATCCTTACCCTACCTGGGGTGTCCACTGAGTATTCTGCGAACTCTATCTGAAGTTCTCTGGGCATGGGATTTTGAAATGTTCCCCAAACCAAAAGGAATGAGTGGGAAACAATCATGGAAACAGATAGAAGCACTTGCATTTGAATGAGTTTCAAGCATGCTTGGGTATTCGTGTGATCTGAGTGACTCAGTTTTGTAATACAAATGTCGCGTGGTGCACCGCAACCTCCAGGCATCCCGGAGTTTCTGAAAAAAAATTTTCTGCGATTTTCACGAAACCACTTTCCTTCAACTTGATTTGGGCAAAAAATCCATCCCTAAAAATAAAAATTTTCTGAGTAGTGTGGAAATGCTGATCCTTACCCTACCTGGGGTGTCCACTGAGTATTCCGCAAACTCTATCTGACGTTCTCTGGGCATGGGATTTTGACATGTTCACCAAACCAAAAGGAATGAGTGGGAAACAATCATGGAAACAGATAGAAGCACTTGCATTTGAATGAGATTCAAGCATGCTTGGGTATTCGTGTGATCTGAGTGGCTCAGTTTTGGAATACAACTGTCGCGTGGTGCACCGCGACCTCCAGGCATCCCGGAGTTTCTGAAAAAAAATTTTCTGCGATTTTCACGAAACCACTTTCCTTCAACTTGATTTGGGCAAAAAATCCATCCCTAAAAATAAAAATTTTCTGAGTAGTGTGGAAATGCTGATCCTTACCCTACCTGGGGTGTCCACTGAGTATTCCGCAAACTCTATCTGACGTTCTCTGGGCATGGGATTTTGACATGTTCACCAAACCAAAAGGAATGAGTGGGAAACAATCATGGAAACAGATAGAAGCACTTGCATTTGAATGAGTTTCAAGCATGCTTGGGTATTCGTGTGATCTGAGTGACTCAGTTTTGGAATACAACTGTCGCGTGGTGCACCGCGACCTCCAGGCACCCCGGAGTTTCTGAAAAAAAATTTTCTGCGATTTTCACGAAACCACTTTTCTTCAACTTGATTTGGGCAAAAAATCTATCCCTGAAAATAAAAATTCTATGAGTATTGTGGAAATGCTGATACTTACCCTAGCTGGGGTGTCCACTGAACATTTCCGCGAACTCTATCTGAAGTTCTCTGGGCATGGTATTTTGCCATGTTCCCCAAACCAAAAGGAATGAGTGGGAAACAATCAAGGAAACAGATAGAAGCACTTGCATTTGAATGAGTTTCAAGCATGCTTGGGTATTCGTGTGATCTGAGTGACTCAGTTTTGGAATACAAATGTCGCGTGGTGCACCGCGACCTCCAGGCACCCCGGAGTTTCTGAAAAAAAATTTTCTGCGATTTTCACGAAACCACTTTTCTTCAACTTGATTTGGGCTAAAAATCCATCCCTAAAAATAAAAACTCTCTGAGTAGTGTGGAAATGCTGATCCTTACCCAACCTGGGGTGTCCACTGAGCATTTCCGCGAACTCTATCTGAAGTTCTCTGGGCATGGTATTTTGACATGTTCACCAAACCAAAAGGAATGAGTGGGAAACAATCATGGAAAGAGATAGAAGCACTTGCATTTGAATGAGATTCAAGCATGCTTGGGTATTCGTGTGATCTGAGTGACTCAGTTTTGGAATACAACTGTCGCGTGGTGCACCGCGACCTACAGGCACCCCGGAGTTTCTGAAAAAAAAATTTCTGCGATTTTCACGAAACCACTTTTCTTCAACTTGATTTGGGCTAAAAATCCATCCCTAAGAATAAAAACTCTCTGAGTAGTGTGGAAATGCTGATCCTTACCCTACCTGGGGTGTCCACTGAGTATTCCACGAACTCTATCTGAAGTTCTCTGGGCATGGTATTTTGACATGTTCCCCAAACCAAAAGGAATGAGTGGGAAACAATCAAGGAATCAGATAGAAACACTTGTATTTGAATGAGTTTCAAGCATGCTTGGGTATTCGTGTGATCTGAGTGACTCTGTTTTGGAATACAACTGTCGTGTGGTGCACCGTGACCTCCAGGCACCCCGGAGTTTCTGAAAAAAAATTTTCTGCGATTTTCACGAAACCACTTTTCTTCAACTTGATTTGGGCTAAAAATCCATCCCTGAAAATAAAAATTCTCTGAGTAGTGTGGAAATGCTGATCCTTACCCTACCTGGGGTGTCCACTGAGTATTCCGCGAACTCTATCTGAAGTTCTCTGGGCATGGGATTTTGACATGTTCCCCAAACCAAAAGGAATGAGTGGGAAACAATCATGGAAACAGATAGAAGCACTTGCATTCGAATGAGTTTCAAGCATGCTTGGGTATTCGTGTGATCTGAGTGACTCAGTTTTGGAATACAACTGTCGCGTGGTGCACCCCGACCTCCAGGCATCCCGGAGTTTCTGAAAAAAAATTTTCTGCGATTTTCACGAAACCAGTTTTCTTCAACTTGATTTGGGCTAAAAATCCATCCCTGAAAATAAAAATTCTCTGAGTAGTGTGGAAATGCTGATCCTTACCCTACCTGGGGTGTCCACTGAGTATTCCGCGAACTCTATCTGAAGTTCTCTGGGCATGGGATTTTGACATGTTCCCCAAACCAAAAGGAATGAGTGGGAAACAATCATGGAAACAGATAGAAGCACTTGCATTCGAATGAGTTTCAAGCATGCTTGGGTATTCGTGTGATCTGAGTGACTCAGTTTTGGAATACAACTGTCGCGTGGTGCACCGCGACCTCCAGGCACCCCGGAGTTTCTGAAAAAAAATTTTCTGCGATTTTCACGAAACCACTTTTCTTCAACTTGATTTGGGCTAAAAATCCATCCCTAAAAATAAAAACTCTCTGAGTAGTGTGGAAATGCTGATCCTTACCCAACCTGGGGTGTCCACTGAGCATTTCCGCGAACTCTATCTGAAGTTCTCTGGGCATGGTATTTTGACATGTTCACCAAACCAAAAGGAATGAGTGGGAAACAATCATGGAAACAGATAGAAGCACTTGCATTTGAATGAGATTCAAGCATGCTTGGGTATTCGTGTGATCTGAGTGACTCAGTTTTGGAATACAACTGTCGCGTGGTGCACCGCGACCTCCAGGCACCCCGGAGTTTCTGAAAAAAAAATTTCTGCGATTTTCACGAAACCACTTTTCTTCAACTTGATTTGGGCTAAAAATCCATCCCTGAAAATAAAAATTCTCTGAGTAGTGTGGAAATGCTGATCCTTACCCTACCTGGGGTGTCCACTGAGCATTTCCGCGAACTCTATCTGAAGTTCTCTGGGCATGGGATTTTGACATGTTCACCAAACCAAAAGGAATGAGTGGGAAACAATCATGGAAACAGATAGAAGCACTTGCATTTGAATGAGTTTCAAGCATGCTTGGGTATTCGTGTGATCTGAGTGACTCAGTTTTGGAATACAAATGTCGCGTGGTGCACCGCGACCTCCAGGCACCCCGGAGTTTCTGAAAAAAAATTTTCTGCGATTTTCACGAAACCACTTTTCTTCAACTTGATTTGGGCTAAAAATCCATCCCTAAAAATAAAAACTCTCTGAGTAGTGTGGAAATGCTGATCCTTACCCAACCTGGGGTGTCCACTGAGCATTTCCGCGAACTCTATCTGAAGTTCTCTGGGCATGGTATTTTGACATGTTCACCAAACCAAAAGGAATGAGTGGGAAACAATCATGGAAACAGATAGAAGCACTTGCATTTGAATGAGATTCAAGCATGCTTGGGTATTCGTGTGATCTGAGTGACTCAGTTTTGGAATACAACTGTCGCGTGGTGCACCGCGACCTACAGGCACCCCGGAGTTTCTGAAAAAAAAATTTCTGCGATTTTC
Organism: Lepisosteus oculatus; assembly: GCF_040954835.1. Lineage (NCBI taxonomy): Eukaryota > Metazoa > Chordata > Actinopteri > Semionotiformes > Lepisosteidae > Lepisosteus > Lepisosteus oculatus. Next base: position 11,453,663 of record NC_090699.1, on the reverse strand, counting down.
ACGAAACCACTTTTCTTCAACTTGATTTGGGCTAAAAATCCATCCCTAAGAATAAAAACTCTCTGAGTAGTGTGGAAATGCTGATCCTTACCCTACCTGGGGTGTTCACTGAGTATTCCACGAACTCTATCTGAAGTTCTCTGGGCATGGTATTTTGACATGTTCCCCAAACCAAAAGGAATGAGTGGGAAACAATCAAGGAATCAGATAGAAACACTTGTATTTGAATGAGTTTCAAGCATGCTTGGGTATTCGTGTGATCTGAGTGACTCTGTTTTGGAATACAACTGTCGTGTGGTGCACCGTGACCTCCAGGCACCCCGGAGTTTCTGAAAAAAAATTTTCTGCGATTTTCACGAAACCACTTTTCTTCAACTTGATTTGGGCTAAAAATCCATCCCTGAAAATAAAAATTCTCTGAGTAGTGTGGAAATGCTGATCCTTGCCCTACCTGGGGTGTCCACTGAGTATTCCGCGAACTCTATCTGAAGTTCTCTGGGCATGGGATTTTGACATGTTCACCAAACCAAAAGGAATGAGTGGGAAACAATCATGGAAACAGATAGAAGCACTTGCATTCGAATGAGTTTCAAGCATGCTTGGGTATTCGTGTGATCTGAGTGACTCAGTTTTGGAATACAACTGTCGCGTGGTGCACCCCGACCTCCAGGCATCCCGGAGTTTCTGAAAAAAAATTTTCTGCGATTTTCACGAAACCAGTTTTCTTCAACTTGATTTGGGCTAAAAATCCATCCCTGAAAATAAAAATTCTCTGAGTAGTGTGGAAATGCTGATCCTTACCCTACCTGGGGTGTCCACTGAGTATTCCGCGAACTCTATCTGAAGTTCTCTGGGCATGGGATTTTGACATGTTCCCCAAACCAAAAGGAATGAGTGGGAAACAATCATGGAAACAGATAGAAGCACTTGCATTCGAATGAGTTTCAAGCATGCTTGGGTATTCGTGTGATCTGAGTGACTCAGTTTTGGAATACAACTGTCGCGTGGTGCACCGCGACCTCCAGGCACCCCGGAGTTTCTGAAAAAAAATTTTCTGCGATTTTCACGAAACCACTTTTCTTCAACTTGATTTGGGCTAAAAATCCATCCCTGAAAAAAAAAATTCTCTGAGTAGTGTGGAAATGCTGATCCTTACCCTACCTGGGGTGTCCACTGAGCATTTCCGCGAACTCTATCTGAAGTTCTCTGGGCATGGGATTTTGACATGTTCCCCAAACCAAAAGGAATAAGTGGGAAACAATCAAGGAAACAGATAGAAGCACTTGCATCTGAATGAGTTTCAAGCATGCTTGGGTATTCGTGTGATCTGAGTGACTCAGTTTTGGAATACAAATGTCGCGTGGTGCACCGCGACCTCCAGGCACCCCGGAGTTTCTGAAAAAAAATTTTCTGCGATTTTCACGAAACCACTTTTCTTCAACTTGATTTGGGCTAAAAATCCATCCCTAAAAATAAAAACTCTCTGAGTAGTGTGGAAATGCTGATCCTTACCCAACCTGGGGTGTCCACTGAGCATTTCCGCGAACTCTATCTGAAGTTCTCTGGGCATGGTATTTTGACATGTTCACCAAACCAAAAGGAATGAGTGGGAAACAATCATGGAAACAGATAGAAGCACTTGCATTTGAATGAGATTCAAGCATGCTTGGGTATTCGTGTGATCTGAGTGACTCAGTTTTGGAATACAACTGTCGCGTGGTGCACCGCGACCTCCAGGCACCCCGGAGTTTCTGAAAAAAAAATTTCTGCGATTTTCACGAAACCACTTTTCTTCAACTTGATTTGGGCTAAAAATCCATCCCTGAAAATAAAAATTCTCTGAGTAGTGTGGAAATGCTGATCCTTACCCTACCTGGGGTGTCCACTGAGCATTTCCGCGAACTCTATCTGAAGTTCTCTGGGCATGGGATTTTGACATGTTCACCAAACCAAAAGGAATGAGTGGGAAACAATCATGGAAACAGATAGAAGCACTTGCATTTGAATGAGTTTCAAGCATGCTTGGATATTCGTGTGATCTGAGTGACTCAGTTTTGGAATACAAATGTCGCGTGGTGCACCGCGACCTCCAGGCACCCCGGAGTTTCTGAAAAAAAAATTTCTGCGATTTTCACGAAACCACTTTTCTTCAACTTGATTTGGGCTAAAAATCCATCCCTGAAAATAAAAATTCTCTGAGTAGTGTGGAAATGCTGATCCTTACCCTACCTGGGGTGTCCACTGAGTATTCCGCGAACTCTATCTGAAGTTCTCTGGGCATGGGATTTTGACATGTTCCCCAACCAAGAGGAATGAGTGGGAAAAAATCATGGAATCAGATAGAAGCACTTGCCTTTGAATGAGATTCAAGCATGCTGGGGTATTCGTGTGATCTGAGTGACTCAGTTTTGGAATACAACTGTCGCGTGGTGCACCGCGACCTCCAGGCACCCCGGAGTTTCTGAAAAAAAATTTTCTGCGATTTTCACGAAACCACTTTTCTTCAACTTGATTTGGGCTAAAAATCCATCCCTAAAAATAAAAACTCTCTGAGTAGTGTGGAAATGCTGATCCTTACCCAACCTGGGGTGTCCACTGAGTATTCCACAAACTCTATCTGAAGTTCTCTGGGCATGGTATTTTGACATGTTCCCCAAACCAAAAGGAATGAGTGGGAAACAATCAAGGAATCAGATAGAAATACTTGTATTTGAATGAGTTTCAAGCATGCTTTGGTATTCGTGTGATGTGAGTGACTCAGTTTTGGAATACAACTGTCGCGTGGTGCACCGCGAACTCCAGGCACCCCGGAGTTTCTGAAAAAAAATTTTCTGCGATTTTCATGAAACCACTTTTCTTCAACTTGATTTGGGCTAAAAATCCATCCCTAAAAATAAAATCTCTCTGAGGAGTGTGGAAATGCTGATCCTTACCCTACCTGGGGTGTCCACTGAGTATTCCGCAAACTCTATCTGAAGTTCTCTGGGCATGGTATTTTGACATGTTCACCAAACCAAAAGGAATGAGTGGGAAACAATCATGGAAACAGATAGAAGCACTTGCATTTGAATGAGATTCAAGCATGCTTGGGTATTCGTGTGATCTGAGTGACTCAGTTTTGGAATACAACTGTCGCGTGGTGCACCGCGACCTACAGGCACCCCGGAGTTTCTGAAAAAAAAAAATTCTGCGATTTTCACGAAACCACTTTTCTTCAACTTGATTTGGGCTAAAAATCCATCCCTAAAAATAAAAACTCTCTGAGTAGCGTGGAAATGCTGATCCTTACCCAACCTGGGGTGTCCACTGAGCATTTCCGCGAACTCTATCTGAAGTTCTCTGGGCATGGTATTTTGACATGTTCCCCAAACCAAAAGGAATGAGTGGGAAACAATCAAGGAATCAGATAGAAACACTTGTATTTGAATGAGTTTCAAGCATGCTTGGGTATTCGTGTGATCTGAGTGACTCAGTTTTGGAATACAACTGTCGCGTGGTGCACCGCGACCTCCAGGCACCCCGGAGTTTCTGAAAAAAAAATTTCTGCGATTTTCACGAAACCACTTTTCTTCAACTTGATTTGGGCTAAAAATCCATCCCTGAAAATAAAAATTCTCTGAGTAGTGTGGAAATGCTGATCCTTACCCTACCTGGGGTGTCCACTGAGCATTTCCGCGAACTCTATCTGAAGTTCTCTGGGCATGGGATTTTGACATGTTCACCAAACCAAAAGGAATGAGTGGGAAACAATCATGGAAACAGATAGAAGCACTTGCATTTGAATGAGTTTCAAGCATGCTTGGGTATTCGTGTGATCTGAGTGACTCAGTTTTGGAATACAAATGTCGCGTGGTGCACCGCGACCTCCAGGCACCCCGGAGTTTCTGAAAAAAAGATTTCTGCGATTTTCACGAAACCACTTTTCTTCAACTTGATTTGGGCTAAAAATCCATCCCTGAAAATAAAAATTCTCTGAGTAGTGTGGAAATGCTGATCCTTACCCTACCTGGGGTGTCCACTGAGTATTCCGCGAACTCTATCTGAAGTTCTCTGGGCATGGGATTTTGACATGTTCCCCAACCAAAAGGAATGAGTGGGAAACAATCATGGAAACAGATAGAAGCACTTGCCTTTGAATGAGATTCAAGCATGCTGGGGTATTCGTGTGATCTGAGTGACTCAGTTTTGGAATACAACTGTCGCGTGGTGCACCGCGACCTCCAGGCACCCCGGAGTTTCTGAAAATAAATTTTCTGCGATTTTCACGAAACCACTTTTCTTCAACTTGATTTGGGCTAAAAATCCATCCCTAAAAATAAAAACTCTCTGAGTAGTGTGGAAATGCTGATCCTTACCCAACCTGGGGTGTCCACTGAGTATTCCACAAACTCTATCTGAAGTTCTCTGGGCATGGTATTTTGACATGTTCCCCAAACCAAAAGGAATGAGTGGGAAACAATCAAGGAATCAGATAGAAACACTTGTATTTGAATGAGTTTCAAGCATGCTTTGGTATTCGTGTGATGTGAGTGACTCAGTTTTGGAATACAACTGTCGCGTGGTGCACCGCGAACTCCAGGCACCCCGGAGTTTCTGAAAAAAAATTTTCTGCGATTTTCATGAAACCACTTTTCTTCAACTTGATTTGGGCTAAAAATCCATCCCTAAAAATAAAATCTCTCTGAGGAGTGTGGAAATGCTGATCCTTACCCTACCTGGGGTGTCCACTGAGCATTTCCACGAACTCTATCTGAAGTTCTCTGGGCATGGTATTTTGACATGTTCACCAAACCAAAAGGAATGAGTGGGAAACAATCATGGAAACAGATAGAAGCACTTGCATTCGAATGAGTTTCAAGCATGCTTGGGTATTCGTGTGATCTGAGTGACTCAGTTTTGGAATACAACTGTCGCGTGGTGCACCGCGACCTCCAGGCACCCCGGAGTTTCTGAAAAAAAATTTTCTGCGATTTTCACGAAACCACTTTTCTTCAACTTGATTTGGGCTAAAAATCCATCCCTGAAAATAAAAATTCTCTGAGTAGTGTGGAAATGCTGATCCTTACCCTAACTGGGGTGTCCACTGAGCATTTCCGCGAACTCTATCTGAAGTTCTCTGGGCATGGGATTTTGACATGTTCCCCAAACCAAAAGGAATAAGTGGGAAACAATCAAGGAAACAGATAGAAGCACTTGCATTTGAATGAGTTTCAAGCATGCTTGGGTATTCGTGTGATCTGAGTGACTCAGTTTTGGAATACAACTGTCGCGTGGTGCACCGCGACCTCCAGGCACCCCGGAGTTTCTGAAAAAAAAATTTCTGCGATTTTCACGAAACCACTTTTCTTCAACTTGATTTGGGCTAAAAATCCATCCCTGAAAATAAAAATTCTCTGAGTAGTGTGGAAATGCTGATCCTTACCCTACCTGGGGTGTCCACTGAGCATTTCCGCGAACTCTATCTGAAGTTCTCTGGGCATGGGATTTTGACATGTTCACCAAACCAAAAGGAATGAGTGGGAAACAATCATGGAAACAGATAGAAGCACTTGCATTTGAATGAGTTTCAAGCATGCTTGGGTATTCGTGTGATCTGAGTGACTCAGTTTTGGAATACAAATGTCGCGTGGTGCACCGCGACCTCCAGGCACCCCGGAGTTTCTGAAAAAAAAATTTCTGCGATTTTCACGAAACCACTTTTCTTCAACTTGATTTGGGCTAAAAATCCATCCCTGAAAATAAAAATTCTCTGAGTAGTGTGGAAATGCTGATCCTTACCCTACCTGGGGTGTCCACTGAGTATTCCGCGAACTCTATCTGAAGTTCTCTGGGCATGGGATTTTGACATGTTCCCCAACCAAAAGGAATGAGTGGGAAACAATCATGGAAACAGATAGAAGCACTTGCCTTTGAATGAGATTCAAGCATGCTGGGGTATTCGTGTGATCTGAGTGACTCAGTTTTGGAATACAACTGTCGCGTGGTGCACCGCGACCTCCAGGCACCCCGGAGTTTCTGAAAAAAAATTTTCTGCGATTTTCACGAAACCACTTTTCTTCAACTTGATTTAGGCTAAAAATCCATCCCTAAAAATAAAAACTCTCTGAGTAGTGTGGAAATGCTGATCCTTACCCTACCAGGGGTGTCCACTGAGCATTTCCGCGAACTCTATCTGAAGTTCTCTGGGCATGGGATTTTGACATGTTCCCCAAACCAAAAGGAATAAGTGGGAAACAATCAAGGAAACAGATAGAAGCACTTGCATTTGAATGAGTTTCAAGCATGCTTGGGTATTCGTGTGATCTGAGTGACTCAGTTTTGGAATACAACTGTCGCGTGGTGCACCGCGACCTCCAGGCACCCCGTAGTTTCTGAAAAAAAAATTTCTGCGATTTTCACGAAACCACTTTTCTTCAACTTGATTTGGGCTAAAAATCCATCCCTGAAAATAAAAATTCTCTGAGTAGTGTGGAAGTGCTGATCCTTACCCTACCTGGGGTGTCCACTGAGCATTTCCGCGAACTCTATCTGAAGTTCTCTGGGCATGGGATTTTGACATGTTTCCCAAACCAAAAGGAATAAGTGGGAAACAATCAAGGAAACAGATAGAAACACTTGTATTTGAATGAGTTTCAAGCATGCTTGGGTATTCGTGTGATCTGAGTGACTCTGTTTTGGAATACAACTGTCGCGTGGTGCACCGTGACCTCCAGGCATCCCGGAGTTTCTGAAAAAAAAATGTTCTGCGATTTTCACGAAACCACTTTCCTTCAACTTGATTTGGGCAAAAACTCCATCCCTGAAAATAAAAATTCTCTGAGTAGTGTGGAAATGCTGATCCTTACCCTACCTGGGGTGTCCACTGAGTATTCCGCGAACTCTATCTGAAGTTCTCTGGGCATGGGATTTTGACATGTTCCCCAAACCAAAAGGAATGAGTGGGAAACAATCATGGAAACAGATAGAAGCACTTGCATGCGAATGAGTTTCAAGCATGCTTGGGTATTCGTGTGATCTGAGTGACTCAGTTTTGGAATACAACTGTCGCGTGGTGCACCGCGACCTCCAGGCACCCCGGAGTTTCTGAAAAAAAATTTTCTGCGATTTTCACGAAACCACTTTTCTTCAACTTGATTTGGGCTAAAAATCCATCCCTGAAAATAAAAATTCTCTGAGTAGTGTGGAAATGCTGATCCTTACCCTACCTGGGGTGTCCACTGAGTATTCCGCGAACTCTATCTGAAGTTCTCTGGGCATGGGATTTTGACATGTTCCCCAAACCAAAAGGAATGAGTGGGAAACAATCATGGAAACACATAGAAGCACTTGCATTCGAATGAGTTTCAAGCATGCTTGGGTATTCGTGTGATCTGAGTGACTCAGTTTTGGAATACAACTGTCGCGTGGTGCACCGCGACCTCCAGGCACCCCGGAGTTTCTGAAAAAAAATTTTCTGCGATTTTCACGAAACCACTTTTCTTCAACTTGATTTGGGCTAAAAATCCATCCCTGAAAATAAAAATTCTCTGAGTAGTGTGGAAATGCTGATCCTTACCCTAACTGGGGTGTCCACTGAGCATTTCCGCGAACTCTATCTGAAGTTCTCTGGGCATGGGATTTTGACATGTTCCCCAAACCAAAAGGAATAAGTGGGAAACAATCAAGGAAACAGATAGAAGCACTTGCATTTGAATGAGTTTCAAGCATGCTTGGGTATTCGTGTGATCTGAGTGACTCAGTTTTGGAATACAACTGTCGCGTGGTGCACCGCGACCTCCAGGCACCCCGGAGTTTCTGAAAAAAAAATTTCTGCGATTTTCACGAAACCACTTTTCTTCAACTTGATTTGGGCTAAAAATCCATCCCTGAAAATAAAAATTCTCTGAGTAGTGTGGAAATGCTGATCCTTACCCTACCTGGGGTGTCCACTGAGCATTTCCGCGAACTCTATCTGAAGTTCTCTGGGCATGGGATTTTGACATGTTCACCAAACCAAAAGGAATGAGTGGGAAACAATCATGGAAACAGATAGAAGCACTTGCATTTGAATGAGTTTCAAGCATGCTTGGGTATTCGTGTGATCTGAGTGACTCAGTTTTGGAATACAAATGTCGCGTGGTGCACCGCGACCTCCAGGCACCCCGGAGTTTCTGAAAAAAAATTTTCTGCGATTTTCACGAAACCACTTTTCTTCAACTTGATTTGGGCTAAAAATCCATCCCTAAAAATAAAAACTCTCTGAGTAGTGTGGAAATGCTGATTCTTACCCTACCAGGGGTGTCCACTGAGCATTTCCGCGAACTCTATCTGAAGTTCTCTGGGCATGGGATTTTGACATGTTCCCCAAACCAAAAGGAATAAGTGGGAAACAATCAAGGAAACAGATAGAAGCACTTGCATTTGAATGAGTTTCAAGCATGCTTGGGTATTCGTGTGATCTGAGTGACTCAGTTTTGGAATACAACTGTCGCGTGGTGCACCGCGACCTCCAGGCACCCCGGAGTTTCTGAAAAAAAAATTTCTGCGATTTTCACGAAACCACTTTTCTTCAACTTGATTTGGGCTAAAAATCCATCCCTGAAAATAAAAATTCTCTGAGTAGTGTGGAAGTGCTGATCCTTACCCTACCTGGGGTGTCCACTGAGCATTTCCGCGAACTCTATCTGAAGTTCTCTGGGCATGGGATTTTGACATGTTTCCCAAACCAAAAGGAATAAGTGGGAAACAATCAAGGAAACAGATAGAAACACTTGTATTTGAATGAGTTTCAAGCATGCTTGGGTATTCGTGTGATCTGAGTGACTCTGTTTTGGAATACAACTGTCGCGTGGTGCACCGTGACCTCCAGGCATCCCGGAGTTTCTGAAAAAAAAATGTTCTGCGATTTTCACGAAACCACTTTCCTTCAACTTGATTTGGGCAAAAACTCCATCCCTGAAAATAAAAATTCTCTGAGTAGTGTGGAAATGCTGATCCTTACCCTACCTGGGGTGTCCACTGAGCATTTCCGCGAACTCTATCTGAAGTTCTCTGGGCATGGTATTTTGACATGTTCACCAAACGAAAAGGAATGAGTGGGAAACAATCATGGAAACAGATAGAAGCACTTGCATTTGAATGAGATTCAAGCATGCTTGGGTATTCGTGTGATCTGAGTGACTCAGTTTTGGAATACAACTGTCGCGTGGTGCACCGCGACCTACAGGCACCCCGGAGTTTCTGAAAAAAAAATTTCTGCGATTTTCACGAAACCACTTTTCTTCAACTTGATTTGGGCTAAAAATCCATCCCTAAAAATAAAAACTCTCTGAGTAGTGTGGAAATGCTGATCCTTACCCTACCTGGGGTGTCCACTGAGTATTCCACGAACTCTATCTGAAGTTCTCTGGGCATGGTATTTTGACATGTTCCCCAAACCAAAAGGAATGAGTGGGAAACAATCAAGGAATCAGATAGAAACACTTGTATTTGAATGAGTTTCAAGCATGCTTGGGTATTCGTGTGATCTGAGTGACTCTGTTTTGGAATACAACTGTCGTGTGGTGCACCGTGACCTACAGGCACCCCGGAGTTTCTGAAAAAAAAATTTCTGCGATTTTCACGAAACCACTTTTCTTCAACTTGATTTGGGCTAAAAATCCATCCCTAAAAATAAAAACTCTCTGAGTAGTGTGGAAATGCTGATCCTTACCCTACCTGGGGTGTCCACTGAGTATTCCACGAACTCTATCTGAAGTTCTCTGGGCATGGTATTTTGACATGTTCCCCAAACCAAAAGGAATGAGTGGGAAAGAATCAAGGAATCAGATAGAAACACTTGTATTTGAATGAGTTTCAAGCATGCTTGGGTATTCGTGTGATCTGAGTGACTCTGTTTTGGAATACAACTGTCGTGTGGTGCACCGTGACCTCCAGGCACCCCGGAGTTTCTGAAAAAAAATTTTCTGCGATTTTCACGAAACCACTTTTCTTCAACTTGATTTGGGCTAAAAATCCATCCCTGAAAATAAAAATTCTCTGAGTAGTGTGGAAATGCTGATCCTTACCCTACCTGGGGTGTCCACTGAGTATTCCGCGAACTCTATCTGAAGTTCTCTGGGCATGGGATTTTGACATGTTCCCCAAACCAAAAGGAATGAGTGGGAAACAATCATGGAAACACATAGAAGCACTTGCTTTCGAATGAGTTTCAAGCATGCTTGGGTATTCGTGTGATCTGAGTGACTCAGTTTTGGAATACAACTGTCGCGTGGTGCAAACCGACCTCCAGGCACCCCGGAGTTTCTGAAAAAAAATTTTCTGCGATTTTCACGAAACCACTTTTCTTCAACTTGATTTGGGCTAAAAATCCATCCCTGAAAATAAAAATTCTCTGAGTAGTGTGGAAATGCTGATCCTTACCCTACCTGGGGTGTCCACTGAGTATTCCACGAACTCTATCTGAAGTTCTCTGGGCATGGTATTTTGACATGTTCCCCAAACCAAAAGGAATGAGTGGGAAACAATCAAGGAATCAGATAGAAACACTTGTATTTGAATGAGTTTCAAGCATGCTTGGGTATTCGTGTGATCTGAGTGACTCTGTTTTGGAATACAACTGTCGTGTGGTGCACCGTGACCTCCAGGAACCCCGGAGTTTCTGAAAAAAAATTTTCTGCGATTTTCACGAAACCACTTTTCTTCAACTTGATTTGGGCTAAAAATCCATCCCTGAAAATAAAAATTCTCTGAGTAGTGTGGAAATGCTGATCCTTACCCTACCTGGGGTGTCCACTGAGTATTCCGCGAACTCTATCTGAAGTTCTCTGGGCATGGGATTTTGACACGTTCCCCAAACCAAAAGGAATGAGTGGGAAACAATCATGGAAACAGATAGAAGCACTTGCATTCGAATGAGTTTCAAGCATGCTTGGGTATTCGTGTGATCTGAGTGACTCAGTTTTGGAATACAACTGTCGCGTGGTGCACCCCGAACTCCAGGCACCCCGGAGTTTCTGAAAAAAAATTTTCTGCGATTTTCACGAAACCACTTTTCTTCAACTTGATTTGGGCTAGAAATCCATCCCTGAAAATAAAAATTCTAAGAGTAGTGTGGAAATGCTGATCCTTACCCTACCTGGGGTGTCCACTGAGTATTCCGCGAACTCTATCTGAAGTTCTCTGGGCATGGGATTTTGACATGTTCCCCAAACCAAAAGGAATGAGTGGGAAACAATCATGGAAACAGATAGAAGCACTTGCATTCGAATGAGTTTCAAGCATGCTTGGGTATTCGTGTGATCTGAGTGACTCAGTTTTGGAATACAACTGTCGCGTGGTGCACCGCGACCTCCAGGCACCCCGGAGTTTCTGAAAAAAAATTTTCTGCGATTTTCACGAAACCACTTTTCTTCAACTTGATTTGGGCTAAAAATCCATCGCTGAAAATAAAAATTCTCTGAGTAGTGTGGAAATGCTGATCCTTACCCTACCTGGGGTGTCCACTGAGCATTTCCGCGAACTCTATCTGAAGTTCTCTGGGCATGGGATTTTGACATGTTCCCCAAACCAAAAGGAATAAGTGGGAAACAATCAAGGAAACAGATAGAAGCACTTGCATTTGAATGAGTTTCAAGCATGCTTGGGTATTCGTGTGATCTGAGTGACTCAGTTTTGGAATACAACTGTCGCGTGGTGCACCGCGACCTCCAGGCACCCCGGAGTTTCTGAAAAAAAAATTTCTGCGATTTTCACGAAACCACTTTTCTTCAACTTGATTTGGGCTAAAAATCCATCCCTGAAAATAAAAATTCTCTGAGTAGTGTGGAAGTGCTGATCCTTACCCTACCTGGGGTGTCCACTGAGCATTTCCGCGAACTCTATCTGAAGTTCTCTGGGCATGGGATTTTGACATGTTTCCCAAACCAAAAGGAATAAGTGGGAAACAATCAAGGAAACAGATAGAAACACTTGTATTTGAATGAGTTTCAAGCATGCTTGGGTATTCGTGTGATCTGAGTGACTCTGTTTTGGAATACAACTGTCGCGTGGTGCACCGTGACCTCCAGGCATCCCGGAGTTTCTGAAAAAAAAATGTTCTGCGATTTTCACGAAACCACTTTCCTTCAACTTGATTTGGGCAAAAACTCCATCCCTGAAAATAAAAATTCTCTGAGTAGTGTGGAAATGCTGATCCTTACCCTACCTGGGGTGTCCACTGAGCATTTCCGCGAACTCTATCTGAAGTTCTCTGGGCATGGTATTTTGACATGTTCACCAAACGAAAAGGAATGAGTGGGAAACAATCATGGAAACAGATAGAAGCACTTGCATTTGAATGAGATTCAAGCATGCTTGGGTATTCGTGTGATCTGAGTGACTCTGTTTTGGAATACAACTGTCGTGTGGTGCACCGTGACCTACAGGCACCCCGGAGTTTCTGAAAAAAAAATTTCTGCGATTTTCACGAAACCACTTTTCTTCAACTTGATTTGGGCTAAAAATCCATCCCTAAAAATAAAAACTCTCTGAGTAGTGTGGAAATGCTGATCCTTACCCTACCTGGGGTGTCCACTGAGTATTCCACGAACTCTATCTGAAGTTCTCTGGGCATGGTATTTTGACATGTTCCCCAAACCAAAAGGAATGAGTGGGAAACAATCAAGGAATCAGATAGAAACACTTGTATTTGAATGAGTTTCAAGCATGCTTGGGTATTCGTGTGATCTGAGTGACTCTGTTTTGGAATACAACTGTCGTGTGGTGCACCGTGACCTCCAGGCACCCCGGAGTTTCTGAAAAAAAATTTTCTGCGATTTTCACGAAACCACTTTTCTTCAACTTGATTTGGGCTAAAAATCCATCCCTGAAAATAAAAATTCTCTGAGTAGTGTGGAAATGCTGATCCTTACCCTACCTGGGGTGTCCACTGAGTATTCCGCGAACTCTATCTGAAGTTCTCTGGGCATGGGATTTTGACATGTTCCCCAAACCAAAAGGAATGAGTGGGAAACAATCATGGAAACAGATAGAAGCACTTGCATTCGAATGAGTTTCAAGCATGCTTGGGTATTCGTGTGATCTGAGTGACTCAGTTTTGGAATACAACTGTCGCGTGGTGCACCGCGACCTCCAGGCACCCCGGAGTTTCTGAAAAAAAATTTTCTGCGATTTTCACGAAACCACTTTTCTTCAACTTGATTTGGGCTAGAAATCCATCCCTGAAAATAAAAATTCTAAGAGTAGTGTGGAAATGCTGATCCTTACCCTACCTGGGGTGTCCACTGAGTATTCCGCGAACTCTATCTGAAGTTCTCTGGGCATGGGATTTTGACATGTTCCCCAAACCAAAAGGAATGAGTGGGAAACAATCATGGAAACAGATAGAAGCACTTGCATTCGAATGAGTTTCAAGCATGCTTGGGTATTCGTGTGATCTGAGTGACTCAGTTTTGGAATACAACTGTCGCGTGGTGCACCGCGACCTCCAGGCACCCCGGAGTTTCTGAAAAAAAATTTTCTGCGATTTTCACGAAACCACTTTTCTTCAACTTGATTTGGGCTAAAAATCCATCGCTGAAAATAAAAATTCTCTGAGTAGTGTGGAAATGCTGATCCTTACCCTACCTGGGGTGTCCACTGAGCATTTCCGCGAACTCTATCTGAAGTTCTCTGGGCATGGGATTTTGACATGTTCCCCAAACCAAAAGGAATAAGTGGGAAACAATCAAGGAAACAGATAGAAGCACTTGCATTTGAATGAGTTTCAAGCATGCTTGGGTATTCGTGTGATCTGAGTGACTCAGTTTTGGAATACAACTGTCGCGTGGTGCACCGCGACCTCCAGGCACCCCGGAGTTTCTGAAAAAAAAATTTCTGCGATTTTCACGAAACCACTTTTCTTCAACTTGATTTGGGCTAAAAATCCATCCCTGAAAATAAAAATTCTCTGAGTAGTGTGGAAGTGCTGATCCTTACCCTACCTGGGGTGTCCACTGAGCATTTCCGCGAACTCTATCTGAAGTTCTCTGGGCATGGGATTTTGACATGTTTCCCAAACCAAAAGGAATAAGTGGGAAACAATCAAGGAAACAGATAGAAACACTTGTATTTGAATGAGTTTCAAGCATGCTTGGGTATTCGTGTGATCTGAGTGACTCTGTTTTGGAATACAACTGTCGCGTGGTGCACCGTGACCTCCAGGCATCCCGGAGTTTCTGAAAAAAAAATGTTCTGCGATTTTCACGAAACCACTTTCCTTCAACTTGATTTGGGCAAAAACTCCATCCCTGAAAATAAAAATTCTCTGAGTAGTGTGGAAATGCTGATCCTTACCCTACCTGGGGTGTCCACTGAGCATTTCCGCGAACTCTATCTGAAGTTCTCTGGGCATGGTATTTTGACATGTTCACCAAACGAAAAGGAATGAGTGGGAAACAATCATGGAAACAGATAGAAGCACTTGCATTTGAATGAGATTCAAGCATGCTTGGGTATTCGTGTGATCTGAGTGACTCTGTTTTGGAATACAACTGTCGTGTGGTGCACCGTGACCTACAGGCACCCCGGAGTTTCTGAAAAAAAAATTTCTGCGATTTTCACGAAACCACTTTTCTTCAACTTGATTTGGGCTAAAAATCCATCCCTAAAAATAAAAACTCTCTGAGTAGTGTGGAAATGCTGATCCTTACCCTACCTGGGGTGTCCACTGAGTATTCCACGAACTCTATCTGAAGTTCTCTGGGCATGGTATTTTGACATGTTCCCCAAACCAAAAGGAATGAGTGGGAAACAATCAAGGAATCAGATAGAAACACTTGTATTTGAATGAGTTTCAAGCATGCTTGGGTATTCGTGTGATCTGAGTGACTCTGTTTTGGAATACAACTGTCGTGTGGTGCACCGTGACCTCCAGGCACCCCGGAGTTTCTGAAAAAAAATTTTCTGCGATTTTCACGAAACCACTTTTCTTCAACTTGATTTGGGCTAAAAATCCATCCCTGAAAATAAAAATTCTCTGAGTAGTGTGGAAATGCTGATCCTTACCCTACCTGGGGTGTCCACTGAGTATTCCGCGAACTCTATCTGAAGTTCTCTGGGCATGGGATTTTGACATGTTCCCCAAACCAAAAGGAATGAGTGGGAAACAATCATGGAAACAGATAGAAGCACTTGCATTCGAATGAGTTTCAAGCATGCTTGGGTATTCGTGTGATCTGAGTGACTCAGTTTTGGAATACAACTGTCGCGTGGTGCACCGCGACCTCCAGGCACCCCGGAGTTTCTGAAAAAAAATTTTCTGCGATTTTCACGAAACCACTTTTCTTCAACTTGATTTGGGCTAAAAATCCATCGCTGAAAATAAAAATTCTCTGAGTAGTGTGGAAATGCTGATCCTTACCCTACCTGGGGTGTCCACTGAGCATTTCCGCGAACTCTATCTGAAGTTCTCTGGGCATGGGATTTTGACATGTTCCCCAAACCAAAAGGAATAAGTGGGAAACAATCAAGGAAACAGATAGAAGCACTTGCATTTGAATGAGTTTCAAGCATGCTTGGGTATTCGTGTGATCTGAGTGACTCAGTTTTGGAATACAACTGTCGCGTGGTGCACCGCGACCTCCAGGCACCCCGGAGTTTCTGAAAAAAAAATTTCTGCGATTTTCACGAAACCACTTTTCTTCAACTTGATTTGGGCTAAAAATCCATCCCTGAAAATAAAAATTCTCTGAGTAGTGTGGAAGTGCTGATCCTTACCCTACCTGGGGTGTCCACTGAGCATTTCCGCGAACTCTATCTGAAGTTCTCTGGGCATGGGATTTTGACATGTTTCCCAAACCAAAAGGAATAAGTGGGAAACAATCAAGGAAACAGATAGAAACACTTGTATTTGAATGAGTTTCAAGCATGCTTGGGTATTCGTGTGATCTGAGTGACTCTGTTTTGGAATACAACTGTCGCGTGGTGCACCGTGACCTCCAGGCATCCCGGAGTTTCTGAAAAAAAAATGTTCTGCGATTTTCACGAAACCACTTTCCTTCAACTTGATTTGGGCAAAAACTCCATCCCTGAAAATAAAAATTCTCTGAGTAGTGTGGAAATGCTGATCCTTACCCTACCTGGGGTGTCCACTGAGCATTTCCGCGAACTCTATCTGAAGTTCTCTGGGCATGGTATTTTGACATGTTCACCAAACGAAAAGGAATGAGTGGGAAACAATCATGGAAACAGATAGAAGCACTTGCATTTGAATGAGATTCAAGCATGCTTGGGTATTCGTGTGATCTGAGTGACTCTGTTTTGGAATACAACTGTCGTGTGGTGCACCGTGACCTACAGGCACCCCGGAGTTTCTGAAAAAAAAATTTCTGCGATTTTCACGAAACCACTTTTCTTCAACTTGATTTGGGCTAAAAATCCATCCCTAAAAATAAAAACTCTCTGAGTAGTGTGGAAATGCTGATCCTTACCCTACCTGGGGTGTCCACTGAGTATTCCACGAACTCTATCTGAAGTTCTCTGGGCATGGTATTTTGACATGTTCCCCAAACCAAAAGGAATGAGTGGGAAACAATCAAGGAATCAGATAGAAACACTTGTATTTGAATGAGTTTCAAGCATGCTTGGGTATTCGTGTGATCTGAGTGACTCTGTTTTGGAATACAACTGTCGTGTGGTGCACCGTGACCTCCAGGCACCCCGGAGTTTCTGAAAAAAAATTTTCTGCGATTTTCACGAAACCACTTTTCTTCAACTTGATTTGGGCTAAAAATCCATCCCTGAAAATAAAAATTCTCTGAGTAGTGTGGAAATGCTGATCCTTACCCTACCTGGGGTGTCCACTGAGTATTCCGCGAACTCTATCTGAAGTTCTCTGGGCATGGGATTTTGACATGTTCCCCAAACCAAAAGGAATGAGTGGGAAACAATCATGGAAACAGATAGAAGCACTTGCATTCGAATGAGTTTCAAGCATGCTTGGGTAGTCGTGTGATCTGAGTGACTCTGTTTTGGAATACAACTGTCGTGTGGTGCACCGTGACCTACAGGCACCCCGGAGTTTCTGAAAAAAAAATTTCTGCGATTTTCACGAAACCACTTTTCTTCAACTTGATTTGGGCTAAAAATCCATCCCTAAAAATAAAAACTCTCTGAGTAGTGTGGAAATGCTGATCCTTACCCTACCTGGGGTGTCCACTGAGTATTCCACGAACTCTATCTGAAGTTCTCTGGGCATGGTATTTTGACATGTTCCCCAAACCAAAAGGAATGAGTGGGAAACAATCATGGAAACAGATAGAAGCACTTGCATTCGAATGAGTTTCAAGCATGCTTGGGTATTCGTGTGATCTGAGTGACTCAGTTTTGGAATACAACTGTCGCGTGGTGCACCCCGACCTCCAGGCACCCCGGAATTTCTGAAAAAAAATTTTCTGCGATTTTCACGAAACCACTTTTCTTCAACTTGATTTGGGCTAAAAATCCATCCCTGAAAATAAAAATTCTCTGAGTAGTGTGGAAATGCTGATCCTTACCCTACCTGGGGTGTCCACTGAGTATTCCGCGAACTCTATCTGAAGTTCTCTGGGCATGGGATTTTGACATGTTCCACAAACCAAAAGGAATGAGTGGGAAACAATCATGGAAACAGATAGAAGCACTTGCATTCGAATGAGTTTCAAGCATGCTTGGGTATTCGTGTGATCTGAGTGACTCAGTTTTGGAATACAACTGTCGCGTGGTGCACCGCGACCTCCAGGCAACCCGGAGTTTCTGAAAAAAAATTTTCTGCGATTTTCACGAAACCACTTTTCTTCAACTTGATTTGGGCTAAAAATCCATCCCTGAAAATAAAAATTCTCTGAGTAGTGTGGAAATGCTGATCCTTACCCTACCTGGGGTGTCCACTGAGCATTTCCGCGAACTCTATCTGAAGTTCTCTGGGCATGGGATTTTGACATGTTCCCCAAACCAAAAGGAATAAGTGGGAAACAATCAAGGAAACAGATAGAAACACTTGCATTTGAATGAGTTTCAAGCATGCTTGGGTATTCGTGTGATCTGAGTGACTCTGTTTTGGAATACAACTGTCGTGTGGTGCACCGTGACCTACAGGCACCCCGGAGTTTCTGAAAAAAAAATTTCTGCGATTTTCACGAAACCACTTTTCTTCAACTTGATTTGGGCTAAAAATCCATCCCTAAAAATAAAAACTCTCTGAGTAGTGTGGAAATGCTGATCCTTACCCTACCTGGGGTGTCCACTGAGTATTCCACGAACTCTATCTGAAGTTCTCTGGGCATGGTATTTTGACATGTTCCCCAAACCAAAAGGAATGAGTGGGAAACAATCAAGGAATCAGATAGAAACACTTGTATTTGAATGAGTTTCAAGCATGCTTGGGTATTCGTGTGATCTGAGTGACTCTGTTTTGGAATACAACTGTCGTGTGGTGCACCGTGACCTACAGGCACCCCGGAGTTTCTGAAAAAAAAATTTCTGCGATTTTCACGAAACCACTTTTCTTCAACTTGATTTGGGCTAAAAATCCATCCCTAAAAATAAAAACTCTCTGAGTAGTGTGGAAATGCTGATCCTTACCCTACCTGGGGTGTCCACTGAGTATTCCACGAACTCTATCTGAAGTTCTCTGGGCATGGTATTTTGACATGTTCCCCAAACCAAAAGGAATGAGTGGGAAACAATCAAGGAATCAGATAGAAACACTTGTATTTGAATGAGTTTCAAGCATGCTTGGGTATTCGTGTGATCTGAGTGACTCTGTTTTGGAATACAACTGTCGTGTGGTGCACCGTGACCTCCAGGCACCCCGGAGTTTCTGAAAAAAAATTTTCTGCGATTTTCACGAAACCACTTTTCTTCAACTTGATTTGGGCTAAAAATCCATCCCTGAAAATAAAAATTCTCTGAGTAGTGTGGAAATGCTGATCCTTACCCTACCTGGGGTGTCCACTGAGTATTCCGCGAACTCTATCTGAAGTTCTCTGGGCATGGGATTTTGACATGTTCCCCAAACCAAAAGGAATGAGTGGGAAACAATCATGGAAACAGATAGAAGCACTTGCATTCGAATGAGTTTCAAGCATGCTTGGGTAGTCGTGTGATCTGAGTGACTCTGTTTTGGAATACAACTGTCGTGTGGTGCACCGTGACCTACAGGCACCCCGGAGTTTCTGAAAAAAAAATTTCTGCGATTTTCACGAAACCACTTTTCTTCAACTTGATTTGGGCTAAAAATCCATCCCTAAAAATAAAAACTCTCTGAGTAGTGTGGAAATGCTGATCCTTACCCTACCTGGGGTGTCCACTGAGTATTCCACGAACTCTATCTGAAGTTCTCTGGGCATGGTATTTTGACATGTTCCCCAAACCAAAAGGAATGAGTGGGAAACAATCATGGAAACAGATAGAAGCACTTGCATTCGAATGAGTTTCAAGCATGCTTGGGTATTCGTGTGATCTGAGTGACTCAGTTTTGGAATACAACTGTCGCGTGGTGCACCCCGACCTCCAGGCACCCCGGAGTTTCTGAAAAAAAATTTTCTGCGATTTTCACGAAACCACTTTTCTTCAACTTGATTTGGGCTAAAAATCCATCCCTGAAAATAAAAATTCTCTGAGTAGTGTGGAAATGCTGATCCTTACCCTACCTGGGGTGTCCACTGAGTATTCCGCGAACTCTATCTGAAGTTCTCTGGGCATGGGATTTTGACATGTTCCACAAACCAAAAGGAATGAGTGGGAAACAATCATGGAAACAGATAGAAGCACTTGCATTCGAATGAGTTTCAAGCATGCTTGGGTATTCGTGTGATCTGAGTGACTCAGTTTTGGAATACAACTGTCGCGTGGTGCACCGCGACCTCCAGGCACCCCGGAGTTTCTGAAAAAAAATTTTCTGCGATTTTCACGAAACCACTTTTCTTCAACTTGATTTGGGCTAAAAATCCATCCCTGAAAATAAAAATTCTCTGAGTAGTGTGGAAATGCTGATCCTTACCCTACCTGGGGTGTCCACTGAGCATTTCCGCGAACTCTATCTGAAGTTCTCTGGGCATGGGATTTTGACATGTTCCCCAAACCAAAAGGAATAAGTGGGAAACAATCAAGGAAACAGATAGAAGCACTTGCATTTGAATGAGTTTCAAGCATGCTTGGGTATTCGTGTGATCTGAGTGACTCTGTTTTGGAATACAACTGTCGTGTGGTGCACCGTGACCTACAGGCACCCCGGAGTTTCTGAAAAAAAAATTTCTGCGATTTTCACGAAACCACTTTTCTTCAACTTGATTTGGGCTAAAAATCCATCCCTAAAAATAAAAACTCTCTGAGTAGTGTGGAAATGCTGATCCTTACCCTACCTGGGGTGTCCACTGAGTATTCCACGAACTCTATCTGAAGTTCTCTGGGCATGGTATTTTGACATGTTCCCCAAACCAAAAGGAATGAGTGGGAAACAATCAAGGAATCAGATAGAAACACTTGTATTTGAATGAGTTTCAAGCATGCTTGGGTATTCGTGTGATCTGAGTGACTCTGTTTTGTAATACAACTGTCGTGTGGTGCACCGTGACCTCCAGGCACCCCGGAGTTTCTGAAAAAAAATTTTCTGCGATTTTCACGAAACCACTTTTCTTCAACTTGATTTGGGCTAAAAATCCATCCCTGAAAATAAAAATTCTCTGAGTAGTGTGGAAATGCTGATCCTTACCCTACCTGGGGTGTCCACTGAGTATTCCGCGAACTCTATCTGAAGTTCTCTGGGCATGGGATTTTGACATGTTCCCCAAACCAAAAGGAATGAGTGGGAAACAATCATGGAAACAGATAGAAGCACTTGCATTCGAATGAGTTTCAAGCATGCTTGGGTATTCGTGTGATCTGAGTGACTCTGTTTTGGAATACAACTGTCGTGTGGTGCACCGTGACCTACAGGCACCCCGGAGTTTCTGAAAAAAAAATTTCTGCGATTTTCACGAAACCACTTTTCTTCAACTTGATTTGGGCTAAAAATCCATCCCTAAAAATAAAAACTCTCTGAGTAGTGTGGAAATGCTGATCCTTACCCTACCTGGGGTGTCCACTGAGTATTCCACGAACTCTATCTGAAGTTCTCTGGGCATGGTATTTTGACATGTTCCCCAAACCAAAAGGAATGAGTGGGAGACAATCATGGAAACAGATAGAAGCACTTGCATTCGAATGAGTTTCAAGCATGCTTGGGTATTCGTGTGATCTGAGTGACTCAGTTTTGGAATACAACTGTCGCGTGGTGCACCCCGACCTCCAGGCACCCCGGAGTTTCTGAAAAAAAATTTTCTGCGATTTTCACGAAACCACTTTTCTTCAACTTGATTTGGGCTAAAAATCCATCCCTGAAAATAAAAATTCTCTGAGTAGTGTGGAAATGCTGATCCTTACCCTACCTGGGGTGTCCACTGAGTATTCCGCGAACTCTATCTGAAGTTCTCTGGGCATTGGATTTTGACATGTTCCACAAACCAAAAGGAATGAGTGGGAAACAATCATGGAAACAGATAGAAGCACTTGCATTCGAATGAGTTTCAAGCATGCTTGGGTATTCGTGTGATCTGAGTGACTCAGTTTTGGAATACAACTGTCGCGTGGTGCACCGCGACCTCCAGGCACCCCGGAGTTTCTGAAAAAAAATTTTCTGCGATTTTCACGAAACCACTTTTCTTCAACTTGATTTGGGCTAAAAATCCATCCCTGAAAATAAAAATTCTCTGAGTAGTGTGGAAATGCTGATCCTTACCCTACCTGGGGTGTCCACTGAGCATTTCCGCGAACTCTATCTGAAGTTCTCTGGGCATGGGAGGCACCCCGGAGTTTCTGAAAAAAAATTTTCTGCGATTTTCACGAAACCACTTTTCTTCAACTTGA
This sequence comes from Lepisosteus oculatus, assembly GCF_040954835.1. Classification (NCBI taxonomy): domain Eukaryota; kingdom Metazoa; phylum Chordata; class Actinopteri; order Semionotiformes; family Lepisosteidae; genus Lepisosteus; species Lepisosteus oculatus. The sequence goes on along the minus strand of NC_090699.1, from coordinate 11,431,760 downwards.
TTTGGGCTAAAAATCCATCCCTGAAAATAAAAATTCTCTGAGTAGTGTGGAAATGCTGATCCTTACCCTACCTGGGGTGTCCACTGAGCATTTCCGCGAACTCTATCTGAAGTTCTCTGGGCATGGGATTTTGACATGTTCCCCAAACCAAAAGGAATAAGTGGGAAACAATCAAGGAAACAGATAGAAGCACTTGCATTTGAATGAGTTTCAAGCATGCTTGGGTATTCGTGTGATCTGAGTGACTCAGTTTTGGAATACAACTGTCGTGTGGTGCACCGCGACCTCCAGGCACCCCGGAGTTTCTGAAAAAAAAATTTCTGCTATTTTCACGAAACCACTTTTCTTCAACTTGATTTGGGCTAAAAATCCATCCCTGAAAATAAAAATTCTCTGAGTAGTGTGGAAATGCTGATCCTTACCCTACCTGGGGTGTCCACTGAGCATTTCCGCGAACTCTATCTGAAGTTCTCTGGGCATGGGATTTTGACATGTTCCCCAAACCAAAAGGAATAAGTGGGAAACAATCAAGGAAACAGATAGAAACACTTGTATTTGAATGAGTTTCAAGCATGCTTGGGTATTCGTGTGATCTGAGTGACTCAGTTTTGGAATACAACTGTCGCGTGGTGCACCCCGACCTCCAGGCACCCCGGAGTTTCTGAAAAAAAATTTTCTGCGATTTTCACGAAACCACTTTTCTTCAACTTGATTTGGGCTAAAAATCCATCCCTGAAAATAAAAATTCTCTGAGTAGTGTGGAAATGCTGATCCTTACCCTACCTGGGGTGTCCACTGAGTATTCCGCGAACTCTATCTGAAGTTCTCTGGGCATTGGATTTTGACATGTTCCACAAACCAAAAGGAATGAGTGGGAAACAATCATGGAAACAGATAGAAGCACTTGCATTCGAATGAGTTTCAAGCATGCTTGGGTATTCGTGTGATCTGAGTGACTCAGTTTTGGAATACAACTGTCGCGTGGTGCACCGCGACCTCCAGGCACTCCGGAGTTTCTGAAAAAAAATTTTCTGCGATTTTCACGAAACCACTTTTCTTCAACTTGATTTGGGCTAAAAATCCATCCCTGAAAATAAAAATTCTCTGAGTAGTGTGGAAATGCTGATCCTTACCCTACCTGGGGTGTCCACTGAGCATTTCCGCGAACTCTATCTGAAGTTCTCTGGGCATGGGATTTTGACATGTTCCCCAAACCAAAAGGAATAAGTGGGAAACAATCAAGGAAACAGATAGAAGCACTTGCATTTGAATGAGTTTCAAGCATGCTTGGGTATTCGTGTGATCTGAGTGACTCAGTTTTGGAATACAACTGTCGTGTGGTGCACCGCGACCTCCAGGCACCCCGGAGTTTCTGAAAAAAAAATTTCTGCTATTTTCACGAAACCACTTTTCTTCAACTTGATTTGGGCTAAAAATCCATCCCTGAAAATAAAAATTCTCTGAGTAGTGTGGAAATGCTGATCCTTACCCTACCTGGGGTGTCCACTGAGCATTTCCGCGAACTCTATCTGAAGTTCTCTGGGCATGGGATTTTGACATGTTCCCCAAACCAAAAGGAATAAGTGGGAAACAATCAAGGAAACAGATAGAAACACTTGTATTTGAATGAGTTTCAAGCATGCTTGGGTATTCGTGTGATCTGAGTGACTCTGTTTTGGAATACAACTGTCGCGTGGTGCACCGTGACCTCCAGGCACCCCGGAGTTTCTGAAAAAAAAATGTTCTGCGATTTTCACGAAACCACTTTCCTTCAACTTGATTTGGGCAAAAAATCCATCCCTGAAAATAAAAATTCTCTGAGTAGTTTGGAAATGCTGATCCTTACCCTACCTGGGGTGTCCCCTGAGTATTCTGCGAACTCTATCTGAAGTTCTCTGGGCATGGGAGGCACCCCGGAGTTTCTGAAAAAAAATTTTCTGCGATTTTCACGAAACCACTTTTCTTCAACTTGATTTGGGCTAAAAATCCATCCCTGAAAATAAAAATTCTCTGAGTAGTGTGGAAATGCTGATCCTTACCCTACCTGGGGTGTCCACTGAGCATTTCCGCGAACTCTATCTGAAGTTCTCTGGGCATGGGATTTTGACATGTTCCCCAAACCAAAAGGAATAAGTGGGAAACAATCAAGGAAACAGATAGAAGCACTTGCATTTGAATGAGTTTCAAGCATGCTTGGGTATTCGTGTGATCTGAGTGACTCAGTTTTGGAATACAACTGTCGTGTGGTGCACCGCGACCTCCAGGCACCCCGGAGTTTCTGAAAAAAAAATTTCTGCTATTTTCACGAAACCACTTTTCTTCAACTTGATTTGGGCTAAAAATCCATCCCTGAAAATAAAAATTCTCTGAGTAGTGTGGAAATGCTGATCCTTACCCTACCTGGGGTGTCCACTGAGCATTTCCGCGAACTCTATCTGAAGTTCTCTGGGCATGGGATTTTGACATGTTCCCCAAACCAAAAGGAATAAGTGGGAAACAATCAAGGAAACAGATAGAAACACTTGTATTTGAATGAGTTTCAAGCATGCTTGGGTATTCGTGTGATCTGAGTGACTCTGTTTTGGAATACAACTGTCGCGTGGTGCACCGTGACCTCCAGGCACCCCGGAGTTTCTGAAAAAAAAATGTTCTGCGATTTTCACGAAACCACTTTCCTTCAACTTGATTTGGGCAAAAAATCCATCCCTGAAAATAAAAATTCTCTGAGTAGTTTGGAAATGCTGATCCTTACCCTACCTGGGGTGTCCCCTGAGTATTCTGCGAACTCTATCTGAAGTTCTCTGGGCATGGGATTTTGAAATGTTCCCCAAACCAAAAGGAATAAGTGGGAAACAATCAAGGAAACAGATAGAAGCACTTGCATTTGAATGAGTTTCAAGCATGCTTGGGTATTCGTGTGATCTGAGTGACTCAGTTTTGGAATACAACTGTCGCGTGGTGCACCGCGACCTCCTGGCACCCCGGAGTTTCTGAAAAAAAATTTTCTGCGATTTTCACGAAACCACTTTTCTTCAACATGATTTGGGCTAAAAATCCATCCCTAAAAATAGAAACTCTCTGAGTAGTGTGGAAATGCTGATCCTTACCCTACCTGGGGTGTCCACTGAGCATTTCCACGAACTCTATCTGAAGTTCTCTGGGCATGGGATTTTGAAATGTTCCCCAATCCAAAAGGAATAAGTGGGAAACAATCAAGGAAACAGATAGAAGCACTTGCATTTGAATGAGTTTCAAGCATGCTTGGGTATTCGTGTGATCTGAGTGACTCAGTTTTGGAATACAACTGTCGCGTGGTGCACCGCGACCTCCAGGCACCCCGGAGTTTCTGAAAAAAAATTTTCTGCGATTTTCACGAAACCACTTTTCTTCAACTTGATTTGGGCTAAAAATCCATCCCTGAAAATAAAAATTCTCTGAGTAGTGTGGAAATGCTGATCCTTACCCTACCTGGGGTGTCCACTGAGCATTTCCGCGAACTCTATCTGAAGTTCTCTGGGCATGGGATTTTGACATGTTCCCCAAACCAAAAGGAATAAGTGGGAAACAATCAAGGAAACAGATAGAAACACTTGTATTTGAATGAGTTTCAAGCATGCTTGGGTATTCGTGTGATCTGAGTGACTCTGTTTTGGAATACAACTGTCGCGTGGTGCACCGTGACCTCCAGGCACCCCGGAGTTTCTGAAAAAAAAATGTTCTGCGATTTTCACGAAACCACTTTCCTTCAACTTGATTTGGGCAAAAAATCCATCCCTGAAAATAAAAATTCTCTGAGTAGTGTGGAAATGCTGATCCTTACCCTACCTGGGGTGTCCACTGAGCATTTCCACGAACTCTATCAGAAGTTCTCTGGGCATGGTATTATGACATGTTCCCCAAACCAAAAGGAATGAGTGGGAAACAATCATGGAAACAGATAGAAGCACTTGCATTTGAATGAGTTTCAAGCATGCTTGGGTATTCGTGTGATCTGAGTGACTCAGTTTTGGAATACAACTGTCGCGTTGTGCACCGCGACCTCCAGGCACCCCGGAGTTTCTGAAAAAAAAATGTTCTGTTATTTTCACGAAACCACTTTCCTTCAACTTGATTTGGGCAAAAAATCCATCCCTGAAAATAAAAATTCTCTGAGTAGTTTGGAAATGCTGATCCTTACCCTACCTGGGGTGTCCCCTGAGTATTCTGCGAACTCTATCTGAAGTTCTCTGGGCATGGGATTTTGAAATGTTCCCCAAACCAAAAGGAATAAGTGGGAAACAATCAAGGAAACAGATAGAAGCACTTGCATTTGAATGAGTTTCAAGCATGCTTGGGTATTCGTGTGATCTGAGTGACTCAGTTTTGGAATACAACTGTCGCGTGGTGCACCGCGACCTCCTGGCACCCCGGAGTTTCTGAAAAAAAATTTTCTGCGATTTTCACGAAACCACTTTTCTTCAACATGATTTGGGCTAAAAATCCATCCCTAAAAATAGAAACTCTCTGAGTAGTGTGGAAATGCTGATCCTTACCCTACCTGGGGTGTCCACTGAGCATTTCCACGAACTCTATCTGAAGTTCTCTGGGCATGGGATTTTGAAATGTTCCCCAATCCAAAAGGAATAAGTGGGAAACAATCAAGGAAACAGATAGAAGCACTTGCATTTGAATGAGTTTCAAGCATGCTTGGGTATTCGTGTGATCTGAGTGACTCAGTTTTGGAATACAACTGTCGCGTGGTGCACCGCGACCTCCAGGCACCCCGGAGTTTCTGAAAAAAAATTTTCTGCGATTTTCACGAAACCACTTTTCTTCAACTTGATTTGGGCTAAAAATCCATCCCTGAAAATAAAAATTCTCTGAGTAGTGTGGAAATGCTGATCCTTACCCTACCTGGGGTGTCCACTGAGCATTTCCGCGAACTCTATCTGAAGTTCTCTGGGCATGGGATTTTGACATGTTCCCCAAACCAAAAGGAATAAGTGGGAAACAATCAAGGAAACAGATAGAAACACTTGTATTTGAATGAGTTTCAAGCATGCTTGGGTATTCGTGTGATCTGAGTGACTCTGTTTTGGAATACAACTGTCGCGTGGTGCACCGTGACCTCCAGGCACCCCGGAGTTTCTGAAAAAAAAATGTTCTGCGATTTTCACGAAACCACTTTCCTTCAACTTGATTTGGGCAAAAAATCCATCCCTGAAAATAAAAATTCTCTGAGTAGTGTGGAAATGCTGATCCTTACCCTACCTGGGGTGTCCACTGAGCATTTCCACGAACTCTATCAGAAGTTCTCTGGGCATGGTATTATGACATGTTCCCCAAACCAAAAGAAATGAGTGGGAAACAATCATGGAAACAGATAGAAGCACTTGCATTTGAATGAGTTTCAAGCATGCTTGGGTATTCGTGTGATCTGAGTGACTCAGTTTTGGAATACAACTGTCGCGTTGTGCACCGCGACCTACAGGGACCCCGGAGTTTCTGAAAAAAAAATTTTCTGCAATTTTCACGAAACCACTTTTCTTCAACTTGATTTGGGCTAAAAATCCATCCCTGAAAATAAAAATTTTCTGAGTAGTGTGGAAATGCTGATCCTTACCCTACCTGGGGAGTCCACTGAGCATTTCCGCGAACTCTAGTTGAAGTTCTCTGGGCATGGGATTTTGACATGTTCCCCAAACCAAAAGGAATGAGTGGGAAACAATCATGGAAACAGATAGAAGCACTTGCATTTGAATGAGTTTCAAGCATGCTTGGGTATTCGTGTGATCTGAGTGACTCAGTTTTGGAATACAACTGTCGCGTGGTGCACCGCGACCTCCAGGCACCCCGGAGTTTCTGAAAAAAAATTTTCTGCGATATTCACGAAACCACTGTTCTTCAACTTGATTTGGGCTAAAAATCCATCCCTAAAAATAAAAACTCTCTGAGTAGTGTGGAAATGCTGATCCTTACCCTACCTGGGGTGTCCACTGAGCATTTCCGCAAACTCTATCTGAAGTTCTCTGGGCATGGTATTTTGATATGTTCCCCAAACCAAAAGGAATGAGTGGGAAACAATCAAGGAATCAGATAGAAACACTTGTATTTGAATGAGTTTCAAGCATGCTTGGGTATTCGTGTGATCTGTGACTCTGTTTTGGAATACAACTGTCGCGTGGTGCACCGTGACCTCCAGGCACCCCGGAGTTTCTGAAAAAAAATTTTCTGCGATTTTCACGAAACCACTTTTCTTCAACTTGATTTGGGCTAAAAATCAATCCCTAAAAATAAAAATTCTCTGAGTAGTGTGGAAATGCTGATCCTTACCCTACCTGGGGTGTCCACTGAGTACTCCACGAACTCTATCTGAAGTTCTCTGGGCATGGTATTTTGACATGTTCCCCAAACCAAAAGGAATGAGTGGGAAACAATCAAGGAATCAGATAGAAACACTTGTATTTGAATGAGTTTCAAGCATGCTGGGGTATTCGTGTGATCTGAGTGACTCTGTTTTGGAATACAACTGTCGCGTGGTGCACCGTGACCTCCAGGCACCCCGGAGTTTCTGAAAAAAAATTTTCTGCGATTTTCACGAAACCACTTTTCTTCAACTTGATTTGGGCTAAAAATCCATCCCTGAAAATAAAAATTCTCTGAGTAGTGTGGAAATGCTGATCCTTACCCTACCTGGGGTGTCCACTGAGTATTCCGCGAACTCTATCTGAAGTTCTCTGGGCATGGGATTTTGACATGTTCCCCAAACCAAAAGGAATGAGTGGGAAACAATCATGGAAACAGATAGAAGCACTTGCATTCGAATGAGTTTCAAGCATGCTTGGGTATTCGTGTGATCTGAGTGACTCAGTTTTGGAATACAACTGTCGCGTGGTGCACCGCGACCTCCAGGCACCCCGGAGTTTCTGAAAAAAAATTTTCTACGATTTTCACGAAACCACTTTTCTTCAACTTGATTTGGGCTAAAAATCCATCCCTGAAAATAAAAATTCTCTGAGTAGTGTGGAAATGCTGATCCTTACCCTACCTGGGGTGTCCACTGAGCATTTCCGCGAACTCTATCTGAAGTTCTCTGTGCATGGGATTTTGACATGTTCCCCAAACCAAAAGGAATAAGTGGGAAACAATCAAGGAAACAGATAGAAGCACTTGCATTTGAATGAGTTTCAAGCATGCTTGGGTATTCGTGTGATCTGAGTGACTCAGTTTTGGAATACAACTGTCGCGTGGTGCACCGCGACCTCCAGGCACCCCGGAGTTTCTGAAAAATAATTTTCTGCGATTTTCACGAAACCACTTTTCTTCAACTTGATTTGGGCTAAAACTCCATCCCTGAAAATAAAAATTCTCTGAGTAGTGTGGAAATGCTGATCCTTACCCTACCTGGGGTGTCCACTGAGTATTCCGCGAACTCTATCTGAAGTTCTCTGGGCATGGGATTTTGACATGTTCCCCAAACCAAAAGGAATGAGTGGGAAACAATCAAGGAAACAGATAGAAGCACTTGCATTTGAATGAGTTTCAAGCATGCTTGGGTATTCGTGTGATCTGAGTGACTCAGTGTTGGAATACAACTGTCGCGTGGTGCACCGCGACCTCCAGGCACCCCGGAGTTTCTGAAAAATAATTTTCTGCGATTTTCACGAAACCACTTTTCTTCAACTTGATTTGGGCTAAAACTCCATCCCTGAAAATAAAAATTCTCTGAGTAGTGTGGAAATGCTGATCCTTACCCTACCTGGGGTGTCCACTGAGTATTCCGCGAACTCTATCTGAAGTTCTCTGGGCATGGGATTTTGACATGTTCCCCAAACCAAAAGGAATAAGTGGGAAACAATCAAGGAAACAGATAGAAGCACTTGCATTTGAATGAGTTTCAAGCATGCTTGGGTATTCGTGTGATCTGAGTGACTCAGTGTTGGAATACAACTGTCGCGTGGTGCACCGCGACCTCCAGGCACCCCGGAGTTTCTGAAAAAAAATTTTCTGCGATTTTCACGAAACCACTTTTCTTCAACTTGATTTGGGCTAAAACTCCATCCCTGAAAATAAAAATTCTCTGAGTAGTGTGGAAATGCTGATCCTTACCCTACCTGGGGTGTCCACTGAGTATTCCGCAAACTCTATCTGAAGTTCTCTGGGCATGGAATTTTGACATGTTCCCCAAACCAAAAGGAATAAGTGGGAAACAATCAAGGAAACAGATAGAAGCACTTGCATTTGAATGAGTTTCAAGCATGCTTGGGTATTCGTGTGATCTGAGTGACACAGTTTTGGAATACAACTGTCGCGTGGTGCACCGCGACCTCCTGGCACCCCGGAGTTTCTGAAAAAAAATTTTCTGCGATTTTCACGAAACCACTTTTCTTCAACATGATTTGGGCTAAAAATCCATCCCTAAAAATAAAAACTCTCTGAGTAGTGTGGAAATGCTGATCCTTACCCTACCTGTGGTGTCCACTGAGCATTTCCACGAACTCTATCAGAAGTTCTCTGGGCATGGTATTATGACATGTTCCCCAAACCAAAAGGAATGAGTGGGAAACAATCATGGAAACAGATAGAAGCACTTGCATTTGAATGAGTTTCAAGCATGCTTGGGTATTCGTGTGATCTGAGTGACTCAGTTTTGGAATACAACTGTCGCGTGGTGCACCGCGACCTCCAGGCACCCCGGAGTTTCTGAAAAAAAATTTTCTGCGATTTTCACGAAACCACTGTTCTTCAACTTGATTTGGGCTAAAATTCCATCCCTAAAAATAAAAACTCTCTGAGTAGTGTGGAAATGCTGATCCTTACCCTACCTGGGGTGTCCACTGAGCATTTCCGCAAACTCTATCTGAAGTTCTCTGGGCATGGTATTTTGATATGTTCCCCAAACCAAAAGGAATGAGTGGGAAACAATCAAGGAATCAGATAGAAACACTTGTATTTGAATGAGTTTCAAGCATCCTTGGGTATTCGTGTGATCTGTGACTCTGTTTTGGAATACAACTGTCGCGTGGTGCACCGCGACCTCCAGGCACCCCGGAGTTTCTGAAAAAAAATTTTCTGCGATTTTCATTAAACCACTTTTCTTCAACTTGATTTTGGCTAAAAATCCATCGCTGAAAATAAAAATTCTCTGAGTAGTGTGGAAATGCTGATCCTTACCCTACCTGGGGTGTCCACTGAGCATTTCCGCGAACTCTATCTGAAGTTCTCTGGGCATGGGATTTTGACATGTTCCCCAAACCAAAAGGAATAAGTGGGAAACAATCAAGGAAACAGATAGAAGCACTTGCATTTGAATGAGTTTCAAGCATGCTTGGGTATTCGTGTGATCTGAGTGACTCAGTGTTGGAATACAACTGTCGCGTGGTGCACCGCGACCTCCAGGCACCCCGGAGTTTCTGAAAAAAAATTTTCTGCGATTTTCACGAAACCACTTTTCTTCAACTTGATTTGGGCTAAAAATCCATCCCTGAAAATAAAAATTCTCTGAGTAGTGTGGAAATGCTGATCCTTACCCTACCTGGGGTGTCCACTGAGTATTCCGCAAACTCTATCTGAAGTTCTCTGGGCATGGAATTTTGACATGTTCCCCAAACCAAAAGGAATAAGTGGGAAACAATCAAGGAAACAGATAGAAGCACTTGCATTTGAATGAGTTTCAAGCATGCTTGGGTATTCGTGTGATCTGAGTGACACAGTTTTGGAATACAACTGTCGCGTGGTGCACCGCGACCTCCTGGCACCCCGGAGTTTCTGAAAAAAAATTTTCTGCGATTTTCACGAAACCACTTTTCTTCAACATGATTTGGGCTAAAAATCCATCCCTAAAAATAAAAACTCTCTGAGTAGTGTGGAAATGCTGATCCTTACCCTACCTGTGGTGTCCACTGAGCATTTCCACGAACTCTATCAGAAGTTCTCTGGGCATGGTATTATGACATGTTCCCCAAACCAAAAGGAATGAGTGGGAAACAATCATGGAAACAGATAGAAGCACTTGCATTTGAATGAGTTTCAAGCATGCTTGGGTATTCGTGTGATCTGAGTGACTCAGTTTTGGAATACAACTGTCGCGTGGTGCACCGCGACCTCCAGGCACCCCGGAGTTTCTGAAAAAAAATTTTCTGCGATATTCACGAAACCACTGTTCTTCAACTTGATTTGGGCTAAAAATCCATCCCTAAAAATAAAAACTCTCTGAGTAGTGTGGAAATGCTGATCCTTACCCTACCTGGGGTGTCCACTGAGCATTTCCGCAAACTCTATCTGAAGTTCTCTGGGCATGGTATTTTGACATGTTCCCCAAACCAAAAGGAATGAGTGGGAAACAATCATGGAAACAGATAGAAGCACTTGCATTCGAATGAGTTTCAAGCATGCTTGGGTATTCGTGTGATCTGAGTGACTCAGTTTTGGAATACAACTGTCGCGTGGTGCACCGCGACCTCCAGGCACTCCGGAGTTTCTGAAAAAAAATTTTCTGCGATTTTCATTAAACCACTTTTCTTCAACTTGATTTTGGCTAAAAATCCATCGCTGAAAATAAAAATTCTCTGAGTAGTGTGGAAATGCTGATCCTTACCCTACCTGGGGTGTCCACTGAGCATTTCCGCGAACTCTATCTGAAGTTCTCTGGGCATGGGATTTTGACATGTTCCCCAAACCAAAAGGAATAAGTGGGAAACAATCAAGGAAACAGATAGAAGCACTTGCATTTGAATGAGTTTCAAGCATGCTTGGGTATTCGTGTGATCTGAGTGACTCAGTGTTGGAATACAACTGTCGCGTGGTGCACCGCGACCTCCAGGCACCCCGGAGTTTCTGAAAAAAAATTTTCTGCGATTTTCACGAAACCACTTTTCTTCAACTTGATTTGGGCTAAAACTCCATCCCTGAAAATAAAAATTCTCTGAGTAGTGTGGAAATGCTGATCCTTACCCTACCTGGGGTGTCCACTGAGTATTCCGCAAACTCTATCTGAAGTTCTCTGGGCATGGAATTTTGACATGTTCCCCAAACCAAAAGGAATAAGTGGGAAACAATCAAGGAAACAGATAGAAGCACTTGCATTTGAATGAGTTTCAAGCATGCTTGGGTATTCGTGTGATCTGAGTGACACAGTTTTGGAATACAACTGTCGCGTGGTGCACCGCGACCTCCTGGCACCCCGGAGTTTCTGAAAAAAAATTTTCTGCGATTTTCACGAAACCACTTTTCTTCAACATGATTTGGGCTAAAAATCCATCCCTAAAAATAATAACTCTCTGAGTAGTGTGGAAATGCTGATCCTTACCCTACCTGTGGTGTCCACTGAGCATTTCCACGAACTCTATCAGAAGTTCTCTGGGCATGGTATTATGACATGTTCCCCAAACCAAAAGGAATGAGTGGGAAACAATCATGGAAACAGATAGAAGCACTTGCATTTGAATGAGTTTCAAGCATGCTTGGGTATTCGTGTGATCTGAGTGACTCAGTTTTGGAATACAACTGTCGCGTGGTGCACCGCGACCTCCAGGCACCCCGGAGTTTCTGAAAAAAAATTTTCTGCGATTTTCACGAAACCACTGTTCTTCAACTTGATTTGGGCTAAAATTCCATCCCTAAAAATAAAAACTCTCTGAGTAGTGTGGAAATGCTGAACCTTACCCTACCTGGGGTGTCCACTGAGCATTTCCGCAAACTCTATCTGAAGTTCTCTGGGCATGGTATTTTGATATGTTCCCCAAACCAAAAGGAATGAGTGGGAAACAATCAAGGAATCAGATAGAAACACTTGTATTTGAATGAGTTTCAAGCATCCTTGGGTATTCATGTGATCTGTGACTCTGTTTTGGAATACAACTGTCGCGTGGTGCACCGCGACCTCCAGGCACCCCGGAGTTTCTGAAAAAAAATTTTCTGCGATTTTCATTAAACCACTTTTCTTCAACTTGATTTTGGCTAAAAATCCATCGCTGAAAATAAAAATTCTCTGAGTAGTGTGGAAATGCTGATCCTTACCCTACCTGGGGTGTCCACTGAGCATTTCCGCGAACTCTATCTGAAGTTCTCTGGGCATGGGATTTTGACATGTTCCCCAAACCAAAAGGAATAAGTGGGAAACAATCAAGGAAACAGATAGAAGCACTTGCATTTGAATGAGTTTCAAGCATGCTTGGGTATTCGTGTGATCTGAGTGACTCAGTGTTGGAATACAACTGTCGCGTGGTGCACCGCGACCTCCAGGCACCCCGGAGTTTCTGAAAAAAAATTTTCTGCGATTTTCACGAAACCACTTTTCTTCAACTTGATTTGGGCTAAAAATCCATCCCTGAAAATAAAAATTCTCTGAGTAGTGTGGAAATGCTGATCCTTACCCTACCTGGGGTGTCCACTGAGTATTCCGCAAACTCTATCTGAAGTTCTCTGGGCATGGAATTTTGACATGTTCCCCAAACCAAAAGGAATAAGTGGGAAACAATCAAGGAAACAGATAGAAGCACTTGCATTTGAATGAGTTTCAAGCATGCTTGGGTATTCGTGTGATCTGAGTGACACAGTTTTGGAATACAACTGTCGCGTGGTGCACCGCGACCTCCTGGCACCCCGGAGTTTCTGAAAAAAAATTTTCTGCGATTTTCACGAAACCACTTTTCTTCAACATGATTTGGGCTAAAAATCCATCCCTAAAAATAAAAACTCTCTGAGTAGTGTGGAAATGCTGATCCTTACCCTACCTGTGGTGTCCACTGAGCATTTCCACGAACTCTATCAGAAGTTCTCTGGGCATGGTATTATGACATGTTCCCCAAACCAAAAGGAATGAGTGGGAAACAATCATGGAAACAGATAGAAGCACTTGCATTTGAATGAGTTTCAAGCATGCTTGGGTATTCGTGTGATCTGAGTGACTCAGTTTTGGAATACAACTGTCGCGTGGTGCACCGCGACCTCCAGGCACCCCGGAGTTTCTGAAAAAAAATTTTCTGCGATATTCACGAAACCACTGTTCTTCAACTTGATTTGGGCTAAAAATCCATCCCTAAAAATAAAAACTCTCTGAGTAGTGTGGAAATGCTGATCCTTACCCTACCTGGGGTGTCCACTGAGCATTTCCGCAAACTCTATCTGAAGTTCTCTGGGCATGGTATTTTGATATGTTCCCCAAACCAAAAGGAATGAGTGGGAAACAATCAAGGAATCAGATAGAAACACTTGTATTTGAATGAGTTTCAAGCATCCTTGGGTATTCGTGTGATCTGTGACTCTGTTTTGGAATACAACTGTCGCGTGGTGCACCGTGACCTCCAGGCACCCCGGAGTTTCTGAAAAAAAATTTTCTGCGATTTTCACGAAACCACTTTTCTTCAACTTGATTTGGGCTAAAAATCAATCCCTAAAAATAAAAATTCTCTGAGTAGTGTGGAAATGCTGATCCTTACCCTACCTGGAGTGTCCACTGAGTATTCCACGAACTCTATCTGAAGTTCTCTGGGCATGGTATTTTGACATGTTCCCCAAACCAAAAGGAATGAGTGGGAAACAATCATGGAAACAGATAGAAGCACTTGCATTCGAATGAGTTTCAAGCATGCTTGGGTATTCGTGTGATCTGAGTGACTCAGTTTTGGAATACAACTGTCGCGTGGTGCACCGCGACCTCCAGGCACTCCGGAGTTTCTGAAAAAAAATTTTCTGCGATTTTCATTAAACCACTTTTCTTCAACTTGATTTTGGCTAAAAATCCATCGCTGAAAATAAAAATTCTCTGAGTAGTGTGGAAATGCTGATCCTTACCCTACCTGGGGTGTCCACTGAGCATTTCCGCGAACTCTATCTGAAGTTCTCTGGGCATGGGATTTTGACATGTTCCCCAAACCAAAAGGAATAAGTGGGAAACAATCAAGGAAACAGATAGAAGCACTTGCATTTGAATGAGTTTCAAGCATGCTTGGGTATTCGTGTGATCTGAGTGACTCAGTGTTGGAATACAACTGTCGCGTGGTGCACCGCGACCTCCAGGCACCCCGGAGTTTCTGAAAAAAAATGTTCTGCGATTTTCACGAAACCACTTTTCTTCAACTTGATTTTGGCTAAAACTCCATCCCTGAAAATAAAAATTCTCTGAGTAGTGTGGAAATGCTGATCCTTACCCTACCTGGGGTGTCCACTGAGTATTCCGCAAACTCTATCTGAAGTTCTCTGGGCATGGAATTTTGACATGTTCCCCAAACCAAAAGGAATAAGTGGGAAACAATCAAGGAAACAGATAGAAGCACTTGCATTTGAATGAGTTTCAAGCATGCTTGGGTATTCGTGTGATCTGAGTGACTCAGTTTTGGAATACAACTGTCGCGTGGTGCACCGCGACCTCCTGGCACCCCGGAGTTTCTGAAAAAAAATTTTCTGCGATTTTCACGAAACAACTTTTCTTCAACATGATTTGGGCTAAAAATCCATCCCTAAAAATAAAAACTCTCTGAGTAGTGTGGAAATGCTGATCCTTACCCTACCTGTGGTGTCCACTGAGCATTTCCACGAACTCTATCAGAAGTTCTCTGGGCATGGTATTATGACATGTTCCCCAAACCAAAAGGAATGAGTGGGAAACAATCATGGAAACAGATAGAAGCACTTGCATTTGAATGAGTTTCAAGCATGCTTGGGTATTCGTGTGATCTGAGTGACTCAGTTTTGGAATACAACTGTCGCGTGGTGCACCGCGACCTCCAGGCACCCCGGAGTTTCTGAAAAAAAATTTTCTGCGATATTCACGAAACCACTGTTCTTCAACTTGATTTGGGCTAAAAATCCATCCCTAAAAATAAAAACTCTCTGAGTAGTGTGGAAATGCTGATCCTTACCCTACCTGGGGTGTCCACTGAGCATTTCCGCAAACTCTATCTGAAGTTCTCTGGGCATGGTATTTTGATATGTTCCCCAAACCAAAAGGAATGAGTGGGAAACAATCAAGGAATCAGATAGAAACACTTGTATTTGAATGAGTTTCAAGCATCCTTGGGTATTCGTGTGATCTGTGACTCTGTTTTGGAATACAACTGTCGCGTGGTGCACCGTGACCTCCAGGCACCCCGGAGTTTCTGAAAAAAAATTTTCTGCGATTTTCACGAAACCACTTTTCTTCAACTTGATTTGGGCTAAAAATCAATCCCTAAAAATAAAAATTCTCTGAGTAGTGTGGAAATGCTGATCCTTACCCTACCTGGAGTGTCCACTGAGTATTCCACGAACTCTATCTGAAGTTCTCTGGGCATGGTATTTTGACATGTTCCCCAAACCAAAAGGAATGAGTGGGAAACAATCAAGGAATCAGATAGAAACACTTGTATTTGAATGAGTTTCAAGCATGCTGGGGTATTCGTGTGATCTGAGTGACTCTGTTTTGGAATACAACTGTCGCGTGGTGCACCGTGACCTCCAGGCACCCCGGAGTTTCTGAAAAAAAATTTTCTGCGATTTTCACGAAACCACTTTTCTTCAACTTGATTTGGGCTAAAAATCCATCCCTGAAAATAAAAATTCTCTGAGTAGTGTGGAAATGCTGATCCTTACCCTACCTGGGGTGTCCACTGAGTATTCCGCGAACTCTATCTGAAGTTCTCTGGGCATGGGATTTTGACATGTTCCCCAAACCAAAAGGAATAAGTGGGAAACAATCAAGGAAACAGATAGAAGCACTTGCATTTGAATGAGTTTCAAGCATGCTTGGGTATTCGTGTGATCTGAGTGACTCAGTTTTGGAATACAACTGTCGCGTGGTGCACCGCGACCTCCAGGCACCCCGGAGTTTCTGAAAAATAATTTTCTGCGATTTTCACGAAACCACTTTTCTTCAACTTGATTTGGGCTAAAACTCCATCCCTGAAAATAAAAATTCTCTGAGTAGTGTGGAAATGCTGATCCTTACCCTACCTGGGGTGTCCACTGAGTATTCCGCGAACTCTATCTGAAGTTCTCTGGGCATGGGATTTTGACATGTTCCCCAAACCAAAAGGAATGAGTGGGAAACAATCATGGAAACAGATAGAAGCACTTGCATTCGAATGAGTTTCAAGCATGCTTGGGTATTCGTGTGATCTGAGTGACTCAGTTTTGGAATACAACTGTCGCGTGGTGCACCGCGACCTCCAGGCACCCCGGAGTTTCTGAAAAAAAATTTTCTGCGATTTTCACGAAACCACTTTTCTTCAACTTGATTTGGGCTAAAACTCCATCCCTGAAAATAAAAATTCTCTGAGTAGTGTGGAAATGCTGATCCTTACCCTACCTGGGGTGTCCACTGAGTATTCCGCAAACTCTATCTGAAGTTCTCTGGGCATGGAATTTTGACATGTTCCCCAAACCAAAAGGAATAAGTGGGAAACAATCAAGGAAACAGATAGAAGCACTTGCATTTGAATGAGTTTCAAGCATGCTTGGGTATTCGTGTGATCTGAGTGACTCAGTTTTGGAATACAACTGTCGCGTGGTGCACCGCGACCTCCAGGCACTCCGGAGTTTCTGAAAAAAAATTTTCTGCGATTTTCACGAAACCACTTTTCTTCAACATGATTTGGGCTAAAAATCCATCCCTAAAAATAAAAACTCTCTGAGTAGTGTGGAAATGCTGATCCTTACCCTACCTGTGGTGTCCACTGAGCATTTCCACGAACTCTATCAGAAGTTCTCTGGGCATGGTATTATGACATGTTCCCCAAACCAAAAGGAATGAGTGGGAAACAATCATGGAAACAGATATAAGCACTTGCATTTGAATGAGTTTCAAGCATGCTTGGGTATTCGTGTGATCTGAGTGACTCAGTTTTGGAATACAACTGTCGCGTGGTGCACCGCGACCTCCAGGCACCCCGGAGTTTCTGAAAAAAAAATTTCTGCAATTTTCACGAAACCACTTTTCTTCAACTTGATTTGGGCTAAAAATCCATCCCTGAAAATAAAAATTTTCTGAGTAGTGTGGAAATGCTGATCCTTACCCTACCTGGGGAGTCCACTGAGCATTTCCGCGAACTCTAGTTGAAGTTCTCTGGGCATGGGATTTTGACATGTTCCCCAAACCAAAAGGAATGAGTGGGAAACAATCATGGAAACAGATAGAAGCACTTGCATTTGAATGAGTTTCAAGCATGCTTGGGTATTCGTGTGATCTGAGTGACTCAGTTTTGGAATACAACTGTCGCGTGGTGCACCGCGACCTCCAGGCACCCCGGAGTTTCTGAAAAAAAAATTTCTGCGATTTTCACGAAACCACTTTTCTTCAACTTGATTTGGGCTAAAAATCCATCCCTGAAAATAAAAATTCTCTGAGTAGTGGGGAAAAGCTGATCCTTACCCTACCTGGGGTGTCCACAGAGCATTTCGGCGAACTCTATCTGAAGTTCTCTGGGCATGGGATTTTGAAATGTTCCCCAAACCAAAAGGAATAAGTGGGAAACTGTCAAGGAAACAGATAGATGCACTTGCATTTGAATGAGTTTCAAGCATGCTTGGGTATTCGTGTGATCTGAGTGACTCAGTTTTGGAATACAACTGTCGCGTGGTGCACCGCGACCTCCAGGCACCCCGGAGTTTCTGAAAAAAAATTTTCTGCGATAGTCACGAAACCACTGTTCTTCAACTTGATTTGGGCTAAAAATCCATCCCTAAAAATAAAAACTCTCTGAGTAGTGTGGAAATGCTGATCCTTACCCTACCTGGGGTGTCCACTGAGCATTTCCGCAAACTCTATCTGAAGTTCTCTGGGCATGGTATTTTGACATTTTCCCCAAACCAAAAGGAATGAGTGGGAAACAATCATGGAAACAGATAGAAGCACTTGCATTTGAATGAGTTTCAAGCATGCTTGGGTATTCGTGTGATCTGAGTGACTCAGTTTTGGAATACAACTGTCGCGTGGTGCACCGCAAACTCCAGGCACCCCGGAGTTTCTGAAAAAAAATTTTCTGCGATTTTCACGAAACCACTTTTCTTCAACTTGATTTGGGCTAAAAATCCGTCCCTGAAAATAAAAATTCTCTGAGTAGTGTGGAAATGCTGATCCTTACCCTACCTGGGGTGTCCACTGAGTATTCCGCGAACTCTATCTGAAGTTCTCTGGGCATGGGATTTTGACATGTTCCCCAAACCAAAAGGAATGAGTGGGAAACAATCATGGAAACAGATAGAAGCACTTGCATTCGAATGAGTTTCAAGCATGCTTGGGTATTCGTGTGATCTGAGTGACTCAGTTTTGGAATACAACTGTCGCGTGGTGCACCGCGACCTCAAGGCACCCCGGAGTTTCTGAAAAAAAATTTTCTGCGATTTTCATGAAACCACTTTTCTTCAACTTGATTTGGGCTAAAAATCCATCCCTAAAAATAAAAATTCTCTGAGTAGTGTGGAAATGCTGATCCTTACCCTACCTGGGGTGTCCACTGAGCATTTCCGCGAACTCTATCTGAAGTTCTTTGGGCATGGGATTTTGACATGTTCCCCAAACCAAAAGGAATAAGTGGGAAACAATCAAGGAAACAGATAGAAGCACTTGCATTTGAATGAGTTTCAAGCATGCTTGGGTATTCGTGTGATCTGAGTGACTCAGTTTTGGAATACAACTGTCGCGTGGTGCACCGCGACCTCCAGGCACCCCGGAGTTTCTGAAAAATAATTTTCTGCAATTTTTACGAAACCACTTTTCTTCAACTTGATTTGGGCTAAAACTCCATCCCTGAAAATAAAAATTCTCTGAGTAGTGTGGAAATGCTGATCCTTACCCTACCTGGGGTGTCCACTGAGTATTCCGCGAACTCTATCTGAAGTTCTCTGGGCATGGGATTTTGACATGTTCCCCAAACCAAAAGGAATGAGTGGGAAACAATCATGGAAACAGATAGAAGCACTTGCATTCGAATGAGTTTCAAGCATGCTTGGGTATTCGTGTGATCTGAGTGACTCAGTTTTGGAATACAACTGTCGCGTGGTGCACCGCGACCTCCAGGCACTCCGGAGTTTCTGAAAAAAAATTTTCTGCGATTTTCATTAAACCACTTTTCTTCAACTTGATTTTGGCTAAAAATCCATCGCTGAAAATAAAAATTCTCTGAGTAGTGTGGAAATGCTGATCCTTACCCTACCTGGGGTGTCCACTGAGCATTTCCGCGAACTCTATCTGAAGTTCTCTGGGTATGGGATTTTGACATGTTCCCCAAACCAAAAGGAATAAGTGGGAAACAATCAAGGAAACAGATAGAAGCACTTGCATTTGAATGAGTTTCAAGCATGCTTGGGTATTCGTGTGATCTGAGTGACTCAGTTTTGGAATACAACTGTCGCGTGGTGCACCGCGACCTCCAGGCAGCCCGGAGTTTCTGAAAAAAAATTTTCTGCGATTTTCACGAAACCACTTTTCTTCAACTTGATTTGGGCTAAAACTCCATCCCTGAAAATAAAAATTCTCTGAGTAGTGTGGAAATGCTGATCCTTACCCTACCTGGGGTGTCCACTGAGTATTCCGCAAACTCTATCTGAAGTTCTCTGGGCATGGAATTTTGACATGTTCCCCAAACCAAAAGGAATAAGTGGGAAACAATCAAGGAAACAGATAGAAGCACTTGCATTTGAATGAGTTTCAAGCATGCTTGGGTATTCGTGTGATCTGAGTGACTCAGTTTTGGAATACAACTGTCGCGTGGTGCACCGCGACCTCCTGGCACCCCGGAGTTTCTGAAAAAAATTTTTCTGCGATTTTCACGAAACCACTTTTCTTCAACATGATTTGGGCTAAAAATCCATCCCTAAAAATAAAAACTCTCTGAGTAGTGTGGAAATGCTGATCCTTACCCTACCTGTGGTGTCCACTGAGCATTTCCACGAACTCTATCAGAAGTTCTCTGGGCATGGTATTATGACATGTTCCCCAAACCAAAAGGAATGAGTGGGAAACAATCATGGAAACAGATATAAGCACTTGCATTTGAATGAGTTTCAAGCATGCTTGGGTATTCGTGTGATCTGAGTGACTCAGTTTTGGAATACAACTGTCGCGTGGTGCACCGCGACCTCCAGGCACCCCGGAGTTTCTGAAAAAAAAATTTCTGCAATTTTCACGAAACCACTTTTCTTCAACTTGATTTGGGCTAAGAATCCATCCCTGAAAATAAAAATTTTCTGAGTAGTGTGGAAATGCTGATCCTTACCCTACCTGGGGAGTCCACTGAGCATTTCCGCGAACTCTAGTTGAAGTTCTCTGGGCATGGGATTTTGACATGTTCCCCAAACCAAAAGGAATGAGTGGGAAACAATCATGGAAACAGATAGAAGCACTTGCATTTGAATGAGTTTCAAGCATGCTTGGGTATTCGTGTGATCTGAGTGACTCAGTTTTGGAATACAACTGTCGCGTGGTGCACCGCGACCTCCAGGCACCCCGGAGTTTCTGAAAAAAAAATTTCTGCGATTTTCACGAAACCACTTTTCTTCAACTTGATTTGGGCTAAAAATCCATCCCTGAAAATAAAAATTCTCTGAGTAGTGGGGAAAAGCTGATCCTTACCCTACCTGGGGTGTCCACAGAGCATTTCGGCGAACTCTATCTGAAGTTCTCTGGGCATGGGATTTTGAAATGTTCCCCAAACCAAAAGGAATAAGTGGGAAACTGTCAAGGAAACAGATAGATGCACTTGCATTTGAATGAGTTTCAAGCATGCTTGGGTATTCGTGTGATCTGAGTGACTCAGTTTTGGAATACAACTGTCGCGTGGTGCACCGCGACCTCCAGGCACCCCGGAGTTTCTGAAAAAAAATTTTCTGCGATATTCACGAAACCACTGTTCTTCAACTTGATTTGGGCTAAAAATCCATCCCTAAAAATAAAAACTCTCTGAGTAGTGTGGAAATGCTGATCCTTACCCTACCTGGGGTGTCCACTGAGCATTTCCGCAAACTCTATCTGAAGTTCTCTGGGCATGGTATTTTGACATTTTCCCCAAACCAAAAGGAATGAGTGGGAAACAATCATGGAAACAGATAGAAGCACTTGCATTTGTATGAGTTTCAAGCATGCTTGGGTATTCGTGTGATCTGAGTGACTCAGTTTTGGAATACAACTGTCGCGTGGTGCACCGCAAACTCCAGGCACCCCGGAGTTTCTGAAAAAAAATTTTCTGCGATTTTCACGAAACCACTTTTCTTCAACTTGATTTGGGCTAAAAATCCGTCCCTGAAAATAAAAATTCTCTGAGTAGTGTGGAAATGCTGATCCTTACCCTACCTGGGGTGTCCACTGAGTATTCCGCGAACTCTATCTGAAGTTCTCTGGGCATGGGATTTTGACATGTTCCCCAAACCAAAAGGAATGAGTGGGAAACAATCATGGAAACAGATAGAAGCACTTGCATTCGAATGAGTTTCAAGCATGCTTGGGTATTCGTGTGATCTGAGTGACTCAGTTTTGGAATACAACTGTCGCGTGGTGCACCGCGACCTCAAGGCACCCCGGAGTTTCTGAAAAAAAATTTTCTGCGATTTTCATGAAACCACTTTTCTTCAACTTGATTTGGGCTAAAAATCCATCCCTAAAAATAAAAATTCTCTGAGTAGTGTGGAAATGCTGATCCTTACCCTACCTGGGGTGTCCACTGAGTATTCCACGAACTCTATCTGAAGTTCTCTGGGCATGGTATTTTGACATGTTCCCCAAACCAAAAGGAATGAGTAGGAAACAATCAAGGAATCAGATAGAAACACTTGTATTTGAATGAGTTTCAAGCATGCTTGGGTATTCGTGTGATCTGTGACTCTGTTTTGGAATACAACTGTCGCGTGTTGCACCGTGACCTCCAGGCACCCCGGAGTTTCTGAAAAAAAATTTTCTGCGATTTTCACGAAACCACTTTTCTTCAACTTGATTTGGGCTAAAAATCCATCCCTAAAAATAAAAATTCTCTGAGTAGTGTGGAAATGCTGATCCTTACCCTACCTGGGGTGTCCACTGAGCATTTCCGCGAACTCTATCTGAAGTTCTCTGGGCATGGTATTTTGACATGTTCCCCAAACCAAAAGGAATGAGTGGGAAACAATCAAGGAATCAGATAGAAACACTTGTATTTGAATGAGTTTCAAGCATGCTTGGGTATTCGTGTGATCTGAGTGACTCAGTTTTGGAATTCAACTGTCGCGTGGTGCACCGCGACCTCCAGGCACCCCGGAGTTTCTGAAAAAAAATTTTCTGCGATTTTCACGAAACCACTTTTCTTCAACTTGATTTGGGCTAAAAAAATATCCCTGAAAATAAAAATTCTCTGAGTAGTGTGGAAATGCTGATCCTTACCCTACCTGGGGTGTCCACTGAGCATTTCCTCGAACTCTATCTGAAGTTCTCTGGGCATGGTATTTTGACATGTTCCCCAAACCAAAAGGAATAAGTGGGAAACAATCAAGGAAACAGATAGAAGCACTTGCATTTGAATGAGTTTCAAGCATGCTTTGGTATTCGTGTGATCTGAGTGACTCAATTTTGGAATACAACTGTCGCGTGGTGCACCGCGACCTCCAGGCACCCCGGAGTTTCTGAAAAAAAATTTTCTGCGATTTTCACGAAACCACTTTTCTTCAACTTGATTTGGGCTAAACCTCCATCCCTGAAAAAAAAAACTCTCTGATTAGTGTGGAAATGCTGATCCTTACCCTACCTGGGGAGTCCACTGAGCATTTCCGCGAACTCTAGTTGAAGTTCTCTGGGCATGGGATTTTGACATGTTCCCCAAACCAAAAGGAATGAGTGGGAAACAATCATGGAAACAGATTGAAGCACTTGCATTTGAATGAGTTTCAAGCATGCTTGGGTATTCGTGTGATCTGAGTGACTCAGTTTTGGAATACAACTGTCGCGTGGTGCACTGCGACCTCCAGGCACCCCGGAGTTTCTGAAAAAAAATTTTCTGCGATTTTCACGAAACCACTTTTCTTCAACTTGATTTGGGCTAAAAATCCATCCCTAAAAATAAAAACTCTCTGAGTAGTGTGGAAATGCTGATCCTTACCCTACCTGGGGTGTCCACTGAGTATTCCACAAACTCTATCTGAAGTTCTCTGGGCATGGTATTTTGACATGTTCCCCAAACCAAAAGGAATGAGTGGGAAACAATCAAGGAATCAGATAGAAACACTTGTATTTGAATGAGTTTCAAGCATGCTGGGGTATTCGTGTGATCTGAGTGACTCTGTTTTGGAATACAACTGTCGCGTGGTGCACCGCGACCTCTAGGCACCCCGGAGTTTCTGAAAAAAAATTTTCTACGATTTTCACGAAACCACTTTTCTTCAACTTGATTTGGGCTAAAAATCCATCCCTGAAAATAAAAATTCTCTGAGTAGTGTGGAAATTCTGATCCTTACCCTACCTGGGGTGTCCACTGAGCATTTCCGCGAACTCTATCTGAAGTTCTCTGGGCATGGGATTTTGACATGTTCCCCAAACCAAAAGGAATAAGTGGGAAACAATCAAGGAAACAGATAGAAGCACTTGCATTTGAATGAGTTTCAAGCATGCTTGGGTATTCGTGTGATCTGAGTGACTCAGTTTTGGAATACAACTGTCGCGCGGTGCACCGCGATCTCCAGGCACCCCGGAGTTTCTGAAAAATAATTTTCTGCGATTTTCACGAAACCACTTTTCTTCAACTTGATTTGGGCTAAAACTCCATCCCTGAAAATAAAAATTCTCTGAGTAGTGTGGAAATGCTGATCCTTACCCTACCTGGGGTGTCCACTGAGTATTCCGCGAACTCTATCTGAAGTTCTCTGGGCATAGGATTTTGACATGTTCCCCAAACCAAAAGGAATGAGTGGGAAACAATCATGGAAACAGATAGAAGCACTTGCATTCGAATGAGTTTCAAGCATGCTTTGGTATTCGTGTGATCTGAGTGACTCAGTTTTGGAATACAACTGTCGCGCGGTGCACCGCGACCTCCAGGCACTCCGGAGTTTCTGAAAAAAAATTTTCTGCGATTTTCACGAAACCACTTTTCTTCAACTTGATTTAGGCTAAAAATCCATCCCTGAAAATAAAAATTCTCTGAGTAGTGTGGAAATGCTGATCCTTACCCTACCTGGGGTGTCCACTGAGCATTTCCGCGAACTCTATCTGAAGTTCTCTGGGCATGGGATTTTGACATGTTCCCCAAACCAAAAGGAATAAGTTGGAAACAATCAAGGAAACAGATAGAAGCACTTGCATTTGAATGAGTTTCAAGCATGCTTGGGTATTCGTGTGATCTGAGTGACTCAGTTTTGGAATACAACTGTCGCGTGGTGCACCGCGACCTCCAGGCACCCCGGAGTTTCTGAAAAAAAATTTTCTGCGATTTTCACGAAACCACTTTTCTTCAACTTGATTTGGGCTAAAAATCCATCCCTAAAAATAAAAACTCTCTGAGTATTGTGGAAATGCTGATCCTTACCCTACCTGGGGTGTCCACTGAGTATTCCACAAACTCTATCTGAAGTTCTCTGGGCATGGTATTTTGACATGTTCCCCAAACCAAAAGGAATGAGTGGGAAACAATCAAGGAATCAGATAGAAACACTTGTATTCGAATGAGTTTCAAGCATGCTTTGGTATTCGTGTGATGTGAGTGACTCAGTTTTGGAATACAAATGTCGCGTGGTGCACCGCGACCTCCAGGCACCCCGGAGTTTCTGAAAAAAAATTTTCTGCGATTTTCACGAAACCACTTTTCTTCAACTTCATTTGGGCTAAAAATCCATCCCTAAAAATAAAAACTCTCTGAGTAGTGTGGAAATGCTGATCCTTACCCTACCTGGGGTGTCCACTGAGTATTCCACGAACTCTATCTGAAGTTCTCTGGGCATGGTATTTTGACATGTTCCCCAAACCAAAAGGAATGAGTGGGAAACAATCAAGGAATCAGATAGAAACACTTGTATTTGAATGAGTTTCAAGCATGCTTGGGTATTCGTGTGATCTGAGTGACTCTGTTTTGGAATACAACTGTCGCGTGGTGCACCGTGACCTCCAGGCACCCCGGAGTTTCTGAAAAAAAATTTTCTGCGATTTTCATGAAACCACTTTTCTTCAACTTGATTTGGGCTAAAAATCCATCCATGAAAATAAAAATTCTCTGAGTAGTGTGGAAATGCTGATCCTTACCCTACCTGGGGTGTCCACTGAGTATTCCGCGAACTCTATCTGAAGTTCTCTGGGCATGGGATTTTGACATGTTCACCAAACCAAAAGGAATAAGTGGGAAACAATCAAGGAAACAGATAGAAGCACTTGCATTTGAATGAGATTCAAGCATGCTTGGGTATTCGTGTGATCTGAGTGACTCAGTTTTGGAATACAACTGTCGCGTGGTGCACCATGACCTCCAGGCACCCCGGAGTTTCTGAAAAAAAATTTTCTGCGATTTTCACGAAACCACTTTTCTTCAACTTGATTTGGGCTAAAAATCCATCCCTGAAAATAAAAATTCTCTGAGTAGTGTGGAAATGCTGATCCTTACCCTACCTGGGGTGTCCACTGAGTATTCCGCGAACTCTATCTGAAGTTCTCTGGGCATGGGATTTTGACATGTTCCCCAAACCAAAAGGAATGAGTGGGAAACAATCATGGAAAGAGATAGAAGCACTTGCATTTGAATGAGATTCAAGCATGCTTGGGTATTCGTGTGATCTGAGTGACTCTGTTTTGGAATACAACTGTCGCGTGGTGCACCGTGACCTCCAGGCACCCCGGAGTTTCTGAAAAAAAATTTTCTGCGATTTTCACGAAACCACTTTTCTTCAACTTGATTTGGGCTAAAAATCCATCCCTAAAAATAAAAATTCTCTGAGTAGTGTGGAAATGCTGATCCTTACCCTACCTGGGGTGTCCACTGAGCATTTCCGCGAACTCTATCTGAAGTTCTCTGGGCATGGTATTTTGACATGTTCCCCAAACCAAAAGGAATGAGTGGGAAACAATCAAGGAATCAGATAGAAACACTTGTATTTGAATGAGTTTCAAGCATGCTTGGGTATTCGTGTGATCTGAGTGACTCAGTTTTGGAATTCAACTGTCGCGTGGTGCACCGCGACCTCCAGGCACCCCGGAGTTTCTGAAAAAAAATTTTCTGCGATTTTCACGAAGCCACTTTTCTTCAACTTGATTTGGGCTAAAAAAATATCCCTGAAAATAAAAATTCTCTGAGTAGTGTGGAAATGCTGATCCTTACCCTACCTGGGGTGTCCACTGAGCATTTCCTCGAACTCTATCTGAAGTTCTCTGGGCATGGTATTTTGACATGTTCCCCAAACCAAAAGGAATAAGTGGGAAACAATCAAGGAAACAGATAGAAGCACTTGCATTTGAATGAGTTTCAAGCATGCTTGGGTATTCGTGTGATCTGAGTGACTCAATTTTGGAATACAACTGTCGCGTGGTGCACCGCGACCTCCAGGCACCCCGGAGTTTCTGAAAAAAAATTTTCTGCGATTTTCACGAAACCACTTTTCTTCAACTTGATTTGGGCTAAACCTCCATCCCTGAAAAAAAAAACTCTCTGATTAGTGTGGAAATGCTGATCCTTACCCTACCTGGGGAGTCCACTGAGCATTTCCGCGAACTCTAGTTGAAGTTCTCTGGGCATGGGATTTTGACATGTTCCCCAAACCAAAAGGAATGAGTGGGAAACAATCATGGAAACAGATTGAAGCACTTGCATTTGAATGAGTTTCAAGCATGCTTGGGTATTCGTGTGATCTGAGTGACTCAGTTTTGGAATACAACTGTCGCGTGGTGCACTGCGACCTCCAGGCACCCCGGAGTTTCTGAAAAAAAATTTTCTGCGATTTTCACGAAACCACTTTTCTTCAACTTGATTTGGGCTAAAAATCCATCCCTAAAAATAAAAACTCTCTGAGTAGTGTGGAAATGCTGATCCTTACCCTACCTGGGGTGTCCACTGAGTATTCCACAAACTCTATCTGAAGTTCTCTGGGCATGGTATTTTGACATATTCCCCAAACCAAAAGGAATGAGTGGGAAACAATCAAGGAATCAGATAGAAACACTTGTATTTGAATGAGTTTCAAGCATGCTGGGGTATTCGTGTGATCTGAGTGACTCTGTTTTGGAATACAACTGTCGCGTGGTGCACCGCGACCTCTAGGCACCCCGGAGTTTCTGAAAAAAAATTTTCTACGATTTTCACGAAACCACTTTTCTTCAACTTGATTTGGGCTAAAAATCCATCCCTGAAAATAAAAATTCTCTGAGTAGTGTGGAAATTCTGATCCTTACCCTACCTGGGGTGTCCACTGAGCATTTCCGCGAACTCTATCTGAAGTTCTCTGGGCATGGGATTTTGACATGTTCCCCAAACCAAAAGGAATAAGTGGGAAACAATCAAGGAAACAGATAGAAGCACTTGCATTTGAATGAGTTTCAAGCATGCTTGGGTATTCGTGTGATCTGAGTGACTCAGTTTTGGAATACAACTGTCGCGCGGTGCACCGCGATCTCCAGGCACCCCGGAGTTTCTGAAAAATAATTTTCTGCGATTTTCACGAAACCACTTTTCTTCAACTTGATTTGGGCTAAAACTCCATCCCTGAAAATAAAAATTCTCTGAGTAGTGTGGAAATGCTGATCCTTACCCTACCTGGGGTGTCCACTGAGTATTCCGCGAACTCTATCTGAAGTTCTCTGGGCATGGGATTTTGACATGTTCCCCAAACCAAAAGGAATGAGTGGGAAACAATCATGGAAACAGATAGAAGCACTTGCATTCGAATGAGTTTCAAGCATGCTTTGGTATTCGTGTGATCTGAGTGACTCAGTTTTGGAATACAACTGTCGCGCGGTGCACCGCGACCTCCAGGCACTCCGGAGTTTCTGAAAAAAAATTTTCTGCGATTTTCACGAAACCACTTTTCTTCAACTTGATTTGGGCTAAAAATCCATCCCTGAAAATAAAAATTCTCTGAGTAGTGTGGAAATGCTGATCCTTACCCTACCTGGGGTGTCCACTGAGCATTTCCGCGAACTCTATCTGAAGTTCTCTGGGCATGGGATTTTGACATGTTCCCCAAACCAAAAGGAATAAGTTGGAAACAATCAAGGAAACAGATAGAAGCACTTGCATTTGAATGAGTTTCAAGCATGCTTGGGTATTCGTGTGATCTGAGTGACTCAGTTTTGGAATACAACTGTCGCGTGGTGCACCGCGACCTCCAGGCACCCCGGAGTTTCTGAAAAAAAATTTTCTGCGATTTTCACGAAACCACTTTTCTTCAACTTGATTTGGGCTAAAAATCCATCCCTAAAAATAAAAACTCTCTGAGTATTGTGGAAATGCTGATCCTTACCCTACCTGGGGTGTCCACTGAGTATTCCACAAACTCTATCTGAAGTTCTCTGGGCATGGTATTTTGACATGTTCCCAAACCAAAAGGAATGAGTGGGAAACAATCAAGGAATCAGATAGAAACACTTGTATTCGAATGAGTTTCAAGCATGCTTTGGTATTCGTGTGATGTGAGTGACTCAGTTTTGGAATACAAATGTCGCGTGGTGCACCGCGACCTCCAGGCACCCCGGAGTTTCTGAAAAAAAATTTTCTGCGATTTTCACGAAACCACTTTTCTTCAACTTCATTTGGGCTAAAAATCCATCCCTAAAAATAAAAACTCTCTGAGTTGTGTGGAAATGCTGATCCTTACCCTACCTGGGGTGTCCACTGAGTATTCCACGAACTCTATCTGAAGTTCTCTGGGCATGGTATTTTGACATGTTCCCCAAACCAAAAGGAATGAGTGGGAAACAATCAAGGAATCAGATAGAAACACTTGTATTTGAATGAGTTTCAAGCATGCTTGGGTATTCGTGTGATCTGAGTGACTCTGTTTTGGAATACAACTGTCGCGTGGTGCACCGTGACCTCCAGGCACCCCGGAGTTTCTGAAAAAAAATTTTCTGCGATTTTCATGAAACCACTTTTCTTCAACTTGATTTGGGCTAAAAATCCATCCATGAAAATAAAAATTCTCTGAGTAGTGTGGAAATGCTGATCCTTACCCTACCTGGGGTGTCCACTGAGTATTCCGCGAACTCTATCTGAAGTTCTCTGGGCATGGGATTTTGACATGTTCACCAAACCAAAAGGAATAAGTGGGAAACAATCAAGGAAACAGATAGAAGCACTTGCATTTGAATGAGATTCAAGCATGCTTGGGTATTCGTGTGATCTGAGTGACTCAGTTTTGGAATACAACTGTCGCGTGGTGCACCATGACCTCCAGGCACCCCGGAGTTTCTGAAAAAAAATTTTCTGCGATTTTCACGAAACCACTTTTCTTCAACTTGATTTGGGCTAAAAATCCATCCCTGAAAATAAAAATTCTCTGAGTAGTGTGGAAATGCTGATCCTTACCCTACCTGGGGTGTCCACTGAGTATTCCGCGAACTCTATCTGAAGTTCTCTGGGCATGGGATTTTGACATGTTCCCCAAACCAAAAGGAATGAGTGGGAAACAATCATGGAAACAGATAGAAGCACTTGCATTCGAATGAGTTTCAAGCATGCTTGGGTATTCGTGTGATCTGAGTGACTCAGTTTTGGAATACAACTGTCGCGTGGTGCACCGCGACCTCCAGGCACCCCGGAGTTTCTGAAAAAAAAATTTCTGCGATTTTCACGAAACCACTTTTCTTCAACTTGATTTGGGCTAAAAATCCATCCCTGAAAATAAAAATTCTCTGAGTAGTGTGGAAATGCTGATCTTTACCCTACCTGGGGTGTCCACTGAGCATTTCCGCGAACTCTATCTGAAGTTCTCTGGGCATGGGATTTTGACATGTTCCCCAAACCAAAAGAAATAAGTGGGAAACAATCAAGGAAACAGATAGAAGCACTTGCCTTTGAATGAGTTTCAAGCATGCTTGGGTATTCGTGTGATCTGAGTGACTCAGTTTTGGAATACAACTGTCGCGTGGTGTACCGTGACCTCCAGGCACCCCGGAGTTTCTGAAAAATTTTTTCTGCGATTTTCACGAAACCACTTTTCTTCAACTTGATTTTGGCTAAAACTCCATCCCTGAAAATAAAAATTCTCTGAGTAGTGTGGAAATGCTGATCCTTACCCTACCTGGGGTGTCCACTGAGTATTCCGCGAACTCTATCTGAAGTTCTCTGGGCATGGGATTTTGACATGTTCCCCAAACCAAAAGGAATGAGTGGGAAACAATCATGGAAACAGATATAAGCACTTGCATTTGAATGAGATTCAAGCATGCTTGGGTATTCGTGTGATCTGAGTGACTCAGTTTTGGAATACAACTGTCGCGTGGTGCACCGCGACCTCCAGGCACCCCGGAGTTTCTGAAAAAAAAATTTCTGCGATTTTCACGAAACCACTTTTCTTCAACTTGATTTGGGCTAAAAATCCATCCCTGAAAATAAAAATTCTCTGAGTAGTGTGGAAATGCTGATCTTTACCCTACCTGGGGTGTCCACTGAGCATTTCCGCGAACTCTATCTGAAGTTCTCTGGGCATGGGATTTTGACATGTTCCCCAAACCAAAAGAAATAAGTGGGAAACAATCAAGGAAACAGATAGAAGCACTTGCCTTTGAATGAGTTTCAAGCATGCTTGGGTATTCGTGTGATCTGAGTGACTCAGTTTTGGAATACAACTGTCGCGTGGTGCACCGTGACCTCCAGGCACCCCGGAGTTTCTGAAAAAAATTTTCTGCGATTTTCACGAAACCACTTTTCTTCAACTTGATTTTGGCTAAAACTCCATCCCTGAAAATAAAAATTCTCTGAGTAGTGTGGAAATGCTGATCCTTACCCTACCTGGGGTGTCCACTGAGTATTCCGCGAACTCTATCTGAAGTTCTCTGGGCATGGGATTTTGACATGTTCCCCAAACCAAAAGGAATGAGTGGGAAACAATCATGGAAACAGATAGAAGCACTTGCATTCGAATGAGTTTCAAGCATGCTTGGGTATTCGTGTGATCTGAGTGACTCAGTTTTGGAATACAACTGTCGCGTGGTGCACCGCGACCTCCAGGCACTCCGGAGTTTCTGAAAAATAATTTTCTGCGATTTTCACGAAACCACTTTTCTTCAACTTGATTTGGGCTAAAAATCCATCCCTAAAAATAAAAACTCTCTGAGTATTGTGGAAATGCTGATCCTTACCCTACCTGGGGTGTCCACTGAGTATTCCACGAACTCTATCTGAAGTTCTCTGGGCATGGTATTTTGACATGTTCCCCAAACCAAAAGGAATGAGTGGGAAACAATCAAGGAATCAGATAGAAACACTTGTATTTGAATGAGTTTCAAGCATGCTTGGGTATTCGTGTGATCTGAGTGACTCTGTTTTGGAATACAACTGTCGCGTGGTGCACCGTGACCTCCAGGCACCCCGGAGTTTCTGAAAAAAAATTTTCTGCGATTTTCACGAAACCACTTTTCTTCAACTTGATTTGGGCTAAAAATCCATCCCTGAAAATAAAAATTCTCTGAGTAGAGTGGAAATGCTGATCCCTACCCTACCTGGGGTGTCCACTGAGCATTTCCGCGAACTCTATCTGAAGTTCTCTGGTCATGGGATTTTGACATGTTCCCCAAACCAAAAGGAATGAGTGGGAAACAGTCATGGAAACAGATAGAAGCACTTGCATTTGAATGAGATTCAAGCATGCTTGGGTATTCGTGTGATCTGAGTGACTCAGTTTTGGAATACAACTGTCGCGTGGTGCACCGCGACCT
Organism: Lepisosteus oculatus; assembly: GCF_040954835.1. Classification (NCBI taxonomy): domain Eukaryota; kingdom Metazoa; phylum Chordata; class Actinopteri; order Semionotiformes; family Lepisosteidae; genus Lepisosteus; species Lepisosteus oculatus. Next base: position 11,399,998 of record NC_090699.1, on the reverse strand, counting down.
CCAGGCACCCCGGAGTTTCTGAAAAAAAATTTTCTGCGATTTTCACGAAACCACTTTTCTTCAACTTGATTTGGGCTAAAAATCCATCCCTGAAAATAAAAATTCTCTGAGTAGTGTGGAAATGCTGATCCTTACCCTACCTGGGGTGTCCACTGAGTATTCCGCGAACTCTATCTGAAGTTCTCTGGGCATGGGATTTTGACATGTTCCCCAAACCAAAAGGAATGAGTGGGAAACAATCATGGAAACAGATATAAGCACTTGCATTTGAATGAGATTCAAGCATGCTTGGGTATTCGTGTGATCTGAGTGACTCAGTTTTGGAATACAACTGTCGCGTGGTGCACCATGACCTCCAGGCACCCCGGAGTTTCTGAAAAAAAATTTTCTGCGATTTTCACGAAACCACTTTTCTTCAACTTGATTTGGGCTAAAAATCCATCCCTGAAAATAAAAATTCTCTGAGTAGTGTGGAAATGCTGATCCTTACCCTACCTGGGGTGTCCACTGAGTATTCCGCGAACTCTATCTGAAGTTCTCTGGGCATGGGATTTTGACATGTTCCCCAAACCAAAAGGAATGAGTGGGAAACAATCATGGAAACAGATATAAGCACTTGCATTTGAATGAGATTCAAGCATGCTTGGGTATTCGTGTGATCTGAGTGACTCAGTTTTGGAATACAACTGTCGCGTGGTGCACCATGACCTCCAGGCACCCCGGAGTTTCTGAAAAAAAATTTTCTGCGATTTTCACGAAACCACTTTTCTTCAACTTGATTTGGGCTAAAAATCCATCCCTGAAAATAAAAATTCTCTGAGTAGTGTGGAAATGCTGATCCTTACCCTACCTGGGGTGTCCACTGAGTATTCCGCGAACTCTATCTGAAGTTCTCTGGGCATGGGATTTTGACATGTTCCCCAAACCAAAAGGAATGAGTGGGAAACAATCATGGAAACAGATAGAAGCACTTGCATTCGAATGAGTTTCAAGCATGCTTGGGTATTCGTGTGATCTGAGTGACTCAGTTTTGGAATACAACTGTCGCGTGGTGCACCGCGACCTCCAGGCACCCCGGAGTTTCTGAAAAAAAAATTTCTGCGATATTCACGAAACCACTTTTCTTCAACTTGATTTGGGCTAAAAATCCATCCCTGAAAATAAAAATTCTCTGAGTAGTGTGGAAATGCTGATCTTTACCCTACCTGGGGTGTCCACTGAGCATTTCCGCGAACTCTATCTGAAGTTCTCTGGGCATGGGATTTTGACATGTTCCCCAAACCAAAAGAAATAAGTGGGAAACAATCAAGGAAACAGATAGAAGCACTTGCCTTTGAATGAGTTTCAAGCATGCTTGGGTATTCGTGTGATCTGAGTGACTCAGATTTGGAATACAACTGTCGCGTGGTGCACCGCGACCTCCAGGCACTCCGGAGTTTCTGAAAAATAATTTTCTGCGATTTTCACGAAACCACTTTTCTTCAACTTGATTTGGGCTAAAAATCCATCCCTAAAAATAAAAACTCTCTGAGTATTGTGGAAATGCTGATCCTTACCCTACCTGGGGTGTCCACTGAGTATTCCACAAACTCTATCTGAAGTTCTCTGGGCATGGTATTTTGACATGTTCCCCAAACCAAAAGTAATGAGTGGGAAACAATCAAGGAATCAGATAGAAACACTTGTATTTGAATGAGTTTCAAGCATGCTTTGGTATTCGTGTGATGTGAGTGACTCAGTTTTGGAATACAAATGTCGCGTGGTGCACCGCGACCTCCAGGCACCCCGGAGTTTCTGAAAAAAAATTTTCTGCAATTTTCAAGAAACCACTTTTCTTCAACTTGATTTGGGCTAAAAATCCATCCCTAAAAATAAAAACTCTCTGAGTAGTGTGGAAATGCTGATCCTTACCCTACCTGGGGTGTCCACTGAGCATTTCCGCGAACTCTATCTGAAGTTCTCTGGGCATGGGATTTTGACATGTTCACCAAACCAAAAGGAATGAGTGGGAAACAATCATGGAAACAGATAGAAGCACTTGCATTTGAATGAGATTCAAGCATGCTTGGGTATTCGTGTGATCTGAGTGACTCAGTTTTGGAATACAACTGTCGCGTGGTGCACCGCGACCTACAGGCACCCCGGAGTTTCTGAAAAAAAAATTTCTGCGATTTTCACGAAACCACTTTTCTTCAACTTCATTTGGGCTAAAAATCCATCCCTAAAAATAAAAACTCTCTGAGTTGTGTGGAAATGCTGATCCTTACCCTACCTGGGGTGTCCACTGAGTATTCCACGAACTCTATCTGAAGTTCTCTGGGCATGGTATTTTGACATGTTCCCCAAACCAAAAGGAATGAGTGGGAAACAATCAAGGAATCAGATAGAAACACTTGTATTTGAATGAGTTTCAAGCATGCTTGGGTATTCGTGTGATCTGAGTGACTCTGTTTTGGAATACAACTGTCGCGTGGTGCACCGTGACCTCCAGGCACCCCGGAGTTTCTGAAAAAAAATTTTCTGCGATTTTCACGAAACCACTTTTCTTCAACTTGATTTGGGCTAAAAATCCATCCCTGAAAATAAAAATTCTCTGAGTAGTGTGGAAATGCTGATCCTTACCCTACCTGGGGTGTCCACTGAGTATTCCGCGAACTCTATCTGAAGTTCTCTGGGCATGGGATTTTGACATGTTCCCCAAACCAAAAGGAATGAGTGGGAAACAATCATGGAAACAGATAGAAGCACTTGCATTCGAATGAGTTTCAAGCATGCTTGGGTATTCGTGTGATCTGAGTGACTCAGTTTTGGAATACAACTGTCGCGTGGTGCACCGCGACCTCCAGGCACCCCGGAGTTTCTGAAAAAAAATTTTCTGCGATTTTCACGAAACCACTTTTCTTCAACTTGATTTGGGCTAAAAATCCATCCCTGAAAATAAAAATTCTCTGAGTAGTGTGGAAATGCTGATCCTTACCCTACCTGGGGTGTCCACTGAGCATTTCCGCGAACTCTATCTGAAGTTCTCTGGGCATGGGATTTTGACATGTTCCCCAAACCAAAAGGAATAAGTGGGAAACAATCAAGGAAACAGATAGAAGCACTTGCATTTGAATGAGATTCAAGCATGCTTGGGTATTCGTGTGATCTGAGTGACTCAGTCTTGGAATACAACTGTCGCGTGGTGCACCATGACCTCCAGGCACCCCGGAGTTTCTGAAAAAAAATTTTCTGCGATTTTCACGAAACCACTTTTCTTCAACTTGATTTGGGTTAAAAATCCATCCCTGAAAATAAAAATTCTCTGAGTAGTGTGGAAATGCTGATCCTTACCCTACCTGGGGTGTCCACTGAGTATTCCGCGAACTCTATCTGAAGTTCTCTGGGCATGGGATTTTGACATGTTCCCCAAACCAAAAGGAATGAGTGGGAAACAATCATGGAAACAGATAGAAGCACTTGCATTTGAATGAGATTCAAGCATGCTTGGGTATTCGTGTGATCTGAGTGACTCAGTTTTGGAATACAACTGTCGCGTGGTGCACCGCGACCTCCAGGCACCCCGGAGTTTCTGAAAAAAAATTTTCTGCGATTTTCACGAAACCACTTTTCTTCAACTTGATTTGGGCTAAAAATCCATCCCTGAAAATAAAAATTCTCTGAGTAGTGTGGAAATGCTGATCCTTACCCTACCTGGGGTGTCCACTGAGTATTCCGCGAACTCTATCTGAAGTTCTCTGGGCATGGGATTTTGACATGTTCCCCAAACCAAAAGGAATGAGTGGGAAACAATCATGGAAACAGATATAAGCACTTGCATTTGAATGAGATTCAAGCATGCTTGGGTATTCGTGTGATCTGAGTGACTCAGTTTTGGAATACAACTGTCGCGTGGTGCACCGTGACCTCCGGGCACCCCGGAGTTTCTGAAAAAAAATTTTCTGCGATTTTCACGAAACCACTTTTCTTCAACTTGATTTTGGCTAAAACTCCATCCCTGAAAATAAAAATTCTCTGAGTAGTGTGGAAATGCTGATCCTTACCCTTACTGGGGTGTCCAATGAGTATTCCGCGAACTCTATCTGAAGTTCTCTGGGCATGGGATTTTGACATGTTCCCCAAACCAAAAGGAATAAGTGGGAAACAATCAAGGAAACAGATAGAAGCACTTGCATTTGAATGAGATTCAAGCATGCTTGGGTATTCGTGTGATCTGAGTGACTCAGTTTTGGAATACAACTGTCGCATGGTGCACCGCAACCTCCAGCCACCCCGGAGTTTCTGAAAAAAATTTTTTTGCGATTTTCACGAAACCACTTTTCTTCAACTTGATTTGGGCTAAAACTCCATCCCTGAAAATAAAAATTCTCTGAGTAGTGTGGAAATGCTGATCCTTACCCTACCTGGGGTGTCCACTGAGTATTCCGCGAACTCTATCTGAAGTTCTCTGGGCATGGGATTTTGACATGTTCCCCAAACCAAAAGGAATGAGTGGGAAACAATCATGGAAACAGACAGAAGCACTTGCATTCGAATGAGTTTCAAGCATGCTTGGGTATTCGTGTGATCTGAGTGACTCAGTTTTGGAATACAACTGTCGCGTGGTGCACCGCGACCTCCAGGCACCCCGGAGTTTCTGAAAAAAAAATTTCTGCGATTTTCACGAAACCACTTTCCTTCAACTTGATTTGGGCAAAAAATCCATCCCTGAAAATAAAAATTCTCTGAGTAGTGTGGAAATGCTGATCCTTACCCTACCTGGGGTGTCCACTGAGTATTCCGCGAACTCTATCTGAAGTTCTCTGGGCATGGGATTTTGACATGTTCACCAAACCAAAAGGAATGAGTGGGAAACAATCATGGAAACAGATAGAAGCACTTGCATTTGAATGAGTTTCAAGCATGCTTGGGTATTCGTGTGATCTTAGTGACTCAGTTTTGGAATTTAACTGTCGCGTGGTGCACCGAGACCTCCAGGCAACCCGGAGTTTCTGAAAAAAAATTTTCTGCGATTTTCACGAAACCACTTTTCTTCAACTTGATTTGGGCTAAAAATCCATCCCTGAAAATAAAAATTTTCTGAGTAGTGTGGAAATGCTGATCCTTACCCTACCTGGGGAGTCCACTGAGCATTTCCGCAAACTTTAGTTGAAGTTCTCTGGGCATGGGATTTTGACATGTTCCCCAAACCAAAAGGAATGAGTGGGAAACAATCATGGAAACAGATAGAAGGACTTGCCTTTGAATGAGTTTCAAGCATGCTTGGGTATTCGTGTGATCTGAGTGACTAAGTTTTGGAATACAACTGTCGCATGGTGCACCGCGACCTCCAGGCACCCCGGAGTTTCTGGAAAAAAATTTTCTGCGATTTTCACGAAACCACTTTTCTTCAACTTGATTTCTGCTAAAAATCCATCCCTGAAAATAAAAATTCTCTGAGTATTGTGGAAATGCTGATCCTTACCCTACCTGGGGTGTCCACTGAGCATTTCCGCGAACTCTATCTGAAGTTCTCTGGGCATGGTATATTGACATGTTCCCCAAACCAAAAGGAATGAGTGGGAAACAATCATGGAAACAGATAGAAGCACTTGCATTTGAATGAGTTTCAAGCATGCTTGGGTATTCGTGTGATCTGAGTGACTCAGTTTTGGAATACAAATGTCGCGTGGTGCACCGGGACCTCCAGGCACCCCGGAGTTTCTGAAAAAAAATTTTCTGCGATTTTCACGAAACCACTTTCCTTCAACTTGATTTGGGCAAGAAATCCATCCCTGAAAATAAAAATTCTCTGAGTAGTGTGGAAATGCTGATCCTTACCCTACCTGGGGTGTCCACTGAGTATTCCGCGAAGTCTATCTGAAGTTCTCTGGGCATGGGATTTTGACATGTTCCCCAAACCAAAAGGAATGAGTGGGAAACAATCAAGGAAACAGACAGAAGCACTTGCATTTGAATGAGATTCAAGCATGCTTGGGTATTCGTGTGATCTGAGTGACTCAGTTTTGGAATACAACTGTCGCGTGGTGCACCGCGACCTCCAGGCACCCCGGAGTTTCTGAAAAAAAATGTTCTGCGATTTTCACGAAACCACTTTTCTTCAACTTGATTTGGGCTAAAAATCCATCCCTGAAATTAAAAATTCTCTGAGTAGTGTGGAAATGCTTATCCTTACCCTACCTGGGGTGTCCACTGAGCATTTCCGCGAACTCTATCTGAAGTTCTCTGGGCATGGGATTTTGACATGTTCCCCAAACCAAAAGGAATAAGTGGGAAACAATCAAGGAAACAGATAGAAGCACTTGCATTTGAATGAGATTCAAGCATGCTTGGGTATTCGTGTGATCTGAGTGACTCAGTTTTGGAATACAACTGTCGCGTGGTGCACCGCGACCTCCAGGCACCCCGGAGTTTCTGAAAAAAAATGTTCAGCGATTTTCACGAAACCACTTTTCTTCAACTTGATTTGGGCTAAAACTCCATCCCTGAAAATAAAAATTATCTGAGTAGTGTGGAAATGCTGATCCTTACCCTACCTGGGGTGTCCACTGAGCATTTCCGCAAACTCTAGTTGAAGTTCTCTGGGCATGGGATTTTGAAATGTTCCCCAAACCAAAAGGAATGAGTGGGAAACAATCATGGAAACAGATAGAAGCACTTGCATTTGAATGAGTTTCAAGCATGCTTGGGTATTCGTGTGATCTGAGTGACTCAGTTTTGGAATACAACTGTCGCGTGGTGCACCGCGACCTCCAGGCACCCCGGAGTTTCTGAAAAAAAATTTTCTGCGATTTTCACGAAACCACTTTCCTTCAACTTGATTTGGGCAAAAAATCCATCCCTGAAAATAAAAATTCTCTGAGTAGTGTGGAAATGCTGATCCTTACCCTACCTGGGGTGTCCACTGAGTATTCCGCGAACTCTATCTGAAGTTCTCTGGGCATGGGATTTTGACATGTTCACCAAACCAAAAGGAATGAGTGGGAAACAATCATGGAAACAGATAGAAGCACTTGCATTTGAATGAGTTTCAAGCATGCTTGGGTATTCGTGTGATCTTAGTGACTCAGTTTTGGAATTTAACTGTCGCGTGGTGCACCGAGACCTCCAGGCACCCCGGAGTTTCTGAAAAAAAATTTTCTGCGATTTTCACGAAACCACTTTTCTTCAACTTGATTTGGGCTAAAAATCCATCCCTGAAAATAAAAATTTTCTGAGTAGTGTGGAAATGCTGATCCTTACCCTACCTGGGGAGTCCACTGAGCATTTCCGCAAACTTTAGTTGAAGTTCTCTGGGCATGGGATTTTGACATGTTCCCCAAACCAAAAGGAATGAGTGGGAAACAATCATGGAAACAGATAGAAGCACTTGCATTTGAATGAGTTTCAAGCATGCTTGGGTATTCGTGTGATCTGAGTGACTTAGTTTTGGAATACAACTGTCGCGTGGTGCACCGCGACCTCCAGGCACCCCGGAGTTTCTGAAAAAAAATGTTCAACGATTTTCACGAAACCACTTTTCTTCAACTTGATTTGGGCTAAAACTCCATCCCTGAAAATAAAAATTATCTGAGTAGTGTGGAAATGCTGATCCTTACCCTACCTGGGGTGTCCACTGAGCATTTCCGCAAACTCTAGTTGAAGTTCTCTGGGCATGGTATTTTGACATGTTCACCAAACCAAAAGGAATGAGTGGGAAACAATCATGGAAACAGATAGAAGTACTTGCATTTGAATGAGTTTCAAGCATGCTTGGGTATTCGTGTGATCTGAGTGACTCAGTTTTGGAATTTAACTGTCGCGTGGTGCACCGCGACCTCCAGGCACCCCGGAGTTTCTGAAAAAAAATTTTCTGCGATTTTCACGAAACCACTTTTCTTCAACTTGATTTGGGCTAAAAATCCATCCCTGAAAATAAAAATTTTCTGAGTAGTGTGGAAATGCTGATCCTTACCCTACCTGGGGAGTCCAAAGAGCATTTCCGCAAACTCTAGTTGAAGTTCTCTGGGCATGGGATTTTGACATATTCCCCAAACCAAAAGGAATGAGTGGGAAACAATCATGGAAAAAGATAGAAGCACTTGCATTTGAATGAGTTTCAAGCATGCTTGGGTATTCGTGTGATCTGAGTGACTCAGTTTTGGAATACAACTGTCGCGTGGTGCACCGCGACCTCCAGGCACCCCGGAGTTTCTGAAAAAAAATTTTCTGCGATTTTCACGAAACCACTTTTCTTCAACTTGATTTGGGCTAAAAATCCATCCCTAAAAATAAAAACTCTCTGAGTAGTGTGGAAATGCTGATCCTTACCCTACCTGGGGTGTCCACTGAGCATTTCCGCGAACTCTATCTGAAGTTCTCTGGGCATGGTATTTTGACATGTTCACCAAACCAAAAGGAATGAGTGGGAAACAATCATGGAAACAGATAGAAGCACTTGCATTTGAATGAGATTCAAGCATGCTTGGGTATTCGTGTGATCTGAGTGACTCAGTTTTGGAATACAACTGTCGCGTGGTGCACCGCGACCTCCAGGCACCCCGGAGTTTCTGAAAAAAAATTTTCTGCGATTTTCACGAAACCACTTTTCTTCAACTTGATTTGGGCTAAAAATCCATCCCTGAAATTAAAAATTCTATGAGTAGTGTGGAAATGCTGATCCTTACCCTACCTGGGGAGTCCACTGAGCATTTCCGCGAAGTCTAGTTGAAGTTCTCTGGGCATGGGATTTTGAAATGTTCCCCAAACCAAAAGGAATGAGTGGGAAACAATCATGGAAACATATAGAAGGACTTGCCTTTGAATGAGTTTCAAGCATGCTTGGGTATTCGTGTGATCTGAGTGACTAAGTTTTGGAATACAACTGTCGCGTGGTGCACCGCGACCTCCAGGCACCCCGGAGTTTCTGAAAAAAAATTTTCTGCGATTTTCACGAAACCACTTTTCTTCAACTTGATTTCTGCTAAAAATCCATCCCTGAAAATAAAAATTCTCTGAGTATTGTGGAAATGCTGATCCTTACCCTACCTGGGGTGTCCACTGAGCATTTCCGCGAACTCTATCTGAAGTTCTCTGGGCATGGCATTTTGACATGTTCCCCAAACCAAAAGGAATGAGTGGGAAACAATCATGGAAACAGATAGAAGCACTTGCATTTGAATGAGTTTCAAGCATGCTTGGGTATTCGTGTGATCTGAGTGACTCAGTTTTGGAATACAAATGTCGCATGGTGCACCGCGACCTCCAGGCACCCCGGAGTTTCTGAAAAAAAATTTTCTGCGATTTTCACGAAACCACTTTCCTTCAACTTGATTTGGGCAAAAAATCCATCCCTGAAAATAAAAATTCTCTGAGTAGTGTGGAAATGCTGATCCTTACCCTACCTGGGGTGTCCACTGAGTATTCCGCGAACTCTATCTGAAGTTCTCTGGGCATGGGATTTTGACATATTCCCCAAACCAAAAGGAATGAGTGGGAAACAATCATGGAAACAGATAGAAGCACTTGCATTTGAATGAGTTTCAAGCATGCTTGGGTATTCGTGTGATCTGAGTGACTCAGTTTTGGAATACAACTGTCGCGTGGTGCACCGCGACCTCCAGGCACCCCGGAGTTTCTGAAAAAAAATTTTCTGCGATTTTCACGAAACCACTTTTCTTCAACTTGATTTGGGCTAAAAATCCATCCCTAAAAATAAAAACTCTCTGAGTAGTGTGGAAATGCTGATCCTTACCCTACCTGGGGTGTCCACTGAGCATTTCCGCGAACTCTATCTGAAGTTCTCTGGGCATGGTATTTTGACATGTTCACCAAACCAAAAGGAATGAGTGGGAAACAATCATGGAAACATATAGAAGGACTTGCCTTTGAATGAGTTTCAAGCATGCTTGGGTATTCGTGTGATCTGAGTGACTCAGTTTTGGAATACAAATGTCGCGTGGTGCACCGGGACCTCCAGGCACCCCGGAGTTTCTGAAAAAAAATTTTCTGCGATTTTCACGAAACCACTTTCCTTCAACTTGATTTGGGCAAGAAATCCATCCCTGAAAATAAAAATTCTCTGAGTAGTGTGGAAATGCTGATCCTTACCCTACCTGGGGTGTCCACTGAGTATTCCGCGAACTCTATCTGAAGTTCTCTGGGCATGGGATTTTGACATGTTCCCCAAACCAAAAGGAATGAGTGGGAAACAATCATGGAAACAGATAGAAGCACTTGCATTTGAATGAGTTTCAAGCATGCTTGGGTATTCGTGTGATCTGAGTGACTCAGTTTTGGAATACAACTGTCGCGTGGTGCACCGCGACCTCCAGGCACCCCGGAGTTTCTGAAAAAAAATGTTCAGCGATTTTCACGAAACCACTTTTCTTCAACTTGATTTGGGCTAAAACTCCATCCCTGAAAATAAAAATTATCTGAGTAGTGTGGAAATGCTGATCCTTACCCTACCTGGGGTGTCCACTGAGCATTTCCGCAAACTATAGTTGAAGTTCTCTGGGCATGGTATTTTGACATGTTCACCAAACCAAAAGGAATGAGTGGGAAACAATCATGGAAACAGATAGAAGCACTTGCATTTGAATGAGTTTCAAGCATGCTTGGGTATTCGTGTGATCTGAGTGACTCAGTTTTGGAATTTAACTGTCGCGTGGTGCACCGCGACCTCCAGGCACCCCGGAGTTTCTGAAAAAAAATTTTCTGCGATTTTCACGAAACCACTTTTCTTCAACTTGATTTGGGCTAAAAATCCATCCCTGAAAATAAAAATTTTCTGAGTAGTGTGGAAATGCTGATCCTTACCCTACCTGGGGAGTCCACTGAGCATTTCCGCAAACTCTAGTTGAAGTTCTCTGGGCATGGGATTTTGACATATTCCCCAAACCAAAAGGAATGAGTGGGAAACAATCATGGAAACATATAGAAGGACTTGCCTTTGAATGAGTTTCAAGCATGCTTGGGTATTCGTGTGATCTGAGTGACTCAGTTTTGGAATACAAATGTCGCGTGGTGCACCGGGACCTCCAGGCACCCCGGAGTTTCTGAAAAAAAATTTTCTGCGATTTTCACGAAACCACTTTCCTTCAACTTGATTTGGGCAAGAAATCCATCCCTGAAAATAAAAATTCTCTGAGTAGTGTGGAAATGCTGATCCTTACCCTACCTGGGGTGTCCACTGAGTATTCCGCGAACTCTATCTGAAGTTCTCTGGGCATGGGATTTTGACATGTTCCCCAAACCAAAAGGAATGAGTGGGAAACAATCATGGAAACAGACAGAAGCACTTGCATTCGAATGAGTTTCAAGCATGCTTGGGTATTCGTGTGATCTGAGTGACTCAGTTTTGGAATACAACTGTCGCGTGGTGCACCGCGACCTCCAGGCACCCCGGAGTTTCTGAAAAAAAATTTTCTGCGATTTTCACGAAACCACTTTTCTTCAACTTGATTTGGGCTAAAAATCCATCCCTGAAAATAAAAATTCTCTGAGTAGTGTGGAAATGCTTATCCTTACCCTACCTGGGGTGTCCACTGAGCATTTCCGCGAACTCTATCTGAAGTTCTCTGGGCATGGGATTTTGACATGTTCCCCAAACCAAAAGGAATAAGTGGGAAACAATCAAGGAAACAGACAGAAGCACTTGCATTTGAATGAGATTCAAGCATGCTTGGGTATTCGTGTGATCTGAGTGACTCAGTTTTGGAATACAATTGTCGCGTGATGCACCGCGACCTCCAGGCACCCCGGAGTTTCTGAAAAAAAATTTTCTGCGATTTTCACGAAACCACTTTTCTTCAACTTGATTTGGGCTAAAAATCCATCCCTGAAAATAAAAATTCTCTGAGTAGTGTGGAAATGCTTATCCTTACCCTACCTGGGGTGTCCACTGAGCATTTCCGCGAACTCTATCTGAAGTTCTCTGGGCATGGGATTTTGACATGTTCCCCAAAACAAAAGGAATAAGTGGGAAACAATCAAGGAAACAGACAGAAGCACTTGCATTTGAATGAGATTCAAGCATGCTTGGGTATTCGTGTGATCTGAGTGACTCAGTTTTGGAATACAACTGTCGCGTGGTGCACCGCGACCTCCAGGCACCCCGGAGTTTCTGAAAAAAAATGTTCTGCGATTTTCACGAAACCACTTTTCTTCAACTTGATTTGGGCTAAAAATCCATCCCTGAAATTAAAAATTCTCTGAGTAGTGTGGAAATGCTTATCCTTACCCTACCTGGGGTGTCCACTGAGCATTTCCGCGAACTCTATCTGAAGTTCTCTGGGCATGGGATTTTGACATGTTCCCCAAACCAAAAGGAATAAGTGGGAAACAATCAAGGAAACAGATAGAAGCACTTGCATTTGAATGAGATTCAAGCATGCTTGGGTATTCGTGTGATCTGAGTGACTCAGTTTTGGAATACAACTGTCGCGTGGTGCACCGCGACCTCCAGGCACCCCGGAGTTTCTGAAAAAAAATTTTCTGCGATTTTCACGAAACCACTTTTCTTCAACTTGATTTGGGCTAAAACTCCATCCCTGAAAATAAAAATTATCTGAGTAGTGTGGAAATGCTGATCCTTACCCTACCTGGGGAGTCCACTGAGCATTTCCGCGAAGTCTAGTTGAAGTTGTCTGGGCATGGGATTTTGACATGTTCCCCAAACCAAAAGGAATGAGTGGGAAACAATCATGGAAACAGATAGAAGGACTTGCCTTTGAATGCGTTTCAAGCATGCTTGGGTATTCGTGTGATCTGAGTGACTAAGTTTTGGAATACAACTGTCGCGTGGTGCACCGCGACCTCCAGGCACCCCGGAGTTTCTGGAAAAAAATTTTCTGCGATTTTCACGAAACCACTTTTCTTCAACTTGATTTCTGCTAAAAATCCATCCCTGAAAATAAAAATTCTCTGAGTATTGTGGAAATGCTGATCCTAACCCTACCTGGGGTGTCCACTGAGCATTTCCGCGAACTCTATCTGAAGTTCTCTGGGCATGGTATATTGACATGTTCCCCAAACCAAAAGGAATGAGTGGGAAACAATCATGGAAACAGATAGAAGCACTTGCATTTGAATGAGTTTCAAGCATGCTTGGGTATTCGTGTGATCTGAGTGACTCAGTTTTGGAATACAAATGTCGCGTGGTGCACCGCGACCTCCAGGCACCCCGGAGTTTCTGAAAAAAAATTTTCTGCGATTTTCACGAAACCACTTTCCTTCAACTTGATTTGGGCAAAAAATCCATCCCTGAAAATAAAAATTCTCTGAGTAGTGTGGAAATGCTGATCCTTACCCTACCTGGGGTGTCCACTGAGTATTCCGCGAACTCTATCTGAAGTTCTCTGGGCATGGGATTTTGACATGTTCCCCAAACCAAAAGGAATGAGTGGGAAACAATCATGGAAACAGACAGAAGCACTTGCATTCGAATGAGTTTCAAGCATGCTTGGGTATTCGTGTGATCTGAGTGACTCAGTTTTGGAATACAACTGTCGCGTGGTGCACCGCGACCTCCAGGCACCCCGGAATTTCTGAAAAAAAATTTTCTGCGATTTTCACGAAACCACTTTTCTTCAACTTGATTTGGGCTAAAAATCCATCCCTGAAAATAAAAATTCTCTGAGTAGTGTGGAAATGCTTATCCTTACCCTACCTGGGGTGTCCACTGAGCATTTCCGCGAACTCTATCTGAAGTTCTCTGGGCATGGGATTTTGACATGTTCCCCAAACCAAAAGGAATGAGTGGGAAACAATCAAGGAAACAGATAGAAGCACTTGCATTTGAATGAGATTCAAGCATGCTTGGGTATTCGTGTGATCTGAGTGACTCAGTTTTGGAATACAACTGTCGCGTGGTGCACCGCGACCTCCAGGCACCCCGGAGTTTCTGAAAAAAAATGTTCTGCGATTTTCACGAAACCACTTTTCTTCAACTTAATTTGGGCTAAAAATCCATCCCTGAAATTAAAAATTCTCTGAGTAGTGTGGAAATGCTGATCCTTACCCTACCTGGGGTGTCCACTGAGTATTCCGCGAACTCTATCTGAAGTTCTCTGGGCATGGGATTTTGACATGTTCCCCAAACCAAAAGGAATGAGTGGGAAACAATCATGGAAACAGACAGAAGCACTTGCATTCGAATGAGTTTCAAGCATGCTTAGGTATTCGTGTGATCTGAGTGACTCAGTTTTGGAATACAACTGTCGCGTGGTGCACCGCGACCTCCAGGCACCCCGGAGTTTCTGAAAAAAAATGTTCTGCGATTTTCACGAAACCACTTTTCTTCAACTTGATTTGGGCTAAAAATCCATCCCTGAAAATAAAAATTCTCTGAGTAGTGTGGAAATGCTGATCCTTACCCTACCTGGGGAGTCCACTGAGCATTTCCGCAAACTCTAGTTGAAGTTCTCTGGGCATGGGATTTTGACATGTTCCCCAAACCAAAAGGAATGAGTGGGAAACAATCATGGAAACAGATAGAAGCACTTGCATTTGAATGAGTTTCAAGCATGCTTGGGTATTCGTGTGATCTGAGTGACTCAGTTTTGGAATACATCTGTCGCGTGGTGCACCGCGACCTCCAGGCACCCCGGAGTTTCTGAAAAAAAATTTTCTGCGATTTTCACGAAACCACTTTCCTTCAACTTGATTTGGGCAAAAAATCCATCCCTGAAAATAAAAATTCTATGAGTAGTGTGGAAATGCTGATCCTTACCCTACCTGGGGAGTCCACTGAGCATTTCCGCGAACTCTATCTGAAGTTCTCTGGGCATGGGATTTTGACATGTTCCCCAAACCAAAAGGAATGAGTGGGAAACAATCATGGAAACAGACAGAAGCACTTGCATTCGAATGAGTTTCAAGCATGCTTGGGTATTCGTGTGATCTGAGTGACTCAGTTTTGGAATACAACTGTCGCGTGGTGCACCGCGACCTCCAGGCACCCCGGAATTTCTGAAAAAAAATTTTCTGCGATTTTCACGAAACCACTTTTCTTCAACTTGATTTGGGCTAAAAATCCATCCCTGAAAATAAAAATTCTCTGAGTAGTGTGGAAATGCTTATCCTTACCCTACCTGGGGTGTCCACTGAGCATTTCCGCGAACTCTATCTGAAGTTCTCTGGGCATGGGATTTTGACATGTTCCCCAAACCAAAAGGAATAAGTGGGAAACAATCAAGGAAACAGATAGAAGCACTTGCATTTGAATGAGATTCAAGCATGCTTGGGTATTCGTGTGATCTGAGTGACTCAGTTTTGGAATACAACTGTCGCGTGGTGCACCGCGACCTCCAGGCACCCCGGAGTTTCTGAAAAAAAATGTTCTGCGATTTTCACGAAACCACTTTTCTTCAACTTAATTTGGGCTAAAAATCCATCCCTGAAATTAAAAATTCTCTGAGTAGTGTGGAAATGCTTATCCTTACCCTACCTGGGGTGTCCACTGAACATTTCCGCGAACTCTATCTGAAGTTCTCTGGGCATGGGATTTTGACATGTTCCCCAAACCAAAAGGAATAAGTGGGAAACAATCAAGGAAACAGATAGAAGCACTTGCATTTGAATGAGATTCAAGCATGCTTGGGTATTCGTGTGATCTGAGTGACTCAGTTTTGGAATACAACTGTCGCGTGGTGCACCGCGACCTCCAGGCACCCCGGAGTTTCTGAAAAAAAATGTTCTGCGATTTTCACGAAACCACTTTTCTTCAACTTGATTTGGGCTAAAACTCCATCCCTGAAAATAAAAATTATCTGAGTAGTGTGGAAATGCTGATCCTTACCCTACCTGGGGTGTCCACTGAGTATTCCGCGAACTCTATCTGAAGTTCTCTGGGCATGGGATTTTGAAATGTTCCCCAAACCAAAAGGAATGAGTGGGAAACAATCATGGAAACAGATAGAAGCACTTGCATTTGAATGAGTTTCAAGCATGCTTGGGTATTCGTGTGATCTGAGTGACTCAGTTTTGGAATACAACTGTCGCGTGGTGCACCGCGACCTCCAGGCACCCCGGAGTTTCTGAAAAAAAATTTTCTGCGATTTTCACGAAACCACTTTTCTTCAACTTGATTTGGGCTAAAAATCCATCCCTGAAAATAAAAATTCTCTGAGTATTGTGGAAATGCTGATCCTTACCCTACCTGGGGTGTCCACTGAGCATTTCCGCGAACTCTATCTGAAGTTCTCTGGACATGGTATATTGACATGTTCCCCAAACCAAAAGGAATGAGTGGGAAACAATCATGGAAACAGATAGAAGCACTTGCATTTGAATGAGTTTCAAGCATGCTTGGGTATTCGTGTGATCTGAGTGACTCAGTTTTGGAATACAAATGTCGCGTGGTGCACCGCGACCTCCAGGCACCCCGGAGTTTCTGAAAAAAAATGTTCTGCGATTTTCACGAAACCACTTTCCTTCAACTTGATTTGGGCAAAAAATCCATCCCTGAAAATAAAAATTCTCTGAGTAGTGTGGAAATGCTGATCCTTACCCTACCTGGGGTGTCCACTGAGTATTCCGCGAACTCTATCTGAAGTTCTCTGGGCATGGGATTTTGACATGTTCCCCAAACCAAAAGGAATGAGTGGGAAACAATCATGGAAACAGACAGAAGCACTTGCATTCGAATGAGTTTCAAGCATGCTTGGGTATTCGTGTGATCTGAGTGACTCAGTTTTGGAATACAACTGTCGCGTGGTGCACCGCGACCTCCAGGCACCCCGGAATTTCTGAAAAAAAATTTTCTGCGATTTTCACGAAATCACTTTTCTTCAACTTGATTTGGGCTAAAAATCCATCCCTGAAAATAAAAATTCTCTGAGTAGTGTGGAAATGCTTATCCTTACCCTACCTGGGGTGTCCACTGAGCATTTCCGCGAACTCTATCTGAAGTTCTCTGGGCATGGGATTTTGACATGTTCCCCAAACCAAAAGGAATAAGTGGGAAACAATCAAGGAAACAGATAGAAGCACTTGCATTTGAATGAGATTCAAGCATGCTTGGGTATTCGTGTGATCTGAGTGACTCAGTTTTGGAATACAACTGTCGCGTGGTGCACCGCGACCTCCAGGCACCCCGGAGTTTCTGAAAAAAAATGTTCTGCGATTTTCACGAAACCACTTTTCTTCAACTTAATTTGGGCTAAAAATCCATCCCTGAAATTAAAAATTCTCTGAGTAGTGTGGAAATGCTTATCCTTACCCTACCTGGGGTGTCCACTGAACATTTCCGCGAACTCTATCTGAAGTTCTCTGGGCATGGGATTTTGACATGTTCCCCAAACCAAAAGGAATAAGTGGGAAACAATCAAGGAAACAGATAGAAGCACTTGCATTTGAATGAGATTCAAGCATGCTTGGGTATTCGTGTGATCTGAGTGACTCAGTTTTGGAATACAACTGTCGCGTGGTGCACCGCGACCTCCAGGCACCCCGGAGTTTCTGAAAAAAAATGTTCTGCGATTTTCACGAAACCACTTTTCTTCAACTTGATTTGGGCTAAAACTCCATCCCTGAAAATAAAAATTATCTGAGTAGTGTGGAAATGCTGATCCTTACCCTACCTGGGGTGTCCACTGAGTATTCCGCGAACTCTATCTGAAGTTCTCTGGGCATGGGATTTTGAAATGTTCCCCAAACCAAAAGGAATGAGTGGGAAACAATCATGGAAACAGATAGAAGCACTTGCATTTGAATGAGTTTCAAGCATGCTTGGGTATTCGTGTGATCTGAGTGACTCAGTTTTGGAATACAACTGTCGCGTGGTGCACCGCGACCTCCAGGCACCCCGGAGTTTCTGAAAAAAAATTTTCTGCGATTTTCACGAAACCACTTTTCTTCAACTTGATTTGGGCTAAAAATCCATCCCTGAAATTAAAAATTCTATGAGTAGTGTGGAAATGCTGATCCTTACCCTACCTGGGGAGTCCACTGAGCATTTCCGCGAAGTCTAGTTGAAGTTCTCTGGGCATGGGATTTTGACATGTTCCCCAAACCAAAAGGAATGAGTGGGAAACAATCATGGAAACAGATAGAAGGACTTGCCTTTGAATGAGTTTCAAGCATGCTTGGGTATTCGTGTGATCTGAGTGACTCAGTTTTGGAATACAACTGTCGTGTGGTGCACCGCGACCTCCAGGCACCCCGGAGTTTCTGAAAAAAAATTTTCTGCGATTTTCACGAAACCACTTTTCTTCAACTTGATTTCTGCTAAAAATCCATCCCTGAAAATAAAAATTCTCTGAGTATTGTGGAAATGCTGATCCTTACCCTACCTGGGGTGTCCACTGAGCATTTCCGCGAACTCTATCTGAAGTTCTCTGGGCATGGTATATTGACATGTTCCCCAAACCAAAAGGAATGAGTGGGAAACAATCATGGAAACAGATAGAAGCACTTGCATTTGAATGAGTTTCAAGCATGCTTGGGTATTCGTGTGATCTGAGTGACTCAGTTTTGGAATACAAATGTCGCGTGGTGCACCGCGACCTCCAGGCACCCCGGAGTTTCTGAAAAAAAATTTTCTGCGATTTTCACGAAACCACTTTCCTTCAACTTGATTTGGGCAAAAAATCCATCCCTGAAAATAAAAATTCTCTGAGTAGTGTGGAAATGCTGATCCTTACCCTACCTGGGGTGTCCACTGAGTATTCCGCGAACTCTATCTGAAGTTCTCTGGGCATGGGATTTTGACATGTTCCCCAAACCAAAAGGAATGAGTGGGAAACAATCATGGAAACAGATAGAAGCACTTGCATTCGAATGAGTTTCAAGCATGCTTGGGTATTCGTGTGATCTGAGTGACTCAGTTTTGGAATACAACTGTCGCGTGGTGCACCGCGACCTCCAGGCACCCCGGAGTTTCTGAAAAAAAATGTTCTGCGATTTTCACGAAACCACTTTTCTTCAACTTGATTTGGGCTAAAACTCCATCCCTGAAAATAAAAATTATCTGAGTAGTGTGGAAATGCTGATCCTTACCCTACCTGGGGTGTCCACTGAGTATTCCGCGAACTCTATCTGAAGTTCTCTGGGCATGGGATTTTGAAATGTTCCCCAAACCAAAAGGAATGAGTGGGAAACAATCATGGAAACAGATAGAAGCACTTGCATTTGAATGAGTTTCAAGCATGCTTGGGTATTCGTGTGATCTGAGTGACTCAGTTTTGGAATACAACTGTCGTGTGGTGCACCGCGACCTCCAGGCACCCCGGAGTTTCTGAAAAAAAATTTTCTGCGATTTTCACGAAACCACTTTTCTTCAACTTGATTTCTGCTAAAAATCCATCCCTGAAAATAAAAATTCTCTGAGTATTGTGGAAATGCTGATCCTTACCCTACCTGGGGTGTCCACTGAGCATTTCCGCGAACTCTATCTGAAGTTCACTGGGCATGGTATATTGACATGTTCCCCAAACCAAAAGGAATGAGTGGGAAACAATCATGGAAACAGATAGAAGCACTTGCATTTGAATGAGTTTCAAGCATGCTTGGGTATTCGTGTGATCTGAGTGACTCAGTTTTGGAATACAAATGTCGCGTGGTGCACCGCGACCTCCAGGCACCCCGGAGTTTCTGAAAAAAAATTTTCTGCGATTTTCACGAAACCACTTTCCTTCAACTTGATTTGGGCAAAAAATCCATCCCTGAAAATAAAAATTCTCTGAGTAGTGTGGAAATGCTGATCCTTACCCTACCTGGGGTGTCCACTGAGTATTCCGCGAACTCTATCTGAAGTTCTCTGGGCATGGGATTTTGACATGTTCCCCAAACCAAAAGGAATGAGTGGGAAACAATCATGGAAACAGACAGAAGCACTTGCATTCGAATGAGTTTCAAGCATGCTTGGGTATTCGTGTGATCTGAGTGACTCAGTTTTGGAATACAACTGTCGCGTGGTGCACCGCGACCTCCAGGCACCCCGGAATTTCTGAAAAAAAATTTTCTGCGATTTTCACGAAACCACTTTTCTTCAACTTGATTTGGGCTAAAAATCCATCCCTGAAAATAAAAATTCTCTGAGTAGTGTGGAAATGCTTATCCTTACCCTACCTGGGGTGTCCACTGAGCATTTCCGCGAACTCTATCTGAAGTTCTCTGGGCATGGGATTTTGACATGTTCCCCAAACCAAAAGGAATAAGTGGGAAACAATCAAGGAAACAGATAGAAGCACTTGCATTTGAATGAGATTCAAGCATGCTTGGGTATTCGTGTGATCTGAGTGACTCAGTTTTGGAATACAACTGTCGCGTGGTGCACCGCGACCTCCAGGCACCCCGGAGTTTCTGAAAAAAAATGTTCTGCGATTTTCACGAAACCACTTTTCTTCAACTTAATTTGGGCTAAAAATCCATCCCTGAAATTAAAAATTCTCTGAGTAGTGTGGAAATGCTTATCCTTACCCTACCTGGGGTGTCCACTGAACATTTCCGCGAACTCTATCTGAAGTTCTCTGGGCATGGGATTTTGACATGTTCCCCAAACCAAAAGGAATAAGTGGGAAACAATCAAGGAAACAGAGAGAAGCACTTGCATTTGAATGAGATTCAAGCATGCTTGGGTATTCGTGTGATCTGAGTGACTCAGTTTTGGAATACAACTGTCGCGTGGTGCACCGCGACCTCCAGGCACCCCGGAGTTTCTGAAAAAAAATGTTCTGCGATTTTCACGAAACCACTTTTCTTCAACTTGATTTGGGCTAAAACTCCATCCCTGAAAATAAAAATTATCTGAGTAGTGTGGAAATGCTGATCCTTACCCTACCTGGGGTGTCCACTGAGTATTCCGCGAACTCTATCTGAAGTTCTCTGGGCATGGGATTTTGAAATGTTCCCCAAACCAAAAGGAATGAGTGGGAAACAATCATGGAAACAGATAGAAGCACTTGCATTTGAATGAGTTTCAAGCATGCTTGGGTATTCGTGTGATCTGAGTGACTCAGTTTTGGAATACAACTGTCGCGTGGTGCACCGCGACCTCCAGGCACCCCGGAGTTTCTGAAAAAAAAGTTTCTGCGATTTTCACGAAACCACTTTTCTTCAACTTGATTTGGGCTAAAAATCCATCCCTGAAAATAAAAATTCTATGAGTAGTGTGGAAATGCTGATCCTTACCCTACCTGGGGAGTCCACTGAGCATTTCCGCGAAGTGTAGTTGAAGTTCTCTGGGCATGGGATTTTGACATGTTCCCCAAACCAAAAGGAATGAGTGGGAAACAATCATGGAAACAGATAGAAGGACTTGCCTTTGAATGAGTTTCAAGCATGCTTGGGTATTCGTGTGATCTGAGTGACTCAGTATTGGAATACAAATGTCGCGTGGTGCACCGCGACCTCCAGGCACCCCGGAGTTTCTGAAAAAAAATTTTCTGCGATTTTCACGAAACCACTTTCCTTCAACTTGATTTGGGCAAAAAATCCATCCCTGAAAATAAAAATTCTCTGAGTAGTGTGGAAATGCTGATCCTTACCCTACCTGGGGTGTCCACTGAGTATTCCGCGAACTCTATCTGAAGTTCTCTGGGCATGGGATTTTGACATGTTCACCAAACCAAAAGGAATGAGTGGGAAACAATCATGGAAACAGATAGAAGCACTTGCATTTGAATGAGATTCAAGCATGCTTGGGTATTCGTGTGATCTGAGTGACTCAGTTTTGAAATACAACTGTCGCGTGGTGCACCGTGACCTCCAGGCACCCCGGAGTTTCTGAAAAAAAATTTTCTGCGATTTTCACGAAACCACTTTTCTTCAACTTGATTTGGGCTAAAAATCCATCCCTGAAAATAAAAATTTTCTGAGTAGTATGGAAATGCTGATCCTTACCCTACCTGGGGTGTCCACTGAGTATTCCGCGAACTCTATCTGAAGTTCTCTGGGCATGGGATTTTGACATGTTCCCCAAACCAAAAGGAATGAGTGGGAAACAATCATGGAAACAGACAGAAGCACTTGCATTCGAATGAGTTTCAAGCATGCTTGGGTATTCGTGTGATCTGAGTGACTCAGTTTTGGAATACAACTGTCGCGTGGTGCACTGCGACCTCCAGGCACCCCGGAGTTTCTAAAAAAAAATTTTCTGCGATTTTCAAGAAACCACTTTTCTTCAACTTGATTTGGGCTAAAAATCCATCCCTGAAAATAAAAATTCTCTGAGTAGTGTGGAAATGCTTATCCTTACCCTACCTGGGGTGTCCACTGAGCATTTCCGCGAACTCTATCTGAAGTTCTCTGGGCATGGGATTTTGACATGTTCCCCAAACCAAAAGGAATAAGTGGGAAACAATCAAGGAAACAGATAGAAGCACTTGCATTTGAATGAGATTCAAGCATGCTTGGGTATTCGTGTGATCTGAGTGACTCAGTTTTGGAATACAACTGTCGCGTGATGCACCGCGACCTCCAGGCACCCCGGAGTTTCTGAAAAAAAATTTTCTGCGATTTTCACGAAACCACTTTTCTTCAACTTGATTTGGGCTAAAACTCCATCCCTGAAAATAAAAATTCTCTGAGTAATGTGGAAATGCTGATCCTTACCCTACCTGGGGAGTCCACTGAGCATTTCCGCGAACTCTAGTTGAAGTTCTCTGGGCATGGGATTTTGACATGTTCACCAAACCAAAAGGAATGAGTGGGAAACAATCATGGAAACAGATAGAAGCACTTGCATTCGAATGAGTTTCAAGCATGCTTGGGTATTCGTGTGATCTGAGTGACTCAGTTTTGGAATACAATTGTCGCGTGGTGCACCGCGACCTCCAGGCACCCCGGAGTTTCTGAAAAAAAATTTTCTGCGATTTTCACGAAACCACTTTTTTTCAACTTGATTTGGGCTAAAAATCCATCCCTGAAATTAAAAATTCTCTGAGTAGTGTGGAAATGCTTATCCTTACCCTACCTGGGGTGTCCACTGAGTATTCCGCGAACTCTATCTGAAGTTCTCTGGGCATGGGATTTTGAAATGTTCCCCAAACCAAAAGGAATGAGTGGGAAACAATCATGGAAACAGATAGAAGCACTTGCATTTGAATGAGTTTCAAGCATGCTTGGGTATTCGTGTGATCTGAGTGACTCAGTTTTGGAATTTAACTGTCGCGTGGTGCACCGCGACCTCCAGGCACCCCGGAGTTTCTGAAAAAAAATTTTCTGCGATTTTCACGAAACCACTTTTCTTCAACTTGATTTGGGCTAAAAATCCATCCCTGAAAATAAAAATTCTATGAGTAGTGTGGAAATGCTGATCCTTACCCTACCTGGGGAGTCCACTGAGCATTTCCGCAAACTCTAGTTGAAGTTCTCTGGGCATGGGATTTTGACATGTTCCCCAAACCAAAAGGAATGAGTGGGAAACAATCATGGAAACAGATAGAAGCACTTGCATTTGAATGAGTTTCAAGCATGCTTGGGTATTCGTGTGATCTGAGTGACTCAGTTTTGGAATACAACTGTCGCGTGGTGCACCGCGACCTCCAGGTACCCCGGAGTTTCTGAAAAAAAATTTTCTGCAATTTTCACGAAACCACTTTTCTTCAACTTGATTTGGGCTAAAAATCCATCCCTGAAAATAAAAATTCTATGAGTAGTGTGGAAATGCTGATCCTTACCCTACCTGGGGAGTCCACTGAGCATTTCCGCGAAGTCTAGTTGAAGTTCTCTGGGCATGGGATTTTGACATGTTCCCCAAACCAAAAGGAATGAGTGGGAAACAATCATGGAAACAGATAGAAGGACTTGCCTTTGAGTGAGTTTCAAGCATGCTTGGGTATTCGTGTGATCTGAGTGACTAAGTTTTGGAATACATCTGTCGCGTGGTGCACCGCGACCTCCAGGCACCCCGGAGTTTCTGAAAAAAAATTTTCTGCGATTTTCACGAAACCACTTTTCTTCAACTTGATTTCTGCTAAAAATCCATCCCTGAAAATAAAAATTCTCTGAGTATTGTGGAAATGCTGATCCTTACCCTACCTGGGGTGTACACTGAGCATTTCCGCGAACTCTATCTGAAGTTCTCTGGGCATGGTATTCTGACATGTTCCCCAAACCAAAAGGAATGAGTGGGAAACAATCATGGAAACAGATAGAAGCACTTGCATTTGAATGAGTTTCAAGCATGCTTGGGTATTCGTGTGATCTGAGTGACTCAGTTTTGGAATACAAATGTCGCGTGGTGCACCGCGACCTCCAGGCACCCCGGAGTTTCTGAAAAAAAATTTTCTGCGATTTTCACGAAACCACTTTCCTTCAACTTGATTTGGGCAAAAAATCCATCCCTGAAAATAAAAATTCTCTGAGTAGTGTGGAAATGCTGATCCTTACCCTACCTGGGGTGTCCACTGAGTATTCCGCGAACTCTATCTGAAGTTCTCTGGGCATGGGATTTTGACATGTTCACCAAACCAAAAGGAATGAGTGGGAAACAATCATGGAAACAGATAGAAGCACTTGCATTTGAATGAGATTCAAGCATGCTTGGGTATTCGTGTGATCTGAGTGACTCAGTTTTGGAATACAACTGTCGCGTGGTGCACCGCGACCTCCAGGCACCCCGGAGTTTCTGAAAAAAAATTTTCTGCGATTTTCAAGAAACCACTTTTCTTCAACTTGATTTGGGCTAAAAATCCATCCCTGAAAATAAAAATTCTCTGAGTAGTGTGGAAATGCTTATCCTTACCCTACCTGGGGTGTCCACTGAGCATTTCCGCGAACTCTATCTGAAGTTCTCTGGGCATGGGATTTTGACATGTTCCCCAAACCAAAAGGAATAAGTGGGAAACAATCAAGGAAACAGATAGAAGCACTTGCATTTGAATGAGATTCAAGCATGCTTGGGTATTTGTGTGATCTGAGTGACTCAGTTTTGGAATACAACTGTCGCATGGTGCACCGCGACCTCCAGGCACCCCGGAGTTTCTGAAAAAAAATTTTCTGCGATTTTCACGAAACCACTTTTCTTCAACTTGATTTGGGCTAAAACTCCATCCCTGAAAATAAAAATTATCTGAGTAGTGTGGAAATGCTGATCCTTACCCTACCTGGGGTGTCCACTGAGTATTCCGCGAACTCTATCTGAAGTTCTCTGGGCATGGGATTTTGAAATGTTCCCCAAACCAAAAGGAATGATTGGGAAACAATCATGGAAACAGATAGAAGCACTTGCATTTGAATGAGTTTCAAGCATGCTTGGGTATTCGTGTGATCTGAGTGACTCAGTTTTGGAATTTAACTGTCGCGTGGTGCACCGCGACCTCCAGGCACCCCGGAGTTTCTGAAAAAAAATTTTCTGCGATTTTCACGAAACCACTTTTCTTCAACTTGATTTGGGCTAAAAATCCATCCCTGAAAATAAAAATTCTATGAGTAGTGTGGAAATGCTGATCCTTACCCTACCTGGGGAGTCCACTGAGCATTTCCGCGAAGTCTAGTTGAAGTTCTCTGGGCAAGGGATTTTGACATGTTCCACAAACCAAAAGGAATGAGTGGGAAACAATCATGGAAACAGATAGAAGCACTTGCATTTGAATGAGATTCAAGCATGCTTGGGTATTCGTGTGATCTGAGTGACTCAGTTTTGGAATACAACTGTCGCGTGGTGCACCGCGACCTCCAGGCACCCCGGAGTTTCTGAAAAAAAATTTTCTGCGATTTTCAAGAAACCACTTTTCTTCAACTTGATTTGGGCTTAAAATCCATCCCTGAAAATAAAAATTCTCTGAGTAGTGTGGAAATGCTTATCCTTACCCTACCTGGGGTGTCCACTGAGCATTTCCGCGAACTCTATCTGAAGTTCTCTGGGCATGGGATTTTGACATGTTCCCCAAACCAAAAGGAATAAGTGGGAAACAATCAAGGAAACAGATAGAAGCACTTGCATTTGAATGAGATTCAAGCATGCTTGGGTATTTGTGTGATCTGAGTGACTCAGTTTTGGAATACAACTGTCGCATGGTGCACCGCGACCTCCAGGCACCCCAGAGTTTCTGAAAAAAAATTTTCTGCGATTTTCACGAAACCACTTTTCTTCAACTTGATTTGGGCTAAAACTCCATCCCTGAAAATAAAAATTATCTGAGTAGTGTGGAAATGCTGATCCTTACCCTACCTGGGGTGTCCACTGAGTATTCCGCGAACTCTATCTGAAGTTCTCTGGGCATGGGATTTTGAAATGTTCCCCAAACCAAAAGGAATGAGTGGGAAACAATCATGGAAACAGATAGAAGCACTTGCATTTGAATGAGTTTCAAGCATGCTTGGGTATTCGTGTGATCTGAGTGACTCAGTTTTGGAATTTAACTGTCGCGTGGTGCACCGCGACCTCCAGGCACCCCGGAGTTTCTGAAAAAAAATTTTCTGCGATTTTCACGAAACCACTTTTCTTCAACTTGATTTGGGCTAAAAATCCATCCCTGAAAATAAAAATTTTCTGAGTAGTGTGGAAATGCTGATCCTTACCCTACCTGGGGAGTCCACTGAGCATTTCCGCAAACTCTAGTTGAAGTTCTCTGGGCATGGGATTTTGACATGTTCCCCAAACCAAAAGGAATGAGTGGGAAACAATCATGGAAACAGATAGAAGCACTTGCATTTGAATGAGTTTCAAGCATGCTTGGGTATTCGTGTGATCTGAGTGACTCAGTTTTGGAATACAACTGTCGCGTGGTGCACCGCGACCTCCAGGCACCCCGGAGTTTCTGAAAACAAATTTTCTGCAATTTTCACGAAACCACTTTTCTTCAACTTGATTTGGGCTAAAAATCCATCCCTGAAAATAAAAATTCTATGAGTAGTGTGGAAATGCTGATCCTTACCCTACCTGGGGAGTCCACTGAGCATTTCCGCGAAGTCTAGTTGAAGTTCTCTGGGCAAGGGATTTTGACATGTTCCACAAACCAAAAGGAATGAGTGGGAAACAATCATGGAAACAGATAGAAGGACTTGCCTTTGAATGAGTTTCAAGCATGCTTGGGTATTCGTGTGATCTGAGTGACTAAGTTTTGGAATACAACTGTCGCGTGGTGCACCGCGACCTCCAGGCACCCCGGAGTTTCTGAAAAAAAATTTTCTGCGATTTTCACGAAACCACTTTTCTTCAACTTGATTTCTGCTAAAAATCCATCCCTGAAAATAAAAATTCTCTGAGTAATGTGGAAATGCTGATCCTTACCCTACCTGGGGAGTCCACTGAGCATTTCCGCGAACTCTAGTTGAAGTTCTCTGGGCATGGGATTTTGACATGTTCCCCAAACCAAAAGGAATAAGTGGGAAACAATCAAGGAAACAGATAGAAGCACTTGCATTTGAATGAGATTCAAGCATGCTTGGGTATTCGTGTGATCTGAGTGACTCAGTTTTGGAATACAACTGTTGCGTGGTGCACCGCGACCTCCAGGCACCCCGGAGTTTCTGAAGAAAAATTTTCTGCGATTTTCACGAAACCACTTTTCTTCAACTTGATTTGGGCTAAAACTCCATCCCTGAAAATAAAAATTATCTGAGTAGTGTGGAAATGCTGATCCTTAGCCTACCTGGGGTGTCCACTGAGTATTCCGCGAACTCTATCTGAAGTTCTCTGGGCATGGGATTTTGAAATGTTCCCCAAACCAAAAGGAATGAGTGGGAAACAATCATGGAAACAGATAGAAGCACTTGCATTTGAATGAGTTTCAAGCATGCTTGGGTATTCGTGTGATCTGAGTGACTCAGTTTTGGAATTTAACTGTCGCGTTGTGCACCGCGACCTCCAGGCACCCCTGAGTTTCTGAAAAAAAATTTTCTGCGATTTTCACGAAACCACTTTTCTTCAACTTGATTTGGGCTAAAAATCCATCCCTGAAAATAAAAATTTTCTGAGTAGTGTGGAAATGCTGATCCTTACCCTACCTGGGGAGTCTACTGAGCATTTCCGCGAACTCTATCTGAAGTTCTCTGGGCATGGGATTTTGACATGTTCACCAAACCAAAAGGAATGAGTGGGAAACAATCATGGAAACAGATAGAAGCACTTGCATTTGAATGAGTTTCAAGCATGCTTGGGTATTCGTGTGATCTGAGTGACTCAGTTTTGGAATACAACTGTCGCGTGGTGCACCGCGACCTCCAGGCACCCCGGAGTTTCTGAAAAAAAATTTTCTGCGATTTTCACGAAACCACTTTTCTTCAACTTGATTTGGGCTAAAAATCCATCCCTGAAAATAAAAATTCTCTGAGTAGTGTGGAAATGCTTATCCTTACCCTACCTGGGGTGTCCACTGAGCATTTCCGCGAACTCTATCTGAAGTTCTCTGGGCATGGGATTTTGACATGTTCCCCAAACCAAAAGGAATAAGTGGGAAACAATCAAGGAAACAGATAGAAGCACTTGCATTTGAATGAGATTCAAGCAAGCTTGGGTATTCGTGTGATCTGAGTGACTCAGTTTTGGAATACAACTGTCGCGTGGTGCACCGCGACCTCCAGGCACCCCGGAGTTTCTGAAAAAAAATTTTCTGCGATTTTCACGAAACCACTTTTCTTCAACTTGATTTGGGCTAAAAATCCATCCCTGAAAATAAAAATTCTATGAGTAGTGTGGAAATGCTGATCCTCACCCTACCTGGGGAGTCCACTGAGCATTTCCGCGAAGTCTAGTTGAAGTTCTCTGGGCATGGGATTTTGACATGTTCCCCAAACCAAAAGGAATTAGTGGGAAACATTCATGGAAACAGATAGAAGGACTTGCCTTTGAATGAGTTTCAAGCATGCTTTGGTATTCGTGTGATCTGAGTGACTAAGTTTTGGAATACAACTGTCGCGTGGTGCACCGCGACCTCCAGGCACCCCGGAGTTTCTGAAAAAAAAATGTCTGCGATTTTCACGAAACCACTTTTCTTCAACTTGATTTCTGCTAAAAATCCATCCCTGAAAATAAAAATTCTCTGAGTATTGTGGAAATGCTGATCCTTACCCTACCTGGGGTGTCCACTGAGCATTTCCGCGAACTCTATCTGAAGTTCTCTGGGCATGGTATTCTGACATGTTCCCCAAACCAAAAGGAATGAGTGGGAAACAATCATGGAAACAGATAGAAGCACTTGCATTTGAATGAGTTTCAAGCATGCTTGGGTATTCGTGTGATCTGAGTGACTCAGTTTTGGAATACAACTGTCGCGTGGTGCACCGTGACCTCCAGGCACCCCGGAGTTTCTGAAAAAAAATTTTCTGCGATTTTCACGAAACCACTTTTCTTCAACTTGATTTGGGCTAAAAATCCATCCCTGAAAATAAAAATTCTCTGAGTAGTGTGGAAATGCTGATCCTTACCCTACCTGGGGTGTCCACTGAGTATTCCGCGAACTCTATCTGAAGTTCTCTGGGCATGGGATTTTGACATGTTCCCCAAACCAAAAGGAATGAGTGGGAAACAATCATGGAAACAGACAGAAGCACTTGCATTCGAATGAGTTTCAAGCATGCTTGGGTATTCGTGTGATCTGAGTGACTCAGTTTTGGAATACAACTGTCGCGTGGTGCACCGCGACCTCCAGGCACCCCGGAGTTTCTGAAAAAAAAATTTCTGCGATTTTCACGAAACCACTTTTCTTCAACTTGATTTGGGCTAAAAATCCATCCCTGAAAATAAAAATTCTCTGAGTAGTGTGGAAATGCTGATCCTTACCCTACCTGGGGAGTCCACTGAGCATTTCCGCGAACTCTAGTTGAAGTTCTCTGGGCATGGGATTTTGACATGTTCACCAAACCAAAAGGAATGAGTGGGAAACAATCATGGAAACAGATAGAAGCACTTGCATTCGAATGAGTTTCAAGCATGTTTGGGTATTCGTGTGATCTGAGTGACTCAGTTTTGGAATACAACTGTCGCGTGGTGCACCGCGACCTCCAGGCACCCCGGAGTTTCTGAAAAAAAATTTTCTGCGATTTTCACGAAACCACTTTTTTTCAACTTGATTTGGGCTAAAAATCCATCCCTGAAATTAAAAATTCTCTGAGTAGTGTGGAAATGCTTATCCTTACCCTACCTGGGGTGTCCACTGAGTATTCCGCGAACTCTATCTGAAGTTCTCTGGGCATGGGATTTTGAAATGTTCCCCAAACCAAAAGGAATGAGTGGGAAACAATCATGGAAACAGATAGAAGCACTTGCATTTGAATGAGTTTCAAGCATGCTTGGGTATTCGTGTGATCTGAGTGACTCAGTTTTGGAATTTAACTGTCGCGTGGTGCACCGCGACCTCCAGGCACCCCGGAGTTTCTGAAAAATAATTTTCTGCGATTTTCACGAAACCACTTTTCTTCAACTTGATTTGGGCTAAAAATCCATCCCTGAAAATAAAAATTTTCTGAGTAGTGTGGAAATGCTGATCCTTACCCTACCTGGGCAGTCCACTGAGCATTTCCGCAAACTCTAGTTGAAGTTCTCTGGGCATGGGATTTTGACATGTTCCCCAAACCAAAAGGAATGAGTGGGAAACAATCATGGAAACAGATAGAAGCACTTGCATTTGAATGAGTTTCAAGCATGCTTGGGTATTCGTGTGATCTGAGTGACTCAGTTTTGGAATACAACTGTCGCGTGGTGCACCGCGACCTCCAGGCACCCCGGAGTTTCTGAAAAAAAATTTTCTGCGATTTTCACGAAACCACTTTTCTTCAACTTGATTTGGGCTAAAAATCCATCCCTGAAAATAAAAATTCTATGAGTAGTGTGGAAATGCTGATCCTTACCCTACCTGGGGAGTCCACTGAGCATTTCCGCGAAGTCTAGTTGAAGTTCTCTGGGCATGGGATTTTGACATGTTCCCCAAACCAAAAGGAATGAGTGGGAAACAATCATGGAAACAGATAGAAGGACTTGCCTTTGAGTGAGTTTCAAGCATGCTTGGGTATTCGTGTGATCTGAGTGACTAAGTTTTGGAATACATCTGTCGCGTGGTGCACCGTGACCTCCAGGCACCCCGGAGTTTCTGAAAAAAAATTTTCTGCGATTTTCACGAAACCACTTTCCTTCAACTTGATTTGGGCAAAAAATCCATCCCTGAAAATAAAAATTCTCTGAGTAGTGTGGAAATGCTGATCCTTACCCTACCTGGGGTGTCCACTGAGTATTCCGCGAACTCTATCTGAAGTTCTCTGGGCATGGGATTTTGACATGTTCACCAAACCAAAAGGAATGAGTGGGAAACAATCATGGAAACAGATAGAAGCACTTGCATTTGAATGAGATTCAAGCATGCTTGGGTATTCGTGTGATCTGAGTGACTCAGTTTTGGAATACAACTGTCGCGTGGTGCACCGCGACCTCCAGGCACCCCGGAGTTTCTGAAAAAAAATTTTCTGCGATTTTCAAGAAACCACTTTTCTTCAACTTGATTTGGGCTAAAAATCCATCCCTGAAAATAAAAATTCTCTGAGTAGTGTGGAAATGCTTATCCTTACCCTACCTGGGGTGTCCACTGAGCATTTCCGCGAACTCTATCTGAAGTTCTCTGGGCATGGGATTTTGACATGTTCCCCAAACCAAAAGGAATAAGTGGGAAACAATCAAGGAAACAGATAGAAGCACTTGCATTTGAATGAGATTCAAGCATGCTTGGGTATTTGTGTGATCTGAGTGACTCAGTTTTGGAATACAACTGTCGCGTGGTGCACCGCGACCTCCAGGCACCCCGGAGTTTCTGAAAAAAAATTTTCTGCGATTTTCACGAAACCACTTTTCTTCAACTTGATTTGGGCTAGAACTCCATCCCTGAAAATAAAAATTCTCTGAGTAGTGTGGAAATGCTGATCCTTACCCTACCTGGGGTGTCCACTGAGTATTCCGCGAACTCTATCTGAAGTTCTCTGGGCATGGGATTTTGAAATGTTCCCCAAACCAAAAGGAATGAGTGGGAAACAATCATGGAAACAGATAGAAGCACTTGCATTTGAATGAGTTTCAAGCATGCTTGGGTATTCGTGTGATCTGAGTGACTCAGTTTTGGAATTTAACTGTCGCGTGGTGCACCGCGACCTCCAGGCACCCCGGAGTTTCTGAAAAAAAATTTTCTGCGATTTTCACGAAACCACTTTTCTTCAACTTGATTTGGGCTAAAAATCCATCCCTGAAAATAAAAATTTTCTGAGTAGTGTGGAAATGCTGATCCTTACCCTACCTGGGGAGTCCACTGAGCATTTCCGCAAACTCTAGTTGAAGTTCTCTGGGCATGGGATTTTGACATGTTCCCCAAACCAAAAGGAATGAGTGGGAAACAATCATGGAAACAGATAGAAGCACTTGCATTTGAATGAGTTTCAAGCATGCTTGGGTATTCGTGTGATCTGAGTGACTCAGTTTTGGAATACAACTGTCGCGTGGTGCACCGCGACCTCCAGGCACCCCGGAGTTTCTGAAAAAAAATTTTCTGCAATTTTCACGAAACCACTTTTCTTCAACTTGATTTGGGCTAAAAATCCATCCCTGAAAATAAAAATTCTCTGAGTAGTGTGGAAATGCTGATCCTTACCCTACCTGGGGAGTCCACTGAGCATTTCCGCGAAGTCTAGTTGAAGTTCTCTGGGCAAGGGATTTTGACATGTTCCACAAACCAAAAGGAATGAGTGGGAAGCAATCATGGAAACAGATAGAAGGACTTGCCTTTGAATGAGTTTCAAGCATGCTTGGGTATTCGTGTGATCTGAGTGACTAAGTTTTGGAATACAACTGTCGCGTGGTGCACCGCGACCTCCAGGCACCCCGGAGTTTCTGAAAAAAAATTTTCTGCGATTTTCACGAAACCACTTTTCTTCAACTTGATTTCTGCTAAAAATCCATCCCTGAAAATAAAAATTCTCTGAGTAATGTGGAAATGCTGATCCTTACCCTACCTGGGGAGTCCACTGAGCATTTCCGCGAACTCTAGTTGAAGTTCTCTGGGCATGGGATTTTGACATGTTCCCCAAACCAAAAGGAATAAGTGGGAAACAATCAAGGAAACAGATAGAAGCACTTGCATTTGAATGAGATTCAAGCATGCTTGGGTATTCGTGTGATCTGAGTGACTCAGTTTTGGAATACAACTGTCGCGTGGTGCACCGCGACCTCCAGGCACCCCGGAGTTTCTGAAGAAAAATTTTCTGCGATTTTCACGAAACCACTTTTCTTCAACTTGATTTGGGCTAAAACTCCATCCCTGAAAATAAAAATTATCTGAGTAGTGTGGAAATGCTGATCCTTAGCCTACCTGGGGTGTCCACTGAGTATTCCGCGAACTCTATCTGAAGTTCTCTGGGCATGGGATTTTGACATGTTCCCCAAACCAAAAGGAATGAGTGGGAAACAATCATGGAAACAGATAGAAGCACTTGCATTTGAATGAGTTTCAAGCATGCTTGGGTATTCGTGTGATCTGAGTGACTCAGTTTTGGAATACAACTGTCGCGTGGTGCACCGCGACCTCCAGGCACCCCGGAGTTTCTGAAAAAAAATTTTCTGCGATTTTCACGAAACCACTTTTCTTCAACTTGATTTGGGCTAAAAATCCATCCCTGAAAATAAAAATTCTATGAGTAGTGTGGAAATGCTGATCCTTACCCTACCTGGGGAGTCCACTGAGCATTTCCGCGAAGTCTAGTTGAAGTTCTCTGGGCATGGGATTTTGACATGTTCCCCAAACCAAAAGGAATGAGTGGGAAACAATCATGGAAACAGATAGAAGCACTTGCATTTGAATGAGTTTCAAGCATGCTTGGGTATTCGTGTGATCTGAGAGACTCAGTTTTGGAATACAACTGTCGCGTGGTGCACCGCGACCTCCAGGCACCCCGGAGTTTCTGAAAAAAAATTTTCTGCGATTTTCACGAAACCACTTTTCTTCAACTTGATTTGGGCTAAAACTCCATCCCTGAAAATAAAAATTCTCTGAGTAGTGTGGAAATGCTGATCCTTACCCTACCTGGGGTGTCCACTGAGCATGTCGGCGAACTCTATCTGAAGTTCTCTGGGCATGGGATTTTGAAATGTTCCCCTAACCAAAAGGAATAAGTGGGAAACAATCGAGGAAACAGATAGAAGCACTTGCATTTGAATGAGTTTCAAGCATGCTTGGGTATTCGTGTGATCTGAGTGACTCAGTTTTGGAATACAACTGTCGCGTGGTGCACCACGACCTCCTGGCACCCCGGAGTTTCTGAAAAAAAATTTTCTGCGATTTTCACGAAACCACTTTTCTTCAACATGATTTGGGCTAAAAATCCATCCCTGAAAATAAAAATTTTCTGAGTATTGTGGAAATGCTGATCCTTACCCTACCTGGGGTGTCCACTGAGCATTTCTGCGAACTCTATCTGAAGTTCTCTGGGCATGGTATTTTGACATGTTCCCCAAACCAAAAGGAATGAGTGGGAAACAATCATGGAAACAGATAGAAGCACTTGCATTTGAATGAGTTTCAAGCATGCTTGGGTATTCGTGTGATCTGAGTGACTCAGTTTTGGAATACAAATGTCGCGTGGTGCACCGCGACCTCCAGGCACCCCGGAGTTTCTGAAAAAAAATTTTCTGCGATTTTCACGAAACCACTTTCCTTCAACTTGATTTGGGCAAAAAATCCATCCCTGAAAATAAAAATTCTCTGAGTAGTGTGGAAATGCTGATCCTTACCCTACCTGGGGTGTCCACTGAGTATTCCGCGAACTCTATCTGAAGTTCTCTGGGCATGGGATTTTGACATGTTCACCAAACCAAAAGGAATGAGTGGGAAACAATCATGGAAACAGATAGAAGCACTTGCATTTGAATGAGTTTCAAGCATGCTTGGGTATTCGTGTGATCTGAGTGACTCAGTTTTGGAATACAACTGTCGCGTGGTGCACCGCGACCTCCAGGCACCCCGGAGTTTCTGAAAAAAAATTTTCTGCGATTTTCACGAAACCACTTTTCTTCAACTTGATTTGGGCTAAAAATCCATCCCTGAAAATAAAAATTCTCTGAATAGTGTGGAAATGCTTATCCTTACCCTACCTGGGGTGTCCACTGAGCATTTCCGCGAACTCTATCTGAAGTTCTCTGGGCATGGGATTTTGACATGTTCCCCAAACCAAAAGGAATAAGTGGGAAACAATCAAGGAAACAGATAGAAGCACTTGCATTTGAATGAGATTCAAGCAAGCTTGGGAATTCGTGTGATCTGAGTGACTCAGTTTTGGAATACAACTGTCGCGTGGTGCACCGCGACCTCCAGGCACCCCGGAGTTTCTGAAAAAAAATTTTCTGCGATTTTCACGAAACCACTTTTCTTCAACTTGATTTGGGCTAAAAATCCATCCCTGAAAATAAAAATTCTATGAGTAGTGTGGAAATGCTGATCCTCACCCTACCTGGGGAGTCCACTGAGCATTTCCGCGAAGTCTAGTTGAAGTTCTCTGGGCATGGGATTTTGACATGTTCCCCAAACCAAAAGGAATGAGTGGGAAACAATCATGGAAACAGATAGAAGGACTTGCCTTTGAATGAGTTTCAAGCATGCTTGGGTATTCGTGTGATCTGAGTGACTAAGTTTTGGAATACAACTGTCGCGTGGTGCACCGCGACCTCCAGGCACCCCGGAGTTTCTGAAAAAAAAATTTCTGCGATTTTCACGAAACCACTTTTCTTCAACTTGATTTGGGCTAAAAATCCATCCCTGAAAATAAAAATTCTCTGAGTAGTGTGGAAATGCTTATCCTTACCCTACCTGGGGTGTCCACTGAGCATTTCCGCGAACTCTATCTGAAGTTCTCTGGGCATGGGATTTTGACATGTTCCCCAAACCAAAAGGAATAAGTGGGAAACAATCAAGGAAACAGATAGAAGCACTTGCATTTGAATGAGATTCAAGCAAGCTTGGGAATTCGTGTGATCTGAGTGACTCAGTTTTGGAATACAACTGTCGCGTGGTGCACCGCGACCTCCAGGCACCCCGGAGTTTCTGAAAAAAAATTTTCTGCAATTTTCACGAAACCACTTTTCTTCAACTTGATTTGGGCTACAACTCCATCCCTGAAAATAAAAATTCTCTGAGTAGTGTGGAAATGCTGATCCTTACCCTACCTGGGGTGTCCACTGAGTATTCCGCGAACTCTATCTGAAGTTCTCTGGGCATGGGATTTTGAAATGTTCCCCAAACCAAAAGGAATGAGTGGGAAACAATCATGGAAACAGATAGAAGCACTTGCATTTGAATGAGTTTCAAGCATGCTTGGGTATTCGTGTGATCTGAGTGACTCAGTTTTGGAATTTAACTGTCGCGTGGTGCACCGCGACCTCCAGGCACCCCGGAGTTTCTGAAAAAAAATTTTCTGCGATTTTCACGAAACCACTTTTCTTCAACTTGATTTGGGCTAAAAATCCATCCCTGAAAATAAAAATTTTCTGAGTAGTGTGGAAATGCTGATCCTTACCCTACCTGGGGAGTCCACTGAGCATTTCCGCAAACTCTAGTTGAAGTTCTCTGGGCATGGGATTTTGACATGTTCCCCAAACCAAAAGGAATGAGTGGGAAACAATCATGGAAACAGATAGAAGCACTTGCATTTGAATGAGTTTCAAGCACGCTTGGGTATTCGTGTGATCTGAGTGACTCAGTTTTGGAATACAACTGTCGCGTGGTGCACCGCGACCTCCAGGCACCCCGGAGTTTCTGAAAAAAAATGTTCTGCGATTTTCACGAAACCACTTTTCTTCAACTTGATTTGGGCTAAAACTCCATCCCTGAAAATAAAAATTATCTGAGTAGTGTGGAAATGCTGATCCTTACCCTACCTGGGGTGTCCACTGAGTATTCCGCGAACTCTATCTGAAGTTCTCTGGGCTTGGGATTTTGAAATGTTCCCCAAACCAAAAGGAATGAGTGGGAAACAATCATGGAAACAGATAGAAGCACTTGCATTTGAATGAGTTTCAAGCATGCTTGGTTATTCGTGTGATCTGAGTGACTCAGTTTTGGAATTTAACTGTCGCGTGGTGCACCGCGACCTCCAGGCACCCCGGAGTTTCTGAAAAAAAATGTTCTGCGATTTTCACGAAACCACTTTTCTTCAACTTGATTTGGGCTAAAAATCCATCCCTGAAAATAAAAATTCTCTGAGTAGTGTGGAAATGCTGATCCTTACCCTACCTGGGGAGTCCACTGAGCATTTCCGCAAACTCTAGTTGAAGTTCTCTGGGCATGAGATTTTGACATGTTCCCCAAACCAAAAGGAATGAGTGGGAAACAATCATGGAAACAGATAGAAGCACTTGCATTTGAATGAGTTTCAAGCATGCTTGGGTATTCGTGTGATCTGAGTGACTCAGTTTTGGAATACAACTGTCGCGTGGTGCACCGCGACCTCCAGGCACCCCGGAGTTTCTGAAAAAAAATTTTCTGCGATTTTCACGAAACCACTTTTCTTCAACTTGATTTGGGCTAAAAATCCATCCCTGAAAATAAAAATTCTATGAGTAGTGTGGAAATGCTGATCCTTACCCTACCTGGGGAGTCCACTGAGCATTTCCGCAACCTCTAGTTGAAGTTCTCTGGGCATGGGATTTTGACATGTTCCCCAAACCAAAAGGAATGAGTGGGAAACAATCATGGAAACAGATAGAAGCACTTGCATTTGAATGAGTTTCAAGCACGCTTGGGTATTCGTGTGATCTGAGTGACTCAGTTTTGGAATACAACTGTCGCGTGGTGCACCGCGACCTCCAGGCACCCCGGAGTTTCTGAAAAAAAATGTTCTGCGATTTTCACGAAACCACTTTTCTTCAACTTGATTTGGGCTAAAACTCCATCCCTGAAAATAAAAATTATCTGAGTAGTGTGGAAATGCTGATCCTTACCCTACCTGGGGTGTCCACTGAGTATTCCGCGAACTCTATCTGAAGTTCTCTGGGCATGGGATTTTGAAATGTTCCCCAAACCAAAAGGAATGAGTGGGAAACAATCATGGAAACAGATAGAAGCACTTGCATTTGAATGAGTTTCAAGCATGCTTGGTTATTCGTGTGATCTGAGTGACTCAGTTTTGGAATTTAACTGTCGCGTGGTGCACCGCGACCTCCAGGCACCCCGGAGTTTCTGAAAAAAAATGTTCTGCGATTTTCACGAAACCACTTTTCTTCAACTTGATTTGGGCTAAAAATCCATCCCTGAAAATAAAAATTCTCTGAGTAGTGTGGAAATGCTGATCCTTACCCTACCTGGGGAGTCCACTGAGCATTTCCGCAAACTCTAGTTGAAGTTCTCTGGGCATGAGATTTTGACATGTTCCCCAAACCAAAAGGAATGAGTGGGAAACAATCATGGAAACAGATAGAAGCACTTGCATTTGAATGAGTTTCAAGCATGCTTGGGTATTCGTGTGATCTGAGTGACTCAGTTTTGGAATACAACTGTCGCGTGGTGCACCGCGACCTCCAGGCACCCCGGAGTTTCTGAAAAAAAATTTTCTGCGATTTTCACGAAACCACTTTTCTTCAACTTGATTTGGGCTAAAAATCCATCCCTGAAAATAAAAATTCTATGAGTAGTGTGGAAATGCTGATCCTTACCCTACCTGGGGAGTCCACTGAGCATTTCCGCGAAGTCTAGTTGAAGTTCTCTGGGCATGGGATTTTGACATGTTCCCCAAACCAAAAGGAATGAGTGGGAAACAATCATGGAAACAGATAGAAGGACTTGCCTTTGAATGAGTTTCAAGCATGCTTGGGTATTCGTGTGATCTGAGTGACTCAGTTTTGGAATACAAATGTCGCGTGGTGCACCGCGACCTCCAGGCACCCCGGAGTTTCTGAAAAAAAATTTTCTGCGATTTTCACGAAACCACTTTCCTTCAACTTGAGTTGGGCAAAAAATCCATCCCTGAAAATAAAAATTCTCTGAGTAGTGTGGAAATGCTGATCCTTACCCTACCTGGGGTGTCCACTGAGTATTCCGCGAACTCTATCTGAAGTTCTCTGGGCATGGGATTTTGACATGTTCCCCAAACCAAAAGGAATGAGTGGGAAACAATCATGGAAACAGATAGAAGCACTTGCATTTGAATGAGATTCAAGCATGCTTGGGTATTCGTGTGATCTGATTGACTCAGTTTTGGAATACAACTGTCGCGTGGTGCACCGTGACCTCCAGGCACCCCGGAGTTTCTGAAAAAAAAATTTCTGCGATTTTCACGAAACCACTTTTCTTCAACTTGATTTGGGCTAAAAATCCATCCCTGAAAATAAAAATTCTCTGAGTAGTGTGGAAATGCTGATCCTTACCCTACCTGGGGTGTCCACTGAGTATTCCGCGAACTCTATCTGAAGTTCTCTGGGCATGGGATTTTGACATGTTCCCCAAACCAAAAGGAATGAGTGGGAAACAATCATGGAAACAGACAGAAGCACTTGCATTCGAATGAGTTTCAAGCATGCTTGGGTATTCGTGTGATCTGAGTGACTCAGTTTTGGAATACAACTGTCGCGTGGTGCACCGCAACCTCCAGGCACCCCGGAGTTTCTGAAAAAAAATTTTCTGCGATTTTCACGAAACCACTTTTCTTCAACTTGATTTGGGCTAAAAATCCATCCCTGAAAATAAAAATTCTCTGAGTAGTGAGGAAATGCTTATCCTTACCCTACCTGGGGTGTCCACTGAGCATTTCCGCGAACTCTATCTGAAGTTCTCTGGGCATGGGATTTTGACATGTTCCCCAAACCAAAAGGAATAAGTGGGAAACAATCAAGGAAACAGATAGAAGCACTTGCATTTGAATGAGATTCAAGCATGCTTGGGTATTCGTGTGATCTGAGTGACTCAGTTTTGGAATACAACTGTCGCGTGATGCACCGCGACCTCCAGGCACCCCGGAGTTTCTGAAAAAAAATTTTCTGCGATTTTCACGAAACCACTTTTCTTCAACTTGATTTGGGCTAAAAATCCATCCCTGAAATTAAAAATTCTCTGAGTAGTGTGGAAATGCTTATCCTTACCCTACCTGGGGTGTCCACTGAGCATTTCCGCGAACTCTATCTGAAGTTCTCTGGGCATGGGATTTTGACATGTTCCCCAAACCAAAAGGAATAAGTGGGAAACAATCAAGGAAACAGATAGAAGCACTTGCATTTGAATGAGATTCAAGCATGCTTGGGTATTCGTGTGATCTGAATGACTCAGTTTTGGAATACAACTGTCGCGTGGTGCACCGCGACCTCCAGGCACCCCGGAGTTTCTGAAAAAAAATGTTCTGCGATTTTCACGAAACCACTTTTCTTCAACTTGATTTGGGCTAAAACTCCATCCCTGAAAATAAAAATTATCTGAGTAGTGTGGAAATGCTGATCCTTACCCTACCTGGGGTGTCCACTGAGTATTCCGCGAACTCTATCTGAAGTTCTCTGGGCATGGGATTTTGACATGTTCCCCAAACCAAAAGGAATAAGTGGGAAACAATCAAGGAAACAGATAGAAGCACTTGCATTTGAATGAGATTCAAGCAAGCTTGGGAATTCGTGTGATCTGAGTGACTCAGTTTTGGAATACAACTGTCGCGTGGTGCACCGCGACCTCCAGGCACCCCGGAGTTTCTGAAAAAAAATTTTCTGCGATTTTCACGAAACCACTTTTCTTCAACTTGATTTGGGCTACAACTCCATCCCTGAAAATAAAAATTCTCTGAGTAGTGTGGAAATGCTGATCCTTACCCTACCTGGGGTGTCCACTGAGTATTCCGCGAACTCTATCTGAAGTTCTCTGGGCATGGGATTTTGAAATGTTCCCCAAACCAAAAGGAATGAGTGGGAAACAATCATGGAAACAGATAGAAGCACTTGCATTTGAATGAGTTTCAAGCATGCTTGGTTATTCGTGTGATCTGAGTGACTCAGTTTTGGAATTTAACTGTCGCGTGGTGCACCGCGACCTCCAGGCACCCCGGAGTTTCTGAAAAAAAATGTTCTGCGATTTTCACGAAACCACTTTTCTTCAACTTGATTTGGGCTAAAAATCCATCCCTGAAAATAAAAATTCTATGAGTAGTGTGGAAATGCTGATCCTTACCCTACCTGGGGAGTCCACTGAGCATTTCCGCAACCTCTAGTTGAAGTTCTCTGGGCATGGGATTTTGACATGTTCCCCAAACCAAAAGGAATGAGTGGGAAACAATCATGGAAACAGATAGAAGCACTTGCATTTGAATGAGTTTCAAGCACGCTTGGGTATTCGTGTGATCTGAGTGACTCAGTTTTGGAATACAACTGTCGCGTGGTGCACCGCGACCTCCAGGCACCCCGGAGTTTCTGAAAAAAAATGTTCTGCGATTTTCACGAAACCACTTTTCTTCAACTTGATTTGGGCTAAAACTCCATCCCTGAAAATAAAAATTATCTGAGTAGTGTGGAAATGCTGATCCTTACCCTACCTGGGGTGTCCACTGAGTATTCCGCGAACTCTATCTGAAGTTCTCTGGGCATGGGATTTTGAAATGTTCCCCAAACCAAAAGGAATGAGTGGGAAACAATCATGGAAACAGATAGAAGCACTTGCATTTGAATGAGTTTCAAGCATGCTTGGTTATTCGTGTGATCTGAGTGACTCAGTTTTGGAATTTAACTGTCGCGTGGTGCACCGCGACCTCCAGGCACCCCGGAGTTTCTGAAAAAAAATGTTCTGCGATTTTCACGAAACCACTTTTCTTCAACTTGATTTGGGCTAAAAATCCATCCCTGAAAATAAAAATTCTCTGAGTAGTGTGGAAATGCTGATCCTTACCCTACCTGGGGAGTCCACTGAGCATTTCCGCAAACTCTAGTTGAAGTTCTCTGGGCATGAGATTTTGACATGTTCCCCAAACCAAAAGGAATGAGTGGGAAACAATCATGGAAACAGATAGAAGCACTTGCATTTGAATGAGTTTCAAGCATGCTTGGGTATTCGTGTGATCTGAGTGACTCAGTTTTGGAATACAACTGTCGCGTGGTGCACCGCGACCTCCAGGCACCCCGGAGTTTCTGAAAAAAAATTTTCTGCGATTTTCACGAAACCACTTTTCTTCAACTTGATTTGGGCTAAAAATCCATCCCTGAAAATAAAAATTCTATGAGTAGTGTGGAAATGCTGATCCTTACCCTACCTGGGGAGTCCACTGAGCATTTCCGCGAAGTCTAGTTGAAGTTCTCTGGGCATGGGATTTTGACATGTTCCCCAAACCAAAAGGAATGAGTGGGAAACAATCATGGAAACAGATAGAAGGACTTGCCTTTGAATGAGTTTCAAGCATGCTTGGGTATTCGTGTGATCTGAGTGACTCAGTTTTGGAATACAAATGTCGCGTGGTGCACCGCGACCTCCAGGCACCCCGGAGTTTCTGAAAAAAAATTTTCTGCGATTTTCACGAAACCACTTTCCTTCAACTTGAGTTGGGCAAAAAATCCATCCCTGAAAATAAAAATTCTCTGAGTAGTGTGGAAATGCTGATCCTTACCCTACCTGGGGTGTCCACTGAGTATTCCGCGAACTCTATCTGAAGTTCTCTGGGCATGGGATTTTGACATGTTCCCCAAACCAAAAGGAATGAGTGGGAAACAATCATGGAAACAGATAGAAGCACTTGCATTTGAATGAGATTCAAGCATGCTTGGGTATTCGTGTGATCTGATTGACTCAGTTTTGGAATACAACTGTCGCGTGGTGCACCGTGACCTCCAGGCACCCCGGAGTTTCTGAAAAAAAAATTTCTGCGATTTTCACGAAACCACTTTTCTTCAACTTGATTTGGGCTAAAAATCCATCCCTGAAAATAAAAATTCTCTGAGTAGTGTGGAAATGCTGATCCTTACCCTACCTGGGGTGTCAACTGAGTATTCCGCGAACTCTATCTGAAGTTCTCTGGGCATGGGATTTTGACATGTTCCCCAAACCAAAAGGAATGAGTGGGAAACAATCATGGAAACAGACAGAAGCACTTGCATTCGAATGAGTTTCAAGCATGCTTGGGTATTCGTGTGATCTGAGTGACTCAGTTTTGGAATACAACTGTCGCGTGGTGCACCGCAACCTCCAGGCACCCCGGAGTTTCTGAAAAAAAATTTTCTGCGATTTTCACGAAACCACTTTTCTTCAACTTGATTTGGGCTAAAAATCCATCCCTGAAAATAAAAATTCTCTGAGTAGTGAGGAAATGCTTATCCTTACCCTACCTGGGGTGTCCACTGAGCATTTCC
Organism: Lepisosteus oculatus; assembly: GCF_040954835.1. Taxonomy (NCBI): domain Eukaryota; kingdom Metazoa; phylum Chordata; class Actinopteri; order Semionotiformes; family Lepisosteidae; genus Lepisosteus; species Lepisosteus oculatus. The sequence goes on along the minus strand of NC_090699.1, from coordinate 11,356,806 downwards.
GCGAACTCTATCTGAAGTTCTCTGGGCATGGGATTTTGACATGTTCCCCAAACCAAAAGGAATAAGTGGGAAACAATCAAGGAAACAGATAGAAGCACTTGCATTTGAATGAGATTCAAGCATGCTTGGGTATTCGTGTGATCTGAGTGACTCAGTTTTGGAATACAACTGTCGCGTGATGCACCGCGACCTCCAGGCACCCCGGAGTTTCTGAAAAAAAAATTTCTGCGATTTTCACGAAACCACTTTTCTTCAACTTGATTTGGGCTAAAACTCCATCCCTGAAAATAAAAATTATCTGAGTAATGTGGAAATGCTGATCCTTACCCTACCTGGGGAGTCCACTGAGCATTTCCGCGAACTCTAGTTGAAGTTCTCTGGGCATGGGATTTTGACATGTTCCCCAAACCAAAAGGAATGAGTGGGAAACAATCATGGAAACAGATAGAAGCACTTGCATTCGAATGAGTTTCAAGCATGCTTGGGTATTCGTGTGATCTGAGTGACTCAGTTTTGGAATACAACTGTCGCGTGGTGCACCGCGACCTCCAGGCACCCCGGAGTTTCTGAAAAAAAATTTTCTGCGATTTTCACGAAACCACTTTTCTTCAACTTGATTTGGGCTAAAAATCCATCCCTGAAATTAAAAATTCTCTGAGTAGTGTGGAAATGCTTATCCTTACCCTACCTGGGGTGTCCACTGAGCATTTCCGCGAACTCTATCTGAAGTTCTCTGGGCATGGGATTTTGACATGTTCCCCAAACCAAAAGGAATAAGTGGGAAACAATCAAGGAAACAGATAGAAGCACTTGCATTTGAATGAGATTCAAGCATGCTTGGGTATTCGTGTGATCTGAATGACTCAGTTTTGGAATACAACTGTCGCGTGGTGCACCGCGACCTCCAGGCACCCCGGAGTTTCTGAAAAAAAATGTTCTGCGATTTTCACGAAACCACTTTTCTTCAACTTGATTTGGGCTAAAACTCCATCCCTGAAAATAAAAATTATCTGAGTAGTGTGGAAATGCTGATCCTTACCCTACCTGGGGTGTCCACTGAGTATTCCGCGAACTCTATCTGAAGTTCTCTGGGCATGGGATTTTGACATGTTCCCCAAACCAAAAGGAATAAGTGGGAAACAATCAAGGAAACAGATAGAAGCACTTGCATTTGAATGAGATTCAAGCAAGCTTGGGAATTCGTGTGATCTGAGTGACTCAGTTTTGGAATACAACTGTCGCGTGGTGCACCGCGACCTCCAGGCACCCCGGAGTTTCTGAAAAAAAATTTTCTGCGATTTTCACGAAACCACTTTTCTTCAACTTGATTTGGGCTACAACTCCATCCCTGAAAATAAAAATTCTCTGAGTAGTGTGGAAATGCTGATCCTTACCCTACCTGGGGTGTCCACTGAGTATTCCGCGAACTCTATCTGAAGTTCTCTGGGCATGGGATTTTGAAATGTTCCCCAAACCAAAAGGAATGAGTGGGAAACAATCATGGAAACAGATAGAAGCACTTGCATTTGAATGAGTTTCAAGCATGCTTGGGTATTCGTGTGATCTGAGTGACTCAGTTTTGGAATTTAACTGTCGCGTGGTGCACCGCGACCTCCAGGCACCCCGGAGTTTCTGAAAAAAAATTTTCTGCGATTTTCACGAAACCACTTTTCTTCAACTTGATTTGGGCTAAAAATCCATCCCTGAAAATAAAAATTTTCTGAGTAGTGTGGAAATGCTGATCCTTACCCTACCTGGGGAGTCCACTGAGCATTTCCGCAAACTCTAGTTGAAGTTCTCTGGGCATGGGATTTTGACATGTTCCCCAAACCAAAAGGAATGAGTGGGAAACAATCATGGAAACAGATAGAAGCACTTGCATTTGAATGAGTTTCAAGCACGCTTGGGTATTCGTGTGATCTGAGTGACTCAGTTTTGGAATACAACTGTCGCGTGGTGCACCGCGACCTCCAGGCACCCCGGAGTTTCTGAAAAAAAATGTTCTGCGATTTTCACGAAACCACTTTTCTTCAACTTGATTTGGGCTAAAACTCCATCCCTGAAAATAAAAATTATCTGAGTAGTGTGGAAATGCTGATCCTTACCCTACCTGGGGTGTCCACTGAGTATTCCGCGAACTCTATCTGAAGTTCTCTGGGCATGGGATTTTGAAATGTTCCCCAAACCAAAAGGAATGAGTGGGAAACAATCATGGAAACAGATAGAAGCACTTGCATTTGAATGAGTTTCAAGCATGCTTGGTTATTCGTGTGATCTGAGTGACTCAGTTTTGGAATTTAACTGTCGCGTGGTGCACCGCGACCTCCAGGCACCCCGGAGTTTCTGAAAAAAAATGTTCTGCGATTTTCACGAAACCACTTTTCTTCAACTTGATTTGGGCTAAAAATCCATCCCTGAAAATAAAAATTCTCTGAGTAGTGTGGAAATGCTGATCCTTACCCTACCTGGGGAGTCCACTGAGCATTTCCGCAAACTCTAGTTGAAGTTCTCTGGGCATGAGATTTTGACATGTTCCCCAAACCAAAAGGAATGAGTGGGAAACAATCATGGAAACAGATAGAAGCACTTGCATTTGAATGAGTTTCAAGCATGCTTGGGTATTCGTGTGATCTGAGTGACTCAGTTTTGGAATACAACTGTCGCGTGGTGCACCGCGACCTCCAGGCACCCCGGAGTTTCTGAAAAAAAATTTTCTGCGATTTTCACGAAACCACTTTTCTTCAACTTGATTTGGGCTAAAAATCCATCCCTGAAAATAAAAATTCTATGAGTAGTGTGGAAATGCTGATCCTTACCCTACCTGGGGAGTCCACTGAGCATTTCCGCAACCTCTAGTTGAAGTTCTCTGGGCATGGGATTTTGACATGTTCCCCAAACCAAAAGGAATGAGTGGGAAACAATCATGGAAACAGATAGAAGCACTTGCATTTGAATGAGTTTCAAGCACGCTTGGGTATTCGTGTGATCTGAGTGACTCAGTTTTGGAATACAACTGTCGCGTGGTGCACCGCGACCTCCAGGCACCCCGGAGTTTCTGAAAAAAAATGTTCTGCGATTTTCACGAAACCACTTTTCTTCAACTTGATTTGGGCTAAAACTCCATCCCTGAAAATAAAAATTATCTGAGTAGTGTGGAAATGCTGATCCTTACCCTACCTGGGGTGTCCACTGAGTATTCCGCGAACTCTATCTGAAGTTCTCTGGGCATGGGATTTTGAAATGTTCCCCAAACCAAAAGGAATGAGTGGGAAACAATCATGGAAACAGATAGAAGCACTTGCATTTGAATGAGTTTCAAGCATGCTTGGTTATTCGTGTGATCTGAGTGACTCAGTTTTGGAATTTAACTGTCGCGTGGTGCACCGCGACCTCCAGGCACCCCGGAGTTTCTGAAAAAAAATGTTCTACGATTTTCACGAAACCACTTTTCTTCAACTTGATTTGGGCTAAAAATCCATCCCTGAAAATAAAAATTCTCTGAGTAGTGTGGAAATGCTGATCCTTACCCTACCTGGGGAGTCCACTGAGCATTTCCGCAAACTCTAGTTGAAGTTCTCTGGGCATGAGATTTTGACATGTTCCCCAAACCAAAAGGAATGAGTGGGAAACAATCATGGAAACAGATAGAAGCACTTGCATTTGAATGAGTTTCAAGCATGCTTGGGTATTCGTGTGATCTGAGTGACTCAGTTTTGGAATACAACTGTCGCGTGGTGCACCGCGACCTCCAGGCACCCCGGAGTTTCTGAAAAAAAATTTTCTGCGATTTTCACGAAACCACTTTTCTTCAACTTGATTTGGGCTAAAAATCCATCCCTGAAAATAAAAATTCTATGAGTAGTGTGGAAATGCTGATCCTTACCCTACCTGGGGAGTCCACTGAGCATTTCCGCGAAGTCTAGTTGAAGTTCTCTGGGCATGGGATTTTGACATGTTCCCCAAACCAAAAGGAATGAGTGGGAAACAATCATGGAAACAGATAGAAGGACTTGCCTTTGAATGAGTTTCAAGCATGCTTGGGTATTCGTGTGATCTGATTGACTCAGTTTTGGAATACAACTGTCGCGTGGTGCACCGTGACCTCCAGGCACCCCGGAGTTTCTGAAAAAAAAATTTCTGCGATTTTCACGAAACCACTTTTCTTCAACTTGATTTGGGCTAAAAATCCATCCCTGAAAATAAAAATTCTCTGAGTAGTGTGGAAATGCTGATCCTTACCCTACCTGGGGTGTCCACTGAGTATTCCGCGAACTCTATCTGAAGTTCTCTGGGCATGGGATTTTGACATGTTCCCCAAACCAAAAGGAATGAGTGGGAAACAATCATGGAAACAGACAGAAGCACTTGCATTCGAATGAGTTTCAAGCATGCTTGGGTATTCGTGTGATCTGAGTGACTCAGTTTTGGAATACAACTGTCGCGTGGTGCACCGCAACCTCCAGGCACCCCGGAGTTTCTGAAAAAAAATTTTCTGCGATTTTCACGAAACCACTTTTCTTCAACTTGATTTGGGCTAAAAATCCATCCCTGAAAATAAAAATTCTCTGAGTAGTGAGGAAATGCTTATCCTTACCCTACCTGGGGTGTCCACTGAGCATTTCCGCGAACTCTATCTGAAGTTCTCTGGGCATGGGATTTTGACATGTTCCCCAAACCAAAAGGAATAAGTGGGAAACAATCAAGGAAACAGATAGAAGCACTTGCATTTGAATGAGATTCAAGCATGCTTGGGTATTCGTGTGATCTGAGTGACTCAGTTTTGGAATACAACTGTCGCGTGATGCACCGCGACCTCAAGGCACCCCGGAGTTTCTGAAAAAAAATTTTCTGCGATTTTCACGAAACCACTTTTCTTCAACTTGATTTGGGCTAAAACTCCATCCCTGAAAATAAAAATTATCTGAGTAATGTGGAAATGCTGATCCTTACCCTACCTGGGGAGTCCACTGAGCATTTCCGCGAACTCTAGTTGAAGTTCTCTGGGCATGGGATTTTGACATGTTCCCCAAACCAAAAGGAATGAGTGGGAAACAATCATGGAAACAGATAGAAGCACTTGCATTCGAATGAGTTTCAAGCATGCTTGGGTATTCGTGTGATCTGAGTGACTCAGTTTTGGAATACAACTGTCGCGTGGTGCACCGCGACCTCCAGGCACCCCGGAGTTTCTGAAAAAAAATTTTCTGCGATTTTCACGAAACCACTTTTCTTCAACTTGATTTGGGCTAAAAATCCATCCCTGAAATTAAAAATTCTCTGAGTAGTGTGGAAATGCTTATCCTTACCCTACCTGGGGTGTCCACTGAGCATTTCCGCGAACTCTATCTGAAGTTCTCTGGGCATGGGATTTTGACATGTTCCCCAAACCAAAAGGAATAAGTGGGAAACAATCAAGGAAACAGATAGAAGCACTTGCATTTGAATGAGATTCAAGCATGCTTGGGTATTCGTGTGATCTGAATGACTCAGTTTTGGAATACAACTGTCGCGTGGTGCACCGCGACCTCCAGGCACCCCGGAGTTTCTGAAAAAAAATGTTCTGCGATTTTCACGAAACCACTTTTCTTCAACTTGATTTGGGCTAAAACTCCATCCCTGAAAATAAAAATTATCTGAGTAGTGTGGAAATGCTGATCCTTACCCTACCTGGGGTGTCCACTGAGTATTCCGCGAACTCTATCTGAAGTTCTCTGGGCATGGGATTTTGACATGTTCCCCAAACCAAAAGGAATGAGTGGGAAACAATCATGGAAACAGATAGAAGCACTTGCATTTGAATGAGTTTCAAGCATGCTTGGGTATTCGTGTGATCTGAGTGACTCAGTTTTGGAATACAACTGTCGCGTGGTGCACAGTGACCTCCAGGCACCCCGGAGTTTCTGAAAAAAAATGTTCTGCGATTTTCACGAAACCACTTTTCTTCAACTTGATTTGGGCTAAAAATCAATCCCTGAAAATGAAAATTCTCTGAGTAGTGTGGAAATGCTGATCCTTACCCTACCTGGGGTGTCCACTGAGTATTCCGCGAACTCTATCTGAAGTTCTCTGGGCATGGGATTTTGAAATGTTCCCCAAACCAAAAGGAATAAGTGGGAAACCATCATGGAAACAGATAGAAGCACTTGCATTTGAATAAGTTTCAAGCATGCTTGGGTATTCGTGTGATCTGAGTGACTCAGTTCTATAATACAACTGTCGCGTGGTGCACCGCGACCTCCAGGCACCCCGGAGTTTCTGAAAAAAAATTTTCTGCGATTTTCACGAAACCACTTTTCTTCAACTTGATTTGGGCTAAAAATCCATCCCTGAAAATAAAAATTCTCTGAGTATTGTGGAAATGCTGATCCTTACCCTACCTGGGGTGTCCACTGAGCATTTCCGCGAACTCTATCTGAAGTTCTCTGGGCATGGTATTTTGACATGTTCCCCAAACCAAAAGGAATGAGTGGGAAACAATCATGGAAACAGATAGAAGCACTTGCATTTGAATGAGTTTCAAGCATGCTTGGGTATTCGTGTGATCTGAGTGACTCAGTTTTGGAATACAAATGTCGCGTGGTGCACCGCGACCTCCAGGCACCCCGGAGTTTCTGAAAAAAAATTTTCTGCGATTTTCACGAAACCACTTTTCTTCAACTTGATTTGGGCTAAAACTCCATCCCTGAAAATAAAAATTCTCTGAGTAGTGTGGAAATGCTGATCCTTACCCTACCTGGGGTGTCCACTGAGCATTTCCGCGAACTCTATCTGAAGTTCTCTGGGCATGGGATTTTGACATGTTCCCCAAACCAAAAGGAATGAGTGGGAAACAATCATGGAAACAGATAGAAGCACTTGCATTTGAATGAGTTTCAAGCATGCTTGGGTATTCGTGTGATCTGAGTGACTCAGTTTTGGAATACAAATGTCGCGTGGTGCACCGCGACCTCCAGGCACCCCGGAGTTTCTGAAAAAAAATTTTCTGCGATTTTCACGAAACCACTTTTCTTCAACTTGATTTGGGCTAAAACTCCATCCCTGAAAATAAAAATTCTCTGAGTAGTGTGGAAATGCTGATCCTTACCCTACCTGGGGTGTCCACTGAGCATTTCCGCGAACTCTATCTGAAGTTCTCTGGGCATGGGATTTTGACATGTTCCCCAAACCAAAAGGAATGAGTGGGAAACAATCATGGAAACAGATAGAAGCACTTGCATTTGAATGAGTTTCAAGCATGCTTGGGTATACGTGTGATCTGAGTGACTCAGTTTTGGAATACGACTGTCGCGTGGTGCACCGCGACCTCCAGGCACCCCGGAGTTTCTGAAAAAAAATTTTCTGCGATTTTCACGAAACCACTTTCCGTCAACTTGATTTGGGCAAAAAATCCATCCCTGAAAATAAAAATTCTCTGAGTAGTGTGGAAATGCTGATCCTTACCCTACCTGGGGTGTCCACTGAGTATTCCGCGAACTCTATCTGAAGTTCTCTGGGCATGGGATTTTGAAATGTTCCCCAAACCAAAAGGAATAAGTGGGAAACAATCAAGGAAACAGATAGAAGCACTTGCATTTGAATGAGTTTCAAGCATGCTTGGGTATTCGTGTGATCTGAGTGACTCAGTTTTGGAATACAACTGTCGCGTGGTGCACCGAGACCTCCTGGCACCCCGGAGTTTCTGAAAAAAAATTTTCTGCGATTTTCACGAAACCACTTTTCTTCAACATGATTTGGGCTAAAAATCCATTCCTAAAAATAAAAACTCTCTGAGTAGTGTGGAAATGCTGATCCTTACCCTACCTGGGGTGTCCACTGAGCATTTCCACGAACTCTATCTGAAGTTCTCTGGGCATGGGATTTTGACATGTTCCCCAAACCAAAAGGAATGAGTGGGAAACAATCATGGAAACAGATAGAAGCACTTGCATTTGAATGAGTTTCAAGCATGCTTGGGTATTCGTGTGATCTGAGTGACTCAGTTTTGGAATACAACTGTCGCGTGGTGCACCGAGACCTCCTGGCACCCCGGAGTTTCTGAAAAAAAATTTTCTGCGATTTTCACGAAACCACTTTTCTTCAACTTGATTTGGGCTAAAAATCCATCCCTGAAAATAAAAATTCTCTGAGTATTGTGGAAATGCTGATCCTTACCCTACCTGGGGTGTCCACTGAGCATTTCCGCGAACTCTATCTGAAGTTCTCTGGGCATGGTATTTTGACATGTTCCCCAAACCAAAAGGAATGAGTGGGAAACAATCATGGAAACAGATAGAAGCACTTGCATTTGAATGAGTTTCAAGCATGCTTGGGTATTCGTGTGATCTGAGTGACTCAGTTTTGGAATACAAATGTCGCGTGGTGCACCGCGACCTCCAGGCACCCCGGAGTTTCTGAAAAAAAATTTTCTGCGATTTTCACGAAACCACTTTTCTTCAACTTGATTTGGGCTAAAACTCCATCCCTGAAAATAAAAATTCTCTGAGTAGTGTGGAAATGCTGATCCTTACCCTACCTGGGGTGTCCACTGAGCATTTCCGCGAACTCTATCTGAAGTTCTCTGGGCATGGGATTTTGACATGTTCCCCAAACCAAAAGGAATGAGTGGGAAACAATCATGGAAACAGATAGAAGCACTTGCATTTGAATGAGTTTCAAGCATGCTTGGGTATTCGTGTGATCTGAGTGACTCAGTTTTGGAATACAACTGTCGCGTGGTGCACCGCAACCTCCAGGCACCCCGGAGTTTCTGAAAAAAAATTTTCTGCGATTTTCACGAAACCACTTTTCTTCAACTTGATTTGGGCTAAAACTCCATCCCTGAAAATAAAAATTCTCTGAGTAGTGTGGAAATGCTGATCCTTACCCTACCTGGGGTGTCCACTGAGCATTTCCGCGAACTCTATCTGAAGTTCTCTGGGCATGGGATTTTGACATGTTCCCCAAACCAAAAGGAATGAGTGGGAAACAATCATGGAAACAGATAGAAGCACTTGCATTTGAATGAGTTTCAAGCATGCTTGGGTATTCGTGTGATCTGAGTGACTCAGTTTTGGAATACAACTGTCGCGTGGTGCACAGTGACCTCCAGGCACCCCGGAGTTTCTGAAAAAAAATGTTCTGCGATTTTCACGAAACCACTTTTCTTCAACTTGATTTGGGCTAAAAATCCATCCCTGAAAATGAAAATTCTCTGAGTAGTGTGGAAATGCTGATCCTTACCCTACCTGGGGTGTCCACTGAATATTCCGCGAACTCTATCTGAAGTTCTCTGGGCATGGGATTTTGAAATGTTCCCCAAACCAAAAGGAATAAGTGGGAAACCATCATGGAAACAGATAGAAGCACTTGCATTTGAATGAGTTTCAAGCATGCTTGGGTATTCGTGTGATCTGAGTGACTCAGTTTTGGAATACAAATGTCGCGTGGTGCACCGCGACCTCCAGGCACCCCGGAGTTTCTGAAAAAAAATTTTCTGCGATTTTCACGAAACCACTTTTCTTCAACTTGATTTGGGCTAAAACTCCATCCCTGAAAATAAAAATTCTCTGAGTAGTGTGGAAATGCTGATCCTTACCCTACCTGGGGTGTCCACTGAGCATTTCCGCGAACTCTATCTGAAGTTCTCTGGGCATGGGATTTTGACATGTTCCCCAAACCAAAAGGAATGAGTGGGAAACAATCATGGAAACAGATAGAAGCACTTGCATTTGAATGAGTTTCAAGCATGCTTGGGTATACGTGTGATCTGAGTGACTCAGTTTTGGAATACGACTGTCGCGTTGTGCACCGCGACCTCCAGGCACCCCGGAGTTTCTGAAAAAAAATTTTCTGCGATTTTCACGAAACCACTTTCCGTCAACTTGATTTGGGCAAAAAATCCATCCCTGAAAATAAAAATTCTCTGAGTAGTGTGGAAATGCTGATCCTTACCCTACCTGGGGTGTCCACTGAGTATTCCGCGAACTCTATCTGAAGTTCTCTGGGCATGGGATTTTGAAATGTTCCCCAAACCAAAAGGAATAAGTGGGAAACAATCAAGGAAACAGATAGAAGCACTTGCATTTGAATGAGTTTAAAGCATGCTTGGGTATTCGTGTGATCTGAGTGACTCAGTTTTGGAATACAACTGTCGCGTGGTGCACCGAGACCTCCTGGCACCCCGGAGTTTCTGAAAAAAAATTTTCTGCGATTTTCACGAAACCACTTTTCTTCAACATGATTTGGGCTAAAAATCCATTCCTAAAAATAAAAACTCTCTGAGTAGTGTGGAAATGCTGATCCTTACCCTACCTGGGGTGTCCACTGAGCATTTCCACGAACTCTATCTGAAGTTCTCTGGGCATGGGATTTTGACATGTTCCCCAAACCAAAAGGAATGAGTGGGAAACAATCATGGAAACAGATAGAAGCACTTGCATTTGAATGAGTTTCAAGCATGCTTGGGTATTCGTGTGATCTGAGTGACTCAGTTTTGGAATACAACTGTCGCGTGGTGCACCGCGACCTCCAGGCACCCCGGAGTTTCTGAAAAAAAATTTTCTGCGATTTTCACGAAACCACTTTTCTTCAACATGATTTGGGCTAAAAATCCATCCCTAAAAATAAAAACTCTCTGAGTAGTGTGGAAATGCTGATCCTTACCCTACCTAGGGTGTCCACTGAGCATTTCCACGAACTCTATCTGAAGTTCTCTGGGCATGGTATTTTGACATGTTCCCCAAACCAAAAGGAATGAGTGGGAAACAATCATGGAAACAGATAGAAGCACTTGCATTTGAATGAGTTTCAAGCATGCTTGGGTATTCGTGTGATCTGAGTGACTCTGTTTTGGAATACAACTGTCGCGTGGTGCACCGTGACCTCCAGGCACCCCGGAGTTTCTGAAAAAAATGTTCTGCGATTTTCACGAAACCACTTTTATTCAACTTGATTTGGGCTAAAAATCCATCCCTGAAAATGAAAATTCTCTGAGTAGTGTGGAAATGCTGATCCTTACCCTACCTGGGGTGTCCACTGAGTATTCCGCGAACTCTATCTGAAGTTCTCTGGGCATGGGATTTTGAAATGTTCCCCAAACCAAAAAGAATAAGTGGGAAACCATCATGGAAAAAGATAGAAGCACTTGCATTTGAATGAGTTTCAAGCATGCTTGGGTATTCGTGTGATCTGAGTGACTCAGTTTTATAATACAACTGTCGCGTGGTGCACCGCGACCTCCAGGCACCCCGGAGTTTCTGAAAAAAAATTTTCTGCGATTTTCACGAAACCACTTTTCTTCAACTTGATTTGGGCTAAAAATCCATCCCTGAAAATAAAAATTCTCTGAGTATTGTGGAAATGCTGATCCTTACCCTACCTGGGGTGTCCACTGAGCATTTCCGCGAACTCTATCTGAAGTTCTCTGGGCATGGTATTTTGACATGTTCCCCAAACCAAAAGGAATGAGTGGGAAACAATCATGGAAACAGATAGAAGCACTTGCATTTGAATGAGTTTCAAGCATGCTTGGGTATTCGTGTGATCTGAGTGACTCAGTTTTGGAATACAAATGTCGCGTGGTGCACCGCGACCTCCAGGCACCCCGGAGTTTCTGAAAAAAATTTTTCTGCGATTTTCACGAAACCACTTTTCTTCAACTTGATTTGGGCTAAAACTCCATCCCTGAAAATAAAAATTCTCTGAGTAGTGTTGAAATGCTGATCCTTACCCTACCTGGGGTGTCCACTGAGCATTTCCGCGAACTCTATCTGAAGTTCTCTGGGCATGGGATTTTGACATGTTCCCCAAACCAAAAGGAATGAGTGGGAAACAATCATGGAAACAGATAGAAGCACTTGCATTTGAATGAGTTTCAAGCATGCTTGGGTATTCGTGTAATCTGAGTGACTCAGTTTTGGAATACAACTGTCTCGTGGTGCACCGCGACCTCCAGGCACCCCGGAGTTTCTGAAAAAAAATTTTCTGCGATTTTCACGAAACCACTTTTCTTCAACTTGATTTGGGCTAAAAATCCATCCCTGAAAATAAAAATTCTCTGAGTAGTGTGGAAATGCTGATCCTTACCCTACCTGGGGTGTCCACTGAGCATTTCCGCGAACTCTATCTGAAGTTCTCTGGGCATGGGATTTTGACATGTTCCCCAAACCAAAAGGAATGAGTGGGAAACAATCATGGAAACAGATAGAAGCACTTGCATTTGAATGAGTTTCAAGCATGCTTGGGTATTCGTGTGATCTGAGTGACTCAGTTTTGGAATACAACTGTCGCGTGGTGCACCGCAACCTCCAGGCACCCCGGAGTTTCTGAAAAAAAATTTTCTGCGATTTTCACGAAACCACTTTTCTTCAACTTGATTTGGGCTAAAACTCCATCCCTGAAAATAAAAATTCTCTGAGTAGTGTGGAAATGCTGATCCTTACCGTACCTGGGGTGTCCACTGAGCATTTCCGCGAACTCTATCTGAAGTTCTCTGGGCATGGGATTTTGACATGTTCCCCAAACCAAAAGGAATGAGTGGGAAACAATCATGGAAACAGATAGAAGCACTTGCATTTGAATGAGTTTCAAGCATGCTTGGGTATTCGTGTGATCTGAGTGACTCAGTTTTGGAATACAACTGTCGCGTGGTGCACAGTGACCTCCAGGCACCCCGGAGTTTCTGAAAAAAAATGTTCTGCGATTTTCACGAAACCACTTTTCTTCAACTTGATTTGGGCTAAAAATCCATCCCTGAAAATGAAAATTCTCTGAGTAGTGTGGAAATGCTGATCCTTACCCTACCTGGGGTGTCCACTGAATATTCCGCGAACTCTATCTGAAGTTCTCTGGGCATGGGATTTTGAAATGTTCCCCAAACCAAAAGGAATAAGTGGGAAACCATCATGGAAACAGATAGAAGCACTTGCATTTGAATGAGTTTCAAGCATGCTTGGGTATTCGTGTGATCTGAGTGACTCAGTTTTATAATACAACTGTCGCGTGGTGCACCGCGACCTCCAGGCACCCCGGAGTTTCTGAAAAAAAAATTTCTGCGATTTTCACGAAACCACTTTTCTTCAACTTGATTTGGGCTAAAAATCCATCCCTGAAAATAAAAATTCTCTGAGTATTGTGGAAATGCTGATCCTTACCCTACCTGGGGTGTCCACTGAGCATTTCCGCGAGCTCTATCTGAAGTTCTCTGGGCATGGTATTTTGACATGTTCCCCAAACCAAAAGGAATGAGTGGGAAACAATCATGGAAACAGATAGAAGCACTTGCATTTGAATGAGTTTCAAGCATGCTTGGGTATTCGTGTGATCTGAGTGACTCAGTTTTGGAATACAAATGTCGCGTGGTGCACCGCGACCTCCAGGCACCCCGGAGTTTCTGAAAAAAAATTTTCTGCGATTTTCACGAAACCACTTTTCTTCAACTTGATTTGGGCTAAAACTCCATCCCTGAAAATAAAAATTCTCTGAGTAGTGTGGAAATGCTGATCCTTACCCTACCTGGGGTGTCCACTGAGCATTTCCGCGAACTCTATCTGAAGTTCTCTGGGCATGGGATTTTGACATGTTCCCCAAACCAAAAGGAATGAGTGGGAAACAATCATGGAAACAGATAGAAGCACTTGCATTTGAATGAGTTTCAAGCATGCTTGGGTATTCGTGTGATCTGAGTGACTCAGTTTTGGAATACAAATGTCGCGTGGTGCACCGCGACCTCCAGGCACCCCGGAGTTTCTGAAAAAAAATTTTCTGCGATTTTCATGAAACCACTTTTCTTCAACTTGATTTGGGCTAAAACTCCATCCCTGAAAATAAAAATTCTCTGAGTAGTGTGGAAATGCTGATCCTTACCCTACCTGGGGTGTCCACTGAGCATTTCCGCGAACTCTATCTGAAGTTCTCTGGGCATGGGATTTTGACATGTTCCCCAAACCAAAAGGAATGAGTGGGAAACAATCATGGAAACAGATAGAAGCACTTGCATTTGAATGAGTTTCAAGCATGCTTGGGTATACGTGTGATCTGAGTGACTCAGTTTTGGAATACGACTGTCGCGTTGTGCACCGCGACCTCCAGGCACCCCGGAGTTTCTGAAAAAAAATTTTCTGCGATTTTCACGAAACCACTTTCCGTCAACTTGATTTGGGCAAAAAATCCATCCCTGAAAATAAAAATTCTCTGAGTAGTGTGGAAATGCTGATCCTTACCCTACCTGGGGTGTCCACTGAGTATTCCGCGAACTCTATCTGAAGTTCTCTGGGCATGGGATTTTGAAATGTTCCCCAAACCAAAAGGAATAAGTGGGAAACAATCAAGGAAACAGATAGAAGCACTTGCATTTGAATGAGTTTCAAGCATGCTTGGGTATTCGTGTGATCTGAGTGACTCAGTTTTGGAATACAACTGTCGCGTGGTGCACCGAGACCTCCTGGCACCCCGGAGTTTCTGAAAAAAAATTTTCTGCGATTTTCACGAAACCACTTTTCTTCAACATGATTTGGGCTAAAAATCCATTCCTAAAAATAAAAACTCTCTGAGTAGTGTGGAAATGCTGATCCTTACCCTACCTGGGGTGTCCACTGAGCATTTCCACGAACTCTATCTGAAGTTCTCTGGGCATGGGATTTTGACATGTTCCCCAAACCAAAAGGAATGAGTGGGAAACAATCATGGAAACAGATAGAAGCACTTGCATTTGAATGAGTTTCAAGCATGCTTGGGTATTCGTGTGATCTGAGTGACTCAGTTTTGGAATACAACTGTCGCGTGGTGCACCGCGACCTCCAGGCACCCCGGAGTTTCTGAAAAAAAATTTTCTGCGATTTTCACGAAACCACTTTTCTTCAACATGATTTGGGCTAAAAATCCATCCCTAAAAATAAAAACTCTCTGAGTAGTGTGGAAATGCTGATCCTTACCCTACCTAGGGTGTCCACTGAGCATTTCCACGAACTCTATCTGAAGTTCTCTGGGCATGGTATTTTGACATGTTCCCCAAACCAAAAGGAATGAGTGGGAAACAATCATGGAAACAGATAGAAGCACTTGCATTTGAATGAGTTTCAAGCATGCTTGGGTATTCGTGTGATCTGAGTGACTCTGTTTTGGAATACAACTGTCGCGTGGTGCACCGTGACCTCCAGGCACCCCGGAGTTTCTGAAAAAAAATGTTCTGCGATTTTCACGAAACCACTTTTCTTCAACTTGATTTGGGCTAAAAATCCATCCCTGAAAATGAAAATTCTCTGAGTAGTGTGGAAATGCTGATCCTTACCCTACCTGGGGTGTCCACTGAGTATTCCGCGAACTCTATCTGAAGTTCTCTGGGCATGGGATTTTGAAATGTTCCCCAAACCAAAAGGAATAAGTGGGAAACCATCATGGAAAAAGATAGAAGCACTTGCATTTGAATGAGTTTCAAGCATGCTTGGGTATTCGTGTGATCTGAGTGACTCAGTTTTATAATACAACTGTCGCGTGGTGCACCGCGACCTCCAGGCACCCCGGAGTTTCTGAAAAAAAATTTTCTGCGATTTTCACGAAACCACTTTTCTTCAACTTGATTTGGGCTAAAAATCCATCCCTGAAAATAAAAATTCTCTGAGTATTGTGGAAATGCTGATCCTTACCCTACCTGGGGTGTCCACTGAGCATTTCCGCGAACTCTATCTGAAGTTCTCTGGGCATGGTATTTTGACATGTTCCCCAAACCAAAAGGAATGAGTGGGAAACAATCATGGAAACAGATAGAAGCACTTGCATTTGAATGAGTTTCAAGCATGCTTGGGTATTCGTGTGATCTGAGTGACTCAGTTTTGGAATACAAATGTCGCGTGGTGCACCGCGACCTCCAGGCACCCCGGAGTTTCTGAAAAAAAATTTTCTGCGATTTTCACGAAACCACTTTTCTTCAACTTGATTTGGGCTAAAACTCCATCCCTGAAAATAAAAATTCTCTGAGTAGTGTTGAAATGCTGATCCTTACCCTACCTGGGGTGTCCACTGAGCATTTCCGCGAACTCTATCTGAAGTTCTCTGGGCATGGGATTTTGACATGTTCCCCAAACCAAAAGGAATGAGTGGGAAACAATCATGGAAACAGATAGAAGCACTTGCATTTGAATGAGTTTCAAGCATGCTTGGGTATTCGTGTGATCTGAGTGACTCAGTTTTGGAATACAACTGTCGCGTGGTGCACCGCGACCTCCAGGCACCCCGGAGTTTCTGAAAAAAAATTTTCTGCGATTTTCACGAAACCACTTTTCTTCAACTTGATTTGGGCTAAAACTCCATCCCTGAAAATAAAAATTCTCTGAGTAGTGTGGAAATGCTGATCCTTACCCTACCTGGGGTGTCCACTGAGCATTTCCGCGAACTCTATCTGAAGTTCTCTGGGCATGGGATTTTGAAATGTTCCCCAAACCAAAAGGAATAAGTGGGAAACCATCATGGAAACAGATAGAACCACTTGCATTTGAATGAGTTTCAAGCATGCTTGGGTATTCGTGTGATCTGAGTGACTCAGTTTTATAATACAACTGTCGCGTGGTGCACCGCGACCTCCAGGCACCCCGGAGTTTCTGAAAAAAAATTTTCTGCGATTTTCACGAAACCACTTTTCTTCAACACGATTTGGGCTAAAAATCCATCCCTAAAAATAAAAACTCTCTGAGTAGTGTGGAAATGCTGATCCTTACCCTACCTAGGGTGTCCACTGAGCATTTCCACGAACTCTATCTGAAGTTCTCTGGGCATGGTATTTTGACATGTTCCCCAAACCAAAAGGAATGAGTGGGAAACAATCATGGAAACAGATAGAAGCACTTGCATTTGAATGAGTTTCAAGCATGCTTGGGTATTCGTGTGATCTGAGTGACTCAGTTTTGGAATACAACTGTCGCGTGGTGCACCGCGACCTCCAGGCACCCCGGAGTTTCTGAAAAAAAATTTTCTGCGATTTTCACGAAACCACTTTTCTTCAACTTGATTTGGGCTAAAACTCCATCCCTGAAAATAAAAATTCTCTGAGTAGTGTGGAAATGCTGATCCCTACCCTACCTGGGGTTTCCACTGAGTATTCCGCGAACTCTATCTGAAGTTCTCTGGGCATGGGATTTTGAAATGTTCCCCAAACCAAAAGGAATGAGTGGGAAACAATCATGGAAACAGATAGAAGCACTTGCATTTGAATGAGTTTCAAGCATGCTTGGGTATTCGTGTGATCTGAGTGACTCTGTTTTGGAATACAACTGTCGCGTGGTGCACCGTGACCTCCAGGCACCCCGGAGTTTCTGAAAAAAAATTTTCTGCGATTTTCACGAAACCACTTTTCTTCAACTTGATTTGGGCTAAAACTCCATCCCTGAAAATAAAAATTCTCTGAGTAGTGTGGAAATGCTGATCCCTACCCTACCTGGGGTTTCCACTGAGTATTCCGCGAACTCTATCTGAAGTTCTCTGGGCATGGGATTTTGAAATGTTCCCCAAACCAAAAGGAATGAGTGGGAAACAATCATGGAAACAGATAGAAGCACTTGCATTTGAATGAGTTTCAAGCATGCTTGGGTATTCGTGTGATCTGAGTGACTCTGTTTTGGAATACAACTGTCGCGTGGTGCACCGTGACCTCCAGGCACCCCGGAGTTTCTGAAAAAAAATGTTCTGCGATTTTCACGAAACCACTTTTCTTCAACTTGATTTGGGCTAAAAATCCATCCCTGAAAATGAAAATTCTCTGAGTAGTGTGGAAATGCTGATCCTTACCCTACCTGGGGTGTCCACTGAGTATTCCGCGAACTCTATCTGAAGTTCTCTGGGCATGGGATTTTGAAATGTTCCCCAAACCAAAAGGAATAAGTGGGAAACCATCATGGAAAAAGATAGAAGCACTTGCATTTGAATGAGTTTCAAGCATGCTTGGGTATTCGTGTGATCTGAGTGACTCAGTTTTATAATACAACTGTCGCGTGGTGCACCGCGACCTCCAGGCACCCCGGAGTTTCTGAAAAAAAATTTTCTGCGATTTTCACGAAACCACTTTTCTTCAACTTGATTTGGGCTAAAAATCCATCCCTGAAAATAAAAATTCTCTGAGTATTGTGGAAATGCTGATCCTTACCCTACCTGGGGTGTCCACTGAGCATTTCCGCGAACTCTATCTGAAGTTCTCTGGGCATGGTATTTTGACATGTTCCCCAAACCAAAAGGAATGAGTGGGAAACAATCATGGAAACAGATAGAAGCACTTGCATTTGAATGAGTTTCAAGCATGCTTGGGTATTCGTGTGATCTGAGTGACTCAGTTTTGGAATACAAATGTCGCGTGGTGCACCGCGACCTCCAGGCACCCCGGAGTTTCTGAAAAAAAATTTTCTGCGATTTTCACGAAACCACTTTTCTTCAACTTGATTTGGGCTAAAACTCCATCCCTGAAAATAAAAATTCTCTGAGTAGTGTTGAAATGCTGATCCTTACCCTACCTGGGGTGTCCACTGAGCATTTCCGCGAACTCTATCTGAAGTTCTCTGGGCATGGGATTTTGACATGTTCCCCAAACCAAAAGGAATGAGTGGGAAACAATCATGGAAACAGATAGAAGCACTTGCATTTGAATGAGTTTCAAGCATGCTTGGGTATTCGTGTGATCTGAGTGACTCAGTTTTGGAATACAACTGTCGCGTGGTGCACCGCGACCTCCAGGCACCCCGGAGTTTCTGAAAAAAAATTTTCTGCGATTTTCACGAAACCACTTTTCTTCAACTTGATTTGGGCTAAAACTCCATCCCTGAAAATAAAAATTCTCTGAGTAGTGTGGAAATGCTGATCCTTACCCTACCTGGGGTGTCCACTGAGCATTTCCGCGAACTCTATCTGAAGTTCTCTGGGCATGGGATTTTGAAATGTTCCCCAAACCAAAAGGAATAAGTGGGAAACCATCATGGAAACAGATAGAAGCACTTGCATTTGAATGAGTTTCAAGCATGCTTGGGTATTCGTGTGATCTGAGTGACTCAGTTTTATAATACAACTGTCGCGTGGTGCACCGCGACCTCCAGGCACCCCGGAGTTTCTGAAAAAAAATTTTCTGCGATTTTCACGAAACCACTTTTCTTCAACTTGATTTGGGCTAAAAATCCATCCCTGAAAATAAAAATTCTCTGAGTATTGTGGAAATGCTGATCCTTACCCTACCTGGGGTGTCCACTGAGCATTTCCGCGAACTCTATCTGAAGTTCTCTGGGCATGGTATTTTGACATGTTCCCCAAACCAAAAGGAATGAGTGGGAAACAATCATGGAAACAGATAGAAGCACTTGCATTTGAATGAGTTTCAAGCATGCTTGGGTATTCGTGTGATCTGAGTGACTCAGTTTTGGAATACAAATGTCGCGTGGTGCACCGCGACCTCCAGGCACCCCGGAGTTTCTGAAAAAAAATTTTCTGCGATTTTCACGAAACCACTTTTCTTCAACTTGATTTGGGCTAAAAATCCATCCCTGAAAATAAAAATTCTCTGAGTAGTGTGGAAATGCTGATCCTTACCCTACCTGGGGTGTCCACTGAGTATTCCGCGAACTCTATCTGAAGTTCTCTGGGCATGGGATTTTGAAATGTTCCCCAAACCAAAAAGAATAAGTGGGAAACCATCATGGAAAAAGATAGAAGCACTTGCATTTGAATGAGTTTCAAGCATGCTTGGGTATTCGTGTGATCTGAGTGACTCAGTTTTATAATACAACTGTCGCGTGGTGCACCGCGACCTCCAGGCACCCCGGAGTTTCTGAAAAAAAATTTTCTGCGATTTTCACGAAACCACTTTTCTTCAACTTGATTTGGGCTAAAAATCCATCCCTGAAAATAAAAATTCTCTGAGTATTGTGGAAATGCTGATCCTTACCCTACCTGGGGTGTCCACTGAGCATTTCCGCGAACTCTATCTGAAGTTCTCTGGGCATGGTATTTTGACATGTTCCCCAAACCAAAAGGAATGAGTGGGAAACAATAATGGAAACAGATAGAAGCACTTGCATTTGAATGAGTTTCAAGCATGCTTGGGTATTCGTGTGATCTGAGTGACTCAGTTTTGGAATACAAATGTCGCGTGGTGCACCGCGACCTCCAGGCACCCCGGAGTTTCTGAAAAAAAATTTTCTGCGATTTTCACGAAACCACTTTTCTTCAACTTGATTTGGGCTAAAACTCCATCCCTGAAAATAAAAATTCTCTGAGTAGTGTTGAAATGCTGATCCTTACCCTACCTGGGGTGTCCACTGAGCATTTCCGCGAACTCTATCTGAAGTTCTCTGGGCATGGGATTTTGACATGTTCCCCAAACCAAAAGGAATGAGTGGGAAACAATCATGGAAACAGATAGAAGCACTTGCATTTGAATGAGTTTCAAGCATGCTTGGGTATTCGTGTGATCTGAGTGACTCAGTTTTGGAATACAACTGTCTCGTGGTGCACCGCGACCTCCAGGCACCCCGGAGTTTCTGAAAAAAAATTTTCTGCGATTTTCACGAAACCACTTTTCTTCAACTTGATTTGGGCTAAAAATCCATCCCTGAAAATAAAAATTCTCTGAGTAGTGTGGAAATGCTGATCCTTACCCTACCTGGGGTGTCCACTGAGCATTTCCGCGAACTCTATCTGAAGTTCTCTGGGCATGGGATTTTGACATGTTCCCCAAACCAAAAGGAATGAGTGGGAAACAATCATGGAAACAGATAGAAGCACTTGCATTTGAATGAGTTTCAAGCATGCTTGGGTATTCGTGTGATCTGAGTGACTCAGTTTTGGAATACAACTGTCGCGTGGTGCACCGCAACCTCCAGGCACCCCGGAGTTTCTGAAAAAAAATTTTCTGCGATTTTCACGAAACCACTTTTCTTCAACTTGATTTGGGCTAAAACTCCATCCCTGAAAATAAAAATTCTCTGAGTAGTGTGGAAATGCTGATCCTTACCCTACCTGGGGTGTCCACTGAGCATTTCCGCGAACTCTATCTGAAGTTCTCTGGGCATGGGATTTTGACATGTTCCCCAAACCAAAAGGAATGAGTGGGAAACAATCATGGAAACAGATAGAAGCACTTGCATTTGAATGAGTTTCAAGCATGCTTGGGTATTCGTGTGATCTGAGTGACTCAGTTTTGGAATACAACTGTCGCGTGGTGCACCGCGACCTCCAGGCACCCCGGAGTTTCTGAAAAAAAATGTTCTGCGATTTTCACGAAACCACTTTTCTTCAACTTGATTTGGGCTAAAAATCCATCCCTGAAAATGAAAATTCTCTGAGTAGTGTGGAAATGCTGATCCTTACCCTACCTGGGGTGTCCACTGAATATTCCGCGAACTCTATCTGAAGTTCTCTGGGCATGGTATTTTGACATGTTCCCCAAACCAAAAGGAATGAGTGGGAAACAATCATGGAAACAGATAGAAGCACTTGCATTTGAATGAGTTTCAAGCATGCTTGGGTATTCGTGTGATCTGAGTGACTCAGTTTTGGAATACAAATGTCGCGTGGTGCACCGCGACCTCCAGGCACCCCGGAGTTTCTGAAAAAAAATTTTCTGCGATTTTCACGAAACCACTTTTCTTCAACTTGATTTGGGCTAAAACTCCATCCCTGAAAATAAAAATTCTCTGAGTAGTGTGGAAATGCTGATCCTTACCCTACCTGGGGTGTCCACTGAGCATTTCCGCGAACTCTATCTGAAGTTCTCTGGGCATGGGATTTTGACATGTTCCCCAAACCAAAAGGAATGAGTGGGAAACAATCATGGAAACAGATAGAAGCACTTGCATTTGAATGAGTTTCAAGCCTGCTTGGGTATACGTGTGATCTGAGTGACTCAGTTTTGGAATACGACTGTCGCGTTGTGCACCGCGACCTCCAGGCACCCCGGAGTTTCTGAAAAAAAATTTTCTGCGATTTTCACGAAACCACTTTCCGTCAACTTGATTTGGGCAAAAAATCCATCCCTGAAAATAAAAATTCTCTGAGTAGTGTGGAAATGCTGATCCTTACCCTACCTGGGGTGTCCACTGAGTATTCCGCGAACTCTATCTGAAGTTCTCTGGGCATGGGATTTTGAAATGTTCCCCAAACCAAAAGGAATGAGTGGGAAACAATCATGGAAACAGATAGAAGCACTTGCATTTGAATGAGTTTCAAGCATGCTTGGGTATTCGTGTGATCTGAGTGACTCAGTTTTGGAATACAACTGTCGCGTGGTGCACCGAGACCTCCTGGCACCCCGGAGTTTCTGAAAAAAAATTTTCTGCGATTTTCACGAAACCACTTTTCTTCAACATGATTTGGGCTAAAAATCCATTCCTAAAAATAAAAACTCTCTGAGTAGTGTGGAAATGCTGATCCTTACCCTACCTGGGGTGTCCACTGAGCATTTCCACGAACTCTATCTGAAGTTCTCTGGGCATGGGATTTTGACATGTTCCCCAAACCAAAAGGAATGAGTGGGAAACAATCATGGAAACAGATAGAAGCACTTGCATTTGAATGAGTTTCAAGCATGCTTGGGTATTCGTGTGATCTGAGTGACTCAGTTTTGGAATACAACTGTCGCGTGGTGCACCGCGACCTCCAGGCACCCCGGAGTTTCTGAAAAAAAATTTTCTGCGATTTTCACGAAACCACTTTTCTTCAACATGATTTGGGCTAAAAATCCATCCCTAAAAATAAAAACTCTCTGAGTAGTGTGGAAATGCTGATCCTTACCCTACCTAGGGTGTCCACTGAGCATTTCCACGAACTCTATCTGAAGTTCTCTGGGCATGGTATTTTGACATGTTCCCCAAACCAAAAGGAATGAGTGGGAAACAATCATGGAAACAGATAGAAGCACTTGCATTTGAATGAGTTTCAAGCATGCTTGGGTATTCGTGTGATCTGAGTGACTCTGTTTTGGAATACAACTGTCGCGTGGTGCACCGTGACCTCCAGGCACCCCGGAGTTTCTGAAAAAAAATGTTCTGCGATTTTCACGAAACCACTTTTCTTCAACTTGATTTGGGCTAAAAATCCATCCCTGAAAATGAAAATTCTCTGAGTAGTGTGGAAATGCTGATCCTTACCCTACCTGGGGTGTCCACTGAGTATTCCGCGAACTCTATCTGAAGTTCTCTGGGCAT
Source organism: Lepisosteus oculatus (assembly GCF_040954835.1). Lineage (NCBI taxonomy): Eukaryota > Metazoa > Chordata > Actinopteri > Semionotiformes > Lepisosteidae > Lepisosteus > Lepisosteus oculatus. The sequence continues at coordinate 11,333,659 of NC_090699.1, read as the reverse complement.
GGGATTTTGAAATGTTCCCCAAACCAAAAGGAATAAGTGGGAAACCATCATGGAAAAAGATAGAAGCACTTGCATTTGAATGAGTTTCAAGCATGCTTGGGTATTCGTGTGATCTGAGTGACTCAGTTTTATAATACAACTGTCGCGTGGTGCACCGCGACCTCCAGGCACCCCGGAGTTTCTGAAAAAAAATTTTCTGCGATTTTCACGAAACCACTTTTCTTCAACTTGATTTGGGCTAAAAATCCATCCCTGAAAATAAAAATTCTCTGAGTATTGTGGAAATGCTGATCCTTACCCTACCTGGGGTGTCCACTGAGCATTTCCGCGAACTCTATCTGAAGTTCTCTGGGCATGGTATTTTGACATGTTCCCCAAACCAAAAGGAATGAGTGGGAAACAATCATGGAAACAGATAGAAGCACTTGCATTTGAATGAGTTTCAAGCATGCTTGGGTATTCGTGTGATCTGAGTGACTCAGTTTTGGAATACAAATGTCGCGTGGTGCACCGCGACCTCCAGGCACCCCGGAGTTTCTGAAAAAAAATTTTCTGCGATTTTCACGAAACCACTTTTCTTCAACTTGATTTGGGCTAAAACTCCATCCCTGAAAATAAAAATTCTCTGAGTAGTGTTGAAATGCTGATCCTTACCCTACCTGGGGTGTCCACTGAGCATTTCCGCGAACTCTATCTGAAGTTCTCTGGGCATGGGATTTTGACATGTTCCCCAAACCAAAAGGAATGAGTGGGAAACAATCATGGAAACAGATAGAAGCACTTGCATTTGAATGAGTTTCAAGCATGCTTGGGTATTCGTGTGATCTGAGTGACTCAGTTTTGGAATACAACTGTCGCGTGGTGCACCGCGACCTCCAGGCACCCCGGAGTTTCTGAAAAAAAATTTTCTGCGATTTTCACGAAACCACTTTTCTTCAACTTGATTTGGGCTAAAACTCCATCCCTGAAAATAAAAATTCTCTGAGTAGTGTGGAAATGCTGATCCTTACCCTACCTGGGGTGTCCACTGAGCATTTCCGCGAACTCTATCTGAAGTTCTCTGGGCATGGGATTTTGAAATGTTCCCCAAACCAAAAGGAATAAGTGGGAAACCATCATGGAAACAGATAGAAGCACTTGCATTTGAATGAGTTTCAAGCATGCTTGGGTATTCGTGTGATCTGAGTGACTCAGTTTAATAATACAACTGTCGCGTGGTGCACCGCGACCTCCAGGCACCCCGGAGTTTCTGAAAAAAAATTTTCTGCGATTTTCACGAAACCACTTTTCTTCAACATGATTTGGGCTAAAAATCCATCCCTAAAAATAAAAACTCTCTGAGTAGTGTGGAAATGCTGATCCTTACCCTACCTAGGGTGTCCACTGAGCATTTCCACGAACTCTATCTGAAGTTCTCTGGGCATGGTATTTTGACATGTTCCCCAAACCAAAAGGAATGAGTGGGAAACAATCATGGAAACAGATAGAAGCACTTGCATTTGAATGAGTTTCAAGCATGCTTGGGTATTCGTGTGATCTGAGTGACTCAGTTTTGGAATACAACTGTCGCGTGGTGCACCGCGACCTCCAGGCACCCTGGAGTTTCTGAAAAAAAATTTTCTGCGATTTTCACGAAACCACTTTTCTTCAACTTGATTTGGGCTAAAAATCCATCCCTGAAAATAAAAATTCTCTGAGTATTGTGGAAATGCTGATCCTTACCCTACCTGGGGTGTCCACTGAGCATTTCCGCGAACTCTATCTGAAGTTCTCTGGGCATGGTATTTTGACATGTTCCCCAAACCAAAAGGAATGAGTGGGAAACAATCATGGAAACAGATAGAAGCACTTGCATTTGAATGAGTTTCAAGCATGCTTGGGTATTCGTGTGATCTGAGTGACTCAGTTTTGGAATACAAATGTCGCGTGGTGCACCGCGACCTCCAGGCACCCCGGAGTTTCTGAAAAAAAATTTTCTGCGATTTTCACGAAACCACTTTTCTTCAACTTGATTTGGGCTAAAACTCCATCCCTGAAAATAAAAATTCTCTGAGTAGTGTTGAAATGCTGATCCTTACCCTACCTGGGGTGTCCACTGAGCATTTCCGCGAACTCTATCTGAAGTTCTCTGGGCATGGGATTTTGACATGTTCCCCAAACCAAAAGGAATGAGTGGGAAACAATCATGGAAACAGATAGAAGCACTTGCATTTGAATGAGTTTCAAGCATGCTTGGGTATTCGTGTGATCTGAGTGACTCAGTTTTGGAATACAACTGTCGCGTGGTGCACCGCGACCTCCAGGCACCCCGGAGTTTCTGAAAAAAAATTTTCTGCGATTTTCACGAAACCACTTTTCTTCAACTTGATTTGGGCTAAAACTCCATCCCTGAAAATAAAAATTCTCTGAGTAGTGTGGAAATGCTGATCCTTACCCTATCTGGGGTGTCCACTGAGCATTTCCGCGAACTCTATCTGAAGTTCTCTGGGCATGGGATTTTGAAATGTTCCCCAAACCAAAAGGAATAAGTGGGAAACCATCATGGAAACAGATAGAAGCACTTGCATTTGAATGAGTTTCAAGCATGCTTGGGTATTCGTGTGATCTGAGTGACTCAGTTTTATAATACAACTGTCGCGTGGTGCACCGCGACCTCCAGGCACCCCGGAGTTTCTGAAAAAAAATTTTCTGCGATTTTCACGAAACCACTTTTCTTCAACTTGATTTGGGCTAAAAATCCATCCCTGAAAATAAAAATTCTCTGAGTATTGTGGAAATGCTGATCCTTACCCTACCTGGGGTGTCCACTGAGCATTTCCGCGAACTCTATCTGAAGTTCTCTGGGCATGGTATTTTGACATGTTCCCCAAACCAAAAGGAATGAGTGGGAAACAATCATGGAAACAGATAGAAGCACTTGCATTTGAATGAGTTTCAAGCATGCTTGGGTATTCGTGTGATCTGAGTGACTCAGTTTTGGAATACAAATGTCGCGTGGTGCACCGCGACCTCCAGGCACCCCGGAGTTTCTGAAAAAAAATTTTCTGCGATTTTCACGAAACCACTTTTCTTCAACTTGATTTGGGCTAAAAATCCATCCCTGAAAATAAAAATTCTCTGAGTAGTGTGGAAATGCTGATCCTTACCCTACCTGGGGTGTCCACTGAGTATTCCGCGAACTCTATCTGAAGTTCTCTGGGCATGGGATTTTGAAATGTTCCCCAAACCAAAAAGAATAAGTGGGAAACCATCATGGAAAAAGATAGAAGCACTTGCATTTGAATGAGTTTCAAGCATGCTTGGGTATTCGTGTGATCTGAGTGACTCAGTTTTATAATACAACTGTCGCGTGGTGCACCGCGACCTCCAGGCACCCCGGAGTTTCTGAAAAAAAATTTTCTGCGATTTTCACGAAACCACTTTTCTTCAACTTGATTTGGGCTAAAAATCCATCCCTGAAAATAAAAATTCTCTGAGTATTGTGGAAATGCTGATCCTTACCCTACCTGGGGTGTCCACTGAGCATTTCCGCGAACTCTATCTGAAGTTCTCTGGGCATGGTATTTTGACATGTTCCCCAAACCAAAAGGAATGAGTGGGAAACAATCATGGAAACAGATAGAAGCACTTGCATTTGAATGAGTTTCAAGCATGCTTGGGTATTCGTGTGATCTGAGTGACTCAGTTTTGGAATACAAATGTCGCGTGGTGCACCGCGACCTCCAGGCACCCCGGAGTTTCTGAAAAAAAATTTTCTGCGATTTTCACGAAACCACTTTTCTTCAACTTGATTTGGGCTAAAACTCCATCCCTGAAAATAAAAATTCTCTGAGTAGTGTTGAAATGCTGATCCTTACCCTACCTGGGGTGTCCACTGAGCATTTCCGCGAACTCTATCTGAAGTTCTCTGGGCATGGGATTTTGACATGTTCCCCAAACCAAAAGGAATGAGTGGGAAACAATCATGGAAACAGATAGAAGCACTTGCATTTGAATGAGTTTCAAGCATGCTTGGGTATTCGTGTGATCTGAGTGACTCAGTTTTGGAATACAACTGTCTCGTGGTGCACCGCGACCTCCAGGCACCCCGGAGTTTCTGAAAAAAAATTTTCTGCGATTTTCACGAAACCACTTTTCTTCAACTTGATTTGGGCTAAAAATCCATCCCTGAAAATAAAAATTCTCTGAGTAGTGTGGAAATGCTGATCCTTACCCTACCTGGGGTGTCCACTGAGCATTTCCGCGAACTCTATCTGAAGTTCTCTGGGCATGGGATTTTGACATGTTCCCCAAACCAAAAGGAATGAGTGGGAAACAATCATGGAAACAGATAGAAGCACTTGCATTTGAATGAGTTTCAAGCATGCTTGGGTATTCGTGTGATCTGAGTGACTCAGTTTTGGAATACAACTGTCGCGTGGTGCACCGCAACCTCCAGGCACCCCGGAGTTTCTGAAAAAAAATTTTCTGCGATTTTCACGAAACCACTTTTCTTCAACTTGATTTGGGCTAAAACTCCATCCCTGAAAATAAAAATTCTCTGAGTAGTGTGGAAATGCTGATCCTTACCCTACCTGGGGTGTCCACTGAGCATTTCCGCGAACTCTATCTGAAGTTCTCTGGGCATGGGATTTTGACATGTTCCCCAAACCAAAAGGAATGAGTGGGAAACAATCATGGAAACAGATAGAAGCACTTGCATTTGAATGAGTTTCAAGCATGCTTGGGTATTCGTGTGATCTGAGTGACTCAGTTTTGGAATACAACTGTCGCGTGGTGCACAGTGACCTCCAGGCACCCCGGAGTTTCTGAAAAAAAATGTTCTGCGATTTTCACGAAACCACTTTTCTTCAACTTGATTTGGGCTAAAAATCCATCCCTGAAAATGAAAATTCTCTGAGTAGTGTGGAAATGCTGATCCTTACCCTACCTGGGGTGTCCACTGAATATTCCGCGAACTCTATCTGAAGTTCTCTGGGCATGGGATTTTGAAATGTTCCCCAAACCAAAAGGAATAAGTGGGAAACCATCATGGAAACAGATAGAAGCACTTGCATTTGAATGAGTTTCAAGCATGCTTGGGTATTCGTATGATCTGAGTGACTCAGTTTTATAATACAACTGTCGCGTGGTGCACCGCGACCTCCAGGCACCCCGGAGTTTCTGAAAAAAAATTTTCTGCGATTTTCACGAAACCACTTTTCTTCAACTTGATTTGGGCTAAAAATCCATCCCTGAAAATAAAAATTCTCTGAGTATTGTGGAAATGCTGATCCTTACCCTACCTGGGGTGTCCACTGAGCATTTCCGCGAACTCTATCTGAAGTTCTCTGGGCATGGTATTTTGACATGTTCCCCAAACCAAAAGGAATGAGTGGGAAACAATCATGGAAACAGATAGAAGCACTTGCATTTGAATGAGTTTCAAGCATGCTTGGGTATTCGTGTGATCTGAGTGACTCAGTTTTGGAATACAAATGTCGCGTGGTGCACCGCGACCTCCAGGCACCCCGGAGTTTCTGAAAAAAAATTTTCTGCGATTTTCACGAAACCACTTTTCTTCAACTTGATTTGGGCTAAAACTCCATCCCTGAAAATAAAAATTCTCTGAGTAGTGTGGAAATGCTGATCCTTACCCTACCTGGGGTGTCCACTGAGCATTTCCGCGAACTCTATCTGAAGTTCTCTGGGCATGGGATTTTGACATGTTCCCCAAACCAAAAGGAATGAGTGGGAAACAATCATGGAAACAGATAGAAGCACTTGCATTTGAATGAGTTTCAAGCCTGCTTGGGTATACGTGTGATCTGAGTGACTCAGTTTTGGAATACGACTGTCGCGTTGTGCACCGCGACCTCCAGGCACCCCGGAGTTTCTGAAAAAAAATTTTCTGCGATTTTCACGAAACCACTTTCCGTCAACTTGATTTGGGCAAAAAATCCATCCCTGAAAATAAAAATTCTCTGAGTAGTGTGGAAATGCTGATCCTTACCCTACCTGGGGTGTCCACTGAGTATTCCGCGAACTCTATCTGAAGTTCTCTGGGCATGGGATTTTGAAATGTTCCCCAAACCAAAAGGAATGAGTGGGAAACAATCATGGAAACAGATAGAAGCACTTGCATTTGAATGAGTTTCAAGCATGCTTGGGTATTCGTGTGATCTGAGTGACTCAGTTTTGGAATACAACTGTCGCGTGGTGCACCGAGACCTCCTGGCACCCCGGAGTTTCTGAAAAAAAATTTTCTGCGATTTTCACGAAACCACTTTTCTTCAACATGATTTGGGCTAAAAATCCATTCCTAAAAATAAAAACTCTCTGAGTAGTGTGGAAATGCTGATCCTTACCCTACCTGGGGTGTCCACTGAGCATTTCCACGAACTCTATCTGAAGTTCTCTGGGCATGGGATTTTGACATGTTCCCCAAACCAAAAGGAATGAGTGGGAAACAATCATGGAAACAGATAGAAGCACTTGCATTTGAATGAGTTTCAAGCATGCTTGGGTATTCGTGTGATCTGAGTGACTCAGTTTTGGAATACAACTGTCGCGTGGTGCACCGCGACCTCCAGGCACCCCGGAGTTTCTGAAAAAAAATTTTCTGCGATTTTCACGAAACCACTTTTCTTCAACATGATTTGGGCTAAAAATCCATCCCTAAAAATAAAAACTCTCTGAGTAGTGTGGAAATGCTGATCCTTACCCTACCTAGGGTGTCCACTGAGCATTTCCACGAACTCTATCTGAAGTTCTCTGGGCATGGTATTTTGACATGTTCCCCAAACCAAAAGGAATGAGTGGGAAACAATCATGGAAACAGATAGAAGCACTTGCATTTGAATGAGTTTCAAGCATGCTTGGGTATTCGTGTGATCTGAGTGACTCTGTTTTGGAATACAACTGTCGCGTGGTGCACCGTGACCTCCAGGCACCCCGGAGTTTCTGAAAAAAAATGTTCTGCGATTTTCACGAAACCACTTTTCTTCAACTTGATTTGGGCTAAAAATCCATCCCTGAAAATGAAAATTCTCTGAGTAGTGTGGAAATGCTGATCCTTACCCTACCTGGGGTGTCCACTGAGTATTCCGCGAACTCTATCTGAAGTTCTCTGGGCATGGGATTTTGAAATGTTCCCCAAACCAAAAGGAATAAGTGGGAAACCATCATGGAAAAAGATAGAAGCACTTGCATTTGAATGAGTTTCAAGCATGCTTGGGTATTCGTGTGATCTGAGTGACTCAGTTTTATAATACAACTGTCGCGTGGTGCACCGCGACCTCCAGGCACCCCGGAGTTTCTGAAAAAAAATTTTCTGCGATTTTCACGAAACCACTTTTCTTCAACTTGATTTGGGCTAAAAATCCATCCCTGAAAATAAAAATTCTCTGAGTATTGTGGAAATGCTGATCCTTACCCTACCTGGGGTGTCCACTGAGCATTTCCGCGAACTCTATCTGAAGTTCTCTGGGCATGGTATTTTGACATGTTCCCCAAACCAAAAGGAATGAGTGGGAAACAATCATGGAAACAGATAGAAGCACTTGCATTTGAATGAGTTTCAAGCATGCTTGGGTATTCGTGTGATCTGAGTGACTCAGTTTTGGAATACAAATGTCGCGTGGTGCACCGCGACCTCCAGGCACCCCGGAGTTTCTGAAAAAAAATTTTCTGCGATTTTCACGAAACCACTTTTCTTCAACTTGATTTGGGCTAAAACTCCATCCCTGAAAATAAAAATTCTCTGAGTAGTGTTGAAATGCTGATCCTTACCCTACCTGGGGTGTCCACTGAGCATTTCCGCGAACTCTATCTGAAGTTCTCTGGGCATGGGATTTTGACATGTTCCCCAAACCAAAAGGAATGAGTGGGAAACAATCATGGAAACAGATAGAAGCACTTGCATTTGAATGAGTTTCAAGCATGCTTGGGTATTCGTGTGATCTGAGTGACTCAGTTTTGGAATACAACTGTCGCGTGGTGCACCGCGACCTCCAGGCACCCCGGAGTTTCTGAAAAAAAATTTTCTGCGATTTTCACGAAACCACTTTTCTTCAACTTGATTTGGGCTAAAACTCCATCCCTGAAAATAAAAATTCTCTGAGTAGTGTGGAAATGCTGATCCTTACCCTACCTGGGGTGTCCACTGAGCATTTCCGCGAACTCTATCTGAAGTTCTCTGGGCATGGGATTTTGAAATGTTCCCCAAACCAAAAGGAATAAGTGGGAAACCATCATGGAAACAGATAGAAGCACTTGCATTTGAATGAGTTTCAAGCATGCTTGGGTATTCGTGTGATCTGAGTGACTCAGTTTTATAATACAACTGTCGCGTGGTGCACCGCGACCTCCAGGCACCCCGGAGTTTCTGAAAAAAAATTTTCTGCGATTTTCACGAAACCACTTTTCTTCAACATGATTTGGGCTAAAAATCCATCCCTAAAAATAAAAACTCTCTGAGTAGTGTGGAAATGCTGATCCTTACCCTACCTAGGGTGTCCACTGAGCATTTCCACGAACTCTATCTGAAGTTCTCTGGGCATGGTATTTTGACATGTTCCCCAAACCAAAAGGAATGAGTGGGAAACAATCATGGAAACAGATAGAAGCACTTGCATTTGAATGAGTTTCAAGCATGCTTGGGTATTCGTGTGATCTGAGTGACTCAGTTTTGGAATACAACTGTCGCGTGGTGCACCGCGACCTCCAGGCACCCCGGAGTTTCTGAAAAAAAATTTTCTGCGATTTTCACGAAACCACTTTTCTTCAACTTGATTTGGGCTAAAAATCCATCCCTGAAAATAAAAATTCTCTGAGTATTGTGGAAATGCTGATCCTTACCCTACCTGGGGTGTCCACTGAGCATTTCCGCGAACTCTATCTGAAGTTCTCTGGGCATGGTATTTTGACATGTTCCCCAAACCAAAAGGAATGAGTGGGAAACAATCATGGAAACAGATAGAAGCACTTGCATTTGAATGAGTTTCAAGCATGCTTGGGTATTCGTGTGATCTGAGTGACTCAGTTTTGGAATACAAATGTCGCGTGGTGCACCGCGACCTCCAGGCACCCCGGAGTTTCTGAAAAAAAATTTTCTGCGATTTTCACGAAACCACTTTTCTTCAACTTGATTTGGGCTAAAACTCCATCCCTGAAAATAAAAATTCTCTGAGTAGTGTTGAAATGCTGATCCTTACCCTACCTGGGGTGTCCACTGAGCATTTCCGCGAACTCTATCTGAAGTTCTCTGGGCATGGGATTTTGACATGTTCCCCAAACCAAAAGGAATGAGTGGGAAACAATCATGGAAACAGATAGAAGCACTTGCATTTGAATGAGTTTCAAGCATGCTTGGGTATTCGTGTGATCTCAGTGACTCAGTTTTGGAATACAACTGTCGCGTGGTGCACCGCGACCTCCAGGCACCCCGGAGTTTCTGAAAAAAAAATTTCTGCGATTTTCACGAAACCACTTTTCTTCAACTTGATTTGGGCTAAAACTCCATCCCTGAAAATAAAAATTCTCTGAGTAGTGTGGAAATGCTGATCCTTACCCTACCTGGGGTGTCCACTGAGCATTTCCGCGAACTCTATCTGAAGTTCTCTGGGCATGGGATTTTGAAATGTTCCCCAAACCAAAAGGAATAAGTGGGAAACCATCATGGAAACAGATAGAAGCACTTGCATTTGAATGAGTTTCAAGCATGCTTGGGTATTCGTGTGATCTGAGTGACTCAGTTTTATAATACAACTGTCGCGTGGTGCACCGCGACCTCCAGGCACCCCGGAGTTTCTGAAAAAAAATTTTCTGCGATTTTCACGAAACCACTTTTCTTCAACTTGATTTGGGCTAAAAATCCATCCCTGAAAATAAAAATTCTCTGAGTATTGTGGAAATGCTGATCCTTACCCTACCTGGGGTGTCCACTGAGCATTTCCGCGAACTCTATCTGAAGTTCTCTGGGCATGGTATTTTGACATGTTCCCCAAACCAAAAGGAATGAGTGGGAAACAATCATGGAAACAGATAGAAGCACTTGCATTTGAATGAGTTTCAAGCATGCTTGGGTATTCGTGTGATCTGAGTGACTCAGTTTTGGAATACAAATGTCGCGTGGTGCACCGCGACCTCCAGGCACCCCGGAGTTTCTGAAAAAAAATTTTCTGCGATTTTCACGAAACCACTTTTCTTCAACTTGATTTGGGCTAAAAATCCATCCCTGAAAATAAAAATTCTCTGAGTAGTGTGGAAATGCTGATCCTTACCCTACCTGGGGTGTCCACTGAGTATTCCGCGAACTCTATCTGAAGTTCTCTGGGCATGGGATTTTGAAATGTTCCCCAAACCAAAAAGAATAAGTGGGAAACCATCATGGAAAAAGATAGAAGCACTTGCATTTGAATGAGTTTCAAGCATGCTTGGGTATTCGTGTGATCTGAGTGACTCAGTTTTATAATACAACTGTCGCGTGGTGCACCGCGACCTCCAGGCAACCCGGAGTTTCTGAAAAAAAATTTTCTGCGATTTTCACGAAACCACTTTTCTTCAACTTGATTTGGGATAAAAATCCATCCCTGAAAATAAAAATTATCTGAGTATTGTGGAAATGCTGATCCTTACCCTACCTGGGGTGTCCACTGAGCATTTCCGCGAACTCTATCTGAAGTTCTCTGGGCATGGTATTTTGACATGTTCCCCAAACCAAAAGGAATGAGTGGGAAACAATCATGGAAACAGATAGAAGCACTTGCATTTGAATGAGTTTCAAGCATGCTTGGGTATTCGTGTGATCTGAGTGACTCAGTTTTGGAATACAAATGTCGCGTGGTGCACCGCGACCTCCAGGCACCCCGGAGTTTCTGAAAAAAAATTTTCTGCGATTTTCACGAAACCACTTTTCTTCAACTTGATTTGGGCTAAAACTCCATCCCTGAAAATAAAAATTCTCTGAGTAGTGTTGAAATGCTGATCCTTACCCTACCTGGGGTGTCCACTGAGCATTTCCGCGAACTCTATCTGAAGTTCTCTGGGCATGGGATTTTGACATGTTCCCCAAACCAAAAGGAATGAGTGGGAAACAATCATGGAAACAGATAGAAGCACTTGCATTTGAATGAGTTTCAAGCATGCTTGGGTATTCGTGTGATCTGAGTGACTCAGTTTTGGAATACAACTGTCTCGTGGTGCACCGCGACCTCCAGGCACCCCGGAGTTTCTGAAAAAAAATTTTCTGCGATTTTCACGAAACCACTTTTCTTCAACTTGATTTGGGCTAAAAATCCATCCCTGAAAATAAAAATTCTCTGAGTAGTGTGGAAATGCTGATCCTTACCCTACCTGGGGTGTCCACTGAGCATTTCCGCGAACTCTATCTGAAGTTCTCTGGGCATGGGATTTTGACATGTTCCCCAAAACAAAAGGAATGAGTGGGAAACAATCATGGAAACAGATAGAAGCACTTGCATTTGAATGAGTTTCAAGCATGCTTGGGTATTCGTGTGATCTGAGTGACTCAGTTTTGGAATACAACTGTCGCGTGGTGCACCGCAACCTCCAGGCACCCCGGAGTTTCTGAAAAAAAATTTTCTGCGATTTTCACGAAACCACTTTTCTTCAACTTGATTTGGGCTAAAACTCCATCCCTGAAAATAAAAATTCTCTAAGTAGTGTGGAAATGCTGATCCTTACCCTACCTGGGGTGTCCACTGAGCATTTCCGCGAACTCTATCTGAAGTTCTCTGGGCATGGGATTTTGACATGTTCCCCAAACCAAAAGGAATGAGTGGGAAACAATCATGGAAACAGATAGAAGCACTTGCATTTGAATGAGTTTCAAGCATGCTTGGGTATTCGTGTGATCTGAGTGACTCAGTTTTGGAATACAACTGTCGCGTGGTGCACAGTGACCTCCAGGCACCCCGGAGTTTCTGAAAAAAAATGTTCTGCGATTTTCACGAAACCACTTTTCTTCAACTTGATTTGGGCTAAAAATCCATCCCTGAAAATGAAAATTCTCTGAGTAGTGTGGAAATGCTGATCCTTACCCTACCTGGGGTGTCCACTGAATATTCCGCGAACTCTATCTGAAGTTCTCTGGGCATGGGATTTTGAAATGTTCCCCAAACCAAAAGGAATAAGTGGGAAACCATCATGGAAACAGATAGAAGCACTTGCATTTGAATGAGTTTCAAGCATGCTTGGGTATTCGTATGATCTGAGTGACTCAGTTTTATAATACAACTGTCGCGTGGTGCACCGCGACCTCCAGGCACCCCGGAGTTTCTGAAAAAAAATTTTCTGCGATTTTCACGAAACCACTTTTCTTCAACTTGATTTGGGCTAAAAATCCATCCCTGAAAATAAAAATTCTCTGAGTATTGTGGAAATGCTGATCCTTACCCTACCTGGGGTGTCCACTGAGCATTTCCGCGAACTCTATCTGAAGTTCTCTGGGCATGGTATTTTGACATGTTCCCCAAACCAAAAGGAATGAGTGGGAAACAATCATGGAAACAGATAGAAGCACTTGCATTTGAATGAGTTTCAAGCATGCTTGGGTATTCGTGTGATCTGAGTGACTCAGTTTTGGAATACAAATGTCGCGTGGTGCACCGCGACCTCCAGGCACCCCGGAGTTTCTGAAAAAAAATTTTCTGCGATTTTCACGAAACCACTTTTCTTCAACTTGATTTGGGCTAAAACTCCATCCCTGAAAATAAAAATTCTCTGAGTAGTGTGGAAATAATGATCCTTACCCTACCTGGGGTGTCCACTGAGCATTTCCGCGAACTCTATCTGAAGTTCTCTGGGCATGGGATTTTGACATGTTCCCCAAACCAAAAGGAATGAGTGGGAAACAATCATGGAAACAGATAGAAGCACTTGCATTTGAATGAGTTTCAAGCATGCTTGGGTATTCGTGTGATCTGAGTGACTCAGTTTTGGAATACAAATGTCGCGTGGTGCACCGCGACCTCCAGGCACCCCGGAGTTTCTGAAAAAAAATTTTCTGCGATTTTCACGAAACCACTTTTCTTCAACTTGATTTGGGCTAAAACTCCATCCCTGAAAATAAAAATTCTCTGAGTAGTGTGGAAATGCTGATCCTTACCCTACCTGGGGTGTCCACTGAGCATTTCCGCGAACTCTATCTGAAGTTCTCTGGGCATGGGATTTTGACATGTTCCCCAAACCAAAAGGAATGAGTGGGAAACAATCATGGAAACAGATAGAAGCACTTGCATTTGAATGAGTTTCAAGCATGCTTGGGTATTCGTGTGATCTGAGTGACTCAGTTTTGGAATACAACTGTCGCGTGGTGCACCGCGACCTCCAGGCACCCCGGAGTTTCTGAAAAAAAATTTTCTGCGATTTTCACGAAACCACTTTTCTTCAACTTGATTTGGGCTAAAACTCCATCCCTGAAAATAAAAATTCTCTGAGTAGTGTGGAAATGCTGATCCTTACCCTACCTGGGGTGTCCACTGAGCATTTCCGCGAACTCTATCTGAAGTTCTCTGGGCATGGGATTTTGAAATGTTCCCCAAACCAAAAGGAATAAGTGGGAAACCATCATGGAAACAGATAGAAGCACTTGCATTTGAATGAGTTTCAAGCATGCTTGGGTATTCGTGTGATCTGAGTGACTCAGTTTTATAATACAACTGTCGCGTGGTGCACCGCGACCTCCAGGCACCCCGGAGTTTCTGAAAAAAAATTTTCTGCGATTTTCACGAAACCACTTTTCTTCAACATGATTTGGGCTAAAAATCCATCCCTAAAAATAAAAACTCTCTGAGTAGTGTGGAAATGCTGATCCTTACCCTACCTAGGGTGTCCACTGAGCATTTCCACGAACTCTATCTGAAGTTCTCTGGGCATGGTATTTTGACATGTTCCCCAAACCAAAAGGAATGAGTGGGAAACAATCATGGAAACAGATAGAAGCACTTGCATTTGAATGAGTTTCAAGCATGCTTGGGTATTCGTGTGATCTGAGTGACTCAGTTTTGGAATACAACTGTCGCGTGGTGCACCGCGACCTCCAGGCACCCCGGAGTTTCTGAAAAAAAATTTTCTGCGATTTTCACGAAACCACTTTTCTTCAACTTGATTTGGGCTAAAAATCCATCCCTGAAAATAAAAATTCTCTGAGTATTGTGGAAATGCTGATCCTTACCCTACCTGGGGTGTCCACTGAGCATTTCCGCGAACTCTATCTGAAGTTCTCTGGGCATGGTATTTTGACATGTTCCCCAAACCAAAAGGAATGAGTGGGAAACAATCATGGAAACAGATAGAAGCACTTGCATTTGAATGAGTTTCAAGCATGCTTGGGTATTCGTGTGATCTGAGTGACTCAGTTTTGGAATACAAATGTCGCGTGGTGCACCGCGACCTCCAGGCACCCCGGAGTTTCTGAAAAAAAATTTTCTGCGATTTTCACGAAACCACTTTTCTTCAACTTGATTTGGGCTAAAACTCCATCCCTGAAAATAAAAATTCTCTGAGTAGTGTTGAAATGCTGATCCTTACCCTACCTGGGGTGTCCACTGAGCATTTCCGCGAACTCTATCTGAAGTTCTCTGGGCATGGGATTTTGACATGTTCCCCAAACCAAAAGGAATGAGTGGGAAACAATCATGGAAACAGATAGAAGCACTTGCATTTGAATGAGTTTCAAGCATGCTTGGGTATTCGTGTGATCTGAGTGACTCAGTTTTGGAATACAACTGTCGCGTGGTGCACCGCGACCTCCAGGCACCCCGGAGTTTCTGAAAAAAAATTTTCTGCGATTTTCACGAAACCACTTTTCTTCAACTTGATTTGGGCTAAAACTCCATCCCTGAAAATAAAAATTCTCTGAGTAGTGTGGAAATGCTGATCCTTACCCTACCTGGGGTGTCCACTGAGCATTTCCGCGAACTCTATCTGAAGTTCTCTGGGCATGGGATTTTGAAATGTTCCCCAAACCAAAAGGAATAAGTGGGAAACCATCATGGAAACAGATAGAAGCACTTGCATTTGAATGAGTTTCAAGCATGCTTGGGTATTCGTGTGATCTGAGTGACTCAGTTTTATAATACAACTGTCGCGTGGTGCACCGCGACCTCCAGGCACCCCGGAGTTTCTGAAAAAAAATTTTCTGCGATTTTCACGAAACCACTTTTCTTCAACTTGATTTGGGCTAAAAATCCATCCCTGAAAATAAAAATTCTCTGAGTATTGTGGAAATGCTGATCCTTACCCTACCTGGGGTGTCCACTGAGCATTTCCGCGAACTCTATCTGAAGTTCTCTGGGCATGGTATTTTGACATGTTCCCCAAACCAAAAGGAATGAGTGGGAAACAATCATGGAAACAGATAGAAGCACTTGCATTTGAATGAGTTTCAAGCATGCTTGGGTATTCGTGTGATCTGAGTGACTCAGTTTTGGAATACAAATGTCGCGTGGTGCACCGCGACCTCCAGGCACCCCGGAGTTTCTGAAAAAAAATTTTCTGCGATTTTCACGAAACCACTTTTCTTCAACTTGATTTGGGCTAAAAATCCATCCCTGAAAATAAAAATTCTCTGAGTAGTGTGGAAATGCTGATCCTTACCCTACCTGGGGTGTCCACTGAGTATTCCGCGAACTCTATCTGAAGTTCTCTGGGCATGGGATTTTGAAATGTTCCCCAAACCAAAAAGAATAAGTGGGAAACCATCATGGAAAAAGATAGAAGCACTTGCATTTGAATGAGTTTCAAGCATGCTTGGGTATTCGTGTGATCTGAGTGACTCAGTTTTATAATACAACTGTCGCGTGGTGCACCGCGACCTCCAGGCACCCCGGAGTTTCTGAAAAAAAATTTTCTGCGATTTTCACGAAACCACTTTTCTTCAACTTGATTTGGGCTAAAAATCCATCCCTGAAAATAAAAATTCTCTGAGTATTGTGGAAATGCTGATCCTTACCCTACCTGGGGTGTCCACTGAGCATTTCCGCGAACTCTATCTGAAGTTCTCTGGGCATGGTATTTTGACATGTTCCCCAAACCAAAAGGAATGAGTGGGAAACAATCATGGAAACAGATAGAAGCACTTGCATTTGAATGAGTTTCAAGCATGCTTGGGTATTCGTGTGATCTGAGTGACTCAGTTTTGGAATACAAATGTCGCGTGGTGCACCGCGACTTCCAGGCACCCCGGAGTTTCTGAAAAAAAATTTTCTGCGATTTTCACGAAACCACTTTTCTTCAACTTGATTTGGGCTAAAACTCCATCCCTGAAAATAAAAATTCTCTGAGTAGTGTTGAAATGCTGATCCTTACCCTACCTGGGGTGTCCACTGAGCATTTCCGCGAACTCTATCTGAAGTTCTCTGGGCATGGGATTTTGACATGTTCCCCAAACCAAAAGGAATGAGTGGGAAACAATCATGGAAACAGATAGAAGCACTTGCATTTGAATGAGTTTCAAGCATGCTTGGGTATTCGTGTGATCTGAGTGACTCAGTTTTGGAATACAACTGTCTCGTGGTGCACCGCGACCTCCAGGCACCCCGGAGTTTCTGAAAAAAAATTTTCTGCGATTTTCACGAAACCACTTTTCTTCAACTTGATTTGGGCTAAAAATCCATCCCTGAAAATAAAAATTCTCTGAGTAGTGTGGAAATGCTGATCCTTACCCTACCTGGGGTGTCCACTGAGCATTTCCGCGAACTCTATCTGAAGTTCTCTGGGCATGGGATTTTGACATGTTCCCCAAACCAAAAGGAATGAGTGGGAAACAATCATGGAAACAGATAGAAGCACTTGCATTTGAATGAGTTTCAAGCATGCTTGGGTATTCGTGTGATCTGAGTGACTCAGTTTTGGAATACAACTGTCGCGTGGTGCACCGCAACCTCCAGGCACCCCGGAGTTTCTGAAAAAAAATTTTCTGCGATTTTCACGAAACCACTTTTCTTCAACTTGATTTGGGCTAAAACTCCATCCCTGAAAATAAAAATTCTCTGAGTAGTGTGGAAATGCTGATCCTTACCCTACCTGGGGTGTCCACTGAGCATTTCCGCGAACTCTATCTGAAGTTCTCTGGGCATGGGATTTTGACATGTTCCCCAAACCAAAAGGAATGAGTGGGAAACAATCATGGAAACAGATAGAAGCACTTGCATTTGAATGAGTTTCAAGCATGCTTGGGTATTCGTGTGATCTGAGTGACTCAGTTTTGGAATACAACTGTCGCGTGGTGCACAGTGACCTCCAGGCACCCCGGAGTTTCTGAAAAAAAATGTTCTGCGATTTTCACGAAACCACTTTTCTTCAACTTGATTTGGGCTAAAAATCCATCCCTGAAAATGAAAATTCTCTGAGTAGTGTGGAAATGCTGATCCTTACCCTACCTGGGGTGTCCACTGAATATTCCGCGAACTCTATCTGAAGTTCTCTGGGCATGGGATTTTGAAATGTTCCCCAAACCAAAAGGAATAAGTGGGAAACCATCATGGAAACAGATAGAAGCACTTGCATTTGAATGAGTTTCAAGCATGCTTGGGTATTCGTATGATCTGAGTGACTCAGTTTTATAATACAACTGTCGCGTGGTGCACCGCGACCTCCAGGCACCCCGGAGTTTCTGAAAAAAAATTTTCTGCGATTTTCACGAAACCACTTTTCTTCAACTTGATTTGGGCTAAAAATCCATCCCTGAAAATAAAAATTCTCTGAGTATTGTGGAAATGCTGATCCTTACCCTACCTGGGGTGTCCACTGAGCATTTCCGCGAACTCTATCTGAAGTTCTCTGGGCATGGTATTTTGACATGTTCCCCAAACCAAAAGGAATGAGTGGGAAACAATCATGGAAACAGATAGAAGCACTTGCATTTGAATGAGTTTCAAGCATGCTTGGGTATTCGTGTGATCTGAGTGACTCAGTTTTGGAATACAAATGTCGCGTGGTGCACCGCGACCTCCAGGCACCCCGGAGTTTCTGAAAAAAAATTTTCTGCGATTTTCACGAAACCACTTTTCTTCAACTTGATTTGGGCTAAAACTCCATCCCTGAAAATAAAAATTCTCTGAGTAGTGTGGAAATGCTGATCCTTACCCTACCTGGGGTGTCCACTGAGCATTTCCGCGAACTCTATCTGAAGTTCTCTGGGCATGGGATTTTGACATGTTCCCCAAACCAAAAGGAATGAGTGGGAAACAATCATGGAAACAGATAGAAGCACTTGCATTTGAATGAGTTTCAAGCATGCTTGGGTATTCGTGTGATCTGAGTGACTCAGTTTTGGAATACAAATGTCGCGTGGTGCACCGCGACCTCCAGGCACCCCGGAGTTTCTGAAAAAAAATTTTCTGCGATTTTCACGAAACCACTTTTCTTCAACTTGATTTGGGCTAAAACTCCATCCCTGAAAATAAAAATTCTCTGAGTAGTGTGGAAATGCTGATCCTTACCCTACCTGGGGTGTCCACTGAGCATTTCCGCGAACTCTATCTGAAGTTCTCTGGGCATGGGATTTTGACATGTTCCCCAAACCAAAAGGAATGAGTGGGAAACAATCATGGAAACAGATAGAAGCACTTGCATTTGAATGAGTTTCAAGCCTGCTTGGGTATACGTGTGATCTGAGTGACTCAGTTTTGGAATACGACTGTCGCGTTGTGCACCGCGACCTCCAGGCACCCCGGAGTTTCTGAAAAAAAATTTTCTGCGATTTTCACGAAACCACTTTCCGTCAACTTGATTTGGGCAAAAAATCCATCCCTGAAAATAAAAATTCTCTGAGTAGTGTGGAAATGCTGATCCTTACCCTACCTGGGGTGTCCACTGAGTATTCCGCGAACTCTATCTGAAGTTCTCTGGGCATGGGATTTTGAAATGTTCCCCAAACCAAAAGGAATAAGTGGGAAACAATCAAGGAAACAGATAGAAGCACTTGCATTTGAATGAGTTTCAAGCATGCTTGGGTATTCGTGTGATCTGAGTGACTCAGTTTTGGAATACAACTGTCGCGTGGTGCACCGAGACCTCCTGGCACCCCGGAGTTTCTGAAAAAAAATTTTCTGCGATTTTCACGAAACCACTTTTCTTCAACATGATTTGGGCTAAAAATCCATCCCTAAAAATAAAAACTCTCTGAGTAGTGTGGAAATGCTGATCCTTACCCTACCTAGGGTGTCCACTGAGCATTTCCACGAACTCTATCTGAAGTTCTCTGGGCATGGTATTTTGACATGTTCCCCAAACCAAAAGGAATGAGTGGGAAACAATCATGGAAACAGATAGAAGCACTTGCATTTGAATGAGTTTCAAGCATGCTTGGGTATTCGTGTGATCTGAGTGACTCTGTTTTGGAATACAACTGTCGCGTGGTGCACCGTGACCTCCAGGCACCCCGGAGTTTCTGAAAAAAAATGTTCTGCGATTTTCACGAAACCACTTTTCTTCAACTTGATTTGGGCTAAAAATCCATCCCTGAAAATGAAAATTCTCTGAGTAGTGTGGAAATGCTGATCCTTACCCTACCTGGGGTGTCCACTGAGTATTCCGCGAACTCTATCTGAAGTTCTCTGGGCATGGGATTTTGAAATGTTCCCCAAACCAAAAGGAATAAGTGGGAAACCATCATGGAAAAAGATAGAAGCACTTGCATTTGAATGAGTTTCAAGCATGCTTGGGTATTCGTGTGATCTGAGTGACTCAGTTTTATAATACAACTGTCGCGTGGTGCACCGCGACCTCCAGGCACCCCGGAGTTTCTGAAAAAAAATTTTCTGCGATTTTCACGAAACCACTTTTCTTCAACTTGATTTGGGCTAAAAATCCATCCCTGAAAATAAAAATTCTCTGAGTATTGTGGAAATGCTGATCCTTACCCTACCTGGGGTGTCCACTGAGCATTTCCGCGAACTCTATCTGAAGTTCTCTGGGCATGGTATTTTGACATGTTCCCCAAACCAAAAGGAATGAGTGGGAAACAATCATGGAAACAGATAGAAGCACTTGCATTTGAATGAGTTTCAAGCATGCTTGGGTATTCGTGTGATCTGAGTGACTCAGTTTTGGAATACAAATGTCGCGTGGTGCACCGCGACCTCCAGGCACCCCGGAGTTTCTGAAAA
Organism: Lepisosteus oculatus; assembly: GCF_040954835.1. Lineage (NCBI taxonomy): Eukaryota > Metazoa > Chordata > Actinopteri > Semionotiformes > Lepisosteidae > Lepisosteus > Lepisosteus oculatus. The sequence goes on along the minus strand of NC_090699.1, from coordinate 11,313,545 downwards.
AAAATTTTCTGCGATTTTCACGAAACCACTTTTCTTCAACTTGATTTGGGCTAAAACTCCATCCCTGAAAATAAAAATTCTCTGAGTAGTGTGGAAATGCTGATCCTTACCCTACCTGGGGTGTCCACTGAGCATTTCCGCGAACTCTATCTGAAGTTCTCTGGGCATGGGATTTTGAAATGTTCCCCAAACCAAAAGGAATAAGTGGGAAACCATCATGGAAACAGATAGAAGCACTTGCATTTGAATGAGTTTCAAGCATGCTTGGGTATTCGTGTGATCTGAGTGACTCAGTTTTATAATACAACTGTCGCGTGGTGCACCGCGACCTCCAGGCACCCCGGAGTTTCTGAAAAAAAATTTTCTGCGATTTTCACGAAACCACTTTTCTTCAACATGATTTGGGCTAAAAATCCATCCCTAAAAATAAAAACTCTCTGAGTAGTGTGGAAATGCTGATCCTTACCCTACCTAGGGTGTCCACTGAGCATTTCCACGAACTCTATCTGAAGTTCTCTGGGCATGGTATTTTGACATGTTCCCCAAACCAAAAGGAATGAGTGGGAAACAATCATGGAAACAGATAGAAGCACTTGCATTTGAATGAGTTTCAAGCATGCTTGGGTATTCGTGTGATCTGAGTGACTCAGTTTTGGAATACAACTGTCGCGTGGTGCACCGCGACCTCCAGGCACCCCGGAGTTTCTGAAAAAAAATTTTCTGCGATTTTCACGAAACCACTTTTCTTCAACTTGATTTGGGCTAAAACTCCATCCCTGAAAATAAAAATTCTCTGAGTAGTGTGGAAATGCTGATCCTTACCCTACCTGGGGTTTCCACTGAGTATTCCGCGAACTCTATCTGAAGTTCTCTGGGCATGGGATTTTGAAATGTTCCCCAAACCAAAAGGAATGAGTGGGAAACAATCATGGAAACAGATAGAAGCACTTGCATTTGAATGAGTTTCAAGCATGCTTGGGTATTCGTGTGATCTGAGTGACTCTGTTTTGGAATACAACTGTCGCGTGGTGCACCGTGACCTCCAGGCACCCCGGAGTTTCTGAAAAAAAATGTTCTGCGATTTTCACGAAACCACTTTTCTTCAACTTGATTTGGGCTAAAAATCCATCCCTGAAAATGAAAATTCTCTGAGTAGTGTGGAAATGCTGATCCTTACCCTACCTGGGGTGTCCACTGAGTATTCCGCGAACTCTATCTGAAGTTCTCTGGGCATGGGATTTTGAAATGTTCCCCAAACCAAAAGGAATAAGTGGGAAACCATCATGGAAAAAGATAGAAGCACTTGCATTTGAATGAGTTTCAAGCATGCTTGGGTATTCGTGTGATCTGAGTGACTCAGTTTTATAATACAACTGTCGCGTGGTGCACCGCGACCTCCAGGCACCCCGGAGTTTCTGAAAAAAAATTTTCTGCGATTTTCACGAAACCACTTTTCTTCAACTTGATTTGGGCTAAAAATCCATCCCTGAAAATAAAAATTCTCTGAGTATTGTGGAAATGCTGATCCTTACCCTACCTGGGGTGTCCACTGAGCATTTCCGCGAACTCTATCTGAAGTTCTCTGGGCATGGTATTTTGACATGTTCCCCAAACCAAAAGGAATGAGTGGGAAACAATCATGGAAACAGATAGAAGCACTTGCATTTGAATGAGTTTCAAGCATGCTTGGGTATTCGTGTGATCTGAGTGACTCAGTTTTGGAATACAACTGTCGCGTGGTGCACCGCGACCTCCAGGCACCCCGGAGTTTCTGAAAAAAAATTTTCTGCGATTTTCACGAAACCACTTTTCTTCAACTTGATTTGGGCTAAAACTCCATCCCTGAAAATAAAAATTCTCTGAGTAGTGTGGAAATGCTGATCCTTACCCTACCTGGGGTGTCCACTGAGCATTTCCGCGAACTCTATCTGAAGTTCTCTGGGCATGGGATTTTGAAATGTTCCCCAAACCAAAAGGAATAAGTGGGAAACCATCATGGAAACAGATAGAAGCACTTGCATTTGAATGAGTTTCAAGCATGCTTGGGTATTCGTGTGATCTGAGTGACTCAGTTTTATAATACAACTGTCGCGTGGTGCACCGCGACCTCCAGGCACCCCGGAGTTTCTGAAAAAAAATTTTCTGCGATTTTCACGAAACCACTTTTCTTCAACTTGATTTGGGCTAAAAATCCATCCCTGAAAATAAAAATTCTCTGAGTATTGTGGAAATGCTGATCCTTACCCTACCTGGGGTGTCCACTGAGCATTTCCGCGAACTCTATCTGAAGTTCTCTGGGCATGGTATTTTGACATGTTCCCCAAACCAAAAGGAATGAGTGGGAAACAATCATGGAAACAGATAGAAGCACTTGCATTTGAATGAGTTTCAAGCATGCTTGGGTATTCGTGTGATCTGAGTGACTCAGTTTTGGAATACAAATGTCGCGTGGTGCACCGCGACCTCCAGGCACCCCGGAGTTTCTGAAAAAAAATTTTCTGCGATTTTCACGAAACCACTTTTCTTCAACTTGATTTGGGCTAAAACTCCATCCCTGAAAATAAAAATTCTCTGAGTAGTGTGGAAATGCTGATCCTTACCCTACCTGGGGTGTCCACTGAGCATTTCCGCGAACTCTATCTGAAGTTCTCTGGGCATGGGATTTTGACATGTTCCCCAAACCAAAAGGAATGAGTGGGAAACAATCATGGAAACAGATAGAAGCACTTGCATTTGAATGAGTTTCAAGCATGCTTGGGTATACGTGTGATCTGAGTGACTCAGTTTTGGAATACGACTGTCGCGTTGTGCACCGCGACCTCCAGGCACCCCGGAGTTTCTGAAAAAAAATTTTCTGCGATTTTCACGAAACCACTTTCCGTCAACTTGATTTGGGCAAAAAATCCATCCCTGAAAATAAAAATTCTCTGAGTAGTGTGGAAATGCTGATCCTTACCCTACCTGGGGTGTCCACTGAGTATTCCGCGAACTCTATCTGAAGTTCTCTGGGCATGGGATTTTGAAATGTTCCCCAAACCAAAAGGAATAAGTGGGAAACAATCAAGGAAACAGATAGAAGCACTTGCATTTGAATGAGTTTCAAGCATGCTTGGGTTTTCGTGTGATCTGAGTGACTCAGTTTTGGAATACAACTGTCGCGTGGTGCACCGAGACCTCCTGGCACCCCGGAGTTTCTGAAAAAAAATTTTCTGCGATTTTCACGAAACCACTTTTCTTCAACATGATTTGGGCTAAAAATCCATTCCTAAAAATAAAAACTCTCTGAGTAGTGTGGAAATGCTGATCCTTACCCTACCTGGGGTGTCCACTGAGCATTTCCACGAACTCTATCTGAAGTTCTCTGGGCATGGGATTTTGACATGTTCCCCAAACCAAAAGGAATGAGTGGGAAACAATCATGGAAACAGATAGAAGCACTTGCATTTGAATGAGTTTCAAGCATGCTTGGGTATTCGTGTGATCTGAGTGACTCAGTTTTGGAATACAACTGTCGCGTGGTGCACCGCGACCTCCAGGCACCCCGGAGTTTCTGAAAAAAAATTTTCTGCGATTTTCACGAAACCACTTTTCTTCAACTTGATTTGGGCAAAAAATCCATCCCTGAAAATAAAAATTCTCTGAGTAGTGTGGAAATGCTGATCCTTACCCTACCTGGGGTGTCCACTGAGCATTTCCGCGAACTCTATCTGAAGTTCTCTGGGCATGGGATTTTGACATGTTCCCCAAACCAAAAGGAATAAGTGGGAAACAATCAAGGAAACAGATAGAAACACTTGTATTTGAATGAGTTTCAAGCATGCTTGGGTATTCGTGTGATCTGAGTGACTCAGTTTTGGAATACAACTGTCGCGTGGTGCACCGTGACCTCCAGGCACCCCGGAGTTTCTGAAAAAAAATTTTCTGCGATTTTCACGAAACCACTTTTCTTCAACTTGATTTGGGCTAAAACTCCATCCCTGAAAATAAAAATTCTCTGAGTAGTGTGGAAATGCTGATCCTTACCCTACCTGGGGTGTCTACTGAGCATTTCCGCGAACTCTATCTGAAGTTCTCTGGGCATGGGATTTTGACATGTTCCCCAAACCAAAAGGAATGAGTGGGAAACAATCATGGAAACAGATAGAAGCACTTGCATTCGAATGAGTTTCAAGCATGCTTGGGTATTCGTGTGATCTGAGTGTCTCAGTTTTGGAATACAACTGTCGCGTGGTGCACCGCGACCTCCAGGCACCCCGGAGTTTCTGAAAAAAAATTTTCTGCGATTTTCACGAAACCACTTTTCTTCAACTTGATTTGGGCTAAAAATCCATCCCTGAAAATAAAAATTCTCTGAGTAGTGTGGAAATGCTGATCCTTACCCTACCTGGGGTGTCCACTGAGCATTTCCGCGAACTCTATCTGAAGTTCTCTGGGCATGGGATTTTGACATGTTCCCCAAACCAAAAGGAATAAGTGGGAAACAATCAAGGAAACAGATAGAAGCACTTGCATTTGAATGAGTTTCAAGCATGCTTGGGTATTCGTGTGATCTGAGTGACTCAGTTTTGGAATACAACTGTTGCGTGGTGCACCGCGACCTCCTGGCACCCCGGAGTTTCTGAAAAAAAATTTTCTGCGATTTTCACGAAACCACTTTTCTTCAACATGATTTGGGCTAAAAATCCATCCCTAAAAATAAAAACTCTCTGAGTAGTGTGGAAATGCTGATCCTTACCCTACCTGGGGTGTCCACTGAGCATTTCCACGAACTCTATCTGAAGTTCTCTGGGCATGGTATTTTGACATGTTCCCCAAACCAAAAGGAATGAGTGGGAAACAATCATGGAAACAGATAGAAGCACTTGCATTTGAATGAGTTTCAAGCATGCTTGGGTATTCGTGTGATCTGAGTGACTCAGTTTTGGAATACAACTGTCGCGTGGTGCACCGCGACCTCCAGGCACCCCGGAGTTTCTGAAAAAAAAATTTCTGCGATTTTCACGAAACCACTTTTCTTCAACTTGATTTGGGCAAAAAATCCATCCCTGAAAATAAAAATTCTCTGAGTAGTGTGGAAATGCTGATCCTTACCCTACCTGGGGTGTCCACTGAGCATTTCCGCGAACTCTATCTGAAGTTCTCTGGGCATGGGATTTTGACATGTTCCCCAAACCAAAAGGAATAAGTGGGAAACAATCAAGGAAACAGATAGAAACACTTGTATTTGAATGAGTTTCAAGCATGCTTGGGAAACAATCATGGAAACAGATAGAAGCACTTGCATTTGAATGAGTTTCAAGCATGCTTGGGTATACGTGTGATCTGAGTGACTCAGTTTTGGAATACAACTGTCGCGTTGTGCACCGCGACCTCCAGGCACCCCGGAGTTTCTGAAAAAAAATGTTCTGCGATTTTCACGATACCACTTTTCTTCAACTTGATTTGGGCTAAAAATCCATCCCTGAAAATAAAAATTCTCTGAGTAGTGTGGAAATGCTGATCCTTACCCTACCTGGGGTGTCCACTGAGTATTCCGCGAACTCTATCTGAAGTTCTCTGGGCATGGGATTTTGAAATGTTCCCCAAACCAAAAGGAATAAGTGGGAAACAATCAAGGAAACAGATAGAAGCACTTGCATTTGAATGAGTTTCAAGCATGCTTGGGTATTCGTGTGATCTGAGTGACTCAGTCTTGGAATACAACTGTCGCGTGGTGCACCGCGACCTCCAGGCACCCCGGAGTTTCTGAAAAAAAAATTTCTGCGATTTTCACGAAACCACTTTTCTTCAACTTGATTTGGGCTAAAAATCCATCCCTGAAAATAAAAATTCTCTGAGTAGTGTGGAAATGCTGATCCTTACCCTACCTGGGGAGTCCACTGAGCATTTCCGCGAACTCTAGTTGAAGTTCTCTGGGCATGGGATTTTGACATGTTCCCCAAACCAAAAGGAATGAGTGGGAAACAATCATGGATACAGATAGAAGCACTTGCATTTGAATGAGTTTCAAGCAAGCTTGGGTATTCGTGTGATCTGAGTGACTCAGTTTTATAATACAACTGTCGCGTGGTGCACCGCGACCTCCAGGCACCCCGGAGTTTCTGAAAAAAAATTTTCTGCGATTTTCACGAAACCACTTTTCTTCAACTTGATTTGGGCTAAAAATCCATCCCTGAAAATAAAAATTCTCTGAGTATTGTGGAAATGCTGATCCTTACCCTACCTGGGGTGTCCACTGAGCATTTCCGCGAACTCTATCTGAAGTTCTCTGGGCATGGTATTTTGACATGTTCCCCAAACCAAAAGGAATAAGTGGGAATCAATCAAGGAAACAGATAGAAGCACTTGCATTTGAATGAGTTTCAAGCATGCTTGGGTATTCGTGTGATCTGAGTGACTCAGTTTTGGAATACAACTGTCGCGTGGTGCACCGCGACCTCCTGGCACCCCGGAGTTTCTGAAAAAAAAATTTCTGCGATTTTCACGAAACCACTTTTCTTAAACTTGATTTGGGCTAAAAATCCATCCCTGAAAATAAAAATTCTATGAGTAGTGTGGAAATGCTGATCCTTACCCTACCTGGGGAGTCCACTGAGCATTTCCGCGAAGTCTAATTGAAGTTCTCTGGGCATGGGATTTTGACATGTTCCCCAAACCAAAAGGAATGAGTGGGAAACAATCATGGAAACAGATAGAAGCACTTGCATTTGAATGAGTTTCAAGCATGCTTGGGTATTCGTGTGATCTGAGTGACTCTGTTTTGGAATACATCTGTCGCGTGGTGCACCGCGACCTCCAGGCACCCCGGAGTTTCTGAAAAAAAATTTTCTGCGATTTTCACGAAACCACTTTACTTCAACTTGATTTGGGCAAAAACTCCATCCCTGAATATAAAAAACTCTCTGAGTAGTGTGGAAATGCTGATCCTTACCCTACCTGGGGTGTCCACTGAGCATTTCGGCGAACTCTATCTGAAGTTCTCTGGGCATGGGATTTTGAAATGTTCCCCAAACCAAAAGGAATAAGTGGGAATCAATCAAGGAAACAGATAGAAGCACTTGCATTTGAATGAGTTTCAAGCATGCTTGGGTATTCGTGTGATCTGAGTGACTCAGTTTTGGAATACAACTGTCGCGTGGTGCACCGCGACCTCCTGGCACCCCGGAGTTTCTGAAAAAAAATTTTCTGCGATTTTCACGAAACCACTTTTCTTCAACATGATTTGGGCTAAAAATCCATCCCTAAAAATAAAAACTCTCTGAGTAGTGTGGAAATGCTGATCCTTACCCTACCTGAGGTGTCCACTGAGCATTTCCACGAACTCTATCTGAAGTTCTCTGGGCATGGTATTTTGACATGTTCCCCAAACCAAAAGGAATGAGTGGGAAACAATCATGGAAACAGATAGAAGCACTTGCATTTGAATGAGTTTCAAGCATGCTTGGGTATTCGTGTGATCTGAGTGACTCAGTTTTGGAATACAACTGTCGCGTGGTGCACCGCGACCTCCAGGCACCCCGGAGTTTCTGAAAAAAAATTTTCTGCGATTTTCACGAAACCACTTTTCTTCAACTTGATTTAGGCTAAAAATCCATCCCTGAAAATAAAAATTCTCTGAGTAGTGTGGAAATGCTGATCCTTACCCTACCTGGGGTGTCCACTGAGCATTTCCGCGAACTCTAGTTGAAGTTCTCTGGGCATGGGATTTTGACATGTTCCCCAAACCAAAAGGAATGAGTGGGAAACAATCATGGAAACAGATAGAAGCACTTACATTTGAATGAGTTTCAAGCATGCTTGGGTATTCGTGTGATCTGAGTGACTCAGTTTTGGAATACAACTGTCGCGTGGTGCACCGCGACCTCCAGGCACCCCGGAGTTTCTGAAAAAAAATTTTCTGCGATTTTCACGAAACCACTTTTCTTCAACTTGATTTGGGCTAAAACTCCATCCCTGAAAATAAAAATTCTCTGAGTAGTGTGGAAATGCTGATCCTTACCCTACCTGGGGTGTCCACTGAGCATTTCCGCGAACTCTGTCTGAAGTTTTCTGGGCATGGGATTTTGACATGTTCCCCAAACCAAAAGGAATGAGTGGGAAACAATCATGGAAACAGATAGAAGCACTTGCATTTGAATGAGTTTCAAGCATGCTTGGGTATTCGTGTGATCTGAGTGACTCAGTTTTGGAATACAACTGTCGCGTGGTGCACCGCGACCTCCAGGCACCCCGGAGTTTCTGAAAAAAAAATTTCTGCGATTTTCACGAAACCACTTTTCTTCAACTTGATTTGGGCTAAAACTCCATCCCTGAAAATAAAAATTCTCTGAGTAGTGTGGAAATGCTGATCCTTACCCTACCTGGGGTGTCCACTGAGTATTCCGCGAACTCTATCTGAAGTTCTCTGGGCATGGGATTTTGAAATGTTCCCCAAACCAAAAGGATTGAGTGGGAAACAATCATGGAAACAGATAGAAGCACTTCCATTTGAATGAGTTTCAAGCATGCTTGGGTATTCGTGTGATCTGAGTGACTAAGTTTTGGAATACAACTGTCGCGTGGTGCACCGCGACCTCCAGGCACCCCGGGGTTTCTGAAAAAAAATTTTCTGCGATTTTCACGAAACCACTTTTCTTCAACTTGATTTGGGCTAAAACTCCATCAATGAAAATAAAAATTCTCTGAGTATTGTGGAAATGCTGATCCTTACCCTACCTGGGGTGTCCACTGAGCATTTCCGCGAACTCTATCTGAAGTTCTCTGGGCATGGTATTTTGACATGTTCCCCAAACCAAAAGGAATAAGTGGGAAACAATCATGGAAACAGATAGAAGCACTTGCATTTGAATGAGTTTCAAGCATGCTTGGGTATTCGTGTGATCTGAGTGACTCAGTTTTGGAATACAAATGTCGCGTGGTGCACCGCGACCTCCAGGCACCCCGTTGTTTCTGAAAAAAAATTTTCTGCGATTTTCACGAAACCACTTTTCTTCAACTTGATTTGGGCTAAAACTCCATCCCTGAAAATAAAAATTCTCTGAGTAGTGTGGAAATGCTGATCCTTACCCTACCTGGGGTGTCCACTGAGCATTTCCGCGAACTCTGTCTGAAGTTCTCTGGGCATGGGATTTTGACATGTTCCCCAAACCAAAAGTAATGAGTGGGAAACAATCATGGAAACAGATAAAAGCACTTGCATTTGAATGAGTTTCAAGCATGCTTGGGTATACGTGTGATCTGAGTGACTCAGTTTTGGAATACAACTGTCGCGTTGTGCACCGCGACCTCCAGGCACCCCGGAGTTTCTGAAAAAAAATTTTCTGCGATTTTCACGAAACCACTTTCTTTCAACTTGATTTGGGCAAAAAATCCATCCCTGAAAAAAAAAATTCTCTGAGTAGTGTGGAAATGCTGATCCTTACCCTACCTGGGGTGTCCACTGAGTATTCCGCGAACTCTATCTGAAGTTCTCTGGGCATGGGATTTTGAAATGTTCCCCAAACCAAAAGGAATGAGGGGGAAACAATAATGGAAACAGATAGAAACACTTGCATTTGAATGAGTTTCAAGCATGCTTGGGTATTCGTGTGATCTGAGTGACTCAGTTTTGGAATACAACTGTCGCGTGGTGCACCGCGACCTCCAGGCACCCCGGAGTTTCTGAAAAAAAATTTTCTGCGATTTTCACGAAACCACTTTTCTTCAACTTGATTTGGGCTAAAAATCCATCCCTGAAAATAAAAATTCTCTGAGTAGTGTGGAAATGCTGATCCTTACCCTACCTGGGGTGTCCACTGAGCATTTCCGCGAACTCTATCTGAAGTTCTCTGGGCATGGGATTTTGATATGTTCCCCAAACCAAAAGGAATAAGTGGGAAACAATCAAGGAAACAGATAGAAGCACTTGCATTTGAATGAGTTTCAAGCATGCTTGGGTATTCGTGTGATCTGAGAGACTCAGTTTTAGAATACAACTGTCGCGTGGTGCACCGCGACCTCCAGGCACCCCGGAGTCACTCAGATCACCCAAACCAAAAGGAATAAGTGGGAAACAGTCAAGGAAACAGATAGAAGCACTTGCATTTGAATGAGTTTCAAGCATGCTTGGGTATTCGTGTGATCTGAGTGACTCAGTTTTGGAATACAACTGTCGCGTGGTGCACCGCGACCTCCAGGCACCCCGGAGTTTCTGAAAAAAAATTTTCTGCGATTTTCACGAAACCACTGTTCTTCAACTTGATTTGGGCTAACAATCCATCCCTAAAAATAAAAACTCTCTGAGTAGTGTGGAAATGCTGATCCTTACCCTACCTGGGGTGTCCACTGAGCATTTCCACGAACTCTATCTGAAGTTCTCTGGGCATGGTATTTTGACATGTTCCCCAAACCAAAAGGAATGAGTGGGAAACAATCATGGAAACAGATAGAAGCACTTGCATTTGAATGAGTTTCAAGCATGCTTGGGTATTCGTGTGATCTGAGTGACTCAGTTTTGGAATACAACTGTCGCGTGGTGCACCGCGACCTCCAGGCACCCCGGAGTTTCTGAAAAAAAAATTTCTGCGATTTTCACGAAACCACTTTTCTTCAACTTGATTTGGGCTAAAACTCCATCCCTGAAAATAAAAATTCTCTGAGTAGTGTGGAAATGCTGATCCTTACCCTACCTGGGGTGTCCACTGAGTATTCCGCGAACTCTATCTGAAGTTCTCTGGGCATGGTATTTTGACATGTTCCCCAAACCAAAAGGAATGAGTGGGAAACAATCATGGAAACAAATAGAAGCACTTGCATTTGAATGAGTTTCAAGCATGCTTGGGTATTCGTGTGATCTGAGTGACTCAGTTTTGGAATACAACTGTCGCGTGGTGCACCGCGACCTCCAGGCACCCCGGAGTTTCTGAAAAAAAATTTTCTGCGATTTTCACGAAACCACTTTTCTTCAACTTGATTTGGGCTAAAAATCCATCCCTGAAAATAAAAATTCTCTGAGTAGTGTGGAAATGCTGATCCTTACCCTACCTGGGGTGTCCACTGAGCATTTCCGCTAACTCTAGTTGAAGTTCTCTGGGCATGGGATTTTGACATGTTCCCCAAACCAAAAGGAATGAGTGGGAAACAATCATGGAAACAGTTAGAAGCACTTACATTTGAATGAGTTTCAAGCATGCTTGGGTATTCGTGTGATCTGAGTGACTCAGTTTTGGAATACAACTGTCGCGTGGTGCACCGCGACCTCCAGGCACCCCGGAGTTTCTGAAAAAAAATTTTCTGCGATTTTCACGAAACCACTTTTCTTCAACTTGATTTGGGCTAAAACTCCATCCCTGAAAATAAAAATTCTCTGAGTAGTGTGGAAATGCTGATCCTTACCCTACCTGGGGTGTCCACTGAGCATTTCCGCGAACTCTATCTGAAGTTCTCTGGGCATGGGATTTTGACATGTTCCCCAAACCAAAAGGAATGAGTGGGAAACAATCATGGAAACAGATAGAAGCACTTGCATTCGAATGAGTTTCAAGCATGCTTGGGTATTCGTGTGATCTGAGTGTCTCAGTTTTGGAATACAACTGTCGCGTGGTGCACCGCGACCTCCAGGCACCCCCGAGTTTCTGAAAAAAAATTTTCTGCGATTTTCACGAAACCACTTTTCTTCAACTTGATTTGGGCTAAAAATCCATCCCTGAAAATAAAAATTCTCTGAGTAGTGTGGAAATGCTGATCCTTACCCTACCTGGGGTGTCCACTGAGCATTTCCGCGAACTCTATCTGAAGTTCTCTGGGCATGGGATTTTGACATGTTCCCCAAACCAAAAGGAATAAGTGGGAAACAATCAAGGAAACAGATAGAAGCACTTGCATTTGAATGAGATTCAAGCATGCTTGGGTATTCGTGTGATCTGAGTGACTCAGTTTTGGAATACAACTGTTGCGTGGTGCACCGCGACCTCCTGGCACCCCGGAGTTTCTGAAAAAAAATTATCTGCGATTTTCACGAAACCACTTTTCTTCAACATGATTTGGGCTAAAAATCCATCCCTAAAAATAAAAACTCTCTGAGTAGTGTGGAAATGCTGATCCTTACCCTACCTGGGGTGTCCACTGAGCATTTCCAAGAACTCTATCTGAAGTTCTCTGGGCATGGTATTTTGACATGTTCCCCAAACCAAAAGGAATGAGTGGGAAACAATCATGGAAACAGATAGAAGCACTTGCATTTGAATGAGTTTCAAGCATGCTTGGGTATTCGTGTGATCTGAGTGACTCAGTTTTGGAATACAACTGTCGCGTGGTGCACCGCGACCTCCAGGCACCCCGGAGTTTCTGAAAAAAAAATTTCTGCGATTTTCACGAAACCACTTTTCTTCAACTTGATTTGGGCAAAAAATCCATCCCTGACAATAAAAATTCTCTGAGTAGTGTGGAAATGCTGATCCTTACCCTACCTGGGGTGTCCACTGAGCATTTCCGCGAACTCTATCTGAAGTTCTCTGGGCATGGGATTTTGACATGTTCCCCAAACCAAAAGGAATAAGTGGGAAACAATCAAGGAAACAGATAGAAACACTTGTATTTGAATGAGTTTCAAGCATGCTTGGGAAACAATCATGGAAACAGATAGAAGCACTTGCATTTGAATGAGTTTCAAGCATGCTTGGGTATACGTGTGATCTGAGTGACTCAGTTTTGGAATACAACTGTCGCGTTGTGCACCGCGACCTCCAGGCACCCCGGAGTTTCTGAAAAAAAATGTTCTGCGATTTTCACAAAACCACTTTTCTTCAACTTGATTTGGGCTAAAAATCCATCCCTGAAAATAAAAATTCTCTGAGTAGTGTGGAAATGCTGATCCTTACCCTACCTGGGGTGTCCACTGAGTATTCCGCGAACTCTATCTGAAGTTCTCTGGGCATGGGATTTTGAAATGTTCCCCAAACCAAAAGGAATAAGTGGGAAACAATCAAGGAAACAGATAGAAGCACTTGCATTTGAATGAGTTTCAAGCATGCTTGGGTATTCGTGTGATCTGAGTGACTCAGTCTTGGAATACAACTGTCGCGTGGTGCACCGCGACCTCCAGGCACCCCGGAGTTTCTGAAAAAAAAATTTCTGCGATTTTCACGAAACCACTTTTCTTCAACTTGATTTGGGCTAAAAATCCATCCCTGAAAATAAAAATTCTCTGAGTAGTGTGGAAATGCTGATCCTTACCCTACCTGGGGTGTCCACTGAGCATTTCCGCGAACTCTAGTTGAAGTTCTCTGGGCATGGGATTTTGACATGTTCCCCAAACCAAAAGGAATGAGTGGGAAACAATCATGGAAACAGATAGAAGCACTTACATTTGAATGAGTTTCAAGCATGCTTGGGTATTCGTGTGATCTGAGTGACTCAGTTTTGGAATACAACTGTCGCGTGGTGCACCGCGACCTCCAGGCACCCCGGAGTTTCTGAAAAAAAATTTTCTGCGATTTTCACGAAACCACTTTTCTTCAACTTGATTTGGGCTAAAACTCCATCCCTGAAAATAAAAATTCTCTGAGTAGTGTGGAAATGCTGATCCTTACCCTACCTGGGGTGTCCACTGAGCATTTCCGCGAACTCTGTCTGAAGTTTTCTGGGCATGGGATTTTGACATGTTCCCCAAACCAAAAGGAATGAGTGGGAAACAATCATGGAAACAGATAGAAGCACTTGCATTTGAATGAGTTTCAAGCATGCTTGGGTATTCGTGTGATCTGAGTGACTCAGTTTTGGAATACAACTGTCGCGTGGTGCACCGCGACCTCCAGGCACCCCGGAGTTTCTGAAAAAAAAATTTCTGCGATTTTCACGAAACCACTTTTCTTCAACTTGATTTGGGCTAAAACTCCATCCCTGAAAATAAAAATTCTCTGAGTAGTGTGGAAATGCTGATCCTTACCCTACCTGGGGTGTCCACTGAGTATTCCGCGAACTCTATCTGAAGTTCTCTGGGCATGGGATTTTGAAATGTTCCCCAAACCAAAAGGATTGAGTGGGAAACAATCATGGAAACAGATAGAAGCACTTCCATTTGAATGAGTTTCAAGCATGCTTGGGTATTCGTGTGATCTGAGTGACTAAGTTTTGGAATACAACTGTCGCGTGGTGCACCGCGACCTCCAGGCACCCCGGAGTTTCTGAAAAAAAATTTTCTGCGATTTTCACGAAACCACTTTTCTTCAACTTGATTTGGGCTAAAACTCCATCCCTGAATATAAAAACTCTCTGAGTAGTGTGGAAATGCTGATCCTTACCCTACCTGGGGTGTCCACTGAGCATTTCGGCGAACTCTATCTGAAGTTCTCTGGGCATGGGATTTTGAAATTTTCCCCAAACCAAAAGGAATAAGTGGGAATCAATCAAGGAAACAGATAGAAGCACTTGCATTTGAATGAGTTTCAAGCATGCTTGGGTATTCGTGTGATCTGAGTGACTCAGTTTTGGAATACAACTGTCGCGTGGTGCACCGCGACCTCCTGGCACCCCGGAGTTTCTGAAAAAAAATTTTCTGCGATTTTCACGAAACCACTTTTCTTCAACTTGATTTGGGCTAAAACTCCATCAATGAAAATAAAAATTCTCTGAGTATTGTGGAAATGCTGATCCTTACCCTACCTGGGGTGTCCACTGAGCATTTCCGCGAACTCTATCTGAAGTTCTCTGGGCATGGTATTTTGACATGTTCCCCAAACCAAAAGGAATAAGTGGGAAACAATCATGGAAACAGATAGAAGCACTTGCATTTGAATGAGTTTCAAGCATGCTTGGGTATTCGTGTGATCTGAGTGACTCAGTTTTGGAATACAAATGTCGCGTGGTGCACCGCGACCTCCAGGCACCCCGTTGTTTCTGAAAAAAAATTTTCTGCGATTTTCACGAAACCACTTTTCTTCAACTTGATTTGGGCTAAAACTCCATCCCTGAAAATAAAAATTCTCTGAGTAGTGTGGAAATGCTGATCCTTACCCTACCTGGGGTGTCCACTGAGCATTTCCGCTAACTCTAGTTGAAGTTCTCTGGGCATGGGATTTTGACATGTTCCCCAAACCAAAAGTAATGAGTGGGAAACAATCATGGAAACAGATAAAAGCACTTGCATTTGAATGAGTTTCAAGCATGCTTGGGTATACGTGTGATCTGAGTGACTCAGTTTTGGAATACAACTGTCGCGTTGTGCACCGCGACCTCCAGGCACCCCGGAGTTTCTGAAAAAAAATTTTCTGCGATTTTCACGAAACCACTTTCTTTCAACTTGATTTGGGCAAAAAATCCATCCCTGAAAAAAAAAATTCTCTGAGTAGTGTGGAAATGCTGATCCTTACCCTACCTGGGGTGTCCACTGAGTATTCCGCGAACTCTATCTGAAGTTCTCTGGGCATGGGATTTTGAAATGTTCCCCAAACCAAAAGGAATGAGGGGGAAACAATAATGGAAACAGATAGAAACACTTGCATTTGAATGAGTTTCAAGCATGCTTGGGTATTCGTGTGATCTGAGTGACTCAGTTTTGGAATACAACTGTCGCGTGGTGCACCGCGACCTCCAGGCACCCCGGAGTTTCTGAAAAAAAATTTTCTGCGATTTTCACGAAACCACTTTTCTTCAACTTGATTTGGGCTAAAAATCCATCCCTGAAAATAAAAATTCTCTGAGTAGTGTGGAAATGCTGATCCTTACCCTACCTGGGGTGTCCACTGAGCATTTCCGCGAACTCTATCTGAAGTTCTCTGGGCATGGGATTTTGATATGTTCCCCAAACCAAAAGGAATAAGTGGGAAACAATCAAGGAAACAGATAGAAGCACTTGCATTTGAATGAGTTTCAAGCATGCTTGGGTATTCGTGTGATCTGAGAGACTCAGTTTTAGAATACAACTGTCGCGTGGTGCACCGCGACCTCCAGGCACCCCGGAGTCACTCAGATCACCCAAACCAAAAGGAATAAGTGGGAAACAGTCAAGGAAACAGATAGAAGCACTTGCATTTGAATGAGTTTCAAGCATGCTTGGGTATTCGTGTGATCTGAGTGACTCAGTTTTGGAATACAACTGTCGCGTGGTGCACCGCGACCTCCAGGCACCCCGGAGTTTCTGAAAAAAAATTTTCTGCGATTTTCACGAAACCACTGTTCTTCAACTTGATTTGGGCTAACAATCCATCCCTAAAAATAAAAACTCTCTGAGTAGTGTGGAAATGCTGATCCTTACCCTACCTGGGGTGTCCACTGAGCATTTCCACGAACTCTATCTGAAGTTCTCTGGGCATGGTATTTTGACATGTTCCCCAAACCAAAAGGAATGAGTGGGAAACAATCATGGAAACAGATAGAAGCACTTGCATTTGAATGAGTTTCAAGCATGCTTGGGTATTCGTGTGATCTGAGTGACTCAGTTTTGGAATACAACTGTCGCGTGGTGCACCGCGACCTCCAGGCACCCCGGAGTTTCTGAAAAAAAAATTTCTGCGATTTTCACGAAACCACTTTTCTTCAACTTGATTTGGGCTAAAACTCCATCCCTGAAAATAAAAATTCTCTGAGTAGTGTGGAAATGCTGATCCTTACCCTACCTGGGGTGTCCACTGAGTATTCCGCGAACTCTATCTGAAGTTCTCTGGGCATGGTATTTTGACATGTTCCCCAAACCAAAAGGAATGAGTGGGAAACAATCATGGAAACAAATAGAAGCACTTGCATTTGAATGAGTTTCAAGCATGCTTGGGTATTCGTGTGATCTGAGTGACTCAGTTTTGGAATACAACTGTCGCGTGGTGCACCGCGACCTCCAGGCACCCCGGAGTTTCTGAAAAAAAATTTTCTGCGATTTTCACGAAACCACTTTTCTTCAACTTGATTTGGGCTAAAAATCCATCCCTGAAAATAAAAATTCTCTGAGTAGTGTGGAAATGCTGATCCTTACCCTACCTGGGGTGTCCACTGAGCATTTCCGCTAACTCTAGTTGAAGTTCTCTGGGCATGGGATTTTGACATGTTCCCCAAACCAAAAGGAATGAGTGGGAAACAATCATGGAAACAGTTAGAAGCACTTACATTTGAATGAGTTTCAAGCATGCTTGGGTATTCGTGTGATCTGAGTGACTCAGTTTTGGAATACAACTGTCGCGTGGTGCACCGCGACCTCCAGGCACCCCGGAGTTTCTGAAAAAAATTTTTCTGCGATTTTCACGAAACCACTTTTCTTCAACTTGATTTGGGCTAAAACTCCATCCCTGAAAATAAAAATTCTCTGAGTAGTGTGGAAATGCTGATCCTTACCCTACCTGGGGTGTCCACTGAGCATTTCCGCGAACTCTATCTGAAGTTCTCTGGGCATGGGATTTTGACATGTTCCCCAAACCAAAAGGAATGAGTGGGAAACAATCATGGAAACAGATAGAAGCACTTGCATTCGAATGAGTTTCAAGCATGCTTGGGTATTCGTGTGATCTGAGTGTCTCAGTTTTGGAATACAACTGTCGCGTGGTGCACCGCGACCTCCAGGCACCCCGGAGTTTCTGAAAAAAAATTTTCTGCGATTTTCACGAAACCACTTTTCTTCAACTTGATTTGGGCTAAAAATCCATCCCTGAAAATAAAAATTCTCTGAGTAGTGTGGAAATGCTGATCCTTACCCTACCTGGGGTGTCCACTGAGCATTTCCGCGAACTCTATCTGAAGTTCTCTGGGCATGGGATTTTGACATGTTCCCCAAACCAAAAGGAATAAGTGGGAAACAATCAAGGAAACAGATAGAAGCACTTGCATTTGAATGAGTTTCAAGCATGCTTGGGTATTCGTGTGATCTGAGTGACTCAGTTTTGGAATACAACTGTTGCGTGGTGCACCGCGACCTCCTGGCACCCCGGAGTTTCTGAAAAAAAATTTTCTGCGATTTTCACGAAACCACTTTTCTTCAACATGATTTGGGCTAAAAATCCATCCCTAAAAATAAAAACTCTCTGAGTAGTGTGGAAATGCTGATCCTTACCCTACCTGGGGTGTCCACTGAGCATTTCCAAGAACTCTATCTGAAGTTCTCTGGGCATGGTATTTTGACATGTTCCCCAAACCAAAAGGAATGAGTGGGAAACAATCATGGAAACAGATAGAAGCACTTGCATTTGAATGAGTTTCAAGCATGCTTGGGTATTCGTGTGATCTGAGTGACTCAGTTTTGGAATACAACTGTCGCGTGGTGCACCGCGACCTCCAGGCACCCCGGAGTTTCTGAAAAAAAAATTTCTGCGATTTTCACGAAACCACTTTTCTTCAACTTGATTTGGGCAAAAAATCCATCCCTGACAATAAAAATTCTCTGAGTAGTGTGGAAATGCTGATCCTTACCCTACCTGGGGTGTCCACTGAGCATTTCCGCGAACTCTATCTGAAGTTCTCTGGGCATGGGATTTTGACATGTTCCCCAAACCAAAAGGAATAAGTGGGAAACAATCAAGGAAACAGATAGAAACACTTGTATTTGAATGAGTTTCAAGCATGCTTGGGAAACAATCATGGAAACAGATAGAAGCACTTGCATTTGAATGAGTTTCAAGCATGCTTGGGTATACGTGTGATCTGAGTGACTCAGTTTTGGAATACAACTGTCGCGTTGTGCACCGCGACCTCCAGGCACCCCGGAGTTTCTGAAAAAAAATGTTCTGCGATTTTCACAAAACCACTTTTCTTCAACTTGATTTGGGCTAAAAATCCATCCCTGAAAATAAAAATTCTCTGAGTAGTGTGGAAATGCTGATCCTTACCCTACCTGGGGTGTCCACTGAGTATTCCGCGAACTCTATCTGAAGTTCTCTGGGCATGGGATTTTGAAATGTTCCCCAAACCAAAAGGAATAAGTGGGAAACAATCAAGGAAACAGATAGAAGCACTTGCATTTGAATGAGTTTCAAGCATGCTTGGGTATTCGTGTGATCTGAGTGACTCAGTCTTGGAATACAACTGTCGCGTGGTGCACCGCGACCTCCAGGCACCCCGGAGTTTCTGAAAAAAAAATTTCTGCGATTTTCACGAAACCACTTTTCTTCAACTTGATTTGGGCTAAAAATCCATCCCTGAAAATAAAAATTCTCTGAGTAGTGTGGAAATGCTGATCCTTACCCTACCTGGGGAGTCCACTGAGCATTTCCGCGAACTCTAGTTGAAGTTCTCTGGGCATGGGATTTTGACATATTCCCCAAACCAAAAGGAATGAGTGGGAAACAATCATGGATACAGATAGAAGCACTTGCATTTGAATGAGTTTCAAGCAAGCTTGGGTATTCGTGTGATCTGAGTGACTCAGTTTTATAATACAACTGTCGCGTGGTGCACCGCGACCTCCAGGCACCCCGGAGTTTCTGAAAAAAAATTTTCTGCGATTTTCACGAAACCACTTTTCTTCAACTTGATTTGGGCTAAAAATCCATCCCTGAAAATAAAAATTCTCTGAGTATTGTGGAAATGCTGATCCTTACCCTACCTGGGGTGTCCACTGAGCATTTCCGCGAACTCTATCTGAAGTTCTCTGGGCATGGTATTTTGACATGTTCCCCAAACCAAAAGGAATAAGTGGGAATCAATCAAGGAAACAGATAGAAGCACTTGCATTTGAATGAGTTTCAAGCATGCTTGGGTATTCGTGTGATCTGAGTGACTCAGTTTTGGAATACAACTGTCGCGTGGTGCACCGCGACCTCCTGGCACCCCGGAGTTTCTGAAAAAAAAAATTCTGCGATTTTCACGAAACCACTTTTCTTCAACTTGATTTGGGCTAAAAATCCATCCCTGAAAATAAAAATTCTATGAGTACTGTGGAAATGCTGATCCTTACCCTACCTGGGGAGTCCACTGAGCATTTCCGCGAAGTCTAATTGAAGTTCTCTGGGCATGGGATTTTGACATGTTCCCCAAACCAAAAGGAATGAGTGGGAAACAATCATGGAAACAGATAGAAGCACTTGCATTTGAATGAGTTTCAAGCATGCTTGGGTATTCGTGTGATCTGAGTGACTCAGTTTTGGAATACAACTGTCGCGTGGTGCACCGCGACCTCCAGGCACCCCGGAGTTTCTGAAAAAAAAATTTCTGCGATTTTCACGAAACCACTTTTCTTCAACTTGATTTGGGCAAAAAATCCATCCCTGACAATAAAAATTCTCTGAGTAGTGTGGAAATGCTGATCCTTACCCTACCTGGGGTGTCCACTGAGCATTTCCGCGAACTCTATTTGAAGTTCTCTGGGCATGGGATTTTGACATGTTCCCCAAACCAAAAGGAATAAGTGGGAAACAATCAAGGAAACAGATAGAAACACTTGTATTTGAATGAGTTTCAAGCATGCTTGGGAAACAATCATGGAAACAGATAGAAGCACTTGCATTTGAATGAGTTTCAAGCATGCTTGGGTATACGTGTGATCTGAGTGACTCAGTTTTGGAATACAACTGTCGCGTTGTGCACCGCGACCTCCAGGCACCCCGGAGTTTCTGAAAAAAAATGTTCTGCGATTTTCACAAAACCACTTTTCTTCAACTTGATTTGGGCTAAAAATCCATCCCTGAAAATAAAAATTCTCTGAGTAGTGTGGAAATGCTGATCCTTACCCTACCTGGGGTGTCCACTGAGTATTCCGCGAACTCTATCTGAAGTTCTCTGGGCATGGGATTTTGAAATGTTCCCCAAACCAAAAGGAATAAGTGGGAAACAATCAAGGAAACAGATAGAAGCACTTGCATTTGAATGAGTTTCAAGCATGCTTGGGTATTCGTGTGATCTGAGTGACTCAGTCTTGGAATACAACTGTCGCGTGGTGCACCGCGACCTCCAGGCACCCCGGAGTTTCTGAAAAAAAAATTTCTGCGATTTTCACGAAACCACTTTTCTTCAACTTGATTTGGGCTAAAAATCCATCCCTGAA
This sequence comes from Lepisosteus oculatus, assembly GCF_040954835.1. Taxonomy (NCBI): domain Eukaryota; kingdom Metazoa; phylum Chordata; class Actinopteri; order Semionotiformes; family Lepisosteidae; genus Lepisosteus; species Lepisosteus oculatus. Next base: position 11,292,610 of record NC_090699.1, on the reverse strand, counting down.
AATAAAAATTCTCTGAGTAGTGTGGAAATGCTGATCCTTACCCTACCTGGGGAGTCCACTGAGCATTTCCGCGAACTCTAGTTGAAGTTCTCTGGGCATGGGATTTTGACATATTCCCCAAACCAAAAGGAATGAGTGGGAAACAATCATGGATACAGATAGAAGCACTTGCATTTGAATGAGTTTCAAGCAAGCTTGGGTATTCGTGTGATCTGAGTGACTCAGTTTTATAATACAACTGTCGCGTGGTGCACCGCGACCTCCAGGCACCCCGGAGTTTCTGAAAAAAAATTTTCTGCGATTTTCACGAAACCACTTTTCTTCAACTTGATTTGGGCTAAAAATCCATCCCTGAAAATAAAAATTCTCTGAGTATTGTGGAAATGCTGATCCTTACCCTACCTGGGGTGTCCACTGAGCATTTCCGCGAACTCTATCTGAAGTTCTCTGGGCATGGTATTTTGACATGTTCCCCAAACCAAAAGGAATAAGTGGGAATCAATCAAGGAAACAGATAGAAGCACTTGCATTTGAATGAGTTTCAAGCATGCTTGGGTATTCGTGTGATCTGAGTGACTCAGTTTTGGAATACAACTGTCGCGTGGTGCACCGCGACCTCCTGGCACCCCGGAGTTTCTGAAAAAAAAAATTCTGCGATTTTCACGAAACCACTTTTCTTCAACTTGATTTGGGCTAAAAATCCATCCCTGAAAATAAAAATTCTATGAGTACTGTGGAAATGCTGATCCTTACCCTACCTGGGGAGTCCACTGAGCATTTCCGCGAAGTCTAATTGAAATTCTCTGGGCATGGGATTTTGACATGTTCCCCAAACCAAAAGGAATGAGTGGGAAACAATCATGGAAACAGATAGAAGCACTTGCATTTGAATGAGTTTCAAGCATGCTTGGGTATTCGTGTGATCTGAGTGACTCAGTTTTGGAATACAACTGTCGCGTGGTGCACCGCGACCTCCAGGCACCCCGGAGTTTCTGAAAAAAAATTTTCTGCGATTTTCACGAAACCACTTTTCTTCAACTTGATTTAGGCTAAAAATCCATCCCTGAAAATAAAAATTCTCTGAGTAGTGTGGAAATGCTGATCCTTACCCTACCTGGGGTGTCCACTGAGCATTTCCGCGAACTCTGTCTGAAGTTTTCTGGGCATGGGATTTTGACATGTTCCCCAAACCAAAAGGAATGAGTGGGAAACAATCATGGAAACAGATAGAAGCACTTGCATTTGAATGAGTTTCAAGCATGCTTGGGTATTCGTGTGATCTGAGTGACTCAGTTTTGGAATACAACTGTCGCGTGGTGCACCGCGACCTCCAGGCACCCCGGAGTTTCTGAAAAAAAAATTTCTGCGATTTTCACGAAACCACTTTTCTTCAACTTGATTTGGGCTAAAACTCCATCCCTGAAAATAAAAATTCTCTGAGTAGTGTGGAAATGCTGATCCTTACCCTACCTGGGGTGTCCACTGAGCATTTCCGCGAACTCTATCTGAAGTTCTCTGGGCATGGTATTTTGACATGTTCCCCAAACCAAAAGGAATAAGTGGGAAACAATCATGGAAACAGATAGAAGCACTTGCATTTGAATGAGTTTCAAGCATGCTTGGGTATTCGTGTGATCTGAGTGACTCAGTTTTGGAATACAAATGTCGCGTGGTGCACCGCGACCTCCAGGCACCCCGGAGTTTCTGAAAAAAAATTTTCTGCGATTTTCACGAAACCACTTTTCTTCAACTTGATTTGGGCTAAAACTCCATCCCTGAAAATAAAAATTCTCTGAGTAGTGTGGAAATGCTGATCCTTACCCTACCTGGGGTGTCCACTGAGCATTTCCGCGAACTCTGTCTGAAGTTCTCTGGGCATGGGATTTTGACATGTTCCCCAAACCAAAATTAATGAGTGGGAAACAATCATGGAAACAGATAGAAGCACTTGCATTTGAATGAGTTTCAAGCATGCTTGGGTATACGTGTGATCTGAGTGACTCAGTTTTGGAATACAACTGTCGCGTTGTGCAACGCGACCTCCAGGCACCCCGGAGTTTCTGAAAAAATTTTTTCTGCGATTTTCACGAAACCACTTTCTTTCAACTTGATTTGGGCAAAAAATCCATCCCTGAAAAAAAATATTCTCTGAGTAGTGTGGAAATGCTGATCCTTACCCTACCTGGGGTGTCCACTGAGCATTTCCGCGAACTCTATCTGAAGTTCTCTGGGCATGGTATTTTGACATGTTCCCCAAACCAAAAGGAATAAGTGGGAAACAATCATGTAAACAGATAGAAGCACTTGCATTTGAATGAGTTTCAAGCATGCTTGGGTATTCGTGTGATCTGAGTGACTCAGTTTTGGAATACAAATGTCGCGTGGTGCACCGCGACCTCCAGGCACCCCGTTGTTTCTGAAAAAAAATTTTCTGCGATTTTCACGAAACCACTTTTCTTCAACTTGATTTGGGCTAAAACTCCATCCCTGAAAATAAAAATTCTCTGAGTAGTGTGGAAATGCTGATCCTTACCCTACCTGGGGTGTCCACTGAGCATTTCCGCGAACTCTGTCTGAAGTTCTCTGGGCATGGGATTTTGACATGTTCCCCAAACCAAAAGTAATGAGTGGGAAACAATCATGGAAACAGATAAAAGCACTTGCATTTGAATGAGTTTCAAGCATGCTTGGGTATACGTGTGATCTGAGTGACTCAGTTTTGGAATACAACTGTCGCGTTGTGCACCGCGACCTCCAGGCACCCCGGAGTTTCTGAAAAAAAATTTTCTGCGATTTTCACGAAACCACTTTCTTTCAACTTGATTTGGGCAAAAAATCCATCCCTGAAAAAAAAAATTCTCTGAGTAGTGTGGAAATGCTGATCCTTACCCTACCTGGGGTGTCCACTGAGTATTCCGCGAACTCTATCTGAAGTTCTCTGGGCATGGGATTTTGAAATGTTCCCCAAACCAAAAGGAATGAGGGGGAAACAATAATGGAAACAGATAGAAACACTTGCATTTGAATGAGTTTCAAGCATGCTTGGGTATTCGTGTGATCTGAGTGACTCAGTTTTGGAATACAACTGTCGCGTGGTGCACCGCGACCTCCAGGCACCCCGGAGTTTCTGAAAAAAAATTTTCTGCGATTTTCACGAAACCACTTTTCTTCAACTTGATTTGGGCTAAAAATCCATCCCTGAAAATAAAAATTCTCTGAGTAGTGTGGAAATGCTGATCCTTACCCTACCTGGGGTGTCCACTGAGCATTTCGGCGAACTCTATCTGAAGTTCTCTGGGCATGGGATTTTGATATGTTCCCCATACCAAAAGGAAAAAGTGGGAAACAATCAAGGAAACAGATAGAAGCACTTGCATTTGAATGAGTTTCAAGCATGCTTGGGTATTCGTGTGATCTGAGAGACTCAGTTTTGGAATACAACTGTCGCGTGGTGCACCGCGACCTCCAGGCACCCCGGAGTCACTCAGATCACCCAAACCAAAAGGAATAAGTGGGAAACAGTCAAGGAAACAGATAGAAGCACTTGCATTTGAATGAGTTTCAAGCATGCTTGGGTATTCGTGTGATCTGAGTGACTCAGTTTTGGAATACAACTGTCGCGTGGTGCACCGCGACCTCCAGGCACCCCGGAGTTTCTGAAAAAAAATTTTCTGCGATTTTCACGAAACCACTGTTCTTCAACTTGATTTGGGCTAACAATCCATCCCTAAAAATAAAAACTCTCTGAGTAGTGTGGAAATGCTGATCCTTACCCTACCTGGGGTGTCCACTGAGCATTTCCACGAACTCTATCTGAAGTTCTCTGGGCATGGTATTTTGACATGTTCCCCAAACCAAAAGGAATGAGTGGGAAACAATCATGGAAACAGATAGAAGCACTTGCATTTGAATGAGTTTCAAGCATGCTTGGGTATTCGTGTGATCTGAGTGACTCAGTTTTGGAATACAACTGTCGCGTGGTGCACCGCGACCTCCAGGCACCCCGGAGTTTCTGAAAAAAAAATTTCTGCGATTTTCACGAAACCACTTTTCTTCAACTTGATTTGGGCTAAAACTCCATCCCTGAAAATAAAAATTCTCTGAGTAGTGTGGAAATGCTGATCCTTACCCTACCTGGGGTGTCCACTGAGTATTCCGCGAACTCTATCTGAAGTTCTCTGGGCATGGTATTTTGACATGTTCCCCAAACCAAAAGGAATGAGTGGGAAACAATCATGGAAACAAATAGAAGCACTTGCATTTGAATGAGTTTCAAGCATGCTTGGGTATTCGTGTGATCTGAGTGACTCAGTTTTGGAATACAACTGTCGCGTGGTGCACCGCGACCTCCAGGCACCCCGGAGTTTCTGAAAAAAAAATTTCTGCGATTTTCACGAAACCACTTTTCTTCAACTTGATTTGGGCTAAAAATCCATCCCTGAAAGTAAAAATTCTCTGAGTAGTGTGGAAATGCTGATCCTTACCCTACCTGGGGTGTCCACTGAGCATTTCCGCTAACTCTAGTTGAAGTTCTCTGGGCATGGGATTTTGACATGTTCCCCAAACCAAAAGGAATGAGTGGGAAACAATCATGGAAACAGATAGAAGCACTTACATTTGAATGAGTTTCAAGCATGCTTGGGTATTCGTGTGATCTGAGTGACTCAGTTTTGGAATACAACTGTCGCGTGGTGCACCGCGACCTCCAGGCACCCCGGAGTTTCTGAAAAAAAATTTTCTGCGATTTTCACGAAACCACTTTTCTTCAACTTGATTTGGGCTAAAACTCCATCCCTGAAAATAAAAATTCTCTGAGTAGTGTGGAAATGCTGATCCTTACCCTACCTGGGGTGTCCACTGAGCATTTCCGCGAACTCTGTCTGAAGTTCTCTGGGCATGGGATTTTGACATGTTCCCCAAACCAAAAGGAATGAGTGGGAAACAATCATGGAAACAGATAAAAGCACTTGCATTTGAATGAGTTTCAAGCATGCTTGGGTATACGTGTGATCTGAGTGACTCAGTTTTGGAATACAACTGTCGCGTTGTGCACCGCGACCTCCAGGCACCCCGGAGTTTCTGAAAAAAAATTTTCTGCGATTTTCACGAAACCACTTTCTTTCAACTTGATTTGGGCAAAAAATCCATCCCTGAAAAAAAAAATTCTCTGAGTAGTGTGGAAATGCTGATCCTTACCCTACCTGGGGTGTCCACTGAGTATTCCGCGAACTCTATCTGAAGTTCTCTGGGCATGGGATTTTGAAATGTTCCCCAAACCAAAAGGAATGAGGGGGAAACAATAATGGAAACAGATAGAAACACTTGCATTTGAATGAGTTTCAAGCATGCTTGGGTATTCGTGTGATCTGAGTGACTCAGTTTTGGAATACAACTGTCGCGTGGTGCACCGCGACCTCCAGGCACCCCGGAGTTTCTGAAAAAAAATTTTCTGCGATTTTCACGAAACCACTTTTCTTCAACTTGATTTGGGCTAAAACTCCATCCCTGAAAATAAAAATTCTCTGAGTAGTGTGGAAATGCTGATCCTTACCCTACCTGGGGTGTCCACTGAGTATTCCGCGAACTCTATCTGAAGTTCTCTGGGCATGGGATTTTGAAATGTTCCCCAAACCAAAAGGATTGAGTGGGAAACAATCATGGAAACAGATAGAAGCACTTGCATTTGAATGAATTTCAAGCATGCTTGCGTATTCGTGTGATCTGAGTGACTACGTTTTGGAATACAACTGTCGCGTGGTGCACCGCGACCTCCAGGCACCCCGGAGTTTCTGAAAAAAAATTTTCTGCGATTTTCACGAAACCACTTTTCTTCAACTTGATTTGGGCTAAAAATCCATCCCTGAAAATAAAAATTCTCTGAGTAGTGTGGAAATGCTGATCATTATCCTACCTGGGGAGTCCACTGAGCATTTCCGCGAACTCTATCTGAAGTTCTCTGGGCATGGGATTTTGACATGTTCCCCAAACCAAAAGGAATAAGTGGGAAACAATCAAGGAAACAGATAGAAGCACTTGCATTTGAATGAGTTTCAAGCATGCTTGGGTATTCGTGTGATCTGAGTGACTCAGTTTTGGAATTCAACTGTCGCGTGGTGCACCGAGACCTCCAGGCACCCCGGAGTTTCTGAAAAAAAATTTTCTGCGATTTTCACGAAACCACTTTTCTTCAACTTGATTTGGGCTAAAAATCCATCCCTGAAAATAAAAATTCTCTGAGTAGTGTGGAAATGCTGATCCTTACCCTACCTGGGGTGTCCACTGAGCATTTCCGCGAACTCTATCTGAAGTTCTCTGGGCATGGAATTTTGACATATTCCCCAAACCAAAAGGAATAAGTGGGAAACAATCAAGGAAAAAGATAGAAACACTTTTATTTGAATGAATTTCAAGCATGCTTGGGTATTCGTGTGATCTGAGTGACTCTGTTTTGGAATACAACTGTCGCGTGGTGCACCGTGACCTCCAGGCACCCCGGAGTTTCTGAAAAAAAATGTTCTGCGATTTTCACGAAACCACTTTTCTTCAACTTGATTTGGGCTAAAACTCCATCCCTGAAAATAAAAATTCTCTGAGTAGTGTGGAAATGCTGATCCTTACCCTACCTGGGGAGTCCACTGAGCATTTCCGCGAACTCTAGTTGAAGTTCTCTGGGCATGGGATTTTGACATGTTCCCCAAACCAAAAGGAATGAGTGGGAAAAAATCATGGAAACAGATAGAAGCATTTGCATTTGAATGAGTTTCAAGCATGCTTGGGTATTCGTGTGATCTGAGTGACTCAGTTTTGGAATACAACTGTCGCGTGGTGCACCGCGACCTCCAGGCACCCCGGAGTTTCTGAAAAAAAATTTTCTGCGATTTTCATGAAACCACTTTTCTTCAACTTGATTTGGGCTAAAAATCCATCCCTGAAAATAAAAATTCTCTGAGTAGTGTGGAAATGCTGATCCTTACCCTACCTGGGGTGTCCACTGAGCATTTCCGCGAACTCTGTCTGAAGTTCTCTGGGCATGGGATTTTGACATGTTCCCCAAAGCAAAAGGAATGAGTGGGAAACAATCATGGAAACAGATAAAAGCACTTGCATTTGAATGAGTTTCAAGCATGCTTGGGTATACGTGTGATCTGAGTGACTCAGTTTTGGAATACAACTGTCGCGTTGTGCACCGCGACCTCCAGGCACCCCGGAGTTTCTGAAAAAAAATTTTCTGCGATTTTCACGAAACCACTTTCTTTCAACTTGATTTGGGCAAAAAATCCATCCCTGAAAAAAAAAATTCTCTGAGTAGTGTGGAAATGCTGATCCTTACCCTACCTGGGGTGTCCACTGAGTATTCCGCGAACTCTATCTGAAGTTCTCTGGGCATGGGATTTTGAAATGTTCCCCAAACCAAAAGGAATGAGGGGGAAACAATAATGGAAACAGATAGAAACACTTGCATTTGAATGAGTTTCAAGCATGCTTGGGTATTCGTGTGATCTGAGTGACTCAGTTTTGGAATACAACTGTCGCGTGGTGCACCGCGACCTCCAGGCACCCCGGAGTTTCTGAAAAAAAATTTTCTGCGATTTTCACGAAACCACTTTTCTTCAACTTGATTTGGGCTAAAACTCCATCCCTGAAAATAAAAATTCTCTGAGTAGTGTGGAAATGCTGATCCTTACCCTACCTGGGGTGTCCACTGAGTATTCCGCGAACTCTATCTGAAGTTCTCTGGGCATGGGATTTTGAAATGTTCCCCAAACCAAAAGGATTGAGTGGGAAACAATCATGGAAACAGATAGAAGCACTTGCATTTGAATGAATTTCAAGCATGCTTGCGTATTCGTGTGATCTGAGTGACTACGTTTTGGAATACAACTGTCGCGTGGTGCACCGCGACCTCCAGGCACCCCGGAGTTTCTGAAAAAAAATTTTCTGCGATTTTCACGAAACCACTTTTCTTCAACTTGATTTGGGCTAAAAATCCATCCCTGAAAATAAAAATTCTCTGAGTAGTGTGGAAATGCTGATCATTATCCTACCTGGGGAGTCCACTGAGCATTTCCGCGAACTCTATCTGAAGTTCTCTGGGCATGGGATTTTGACATGTTCCCCAAACCAAAAGGAATAAGTGGGAAACAATCAAGGAAACAGATAGAAGCACTTGCATTTGAATGAGTTTCAAGCATGCTTGGGTATTCGTGTGATCTGAGTGACTCAGTTTTGGAATTCAACTGTCGCGTGGTGCACCGAGACCTCCAGGCACCCCGGAGTTTCTGAAAAAAAATTTTCTGCGATTTTCACGAAACCACTTTTCTTCAACTTGATTTGGGCTAAAAATCCATCCCTGAAAATAAAAATTCTCTGAGTAGTGTGGAAATGCTGATCCTTACCCTACCTGGGGTGTCCACTGAGCATTTCCGCGAACTCTATCTGAAGTTCTCTGGGCATGGAATTTTGACATATTCCCCAAACCAAAAGGAATAAGTGGGAAACAATCAAGGAAAAAGATAGAAACACTTTTATTTGAATGAATTTCAAGCATGCTTGGGTATTCGTGTGATCTGAGTGACTCTGTTTTGGAATACACCTGTCGCGTGGTGCACCGTGACCTCCAGGCACCCCGGAGTTTCTGAAAAAAAATGTTCTGCGATTTTCACGAAACCACTTTTCTTCAACTTGATTTGGGCTAAAACTCCATCCCTGAAAATAAAAATTCTCTGAGTAGTGTGGAAATGCTGATCCTTACCCTACCTGGGGAGTCCACTGAGCATTTCCGCGAACTCTAGTTGAAGTTCTCTGGGCATGGGATTTTGACATGTTCCCCAAACCAAAAGGAATGAGTGGGAAAAAATCATGGAAACAGATAGAAGCATTTGCATTTGAATGAGTTTCAAGCATGCTTGGGTATTCGTGTGATCTGAGTGACTCAGTTTTGGAATACAACTGTCGCGTGGTGCACCGCGACCTCCAGGCACCCCGGAGTTTCTGAAAAAAAATTTTCTGCGATTTTCATGAAACCACTTTTCTTCAACTTGATTTGGGCTAAAAATCCATCCCTGAAAATAAAAATTCTCTGAGTAGTGTGGAAATGCTGATCCTTACCCTACCTGGGGTGTCCACTGAGCATTTCCACGAACTCTATCTGTAGTTCTCTGGGCATGGGATTTTGATATGTTCCCCAAACCAAAAGGAATAAGTGGGAAACAATCAAGGAAACAGATAGAAGCACTTGCATTTGAATGAGTTTCAAGCATGCTTGGGTATTCGTGTGATCTGAGAGACTCAGTTTTGGAATACAACTGTCGCGTGGTGCACCGCGACCTCCAGGCACCCCGGAGTTTCTGAAAAAAAATTTTCTGCGATTTTCACGAAACCACTTTTCTTCAACTTGATTTGGGCTAAAAATCCATCCCTAAAAATAAAAACTCTCTGAGTAGTGTGGAAATCCTGATCCTTACCCTACCTGGGGTGTCCACTGAGCATTTCCACGAACTCTATCTGAAGTTCTCTGGGCATGGGATTTTGACATGTTCCCCAAACCAAAAGGAATAAGTGGGAAACAATCAAGGAAACAGATAGAAACACTTGTATTTGAATGAGTTTCAAGCATGCTTGGGAAACAATCATGGAAACAGATAGAAGCACTTGCATTTGAATGAGTTTCAAGCATGCTTGGGTATACGTGTGATCTGAGTGACTCAGTTTTGGAATACAACTGTCGCGTTGTGCACCGCGACCTCCAGGCACCCCGGAGTTTCTGAAAAAAAATGTTCTGCGATTTTCACAAAACCACTTTTCTTCAACTTGATTTGGGCTAAAAATCCATCCCTGAAAATAAAAATTCTCTGAGTAGTGTGGAAATGCTGATCCTTACCCTACCTGGGGTGTCCACTGAGTATTCCGCGAACTCTATCTGAAGTTCTCTGGGCATGGGATTTTGAAATGTTCCCCAAACCAAAAGGAATAAGTGGGAAACAATCAAGGAAACAGATAGAAGCACTTGCATTTGAATGAGTTTCAAGCATGCTTGGGTATTCGTGTGATCTGAGTGACTCAGTCTTGGAATACAACTGTCGCGTGGTGCACCGCGACCTCCAGGCACCCCGGAGTTTCTGAAAAAAAAATTTCTGCGATTTTCACGAAACCACTTTTCTTCAACTTGATTTGGGCTAAAAATCCATCCCTGAAAATAAAAATTCTCTGAGTAGTGTGGAAATGCTGATCCTTACCCTACCTGGGGAGTCCACTGAGCATTTCCGCGAACTCTAGTTGAAGTTCTCTGGGCATGGGATTTTGACATATTCCCCAAACCAAAAGGAATGAGTGGGAAACAATCATGGATACAGATAGAAGCACTTGCATTTGAATGAGTTTCAAGCAAGCTTGGGTATTCGTGTGATCTGAGTGACTCAGTTTTATAATACAACTGTCGCGTGGTGCACCGCGACCTCCAGGCACCCCGGAGTTTCTGAAAAAAAATTTTCTGCGATTTTCACGAAACCACTTTTCTTCAACTTGATTTGGGCTAAAAATCCATCCCTGAAAATAAAAATTCTCTGAGTATTGTGGAAATGCTGATCCTTACCCTACCTGGGGTGTCCACTGAGCATTTCCGCGAACTCTATCTGAAGTTCTCTGGGCATGGTATTTTGACATGTTCCCCAAACCAAAAGGAATAAGTGGGAATCAATCAAGGAAACAGATAGAAGCACTTGCATTTGAATGAGTTTCAAGCATGCTTGGGTATTCGTGTGATCTGAGTGACTCAGTTTTGGAATACAACTGTCGCGTGGTGCACCGCGACCTCCTGGCACCCCGGAGTTTCTGAAAAAAAAAATTCTGCGATTTTCACGAAACCACTTTTCTTCAACTTGATTTGGGCTAAAAATCCATCCCTGAAAATAAAAATTCTATGAGTACTGTGGAAATGCTGATCCTTACCCTACCTGGGGAGTCCACTGAGCATTTCCGCGAAGTCTAATTGAAGTTCTCTGGGCATGGGATTTTGACATGTTCCCCAAACCAAAAGGAATGAGTGGGAAACAATCATGGAAACAGATAGAAGCACTTGCATTTGAATGAGTTTCAAGCATGCTTGGGTATTCGTGTGATCTGAGTGACTCTGTTTTGGAATACAACTGTCGCGTGGTGCACCGCGACCTCCAGGCACCCCGGAGTTTCTGAAAAAAAATTTTCTGCAATTTTCACGAAACCACTTTTCTTCAACTTGATTTGGGCTAAAACTCCATCCCTGAAAATAAAAATTCTCTGAGTAGTGTGGAAATGCTGATCCTTACCCTACCTGGGGTGTCCACTGAGCATTTCCACGAACTCTATCTGAAGTTCTCTGGGCATGGTATTTTGACATGTTCCCCAAACCAAAAGGAATGAGTGGGAAACAATCATGGAAACAGATAGAAGCACTTGCATTTGAATGAGTTTCAAGCATGCTTGGGTATTCGTGTGATCTGAGTGACTCAGTTTTGGAATACAACTGTCGCGTGGTGCACCGCGACCTCCAGGCACCCCGGAGTTTCTGAAAAAAAATTTTCTGCGATTTTCACGAAACCACTTTTCTTCAACTTGATTTAGGCTAAAAATCCATCCCTGAAAATAAAAATTCTCTGAGTAGTGTGGAAATGCTGATCCTTACCCTACCTGGGGTGTCCACTGAGCATTTCCGCGAACTCTGTCTGAAGTTTTCTGGGCATGGGATTTTGACATGTTCCCCAAACCAAAAGGAATGAGTGGGAAACAATCATGGAAACAGATAGAAGCACTTGCATTTGAATGAGTTTCAAGCATGCTTGGGTATTCGTGTGATCTGAGTGACTCAGTTTTGGAATACAACTGTCGCGTGGTGCACCGCGACCTCCAGGCACCCCGGAGTTTCTGAAAAAAAAATTTCTGCGATTTTCACGAAACCACTTTTCTTCAACTTGATTTGGGCTAAAACTCCATCCCTGAAAATAAAAATTCTCTGAGTAGTGTGGAAATGCTGATCCTTACCCTACCTGGGGTGTCCACTGAGCATTTCCGCGAACTCTATCTGAAGTTCTCTGGGCATGGTATTTTGACATGTTCCCCAAACCAAAAGGAATAAGTGGGAAACAATCATGGAAACAGATAGAAGCACTTGCATTTGAATGAGTTTCAAGCATGCTTGGGTATTCGTGTGATCTGAGTGACTCAGTTTTGGAATACAAATGTCGCGTGGTGCACCGCGACCTCCAGGCACCCCGGAGTTTCTGAAAAAAAATTTTCTGCGATTTTCACGAAACCACTTTTCTTCAACTTGATTTGGGCTAAAACTCCATCCCTGAAAATAAAAATTCTCTGAGTAGTGTGGAAATGCTGATCCTTACCCTACCTGGGGTGTCCACTGAGCATTTCCGCGAACTCTGTCTGAAGTTCTCTGGGCATGGGATTTTGACATGTTCCCCAAACCAAAATTAATGAGTGGGAAACAATCATGGAAACAGATAGAAGCACTTGCATTTGAATGAGTTTCAAGCATGCTTGGGTATACGTGTGATCTGAGTGACTCAGTTTTGGAATACAACTGTCGCGTTGTGCAACGCGACCTCCAGGCACCCCGGAGTTTCTGAAAAAATTTTTTCTGCGATTTTCACGAAACCACTTTCTTTCAACTTGATTTGGGCAAAAAATCCATCCCTGAAAAAAAATATTCTCTGAGTAGTGTGGAAATGCTGATCCTTACCCTACCTGGGGTGTCCACTGAGCATTTCCGCGAACTCTATCTGAAGTTCTCTGGGCATGGTATTTTGACATGTTCCCCAAACCAAAAGGAATAAGTGGGAAACAATCATGTAAACAGATAGAAGCACTTGCATTTGAATGAGTTTCAAGCATGCTTGGGTATTCGTGTGATCTGAGTGACTCAGTTTTGGAATACAAATGTCGCGTGGTGCACCGCGACCTCCAGGCACCCCGTTGTTTCTGAAAAAAAATTTTCTGCGATTTTCACGAAACCACTTTTCTTCAACTTGATTTGGGCTAAAACTCCATCCCTGAAAATAAAAATTCTCTGAGTAGTGTGGAAATGCTGATCCTTACCCTACCTGGGGTGTCCACTGAGCATTTCCGCGAACTCTGTCTGAAGTTCTCTGGGCATGGGATTTTGACATGTTCCCCAAACCAAAAGTAATGAGTGGGAAACAATCATGGAAACAGATAAAAGCACTTGCATTTGAATGAGTTTCAAGCATGCTTGGGTATACGTGTGATCTGAGTGACTCAGTTTTGGAATACAACTGTCGCGTTGTGCACCGCGACCTCCAGGCACCCCGGAGTTTCTGAAAAAAAATTTTCTGCGATTTTCACGAAACCACTTTCTTTCAACTTGATTTGGGCAAAAAATCCATCCCTGAAAAAAAAAATTCTCTGAGTAGTGTGGAAATGCTGATCCTTACCCTACCTGGGGTGTCCACTGAGTATTCCGCGAACTCTATCTGAAGTTCTCTGGGCATGGGATTTTGAAATGTTCCCCAAACCAAAAGGAATGAGGGGGAAACAATAATGGAAACAGATAGAAACACTTGCATTTGAATGAGTTTCAAGCATGCTTGGGTATTCGTGTGATCTGAGTGACTCAGTTTTGGAATACAACTGTCGCGTGGTGCACCGCGACCTCCAGGCACCCCGGAGTTTCTGAAAAAAAATTTTCTGCGATTTTCACGAAACCACTTTTCTTCAACTTGATTTGGGCTAAAAATCCATCCCTGAAAATAAAAATTCTCTGAGTAGTGTGGAAATGCTGATCCTTACCCTACCTGGGGTGTCCACTGAGCATTTCGGCGAACTCTATCTGAAGTTCTCTGGGCATGGGATTTTGATATGTTCCCCAAACCAAAAGGAATAAGTGGGAAACAATCAAGGAAACAGATAGAAGCACTTGCATTTGAATGAGTTTCAAGCATGCTTGGGTATTCGTGTGATCTGAGAGACTCAGTTTTGGAATACAACTGTCGCGTGGTGCACCGCGACCTCCAGGCACCCCGGAGTCACTCAGATCACCCAAACCAAAAGGAATAAGTGGGAAACAGTCAAGGAAACAAATAGAAGCACTTGCATTTGAATGAGTTTCAAGCATGCTTGGGTATTCGTGTGATCTGAGTGACTCAGTTTTGGAATACAACTGTCGCGTGGTGCACCGCGACCTCCAGGCACCCCGGAGTTTCTGAAAAAAAATTTTCTGCGATTTTCACGAAACCACTGTTCTTCAACTTGATTTGGGCTAACAATCCATCCCTAAAAATAAAAACTCTCTGAGTAGTGTGGAAATGCTGATCCTTACCCTACCTGGGGTGTCCACTGAGCATTTCCACGAACTCTATCTGAAGTTCTCTGGGCATGGTATTTTGACATGTTCCCCAAACCAAAAGGAATGAGTGGGAAACAATCATGGAAACAGATAGAAGCACTTGCATTTGAATGAGTTTCAAGCATGCTTGGGTATTCGTGTGATCTGAGTGACTCAGTTTTGGAATACAACTGTCGCGTGGTGCACCGCGACCTCCAGGCACCCCGGAGTTTCTGAAAAAAAAATTTCTGCGATTTTCACGAAACCACTTTTCTTCAACTTGATTTGGGCTAAAACTCCATCCCTGAAAATAAAAATTCTCTGAGTAGTGTGGAAATGCTGATCCTTACCCTACCTGGGGTGTCCACTGAGTATTCCGCGAACTCTATCTGAAGTTCTCTGGGCATGGTATTTTGACATGTTCCCCAAACCAAAAGGAATGAGTGGGAAACAATCATGGAAACAAATAGAAGCACTTGCATTTGAATGAGTTTCAAGCATGCTTGGGTATTCGTGTGATCTGAGTGACTCAGTTTTGGAATACAACTGTCGCGTGGTGCACCGCGACCTCCAGGCACCCCGGAGTTTCTGAAAAAAAAATTTCTGCGATTTTCACGAAACCACTTTTCTTCAACTTGATTTGGGCTAAAAATCCATCCCTGAAAGTAAAAATTCTCTGAGTAGTGTGGAAATGCTGATCCTTACCCTACCTGGGGTGTCCACTGAGCATTTCCGCTAACTCTAGTTGAAGTTCTCTGGGCATGGGATTTTGACATGTTCCCCAAACCAAAAGGAATGAGTGGGAAACAATCATGGAAACAGATAGAAGCACTTACATTTGAATGAGTTTCAAGCATGCTTGGGTATTCGTGTGATCTGAGTGACTCAGTTTTGGAATACAACTGTCGCGTGGTGCACCGCGACCTCCAGGCACCCCGGAGTTTCTGAAAAAAAATTTTCTGCGATTTTCACGAAACCACTTTTCTTCAACTTGATTTGGGCTAAAACTCCATCCCTGAAAATAAAAATTCTCTGAGTAGTGTGGAAATGCTGATCCTTACCCTACCTGGGGTGTCCACTGAGCATTTCCGCGAACTCTTTCTGAAGTTCTCTGGGCATGGGATTTTGACATGTTCCCCAAACCAATAGGAATGAGTGGGAAACAATCATGGAAACAGATAAAAGCACTTGCATTTGAATGAGTTTCAAGCATGCTTGGGTATACGTGTGATCTGAGTGACTCAGTTTTGGAATACAACTGTCGCGTTGTGCACCGCGACCTCCAGGCACCCCGGAGTTTCTGAAAAAAAATTTTCTGCGATTTTCACGAAACCACTTTCTTTCAACTTGATTTGGGCAAAAAATCCATCCCTGAAAAAAAAAATTCTCTGAGTAGTGTGGAAATGCTGATCCTTACCCTACCTGGGGTGTCCACTGAGTATTCCGCGAACTCTATCTGAAGTTCTCTGGGCATGGGATTTTGAAATGTTCCCCAAACCAAAAGGAATGAGGGGGAAACAATAATGGAAACAGATAGAAACACTTGCATTTGAATGAGTTTCAAGCATGCTTGGGTATTCGTGTGATCTGAGTGACTCAGTTTTGGAATACAACTGTCGCGTGGTGCACCGCGACCTCCAGGCACCCCGGAGTTTCTGAAAAAAAATTTTCTGCGATTTTCACGAAACCACTTTTCTTCAACTTGATTTGGGCTAAAACTCCATCCCTGAAAATAAAAATTCTCTGAGTAGTGTGGAAATGCTGATCCTTACCCTACCTGGGGTGTCCACTGAGTATTCCGCGAACTCTATCTGAAGTTCTCTGGGCATGGGATTTTGAAATGTTCCCCAAACCAAAAGGATTGAGTGGGAAACAATCATGGAAACAGATAGAAGCACTTGCATTTGAATGAATTTCAAGCATGCTTGCGTATTCGTGTGATCTGAGTGACTACGTTTTGGAATACAACTGTCGCGTGGTGCACCGCGACCTCCAGGCACCCCGGAGTTTCTGAAAAAAAATTTTCTGCGATTTTCACGAAACCACTTTTCTTCAACTTGATTTGGGCTAAAAATCCATCCCTGAAAATAAAAATTCTCTGAGTAGTGTGGAAATGCTGATCATTAGCCTACCTGGGGAGTCCACTGAGCATTTCCGCGAACTCTATCTGAAGTTCTCTGGGCATGGGATTTTGACATGTTCCCCAAACCAAAAGGAATAAGTGGGAAACAATCAAGGAAACAGATAGAAGCACTTGCATTTGAATGAGTTTCAAGCATGCTTGGGTATTCGTGTGATCTGAGTGACTCAGTTTTGGAATACAACTGTCGCGTGGTGCACCGCGACCTCCAGGCACCCCGGAGTTTCTGAAAAAATATTTTCTGCGATTTTCATGAAACCACTTTTCTTCAACTTGATTTGGGCTAAAAATCCATCCCTGAAAATAAAAATTCTCTGAGTAGTGTGGAAATGCTGATCCTTACCCTACCTGGGGTGTCCACTGAGCATTTCCGCGAACTCTGTCTGAAGTTCTCTGGGCATGGGATTTTGACATGTTCCCCAAAGCAAAAGGAATGAGTGGGAAACAATCATGGAAACAGATAAAAGCACTTGCATTTGAATGAGTTTCAAGCATGCTTGGGTATACGTGTGATCTGAGTGACTCAGTTTTGGAATACAACTGTCGCGTTGTGCACCGCGACCTCCAGGCACCCCGGAGTTTCTGAAAAAAAATTTTCTGCGATTTTCACGAAACCACTTTTTTTCAACTTGATTTGGGCAAAAAATCCATCCCTGAAAAAAAAAATTCTCTGAGTAGTGTGGAAATGCTGATCCTTACCCTACCTGGGGTGTCCACTGAGTATTCCGCGAACTCTATCTGAAGTTCTCTGGGCATGGGATTTTGAAATGTTCCCCAAACCAAAAGGAATGAGGGGGAAACAATAATGGAAACAGATAGAAACACTTGCATTTGAATGAGTTTCAAGCATGCTTGGGTATTCGTGTGATCTGAGTGACTCAGTTTTGGAATACAACTGTCGCGTGGTGCACCGCGACCTCCAGGCACCCCGGAGTTTCTGAAAAAAAATTTTCTGCGATTTTCACGAAACCACTTTTCTTCAACTTGATTTGGGCTAAAACTCCATCCCTGAAAATAAAAATTCTCTGAGTAGTGTGGAAATGCTGATCCTTACCCTACCTGGGGTGTCCACTGAGTATTCCGCGAACTCTATCTGAAGTTCTCTGGGCATGGGATTTTGAAATGTTCCCCAAACCAAAAGGATTGAGTGGGAAACAATCATGGAAACAGATAGAAGCACTTGCATTTGAATGAATTTCAAGCATGCTTGCGTATTCGTGTGATCTGAGTGACTACGTTTTGGAATACAACTGTCGCGTGGTGCACCGCGACCTCCAGGCACCCCGGAGTTTCTGAAAAAAAATTTTCTGCGATTTTCACGAAACCACTTTTCTTCAACTTGATTTGGGCTAAAAATCCATCCCTGAAAATAAAAATTCTCTGAGTAGTGTGGAAATGCTGATCATTATCCTACCTGGGGAGTCCACTGAGCATTTCCGCGAACTCTATCTGAAGTTCTCTGGGCATGGGATTTTGACATGTTCCCCAAACCAAAAGGAATAAGTGGGAAACAATCAAGGAAACAGATAGAAGCACTTGCATTTGAATGAGTTTCAAGCATGCTTGGGTATTCGTGTGATCTGAGTGACTCAGTTTTGGAATTCAACTGTCGCGTGGTGCACCGAGACCTCCAGGCACCCCGGAGTTTCTGAAAAAAAATTTTCTGCGATTTTCACGAAACCACTTTTCTTCAACTTGATTTGGGCTAAAAATCCATCCCTGAAAATAAAAATTCTCTGAGTAGTGTGGAAATGCTGATCCTTACCCTACCTGGGGTGTCCACTGAGCATTTCCGCGAACTCTATCTGAAGTTCTCTGGGCATGGAATTTTGACATATTCCCCAAACCAAAAGGAATAAGTGGGAAACAATCAAGGAAAAAGATAGAAACACTTTTATTTGAATGAATTTCAAGCATGCTTGGGTATTCGTGTGATCTGAGTGACTCTGTTTTGGAATACAACTGTCGCGTGGTGCACCGTGACCTCCAGGCACCCCGGAGTTTCTGAAAAAAAATGTTCTGCGATTTTCACGAAACCACTTTTCTTCAACTTGATTTGGGCTAAAACTCCATCCCTGAAAATAAAAATTCTCTGAGTAGTGTGGAAATGCTGATCCTTACCCTACCTGGGGAGTCCACTGAGCATTTCCGCGAACTCTAGTTGAAGTTCTCTGGGCATGGGATTTTGACATGTTCCCCAAACCAAAAGGAATGAGTGGGAAAAAATCATGGAAACAGATAGAAGCATTTGCATTTGAATGAGTTTCAAGCATGCTTGGGTATTCGTGTGATCTGAGTGACTCAGTTTTGGAATACAACTGTCGCGTGGTGCACCGCGACCTCCAGGCACCCCGGAGTTTCTGAAAAAAAATTTTCTGCGATTTTCATGAAACCACTTTTCTTCAACTTGATTTGGGCTAAAAATCCATCCCTGAAAATAAAAATTCTCTGAGTAGTGTGGAAATGCTGATCCTTACCCTACCTGGGGTGTCCACTGAGCATTTCCACGAACTCTATCTGTAGTTCTCTGGGCATGGGATTTTGATATGTTCCCCAAACCAAAAGGAATAAGTGGGAAACAATCAAGGAAACAGATAGAAGCACTTGCATTTGAATGAGTTTCAAGCATGCTTGGGTATTCGTGTGATCTGAGAGACTCAGTTTTGGAATACAACTGTCGCGTGGTGCACCGCGACCTCCAGGCACCCCGGAGTTTCTGAAAAAAAATTTTCTGCGATTTTCACGAAACCACTTTTCTTCAACTTGATTTGGGCTAAAAATCCATCCCTAAAAATAAAAACTCTCTGAGTAGTGTGGAAATCCTGATCCTTACCCTACCTGGGGTGTCCACTGAGCATTTCCACGAACTCTATCTGAAGTTCTCTGGGCATGGTATTTTGACATGTTCCCCAAACCAAAAGGAATGAGTGGGAAACAATCATGGAAACAGATAGAAGCACTTGCATTTGAATGAGTTTCAAGCATGCTTGGGTATTCGTGTGATCTGAGTGACTCAGTTTTGGAATACAACTGTCGCGTGGTGCACCGCGACCTCCAGGCACCCCGGAGTTTCTGAAAAAAAATTTTCTGCGATTTTCACGAAACCACTTTTCTTCAACTTGATTTGGGCTAAAAATCCATCCCTGAAAATAAAAATTTTCTGAGTAGTGTGGAAATGCTGATCCTTACCCTACCTGGGGAGTCCACTGAGCATTTCCGCGAACTCTAGTTGAAGTTCTCTGGGCATGGGATTTTGACATGTTCCCCAAACCAAAAGGAATGAGTGGGAAACAATCATGGAAACAGATAGAAGCACTTGCATTTGAATGAGTTTCAAGCATGCTTGGGTATTCGTGTGATCTGAGTGACTCAGTTTTGGAATACAACTGTCGCGTGGTGCACCGCGACCTCCAGGCACCCCGGAGTTTCTGAAAAAAAAATTTCTGCGATTTTCACGAAACCACTTTTCTTCAACTTGATTTGGGCTAAAACTGCATCCCTGAAAATAAAAATTCTCTGAGTAGTGTGGAAATGCTGATCCTTACCCTACCTGGGGTGTCCACTGAGTATTCCGCGAACTCTATCTGAAGTTCTCTGGGCATGGGATTTTGAAATGTTCCCCAAACCAAAAGGAATAAGTGGGAAACAGTCAAGGAAACAGATAGAAGCACTTGCATTTGAATGAGTTTCAAGCATGCTTGGGTATTCGTGTGATCTGAGTGACTCAGTTTTGGAATACAACTGTCGCGTGGTGCACCGCGACCTCCAGGCACCCCGGAGTTTCTGAAAAAAAATTTTCTGCGATTTTCACGAAACCACTTTTCTTCAACTTGATTTGGGCTAAAAATCCATCTCTGAAAATAAAAATTCTCTGAGTAGTGTGGAAATGCTGATCCTTACCCTACCTGGGGTGTCCACTGAGCATTTCGGCGAACTCTATCTGAAGTTCTCTGGGCATGGGATTTTGAAATGTTCCCCAAACCAAAAGGAATAAGTGGGAATCAATCAAGGAAACAGATAGAAGCACTTGCATTTGAATGAGTTTCAAGCATGCTTGGGTATTCGTGTGATCTGAGTGACTCAGTTTTGGAATACAACTGTCGCGTGGTGCACCGCGACCTCCTGGCACCCCGGAGTTTCTGAAAAAAAATTTTCTGCGATTTTCACGAAACCACTTTTCTTCAACATGATTTGGGCTAAAAATCCATCCCTAAAAATAAAAACTCTCTGAGTAGTGTGGAAATGCTGATCCTTACCCTACCTGGGGTGTCCACTGAGCATTTCCACGAACTCTATCTGAAGTTCTCTGGGCATGGTATTTTGACATGTTCCCCAAACCAAAAGGAATGAGTGGGAAACAATCATGGAAACAGATAGAAGCACTTGCATTTGAATGAGTTTCAAGCATGCTTGGGTATTCGTGTGATCTGAGTGACTCAGTTTTGGAATACAACTGTCGCGTGGTGCACCGCGACCTCCAGGCACCCCGGAGTTTCTGAAAAAAAAATTTCTGCGATTTTCACGAAACCACTTTTCTTCAACTTGATTTGGGCTAAAAATCCATCCCTGAAAATAAAAATTCTCTGAGTAGTGTGGAAATGCTGATCCTTACCCTACCTGGGGAGTCCACTGAGCATTTCCGCGAACTCTAGTTGAAGTTCTCTGGGCATGGGATTTTGACATGTTCCCCAAACCAAAAGGAATGAGTGGGAAAAAATCATGGAAACAGATAGAAGCATTTGCATTTGAATGAGTTTCAAGCATGCTTGGGTATTCGTGTGATCTGAGTGACTCAGTTTTGGAATACAACTGTCGCGTGGTGCACCGCGACCTCCAGGCACCCCGGAGTTTCTGAAAAAAAATTTTCTGCGATTTTCATGAAACCACTTTTCTTCAACTTGATTTTGGCTAAAAATCCATCCCTGAAAATAAAAATTCTCTGAGTAGTGTGGAAATGCTGATCCTTACCCTACCTGGGGTGTCCACTGAGCATTTCCACGAACTCTATCTGAAGTTCTCTGGGCATGGGATTTTGATATGTTCCCCAAACCAAAAGGAATAAGTGGGAAACAATCAAGGAAACAGATAGAAGCACTTGCATTTGAATGAGTTTCAAGCATGCTTGGGTATTCGTGTGATCTGAGAGACTCAGTTTTGGAATACAACTGTCGCGTGGTGCACCGCGACCTCCAGGCACCCCGGAGTTTCTGAAAAAAAATTTTCTGCGATTTTCACGAAACCACTTTTCTTCAACTTGATTTGGACTAAAAATCCATCCCTAAAAATAAAAACTCTCTGAGTAGTGTGGAAATCCTGATCCTTACCCTACCTGGGGTGTCCACTGAGCATTTCCACGAACTCTATCTGAAGTTCTCTGGGCATGGTATTTTGACATGTTCCCCAAACCAAAAGGAATGAGTGGGAAACAATCATGGAAACAGATAGAAGCACTTGCATTTGAATGAGTTTCAAGCATGCTTGGGTATTCGTGTGATCTGAGTGACTCAGTTTTGGAATACAACTGTCGCGTGGTGCATCGCGACCTCCAGGCACCCTGGAGTTTCTGAAAAAAAATTTTCTGCGATTTTCACGAAACCACTTTTCTTCAACTTGATTTGGGCTAAAAATCCATCCCTGAAAATAAAAATTTTCTGAGTAGTGTGGAAATGCTGATCCTTACCCTACCTGGGGAGTCCACTGAGCATTTCCGCGAACTCTAGTTGAAGTTCTCTGGGCATGGGATTTTGACATGTTCCCCAAACCAAAAGGAATGAGTGGGAAACAATCATGGAAACAGATAGAAGCACTTGCATTTGAATGAGTTTCAAGCATGCTTGGGTATTCGTGTGATCTGAGTGACTCAGTTTTGGAATACAACTGTCGCGTAGTGCACCGCGACCTCCAGGCACCCCGGAGTTTCTGAAAAAAAATTTCTGCGATTTTCACGAAACCACTTTTCTTCAACTTGATTTGGGCTAAAACTGCATCCCTGAAAATAAAAATTTTCTGAGTAGTGTGGAAATGCTGATCCTTACCCTACCTGGGGTGTCCACTGAGTATTCCGCGAACTCTATCTGAAGTTCTCTGGGCATGGGATTTTGAAATGTTCCCCAAACCAAAAGGAATAAGTTGGAAACAGTCAAGGAAACAGATAGAAGCACTTGCATTTGAATGAGTTTCAAGCATGCTTGGGTATTCGTGTGATCTGAGTGACTCAGTTTTGGAATACAACTGTCGCGTGGTGCACCGCGACCTCCAGGCACCCCGGAGTTTCTGAAAAAAAATTTTCTGCGATTTTCACGAAACCACTTTTCTTCAACTTGATTTGGGCTAACAATCCATCTCTGAAAATAAAAATTCTCTGAGTAGTGTGGAAATGCTGATCCTTACCCTACCTGGGGAGTCCACTGAGCATTTCCGCGAACTCTAGTTGAAGTTCTCTGGGCATGGGATTTTGACATGTTCCCCAAACCAAAAGGAATGAGTGGGAAAAAATCATGGAAACAGATAGAAGCACTTGCATTCGAATGAGTTTCAAGCATGCTTGGGTATTCGTGTGATCTGAGTGACTCAGTTTTGGAATACAACTGTCGCGTGGTGCACCGCGACCTCCAGGCACCACGGAGTTTCTGAAAAAAAATTTTCTGCGATTTTCATGAAACCACTTTTCTTCAACTTGATTTGGGCTAAAAATCCATTCCTGAAAATAAAAATTCTCTGAGTAGTGTGGAAATGCTGATCATTACCCTACCTGGGGTGTCCACTGAGCATTTCCGCGAACTCTATCTGAAGTTCTCTGGGCATGGGATTTTGACATGTTCCCCAAACCAAAAGGAATAAGTGGGAAACAATCAAGGAAACAGATAGAAGCACTTGCATTTGAATGAGTTTCAAGCATGCTTGGGTATTCGTGTGATCTGAGTGACTCAGTTTTGGAATACAACTGTCGCGTGGTGCACCGCGACCTCCTGGCACCCCGGAGTTTCGGAAAAAAACTTTCTGCGATTTTCACGAAACCAGTTTTCTTCAACATGATTTGGGCTAAAAATCCATCCCTAAAAATAAAAATTTTCTGAGTAGTGTGGAAATGCTGATCCTTACCCTACCTGGGGAGTCCACTGAGCATTTCCGCGAACTCTAGTTGAAGTTCTCTGGGCATGGGATTTTGACATGTTCCCCAAACCAAAAGGAATGAGTGGGAAACAATCATGGAAACAGATAGAAACACTTGCATTTGAATGAGTTTCAAGCATGCTTGTGTATTCGTGTGATCTGAGTGACTCAGTTTTTTAATACAACTGTCGCGTGGTGCACCGCGACCTCCAGGCACCCCGGAGTTTCTGAAAAAAAATTTCTGCGATTTTCACGAAACCACTTTTCTTCAACTTGATTTGGGCTAAAACTCCGTCCCTGAAAATAAAATTTCTCTGAGTAGTGTGGAAATGCTGATCCTTACCCTACCTGGGGTGTCCAATGAGTATTCCGCGAACTCTATCTGAAGTTCTCTGGGCATGGAATTTTGACATGTTCCCCAAACCAAAAGGAATAAGTGGGAAACAATCAAGGAAACAGATAGAAGCACTTGCATTTGAGTGAGTTTCAAGCATGCTTGGGTATTCGTGTGATCTGAGTGACTCAGTTTTGGAATACAACTGTCGCGTGGTGCACCGCGACCTCCTGGCACCCCGGAGTTTCTGAAAAAAAATTTTCTGCGATTTTCACGAAACCACTTTTCTTCAACATGATTTGGGCTAAAAATCCATCCCTAAAAAGAAAAACTCTCTGAGTAGTGTGGAAATGCTGATCCTTACCCTACCTGGGGTGTCCACTGAGCATTTCCGCGAACTCTATCTGAAGTTCTCTGGGCATGGAATTTTGACATATTCCCCAAACCAAAAGGAATAAGTGGGAAACAATCAAGGAAAAAGATAGAAACACTTTTATTTGAATGAATTTCAAGCATTCTTGGGTATTCGTGTGATCTGAGTGACTCTGTTTTGGAATACAACTGTCGCGTGGTGCACCGTGACCTCCAGGCACCCCGGAGTTTCTGAAAAAAAATGTTCTGCGATTTTCACGAAACCACTTTTCTTCAACTTGATTTGGGCTAAAACTCCATCCCTGAAAATAAAAATTCTCTGAGTAGTGTGGAAATGCTGATCCTTACCCTACCTGGGGAGTCCACTGAGCATTTCCGCGAACTCTAGTTGAAGTTCTCTGGGCATGGGATTTTGACATGTTCCCCAAACCAAAAGGAATGAGTGGGAAAAAATCATGGAAACAGATAGAAGCATTTGCATTCGAATGAGTTTCAAGCATGCTTGGGTATTCGTGTGATCTGAGTGACTCAGTTTTGGAATACAACTGTCGCGTGGTGCACCGCGACCTCCAGGCACCCCGGAGTTTCTGAAAAAAAATTTTCTGCGATTTTCATGAAACCACTTTTCTTCAACTTGATTTGGGCTAAAAATCCATCCCTGAAAATAAAAATTCTCTGAGTAGTGTGGAAATGCTGATCCTTACCCTACCTGGGGTGTCAACTGAGCATTTCCGCGAACTCTATCTGAAGTTCTCTGGGCATGGGATTTTGATATGTTCCCCAAACCAAAAGGAATAAGTGGGAAACAATCAAGGAAACAGATAGAAGCACTTGCATTTGAATGAGTTTCAAGCATGCTTGGGTATTCGTGTGATCTGAGAGACTCAGTTTTGGAATACAACTGTCGCGTGGTGCACCGCGACCTCCAGGCACCCCGGAGTTTCTGAAAAAAAATTTTCTGCGATTTTCACGAAACCACTTTTCTTCAACTTGATTTGGGCTAAAAATCCATCCCTAAAAATAAAAACTCTCTGAGTAGTGTGGAAATCCTGATCCTTACCCTACCTGGGGTGTCCACTGAGCATTTCCACGAACTCTATCTGATGTTCTCTGGGCATGGGATTTTGACATGTTCCCCAAACCAAAAGGAATGAGTGGGAAACAATCATGGAAACAGATAGAAGCACTTGCATTTGAATGAGTTTCAAGCATGCTTGGGTATTCGTGTGATCTGAGTGACTCAGTTTTGGAATACAACTGTCGCGTGGTGCACCGCGACCTCCAGGCACCCCGGAGTTTCTGAAAAAAAAATTTCTGCGATTTTCACGAAAACAATTTTCTTCAACTTGATTTGGGCTAAAAATCCATCCCTGAAAATAAAAATTTTCTGAGTAGTGTGGAAATGCTGATCCTTACCCTACCTGGGGAGTCCACTGAGCATTTCCGCGAACTCTAGTTGAAGTTCTCTGGGCATGGGATTTTTACATGTTCCCCAAACCAAAAGGAATGAGTGGGAAACAATCATGGAAACAGATAGAAGCACTTGCATTTGAATGAGTTTCAAGCATGCTTGGGTATTCGTGTGATCTGAGTGACTCAGTTTTGGAATACAACTGTCGCGTGGTGCACCGCGACCTCCAGGCACCCCGGAGTTTCTGAAAAAAAATTTTCTGCGATTTTCACGAAACCACTGTTCTTCAACTTGATTTGGGCTAACAATCCATCCCTAAAAATAAAAACTCTCTGAGTAGTGTGGAAATGCTGATCCTTACCCTACCTGGGGTGTCCACTGAGCATTTCCACGAACTCTATCTGAAGTTCTCTGGGCATGGTATTTTGACATGTTCCCCAAACCAAAAGGAATGAGTGGGAAACAATCATGGAAACAGATAGAAGCACTTGCATTTGAATGAGTTTCAAGCATGCTTGGGTATTCGTGTGATCTGAGTGACTCAGTTTTGGAATACAACTGTCGCGTGGTGCACCGCGACCTCCAGGCACCCCGGAGTTTCTGAAAAAAAAATTTCTGCGATTTTCACGAAACCACTTTTCTTCAACTTGATTTGGGCTAAAACTCCATCCCTGAAAATAAAAATTCTCTGAGTAGTGTGGAAATGCTGATCCTTACCCTACCTGGGGTGTCCACTGAGTATTCCGCGAACTCTATCTGAAGTTCTCTGGGCATGGGATTTTGAAATGTTCCCCAAACCAAAAGGATTGAGTGGGAAACAATCACGGAAACAGATAGAAGCACTTGCATTTGAATGAGTTTCAAGCATGCTTGGGTATTCGTGTGATCTGAGTGACTCAGTTTTGGAATACAACTGTCGCGTGGTGCACCGCGACCTCCAGGCACCCCGGAGTTTCTGAAAAAAAATTTTCTGCGATTTTCACGAAACCACTTTTCTTCAACTTGATTTGGGCTAAAACTGCATCCCTGAAAATAAAAATTCTCTGAGTAGTGTGGAAATGCTGATCCTTACCCTACCTGGGGAGTCCACTGAGCATTTCCGCGAACTCTAGTTGAAGTTCTCTGGGCATGGTATTTTGACATGTTCCCCAAACCAAAAGGAATGAGTGGGAAAAAATCATGGAAACAGATAGAAGCACTTGCATTCGAATGAGTTTCAAGCATGCTTGGGTATTCGTGTGATCTGAGTGACTCAGTTTTGGAATACAACTGTCGCGTGGTGCACCGCGACCTCCAGGCACCCCGGAGTTTCTGAAAAAAAATTTTCTGCGATTTTCATGAAACCACTTTTCTTCAACTTGATTTGGGCTAAAAATCCATTCCTGAAAATAAAAATTCTCTGAGTAGTGTGGAAATGCTGATCCTTACCCTACCTGGGGTGTCCACTGAGCATTTCCGCGAACTCTATCTGAAGTTCTCTGGGCAAGGGATTTTGACATGTTCCCCAAACCAAAAGGAATAAGTGGTTAACAATCAAGGAAACAGATAGAAGCACTTGCATTTGAGTGAGTTTCAAGCATGCTTGGGTATTCGTGTGATCTGAGTGACTCAGTTTTGGAATACAACTGTCGCGTGGTGCACCGCGACCTCCTGGCACCCCGGAGTTTCTGAAAAAAAAATTTCTGCGATTTTCACGAAACCACTTTTCTTCAACATGATTTGGGCTAAAAATCCATCCCTAAAAAGAAAAACTCTCTGAGTAGTGTGGAAATGCTGATCCTTACCCTACCTGGGGTGTCCACTGAGCATTTCCGCGAACTCTATCTGAAGTTCTCTGGGCATGGAATTTTGACATATTCCCCAAACCAAAAGGAATAAGTGGGAAACAATCAAGGAAAAAGATAGAAACACTTTTATTTGAATGAATTTCAAGCATGCTTGGGTATTCGTGTGATCTGAGTGACTCTGTTTTGGAATACAACTGTCGCGTGGTGCACCGTGACCTCCAGGCACCCCGGAGTTTCTGAAAAAAAATGTTCTGCGATTTTCACGAAACCACTTTTCTTCAACTTGATTTGGGCTAAAACTCCATCCCTGAAAATAAAAATTCTCTGAGTAGTGTGGAAATGCTGATCCTTACCCTACCTGGGGTGTCCACTGAGCATTTCCGCGAACTCTATCTGAAGTTCTCTGGGCATGGGATTTTGATATGTTCCCCAAACCAAAAGGAATAAGTGGGAAACAATCAAGGAAACAGATAGAAGCACTTGCATTTGAATGAGTTTCAAGCATGCTTGGGTATTCGTGTGATCTGAGAGACTCAGTTTTGGAATACAACTGTCGCGTGGTGCACCGCGACCTCCAGGCACCCCGGAGTTTCTGAAAAAAAATTTTCTGCGATTTTCACGAAACCACTTTTCTTCAACTTGATTTGGGCTAAAAATCCATCCCTAAAAATAAAAACTCTCTGAGTAGTGTGGAAATCCTGATCCTTACCCTACTTGGGGTGTCCACTGAGCATTTCCACGAACTCTATCTGAAGTTCTCTGGGCATGGTATTTTGACATGTTCCCCAAACCAAAAGGAATGAGTGGGAAACAATCATGGAAACAGATAGAAGCACTTGCATTTGAATGAGTTTCAAGCATGCTTGGGTATTCGTGTGATCTGAGTGACTCAGTTTTGGAATACAACTGTCGCGTGGTGCACCGCGACCTCCAGGCACCCCGGAGTTTCTGAAAAAAAATTTTCTGCGATTTTCACGAAACCACTTTTCTTCAACTTGATTTGGGCTAAAAATCCATCCCTGAAAATAAAAATTTTCTGAGTAGTGTGGAAATGCTGATCCTTACCCTACCTGGGGAGTCCACTGAGCATTTCCGCGAACTCTAGTTGAAGTTCTCTGGGCATGGGATTTTGACATGTTCCCCAAACCAAAAGGAATGAGTGGGAAACAATCATGGAAACAGATAGAAGCACTTGCATTTGAATGAGTTTCAAGCATGCTTGGGTATTCGTGTGATCTGAGTGACTCAGTTTTGGAATACAACTGTCGCGTGGTGCACCGCGACCTCCAGGCACCCCGGAGTTTCTGAAAAAAAATTTCTGCGATGTTCACGAAACCACTTTTCTTCAACTTGATTTGGGCTAAAACTGCATCCCTGAAAATAAAAATTCTCTGAGTAGTGTGGAAATGCTGATCCTTACCCTACCTGGGGTGTCCACTGAGTATTCCGCGAACTCTATCTGAAGTTCTCTGGGCATGGGATTTTGAAATGTTCCCCAAACCAGAAGGAATAAGTGGGAAACAGTCAAGGAAACAGATAGAAGCACTTGCATTTGAATGAGTTTCAAGCATGCTTGGGTATTCGTGTGATCTGAGTGACTCAGTTTTGGAATACAACTGTCGCGTGGTGCACCGCGACCTCCAGGCACCCCGGAGTTTCTGAAAAAAAATTTTCTGCGATTTTCACGAAACCACTTTTCTTCAACTTGATTTGGGCTAACAA
This sequence comes from Lepisosteus oculatus, assembly GCF_040954835.1. Taxonomy (NCBI): domain Eukaryota; kingdom Metazoa; phylum Chordata; class Actinopteri; order Semionotiformes; family Lepisosteidae; genus Lepisosteus; species Lepisosteus oculatus. Next base: position 11,263,402 of record NC_090699.1, on the reverse strand, counting down.
TCCATCCCTAAAAATAAAAATTCTCTGAGTAGTGTGGAAATGCTGATCCTTACCCTACCTGGGGAGTCCACTGAGCATTTCCGCGAACTCTAGTTGAAGATCTCTGGGCATGGGATTTTGACATGTTCCCCAAACCAAAAGGAATGAGTGGGAAAAAATCATGGAAACAGATAGAAGCACTTGCATTCGAATGAGTTTCAAGCATGCTTGGGTATTCGTGTGATCTGAGTGACTCAGTTTTGGAATACAACTGTCGCGTGGTGCACCGCGACCTCCAGGCACCCCGGAGTTTCTGAAAAAAAATTTTCTGCGATTTTCATGAAACCACTTTTCTTCAACTTGATTTGGGCTAAAAATCCATTCCTGAAAATAAAAATTCTCTGAGTAGTGTGGAAATGCTGATCCTTACCCTACCTGGGGTGTCCACTGAGCATTTCCGCGAACTCTATCTGAAGTTCTCTGGGCATGGGATTTTGACATGTTCCCCAAACCAAAAGGAATAAGTGGGAAACAATCAAGGAAACAGATAGAAGCACTTGCATTTGAATGAGTTTCAAGCATGCTTGGGTATTCGTGTGATCTGAGTGACTCAGTTTTGGAATACAACTGTCGCGTGGTGCACCGCGACCTCCTGGCACCCCGGAGTTTCGGAAAAAAACTTTCTGCGATTTTCACGAAACCAGTTTTCTTCAACATGATTTGGGCTAAAAATCCATCCCTAAAAATAAAAATTTTCTGAGTAGTGTGGAAATGCTGATCCTTACCCTACCTGGGGAGTCCACTGAGCATTTCCGCGAACTCTAGTTGAAGTTCTCTGGGCATGGGATTTTGACATGTTCCCCAAACCAAAAGGAATGAGTGGGAAACAATCATGGAAACAGATAGAAACACTTGCATTTGAATGAGTTTCAAGCATGCTTGTGTATTCGTGTGATCTGAGTGACTCAGTTTTTTAATACAACTGTCGCGTGGTGCACCGCGACCTCCAGGCACCCCGGAGTTTCTGAAAAAAAATTTCTGCGATTTTCACGAAACCACTTTTCTTCAACTTGATTTGGGCTAAAACTCCGTCCCTGAAAATAAAATTTCTCTGAGTAGTGTGGAAATGCTGATCCTTACCCTACCTGGGGTGTCCAATGAGTATTCCGCGAACTCTATCTGAAGTTCTCTGGGCATGGAATTTTGACATGTTCCCCAAACCAAAAGGAATAAGTGGGAAACAATCAAGGAAACAGATAGAAGCACTTGCATTTGAGTGAGTTTCAAGCATGCTTGGGTATTCGTGTGATCTGAGTGACTCAGTTTTGGAATACAACTGTCGCGTGGTGCACCGCGACCTCCTGGCACCCCGGAGTTTCTGAAAAAAAATTTTCTGCGATTTTCACGAAACCACTTTTCTTCAACATGATTTGGGCTAAAAATCCATCCCTAAAAAGAAAAACTCTCTGAGTAGTGTGGAAATGCTGATCCTTACCCTACCTGGGGTGTCCACTGAGCATTTCCGCGAACTCTATCTGAAGTTCTCTGGGCATGGAATTTTGACATATTCCCCAAACCAAAAGGAATAAGTGGGAAACAATCAAGGAAAAAGATAGAAACACTTTTATTTGAATGAATTTCAAGCATTCTTGGGTATTCGTGTGATCTGAGTGACTCTGTTTTGGAATACAACTGTCGCGTGGTGCACCGTGACCTCCAGGCACCCCGGAGTTTCTGAAAAAAAATGTTCTGCGATTTTCACGAAACCACTTTTCTTCAACTTGATTTGGGCTAAAACTCCATCCCTGAAAATAAAAATTCTCTGAGTAGTGTGGAAATGCTGATCCTTACCCTACCTGGGGAGTCCACTGAGCATTTCCGCGAACTCTAGTTGAAGTTCTCTGGGCATGGGATTTTGACATGTTCCCCAAACCAAAAGGAATGAGTGGGAAAAAATCATGGAAACAGATAGAAGCATTTGCATTCGAATGAGTTTCAAGCATGCTTGGGTATTCGTGTGATCTGAGTGACTCAGTTTTGGAATACAACTGTCGCGTGGTGCACCGCGACCTCCAGGCACCCCGGAGTTTCTGAAAAAAAATTTTCTGCGATTTTCATGAAACCACTTTTCTTCAACTTGATTTGGGCTAAAAATCCATCCCTGAAAATAAAAATTCTCTGAGTAGTGTGGAAATGCTGATCCTTACCCTACCTGGGGTGTCAACTGAGCATTTCCGCGAACTCTATCTGAAGTTCTCTGGGCATGGGATTTTGATATGTTCCCCAAACCAAAAGGAATAAGTGGGAAACAATCAAGGAAACAGATAGAAGCACTTGCATTTGAATGAGTTTCAAGCATGCTTGGGTATTCGTGTGATCTGAGAGACTCAGTTTTGGAATACAACTGTCGCGTGGTGCACCGCGACCTCCAGGCACCCCGGAGTTTCTGAAAAAAAATTTTCTGCGATTTTCACGAAACCACTTTTCTTCAACTTGATTTGGGCTAAAAATCCATCCCTAAAAATAAAAACTCTCTGAGTAGTGTGGAAATCCTGATCCTTACCCTACCTGGGGTGTCCACTGAGCATTTCCACGAACTCTATCTGATGTTCTCTGGGCATGGGATTTTGACATGTTCCCCAAACCAAAAGGAATGAGTGGGAAACAATCATGGAAACAGATAGAAGCACTTGCATTTGAATGAGTTTCAAGCATGCTTGGGTATTCGTGTGATCTGAGTGACTCAGTTTTGGAATACAACTGTCGCGTGGTGCACCGCGACCTCCAGGCACCCCGGAGTTTCTGAAAAAAAAATTTCTGCGATTTTCACGAAAACAATTTTCTTCAACTTGATTTGGGCTAAAAATCCATCCCTGAAAATAAAAATTTTCTGAGTAGTGTGGAAATGCTGATCCTTACCCTACCTGGGGAGTCCACTGAGCATTTCCGCGAACTCTAGTTGAAGTTCTCTGGGCATGGGATTTTTACATGTTCCCCAAACCAAAAGGAATGAGTGGGAAACAATCATGGAAACAGATAGAAGCACTTGCATTTGAATGAGTTTCAAGCATGCTTGGGTATTCGTGTGATCTGAGTGACTCAGTTTTGGAATACAACTGTCGCGTGGTGCACCGCGACCTCCAGGCACCCCGGAGTTTCTGAAAAAAAATTTTCTGCGATTTTCACGAAACCACTGTTCTTCAACTTGATTTGGGCTAACAATCCATCCCTAAAAATAAAAACTCTCTGAGTAGTGTGGAAATGCTGATCCTTACCCTACCTGGGGTGTCCACTGAGCATTTCCACGAACTCTATCTGAAGTTCTCTGGGCATGGTATTTTGACATGTTCCCCAAACCAAAAGGAATGAGTGGGAAACAATCATGGAAACAGATAGAAGCACTTGCATTTGAATGAGTTTCAAGCATGCTTGGGTATTCGTGTGATCTGAGTGACTCAGTTTTGGAATACAACTGTCGCGTGGTGCACCGCGACCTCCAGGCACCCCGGAGTTTCTGAAAAAAAAATTTCTGCGATTTTCACGAAACCACTTTTCTTCAACTTGATTTGGGCTAAAACTCCATCCCTGAAAATAAAAATTCTCTGAGTAGTGTGGAAATGCTGATCCTTACCCTACCTGGGGTGTCCACTGAGTATTCCGCGAACTCTATCTGAAGTTCTCTGGGCATGGGATTTTGAAATGTTCCCCAAACCAAAAGGATTGAGTGGGAAACAATCACGGAAACAGATAGAAGCACTTGCATTTGAATGAGTTTCAAGCATGCTTGGGTATTCGTGTGATCTGAGTGACTCAGTTTTGGAATACAACTGTCGCGTGGTGCACCGCGACCTCCAGGCACCCCGGAGTTTCTGAAAAAAAATTTTCTGCGATTTTCACGAAACCACTTTTCTTCAACTTGATTTGGGCTAAAACTGCATCCCTGAAAATAAAAATTCTCTGAGTAGTGTGGAAATGCTGATCCTTACCCTACCTGGGGAGTCCACTGAGCATTTCCGCGAACTCTAGTTGAAGTTCTCTGGGCATGGTATTTTGACATGTTCCCCAAACCAAAAGGAATGAGTGGGAAAAAATCATGGAAACAGATAGAAGCACTTGCATTCGAATGAGTTTCAAGCATGCTTGGGTATTCGTGTGATCTGAGTGACTCAGTTTTGGAATACAACTGTCGCGTGGTGCACCGCGACCTCCAGGCACCCCGGAGTTTCTGAAAAAAAATTTTCTGCGATTTTCATGAAACCACTTTTCTTCAACTTGATTTGGGCTAAAAATCCATTCCTGAAAATAAAAATTCTCTGAGTAGTGTGGAAATGCTGATCCTTACCCTACCTGGGGTGTCCACTGAGCATTTCCGCGAACTCTATCTGAAGTTCTCTGGGCAAGGGATTTTGACATGTTCCCCAAACCAAAAGGAATAAGTGGTTAACAATCAAGGAAACAGATAGAAGCACTTGCATTTGAGTGAGTTTCAAGCATGCTTGGGTATTCGTGTGATCTGAGTGACTCAGTTTTGGAATACAACTGTCGCGTGGTGCACCGCGACCTCCTGGCACCCCGGAGTTTCTGAAAAAAAAATTTCTGCGATTTTCACGAAACCACTTTTCTTCAACATGATTTGGGCTAAAAATCCATCCCTAAAAAGAAAAACTCTCTGAGTAGTGTGGAAATGCTGATCCTTACCCTACCTGGGGTGTCCACTGAGCATTTCCGCGAACTCTATCTGAAGTTCTCTGGGCATGGAATTTTGACATATTCCCCAAACCAAAAGGAATAAGTGGGAAACAATCAAGGAAAAAGATAGAAACACTTTTATTTGAATGAATTTCAAGCATGCTTGGGTATTCGTGTGATCTGAGTGACTCTGTTTTGGAATACAACTGTCGCGTGGTGCACCGTGACCTCCAGGCACCCCGGAGTTTCTGAAAAAAAATGTTCTGCGATTTTCACGAAACCACTTTTCTTCAACTTGATTTGGGCTAAAACTCCATCCCTGAAAATAAAAATTCTCTGAGTAGTGTGGAAATGCTGATCCTTACCCTACCTGGGGTGTCCACTGAGCATTTCCGCGAACTCTATCTGAAGTTCTCTGGGCATGGGATTTTGATATGTTCCCCAAACCAAAAGGAATAAGTGGGAAACAATCAAGGAAACAGATAGAAGCACTTGCATTTGAATGAGTTTCAAGCATGCTTGGGTATTCGTGTGATCTGAGAGACTCAGTTTTGGAATACAACTGTCGCGTGGTGCACCGCGACCTCCAGGCACCCCGGAGTTTCTGAAAAAAAATTTTCTGCGATTTTCACGAAACCACTTTTCTTCAACTTGATTTGGGCTAAAAATCCATCCCTAAAAATAAAAACTCTCTGAGTAGTGTGGAAATCCTGATCCTTACCCTACTTGGGGTGTCCACTGAGCATTTCCACGAACTCTATCTGAAGTTCTCTGGGCATGGTATTTTGACATGTTCCCCAAACCAAAAGGAATGAGTGGGAAACAATCATGGAAACAGATAGAAGCACTTGCATTTGAATGAGTTTCAAGCATGCTTGGGTATTCGTGTGATCTGAGTGACTCAGTTTTGGAATACAACTGTCGCGTGGTGCACCGCGACCTCCAGGCACCCCGGAGTTTCTGAAAAAAAATTTTCTGCGATTTTCACGAAACCACTTTTCTTCAACTTGATTTGGGCTAAAAATCCATCCCTGAAAATAAAAATTTTCTGAGTAGTGTGGAAATGCTGATCCTTACCCTACCTGGGGAGTCCACTGAGCATTTCCGCGAACTCTAGTTGAAGTTCTCTGGGCATGGGATTTTGACATGTTCCCCAAACCAAAAGGAATGAGTGGGAAACAATCATGGAAACAGATAGAAGCACTTGCATTTGAATGAGTTTCAAGCATGCTTGGGTATTCGTGTGATCTGAGTGACTCAGTTTTGGAATACAACTGTCGCGTGGTGCACCGCGACCTCCAGGCACCCCGGAGTTTCTGAAAAAAAATTTCTGCGATGTTCACGAAACCACTTTTCTTCAACTTGATTTGGGCTAAAACTGCATCCCTGAAAATAAAAATTCTCTGAGTAGTGTGGAAATGCTGATCCTTACCCTACCTGGGGTGTCCACTGAGTATTCCGCGAACTCTATCTGAAGTTCTCTGGGCATGGGATTTTGAAATGTTCCCCAAACCAGAAGGAATAAGTGGGAAACAGTCAAGGAAACAGATAGAAGCACTTGCATTTGAATGAGTTTCAAGCATGCTTGGGTATTCGTGTGATCTGAGTGACTCAGTTTTGGAATACAACTGTCGCGTGGTGCACCGCGACCTCCAGGCACCCCGGAGTTTCTGAAAAAAAATTTTCTGCGATTTTCACGAAACCACTTTTCTTCAACTTGATTTGGGCTAACAATCCATCCCTAAAAATAAAAATTCTCTGAGTAGTGTGGAAATGCTGATCCTTACCCTACCTGGGGAGTCCACTGAGCATTTCCGCGAACTCTAGTTGAAGATCTCTGGGCATGGGATTTTGACATGTTCCCCAAACCAAAAGGAATGAGTGGGAAAAAATCATGGAAACAGATAGAAGCACTTGCATTCGAATGAGTTTCAAGCATGCTTGGGTATTCGTGTGATCTGAGTGACTCAGTTTTGGAATACAACTGTCGCGTGGTGCACCGCGACCTCCAGGCACCCCGGAGTTTCTGAAAAAAAATTTTCTGCGATTTTCATGAAACCACTTTTCTTCAACTTGATTTGGGCTAAAAATCCATTCCTGAAAATAAAAATTCTCTGAGTAGTGTGGAAATGCTGATCCTTACCCTACCTGGGGTGTCCACTGAGCATTTCCGCGAACTCTATCTGAAGTTCTCTGGGCATGGGATTTTGACATGTTCCCCAAACCAAAAGGAATAAGTGGGAAACAATCAAGGAAACAGATAGAAGCACTTGCATTTGAATGAGTTTCAAGCATGCTTGGGTATTCGTGTGATCTGAGTGACTCAGTTTTGGAATACAACTGTCGCGTGGTGCACCGCGACCTCCAGGCACCCCGGAGTTTCTGAAAAAAAAATTTCTGCGATTTTCACGAAACCACTTTTCTTCAACTTGATTTGGGCTAAAAATCCATCCCTGAAAATAAAAATTTTCTGAGTAGTGTGGAAATGCTGATCCTTACCCTACCTGGGGAGTCCACTGAGCATTTCCGCGAACTCTAGTTGAAGTTCTCTGGGCATGGGATTTTGACATGTTCCCCAAACCAAAAGGAATGAGTGGGAAACAATCATGGAAACAGATAGAAGCACTTGCATTTGAATGAGTTTCAAGCATGCTTGGGTATTCGTGTGATCTGAGTGACTCAGTTTTGGAATACAACTGTCGCGTGGTGCACCGCGACCTCCAGGCACCCCGGAGTTTCTGAAAAAAAAATTTCTGCGATGTTCACGAAACCACTTTTCTTCAACTTGATTTGGGCTAAAACTGCATCCCTGAAAATAAAAATTCTCTGAGTAGTGTGGAAATGCTGATCCTTACCCTACCTGGGGTGTCCACTGAGTATTCCGCGAACTCTATCTGAAGTTCTCTGGGCATGGGATTTTGAAATGTTCCCCAAACCAGAAGGAATAAGTGGGAAACAGTCAAGGAAACAGATAGAAGCACTTGCATTTGAATGAGTTTCAAGCATGCTTGGGTATTCGTGTGATCTGAGTGACTCAGTTTTGGAATACAACTGTTGCGTGGTGCACCGCGACCTCCAGGCACCCCGGAGTTTCTGAAAAAAAATTTTCTGCGATTTTCACGAAACCACTGTTCTTCAACTTGATTTGGGCTAACAATCCATCCCTAAAAATAAAAACTCTCTGAGTAGTGTGGAAATGCTGATCCTTACCCTACCTGGGGTGTCCACTGAGCATTTCCACGAACTCTATCTGAAGTTCTCTGGGCATGGTATTTTGACATGTTCCCCAAACCAAAAGGAATGAGTGGGAAACAATCATGGAAACAGATAGAAGCACTTGCATTTGAATGAGTTTCAAGCATGCTTGGGTATTCGTGTGATCTGAGTGACTCAGTTTTGGAATACAACTGTCGCGTGGTGCACCGCGACCTCCAGGCACCCCGGAGTTTCTGAAAAAAAAATTTCTGCGATTTTCACGAAACCACTTTTCTTCAACTTGATTTGGGCTAAAACTCCATCCCTGAAAATAAAAATTCTCTGAGTAGTGTGGAAATGCTGATCCTTACCCTACCTGGGGTGTCCACTGAGTATTCCGCGAACTCTATCTGAAGTTCTCTGGGCATGGGATTTTGAAATGTTCCCCAAACCAAAAGGATTGAGTGGGAAACAATCATGGAAACAGATAGAAGCACTTGCATTTGAATGAGTTTCAAGCATGCTTGGGTATTCGTGTGATCTGAGTGACTCAGTTTTGGAATACAACTGTCGCGTGGTGCACCGCGACCTCCAGGCACCCCGGAGTTTCTGAAAAAAAATTTTCTGCGATTTTCACGAAACCACTTTTCTTCAACTTGATTTGGGCTAAAAATCCATCTCTGAAAATAAAAATTCTCTGAGTAGTGTGGAAATGCTGATCCTTACCCTACCTGGGGAGTCCACTGAGCATTTCCGCGAACTCTAGTTGAAGTTCTCTGGGCATGGTATTTTGACATGTTCCCCAAACCAAAAGGAATGAGTGGGAAAAAATCATGGAAACAGATAGAAGCACTTGCATTCGAATGAGTTTCAAGCATGCTTGGGTATTCGTGTGATCTGAGTGACTCAGTTTTGGAATACAACTGTCGCGTGGTGCACCGCGACCTCCAGGCACCCCGGAGTTTCTGAAAAAAAATTTTCTGCGATTTTCATGAAACCACTTTTCTTCAACTTGATTTGGGCTAAAAATCCATTCCTGAAAATAAAAATTCTCTGAGTAGTGTGGAAATGCTGATCCTTACCCTACCTGGGGTGTCCACTGAGCATTTCCGCGAACTCTATCTGAAGTTCTCTGGGCAAGGGATTTTGACATGTTCCCCAAACCAAAAGGAATAAGTGGTTAACAATCAAGGAAACAGATAGAAGCACTTGCATTTGAGTGAGTTTCAAGCATGCTTGGGTATTCGTGTGATCTGAGTGACTCAGTTTTGGAATACAACTGTCGCGTGGTGCACCGCGACCTTCTGGCACCCCGGAGTTTCTGAAAAAAAAATTTCTGCGATTTTCACGAAACCACTTTTCTTCAACATGATTTGGGCTAAAAATCCATCCCTAAAAAGAAAAACTCTCTGAGTAGTGTGGAAATGCTGATCCTTACCCTACCTGGGGTGTCCACTGAGCATTTCCGCGAACTCTATCTGAAGTTCTCTGGGCATGGAATTTTGACATATTCCCCAAACCAAAAGGAATAAGTGGGAAACAATCAAGGAAAAAGATAGAAACACTTTTATTTGAATGAATTTCAAGCATGCTTGGGTATTCGTGTGATCTGAGTGACTCTGTTTTGGAATACAACTGTCGCGTGGTGCACCGTGACCTCCAGGCACCCCGGAGTTTCTGAAAAAAAATGTTCTGCGATTTTCACGAAACCACTTTTCTTCAACTTGATTTGGGCTAAAACTCCATCCCTGAAAATAAAAATTCTCTGAGTAGTGTGGAAATGCTGATCCTTACCCTACCTGGGGAGTCCACTGAGCATTTCCGCGAACTCTAGTTGAAGTTCTCTGGGCATGGGATTTTGACATGTTCCCCAAACCAAAAGGAATGAGTGGGAAAAAATCATGGAAACAGATAGAAGCATTTGCATTCGAATGAGTTTCAAGCATGCTTGGGTATTCGTGTGATCTGAGTGACTCAGTTTTGGAATACAACTGTCGCGTGGTGCACCGCGACCTCCAGGCACCCCGGAGTTTCTGAAAAAAAATTTTCTGCGATTTTCATGAAACCACTTTTCTTCAACTTGATTTGGGCTAAAAATCCATCCCTGAAAATAAAAATTCTCTGAGTAGTGTGGAAATGCTGATCCTTACCCTACCTGGGGTGTCCACTGAGCATTTCCGCGAACTCTATCTGAAGTTCTCTGGGCATGGGATTTTGATATGTTCCCCAAACCAAAAGGAATAAGTGGGAAACAATCAAGGAAACAGATAGAAGCACTTGCATTTGAATGAGTTTCAAGCATGCTTGGGTATTCGTGTGATCTGAGAGACTCAGTTTTGGAATACAACTGTCGCGTGGTGCACCGCGACCTCCAGGCACCCCGGAGTTTCTGAAAAAAAATTTTCTGCGATTTTCACGAAACCACTTTTCTTCAACTTGATTTGGGCTAAAAATCCATCCCTAAAAATAAAAACTCTCTGAGTAGTGTGGAAATCCTGATCCTTACCCTACCTGGGGTGTCCACTGAGCATTTCCACGAACTCTATCTGAAGTTCTCTGGGCATGGTATTTTGACATGTTCCCCAAACCAAAAGGAATGAGTGGGAAACAATCATGGAAACAGATAGAAGCACTTGCATTTGAATGAGTTTCAAGCATGCTTGGGTATTCGTGTGATCTGAGTGACTCAGTTTTGGAATACAACTGTCGCGTGGTGCACCGCGACCTCCAGGCACCCCGGAGTTTCTGAAAAAAAATTTTCTGCGATTTTCACGAAACCACTTTTCTTCAACTTGATTTGGGCTAAAAATCCATCCCTGAAAATAAAAATTTTCTGAGTAGTGTGGAAATGCTGATCCTTACCCTACCTGGGGAGTCCACTGAGCATTTCCGCGAACTCTAGTTGAAGTTCTCTGGGCATGGGATTTTGACATGTTCCCCAAACCAAAAGGAATGAGTGGGAAACAATCATGGAAACAGATAGAAGCACTTGCATTTGAATGAGTTTCAAGCATGCTTGGGTATTCGTGTGATCTGAGTGACTCAGTTTTGGAATACAACTGTCGCGTGGTGCACCGCGACCTCCAGGCACCCCGGAGTTTCTGAAAAAAAATTTCTGCGATGTTCACGAAACCACTTTTCTTCAACTTGATTTGGGCTAAAACTGCATCCCTGAAAATAAAAATTCTCTGAGTAGTGTGGAAATGCTGATCCTTACCCTACCTGGGGTGTCCACTGAGTATTCCGCGAACTCTATCTGAAGTTCTCTGGGCATGGGATTTTGAAATGTTCCCCAAACCAGAAGGAATAAGTGGGAAACAGTCAAGGAAACAGATAGAAGCACTTGCATTTGAATGAGTTTCAAGCATGCTTGGGTATTCGTGTGATCTGAGTGACTCAGTTTTGGAATACAACTGTCGCGTGGTGCACCGCGACCTCCAGGCACCCCGGAGTTTCTGAAAAAAAATTTTCTGCGATTTTCACGAAACCACTTTTCTTCAACTTGATTTGGGCTAACAATCCATCCCTAAAAATAAAAATTCTCTGAGTAGTGTGGAAATGCTGATCCTTACCCTACCTGGGGAGTCCACTGAGCATTTCCGCGAACTCTAGTTGAAGATCTCTGGGCATGGGATTTTGACATGTTCCCCAAACCAAAAGGAATGAGTGGGAAAAAATCATGGAAACAGATAGAAGCACTTGCATTCGAATGAGTTTCAAGCATGCTTGGGTATTCGTGTGATCTGACTGACTCAGTTTTGGAATACAACTGTCGCGTGGTGCACCGCGACCTCCAGGCACCCCGGAGTTTCTGAAAAAAAATTTTCTGCGATTTTCATGAAACCACTTTTCTTCAACTTGATTTGGGCTAAAAATCCATTCCTGAAAATAAAAATTCTCTGAGTAGTGTGGAAATGCTGATCCTTACCCTACCTGGGGTGTCCACTGAGCATTTCCGCGAACTCTATCTGAAGTTCTCTGGGCATGGGATTTTGACATGTTCCCCAAACCAAAAGGAATAAGTGGGAAACAATCAAGGAAACAGATAGAAGCACTTGCATTTGAATGAGTTTCAAGCATGCTTGGGTATTCGTGTGATCTGAGTGACTCAGTTTTGGAATACAACTGTCGCGTGGTGCACCGCGACTTCCAGGCACCCCGGAGTTTCTGAAAAAAAAATTTCTGCGATTTTCACGAAACCACTTTTCTTCAACTTGATTTGGGCTAAAAATCCATCCCTGAAAATAAAAATTTTCTGAGTAGTGTGGAAATGCTGATCCTTACCCTACCTGGGGAGTCCACTGAGCATTTCCGCGAACTCTAGTTGAAGTTCTCTGGGCATGGGATTTTGACATGTTCCCCAAACCAAAAGGAATGAGTGGGAAACAATCATGGAAACAGATAGAAGCACTTGCATTTGAATGAGTTTCAAGCATGCTTGGGTATTCGTGTGATCTGAGTGACTCAGTTTTGGAATACAACTGTCGCGTGGTGCACCGCGACCTCCAGGCACCCCGGAGTTTCTGAAAAAAAAATTTCTGCGATGTTCACGAAACCACTTTTCTTCAACTTGATTTGGGCTAAAACTGCATCCCTGAAAATAAAAATTCTCTGAGTAGTGTGGAAATGCTGATCCTTACCCTACCTGGGGTGTCCACTGAGTATTCCGCGAACTCTATCTGAAGTTCTCTGGGCATGGGATTTTGAAATGTTCCCCAAACCAGAAGGAATAAGTGGGAAACAGTCAAGGAAACAGATAGAAGCACTTGCATTTGAATGAGTTTCAAGCATGCTTGGGTATTCGTGTGATCTGAGTGACTCAGTTTTGGAATACAACTGTCGCGTGGTGCACCGCGACCTCCAGGCACCCCGGAGTTTCTGAAAAAAAATTTTCTGCGATTTTCACGAAACCACTGTTCTTCAACTTGATTTGGGCTAACAATCCATCCCTAAAAATAAAAACTCTCTGAGTAGTGTGGAAATGCTGATCCTTACCCTACCTGGGGTGTCCACTGAGCATTTCCACGAACTCTATCTGAAGTTCTCTGGGCATGGTATTTTGACATGTTCCCCAAACCAAAAGGAATGAGTGGGAAACAATCATGGAAACAGATAGAAGCACTTGCATTTGAATGAGTTTCAAGCATGCTTGGGTATTCGTGTGATCTGAGTGACTCAGTTTTGGAATACAACTGTCGCGTGGTGCACCGCGACCTCCAGGCACCCCGGAGTTTCTGAAAAAAAAATTTCTGCGATTTTCACGAAACCACTTTTCTTCAACTTGATTTGGGCTAAAACTCCATCCCTGAAAATAAAAATTCTCTGAGTAGTGTGGAAATGCTGATCCTTACCCTACCTGGGGTGTCCACTGAGTATTCCGCGAACTCTATCTGAAGTTCTCTGGGCATGGGATTTTGAAATGTTCCCCAAACCAAAAGGATTGAGTGGGAAACAATCATGGAAACAGATAGAAGCACTTGCATTTGAATGAGTTTCAAGCATGCTTGGGTATTCGTGTGATCTGAGTGACTCAGTTTTGGAATACAACTGTCGCGTGGTGCACCGCGACCTCCAGGCACCCCGGAGTTTCTGAAAAAAAATGTTCTGCGATTTTCACGAAACCACTTTTCTTCAACTTGATTTGGGCTAAAAATCCATCTCTGAAAATAAAAATTCTCTGAGTAGTGTGGAAATGCTGATCCTTACCCTACCTGGGGAGTCCACTGAGCATTTCCGCGAACTCTAGTTGAAGTTCTCTGGGCATGGGATTTTGACATGTTCCCCAAACCAAAAGGAATGAGTGGGAAAAAATCATGGAAACAGATAGAAGCACTTGCATTCGAATGAGTTTCAAGCATGCTTGGGTATTCGTGTGATCTGAGTGACTCAGTTTTGGAATACAACTGTCGCGTGGTGCACCGCGACCTCCAGGCACCCCGGAGTTTCTGAAAAAAAATTTTCTGCGATTTTCATGAAACCACTTTTCTTCAACTTAATTTGGGCTAAAAATCCATTCCTGAAAATAAAAATTCTCTGAGTAGTGTGGAAATGCTGATCCTTACCCTACCTGGGGTGTCCACTGAGCATTTCCGCGAACTCTATCTGAAGTTCTCTGGGCATGGGATTTTGACATGTTCCCCAAACCAAAAGGAATAAGTGGGAAACAATCAAGGAAACAGATAGAAGCACTTGCATTTGAATGAGTTTCAAGCATGCTTGGGTATTCGTGTGATCTGAGTGACTCAGTTTTGGAATACAACTGTCGCGTGGTGCACCGCGACCTCCTGGCACCCCGGAGTTTCGGAAAAAAACTTTCTGCGATTTTCACGAAACCAGTTTTCTTCAACATGATTTGGGCTAAAAATCCATCCCTAAAAATAAAAATTTTCTGAGTAGTGTGGAAATGCTGATCCTTACCCTACCTGGGGAGTCCACTGAGCATTTCCGCGAACTCTAGTTGAAGTTCTCTGGGCATGGGATTTTGACATGTTCCCCAAACCAAAAGGAATGAGTGGGAAACAATCATGGAAACAGATAGAAGCACTTGCATTTGAATGAGTTTCAAGCATGCTTGGGTATTCGTGTGATCTGAGTGACTCAGTTTTGGAATACAACTGTCGCGTGGTGCACCGCGACCTCCTGGCACCCCGGAGTTTCTGAAAAAAAATTTTCTGCGATTTTCACGAAACCACTTTTCTTCAACATGATTTGGGCTAAAAATCCATCCCAAAAAATAAAAACTCTCTGAGTAGTGTGGAAATGCTGATCCTTACCCTACCTGGGGTGTCCACTGAGCATTTCCACGAACTCTATCTGAAGTTCTCTGGGCATGGTATTTTGACATGTTCCCCAAACCAAAAGTAATGAGTGGGAAACAATCATGGAAACAGATAGAAGCACTTGCATTTGAATGAGTTTCAAGCATGCTTGGGTATTCATGTGATCTGAGTGACTCAGTTTTGGAATACAACTGTCGCGTGGTGAACCGCGACCTCCTAGCACCCCGGAGTTTCTGAAAAAATTTTTTCTGCGATTTTCACGAAACCACTTTCTTTCAACTTGATTTGGGCAAAAAATCCATCCCTGAAAATAAAAATTCTCTGAGTAGTGTGGAAATGCTGATCCTTACCCTACCTGGGGTGTCCACTGAGTATTCCGCGAACTCTATCTGAAGTTCTCTGGGCATGGGATTTTGAAATGTTCCCCAAACCAAAAGGATTGAGTGGGAAACAATCATGGAAACAGATAGAAGCACTTGCATTTGAATGAGTTTCAAGCATGCTTGGGTATTCATGTGATCTGAGTGACTAAGTTTTGGAATACAACTGTCGCGTGGTGCACCGCGACCTCCAGGCACCCCGGAGTTTCTGAAAATATTTTTTCTGCGATTTTCACGAAACCACTTTTCTTCAACTTGATTTGGGCTAAAACTCCATCCCTGAATATAAAAACTCTCTGAGTAGTGTGGAAATGCTGATCCTTACCCTACCTGGGGTGTCCACTGAGCATTTCCGCGAACTCTAGTTGAAGTTCTCTGGGCATGGGATTTTGACATGTTCCCCAAACCAAAAGGAATGAGTGGAAACAATCATGGAAACAGATAGAAGCACTTACATTTGAATGAGTTTCAAGCATGCTTGGGTATTCGTGTGATCTGAGTGACTCAGTTTTGGAATACAACTGTCGCGTGGTGCACCGCGACCTCCAGGCACCCCGGAGTTTCTGAAAAAAAATTTTCTGCGATTTTCACGAAACCACTTTTCTTCAACTTGATTTGGGCTAAAAATCCATCCCTGAAAATAAAAATTCTCTGAGTATTGTGGAAATGCTGATCCTTACCCTACCTGGGGTGTCCACTGAGCATTTCCCCGAACTCTATCTGAAGTTCTCTGGGCATGGTATTTTGACATGTTCCCCAAACCAAAAGGAATAAGTGGGAAACAATCATGGAAACAGATAGAAGCACTTGCATTTGAATGAGTTTCAAGCATGCTTGGGTATTCGTGTGATCTGAGTGACTCAGTTTTGGAATACAAATGTCGCGTGGTGCACCGCGACCTCCAGGCACCCCGGAGTTTCTGAAAAAAAATTTTCTGCGATTTTCACGAAACCACTTTTCTTCAACTTGATTTGGGCTAAAACTCCATCCCTGAAAATAAAAATTCTCTGAGTAGTGTGGAAATGCTGATCCTTACCCTACCTGGGGTGTCCACTGAGCATTTCCGCGAACTCTGTCTGAAGTTCTCTGGGCATGGGATTTTGACATGTTCCCCAAACCAAAAGGAATGAGTGGGAAACAATCATGGAAACAGATAAAAGCACTTGCATTTGAATGAGTTTCAAGCATGCTTGGGTATACGTGTGATCTGAGTGACTCAGTTTTGGAATACAACTGTCGCGCTGTGCACCGCGACCTCCAGGCACCCCGGAGTTTCTGAAAAAATATTTTCTGCGATTTTCACGAAACCACTTTCTTTCAACTTGATTTGGGCAAAAAATCCATCCCTGAAAAAAAAAATTCTCTGAGTAGTGTGGAAATGCTGATCCTTACCCTACCTAGGGTGTCCACTGAGTATTCCGCGAACTCTATCTGAAGTTCTCTGGGCATGGGATTTTGAAATGTTCCCCAAACCAAAAGGAATGAGGGGGAAACAATAATGGAAACAGATAGAAACACTTGCATTTGAATGAGTTTCAAGCATGCTTGGGTATTCGTGTGATCTGAGTGACTCAGTTTTGGAATACAACTGTCGCGTGGTGCACCGCGACCTCCAGGCACCCCGGAGTTTCTGAAAAAAAATTTTCTGCGATTTTCACGAAACCACTTTTCTTCAACTTGATTTGGGCTAAAACTCCATCCCTGAAAATAAAAATTCTCTGAGTAGTGTGGAAATGCTGATCCTTACCCTACCTGGGGTGTCCACTGAGTATTCCGCGAACTCTATCTGAAGTTCTCTGGGCATGGGATTTTGAAATGTTCCCCAAACCAAAAGGATTGAGTGGGAAACAATCATGGAAACAGATAGAAGCACTTGCATTTGAATGAATTTCAAGCATGCTTGCGTATTCGTGTGATCTGAGTGACTAAGTTTTGGAATACAACTGTCGCGTGGTGCACCGCGACCTCCAGGCACCCCGGAGTTTCTGAAAAAAAATTTTCTGCGATTTTCACGAAACCACTTTTCTTCAACTTGATTTGGGCTAAAAATCCATCCCTGAAAATAAAAATTCTCTGAGTAGTGTGGAAATGCTGATCATTATCCTACCTGGGGAGTCCACTGAGCATTTCCGCGAACTCTATCTGAAGTTCTCTGGGCATGGGATTTTGACATGTTCCCCAAACCAAAAGGAATAAGTGGGAAACAATCAAGGAAACAGATAGAAACACTTTTATTTGAATGAATTTCAAGCATGCTTGGGTATTCGTGTGATCTGAGTGACTCTGTCTTGGAATACAACTGTCGCGTGGTGCACCGTGACCTCCAGGCACCCCGGAGTTTCTGAAAAAAAATGTTCTGCGATTTTCACGAAACCACTTTTCTTCAACTTGATTTGGGCTAAAACTCCATCCCTGAAAATAAAAATTCTCTGAGTAGTGTGGAAATGCTGATCCTTACCCTACCTGGGGAGTCCACTGAGCATTTCCGCGAACTCTAGTTGAAGTTCTCTGGGCATGGGATTTTGACATGTTCCCCAAACCAAAAGGAATGAGTGGGAAAAAATCATGGAAACAGATAGAAGCATTTGCATTCGAATGAGTTTCAAGCATGCTTGGGTATTCGTGTGATCTGAGTGACTCAGTTTTGGAATACAACTGTCGCGTGGTGCACCGCGACCTCCAGGCACCCCGGAGTTTCTGAAAAAAAAATTTCTGCGATTTTCACGAAACCACTTTTCTTCAACTTGATTTGGGCTAAAACTCCATCCCTGAAAATAAAAATTCTCTGAGTAGTGTGGAAATGCTGATCCTTACCCTACCTGGGGTGTCCACTGAGCATTTCGGCGAACTCTATCTGAAGTTCTCTGGGCATGGGATTTTGAAATGTTCCCCAAACCAAAAGGAATAAGTGGGAAACAGTCAAGGAAACAGATAGAAGCACTTGCATTTGAATGAGTTTCAAGCATGTTTGGGTATTCGTGTGATCTGAGTGACTCAGTTTTGGAATACAACTGTCGCGTGGTGCACCGCGACCTCCAGGCACCCCGGAGTTTCTGAAAAAAAATTTTCTGCGATTTTCACGAAACCACTGTTCTTCAACTTGATTTGGGCTAACAATCCATCCCTAAAAATAAAAACTCTCTGAGTAGTGTGGAAATGCTGATCCTTACCCTACCTGGGGTGTCCACTGAGCATTTCCACGAACTCTATCTGAAGTTCTCTGGGCATGGTATTTTGACATGTTCCCCAAACCAAAAGGAATGAGTGGGAAACAATCATGGAAACAGATAGAAGCACTTGCATTTGAATGAGTTTCAAGCATGCTTGGGTATTCGTGTGATCTGAGAGACTCAGTTTTGGAATACAACTGTCGCGTGGTGCACCGCGACCTCCAGGCACCCCGGAGTTTCTGAAAAAAAAATTTCTGCGATTTTCACGAAACCACTTTTCTTCAACTTGATTTGGGCTAACAATCCATCCCTAAAAATAAAAACTCTCTGAGTAGTGTGGAAATGCTGATCCTTACCCTACCTGGGGTGTCCACTGAGCATTTCCACGAACTCTATCTGAAGTTCTCTGGGCATGGTATTTTGACATGTTCCCCAAACCAAAAGGAATGAGTGGGAAACAATCATGGAAACAGATAGAAGCACTTGCATTTGAATGAGTTTCAAGCATGCTTGGGTATTCGTGTGATCTGAGAGACTCAGTTTTGGAATACAACTGTCGCGTGGTGCACCGCGACCTCCAGGCACCCCGGAGTTTCTGAAAAAAAATTTTCTGCGATTTTCACGAAACCACTTTTCTTCAACTTGATTTGGGCTAAAAATCCATCCCTAAAAATAAAAACTCTCTGAGTAGTGTGGAAATCCTGATCCTTACCCTACCTGGGGAGTCCACTGAGCATTTCCGCGAACTCTAGTTGAAGTTCTCTGGGCATGGGATTTTGACATGTTCCCCAAACCAAAAGGAATGAGTGGGAAACAATCATGGAAACAGATAGAAGCACTTGCATTTGAATGAGTTTCAAGCATGCTTGGGTATTCGTGTGATCTGAGTGACTCAGTTTTGGAATACAACTGTCGCGTGGTGCACCGCGACCTCCAGGCACCCCGGAGTTTCTGAAAAAAAATTTTCTGCGATTTTCACGAAACCACTGTTCTTCAACTTGATTTGGGCTAACAATCCATCCCTAAAAATAAAAACTCTCTGAGTAGTGTGGAAATGCTGATCCTTACCCTACCTGGGGTGTCCACTGAGCATTTCCACGAACTCTATCTGAAGTTCTCTGGGCATGGTATTTTGACATGTTCCCCAAACCAAAAGGAATGAGTGGGAAACAATCATGGAAACAGATAGAAGCACTTGCATTTGAATGAGTTTCAAGCATGCTTGGGTATTCGTGTGATCTGAGTGACTCAGTTTTGGAATACAACTGTCGCGTGGTGCACCGCGACCTCCAGGCACCCCGGAGTTTCTGAAAAAAAAATTTCTGCGATTTTCACGAAACCACTTTCTTTCAACTTGATTTGGGCAAAAAATCCATCCCTGAAAATAAAAATTCTCTGAGTAGTGTGGAAATGCTGATCCTTACCCTACCTGGGGTGTCCACTGAGTATTCCGCGAACTCTATCTGAAGTTCTCTGGGCATGGGATTTTGAAATGTTCCCCAAACCAAAAGGATTGAGTGGGAAACAATCATGGAAACAGATAGAAGCACTTGCATTTGAATGAGTTTCAAGCATGCTTGGGTATTCATGTGATCTGAGCGACTAAGTTTTGGAATACAACTGTCGCGTGGTGCACCGCGACCTCCAGGCACCCCGGAGTTTCTGAAAAAATTTTTTCTGCGATTTTCACGAAACCACTTTTCTTCAACTTGATTTGGGCTAAAACTCCATCCCTGAATATAAAAACTCTCTGAGTAGTGTGGAAATGCTGATCCTTACCCTACCTGGGGTGTCCACTGAGCATTTCCGCGAACTCTAGTTGAAGTTCTCTGGGCATGGGATTTTGACATGTTCCCCAAACCAAAAGGAATGAGTGGAAACAATCATGGAAACAGATAGAAGCACTTACATTTGAATGAGTTTCAAGCATGCTTGGGTATTCGTGTGATCTGAGTGACTCAGTTTTGGAATACAACTGTCGCGTGGTGCACCGCGACCTCCAGGCACCCCGGAGTTTCTGAAAAAAAAATTTCTGCGATTTTCACGAAACCACTTTTCTTCAACTTGATTTGGGCTAAAAATCCATCCCTGAAAATAAAAATTCTCTGAGTAGTGTGGAAATGCTGATCCTTACCCTACCTGGGGTGTCCACTGAGCATTTCCGCGAACTCTATCTGAAGTTCTCTGGGCATGGTATTTTGACATGTTCCCCAAACCAAAAGGAATAAGTGGGAAACAATCATGGAAACAGATAGAAGCACTTGCATTTGAATGAGTTTCAAGCATGCTTGGGTATTCGTGTGATCTGAGTGACTCAGTTTTGGAATACAAATGTCGCGTGGTGCACCGCGACCTCCAGGCACCCCGGAGTTTCTGAAAAAAAATTTTCTGCGATTTTCACGAAACCACTTTTCTTCAACTTGATTTGGGCTAAAACTCCATCCCTGAAAATAAAAATTCTCTGAGTAGTGTGGAAATGCTGATCCTTACCCTACCTGGGGTGTCCACTGAGCATTTCCGCGAACTCTGTCTGAAGTTCTCTGGGCATGGGATTTTGACATGTTCCCCAAACCAAAAGGAATGAGTGGGAAACAATCATGGAAACAGATAAAAGCACTTGCATTTGAATGAGTTTCAAGCATGCTTGGGTATACGTGTGATCTGAGTGACTCAGTTTTGGAATACAACTGTCGCGCTGTGCACCGCGACCTCCAGGCACCCCGGAGTTTCTGAAAAAATATTTTCTGCGATTTTCACGAAACCACTTTCTTTCAACTTGATTTGGGCAAAAAATCCATCCCTGAAAAAAAAAATTCTCTGAGTAGTGTGGAAATGCTGATCCTTACCCTACCTAGGGTGTCCACTGAGTATTCCGCGAACTCTATCTGAAGTTCTCTGGGCATGGGATTTTGAAATGTTCCCCAAACCAAAAGGAATGAGGGGGAAACAATAATGGAAACAGATAGAAACACTTGCATTTGAATGAGTTTCAAGCATGCTTGGGTATTCGTGTGATCTGAGTGACTCAGTTTTGGAATACAACTGTCGCGTGGTGCACCGCGACCTCCAGGCACCCCGGAGTTTCTGAAAAAAAATTTTCTGCGATTTTCACGAAACCACTTTTCTTCAACTTGATTTGGGCTAAAACTCCATCCCTGAAAATAAAAATTCTCTGAGTAGTGTGGAAATGCTGATCCTTACCCTACCTGGGGTGTCCACTGAGTATTCCGCGAACTCTATCTGAAGTTCTCTGGGCATGGGATTTTGAAATGTTCCCCAAACCAAAAGGATTGAGTGGGAAACAATCATGGAAACAGATAGAAGCACTTGCCTTTGAATGAATTTCAAGCATGCTTGCGTATTCGTGTGATCTGAGTGACTAAGTTTTGGAATACAACTGTCGCGTGGTGCACCGCGACCTCCAGGCACCCCGGAGTTTCTGAAAAAAAATTTTCTGCGATTTTCACGAAACCACTTTTCTTCAACTTGATTTGGGCTAAAAATCCATCCCTGAAAATAAAAATTCTCTGAGTAGTGTGGAAATGCTGATCATTATCCTACCTGGGGAGTCCACTGAGCATTTCCGCGAACTCTATCTGAAGTTCTCTGGGCATGGGATTTTGACATGTTCCCCAAACCAAAAGGAATAAGTGGGAAACAATCAAGGAAACAGATAGAAACACTTTTATTTGAATGAATTTCAAGCATGCTTGGGTATTCGTGTGATCTGAGTGACTCTGTCTTGGAATACAACTGTCGCGTGGTGCACCGTGACCTCCAGGCACCCCGGAGTTTCTGAAAAAAAATGTTCTGCGATTTTCACGAAACCACTTTTCTTCAACTTGATTTGTGCTAAAACTCCATCCCTGAAAATAAAAATTCTCTGAGTAGTGTGGAAATGCTGATCCTTACCCTACCTGGGGAGTCCACTGAGCATTTCCGCGAACTCTAGTTGAAGTTCTCTGGGCATGGGATTTTGACATGTTCCCCAAACCAAAAGGAATGAGTGGGAAAAAATCATGGAAACAGATAGAAGCATTTGCATTCGAATGAGTTTCAAGCATGCTTGGGTATTCGTGTGATCTGAGTGACTCAGTTTTGGAATACAACTGTCGCGTGGTGCACCGCGACCTCCAGGCACCCCGGAGTTTCTGAAAAAAAAATTTCTGCGATTTTCACGAAACCACTTTTCTTCAACTTGATTTGGGCTAAAACTCCATCCCTGAAAATAAAAATTCTCTGAGTAGTGTGGAAATGCTGATCCTTACCCTACCTGGGGTGTCCACTGAGCATTTCGGCGAACTCTATCTGAAGTTCTCTGGGCATGGGATTTTGAAATGTTCCCCAAACCAAAAGGAATAAGTGGGAAACAGTCAAGGAAACAGATAGAAGCACTTGCATTTGAATGAGTTTCAAGCATGTTTGGGTATTCGTGTGATCTGAGTGACTCAGTTTTGGAATACAACTGTCGCGTGGTGCACCGCGACCTCCAGGCACCCCGGAGTTTCTGAAAAAAAATTTTCTGCGATTTTCACGAAACCACTGTTCTTCAACTTGATTTGGGCTAACAATCCATCACTAAAAATAAAAACTCTCTGAGTAGTGTGGAAATGCTGATCCTTACCCTACCTGGGGTGTCCACTGAGCATTTCCACGAACTCTATCTGAAGTTCTCTGGGCATGGTATTTTGACATGTTCCCCAAACCAAAAGGAATGAGTGGGAAACAATCATGGAAACAGATAGAAGCACTTGCATTTGAATGAGTTTCAAGCATGCTTGGGTATTCGTGTGATCTGAGAGACTCAGTTTTGGAATACAACTGTCGCGTGGTGCACCGCGACCTCCAGGCACCCCGGAGTTTCTGAAAAAAAATGTTCTGCGATTTTCACGAAACCACTTTTCTTCAACTTGATTTGTGCTAAAACTCCATCCCTGAAAATAAAAATTCTCTGAGTAGTGTGGAAATGCTGATCCTTACCCTACCTGGGGAGTCCACTGAGCATTTCCGCGAACTCTAGTTGAAGTTCTCTGGGCATGGGATTTTGACATGTTCCCCAAACCAAAAGGAATGAGTGGGAAAAAATCATGGAAACAGATAGAAGCATTTGCATTCGAATGAGTTTCAAGCATGCTTGGGTATTCGTGTGATCTGAGTGACTCAGTTTTGGAATACAACTGTCGCGTGGTGCACCGCGACCTCCAGGCACCCCGGAGTTTCTGAAAAAAAAATTTCTGCGATTTTCACGAAACCACTTTTCTTCAACTTGATTTGGGCTAAAACTCCATCCCTGAAAATAAAAATTCTCTGAGTAGTGTGGAAATGCTGATCCTTACCCTACCTGGGGTGTCCACTGAGCATTTCGGCGAACTCTATCTGAAGTTCTCTGGGCATGGGATTTTGAAATGTTCCCCAAACCAAAAGGAATAAGTGGGAAACAGTCAAGGAAACAGATAGAAGCACTTGCATTTGAATGAGTTTCAAGCATGTTTGGGTATTCGTGTGATCTGAGTGACTCAGTTTTGGAATACAACTGTCGCGTGGTGCACCGCGACCTCCAGGCACCCCGGAGTTTCTGAAAAAAAATTTTCTGCGATTTTCACGAAACCACTGTTCTTCAACTTGATTTGGGCTAACAATCCATCCCTAAAAATAAAAACTCTCTGAGTAGTGTGGAAATGCTGATCCTTACCCTACCTGGGGTGTCCACTGAGCATTTCCACGAACTCTATCTGAAGTTCTCTGGGCATGGTATTTTGACATGTTCCCCAAACCAAAAGGAATGAGTGGGAAACAATCATGGAAACAGATAGAAGCACTTGCATTTGAATGAGTTTCAAGCATGCTTGGGTATTCGTGTGATCTGAGAGACTCAGTTTTGGAATACAACTGTCGCGTGGTGCACCGCGACCTCCAGGCACCCCGGAGTTTCTGAAAAAAAATTTTCTGCGATTTTCACGAAACCACTTTTCTTCAACTTGATTTGGGCTAAAAATCCATCCCTAAAAATAAAAACTCTCTGAGTAGTGTGGAAATCCTGATCCTTACCCTACCTGGGGAGTCCACTGAGCATTTCCGCGAACTCTAGTTGAAGTTCTCTGGGCATGGGATTTTGACATGTTCCCCAAACCAAAAGGAATGAGTGGGAAACAATCATGGAAACAGATAGAAGCACTTGCATTTGAATGAGTTTCAAGCATGCTTGGGTATTCGTGTGATCTGAGTGACTCAGTTTTGGAATACAACTGTCGCGTGGTGCACCGCGACCTCCAGGCACCCCGGAGTTTCTGAAAAAAAATTTTCTGCGATTTTCACGAAACCACTGTTCTTCAACTTGATTTGGGCTAACAATCCATCCCTAAAAATAAAAACTCTCTGAGTAGTGTGGAAATGCTGATCCTTACCCTACCTGGGGTGTCCACTGAGCATTTCCACGAACTCTATCTGAAGTTCTCTGGGCATGGTATTTTGACATGTTCCCCAAACCAAAAGGAATGAGTGGGAAACAATCATGGAAACAGATAGAAGCACTTGCATTTGAATGAGTTTCAAGCATGCTTGGGTATTCGTGTGATCTGAGTGACTCAGTTTTGGAATACAACTGTCGCGTGGTGCACCGCGACCTCCAGGCACCCCGGAGTTTCTGAAAAAAAAATTTCTGCGATTTTCACGAAACCACTTTTCTTCAACTTGATTTGGGCTAAAACTCCATCCCTGAAAATAAAAATTCTCTGAGTAGTGTGGAAATGCTGATCCTTACCCTACCTGGGGTGTCCACTGAGTATTCCGCGAACTCTATCTGAAGTTCTCTGGGCATGGGATTTTGAAATGTTCCCCAA
This sequence comes from Lepisosteus oculatus, assembly GCF_040954835.1. Lineage (NCBI taxonomy): Eukaryota > Metazoa > Chordata > Actinopteri > Semionotiformes > Lepisosteidae > Lepisosteus > Lepisosteus oculatus. Next base: position 11,238,371 of record NC_090699.1, on the reverse strand, counting down.
ACCAAAAGGATTGAGTGGGAAACAATCATGGAAACAGATAGAAGCACTTGCATTTGAATGAGTTTCAAGCATGCTTGGGTATTCGTGTGATCTGAGTGACTCAGTTTTGGAATACAACTGTCGCGTGGTGCACCGCGACCTCCAGGCACCCCGGAGTTTCTGAAAAAAAATTTTCTGCGATTTTCACGAAACCACTTTTCTTCAACTTGATTTGGGCTAAAAATCCATCTCTGAAAATAAAAATTCTCTGAGTAGTGTGGAAATGCTGATCCTTACCCTACCTGGGGAGTCCACTGAGCATTTCCGCGAACTCTAGTTGAAGTTCTCTGGGCATGGGATTTTGACATGTTCCCCAAACCAAAAGGAATGAGTGGGAAAAAATCATGGAAACAGATAGAAGCACTTGCATTTGAATGAGTTTCAAGCATGCTTGGGTATTCGTGTGATCTGAGTGACTCAGTTTTGGAATACAACTGTCGCGTGGTGCACCGCGACCTCCAGGCACCCCGGAGTTTCTGAAAAAAAATTTTCTGCGATTTTCATGAAACCACTTTTCTTCAACTTGATTTGGGCTAAAAATCCATTCCTGAAAATAAAAATTCTCTGAGTAGTGTGGAAATGCTGATCCTTACCCTACCTGGGGTGTCCACTGAGCATTTCCTCGAACTCTATCTGAAGTTCTCTGGGCATGGGATTTTGACATGTTCCCCAAACCAAAAGGAATAAGTGGGAAACAATCAAGGAAACAGATAGAAGCACTTGCATTTGAATGAGTTTCAAGCATGCTTGGGTATTCGTGTGATCTGAGTGACTCAGTTTTGGAATACAACTGTCGCGTGGTGCACCGCGACCTCCTGGCACCCCGGAGTTTCGGAAAAAAACTTTCTGCGATTTTCACGAAACCAGTTTTCTTCAACATGATTTGGGCTAAAAATCCATCCCTAAAAATAAAAATTTTCTGAGTAGTGTGGAAATGCTGATCCTTACCCTACCTGGGGAGTCCACTGAGCATTTCCGGGAACTCTAGTTGAAGTTCTCTGGGCATGGGATTTTGACATGTTCCCCAAACCAAAAGGAATGAGTGGGAAACAATCATGGAAACAGATAGAAGCACTTGCATTTGAATGAGTTTCAAGCATGCTTGGGTATTCGTGTGATCTGAGTGACTCAGTTTTTTAATACAACTGTCGCGTGGTGCACCGCGACCTCCAGGCACCCCGGAGTTTCTGAAAAAAAAATTTCTGCGATTTTCACGAAACCACTTTTCTTCAACTTGATTTGGGCTAAAACTCCGTCCCTGAAAATAAAATTTCTCTGAGTAGTGTGGAAATGCTGATCCTTACCCTACCTGGGGTGTCCACTGAGCATTTCCACGAACTCTATCTGAAGTTCTCTGGGCATGGTATTTTGACATGTTCCCCAAACCAAAAGGAATGAGTGGGAAACAATCATGGAAACAGATAGAAGCACTTGCATTTGAATGAGTTTCAAGCATGCTTGGGTATTCATGTGATCTGAGTGACTCAGTTTTGGAATACAACTGTCGCGTGGTGAACCGCGACCTCCTGGCACCCCGGAGTTTCTGAAAAAATTTTTTCTGCGATTTTCACGAAACCACTTTCTTTCAACTTGATTTGGGCAAAAAATCCATCCCTGAAAATAAAAATTCTCTGAGTAGTGTGGAAATGCTGATCCTTACCCTACCTGGGGTGTCCACTGAGTATTCCGCGAACTCTATCTGAAGTTCTCTGGGCATGGGATTTTGAAATGTTCCCCAAACCAAAAGGATTGAGTGGGAAACAATCATGGAAACAGATAGAAGCACTTGCATTTGAATGAGTTTCAAGCATGCTTGGGTATTCATGTGATCTGAGCGACTAAGTTTTGGAATACAACTGTCGCGTGGTGCACCGCGACCTCCAGGCACCCCGGAGTTTCTGAAAAAATTTTTTCTGCGATTTTCACGAAACCACTTTTCTTCAACTTGATTTGGGCTAAAACTCCATCCCTGAATATAAAAACTCTCTGAGTAGTGTGGAAATGCTGATCCTTACCCTACCTGGGGTGTCCACTGAGCATTTCCGCGAACTCTAGTTGAAGTTCTCTGGGCATGGGATTTTGACATGTTCCCCAAACCAAAAGGAATGAGTGGAAACAATCATGGAAACAGATAGAAGCACTTACATTTGAATGAGTTTCAAGCATGCTTGGGTATTCGTGTGATCTGAGTGACTCAGTTTTGGAATACAACTGTCGCGTGGTGCACCGCGACCTCCAGGCACCCCGGAGTTTCTGAAAAAAAAATTTCTGCGATTTTCACGAAACCACTTTTCTTCAACTTGATTTGGGCTAAAAATCCATCCCTGAAAATAAAAATTCTCTGAGTAGTGTGGAAATGCTGATCCTTACCCTACCTGGGGTGTCCACTGAGCATTTCCGCGAACTCTATCTGAAGTTCTCTGGGCATGGTATTTTGACATGTTCCCCAAACCAAAAGGAATAAGTGGGAAACAATCATGGAAACAGATAGAAGCACTTGCATTTGAATGAGTTTCAAGCATGCTTGGGTATTCGTGTGATCTGAGTGACTCAGTTTTGGAATACAAATGTCGCGTGGTGCACCGCGACCTCCAGGCACCCCGGAGTTTCTGAAAAAAAATTTTCTGCGATTTTCACGAAACCACTTTTCTTCAACTTGATTTGGGCTAAAACTCCATCCCTGAAAATAAAAATTCTCTGAGTAGTGTGGAAATGCTGATCCTTACCCTACCTGGGGTGTCCACTGAGCATTTCCGCGAACTCTGTCTGAAGTTCTCTGGGCATGGGATTTTGACATGTTCCCCAAACCAAAAGGAATGAGTGGGAAACAATCATGGAAACAGATAAAAGCACTTGCATTTGAATGAGTTTCAAGCATGCTTGGGTATACGTGTGATCTGAGTGACTCAGTTTTGGAATACAACTGTCGCGCTGTGCACCGCGACCTCCAGGCACCCCGGAGTTTCTGAAAAAATATTTTCTGCGATTTTCACGAAACCACTTTCTTTCAACTTGATTTGGGCAAAAAATCCATCCCTGAAAAAAAAAATTCTCTGAGTAGTGTGGAAATGCTGATCCTTACCCTACCTAGGGTGTCCACTGAGTATTCCGCGAACTCTATCTGAAGTTCTCTGGGCATGGGATTTTGAAATGTTCCCCAAACCAAAAGGAATGAGGGAGAAACAATAATGGAAACAGATAGAAACACTTGCATTTGAATGAGTTTCAAGCATGCTTGGGTATTCGTGTGATCTGAGTGACTCAGTTTTGGAATACAACTGTCGCGTGGTGCACCGCGACCTCCAGGCACCCCGGAGTTTCTGAAAAAAAATTTTCTGCGATTTTCACGAAACCACTTTTCTTCAACTTGATTTGGGCTAAAACTCCATCCCTGAAAATAAAAATTCTCTGAGTAGTGTGGAAATGCTGATCCTTACCCTACCTGGGGTGTCCACTGAGTATTCCGCGAACTCTATCTGAAGTTCTCTGGGCATGGGATTTTGAAATGTTCCCCAAACCAAAAGGATTGAGTGGGAAACAATCATGGAAACAGATAGAAGCACTTGCATTTGAATGAATTTCAAGCATACTTGCGTATTCGTGTGATCTGAGTGACTAAGTTTTGGAATACAACTGTCGCGTGGTGCACCGCGACCTCCAGGCACCCCGGAGTTTCTGAAAAAAAATTTTCTGCGATTTTCACGAAACCACTTTTCTTCAACTTGATTTGGGCTAAAAATCCATCCCTGAAAATAAAAATTCTCTGAGTAGTGTGGAAATGCTGATCCTTACCCTACCTGGGGTGTCCACTGAACATTTCGGCGAACTCTATCTGAAGTTCTCTGGGCATGGGATTTTGAAATGTTCCCCAAACCAAAAGGAATAAGTGGGAAACAGTCAAGGAAACAGATAGAAGCACTTGCATTTGAATGAGTTTCAAGCATGTTTGGGTATTCGTGTGATCTGAGTGACTCAGTTTTGGAATACAACTGTCGCGTGGTGCACCGCGACCTCCAGGCACCCCGGAGTTTCTGAAAAAAAATTTTCTGCGATTTTCACGAAACCACTGTTCTTCAACTTGATTTGGGCTAACAATCCATCCCTAAAAATAAAAACTCTCTGAGTAGTGTGGAAATGCTGATCCTTACCCTACCTGGGGTGTCCACTGAGCATTTCCACGAACTCTATCTGAAGTTCTCTGGGCATGGTATTTTGACATGTTCCCCAAACCAAAAGGAATGAGTGGGAAACAATCATGGAAACAGATAGAAGCACTTGCATTTGAATGAGTTTCAAGCATGCTTGGGTATTCGTGTGATCTGAGAGACTCAGTTTTGGAATACAACTGTCGCGTGGTGCACCGCGACCTCCAGGCACCCCGGAGTTTCTGAAAAAAAATTTTCTGCGATTTTCACGAAACCACTTTTCTTCAACTTGATTTGGGCTAACAATCCATCCCTAAAAATAAAAACTCTCTGAGTAGTGTGGAAATGCTGATCCTTACCCTACCTGGGGTGTCCACTGAGCATTTCCACGAACTCTATCTGAAGTTCTCTGGGCATGGTATTTTGACATGTTCCCCAAACCAAAAGGAATGAGTGGGAAACAATCATGGAAACAGATAGAAGCACTTGCATTTGAATGAGTTTCAAGCATGCTTGGGTATTCGTGTGATCTGAGAGACTCAGTTTTGGAATACAACTGTCGCGTGGTGCACCGCGACCTCCAGGCACCCCGGAGTTTCTGAAAAAAAATTTTCTGCGATTTTCACGAAACCACTTTTCTTCAACTTGATTTGGGCTAAAAATCCATCCCTAAAAATAAAAACTCTCTGAGTAGTGTGGAAATCCTGATCCTTACCCTACCTGGGGTGTCCACTGAGCATTTCCACGAACTCTATCTGAAGTTCTCTGGGCATGGTATTTTGACATGTTCCCCAAACCAAAAGGAATGAGTGGGAAACAATCATGGAAACAGATAGAAGCACTTGCATTTGAATGAGTTTCAAGCATGCTTGGGTATTCGTGTGATCTGAGTGACTCAGTTTTGGAATACAACTGTCGCGTGGTGCACCGCGACCTCCAGGCACCCCGGAGTTTCTGAAAAAAAATTTTCTGCGATTTTCACGAAACCACTTTTCTTCAACTTGATTTGGGCTAAAAATCCATCCCTGAAAATAAAACTTTTCTGAGTAGTGTGGAAATGCTGATCCTTACCCTACCTGGGGAGTCCACTGAGCATTTCCGCGAACTCTAGTTGAAGTTCTCTGGGCATGGGATTTTGACATGTTCCCCAAACCAAAAGGAATGAGTGGGAAACAGTCATGGAAACAGATAGAAGCACTTGCATTTGAATGAGTTTCAAGCATGCTTGGGTATTCGTGTGATCTGAGAGACTCAGTTTTGGAATACAACTGTCGCGTGGTGCACCGCGACCTCCAGGCACCCCGGAGTTTCTGAAAAAAAATTTTCTGCGATTTTCACGAAACCACTTTTCTTCAACTTGATTTGGGCTAAAAATCCATCCCTAAAAATAAAAACTCTCTGAGTAGTGTGGAAATCCTGATCCTTACCCTACCTGGGGAGTCCACTGAGCATTTCCGCGAACTCTAGTTGAAGTTCTCTGGGCATGGGATTTTGACATGTTCCCCAAACCAAAAGGAATGAGTGGGAAACAATCATGGAAACAGATAGAAGCACTTGCATTTGAATGAGTTTCAAGCATGCTTGGGTATTCGTGTGATCTGAGTGACTCAGTTTTGGAATACAACTGTCGCGTGGTGCACCGCGACCTCCAGGCACCCCGGAGTTTCTGAAAAAAAATTTTCTGCGATTTTCACGAAACCACTGTTCTTCAACTTGATTTGGGCTAACAATCCATCCCTAAAAATAAAAACTCTCTGAGTAGTGTGGAAATGCTGATCCTTACCCTACCTGGGGTGTCCACTGAGCATTTCCACGAACTCTATCTGAAGTTCTCTGGGCATGGTATTTTGACATGTTCCCCAAACCAAAAGGAATGAGTGGGAAACAATCATGGAAACAGATAGAAGCACTTGCATTTGAATGAGTTTCAAGCATGCTTGGGTATTCGTGTGATCTGAGTGACTCAGTTTTGGAATACAACTGTCGCGTGGTGCACCGCGACCTCCAGGCACCCCGGAGTTTCTGAAAAAAAAATTTCTGCGATTTTCACGAAACCACTTTTCTTCAACTTGATTTGGGCTAAAACTCCATCCCTGAAAATAAAAATTCTCTGAGTAGTGTGGAAATGCTGATCCTTACCCTACCTGGGGTGTCCACTGAGTATTCCGCGAACTCTATCTGAAGTTCTCTGGGCATGGGATTTTGAAATGTTCCCCAAACCAAAAGGATTGAGTGGGAAACAATCATGGAAACAGATAGAAGCACTTGCATTTGAATGAGTTTCAAGCATGCTTGGGTATTCGTGTGATCTGAGTGACTCAGTTTTGGAATACAACTGTCGCGTGGTGCACCGCGACCTCCAGGCACCCCGGAGTTTCTGAAAAAAAATTTTCTGCGATTTTCACGAAACCACTTTTCTTCAACTTGATTTGGGCTAAAAATCCATCTCTGAAAATAAAAATTCTCTGAGTAGTGTGGAAATGCTGATCCTTACCCTACCTGGGGAGTCCACTGAGCATTTCCGCGAACTCTAGTTGAAGTTCTCTGGGCATGGGATTTTGACATGTTCCCCAAACCAAAAGGAATGAGTGGGAAAAAATCATGGAAACAGATAGAAGCACTTGCATTTGAATGAGTTTCAAGCATGCTTGGGTATTCGTGTGATCTGAGTGACTCAGTTTTGGAATACAACTGTCGCGTGGTGCACCGCGACCTCCAGGCACCCCGGAGTTTCTGAAAAAAAATTTTCTGCGATTTTCATGAAACCACTTTTCTTCAACTTGATTTGGGCTAAAAATCCATTCCTGAAAATAAAAATTCTCTGAGTAGTGTGGAAATGCTGATCCTTACCCTACCTGGGGTGTCCACTGAGCATTTCCGCGAACTCTATCTGAAGTTCTCTGGGCATGGGATTTTGACATGTTCCCCAAACCAAAAGGAATAAGTGGGAAACAATCAAGGAAACAGATAGAAGCACTTGCATTTGAATGAGTTTCAAGCATGCTTGGGTATTCGTGTGATCTGAGTGACTCAGTTTTGGAATACAACTGTCGCGTGGTGCACCGCGACCTCCTGGCACCCCGGAGTTTCGGAAAAAAACTTTCTGCGATTTTCACGAAACCAGTTTTCTTCAACATGATTTGGGCTAAAAATCCATCCCTAAAAATAAAAATTTTCTGAGTAGTGTGGAAATGCTGATCCTTACCCTACCTGGGGAGTCCACTGAGCATTTCCGGGAACTCTAGTTGAAGTTCTCTGGGCATGGGATTTTGACATGTTCCCCAAACCAAAAGGAATGAGTGGGAAACAATCATGGAAACAGATAGAAGCACTTGCATTTGAATGAGTTTCAAGCATGCTTGGGTATTCGTGTGATCTGAGTGACTCAGTTTTTTAATACAACTGTCGCGTGGTGCACCGCGACCTCCAGGCACCCCGGAGTTTCTGAAAAAAAAATTTCTGCGATTTTCACGAAACCACTTTTCTTCAACTTGATTTGGGCTAAAACTCCGTCCCTGAAAATAAAATTTCTCTGAGTAGTGTGGAAATGCTGATCCTTACCCTACCTGGGGTGTCCAATGAGTATTCCGCGAACTCTATCTGAAGTTCTCTGGGCATGGAATTTTGACATGTTCCCCAAACCAAAAGGAATAAGTGGGAAACAATCAAGGAAACAGATAGAAGCACTTGCATTTGAGTGAGTTTCAAGCATGCTTGGGTATTCGTGTGATCTGAGTGACTCAGTTTTGGAATACAACTGTCGCGTGGTGCACCGCGACCTCCTGGCACCCCGGAGTTTCTGAAAAAAAATTTTCTGCGATTTTCACGAAACCACTTTTCTTCAACATGATTTGGGCTAAAAATCCATCCCTAAAAATAAAAACTCTCTGAGTAGTGTGGAAATGCTGATCCTTACCCTACCTGGGGTGTCCACTGAGCATTTCCACGAACTCTATCTGAAGTTCTCTGGGCATGGTATTTTGACATGTTCCCCAAACCAAAAGGAATGAGTGGGAAACAATCATGGAAACAGATAGAAGCACTTGCATTTGAATGAGTTTCAAGCATGCTTGGGTATTCATGTGATCTGAGTGACTCAGTTTTGGAATACAACTGTCGCGTGGTGAACCGCGACCTCCTGGCACCCCGGAGTTTCTGAAAAAATTTTTTCTGCGATTTTCACGAAACCACTTTCTTTCAACTTGATTTGGGCAAAAAATCCATCCCTGAAAATAAAAATTCTCTGAGTAGTGTGGAAATGCTGATCCTTACCCTACCTGGGGTGTCCACTGAGTATTCCGCGAACTCTATCTGAAGTTCTCTGGGCATGGGATTTTGAAATGTTCCCCAAACCAAAAGGATTGAGTGGGAAACAATCATGGAAACAGATAGAAGCACTTGCATTTGAATGAGTTTCAAGCATGCTTGGGTATTCATGTGATCTGAGCGACTAAGTTTTGGAATACAACTGTCGCGTGGTGCACCGCGACCTCCAGGCACCCCGGAGTTTCTGAAAAAATTTTTTCTGCGATTTTCACGAAACCACTTTTCTTCAACTTGATTTGGGCTAAAACTCCATCCCTGAATATAAAAACTCTCTGAGTAGTGTGGAAATGCTGATCCTTACCCTACCTGGGGTGTCCACTGAGCATTTCCGCGAACTCTAGTTGAAGTTCTCTGGGCATGGGATTTTGACATGTTCCCCAAACCAAAAGGAATGAGTGGAAACAATCATGGAAACAGATAGAAGCACTTACATTTGAATGAGTTTCAAGCATGCTTGGGTATTCGTGTGATCTGAGTGACTCAGTTTTGGAATACAACTGTCGCGTGGTGCACCGCGACCTCCAGGCACCCCGGAGTTTCTGAAAAAAAAATTTCTGCGATTTTCACGAAACCACTTTTCTTCAACTTGATTTGGGCTAAAAATCCATCCCTGAAAATAAAAATTCTCTGAGTAGTGTGGAAATGCTGATCCTTACCCTACCTGGGGTGTCCACTGAGCATTTCCGCGAACTCTATCTGAAGTTCTCTGGGCATGGTATTTTGACATGTTCCCCAAACCAAAAGGAATAAGTGGGAAACAATCATGGAAACAGATAGAAGCACTTGCATTTGAATGAGTTTCAAGCATGCTTGGGTATTCGTGTGATCTGAGTGACTCAGTTTTGGAATACAAATGTCGCGTGGTGCACCGCGACCTCCAGGCACCCCGGAGTTTCTGAAAAAAAATTTTCTGCGATTTTCACGAAACCACTTTTCTTCAACTTGATTTGGGCTAAAACTCCATCCCTGAAAATAAAAATTCTCTGAGTAGTGTGGAAATGCTGATCCTTACCCTACCTGGGGTGTCCACTGAGCATTTCCGCGAACTCTGTCTGAAGTTCTCTGGGCATGGGATTTTGACATGTTCCCCAAACCAAAAGGAATGAGTGGGAAACAATCATGGAAACAGATAAAAGCACTTGCATTTGAATGAGTTTCAAGCATGCTTGGGTATACGTGTGATCTGAGTGACTCAGTTTTGGAATACAACTGTCGCGCTGTGCACCGCGACCTCCAGGCACCCCGGAGTTTCTGAAAAAATATTTTCTGCGATTTTCACGAAACCACTTTCTTTCAACTTGATTTGGGCAAAAAATCCATCCCTGAAAAAAAAAATTCTCTGAGTAGTGTGGAAATGCTGATCCTTACCCTACCTAGGGTGTCCACTGAGTATTCCGCGAACTCTATCTGAAGTTCTCTGGGCATGGGATTTTGAAATGTTCCCCAAACCAAAAGGAATGAGGGAGAAACAATAATGGAAACAGATAGAAACACTTGCATTTGAATGAGTTTCAAGCATGCTTGGGTATTCGTGTGATCTGAGTGACTCAGTTTTGGAATACAACTGTCGCGTGGTGCACCGCGACCTCCAGGCACCCCGGAGTTTCTGAAAAAAAATTTTCTGCGATTTTCACGAAACCACTTTTCTTCAACTTGATTTGGGCTAAAACTCCATCCCTGAAAATAAAAATTCTCTGAGTAGTGTGGAAATGCTGATCCTTACCCTACCTGGGGTGTCCACTGAGTATTCCGCGAACTCTATCTGAAGTTCTCTGGGCATGGGATTTTGAAATGTTCCCCAAACCAAAAGGATTGAGTGGGAAACAATCATGGAAACAGATAGAAGCACTTGCATTTGAATGAATTTCAAGCATACTTGCGTATTCGTGTGATCTGAGTGACTAAGTTTTGGAATACAACTGTCGCGTGGTGCACCGCGACCTCCAGGCACCCCGGAGTTTCTGAAAAAAAATTTTCTGCGATTTTCACGAAACCACTTTTCTTCAACTTGATTTGGGCTAAAAATCCATCCCTGAAAATAAAAATTCTCTGAGTAGTGTGGAAATGCTGATCCTTACCCTACCTGGGGTGTCCACTGAACATTTCGGCGAACTCTATCTGAAGTTCTCTGGGCATGGGATTTTGAAATGTTCCCCAAACCAAAAGGAATAAGTGGGAAACAGTCAAGGAAACAGATAGAAGCACTTGCATTTGAATGAGTTTCAAGCATGTTTGGGTATTCGTGTGATCTGAGAGACTCAGTTTTGGAATACAACTGTCGCGTGGTGCACCGCGACCTCCAGGCACCCCGGAGTTTCTGAAAAAAAATTTTCTGCGATTTTCACGAAACCACTTTTCTTCAACTTGATTTGGGCTAACAATCCATCCCTAAAAATAAAAACTCTCTGAGTAGTGTGGAAATGCTGATCCTTACCCTACCTGGGGTGTCCACTGAGCATTTCCACGAACTCTATCTGAAGTTCTCTGGGCATGGTATTTTGACATGTTCCCCAAACCAAAAGGAATGAGTGGGAAACAATCATGGAAACAGATAGAAGCACTTGCATTTGAATGAGTTTCAAGCATGCTTGGGTATTCGTGTGATCTGAGAGACTCAGTTTTGGAATACAACTGTCGCGTGGTGCACCGCGACCTCCAGGCACCCCGGAGTTTCTGAAAAAAAATTTTCTGCGATTTTCACGAAACCACTTTTCTTCAACTTGATTTGGGCTAAAAATCCATCCCTAAAAATAAAAACTCTCTGAGTAGTGTGGAAATCCTGATCCTTACCCTACCTGGGGTGTCCACTGAGCATTTCCACGAACTCTATCTGAAGTTCTCTGGGCATGGTATTTTGACATGTTCCCCAAACCAAAAGGAATGAGTGGGAAACAATCATGGAAACAGATAGAAGCACTTGCATTTGAATGAGTTTCAAGCATGCTTGGGTATTCGTGTGATCTGAGTGACTCAGTTTTGGAATACAACTGTCGCGTGGTGCACCGCGACCTCCAGGCACCCCGGAGTTTCTGAAAAAAAATTTTCTGCGATTTTCACGAAACCACTTTTCTTCAACTTGATTTGGGCTAAAAATCCATCCCTGAAAATAAAACTTTTCTGAGTAGTGTGGAAATGCTGATCCTTACCCTACCTGGGGAGTCCACTGAGCATTTCCGCGAACTCTAGTTGAAGTTCTCTGGGCATGGGATTTTGACATGTTCCCCAAACCAAAAGGAATGAGTGGGAAACAGTCATGGAAACAGATAGAAGCACTTGCATTTGAATGAGTTTCAAGCATGCTTGGGTATTCGTGTGATCTGAGAGACTCAGTTTTGGAATACAACTGTCGCGTGGTGCACCGCGACCTCCAGGCACCCCGGAGTTTCTGAAAAAAAAATTTCTGCGATTTTCACGAAACCACTTTTCTTCAACTTGATTTGGGCTAAAACTCCATCCCTGAAAATAAAAATTCTCTGAGTAGTGTGGAAATGCTGATCCTTACCCTACCTGGGGTGTCCACTGAGTATTCCGCGAACTCTATCTGAAGTTCTCTGGGCATGGAATTTTGACATGTTCCCCAAACCAAAAGGAATAAGTGGGAAACAATCATGGAAACAGATAGAAGCACTTGCATTTGAATGAGTTTCAAGCATGCTTGGGTATTCGTGTGATCTGATTGACTCAGTTTTGGAATACAACTGTCGCGTGGTGCTCCGCGACCTGCTGGCACCCCGGAGTTACTGATAAAAAATTTTCTGTGATTTTCACAAAACCACTTTTCTTCAACTTGATTTGGGCTAAAACTCCATCCCTGAAAATAAAAATTCTCTGAGTAGTGTGGAAATGCTGATCCTTACCCTACCTGGGGTGTCTACTGAGCATTTCGGCGAACTCTATCTGAAGTTCTCTGGGCATGGGATTTTGAAATGTTCCCCAAACCAAAAGGATTGAGTGGGAAACAATCATGGAAACAGATAGAAGCACTTGCATTTGAATGAGTTTCAAGCATGCTTGGGTATTCGTGTGATCTGAGTGACTAAGTTTTGGAATACAACTGTCGCGTGGTGCACCGCGACTTCCAGGCACCCCGGAGTTTCTGAAAAAAATTTTTCTGCGATTTTCACGAAACCACTTTTCTTCAACTTGATTTGGGCTAAAAATCCATCCCTGAAAATAAAAAAACTCTGAGTATTGTGGAAATGCTGATCCTTACCCTACCTGGGGTGTCCACTGAGCATTTCCGCGAACTCTATCTGAAGTTCTCTGGGCATGGTATTTTGACATGTTCCCCAAACCAAAAGGAATAAGTGGGAAACAATCATGGAAACAGATAGAAGCATTTGCATTTGAATGAGTTTCAAGCATGCTTGAGTATTCGTGTGATCTGAGTGACTCAGATTTGGAATACAAATGTCGCGTGGTGCACCGCGACCTCCAGGCACCCCGGAGTTTCTGAAAAAAAATTTTCTGCGATTTTCACGAAACCACTTTTCTTCAACTTGATTTGGGCTAAAACTCCATCCCTGAAAATAAAAATTCTCTGAGTAGTGTGGAAATGCTGATCCTTACCCTACCTGGGGTGTCCACTGAGCATTTCCGCGAACTCTGTCTGAAGTTCTCTGGGCATGGGATTTTGACATGTTCCCCAAACCAAAAGGAATGAGTGGGAAACAATCATGGAAACAGATAAAAGCACTAGCATTTGAATGAGTTTCAAGCATGCTTGGGTATACGTGTGATCTGAGTGACTCAGTTTTGGAATACAACTGTCGCGTTGTGCACCGCGACCTCCAGGCACCCCGGAGTTTCTGAAAAAAAATTTTCTGCGATTTTCACGAAACCACTTTCTTTCAACTTGATTTGGGCAAAAAATCCATCCCTGAAAAAAAAAATTCTCTGAGTAGTGTGGAAATGCTGATCCTTACCCTACCTGGGGTGTCCACTGAGTATTCCGCGAACTCTATCTGAAGTTCTCTGGGCATGGGATTTTGAAATGTTCCCCAAACCAAAAGGAATGAGGGGGAAACAATAATGGAAACAGATAGAAACACTTGCATTTGAATGAGTTTCAAGCATGCTTGGGTATTCGTGTGATCTGAGTGACTCAGTTTTGGAATACAACTGTCGCGTGGTGCACCGCGACCTCCAGGCACCCCGGAGTTTCTGAAAAAAAAATTTCTGCGATTTTCACGAAACCACTTTTCTTCAACTTGATTTGGGCTAAAACTCCATCCCTGAAAATAAAAATTCTCTGAGTAGTGTGGAAATGCTGATCCTTACCCTACCTGGGGTGTCCACTGAGCATTTCGGCGAACTCTATCTGAAGTTCTCTGGGCATGGGATTTTGAAATGTTCCCCAAACCAAAAGGAATAAGTGGGAAACAGTCAAGGAAACAGATAGAAGCACTTGCATTTGAATGAGTTTCAAGCATGCTTGGGTATTCGTGTGATCTGAGTGACTCAGTTTTGGAATACAACTGTCGCGTGGTGCACCGCGACCTCCAGGCACCCCGGAGTTTCTGAAAAAAAATTTTCTGCGATTTTCACGAAACCACTCTTCTTCAACTTGATTTGGGCTAACAATCTATCCCTAAAAATAAAAACTCTCTGAGTAGTGTGGAAATGCTGATCCTTACCCTACCTGGGGTGTCCACTGAGCATTTCCACGAACTCTATCTGAAGTTCTCTGGGCATGGTATTTTGACATGTTCCCCAAACCAAAAGGAATGAGTGGGAAACAATCATGGAAACAGATAGAAGCACTTGCATTTGAATGAATTTCAAGCATGCTTGGGTATTCGTGTGATCTGAGAGACTCAGTTTTGGAATACAACTGTCGCGTGGTGCACCGCGACCTCCAGGCACCCCGGAGTTTCTGAAAAAAAATTTTCTGCGATTTTCACGAAACCACTTTTCTTCAACTTGATTTGGGCTAAAAATTCATCCCTAAAAATAAAAACTCTCTGAGTAGTGTGGAAATCCTGATCCTTACCCTACCTGGGGTGTCCACTGAGCATTTCCACGAACTCTATCTGAAGTTCTCTGGGCATGGTATTTTGACATGTTCCCCAAACCCAAAGGAATGAGTGGGAAACAATCATGGAAACAGATAGAAGCACTTGCATTTGAATGAGTTTCAAGCATGCTTGGGTATTCGTGTGATCTGAGTGACTCAGTTTTGGAATACAACTGTCGCGTGGTGCACCGCGACCTCCAGGCACCCCGGAGTTTCTGAAAAAAAATTTTCTGCGATTTTCACGAAACCACTGTTCTTCAACTTGATTTGGGCTAACAATCCATCCCTAAAAATAAAAACTCTCTGAGTAGTGTGGAAATGCTGATCCTTACCCTACCTGGGGTGTCCACTGAGCATTTCCACGAACTCTATCTGAAGTTCTCTGGGCATGGTATTTTGACATGTTCCCCAAACCAAAAGGAATGAGTGGGAAACAATCATGGAAACAGATAGAAGCACTTGCATTTGAATGAATTTCAAGCATGCTTGGGTATTCGTGTGATCTGAGAGACTCAGTTTTGGAATACAACTGTCGCGTGGTGCACCGCGACCTCCAGGCACCCCGGAGTTTCTGAAAAAAAAATTTCTGCGATTTTCACGAAACCACTTTTCTTCAACTTGATTTGGGCTAAAACTCCGTCCCTGAAAATAAAATTTCTCTGAGTAGTGTGGAAATGCTGATCCTTACCCTACCTGGGGTGTCCAATGAGTATTCCGCGAACTCTATCTGAAGTTCTCTGGGCATGGAATTTTGACATGTTCCCCAAACCAAAAGGAATAAGTGGTAAACAATCAAGGAAACAGATAGAAGCACTTGCATTTGAATGAGTTTCAAGCATGCTTGGGTATTCGTGTGATCTGAGTGACTCAGTTTTGGAATACAACTGTCGCGTGGTGCACCGCGACCTCCTGGCACCCCGGAGTTTCTGAAAAAAAATTTTCTGCGATTTTCACGAAACCACTTTTCTTCAACATGATTTGGGCTAAAAATCCATCCCTAAAAATAAAAACTCTCTGAGTAGTGTGGAAATGCTGATCCTTACCCTACCTGGGGTGTCCACTGAGCATTTCCACAAACTCTATCTGAAGTTCTCTGGGCATGGTATTTTGACATGTTCCCCAAACCAAAAGGAATGAGTGGGAAACAATCATGGAAACAGATAGAAGCACTTGCATTTGAATGAGTTTCAAGCATGCTTGGGTATTCGTGTGATCTGAGTGACTCAGCTTTGGAATACAACTGTCGCGTGGTGCACGGCGACCTCCTGGCACCCCGGAGTTTCTGAAAAAAAATTTTCTGCGATTTTCACGAAACCACTTTTCTTCAACATGATTTGGGCTAAAACTCCATCCCTGAAAATAAAAATTATCTGAGTAGTGTGGAAATGCTGATCCTTACCCTACCTGGGGTGTCCACTGAGTATTCCGCGAACTCTATCTGAAGTTCTCTGGGCATGGGATTTTGAAATGTTCCCCAAACCAAAAGGAATGAGTGGGAAACAATCATGGAAACAGATAGAAGCACTTGCATTTGAATGAGTTTCAAGCATGCTTGGGTATTCGTGTGATCTGAGTGACTCAGTTTTGGAATACAACTGTCGCGTGGTGCACCGCGACCTCCAGGCACCCCGGAGTTTCTGAAAAAAAATTTTCTGCGATTTTCACGAAACCACTTTTCTTCAACTTGATTTGGGCTAAAAATCCATCCCTAAAAATAAAAACTCTCTGAGTAGTGTGGAAATGCTGATCCTTACCCTACCTGGGGTGTCCACTGAGCATTTCCACGAACTCTATCTGAAGTTCTCTGGGCATGGTATTTTGACATGTTCCCCAAACCAAAAGGAATGAGTGGGAAACAATCATGGAAACAGATAGAAGCACTTGCATTTGAATGAGTTTCAAGCATGCTTGGGTATTCGTGTGATCTGAGAGACTCAGTTTTGGAATACAACTGTCGCGTGGTGCACCGCGACCTCCAGGCACCCCGGAGTTTCTGAAAAAAAATTTTCTGCGATTTTCACGAAACCACTTTTCTTCAACTTGATTTGGGCTAACAATCCATCCCTAAAAATAAAAACTCTCTGAGTAGTGTGGAAATGCTGATCCTTACCCTACCTGGGGTGTCCACTGAGCATTTCCACGAACTCTATCTGAAGTTCTCTGGGCATGGTATTTTGACATGTTCCCCAAACCAAAAGGAATGAGTGGGAAACAATCATGGAAACAGATAGAAGCACTTGCATTTGAATGAGTTTCAAGCATGCTTGGGTATTCGTGTGATCTGAGTGACTCAGTTTTGGAATACAACTGTCGCGTGGTGCACCGCGACCTCCAGGCACCCCGGAGTTTCTGAAAAAAAATTTTCTGCGATTTTCACGAAACCACTTTTCTTCAACTTGATTTGGGCTAAAAATCCATCCCTGAAAATAAAACTTTTCTGAGTAGTGTGGAAATGCTGATCCTTACCCTACCTGGGGAGTCCACTGAGCATTTCCGCGAACTCTAGTTGAAGTTCTCTGGGCATGGGATTTTGACATGTTCCCCAAACCAAAAGGAATGAGTGGGAAACAATCATGGAAACAGATAGAAGCACTTGCATTTGAATGAGTTTCAAGCATGCTTGGGTATTCGTGTGATCTGAGAGACTCAGTTTTGGAATACAACTGTCGCGTGGTGCACCGCGACCTCCAGGCACCCCGGAGTTTCTGAAAAAAAAATTTCTGCGATTTTCACGAAACCACTTTTCTTCAACTTGATTTGGGCTAAAACTCCATCCCTGAAAATAAAAATTCTCTGAGTAGTGTGGAAATGCTGATCCTTACCCTACCTGGGGTGTCCACTGAGTATTCCGCGAACTCTATCTGAAGTTCTCTGGGCATGGAATTTTGACATGTTCCCCAAACCAAAAGGAATAAGTGGGAAACAATCATGGAAACAGATAGAAGCACTTGCATTTGAATGAGTTTCAAGCATGCTTGGGTATTCGTGTGATCTGATTGACTCAGTTTTGGAATACAACTGTCGCGTGGTGCTCCGCGACCTGCTGGCACCCCGGAGTTACTGAAAAAAAATTTTCTGTGATTTTCACAAAACCACTTTTCTTCAACTTGATTTGGGCTAAAACTCCATCCCTGAAAATAAAAATTCTCTGAGTAGTGTGGAAATGCTGATCCTTACCCTACCTGGGGTGTCTACTGAGCATTTCGGCGAACTCTATCTGAAGTTCTCTGGGCATGGGATTTTGAAATGTTCCCCAAACCAAAAGGATTGAGTGGGAAACAATCATGGAAACAGATAGAAGCACTTGCATTTGAATGAGTTTCAAGCATGCTTGGGTATTCGTGTGATCTGAGTGACTAAGTTTTGGAATACAACTGTCGCGTGGTGCACCGCGACTTCCAGGCACCCCGGAGTTTCTGAAAAAAATTTTTCTGCGATTTTCACGAAACCACTTTTCTTCAACTTGATTTGGGCTAAAAATCCATCACTGAAAATAAAAAAACTCTGAGTATTGTGGAAATGCTGATCCTTACCCTACCTGGGGTGTCCACTGAGCATTTCCGCGAACTCTATCTGAAGTTCTCTGGGCATGGTATTTTGACATGTTCCCCAAACCAAAAGGAATAAGTGGGAAACAATCATGGAAACAGATAGAAGCATTTGCATTTGAATGAGTTTCAAGCATGCTTGAGTATTCGTGTGATCTGAGTGACTCAGTTTTGGAATACAAATGTCGCGTGGTGCACCGCGACCTCCAGGCACCCCGGAGTTTCTGAAAAAAAATTTTCTGCGATTTTCACGAAACCACTTTTCTTCAACTTGATTTGGGCTAAAACTCCATCCCTGAAAATAAAAATTCTCTGAGTAGTGTGGAAATGCTGATCCTTACCCTACCTGGGGTGTCCACTGAGCATTTCCGCGAACTCTGTCTGAAGTTCTCTGGGCATGGGATTTTGACATGTTCCCCAAACCAAAAGGAATGAGTGGGAAACAATCATGGAAACAGATAAAAGCACTAGCATTTGAATGAGTTTCAAGCATGCTTGGGTATACGTGTGATCTGAGTGACTCAGTTTTGGAATACAACTGTCGCGTTGTGCACCGCGACCTCCAGGCACCCCGGAGTTTCTGAAAAAAAATTTTCTGCGATTTTCACGAAACCACTTTCTTTCAACTTGATTTGGGCAAAAAATCCATCCCTGAAAAAAAAAATTCTCTGAGTAGTGTGGAAATGCTGATCCTTACCCTACCTGGGGTGTCCACTGAGTATTCCGCGAACTCTATCTGAAGTTCTCTGGGCATGGGATTTTGAAATGTTCCCCAAACCAAAAGGAATGAGGGGGAAACAATAATGGAAACAGATAGAAACACTTGCATTTGAATGAGTTTCAAGCATGCTTGGGTATTCGTGTGATCTGAGTGACTCAGTTTTGGAATACAACTGTCGCGTGGTGCACCGCGACCTCCAGGCACCCCGGAGTTTCTGAAAAAAAAATTTCTGCGATTTTCACGAAACCACTTTTCTTCAACTTGATTTGGGCTAAAACTCCATCCCTGAAAATAAAAATTCTCTGAGTAGTGTGGAAATGCTGATCCTTACCCTACCTGGGGTGTCCACTGAGCATTTCGGCGAACTCTATCTGAAGTTCTCTGGGCATGGGATTTTGAAATGTTCCCCAAACCAAAAGGAATGAGTGGGAAACAATCATGGAAACAGATAGAAGCACTTGCATTTGAATGAGTTTCAAGCATGCTTGGGTATTCGTGTGATCTGAGTGACTCAGTTTTGGAATACAACTGTCGCGTGGTGCACCGCGACCTCCAGGCACCCCGGAGTTTCTGAAAAAAAATTTTCTGCGATTTTCACGAAACCACTCTTCTTCAACTTGATTTGGGCTAACAATCCATCCCTAAAAATAAAAACTCTCTGAGTAGTGTGGAAATGCTGATCCTTACCCTACCTGGGGTGTCCACTGAGCATTTCCACGAACTCTATCTGAAGTTCTCTGGGCATGGTATTTTGACATGTTCCCCAAACCAAAAGGAATGAGTGGGAAACAATCATGGAAACAGATAGAAGCACTTGCATTTGAATGAATTTCAAGCATGCTTGGGTATTCGTGTGATCTGAGAGACTCAGTTTTGGAATACAACTGTCGCGTGGTGCACCGCGACCTCCAGGCACCCCGGAGTTTCTGAAAAAAAATTTTCTGCGATTTTCACGAAACCACTTTTCTTCAACTTGATTTGGGCTAAAAATTCATCCCTAAAAATAAAAACTCTCTGAGTAGTGTGGAAATCCTGATCCTTACCCTACCTGGGGTGTCCACTGAGCATTTCCACGAACTCTATCTGAAGTTCTCTGGGCATGGTATTTTGACATGTTCCCCAAACCAAAAGGAATGAGTGGGAAACAATCATGGAAACAGATAGAAGCACTTGCATTTGAATGAATTTCAAGCATGCTTGGGTATTCGTGTGATCTGAGAGACTCAGTTTTGGAATACAACTGTCGCGTGGTGCACCGCGACCTCCAGGCACCCCGGAGTTTCTGAAAAAAAAATTTCTGCGATTTTCACGAAACCACTTTTCTTCAACTTGATTTGGGCTAAAACTCCGTCCCTGAAAATAAAATTTCTCTGAGTAGTGTGGAAATGCTGATCCTTACCCTACCTGGGGTGTCCAATGAGTATTCCGCGAACTCTATCTGAAGTTCTCTGGGCATGGAATTTTGACATGTTCCCCAAACCAAAAGGAATAAGTGGGAAACAATCAAGGAAACAGATAGAAGTACTTGCATTTGAATGAGTTTCAAGCATGCTTGGGTATTCGTGTGATCTGAGTGACTCAGTTTTGGAATACAACTGTCGCGTGGTGCACCGCGACCTCTTGGCACCCCGGAGTTTCTGAAAAAAAATTTTCTGCGATTTTCACGAAACCACTTTTCTTCAACATGATTTGGGCTAAAAATCCATCCCTAAAAATAAAAACTCTCTGAGTAGTGTGGAAATGCTGATCCTTACCCTACCTGGGGTGTCCACTGAGCATTTCCACGAACTCTATCTGAAGTTCTCTGGGCATGGTATTTTGACATGTTCCCCAAACCAAAAGGAATGAGTGGGAAACAATCATGGAAACAGATAGAAGCACTTGCATTTGAATGAGTTTCAAGCATGCTTGGGTATTCGTGTGATCTGAGTGACTCAGTTTTGGAATACAACTGTCGCGTGGTGCACCGCGACCTCCTGGCACCCCGGAGTTTCTGAAAAAAAATTTTCTGCGATTTTCACGAAACCACTTTTCTTCAACATGATTTGGGCTAAAACTCCATCCCTGAAAATAAAAATTATCTGAGTAGTGTGGAAATGCTGATCCTTACCCTACCTGGGGTGTCCACTGAGTATTCCGCGAACTCTATCTGAAGTTCTCTGGGCATGGGATTTTGAAATGTTCCCCAAACCAAAAGGAATGAGTGGGAAACAATCATGGAAACAGATAGAAGCACTTGCATTTGAATGAGTTTCAAGCATGCTTGGGTATTCGTGTGATCTGAGTGACTCAGTTTTGGAATACAACTGTCGCGTGGTGCACCGCGACCTCCAGGCACCCCGGAGTTTCTGAAAAAAAATTTTCTGCGATTTTCACGAAACCACTTTTCTTCAACTTGATTTGGGCTAAAAATCCATCCCTGAAAATAAAAATTTTCTGAGTAGTGTGGAAATGCTGATCCTTACCCTACCTGGGGAGTCCACTGAGCATTTCCGCGAACTCTATCTGAAGTTCTCTGGGCATGGGATTTTGAAATGTTCCCCAAACCAAAAGGAATAAGTGGGAAACAGTCAAGGAAACAGATAGAAGCACTTGCATTTGAATGAGTTTCAAGCATGCTTGGGTATTCGTGTGATCTGAGTGACTCAGTTTTGGAATACAACTGTCGCGTGGTGCACCGCGACCTCCAGGAACCCCGGAGTTTCTGAAAAAAAATTTTCTGCGATTTTCACGAAACCACTGTTCTTCAACTTGATTTGGGCTAAGAATCCATCCCTAAAAATAAAAACTCTCTGAGTAGTGTGGAAATGCTGATCCTTACCCTACCTGGGGTGTCCACTGAGTATTCCGCGAACTCTATCTGAAGTTCTCTGGGCATGGAATTTTGACATGTTCCCCAAACCAAAAGGAATGAGTGGGAAACAATAAAGGAAACAGATAGAAGCACTTGCATTTGAATGAGTTTCAAGCATGCTTGGGTATTCGTGTGATCTGAGTGACTCAGTTTTGGAATACAACTGTCGCGTGGTGCACCGCGACCTCCAGGCACCCCGGAGTTTCTGAAAAAAAAATGTCTGCGATTTTCACGAAACCACTTTTCTTCAACTTGATTTGGGCTAAAACTCCATCCCTGAAAATAAAAATTCTCTGAGTAGTGTGGAAATGCTGATCCTTACCCTACCTGGGGTGTCCACTGAGTATTCCGCGAACTCTATCTGAAGTTCTCTGGGCATGGGATTTTGAAATGTTCCCCAAACCAAAAGGAATAAGTGGGAAACAGTCAAGGAAACAGATAGAAGCACTTGCATTTGAATGAGTTTCAAGCATGCTTGGGTATTCGTGTGATCTGAGTGACTCAGTTTTGGAATACAACTGTCGCGTGGTGCACCGCGACCTCCAGGCACCCCGGAGTTTCTGAAAAAAAATTTTCTGCGATTTTCACGAAACCACTTTTCTTCAACATGATTTGGGCTAAAAATCCATCCCTAAAAATAAAAACTCTCTGAGTAGTGTGGAAATGCTGATCCTTACCCTACCTGGGGTGTCCACTGAGCATTTCCACGAACTCTATCTGAAGTTCTCTGGGCATGGTATTTTGACATGTTCCCCAAACCAAAAGGAATGAGTGGGAAACAATCATGGAAACAGATAGAAGCACTTGCATTTGAATGAGTTTCAAGCATGCTTGGGTATTCGTGTGATCTGAGTGACTCAGTTTTGGAATACAACTGTCGCGTGGTGCACCGCGACCTCCTGGCACCCCGGAGTTTCTGAAAAAAAATTTTCTGCGATTTTCACGAAACCACTTTTCTTCAACATGATTTGGGCTAAAACTCCATCCCTGAAAATAAAAATTATCTGAGTAGTGTGGAAATGCTGATCCTTACCCTACCTGGGGTGTCCACTGAGTATTCCGCGAACTCTATCTGAAGTTCTCTGGGCATGGGATTTTGAAATGTTCCCCAAACCAAAAGGAATGAGTGGGAAACAATCATGGAAACAGATAGAAGCACTTGCATTTGAATGAGTTTCAAGCATGCTTGGGTATTCGTGTGATCTGAGTGACTCAGTTTTGGAATACAACTGTCGCGTGGTGCACCGCGACCTCCAGGCACCCCGGAGTTTCTGAAAAAAAATTTTCTGCGATTTTCACGAAACCACTTTTCTTCAACTTGATTTGGGCTAAAAATCCATCCCTGAAAATAAAAATTTTCTGAGTAGTGTGGAAATGCTGATCCTTACCCTACCTGGGGAGTCCACTGAGCATTTCCGCGAACTCTATCTGAAGTTCTCTGGGCATGGGATTTTGAAATGTTCCCCAAACCAAAAGGAATAAGTGGGAAACAGTCAAGGAAACAGATAGAAGCACTTGCATTTGAATGAGTTTCAAGCATGCTTGGGTATTCGTGTGATCTGAGTGACTCAGTTTTGGAATACAACTGTCGCGTGGTGCACCGCGACCTCCAGGAACCCCGGAGTTTCTGAAAAAAAATTTTCTGCGATTTTCACGAAACCACTGTTCTTCAACTTGATTTGGGCTAAGAATCCATCCCTAAAAATAAAAACTCTCTGAGTAGTGTGGAAATGCTGATCCTTACCCTACCTGGGGTGTCCACTGAGTATTCCGCGAACTCTATCTGAAGTTCTCTGGGCATGGAATTTTGACATGTTCCCCAAACCAAAAGGAATGAGTGGGAAACAATAAAGGAAACAGATAGAAGCACTTGCATTTGAATGAGTTTCAAGCATGCTTGGGTATTCGTGTGATCTGAGTGACTCAGTTTTGGAATACAACTGTCGCGTGGTGCACCGCGACCTCCAGGCACCCCGGAGTTTCTGAAAAAAAAATGTCTGCGATTTTCACGAAACCACTTTTCTTCAACTTGATTTGGGCTAAAACTCCATCCCTGAAAATAAAAATTCTCTGAGTAGTGTGGAAATGCTGATCCTTACCCTACCTGGGGTGTCCACTGAGTATTCCGCGAACTCTATCTGAAGTTCTCTGGGCATGGGATTTTGAAATGTTCCCCAAACCAAAAGGAATAAGTGGGAAACAGTCAAGGAAACAGATAGAAGCACTTGCATTTGAATGAGTTTCAAGCATGCTTGGGTATTCGTGTGATCTGAGTGACTCAGTTTTGGAATACAACTGTCGCGTGGTGCACCGCGACCTCCAGGCACCCCGGAGTTTCTGAAAAAAAATTTTCTGCGATTTTCACGAAACCACTTTTCTTCAACATGATTTGGGCTAAAAATCCATCCCTAAAAATAAAAACTCTCTGAGTAGTGTGGAAATGCTGATCCTTACCCTACCTGGGGTGTCCACTGAGCATTTCCACGAACTCTATCTGAAGTTCTCTGGGCATGGTATTTTGACATGTTCCCCAAACCAAAAGGAATGAGTGGGAAACAATCATGGAAACAGATAGAAGCACTTGCATTTGAATGAGTTTCAAGCATGCTTGGGTATTCGTGTGATCTGAGTGACTCAGTTTTGGAATACAACTGTCGCGTGGTGCACCGCGACCTCCTGGCACCCCGGAGTTTCTGAAAAAAAATTTTCTGCGATTTTCACGAAACCACTTTTCTTCAACATGATTTGGGCTAAAACTCCATCCCTGAAAATAAAAATTATCTGAGTAGTGTGGAAATGCTGATCCTTACCCTACCTGGGGTGTCCACTGAGTATTCCGCGAACTCTATCTGAAGTTCTCTGGGCATGGGATTTTGAAATGTTCCCCAAACCAAAAGGAATGAGTGGGAAACAATCATGGAAACAGATAGAAGCACTTGCATTTGAATGAGTTTCAAGCATGCTTGGGTATTCGTGTGATCTGAGTGACTCAGTTTTGGAATACAACTGTCGCGTGGTGCACCGCGACCTCCAGGCACCCCGGAGTTTCTGAAAAAAAATTTTCTGCGATTTTCACGAAACCACTTTTCTTCAACTTGATTTGGGCTAAAAATCCATCCCTGAAAATAAAAATTTTCTGAGTAGTGTGGAAATGCTGATCCTTACCCTACCTGGGGAGTCCACTGAGCATTTCCGCGAACTCTATCTGAAGTTCTCTGGGCATGGGATTTTGAAATGTTCCCCAAACCAAAAGGAATAAGTGGGAAACAGTCAAGGAAACAGATAGAAGCACTTGCATTTGAATGAGTTTCAAGCATGCTTGGGTATTCGTGTGATCTGAGTGACTCAGTTTTGGAATACAACTGTCGCGTGGTGCACCGCGACCTCCAGGAACCCCGGAGTTTCTGAAAAAAAATTTTCTGCGATTTTCACGAAACCACTGTTCTTCAACTTGATTTGGGCTAAGAATCCATCCCTAAAAATAAAAACTCTCTGAGTAGTGTGGAAATGCTTATCCTTACCCTACCTGGGGTGTCCACTGAACATTTCCACGAACTCTATCTGAAGTTCTCTGGGCATGGTATTTTGACATGTTCCCCAAACCAAAAGGAATGAGTGGGAAAAAATCATGGAAACAGATAGAAGCACTTGCATTCGAATGAGTTTCAAGCATGCTTGGGTATTCGTGTGATCTGAGTGACTCAGTTTTGGAATACAACTGTCGCGTGGTGCACCGCGACCTCCTGGCACCCCGGAGTTTCTGAAAAAAAATTTTCTGCGATTTTCACGAAACCACTTTTCTTCAACATGATTTGGGCTAAAACTCCATCCCTGAAAATAAAAATTATCTGAGTAGTGTGGAAATGCTGATCCTTACCCTACCTGGGGTGTCCACTGAGTATTCCGCGAACTCTATCTGAAGTTCTCTGGGCATGGAATTTTGACATGTTCCCCAAACCAAAAGGAATGAGTGGGAAACAATAAAGGAAACAGATAGAAGCACTTGCATTTGAATGAGTTTCAAGCATGCTTGGGTATTCGTGTGATCTGAGTGACTCAGTTTTGGAATACAACTGTCGCGTGGTGCACCGCGACCTCCTGGCACCCCGGAGTTTCTGAAAAAAAATTTTCTGCGATTTTCACGAAACCACTTTTCTTCAACATGATTTGGGCTAAAAATCCATCCCTAAAAATAAAAACTCTCTGAGAAGTGTGGAAATGCTGATCCTTACCCTACCTGGGGTGTCCACTGAGCATTTCCACGAACTCTATCTGAAGTTCTCTGGGCATGGTATTTGACATGTTCCCCAAACCAAAAGGAATGAGTGGGAAACAATCATGGAAACAGATAGAAGCACTTGCATTTGAATGAGTTTCAAGCATGCTTGGGTATTCGTGTGATCTGAGTGACTCAGTTTTGGAATACAACTGTCGCGTGGTGCACCGCGACCTCCTGGCACCCCGGAGTTTCGGAAAAAAACTTTCTGCGATTTTCACGAAACCAGTTTTCTTCAACATGATTTGGGCTAAAAATCCATCCCTAAAAATAAAAATTTTCTGAGTAGTGTGGAAATGCTGATCTTTACCCTACCTGGGGAGTCCACTGAGCATTTCCGCGAACTCTAGTTGAAGTTCTCTGGGCATGGGATTTTGACATGTTCCCCAAACCAAAAGGAATGAGTGGGAAACAATCATGGAAACAGATAGAAGCACTTGCATTTGAATGAGTTTCAAGCATGCTTGGGTATTCGTGTGATCTGAGTGACTCAGTTTTGGAATACAACTGTCGCGTGGTGCACCGCGACCTCCAGGCACCCCGGAGTTTCTGAAAAAAAAATTTCTGCGATTTTCACGAAACCACTTTTCTTCAACTTGATTTGGGCTAAAACTCCGTCCCTGAAAATAAAATTTCTCTGAGTAGTGTGGAAATGCTGATCCTTACCCTACCTGGGGTGTCCACTGAGTATTCCGCGAACTCTATCTGAAGTTCTCTGGGCATGGAAATTTGACATGTTCCCCAAACCAAAAGGAATAAGTGGGAAACAATCAAGGAAACAGATAGAAGCACTTGCATTTGAATGAGTTTCAAGCATGCTTGGGTATTCGTGTGATCTGAGTGACTCAGTTTTGGAATACAACTGTCGCATGGTGCACCACGACTTCCTGGCACCCCGGAGTTTCTGAAAAAAAATTTTCTGCGATTTTCACGAAACCACTTTTCTTCAACATGATTTGGGCTAAAAATCCATCCCTAAAAATAAAAACTCTCTGAGTAGTGTGGAAATGCTGATCCTTACCCTACCTGGGGTGTCCACTGAGCATTACCACGAACTCTATCTGAAGTTCTCTGGGCATGGTATTTTGACATGTTCCCCAAACCAAAAGGAATGAGTGGGAAACAATCATGGAAACAGATAGAAGCACTTGCATTTGAAGGAGTTTCAAGCATGCTTGGGTATTCGTGTGATCTGAGTGACTCAGTTTTGGAATACAACTGTCGCGTGGTGCACCGCGACCTCCTGGCACCCCGGAGTTTCTGAAAAAAAATTTTCTGCGATTTTCACGAAAACACTTTTCTTCAACTTGATTTGGGCTAAAAATCCATCCCTGAAAATAAAAATTTTCTGAGTAGTGTGGAAATGCTGATCCTTACCCTACCTGGGGAGTCCACTGAGCATTTTCGCGAACTCTATCTGAAGTTCTCTGGGCATGGGATTTTGAAATGTTCCCCAAACCAAAAGGAATAAGTGGGAAACAGTCAAGGAAACAGATAGAAGCACTTGCATTTGAATGAGTTTCAAGCATGCTTGGGTATTCGTGTGATCTGAGTGACTCAGTTTTGGAATACAACTGTCGCGTGGTGCACCGCGACCTCCAGGCACCCCGGAGTTTCTGAAAAAAAAATTTCTGCGATTTTCACGAAACCACTGTTCTTCAACTTGATTTGGGCTAAGAATCCATCCCTAAAAATAAAAACTCTCTGAGTAGTGTGGAAATGCTGATCCTTACTCTACCTGGGGTGTCCACTGAGCATTTCCGCGAACTCTATCTGAAGTTCTCTGGGCATGGTATTTTGACAAGTTCCCCAAACCAAAAGGAATGAGTGGGAAACAATCATGGAAACAGATAGAAGCACTTGCATTTGAATGAGTTTCAAGCATGCTTGGGTATTCGTGTGATCTGAGTGACTCAGTTTTGGAATACAACTGTCGCGTGGTGCACCGCGACCTCCAGGCACCCCGGAGTTTCTAAAAAAAAATTTTCTGCGATTTTCACGAAACCACTTTTCTTCAACTTGATTTGGGCTAAAAATCCATCCCTGAAAATAAAAATTTTCTGAGTAGTGTGGAAATGCTGATCCTTACCCTACCTGGGGAGTCCACTGAGCATTTTCGCGAACTCTATCTGAAGTTCTCTGGGCATGGGATTTTGAAATGTTCCCCAAACCAAAAGGAATAAGTGGGAAACAGTCAAGGAAACAGATAGAAGCACTTGCATTTGAATGAGTTTCAAGCATGCTTGGGTATTCGTGTGATCTGAGTGACTCAGTTTTGGAATACAACTGTCGCGTGGTGCACCGCGACCTCCAGGCACCCCGGAGTTTCTGAAAAAAAAATTTCTGCGATTTTCACGAAACCACTTTTCTTCAACTTGATTTGGGCTAAGAATCCATCCCTAAAAATAAAAACTCTCTGAGTAGTGTGGAAATGCTGATCCTTACCCTACCTGGGGTGTCCACTGAGCATTTCCACGAACTTTATCTGAAGTTCTCTGGGCATGGTATTTTGACATGTTCCCCAAACCAAAAGGAATGAGTGGGAAACAATCATGGAAACAGATAGAAGCACTTGCATTTGAATGAGTTTCAAGCATGCTTGGGTATTCGTGTGATCTGAGTGACTCAGTTTTGGAATACAACTGTCGCGTGGTGCACCGCGACCTCCAGGCACCCCGGAGTTTCTGAAAAAAAAATTTCTGCGATTTTCACGAAACCACTTTTCTTCAACTTGATTTGGGCTAAAACTCCATCCCTGAAAAAAAAATTCTCTGAGTAGTGTGGAAATGCTGATCCTTACCCTACCTGGGGTGTCCACTGAGTATTCCGCGAACTCTATCTGAAGTTCTCTGAGCATGGGATTTTGAAATGTTCCCCAAACCAAAAGGATTGAGTGGGAAACAATCATGGAAACAGATAGAAGCACTTGCATTTGAATGAGTTTCAAGCATGCCTGGGTATTCGTGTGATCTGAGTGACTCAGTTTTGGAATACAACTGTCGCGTGGTGCACCGCGACCTCCAGGCACCCCGGAGTTTCTGAAAAAAAATTTTCTGCGATTTTCACGAAACCACTTTTCTTCAACTTGATTTGGGCTAAAAATCCATCCCTGAAAATAAAAATTCTCTGAGTAGTGTGGAAATGCTGATCCTTACCCTACCTGGGGAGTCCACTGAGCATTTCCGCGAACTCTAGTTGAAGTTCTCTGGGCATGGGATTTTGACATGTTCCCCAAACCAAAAGGAATAAGTGGGAAACAATCAAGGAAACAGATAGAAGCACTTGCATTTGAATGAGTTTCAAGCATGCTTGGGTATTCGTGTGATCTGAGTGACTCAGTTTTGGAATACAACTGTCGCGTGGTGCACCGCGACCTCCAGGCACCCCGGAGTTTCTGAAAAAAAACATTCTGCGATTTTCACGAAACCAGTTTTCTTCAACATGATTTGGGCTAAAAATCCATCCCTAAAAATAAAAATTTTCTGAGTAGTGTGGAAATGCTGATCCTTACCCTACCTGGGGAGTCCACTGAGCATTTCCGCGAACTCTAGTTGAAGTTCTCTGGGCATGGGATTTTGACATGTTCCCCAAACCAAAAGGAATGAGTGGGAAACAATCATGGAAACAGATAGAAGCACTTGCATTTGAATGAGTTTCAAGCATGCTTGGGTATTCGTGTGATCTGAGTGACTCAGTTTTGGAATACAACTGTCGCGTGGTGCACCGCGACCTCCAGGCACCCCGGAGTTTCTGAAAAAAAATTTTCTGCGATTTTCACGAAACCACTTTTCTTCAACTTGATTTGGGCTAAAGCTCCATCCCTGAAAATAAAATTTCTCTGAGTAGTGTGGAAATGCTGATCCTTACCCTACCTGGGGTGTCCACTGAGTATTCCGCGAACTCTATCTGAAGTTCTCTGGGCATGGAATTTTGACATGTTCCCCAAACCAAAAGGAATAAGTGGGAAACAATCAAGGAAACAGATAGAAGCACTTGCATTTGAATGAGTTTCAAGCATGCTTGGGTATTCGTGTGATCTGAGTGACTCAGTTTTGGAATACAACTGTCGCGTGGTGCACCGCGACCTCCTGGCACCCCGGAGTTTCTGAAAAAAAATTTTCTGCGATTTTCACGAAACCACTTTTCTTCAACATGATTTGGGCTAAAAATCCATCCCTAAAAATAAAAACTCTCTGAGTAGTGTGGAAATGCTGATCCTTACCCTACCTGGGGTGTCCACTGAGCATTTCCACGAACTCTATCTGAAGTTCTCTGGGCATGGTATTTTGACATGTTCCCCAAACCAAAAGGAATGAGTGGGAAACAATCATGGAAACAGATAGAAGCACTTGTATTTGAATGAGTTTCAAGCATGCTTGGGTATTCGTGTGATCTGAGTGACTCAGTTTTGGAATACAACTGTCGCGTGGTGCACCGCGACCTCCTGGCACCCCGGAGTTTCTGAAAAATAATTTTCTGCGATTTTCACGAAACCACTTTTCTTCAACTTGATTTGGGCTAAAAATCCATCCCTGAAAATAAAAATTCTCTGAGTATTGTGGAAATGCTGATCCTTACCCTACCTGGGGTGTCCACTGAGCATTTCCGCGAACTCTATCTGAAGTTCTCTGAGCATGGTATTTTGACATGTTCCCCAAACCAAAAGGAATGAGTGGGAAACAATCATGGAAACAGATAGAAGCACTTGCTTTTGAATGAGTTTCAAGCATGCTTGGGTATTCGTGTGATCTGAGTGACTCAGTTTTGGAATACAACTGTCGCGTGGTGCACCGCGACCTCCTGGCACCCCGGAGTTTCTGAAAAAAAATTTTCTGCGATTTTCACGAAACCACTTTTCTTCAACATGATTTGGGCTAAAACTCCATCCCTGAAAATAAAAATTATCTGAGTAGTGTGGAAATGCTGATCCTTACCCTACCTGGGGTGTCCACTGAGCATTTCCACGAACTCTATCTGAAGTTCTCTGGGCATGGTATTTTGACATGTTCCTCAAACCAAAAGGAATGAGTGGGAAACAATCATGGAAACAGATAGAAGCACTTGCATTTGAATGAGTTTCAAGCATGCTTGGGTATTCGTGTGATCTGAGTGACTCAGTTTTGGAATACAACTGTCGCGTGGTGCACCGCGACCTCCAGGCACCCCGGAGTTTCTGAAAAAAAAATTTCTGCGATTTTCACGAAACCACTTTTCTTCAACTTGATTTGGGCTAAAACTCCATCCCTGAAAATAAAAATTCTCTGAGTAGTGTGGAAATGCTGATCCTTACCCTACCTGGGTTGTCCACTGAGTATTCCGCAAACTCTATCTGAAGTTCTCTGGGCATGGGATTTTGAAATGTTCCCCAAACCAAAAGGATTGAGTGGGAAACAATCATGGAAACAGATAGAAGCACTTGCATTTGAATGAGTTTCAAGCATGCTTGGGTATTCGTGTGATCTGAGTGACTCAGTTTTGGAATACAACTGTCGCGCGGTGCACCGCGACCTCCTGGCACCCCGGAGTTTCTGAAAAAAAATTTTCTGCGATTTTCACAAAACCACTTTTCTTCAACATGATTTGGGCTAAAACTCCATCCCTGAAAATAAAAATTATCTGAGTAGTGTGGAAATGCTGATCCTTACCCTACCTGGGGTGTCCACTGAGCATTTCCACGAACTCTATCTGAAGTTCTCTGGGCATGGTATTTTGACATGTTCCCCAAACCAAAAGGAATGAGTGGGAAACAATCATGGAAACAGATAGAAGCACTTGTATTTGAATGAGTTTCAAGCATGCTTGGGTATTCGTGTGATCTGAGTGACTCAGTTTTGGAATACAACTGTCGCGTGGTGCACCGCGACCTCCAGGCACCCCGGAGTTTCTGAAAAAAAATTTTCTGCGATTTTCACGAAACCACTTTTCTTCAACTTGATTTGGGCTAAAGATCCATCCCTGAAAATAAAAATTCTCTGAGTAGTGTGGAAATGCTGATCCTTACCCTACCTGGGGTGTCCACTGAGTATTCCGCGAACTCTATCTGAAGTTCTCTGGGCATGGGATTTTGAAATGTTCCCCAAACCAAAAGGAATAAGTGGGAAACAATCAAGGAAACAGATAGAAGCACTTGCATTTGAATGAGTTTCAAGCATGCTTGGGTATTCGTGTGATCTGAGTGACTCAGTTTTGGAATACAACTGTCGCGTGGTGCACCGCGACCTCCTGGCACCCCGGAGTTTCTGAAAAAAAATTTTCTGCGAT
Organism: Lepisosteus oculatus; assembly: GCF_040954835.1. Classification (NCBI taxonomy): domain Eukaryota; kingdom Metazoa; phylum Chordata; class Actinopteri; order Semionotiformes; family Lepisosteidae; genus Lepisosteus; species Lepisosteus oculatus. The sequence continues at coordinate 11,206,185 of NC_090699.1, read as the reverse complement.
TTTCACGAAACCACTTTTCTTCAACATGATTTGGGCTAAAAATCCATCCCTAAAAATAAAAACTCTCTGAGTAGTGTGGAAATGCTGATCCTTACCCTACCTGGGGTGTCCACTGAGCATTTCCACGAACTCTATCTGAAGTTCTCTGGGCATGGTATTTTGACATGTTCCCCAAACCAAAAGGAATGAGTGGGAAACAATCATGGAAACAGATAGAAGCACTTGTATTTGAATGAGTTTCAAGCATGCTTGGGTATTCGTGTGATCTGAGTGACTCAGTTTTGGAATACAACTGTCGCGTGGTGCACCGCGACCTCCTGGCACCCCGGAGTTTCTGAAAAATAATTTTCTGCGATTTTCACGAAACCACTTTTCTTCAACTTGATTTGGGCTAAAAATCCATCCCTGAAAATAAAAATTCTCTGAGTATTGTGGAAATGCTGATCCTTACCCTACCTGGGGTGTCCACTGAGCATTTCCGCGAACTCTATCTGAAGTTCTCTGAGCATGGTATTTTGACATGTTCCCCAAACCAAAAGGAATGAGTGGGAAACAATCATGGAAACAGATAGAAGCACTTGCATTTGAATGAGTTTCAAGCATGCTTGGGTATTCGTGTGATCTGAGTGACTCAGTTTTGGAATACAACTGTCGCGTGGTGCACCGCGACCTCCTGGCACCCCGGAGTTTCTGAAAAAAAATTTTCTGCGATTTTCACGAAACCACTTTTCTTCAACATGATTTGGGCTAAAACTCCATCCCTGAAAATAAAAATTATCTGAGTAGTGTGGAAATGCTGATCCTTACCCTACCTGGGGTGTCCACTGAGCATTTCCACGAACTCTATCTGAAGTTCTCTGGGCATGGTATTTTGACATGTTCCTCAAACCAAAAGGAATGAGTGGGAAACAATCATGGAAACAGATAGAAGCACTTGCATTTGAATGAGTTTCAAGCATGCTTGGGTATTCGTGTGATCTGAGTGACTCAGTTTTGGAATACAACTGTCGCGTGGTGCACCGCGACCTCCAGGCACCCCGGAGTTTCTGAAAAAAAAATTTCTGCGATTTTCACGAAACCACTTTTCTTCAACTTGATTTGGGCTAAAACTCCATCCCTGAAAATAAAAATTCTCTGAGTAGTGTGGAAATGCTGATCCTTACCCTACCTGGGTTGTCCACTGAGTATTCCGCAAACTCTATCTGAAGTTCTCTGGGCATGGAATTTTGAAATGTTCCCCAAACCAAAAGGATTGAGTGGGAAACAATCATGGAAACAGATAGAAGCACTTGCATTTGAATGAGTTTCAAGCATGCTTGGGTATTCGTGTGATCTGAGTGACTCAGTTTTGGAATACAACTGTCGCGTGGTGCACCGCGACCTCCTGGCACCCCGGAGTTTCTGAAAAAAAATTTTCTGCGATTTTCACGAAACCACTTTTCTTCAACATGATTTGGGCTAAAACTCCATCCCTGAAAATAAAAATTATCTGAGTAGTGTGGAAATGCTGATCCTTACCCTACCTGGGGTGTCCACTGAGTATTCCGCGAACTCTATCTGAAGTTCTCTGGGCATGGAATTTTGACATGTTCCCCAAACCAAAAGGAATGAGTGGGAAACAATAAAGGAAACAGATAGAAGCACTTGCATTTGAATGAGTTTCAAGCATGCTTGGGTATTCGTGTGATCTGAGTGACTCAGTTTTGGAATACAACTGTCGCGTGGTGCACCGCGACCTCCTGGCACCCCGGAGTTTCTGAAAAAAAATTTTCTGCGATTTTCACGAAACCACTTTTCTTCAACATGATTTGGGCTAAAAATCCATCCCTAAAAATAAAAACTCTCTGAGAAGTGTGGAAATGCTGATCCTTACCCTACCTGGGGTGTCCACTGAGCATTTCCACGAACTCTATCTGAAGTTCTCTGGGCATGGTATTTTGACATGTTCCCCAAACCAAAAGGAATGAGTGGGAAACAATCATGGAAACAGATAGAAGCACTTGCATTTGAATGAGTTTCAAGCATGCTTGGGTATTCGTGTGATCTGAGTGACTCAGTTTTGGAATACAACTGTCGCGTGGTGCACCGCGACCTCCTGGCACCCCGGAGTTTCTGAAAAAAAATTTTCTGCGATTTTCACGAAACCACTTTTCTTCAACTTGATTTGGGCTAAAAATTCATCCCTGAAAATAAAAATTCTCTGAGTATTGTGGAAATGCTGATCCTTACCCTACCTGGGGTGTCCACTGAGCATTTCCGCGAACTCTATCTGAAGTTCTCTGGGCATGGTATTTTGACATGTTCCCCAAACCAAAAGGAATGAGTGGGAAACAATCATGGAAACAGATAGAAGCACTTGCATTTGAATGAGTTTCAAGCATGCTTGGGTATTCGTGTGATCTGAGTGACTCAGTTTTGGAATACAACTGTCGCGTGGTGCACCGCGACCTCCTGGCACCCCGGAGTTTCTGAAAAAAAATTTTCTGCGATTTTCACGAAACCACTTTTCTTCAACTTTATTTGGGCTAAAACTCCATCCCTGAAAATAAAAATTATCTGAGTAGTGTGGAAATGCTGATCCTTACCCTACCTGGGGTGTCCACTGAGTATTCCGCGAACTCTATCTGAAGTTCTCTGGGCATGGGATTTTGAAATGTTCCCCAAACCAAAAGGAATGAGTGGGAAACAATCATGGAAACAGATAGAAGCACTTGCATTTGAATGAGTTTCAAGCATGCTTGGGTATTCGTGTGATCTGAGTGACTCAGTTTTGGAATACAACTGTCGCGTGGTGCACCGCGACCTCCAGGCACCCCGGAGTTTCTGAAAAAAAATTTTCTGCGATTTTCACGAAACCACTTTTCTTCAACTTGATTTGGGCTAAAAATCCATCCCTGAAAATAAGAATTTTCTGAGTAGTGTGGAAATGCTGATCCTTACCCTACCTGGGGAGTCCACTGAGCATTTCCGCGAACTCTAGTTGAAGTTCTCTGGGCATGGGATTTTGACATGTTCCCCAAACCAAAAGGAATGAGTGGGAAACAATCATGGAAACAGATAGAAGCACTTGCATTTGAATGAGTTTCAAGCATGCTTGGGTATTCGTGTGATCTGAGTGACTCAGTTTTGGAATACAACTGTCGCGTGGTGCACCGCGACCTCCAGGCACCCCGGAGTTTCTGAAAAAAAATTTTCTGCGATTTTCACGAAACCACTTTTCTTCAACTTGATTTGGGCTAAAGATCCATCCCTGAAAATAAAAATTCTCTGAGTAGTGTGGAAATGCTGATCCTTACCCTACCTGGGGTGTCCACTGAGTATTCCGCGAACTCTATCTGAAGTTCTCTGGGCATGGGATTTTGAAATGTTCCCCAAACCAAAAGGAATAAGTGGGAAACAATCAAGGAAACAGATAGAAGCACTTGCATTTGAATGAGTTTCAAGCATGCTTGGGTATTCGTGTGATCTGAGTGACTCAGTTTTGGAATACAACTGTCGCGTGGTGCACCGCGACCTCCTGGCACCCCGGAGTTTCTGAAAAAAAATTTTCTGCGATTTTCACGAAACCACTTTTCTTCAACATGATTTGGGCTAAAAATCCATCCCTAAAAATAAAAACTCTCTGAGTAGTGTGGAAATGCTGATCCTTACCCTACCTGGGGTGTCCACTGAGCATTTCCACGAACTCTATCTGAAGTTCTCTGGGCATGGTATTTTGACATGTTCCCCAAACCAAAAGGAATGAGTGGGAAACAATCATGGAAACAGATAGAAGCACTTGTATTTGAATGAGTTTCAAGCATGCTTGGGTATTCGTGTGATCTGAGTGACTCAGTTTTGGAATACAACTGTCGCGTGGTGCACCGCGACCTCCTGGCACCCCGGAGTTTCTGAAAAATAATTTTCTGCGATTTTCACGAAACCACTTTTCTTCAACTTGATTTGGGCTAAAAATCCATCCCTGAAAATAAAAATTCTCTGAGTATTGTGGAAATGCTGATCCTTACCCTACCTGGGGTGTCCACTGAGCATTTCCGCGAACTCTATCTGAAGTTCTCTGAGCATGGTATTTTGACATGTTCCCCAAACCAAAAGGAATGAGTGGGAAACAATCATGGAAACAGATAGAAGCACTTGCATTTGAATGAGTTTCAAGCATGCTTGGGTATTCGTGTGATCTGAGTGACTCAGTTTTGGAATACAACTGTCGCGTGGTGCACCGCGACCTCCTGGCACCCCGGAGTTTCTGAAAAAAAATTTTCTGCGATTTTCACGAAACCACTTTTCTTCAACATGATTTGGGCTAAAACTCCATCCCTGAAAATAAAAATTATCTGAGTAGTGTGGAAATGCTGATCCTTACCCTACCTGGGGTGTCCACTGAGCATTTCCACGAACTCTATCTGAAGTTCTCTGGGCATGGTATTTTGACATGTTCCTCAAACCAAAAGGAATGAGTGGGAAACAATCATGGAAACAGATAGAAGCACTTGCATTTGAATGAGTTTCAAGCATGCTTGGGTATTCGTGTGATCTGAGTGACTCAGTTTTGGAATACAACTGTCGCGTGGTGCACCGCGACCTCCAGGCACCCCGGAGTTTCTGAAAAAAAAATTTCTGCGATTTTCACGAAACCACTTTTCTTCAACTTGATTTGGGCTAAAACTCCATCCCTGAAAATAAAAATTCTCTGAGTAGTGTGGAAATGCTGATCCTTACCCTACCTGGGTTGTCCACTGAGTATTCCGCAAACTCTATCTGAAGTTCTCTGGGCATGGAATTTTGAAATGTTCCCCAAACCAAAAGGAATGAGTGGGAAACAATAAAGGAAACAGATAGAAGCACTTGCATTTGAATGAGTTTCAAGCATGCTTGGGTATTCGTGTGATCTGAGTGACTCAGTTTTGGAATACAACTGTCGCGTGGTGCACCGCGACCTCCTGGCACCCCGGAGTTTCTGAAAAAAAATTTTCTGCGATTTTCACGAAACCACTTTTCTTCAACATGATTTGGGCTAAAAATCCATCCCTAAAAATAAAAACTCTCTGAGAAGTGTGGAAATGCTGATCCTTACCCTACCTGGGGTGTCCACTGAGCATTTCCACGAACTCTATCTGAAGTTCTCTGGGCATGGTATTTTGACATGTTCCCCAAACCAAAAGGAATGAGTGGGAAACAATCATGGAAACAGATAGAAGCACTTGCATTTGAATGAGTTTCAAGCATGCTTGGGTATTCGTGTGATCTGAGTGACTCAGTTTTGGAATACAACTGTCGCGTGGTGCACCGCGACCTCCTGGCACCCCGGAGTTTCTGAAAAAAAATTTTCTGCGATTTTCACGAAACCACTTTTCTTCAACTTGATTTGGGCTAAAAATCCATCCCTGAAAATAAGAATTTTCTGAGTAGTGTGGAAATGCTGATCCTTACCCTACCTGGGGAGTCCACTGAGCATTTCCGCGAACTCTAGTTGAAGTTCTCTGGGCATGGGATTTTGACATGTTCCCCAAACCAAAAGGAATGAGTGGGAAACAATCATGGAAACAGATAGAAGCACTTGCATTTGAATGAGTTTCAAGCATGCTTGGGTATTCGTGTGATCTGAGTGACTCAGTTTTGGAATACAACTGTCGCGTGGTGCACCGCGACCTCCAGGCACCCCGGAGTTTCTGAAAAAAAATTTTCTGCGATTTTCACGAAACCACTTTTCTTCAACTTGATTTGGGCTAAAGATCCATCCCTGAAAATAAAAATTCTCTGAGTAGTGTGGAAATGCTGATCCTTACCCTACCTGGGGTGTCCACTGAGTATTCCGCGAACTCTATCTGAAGTTCTCTGGGCATGGGATTTTGAAATGTTCCCCAAACCAAAAGGAATAAGTGGGAAACAATCAAGGAAACAGATAGAAGCACTTGCATTTGAATGAGTTTCAAGCATGCTTGGGTATTCGTGTGATCTGAGTGACTCTGTTTTGGAATACAACTGTCGCGTGGTGCACCGTGACCTCCAGGCACTCCGGAGTTTCTGAAAAAAAATGTTCTGCGATTTTCACGATACCACTTTTCTTCAACTTGATTTGGGCTAAAAATCCATCCCTGAAAATAAAAATTCTCTGAGTAGTGGGGAAATGCTGATCCTTACCCAACCTGGGGTGTCCAATGAGTATTCCGCGAACTCTATCTGAAGTTCTCTGGGCATGGGATTTTGAAATGTTCCCCAAACCAAAAGGAATAAGTGGGAAACAATCAAGGAAACAGATAGAAGCACTTGCATTTGAATGAGTTTCAAGCATGCTTGGGTATTCGTGTGATCTGAGTGACTCAGTTTTGGAATACAACTGTCGCGTGGTGCACCGCGACCTCCTGGCACCCCGGAGTTTCGGAAAAAAACTTTCTGCGATTTTCACGAAACCAGTTTTCTTCAACATGATTTGGGCTAAAAATCCATCCCTAAAAATAAAAATTTTCTGAGTAGTGTGGAAATGCTGATCTTTACCCTACCTGGGGAGTCCACTGAGCATTTCCGCGAACTCTAGTTGAAGTTCTCTGGGCATGGGATTTTGACATGTTCCCCAAACCAAAAGGAATGAGTGGGAAACAATCATGGAAACAGATAGAAGCACTTGCATTTGAATGAGTTTCAAGCATGCTTGGGTATTCGTGTGATCTGAGTGACTCAGTTTTGGAATACAACTGTCGCGTGGTGCACCGCGACCTCCAGGCACCCCGGAGTTTCTGAAAAAAAAATTTCTGCGATTTTCACGAAACCACTTTTCTTCAACTTGATTTGGGCTAAAACTCCGTCCCTGAAAATAAAATTTCTCTGAGTAGTGTGGAAATGCTGATCCTTACCCTACCTGGGGTGTCCACTGAGTATTCCGCGAACTCTATCTGAAGTTCTCTGGGCATGGAAATTTGACATGTTCCCCAAACCAAAAGGAATAAGTGGGAAACAATCAAGGAAACAGATAGAAGCACTTGCATTTGAATGAGTTTCAAGCATGCTTGGGTATTCGTGTGATCTGAGTGACTCAGTTTTGGAATACAACTGTCGCATGGTGCACCGCGACTTCCTGGCACCCCGGAGTTTCTGAAAAAAAATTTTCTGCGATTTTCACGAAACCACTTTTCTTCAACATGATTTGGGCTAAAAATCCATCCCTAAAAATAAAAACTCTCTGAGTAGTGTGGAAATGCTGATCCTTACCCTACCTGGGGTGTCCACTGAGCATTACCACGAACTCTATCTGAAGTTCTCTGGGCATGGTATTTTGACATGTTCCCCAAACCAAAAGGAATGAGTGGGAAACAATCATGGAAACAGATAGAAGCACTTGCATTTGAAGGAGTTTCAAGCATGCTTGGGTATTCGTGTGATCTGAGTGACTCAGTTTTGGAATACAACTGTCGCGTGGTGCACCGCGACCTCCTGGCACCCCGGAGTTTCTGAAAAAAAATTTTCTGCGATTTTCACGAAACCACTTTTCTTCAACTTGATTTGGGCTAAAAATCCATCCCTGAAAATAAAAATTTTCTGAGTAGTGTGGAAATGCTGATCCTTACCCTACCTGGGGAGTCCACTGAGCATTTTCGCGAACTCTATCTGAAGTTCTCTGGGCATGGGATTTTGAAATGTTCCCCAAACCAAAAGGAATAAGTGGGAAACAGTCAAGGAAACAGATAGAAGCACTTGCATTTGAATGAGTTTCAAGCATGCTTGGGTATTCGTGTGATCTGAGTGACTCAGTTTTGGAATACAACTGTCGCGTGGTGCACCGCGACCTCCAGGCACCCCGGAGTTTCTGAAAAAAAAATTTCTGCGATTTTCACGAAACCACTGTTCTTCAACTTGATTTGGGCTAAGAATCCATCCCTAAAAATAAAAACTCTCTGAGTAGTGTGGAAATGCTGATCCTTACCCTACCTGGGGTGTCCACTGAGCATTTCCACGAACTCTATCTGAAGTTCTCTGGGCATGGTATTTTGACATGTTCCCCAAACCAAAAGGAATGAGTGGGAAACAATCATGGAAACAGATAGAAGCACTTGCATTTGAATGAGTTTCAAGCATGCTTGGGTATTCGTGTGATCTGAGTGACTCAGTTTTGGAATACAACTGTCGCATGGTGCACCGCGACCTCCTGGCACCCCGGAGTTTCTGAAAAAAAAATTTCTGCGATTTTCACGAAACCACTTTTCTTCAACTTGATTTGGGCTAAAAATCCATCCCTGAAAATAAAAATTCTCTGAGTATTGTGGAAATGCTGATCCTTACTCTACCTGGGGTGTCCACTGAGCATTTCCGCGAACTCTATCTGAAGTTCTCTGGGCATGGTATTTTGACAAGTTCCCCAAACCAAAAGGAATGAGTGGGAAACAATCATGGAAACAGATAGAAGCACTTGCATTTGAATGAGTTTCAAGCATGCTTGGGTATTCGTGTGATCTGAGTGACTCAGTTTTGGAATACAACTGTCGCGTGGTGCACCGCGACCTCCTGGCACCCCGGAGTTTCTGAAAAAAAAATTTCTGCGATTTTCACGAAACCACTTTTCTTCAACTTGATTTGGGCTAAAACTCCATCCCTGAAAATAAAAATTCTCTGAGTAGTGTGGAAATGCTGATCCTTACCCTACCTGGGGTGTCCACTGAGTATTCCGCGAACTCTATCTGAAGTTCTCTGAGCATGGGATTTTGAAATGTTCCCCAAACCAAAAGGATTGAGTGGGAAACAATCATGGAAACAGATAGAAGCACTTGCATTTGAATGAGTTTCAAGCATGCCTGGGTATTCGTGTGATCTGAGTGACTCAGTTTTGGAATACAACTGTCGCGTGGTGCACCGCGACCTCCAGGCACCCCGGAGTTTCTGAAAAAAAATTTTCTGCGATTTTCACGAAACCACTTTTCTTCAACTTGATTTGGGCTAAAAATCCATCCCTGAAAATAAAAATTCTCTGAGTAGTGTGGAAATGCTGATCCTTACCCTACCTGGGGAGTCCACTGAGCATTTCCGCGAACTCTAGTTGAAGTTCTCTGGGCATGGGATTTTGACATGTTCCCCAAACCAAAAGGAATAAGTGGGAAACAATCAAGGAAACAGATAGAAGCACTTGCATTTGAATGAGTTTCAAGCATGCTTGGGTATTCGTGTGATCTGAGTGACTCAGTTTTGGAATACAACTGTCGCGTGGTGCACCGCGACCTCCAGGCACCCCGGAGTTTCTGAAAAAAAACATTCTGCGATTTTCACGAAACCAGTTTTCTTCAACTTGATTTGGGCTAAAACTCCATCCCTGAAAATAAAATTTCTCTGAGTAGTGTGGAAATGCTGATCCTTACCCTACCTGGGGTGTCCACTGAGTATTCCGCGAACTCTATCTGAAGTTCTCTGGGCATGGAATTTTGACATGTTCCCCAAACCAAAAGGAATAAGTGGGAAACAATCAAGGAAACAGATAGAAGCACTTGCATTTGAATGAGTTTCAAGCATGCTTGGGTATTCGTGTGATCTGAGTGACTCAGTTTTGGAATACAACTGTCGCGTGGTGCACCGCGACCTCCTGGCACCCCGGAGTTTCTGAAAAATAATTTTCTGCGATTTTCACGAAACCACTTTTCTTCAACTTGATTTGGGCTAAAAATCCATCCCTGAAAATAAAAATTCTCTGAGTATTGTGGAAATGCTGATCCTTACCCTACCTGGGGTGTCCACTGAGCATTTCCGCGAACTCTATCTGAAGTTCTCTGAGCATGGTATTTTGACATGTTCCCCAAACCAAAAGGAATGAGTGGGAAACAATCATGGAAACAGATAGAAGCACTTGCATTTGAATGAGTTTCAAGCATGCTTGGGTATTCGTGTGATCTGAGTGACTCAGTTTTGGAATACAACTGTCGCGTGGTGCACCGCGACCTCCTGGCACCCCGGAGTTTCTGAAAAAAAATTTTCTGCGATTTTCACGAAACCACTTTTCTTCAACATGATTTGGGCTAAAACTCCATCCCTGAAAATAAAAATTATCTGAGTAGTGTGGAAATGCTGATCCTTACCCTACCTGGGGTGTCCACTGAGCATTTCCACGAACTCTATCTGAAGTTCTCTGGGCATGGTATTTTGACATGTTCCTCAAACCAAAAGGAATGAGTGGGAAACAATCATGGAAACAGATAGAAGCACTTGCATTTGAATGAGTTTCAAGCATGCTTGGGTATTCGTGTGATCTGAGTGACTCAGTTTTGGAATACAACTGTCGCGTGGTGCACCGCGACCTCCAGGCACCCCGGAGTTTCTGAAAAAAAAATTTCTGCGATTTTCACGAAACCACTTTTCTTCAACTTGATTTGGGCTAAAACTCCATCCCTGAAAATAAAAATTCTCTGAGTAGTGTGGAAATGCTGATCCTTACCCTACCTGGGTTGTCCACTGAGTATTCCGCAAACTCTATCTGAAGTTCTCTGGGCATGGGATTTTGAAATGTTCCCCAAACCAAAAGGATTGAGTGGGAAACAATCATGGAAACAGATAGAAGCAATTGCATTTGAATGAGTTTCAAGCATGCTTGGGTATTCGTGTGATCTGAGTGACTCAGTTTTGGAATACAACTGTCGCGTGGTGCACCGTGACCTCCAGGCACCCCGGAGTTTCTGAAAAAAAATTTTCTGCGATTTTCACGAAACCACTTTTTTTCAACTTGATTTGGGCTAAAAATCCATCCCTGAAAATAAAAATTCTCTGAGTAGTGTGGAAATGCTGATCCTTACCCTACCTGGGGAGTCCACTGAGCATTTCCGCGAACTCTAGTTGAAGTTCTCTGGGCATGGGATTTTGACATGTTCCCCAAACCAAATGGAATGAGTGGGAAAAAATCATGGAAACAGATAGAAGCACTTGCATTCGAATGAGTTTCAAGCATGCTTGGGTATTCGTGTGATCTGAGTGACTCAGTTTTGGAATACAACTGTCGTGTGGTGCACCGCGACCTCCAGGCACCCCGGAGTTTCTGAAAAAAAAATTTCTGCGATTTTCATGAAACCACTTTTCTTCAACTTGATTTGGGCTAAAAATCCATTCCTGAAAATAAAAATTCTCTGAGTAGTGTGGAAATGCTGATCCTTACCCTACCTGGGGTGTCCACTGAGCATTTCCGCGAACTCTATCTGAAGTTCTCTGGGCATGGGATTTTGAAATGTTCCCCAAACCAAAAGGATTGAGTGGGAAACAATCATGGAAACAGATAGAAGCACTTGCATTTGAATGAGTTTCAAGCATGCCTGGGTATTCGTGTGATCTGAGTGACTCAGTTTTGGAATACAACTGTCGCATGGTGCACCGCGACCTCCTGGCACCCCGGAGTTTCTGAAAAAAAATTTTCTGCGATTTTCACGAAACCACTTTTCTTCAACTTGATTTGGGCTAAAAATCCATCCCTGAAAATAAAAATTCTCTGAGTATTGTGGAAATGCTAATCCTTACCCTACCTGGGTGTCCACTGAGCATTTCCGCGAACTCTATCTGAAGTTCTCTGGGCATGGGATTTTGAAATGTTCCCCAAACCAAAAGGAATGAGTGGGAAACAATCATGGAAACAGATAGAAGCACTTGCATTTGAATGAGTTTCAAGCATGCTTGGGTATTCGTGTGATCTGAGTGACTCAGTTTTGGAATACAACTGTCGCGTGGTGCACCGCGACCTCCAGGCACCCCGGAGTTTCTGAAAAAAAATTTTCTGCGATTTTCACGAAACCACTTTTCTTCAACTTGATTTGGGCTAAAAATCCATCCCTGAAAATAAAAATTTTCTGAGTAGTGTGGAAATGCTGATCCTTACCCTACCTGGGGAGTCCACTGAGCATTTTCGCGAACTCTATCTGAAGTTCTCTGGGCATGGGATTTTGAAATGTTCCCCAAACCAAAAGGAATAAGTGGGAAACAGTCAAGGAAACAGATAGAAGCACTTGCATTTGAATGAGTTTCAAGCATGCTTGGGTATTCGTGTGATCTGAGTGACTCAGTTTTGGAATACAACTGTCGCGTGGTGCACCGCGACCTCCTGGCACCCCGGAGTTTCTGAAAAAAAATTTTCTGCGATTTTCACGAAACCACTTTTCTTCAACTTGATTTGGGCTAAAAATCCATCCCTGAAAATAAAAATTCTCTGAGTATTGTGGAAATGCTGATCCTTACTCTACCTGGGGTGTCCACTGAGCATTTCCGCGAACACTATCTGAAGTTCTCTGGGCATGGTATTTTGACAAGTTCCCCAAACCAAAAGGAATGAGTGGGAAACAATCATGGAAACAGATAGAAGCACTTGCATTTGAATGAGTTTCAAGCATGCTTGGGTATTCGTGTGATCTGAGTGACTCAGTTTTGGAATACAACTGTCGCGTGGTGCACCGCGACCTCCTGGCACCCCGGAGTTTCTGAAAAAAAATTTTCTGCGATTTTCACGAAACCACTTTTCTTCAACATGATTTGGGCTAAAACTCCATCCCTGAAAATAAAAATTATCTGAGTAGTGTGGAAATGCTGATCCTTACCCTACCTGGGGTGTCCACTGAGTATTCCGCGAAATCTATCTGAAGTTCTCTGGGCATGGGATTTTGAAATGTTCCCCAAACCAAAAGGAATGAGTGGGAGACAATCATGGAAACAGATAGAAGCACTTGCATTTGAATGAGTTTCAAGCATGCTTGGGTATTCGTGTGATCTGAGTGACTCAGTTTTGGAATACAACTGTCGCGTGGTGCACCGCGACCTCCAGGCACCCCGGAGTTTCTGAAAAAAAAATTTCTGCGATTTTCACGAAACCACTTTTCTTCAACTTGATTTGGGCTAAGAATCCATCCCTAAAAATAAAAACTCTCTGAGTAGTGTGGAAATGCTGATCCTTACCCTACCTGGGGTGTCCACTGAGCATTTCCACGAACTCTATCTGAAGTTCTCTGGGCATGGTATTTTGACATGTTCCCCAAACCAAAAGGAATGAGTGGGAAACAATCATGGAAACAGATAGAAGCACTTGCATTTGAATGAGTTTCAAGCATGCTTGGGTATTCGTGTGATCTGAGTGACTCAGTTTTGGAATAAAACTGTCGCGTGGTGCACCGCGACCTCCAGGCACCCCGGAGTTTCTGAAAAAAAAATTTCTGCGATTTTCACGAAACCACTTTTCTTCAACTTGATTTGGGCTAAAACTCCATCCCTGAAAATAAAAATTCTCTGAGTAGTGTGGAAATGCTGATCCTTACCCTACCTGGGGTGTCCACTGAGTATTCCGCGAACTCTATCTGAAGTTCTCTGGGCATGGGATTTTGAAATGTTCCCCAAACCAAAAGGATTGAGTGGGAAACAATCATGGAAACAGATAGAAGCACTTGCATTTGAATGAGTTTCAAGCATGCCTGGGTATTCGTGTGATCTGAGTGACTCAGTTTTGGAATACAACTGTCGCGTGGTGCACCGCGACCTCCAGGCACCCCGGAGTTTCTGAAAAAAAATTTTCTGCGATTTTCACGAAACCACTTTTCTTCAACTTGATTTGGGCTAAAAATCCATCCCTGAAAATAAAAATTCTCTGAGTAGTGTGGAAATGCTGATCCTTACCCTACCTGGGGAGTCCACTGAGCATTTCCGCGAACTCTAGTTGAAGTTCTCTGGGCATGGGATTTTGACATGTTCCCCAAACCAAAAGGAATAAGTGGGAAACAATCAAGGAAACAGATAGAAGCACTTGCATTTGAATGAGTTTCAAGCATGCTTGGGTATTCGTGTGATCTGAGTGACTCAGTTTTGGAATACAACTGTCGCGTGGTGCACCGCGACCTCCAGGCACCCCGGAGTTTCTGAAAAAAAACATTCTGCGATTTTCACGAAACCAGTTTTCTTCAACATGATTTGGGCTAAAAATCCATCCCTAAAAATAAAAATTTTCTGAGTAGTGTGGAAATGCTGATCCTTACCCTACCTGGGGAGTCCACTGAGCATTTCCGCGAACTCTAGTTGAAGTTCTCTGGGCATGGGATTTTGACATGTTCCCCAAACCAAAAGGAATGAGTGGGAAACAATCATGGAAACAGATAGAAGCACTTGCATTTGAATGAGTTTCAAGCATGCTTGGGTATTCGTGTGATCTGAGTGACTCAGTTTTGGAATACAACTGTCGCGTGGTGCACCGCGACCTCCAGGCACCCCGGAGTTTCTGAAAAAAAATTTTCTGCGATTTTCACGAAACCACTTTTCTTCAACTTGATTTGGGCTAAAACTCCATCCCTGAAAATAAAATTTCTCTGAGTAGTGTGGAAATGCTGATCCTTACCCTACCTGGGGTGTCCACTGAGCATTTCCGCGAACTCTATCTGAAGTTCTCTGGGCATGGTATTTTGACAAGTTCCCCAAACCAAAAGGAATGAGTGGGAAACAATCATGGAAACAGATAGAAGCACTTGCATTTGAATGAGTTTCAAGCATGCTTGGGTATTCGTGTGATCTGAGTGACTCAGTTTTGGAATACAACTGTCGCGTGGTGCACCGCGACCTCCTGGCACCCCGGAGTTTCTGAAAAAAAATTTTCTGCGATTTTCACGAAACCACTTTTCTTCAACATGATTTGGGCTAAAACTCCATCCCTGAAAATAAAAATTATCTGAGTAGTGTGGAAATGCTGATCCTTACCCTACCTGGGGTGTCCACTGAGTATTCCGCGAACTCTATCTGAAGTTCTCTGGGCATGGGATTTTGAAATGTTCCCCAAACCAAAAGGAATGAGTGGGAAACAATCATGGAAACAGATAGAAGCACTTGCATTTGAATGAGTTTCAAGCATGCTTGGGTATTCGTGTGATCTGAGTGACTCAGTTTTGGAATACAACTGTCGCGTGGTGCACCGCGACCTCCAGGCACCCCGGAGTTTCTGAAAAAAAATTTTCTACGATTTTCACGAAACCACTTTTCTTCAACTTGATTTGGGCTAAAAATCCATCCCTGAAAATAAAAATTTTCTGAGTAGTGTGGAAATGCTGATCCTTACCCTACCTGGGGAGTCCACTGAGCATTTTCGCGAACTCTATCTGAAGTTCTCTGGGCATGGGATTTTGAAATGTTCCCCAAACCAAAAGGAATAAGTGGGAAACAGTCAAGGAAACAGATAGAAGCACTTGCATTTGAATGAGTTTCAAGCATGCTTGGGTATTCGTGTGATCTGAGTGACTAAGTTTTGGAATACAACTGTCGCGTGGTGCACCGCGACCTCCAGGCACCCCGGAGTTTCTGAAAAAAAAATTTCTGCGATTTTCACGAAACCACTTTTCTTCAACTTGATTTGGGCTAAGAATCCATCCCTAAAAATAAAAACTCTCTGAGTAGTGTGGAAATGCTGATCCTTACCCTACCTGGGGTGTCCACTGAGCATTTCCACGAACTCTATCTGAAGTTCTCTGGGCATGGTATTTTGACATGTTCCCCAAACCAAAAGGAATGAGTGGGAAACAATCATGGAAACAGATAGAAGCACTTGCATTTGAATGAGTTTCAAGCATGCTTGGGTATTCGTGTGATCTGAGTGACTCAGTTTTGGAATACAACTGTCGCGTGGTGCACCGCGACCTCCAGGCACCCCGGAGTTTCTGAAAAAAAAATTTCTGCGATTTTCACGAAACCACTTTTCTTCAACTTGATTTGGGCTAAAACTCCATCCCTGAAAATAAAAATTCTCTGAGTAGTGTTGAAATGCTGATCCTTACCCTACCTGGGGTGTCCACTGAGTATTCCGCGAACTCTATCTGAAGTTCTCTGAGCATGGGATTTTGAAATGTTCCCCAAACCAAAAGGATTGAGTGGGAAACAATCATGGAAACAGATAGAAGCACTTGCATTTGAATGAGTTTCAAGCATGCCTGGGTATTCGTGTGATCTGAGTGACTCAGTTTTGGAATACAACTGTCGCGTGGTGCACCGCGACCTCCAGGCACCCCGGAGTTTCTGAAAAAAAATTTTCTGCGATTTTCACGAAACCACTTTTCTTCAACTTGATTTGGGCTAAAAATCCATCCCTGAAAATAAAAATTCTCTGAGTAGTGTGGAAATGCTGATCCTTACCCTACCTGGGGAGTCCACTGAGCATTTCCGCGAACTCTAGTTGAAGTTCTCTGGGCATGGGATTTTGACATGTTCCCCAAACCAAAAGGAATAAGTGGGAAACAATCAAGGAAACAGATAGAAGCACTTGCATTTGAATGAGTTTCAAGCATGCTTGGGTATTCGTGTGATCTGAGTGACTCAGTTTTGGAATACAACTGTCGCGTGGTGCACCGCGACCTCCAGGCACCCCGGAGTTTCTGAAAAAAAACATTCTGCGATTTTCACGAAACCAGTTTTCTTCAACTTGATTTGGGCTAAAACTCCATCCCTGAAAATAAAATTTCTCTGAGTAGTGTGGAAATGCTGATCCTTACCCTACCTGGGGTGTCCACTGAGTATTCCGCGAACTCTATCTGAAGTTCTCTGGGCATGGAATTTTGACATGTTCCCCAAACCAAAAGGAATAAGTGGGAAACAATCAAGGAAACAGATAGAAGCACTTGCATTTGAATGAGTTTCAAGCATGCTTGGGTATTCGTGTGATCTGAGTGACTCAGTTTTGGAATACAACTGTCGCGTGGTGCACCGCGACCTCCTGGCACCCCGGAGTTTCTGAAAAAAAATTTTCTGCGATTTTCACGAAACCACTTTTCTTCAACATGATTTGGGCTAAAAATCCATCCCTAAAAATAAAAACTCTCTGAGTAGTGTGGAAATGCTGATCCTTACCCTACCTGGGGTGTCCACTGAGCATTTCCACGAACTCTATCTGAAGTTCTCTGGGCATGGTATTTTGACATGTTCCCCAAACCAAAAGGAATGAGTGGGAAACAATCATGGAAACAGATAGAAGCACTTGCATTTGAATGAGTTTCAAGCATGCTTGGGTATTCGTGTGATCTGAGTGACTCAGTTTTGGAATACAACTGTCGCGTGGTGCACCGCGACCTCCTGGCACCCCGGAGTTTCTGAAAAATAATTTTCTGCGATTTTCACGAAACCACTTTTCTTCAACTTGATTTGGGCTAAAAATCCATCCCTGAAAATAAAAATTCTCTGAGTATTGTGGAAATGCTGATCCTTACCCTACCTGGGGTGTCCACTGAGCATTTCCGCGAACTCTATCTGAAGTTCTCTGAGCATGGTATTTTGACATGTTCCCCAAACCAAAAGGAATGAGTGGGAAACAATCATGGAAACAGATAGAAGCACTTGCATTTGAATGAGTTTCAAGCATGCTTGGGTATTCGTGTGATCTGAGTGACTCAGTTTTGGAATACAACTGTCGCGTGGTGCACCGCGACCTCCTGGCACCCCGGAGTTTCTGAAAAAAAATTTTCTGCGATTTTCACGAAACCACTTTTCTTCAACATGATTTGGGCTAAAACTCCATCCCTGAAAATAAAAATTATCTGAGTAGTGTGGAAATGCTGATCCTTACCCTACCTGGGGTGTCCACTGAGCATTTCCACGAACTCTATCTGAAGTTCTCTGGGCATGGTATTTTGACATGTTCCTCAAACCAAAAGGAATGAGTGGGAAACAATCATGGAAACAGATAGAAGCACTTGCATTTGAATGAGTTTCAAGCATGCTTGGGTATTCGTGTGATCTGAGTGACTCAGTTCTGGAATACAACTGTCGCGTGGTGCACCGCGACCTCCAGGCACCCCGGAGTTTCTGAAAAAAAAATGTCTGCGATTTTCACGAAACCACTTTTCTTCAACTTGATTTGGGCTAAAACTCCATCCCTGAAAATAAAAATTCTCTGAGTAGTGTGGAAATGCTGATCCTTACCCTACCTGGGTTGTCCACTGAGTATTCCGCAAACTCTATCTGAAGTTCTCTGGGCATGGGATTTTGAAATGTTCCCCAAACCAAAAGGATTGAGTGGGAAACAATCATGGAAACAGATAGAAGCACTTGCATTTGAATGAGTTTCAAGCATGCTTGGGTATTCGTGTGATCTGAGTGACTCAGTTTTGGAATACAACTGTCGCGTGGTGCACCGTGACCTCCAGGCACCCCGGAGTTTCTGAAAAAAAATTTTCTGCGATTTTCACGAAACCACTTTTTTTCAACTTGATTTGGGCTAAAAATCCATCCCTGAAAATAAAAATTCTCTGAGTAGTGTGGAAATGCTGATCCTTACCCTACCTGGGGAGTCCACTGAGCATTTCCGCGAACTCTAGTTGAAGTTCTCTGGGCATGGGATTTTGACATGTTCCCCAAACCAAATGGAATGAGTGGGAAAAAATCATGGAAACAGATAGAAGCACTTGCATTCGAATGAGTTTCAAGCATGCTTGGGTATTCGTGTGATCTGAGTGACTCAGTTTTGGAATACAACTGTCGCGTGGTGCACCGCGACCTCCTGGCACCCCGGAGTTTCTGAAAAAAAATTTTCTGCGATTTTCACGAAACCACTTTTCTTCAACATGATTTGGGCTAAAACTCCATCCCTGAAAATAAAAATTATCTGAGTAGTGTGGAAATGCTGATCCTTACCCTACCTGGGGTGTCCACTGAGTATTCCGCGAACTCTATCTGAAGTTCTCTGGGCATGGGATTTTGAAATGTTCCCCAAACCAAAAGGAATGAGTGGGAAACAATCATGGAAACAGATAGAAGCACTTGCATTTGAATGAGTTTCAAGCATGCTTGGGTATTCGTGTGATCTGAGTGACTCAGTTTTGGAATACAACTGTCGCGTGGTGCACCGCGACCTCCAGGCACCCCGGAGTTTCTGAAAAAAAATTTTCTGCGATTTTCACGAAACCACTTTTCTTCAACTTGATTTGGGCTAAAAATCCATCCCTGAAAATAAAAATTTTCTGAGTAGTGTGGAAATGCTGATCCTTACCCTACCTGGGGAGTCCACTGAGCATTTTCGCGAACTCTATCTGAAGTTCTCTGGGCATGGGATTTTGAAATGTTCCCCAAACCAAAAGGAATAAGTGGGAAACAGTCAAGGAAACAGATAGAAGCACTTGCATTTGAATGAGTTTCAAGCATGCTTGGGTATTCGTGTGATCTGAGTGACTCAGTTTTGGAATACAACTGTCGCGTGGTGCACCGCGACCTCCTGGCACCCCGGAGTTTCTGAAAAAAAATTTTCTGCGATTTTCACGAAACCACTTTTCTTCAACTTGATTTGGGCTAAAAATCCATCCCTGAAAATTAAAATTCTCTGAGTATTGTGGAAATGCTGATCCTTACTCTACCTGGGGTGTCCACTGAGCATTTCCGCGAACACTATCTGAAGTTCTCTGGGCATGGTATTTTGACAAGTTCCCCAAACCAAAAGGAATGAGTGGGAAACAATCATGGAAACAGATAGAAGCACTTGCATTTGAATGAGTTTCAAGCATGCTTGGGTATTCGTGTGATCTGAGTGACTCAGTTTTGGAATACAACTGTCGCGTGGTGCACCGCGACCTCCTGGCACCCCGGAGTTTCTGAAAAAAAATTTTCTGCGATTTTCACGAAACCACTTTTCTTCAACATGATTTGGGCTAAAACTCCATCCCTGAAAATAAAAATTATCTGAGTAGTGTGGAAATGCTGATCCTTACCCTACCTGGGGTGTCCACTGAGTATTCCGCGAAATCTATCTGAAGTTCTCTGGGCATGGGATTTTGAAATGTTCCCCAAACCAAAAGGAATGAGTGGGAAACAATCATGGAAACAGATAGAAGCACTTGCATTTGAATGAGTTTCAAGCATGCTTGGGTATTCGTGTGATCTGAGTGACTCAGTTTTGGAATACAACTGTCGCGTGGTGCACCGCGACCTCCAGGCACCCCGGAGTTTCTGAAAAAAAAATTTCTGCGATTTTCACGAAACCACTTTTCTTCAACTTGATTTGGGCTAAGAATCCATCCCTAAAAATAAAAACTCTCTGAGTAGTGTGGAAATGCTGATCCTTACCCTACCTGGGGTGTCCACTGAGCATTTCCACGAACTCTATCTGAAGTTCTCTGGGCATGGTATTTTGACATGTTCCCCAAACCAAAAGGAATGAGTGGGAAACAATCATGGAAACAGATAGAAGCACTTGCATTTGAATGAGTTTCAAGCATGCTTGGGTATTCGTGTGATCTGAGTGACTCAGTTTTGGAATAAAACTGTCGCGTGGTGCACCGCGACCTCCAGGCACCCCGGAGTTTCTGAAAAAAAAATTTCTGCGATTTTCACGAAACCACTTTTCTTCAACTTGATTTGGGCTAAAACTCCATCCCTGAAAATAAAAATTCTCTGAGTAGTGTGGAAATGCTGATCCTTACCCTACCTGGGGTGTCCACTGAGTATTCCGCGAACTCTATCTGAAGTTCTCTGGGCATGGGATTTTGAAATGTTCCCCAAACCAAAAGGATTGAGTGGGAAACAATCATGGAAACAGATAGAAGCACTTGCATTTGAATGAGTTTCAAGCATGCCTGGGTATTCGTGTGATCTGAGTGACTCAGTTTTGGAATACAACTGTCGCGTGGTGCACCGCGACCTCCAGGCACCCCGGAGTTTCTGAAAAAAAATTTTCTGCGATTTTCACGAAACCACTTTTCTTCAACTTGATTTGGGCTAAAAATCCATCCCTGAAAATAAAAATTCTCTGAGTAGTGTGGAAATGCTGATCCTTACCCTACCTGGGGAGTCCACTGAGCATTTCCGCGAACTCTAGTTGAAGTTCTCTGGGCATGGGATTTTGACATGTTCCCCAAACCAAAAGGAATAAGTGGGAAACAATCAAGGAAACAGATAGAAGCACTTGCATTTGAATGAGTTTCAAGCATGCTTGGGTATTCGTGTGATCTGAGTGACTCAGTTTTGGAATACAACTGTCGCGTGGTGCACCGCGACCTCCAGGCACCCCGGAGTTTCTGAAAAAAAACATTCTGCGATTTTCACGAAACCAGTTTTCTTCAACATGATTTGGGCTAAAAATCCATCCCTAAAAATAAAAATTTTCTGAGTAGTGTGGAAATGCTGATCCTTACCCTACCTGGGGAGTCCACTGAGCATTTCCGCGAACTCTAGTTGAAGTTCTCTGGGCATGGGATTTTGACATGTTCCCCAAACCAAAAGGAATGAGTGGGAAACAATCATGGAAACAGATAGAAGCACTTGCATTTGAATGAGTTTCAAGCATGCTTGGGTATTCGTGTGATCTGAGTGACTCAGTTTTGGAATACAACTGTCGCGTGGTGCACCGCGACCTCCAGGCACCCCGGAGTTTCTGAAAAAAAATTTTCTGCGATT
Source organism: Lepisosteus oculatus (assembly GCF_040954835.1). NCBI lineage: Eukaryota > Metazoa > Chordata > Actinopteri > Semionotiformes > Lepisosteidae > Lepisosteus > Lepisosteus oculatus. The sequence continues at coordinate 11,184,846 of NC_090699.1, read as the reverse complement.
TTCACGAAACCACTTTTCTTCAACTTGATTTGGGTAAAACTCCATCCCTGAAAATAAAATTTCTCTGAGTAGTGTGGAAATGCTGATCCTTACCCTACCTGGGGTGTCCACTGAGTATTCCGCGAACTCTATCTGAAGTTCTCTGGGCATGGAATTTTGACATGTTCCCCAAACCAAAAGGAATAAGTGGGAAACAATCAAGGAAACAGATAGAAGCACTTGCATTTGAATGAGTTTCAAGCATGCTTGGGTATTCGTGTGATCTGAGTGACTCAGTTTTGGAATACAACTGTCGCGTGGTGCACCGCGACCTCCTGGCACCCCGGAGTTTCTGAAAAAAAATTTTCTGCGATTTTCACGAAACCACTTTTCTTCAACATGATTTGGGCTAAAAATCCATCCCTAAAAATAAAAACTCTCTGAGTAGTGTGGAAATGCTGATCCTTACCCTACCTGGGGTGTCCACTGAGCATTTCCACGAACTCTATCTGAAGTTCTCTGGGCATGGTATTTTGACATGTTCCCCAAACCAAAAGGAATGAGTGGGAAACAATCATGGAAACAGATAGAAGCACTTGCATTTGAATGAGTTTCAAGCATGCTTGGGTATTCGTGTGATCTGAGTGACTCAGTTTTGGAATACAACTGTCGCGTGGTGCACCGCGACCTCCTGGCACCCCGGAGTTTCTGAAAAATAATTTTCTGCGATTTTCACGAAACCACTTTTCTTCAACTTGATTTGGGCTAAAAATCCATCCCTGAAAATAAAAATTCTCTGAGTATTGTGGAAATGCTGATCCTTATCCTACCTGGGGTGTCCACTGAGCATTTCCGCGAACTCTATCTGAAGTTCTCTGAGCATGGTATTTTGACATGTTCCCCAAACCAAAAGGAATGAGTGGGAAACAATCATGGAAACAGATAGAAGCACTTGCATTTGAATGAGTTTCAAGCATGCTTGGGTATTCGTGTGATCTGAGTGACTCAGTTTTGGAATACAACTGTCGCGTGGTGCACCGCGACCTCCTGGCACCCCGGAGTTTCTGAAAAAAAATTTTCTGCGATTTTCACGAAACCACTTTTCTTCAACATGATTTGGGCTAAAACTCCATCCCTGAAAATAAAAATTATCTGAGTAGTGTGGAAATGCTGATCCTTACCCTACCTGGGGTGTCCACTGAGCATTTCCACGAACTCTATCTGAAGTTCTCTGGGCATGGTATTTTGACATGTTCCCCAAACCAAAAGGAATGAGTGGGAAACAATCATGGAAACAGATAGAAGCACTTGCATTTGAATGAGTTTCAAGCATGCTTTGGTATTCGTGTGATCTGAGTGACTCAGTTTTGGAATACAACTGTCGCGTGGTGCACCGCGACCTCCAGGCACCCCGGAGTTTCTGAAAAAAAAATTTCTGCGATTTTCACGAAACCACTTTTCTTCAACTTGATTTGGGCTAAAACTCCATCCCTGAAAATAAAAATTCTCTGAGTAGTGTGGAAATGCTGATCCTTACCCTACCTGGGTTGTCCACTGAGTATTCCGCAAACTCTATCTGAAGTTCTCTGGACATGGGATTTTGAAATGTTCCCCAAACCAAAAGGATTGAGTGGGAAACAATCATGGAAACAGATAGAAGCACTTGCATTTGAATGAGTTTCAAGCATGCTTGGGTATTCGTGTGATCTGAGTGACTCAGTTTTGGAATACAACTGTCGCGTGGTGCACCGTGACCTCCAGGCACCCCGGAGTTTCTGAAAAAAAATTTTCTGCGATTTTCACGAAACCACTTTTTTTCAACTTGATTTGGGCTAAAAATCCATCCCTGAAAATAAAAATTCTCTGAGTAGTGTGGAAATGCTGATCCTTACCCTACCTGGGGAGTCCACTGAGCATTTCCGCGAACTCTATCTGAAGTTCTCTGGGCATGGGATTTTGACATGTTCCCCAAACCAAAAGGAATAAGTGGGAAACAATCAAGGAAACAGATAGAAGCACTTGCATTTGAATGAGTTTCAAGCATGCTTGGGTATTCGTGTGATCTGAGTGACTCAGTTTTGGAATACAACTGTCGCGTGGTGCACCGCAACCTCCAGGCACCCCGGAGTTTCTGAAAAAAAAATTTCTGCGATTTTCACGAAACCACTTTTCTTCAACTTGATTTGGGCTAAAACTCCATCCCTGAAAATAAAAATTCTCTGAGTAGTGTGGAAATGCTGATCCTTACCCTACCTGGGGTGTCCACTGAGTATTCCGCGAACTCTATCTGAAGTTCTCTGGGCATGGGATTTTGAAATGTTCCCCAAACCAAAAGGATTGAGTGGGAAACAATCATGGAAACAGATAGAAGCACTTGCATTTGAATGAGTTTCAAGCATGCCTGGGTATTCGTGTGATCTGAGTGACTCAGTTTTGGAATACAACTGTCGCATGGTGCACCGCGACCTCCTGGCACCCCGGAGTTTCTGAAAAAAAATTTTCTGCGATTTTCACGAAACCACTTTTCTTCAACTTGATTTGGGCTAAAACTCCATCCCTGAAAATAAAAATTCTCTGAGTAGTGTGGAAATGCTGATCCTTACCCTACCTGGGTTGTCCACTGAGTATTCCGCAAACTCTATCTGAAGTTCTCTGGACATGGGATTTTGAAATGTTCCCCAAACCAAAAGGATTGAGTGGGAAACAATCATGGAAACAGATAGAAGCACTTGCATTTGAATGAGTTTCAAGCATGCTTGGGTATTCGTGTGATCTGAGTGACTCAGTTTTGGAATACAACTGTCGCGTGGTGCACCGTGACCTCCAGGCACCCCGGAGTTTCTGAAAAAAAATTTTCTGCGATTTTCACGAAACCACTTTTTTTCAACTTGATTTGGGCTAAAAATCCATCCCTGAAAATAAAAATTCTCTGAGTAGTGTGGAAATGCTGATCCTTACCCTACCTGGGGAGTCCACTGAGCATTTCCGCGAACTCTAGTTGAAGTTCTCTGGGCATGGGATTTTGACATGTTCCCCAAACCAAATGGAATGAGTGGGAAAAAATCATGGAAACAGATAGAAGCACTTGCATTCGAATGAGTTTCAAGCATGCTTGGGTATTCGTGTGATCTGAGTGACTAAGTTTTGGAATACAACTGTCGTGTGGTGCACCGCGACCTCCAGGCACCCCGGAGTTTCTGAAAAAAAAATTTCTGCGATTTTCATGAAACCACTTTTCTTCAACTTGATTTGGGCTAAAAATCCATTCCTGAAAATAAAAATTCTCTGAGTAGTGTGGAAATGCTGATCCTTACCCTACCTGGGGTGTCCACTGAGCATTTCCGCGAACTCTATCTGAAGTTCTCTGGGCATGGGATTTTGACATGTTCCCCAAACCAAAAGGAATAAGTGGGAAACAATCAAGGAAACAGATAGAAGCACTTGCATTTGAATGAGTTTCAAGCATGCTTGGGTATTCGTGTGATCTGAGTGACTCAGTTTTGGAATACAACTGTCGCGTGGTGCACCGCAACCTCCAGGCACCCCGGAGTTTCTGAAAAAAAAATTTCTGCGATTTTCACGAAACCACTTTTCTTCAACTTGATTTGGGCTAAAACTCCATCCCTGAAAATAAAAATTCTCTGAGTAGTGTGGAAATGCTGATCCTTACCCTACCTGGGGTGTCCACTGAGTATTCCGCGAACTCTATCTGAAGTTCTCTGGGCATGGGATTTTGAAATGTTCCCCAAACCAAAAGGATTGAGTGGGAAACAATCATGGAAACAGATAGAAGCACTTGCATTTGAATGAGTTTCAAGCATGCCTGGGTATTCGTGTGATCTGAGTGACTCAGTTTTGGAATACAACTGTCGCATGGTGCACCGCGACCTCCTGGCACCCCGGAGTTTCTGAAAAAAAATTTTCTGCGATTTTCACGAAACCACTTTTCTTCAACATGATTTGGGCTAAAACTCCATCCCTGAAAATAAAAATTCTCTGAGTAGTGTGGAAATGCTGATCCTTACCCTACCTGGGGTGTCCACTGAGTATTCCGCGAACTCTATCTGAAGTTCTCTGGGCATGGGATTTTGAAATGTTCCCCAAACCAAAAGGATTGAGTGGGAAACAATCATGGAAACAGATAGAAGCACTTGCATTTGAATGAGTTTCAAGCATGTCTGGGTATTCGTGTGATCTGAGTGACTCAGTTTTGGAATACAACTGTCGCATGGTGCACCGCGACCTCCTGGCACCCCGGAGTTTCTGAAAAAAAATTTTCTGCGATTTTCACGAAACCACTTTTCTTCAACATGATTTGGGCTAAAACTCCATCCCTGAAAATAAAAATTATCTGAGTAGTGTGGAAATGCTGATCCTTACCCTACCTGGGGTGTCCACTGAGTATTCCGCGAACTCTATCTGAAGTTCTCTGGGCATGGGATTTTGAAATGTTCCCCAAACCAAAAGGAATGAGTGGGAAACAATCATGGAAACAGATAGAAGCACTTGCATTTGAATGAGTTTCAAGCATGCTTGGGTATTCGTGTGATCTGAGTGACTCAGTTTTGGAATACAACTGTCGCGTGGTGCACCGCGACCTCCAGGCACCCCGGAGTTTCTGAAAAAAAATGTTCTGCGATTTTCACGAAACCACTTTTCTTCAATTTGATTTGGGCTAAAAATCCATCCCTGAAAATAAAAATTTTCTGAGAAGTGTGGAAATGCTGATCCTTACCCTACCTGGGGAGTCCACTGAGCATTTTCGCGAACTCTATCTGAAGTTCTCTGGGCATGGGATTTTGAAATGTTCCCCAAACCAAAAGGAATAAGTGGGAAACAGTCAAGGAAACAGATAGAAGCACTTGCATTTGAATGAGTTTCAAGCATGCTTGGGTATTCGTGTGATCTGAGTGACTCAGTTTTGGAATACAACTGTCGCGTGGTGCACCGCGACCTCCAGGCACCCCGGAGTTTCTGAAAAAAAAATTTCTGCGATTTTCACGAAACCACTTTTCTTCAACTTGATTTGGGCTAAGAATCCATCCCTAAAAATAAAAACTCTCTGAGTAGTGTGGAAATGCTGATCCTTACCCTACCTGGGGTGTCCACTGAGCATTTCCACGAACTCTATCTGAAGTTCTCTGGGCATGGTATTTTGACATGTTCCCCAAACCAAAAGGAATGAGTGGGAAACAATCAAGGAAACAGATAGAAGCACTTGCATTTGAATGAGTTTCAAGCATGCTTGGGTATTCGTGTGATCTGAGTGACTCAGTTTTGGAATACAACTGTCGCGTGGTGCACCGCAACCTCCAGGCACCCCGGAGTTTCTGAAAAAAAAATTTCTGCGATTTTCACGAAACCACTTTTCTTCAACTTGATTTGGGCTAAAACTCCATCCCTGAAAATAAAAATTCTCTGAGTAGTGTGGAAATGCTGATCCTTACCCTACCTGGGGTGTCCACTGAGTATTCCGCGAACTCTATCTGAAGTTCTCTGGGCATGGGATTTTGAAATGTTCCCCAAACCAAAAGGATTGAGTGGGAAACAATCATGGAAACAGATAGAAGCACTTGCATTTGAATGAGTTTCAAGCATGCTTGGGTATTCGTGTGATCTGAGTGACTCAGTTTTGGAATACAACTGTCGCGTGGTGCACCGCGACCTCCAGGCACCCCGGAGTTTCTGAAAAAAAACATTCTGCGATTTTCACGAAACCAGTTTTCTTCAACATGATTTGGGCTAAAAATCCATCCCTAAAAATAAAAATTTTCTGAGTAGTGTGGAAATGCTGATCCTTACCCTACCTGGGGTGTCCACTGAGTATTCCGCGAACTCTATCTGAAGTTCTCTGGGCATGGTATTTTGACATGTTCCCCAAACCAAAAGGAATGAGTGGGAAACAATCATGGAAACAGATAGAAGCACTTGCATTTGAATGAGTTTCAAGCATGCTTGGGTATTCGTGTGATCTGAGTGACTCAGTTTTGGAATACAACTGTCGCGTGGTGCACCGCGACCTCCTGGCACCCCGGAGTTTCTGAAAAATAATTTTCTGCGATTTTCACGAAACCACTTTTCTTCAACTTGATTTGGGCTAAAAATCCATCCCTGAAAATAAAAATTCTCTGAGTATTGTGGAAATGCTGATCCTTATCCTACCTGGGGTGTCCACTGAGCATTTCCGCGAACTCTATCTGAAGTTCTCTGAGCATGGTATTTTGACATGTTCCCCAAACCAAAAGGAATGAGTGGGAAACAATCATGGAAACAGATAGAAGCACTTGCATTTGAATGAGTTTCAAGCATGCTTGGGTATTCGTGTGATCTGAGTGACTCAGTTTTGGAATACAACTGTCGCGTGGTGCACCGCGACCTCCTGGCACCCCGGAGTTTCTGAAAAAAAATTTTCTGCGATTTTCACGAAACCACTTTTCTTCAACATGATTTGGGCTAAAACTCCATCCCTGAAAATAAAAATTATCTGAGTAGTGTGGAAATGCTGATCCTTACCCTACCTGGGGTGTCCACTGAGCATTTCCACGAACTCTATCTGAAGTTCTCTGGGCATGGTATTTTGACATGTTCCCCAAACCAAAAGGAATGAGTGGGAAACAATCATGGAAACAGATAGAAGCACTTGCATTTGAATGAGTTTCAAGCATGCTTTGGTATTCGTGTGATCTGAGTGACTCAGTTTTGGAATACAACTGTCGCGTGGTGCACCGCGACCTCCAGGCACCCCGGAGTTTCTGAAAAAAAAATTTCTGCGATTTTCACGAAACCACTTTTCTTCAACTTGATTTGGGCTAAAACTCCATCCCTGAAAATAAAAATTCTCTGAGTAGTGTGGAAATGCTGATCCTTACCCTACCTGGGTTGTCCACTGAGTATTCCGCAAACTCTATCTGAAGTTCTCTGGACATGGGATTTTGAAATGTTCCCCAAACCAAAAGGATTGAGTGGGAAACAATCATGGAAACAGATAGAAGCACTTGCATTTGAATGAGTTTCAAGCATGCTTGGGTATTCGTGTGATCTGAGTGACTCAGTTTTGGAATACAACTGTCGCGTGGTGCACCGTGACCTCCAGGCACCCCGGAGTTTCTGAAAAAAAATTTTCTGCGATTTTCACGAAACCACTTTTTTTCAACTTGATTTGGGCTAAAAATCCATCCCTGAAAATAAAAATTCTCTGAGTAGTGTGGAAATGCTGATCCTTACCCTACCTGGGGAGTCCACTGAGCATTTCCGCGAACTCTATCTGAAGTTCTCTGGGCATGGGATTTTGACATGTTCCCCAAACCAAAAGGAATAAGTGGGAAACAATCAAGGAAACAGATAGAAGCACTTGCATTTGAATGAGTTTCAAGCATGCTTGGGTATTCGTGTGATCTGAGTGACTCAGTTTTGGAATACAACTGTCGCGTGGTGCACCGCAACCTCCAGGCACCCCGGAGTTTCTGAAAAAAAAATTTCTGCGATTTTCACGAAACCACTTTTCTTCAACTTGATTTGGGCTAAAACTCCATCCCTGAAAATAAAAATTCTCTGAGTAGTGTGGAAATGCTGATCCTTACCCTACCTGGGGTGTCCACTGAGTATTCCGCGAACTCTATCTGAAGTTCTCTGGGCATGGGATTTTGAAATGTTCCCCAAACCAAAAGGATTGAGTGGGAAACAATCATGGAAACAGATAGAAGCACTTGCATTTGAATGAGTTTCAAGCATGCCTGGGTATTCGTGTGATCTGAGTGACTCAGTTTTGGAATACAACTGTCGCATGGTGCACCGCGACCTCCTGGCACCCCGGAGTTTCTGAAAAAAAATTTTCTGCGATTTTCACGAAACCACTTTTCTTCAACTTGATTTGGGCTAAAACTCCATCCCTGAAAATAAAAATTCTCTGAGTAGTGTGGAAATGCTGATCCTTACCCTACCTGGGTTGTCCACTGAGTATTCCGCAAACTCTATCTGAAGTTCTCTGGACATGGGATTTTGAAATGTTCCCCAAACCAAAAGGATTGAGTGGGAAACAATCATGGAAACAGATAGAAGCACTTGCATTTGAATGAGTTTCAAGCATGCTTGGGTATTCGTGTGATCTGAGTGACTCAGTTTTGGAATACAACTGTCGCGTGGTGCACCGTGACCTCCAGGCACCCCGGAGTTTCTGAAAAAAAATTTTCTGCGATTTTCACGAAACCACTTTTTTTCAACTTGATTTGGGCTAAAAATCCATCCCTGAAAATAAAAATTCTCTGAGTAGTGTGGAAATGCTGATCCTTACCCTACCTGGGGAGTCCACTGAGCATTTCCGCGAACTCTAGTTGAAGTTCTCTGGGCATGGGATTTTGACATGTTCCCCAAACCAAATGGAATGAGTGGGAAAAAATCATGGAAACAGATAGAAGCACTTGCATTCGAATGAGTTTCAAGCATGCTTGGGTATTCGTGTGATCTGAGTGACTAAGTTTTGGAATACAACTGTCGTGTGGTGCACCGCGACCTCCAGGCACCCCGGAGTTTCTGAAAAAAAAATTTCTGCGATTTTCATGAAACCACTTTTCTTCAACTTGATTTGGGCTAAAAATCCATTCCTGAAAATAAAAATTCTCTGAGTAGTGTGGAAATGCTGATCCTTACCCTACCTGGGGTGTCCACTGAGCATTTCCGCGAACTCTATCTGAAGTTCTCTGGGCATGGGATTTTGACATGTTCCCCAAACCAAAAGGAATAAGTGGGAAACAATCAAGGAAACAGATAGAAGCACTTGCATTTGAATGAGTTTCAAGCATGCTTGGGTATTCGTGTGATCTGAGTGACTCAGTTTTGGAATACAACTGTCGCGTGGTGCACCGCAACCTCCAGGCACCCCGGAGTTTCTGAAAAAAAAATTTCTGCGATTTTCACGAAACCACTTTTCTTCAACTTGATTTGGGCTAAAACTCCATCCCTGAAAATAAAAATTCTCTGAGTAGTGTGGAAATGCTGATCCTTACCCTACCTGGGGTGTCCACTGAGTATTCCGCGAACTCTATCTGAAGTTCTCTGGGCATGGGATTTTGAAATGTTCCCCAAACCAAAAGGATTGAGTGGGAAACAATCATGGAAACAGATAGAAGCACTTGCATTTGAATGAGTTTCAAGCATGCCTGGGTATTCGTGTGATCTGAGTGACTCAGTTTTGGAATACAACTGTCGCATGGTGCACCGCGACCTCCTGGCACCCCGGAGTTTCTGAAAAAAAATTTTCTGCGATTTTCACGAAACCACTTTTCTTCAACATGATTTGGGCTAAAACTCCATCCCTGAAAATAAAAATTCTCTGAGTAGTGTGGAAATGCTGATCCTTACCCTACCTGGGGTGTCCACTGAGTATTCCGCGAACTCTATCTGAAGTTCTCTGGGCATGGGATTTTGAAATGTTCCCCAAACCAAAAGGATTGAGTGGGAAACAATCATGGAAACAGATAGAAGCACTTGCATTTGAATGAGTTTCAAGCATGCCTGGGTATTCGTGTGATCTGAGTGACTCAGTTTTGGAATACAACTGTCGCATGGTGCACCGCGACCTCCTGGCACCCCGGAGTTTCTGAAAAAAAATTTTCTGCGATTTTCACGAAACCACTTTTCTTCAACATGATTTGGGCTAAAACTCCATCCCTGAAAATAAAAATTATCTGAGTAGTGTGGAAATGCTGATCCTTACCCTACCTGGGTTGTCCACTGAGTATTCCGCAAACTCTATCTGAAGTTCTCTGGACATGGGATTTTGAAATGTTCCCCAAACCAAAAGGATTGAGTGGGAAACAATCATGGAAACAGATAGAAGCACTTGCATTTGAATGAGTTTCAAGCATGCTTGGGTATTCGTGTGATCTGAGTGACTCAGTTTTGGAATACAACTGTCGCGTGGTGCACCGTGACCTCCAGGCACCCCGGAGTTTCTGAAAAAAAATTTTCTGCGATTTTCACGAAACCACTTTTTTTCAACTTGATTTGGGCTAAAAATCCATCCCTGAAAATAAAAATTCTCTGAGTAGTGTGGAAATGCTGATCCTTACCCTACCTGGGGAGTCCACTGAGCATTTCCGCGAACTCTAGTTGAAGTTCTCTGGGCATGGGATTTTGACATGTTCCCCAAACCAAATGGAATGAGTGGGAAAAAATCATGGAAACAGATAGAAGCACTTGCATTCGAATGAGTTTCAAGCATGCTTGGGTATTCGTGTGATCTGAGTGACTAAGTTTTGGAATACAACTGTCGTGTGGTGCACCGCGACCTCCAGGCACCCCGGAGTTTCTGAAAAAAAAATTTCTGCGATTTTCATGAAACCACTTTTCTTCAACTTGATTTGGGCTAAAAATCCATTCCTGAAAATAAAAATTCTCTGAGTAGTGTGGAAATGCTGATCCTTACCCTACCTGGGGTGTCCACTGAGCATTTCCGCGAACTCTATCTGAAGTTCTCTGGGCATGGGATTTTGACATGTTCCCCAAACCAAAAGGAATAAGTGGGAAACAATCAAGGAAACAGATAGAAGCACTTGCATTTGAATGAGTTTCAAGCATGCTTGGGTATTCGTGTGATCTGAGTGACTCAGTTTTGGAATACAACTGTCGCGTGGTGCACCGCAACCTCCAGGCACCCCGGAGTTTCTGAAAAAAAAATTTCTGCGATTTTCACGAAACCACTTTTCTTCAACTTGATTTGGGCTAAAACTCCATCCCTGAAAATAAAAATTCTCTGAGTAGTGTGGAAATGCTGATCCTTACCCTACCTGGGGTGTCCACTGAGTATTCCGCGAACTCTATCTGAAGTTCTCTGGGCATGGGATTTTGAAATGTTCCCCAAACCAAAAGGATTGAGTGGGAAACAATCATGGAAACAGATAGAAGCACTTGCATTTGAATGAGTTTCAAGCATGCCTGGGTATTCGTGTGATCTGAGTGACTCAGTTTTGGAATACAACTGTCGCATGGTGCACCGCGACCTCCTGGCACCCCGGAGTTTCTGAAAAAAAATTTTCTGCGATTTTCACGAAACCACTTTTCTTCAACATGATTTGGGCTAAAACTCCATCCCTGAAAATAAAAATTCTCTGAGTAGTGTGGAAATGCTGATCCTTACCCTACCTGGGGTGTCCACTGAGTATTCCGCGAACTCTATCTGAAGTTCTCTGGGCATGGGATTTTGAAATGTTCCCCAAACCAAAAGGATTGAGTGGGAAACAATCATGGAAACAGATAGAAGCACTTGCATTTGAATGAGTTTCAAGCATGTCTGGGTATTCGTGTGATCTGAGTGACTCAGTTTTGGAATACAACTGTCGCATGGTGCACCGCGACCTCCTGGCACCCCGGAGTTTCTGAAAAAAAATTTTCTGCGATTTTCACGAAACCACTTTTCTTCAACATGATTTGGGCTAAAACTCCATCCCTGAAAATAAAAATTATCTGAGTAGTGTGGAAATGCTGATCCTTACCCTACCTGGGGTGTCCACTGAGTATTCCGCGAACTCTATCTGAAGTTCTCTGGGCATGGGATTTTGAAATGTTCCCCAAACCAAAAGGAATGAGTGGGAAACAATCATGGAAACAGATAGAAGCACTTGCATTTGAATGAGTTTCAAGCATGCTTGGGTATTCGTGTGATCTGAGTGACTCAGTTTTGGAATACAACTGTCGCGTGGTGCACCGCGACCTCCAGGCACCCCGGAGTTTCTGAAAAAAAATGTTCTGCGATTTTCACGAAACCACTTTTCTTCAATTTGATTTGGGCTAAAAATCCATCCCTGAAAATAAAAATTTTCTGAGAAGTGTGGAAATGCTGATCCTTACCCTACCTGGGGAGTCCACTGAGCATTTTCGCGAACTCTATCTGAAGTTCTCTGGGCATGGGATTTTGAAATGTTCCCCAAACCAAAAGGAATAAGTGGGAAACAGTCAAGGAAACAGATAGAAGCACTTGCATTTGAATGAGTTTCAAGCATGCTTGGGTATTCGTGTGATCTGAGTGACTCAGTTTTGGAATACAACTGTCGCGTGGTGCACCGCGACCTCCAGGCACCCCGGAGTTTCTGAAAAAAAAATTTCTGCGATTTTCACGAAACCACTTTTCTTCAACTTGATTTGGGCTAAGAATCCATCCCTAAAAATAAAAACTCTCTGAGTAGTGTGGAAATGCTGATCCTTACCCTACCTGGGGTGTCCACTGAGCATTTCCACGAACTCTATCTGAAGTTCTCTGGGCATGGTATTTTGACATGTTCCCCAAACCAAAAGGAATGAGTGGGAAACAATCAAGGAAACAGATAGAAGCACTTGCATTTGAATGAGTTTCAAGCATGCTTGGGTATTCGTGTGATCTGAGTGACTCAGTTTTGGAATACAACTGTCGCGTGGTGCACCGCAACCTCCAGGCACCCCGGAGTTTCTGAAAAAAAAATTTCTGCGATTTTCACGAAACCACTTTTCTTCAACTTGATTTGGGCTAAAACTCCATCCCTGAAAATAAAAATTCTCTGAGTAGTGTGGAAATGCTGATCCTTACCCTACCTGGGGTGTCCACTGAGTATTCCGCGAACTCTATCTGAAGTTCTCTGGGCATGGGATTTTGAAATGTTCCCCAAACCAAAAGGATTGAGTGGGAAACAATCATGGAAACAGATAGAAGCACTTGCATTTGAATGAGTTTCAAGCATGCCTGGGTATTCGTGTGATCTGAGTGACTCAGTTTTGGAATACAACTGTCGCATGGTGCACCGCGACCTCCTGGCACCCCGGAGTTTCTGAAAAAAAATTTTCTGCGATTTTCACGAAACCACTTTTCTTCAACTTGATTTGGGCTAAAAATCCATCCCTGAAAATAAAAATTCTCTGAGTATTGTGGAAATGCTGATCCTTACCCTACCTGGGGTGTCCACTGAGCATTTCCGCGAACTCTATCTGAAGTTCTCTGGGCATGGGATTTTGAAATGTTCCCCAAACCAAAAGGAATGAGTGGGAAACAATCATGGAAACAGATAGAAGCACTCTCATTTGAATGAGTTTCAAGCATGCTTGGGTATTCGTGTGATCTGAGTGACTCAGTTTTGGAATACAACTGTCGCGTGGTGCACCGCGACCTCCAGGCACCCCGGAGTTTCTGAAAAAAAACATTCTGCGATTTTCACGAAACCAGTTTTCTTCAACATGATTTGGGCTAAAAATCCATCCCTAAAAATAAAAATTTTCTGAGTAGTGTGGAAATGCTGATCCTTACCCTACCTGGGGTGTCCACTGAGTATTCCGCGAACTCTATCTGAAGTTCTCTGGGCATGGTATTTTGACATGTTCCCCAAACCAAAAGGAATGAGTGGGAAACAATCATGGAAACAGATAGAAGCACTTGCATTTGAATGAGTTTCAAGCATGCTTGGGTATTCGTGTGATCTGAGTGACTCAGTTTTGGAATACAACTGTCGCGTGGTGCACCGCGACCTCCTGGCACCCCGGAGTTTCTGAAAAATAATTTTCTGCGATTTTCACGAAACCACTTTTCTTCAACTTGATTTGGGCTAAAAATCCATCCCTGAAAATAAAAATTCTCTGAGTATTGTGGAAATGCTGATCCTTATCCTACCTGGGGTGTCCACTGAGCATTTCCGCGAACTCTATCTGAAGTTCTCTGAGCATGGTATTTTGACATGTTCCCCAAACCAAAAGGAATGAGTGGGAAACAATCATGGAAACAGATAGAAGCACTTGCATTTGAATGAGTTTCAAGCATGCTTGGGTATTCGTGTGATCTGAGTGACTCAGTTTTGGAATACAACTGTCGCGTGGTGCACCGCGACCTCCTGGCACCCCGGAGTTTCTGAAAAAAAATTTTCTGCGATTTTCACGAAACCACTTTTCTTCAACATGATTTGGGCTAAAACTCCATCCCTGAAAATAAAAATTATCTGAGTAGTGTGGAAATGCTGATCCTTACCCTACCTGGGGTGTCCACTGAGCATTTCCACGAACTCTATCTGAAGTTCTCTGGGCATGGTATTTTGACATGTTCCCCAAACCAAAAGGAATGAGTGGGAAACAATCATGGAAACAGATAGAAGCACTTGCATTTGAATGAGTTTCAAGCATGCTTTGGTATTCGTGTGATCTGAGTGACTCAGTTTTGGAATACAACTGTCGCGTGGTGCACCGCGACCTCCAGGCACCCCGGAGTTTCTGAAAAAAAAATTTCTGCGATTTTCACGAAACCACTTTTCTTCAACTTGATTTGGGCTAAAACTCCATCCCTGAAAATAAAAATTCTCTGAGTAGTGTGGAAATGCTGATCCTTACCCTACCTGGGTTGTCCACTGAGTATTCCGCAAACTCTATCTGAAGTTCTCTGGACATGGGATTTTGAAATGTTCCCCAAACCAAAAGGATTGAGTGGGAAACAATCATGGAAACAGATAGAAGCACTTGCATTTGAATGAGTTTCAAGCATGCTTGGGTATTCGTGTGATCTGAGTGACTCAGTTTTGGAATACAACTGTCGCGTGGTGCACCGTGACCTCCAGGCACCCCGGAGTTTCTGAAAAAAAATTTTCTGCGATTTTCACGAAACCACTTTTTTTCAACTTGATTTGGGCTAAAAATCCATCCCTGAAAATAAAAATTCTCTGAGTAGTGTGGAAATGCTGATCCTTACCCTACCTGGGGAGTCCACTGAGCATTTCCGCGAACTCTATCTGAAGTTCTCTGGGCATGGGATTTTGACATGTTCCCCAAACCAAAAGGAATAAGTGGGAAACAATCAAGGAAACAGATAGAAGCACTTGCATTTGAATGAGTTTCAAGCATGCTTGGGTATTCGTGTGATCTGAGTGACTCAGTTTTGGAATACAACTGTCGCGTGGTGCACCGCAACCTCCAGGCACCCCGGAGTTTCTGAAAAAAAAATTTCTGCGATTTTCACGAAACCACTTTTCTTCAACTTGATTTGGGCTAAAACTCCATCCCTGAAAATAAAAATTCTCTGAGTAGTGTGGAAATGCTGATCCTTACCCTACCTGGGGTGTCCACTGAGTATTCCGCGAACTCTATCTGAAGTTCTCTGGGCATGGGATTTTGAAATGTTCCCCAAACCAAAAGGATTGAGTGGGAAACAATCATGGAAACAGATAGAAGCACTTGCATTTGAATGAGTTTCAAGCATGCCTGGGTATTCGTGTGATCTGAGTGACTCAGTTTTGGAATACAACTGTCGCATGGTGCACCGCGACCTCCTGGCACCCCGGAGTTTCTGAAAAAAAATTTTCTGCGATTTTCACGAAACCACTTTTCTTCAACTTGATTTGGGCTAAAACTCCATCCCTGAAAATAAAAATTCTCTGAGTAGTGTGGAAATGCTGATCCTTACCCTACCTGGGTTGTCCACTGAGTATTCCGCAAACTCTATCTGAAGTTCTCTGGACATGGGATTTTGAAATGTTCCCCAAACCAAAAGGATTGAGTGGGAAACAATCATGGAAACAGATAGAAGCACTTGCATTTGAATGAGTTTCAAGCATGCTTGGGTATTCGTGTGATCTGAGTGACTCAGTTTTGGAATACAACTGTCGCGTGGTGCACCGTGACCTCCAGGCACCCCGGAGTTTCTGAAAAAAAATTTTCTGCGATTTTCACGAAACCACTTTTTTTCAACTTGATTTGGGCTAAAAATCCATCCCTGAAAATAAAAATTCTCTGAGTAGTGTGGAAATGCTGATCCTTACCCTACCTGGGGAGTCCACTGAGCATTTCCGCGAACTCTAGTTGAAGTTCTCTGGGCATGGGATTTTGACATGTTCCCCAAACCAAATGGAATGAGTGGGAAAAAATCATGGAAACAGATAGAAGCACTTGCATTCGAATGAGTTTCAAGCATGCTTGGGTATTCGTGTGATCTGAGTGACTAAGTTTTGGAATACAACTGTCGTGTGGTGCACCGCGACCTCCAGGCACCCCGGAGTTTCTGAAAAAAAAATTTCTGCGATTTTCATGAAACCACTTTTCTTCAACTTGATTTGGGCTAAAAATCCATTCCTGAAAATAAAAATTCTCTGAGTAGTGTGGAAATGCTGATCCTTACCCTACCTGGGGTGTCCACTGAGCATTTCCGCGAACTCTATCTGAAGTTCTCTGGGCATGGGATTTTGACATGTTCCCCAAACCAAAAGGAATAAGTGGGAAACAATCAAGGAAACAGATAGAAGCACTTGCATTTGAATGAGTTTCAAGCATGCTTGGGTATTCGTGTGATCTGAGTGACTCAGTTTTGGAATACAACTGTCGCGTGGTGCACCGCAACCTCCAGGCACCCCGGAGTTTCTGAAAAAAAAATTTCTGCGATTTTCACGAAACCACTTTTCTTCAACTTGATTTGGGCTAAAACTCCATCCCTGAAAATAAAAATTCTCTGAGTAGTGTGGAAATGCTGATCCTTACCCTACCTGGGGTGTCCACTGAGTATTCCGCGAACTCTATCTGAAGTTCTCTGGGCATGGGATTTTGAAATGTTCCCCAAACCAAAAGGATTGAGTGGGAAACAATCATGGAAACAGATAGAAGCACTTGCATTTGAATGAGTTTCAAGCATGCCTGGGTATTCGTGTGATCTGAGTGACTCAGTTTTGGAATACAACTGTCGCATGGTGCACCGCGACCTCCTGGCACCCCGGAGTTTCTGAAAAAAAATTTTCTGCGATTTTCACGAAACCACTTTTCTTCAACATGATTTGGGCTAAAACTCCATCCCTGAAAATAAAAATTCTCTGAGTAGTGTGGAAATGCTGATCCTTACCCTACCTGGGGTGTCCACTGAGTATTCCGCGAACTCTATCTGAAGTTCTCTGGGCATGGGATTTTGAAATGTTCCCCAAACCAAAAGGATTGAGTGGGAAACAATCATGGAAACAGATAGAAGCACTTGCATTTGAATGAGTTTCAAGCATGCCTGGGTATTCGTGTGATCTGAGTGACTCAGTTTTGGAATACAACTGTCGCATGGTGCACCGCGACCTCCTGGCACCCCGGAGTTTCTGAAAAAAAATTTTCTGCGATTTTCACGAAACCACTTTTCTTCAACATGATTTGGGCTAAAACTCCATCCCTGAAAATAAAAATTATCTGAGTAGTGTGGAAATGCTGATCCTTACCCTACCTGGGGTGTCCACTGAGTATTCCGCGAACTCTATCTGAAGTTCTCTGGGCATGGGATTTTGAAATGTTCCCCAAACCAAAAGGAATGAGTGGGAAACAATCATGGAAACAGATAGAAGCACTTGCATTTGAATGAGTTTCAAGCATGCTTGGGTATTCGTGTGATCTGAGTGACTCAGTTTTGGAATACAACTGTCGCGTGGTGCACCGCGACCTCCAGGCACCCCGGAGATTCTGAAAAAAAATGTTCTGCGATTTTCACGAAACCACTTTTCTTCAATTTGATTTGGGCTAAAAATCCATCCCTGAAAATAAAAATTTTCTGAGAAGTGTGGAAATGCTGATCCTTACCCTACCTGGGGAGTCCACTGAGCATTTTCGCGAACTCTATCTGAAGTTCTCTGGGCATGGGATTTTGAAATGTTCCCCAAACCAAAAGGAATAAGTGGGAAACAGTCAAGGAAACAGATAGAAGCACTTGCATTTGAATGAGTTTCAAGCATGCTTGGGTATTCGTGTGATCTGAGTGACTCAGTTTTGGAATACAACTGTCGCGTGGTGCACCGCGACCTCCAGGCACCCCGGAGTTTCTGAAAAAAAAATTTCTGCGATTTTCACGAAACCACTTTTCTTCAACTTGATTTGGGCTAAGAATCCATCCCTAAAAATAAAAACTCTCTGAGTAGTGTGGAAATGCTGATCCTTACCCTACCTGGGGTGTCCACTGAGCATTTCCACGAACTCTATCTGAAGTTCTCTGGGCATGGTATTTTGACATGTTCCCCAAACCAAAAGGAATGAGTGGGAAACAATCAAGGAAACAGATAGAAGCACTTGCATTTGAATGAGTTTCAAGCATGCTTGGGTATTCGTGTGATCTGAGTGACTCAGTTTTGGAATACAACTGTCGCGTGGTGCACCGCAACCTCCAGGCACCCCGGAGTTTCTGAAAAAAAAATTTCTGCGATTTTCACGAAACCACTTTTCTTCAACTTGATTTGGGCTAAAACTCCATCCCTGAAAATAAAAATTCTCTGAGTAGTGTGGAAATGCTGATCCTTACCCTACCTGGGGTGTCCACTGAGTATTCCGCGAACTCTATCTGAAGTTCTCTGGGCATGGGATTTTGAAATGTTCCCCAAACCAAAAGGATTGAGTGGGAAACAATCATGGAAACAGATAGAAGCACTTGCATTTGAATGAGTTTCAAGCATGCCTGGGTATTCGTGTGATCTGAGTGACTCAGTTTTGGAATACAACTGTCGCATGGTGCACCGCGACCTCCTGGCACCCCGGAGTTTCTGAAAAAAAATTTTCTGCGATTTTCACGAAACCACTTTTCTTCAACTTGATTTGGGCTAAAAATCCATCCCTGAAAATAAAAATTCTCTGAGTATTGTGGAAATGCTGATCCTTACCCTACCTGGGGTGTCCACTGAGCATTTCCGCGAACTCTATCTGAAGTTCTCTGGGCATGGGATTTTGAAATGTTCCCCAAACCAAAAGGAATGAGTGGGAAACAATCATGGAAACAGATAGAAGCACTCTCATTTGAATGAGTTTCAAGCATGCTTGGGTATTCGTGTGATCTGAGTGACTCAGTTTTGGAATACAACTGTCGCGTGGTGCACCGCGACCTCCAGGCACCCCGGAGTTTCTGAAAAAAAATTTTCTGCGATTTTCACGAAACCACTTTTCTTCAACTTGATTTGGGCTAAAAATCCATCCCTGAAAATAAAAATTTTCTGAGTAGTGTGGAAATGCTGATCCTTACCCTACCTGGGGAGTCCACTGAGCATTTTCGCGAACTCTATCTGAAGTTCTCTGGGCATGGGATTTTGAAATGTTCCCCAAACCAAAAGGAATAAGTGGGAAACAGTCAAGGAAACAGATAGAAGCACTTGCATTTGAATGAGTTTCAAGCATGCTTGGGTATTCGTGTGATCTGAGTGACTCAGTTTTGGAATACAACTGTCGCGTGGTGCACCGCGACCTCCAGGCACCTCGGAGTTTCTGAAAAAAAAATTTCTGCGATTTTCACGAAACCACTTTTCTTCAACTTGATTTGGGCTAAGAATCCATCCCTAAAAATAAAAACTCTCTGAGTAGTGTGGAAATGCTGATCCTTACCCTACCTGGGGTGTCCACTGAGCATTTCCACGAACTCTATCTGAAGTTCTCTGGGCATGGTATTTTGACATGTTCCCCAAACCAAAAGGAATGAGTGGGAAACAATCATGGAAACAGATAGAAGCACTTGCATTTGAATGAGTTTCAAGCATGCTTGGGTATTCGTGTGATCTGAGTGACTCAGTTTTGGAATACAACTGTCGCGTGGTGCACCGCGACCTCCAGGCACCCCGGAGTTTCTGAAAAAAAAATTTCTGCGATTTTCACTAAACCACTTTTCTTCAACTTGATTTGGGCTAAAACTCCATCCCTGAAAATAAAAATTCTCTGAGTAGTGTGGAAATGCTGATCCTTACCCTACCTGGGGTGTCCACTGAGTATTCCGCGAACTCTATCTGAAGTTCTCTGGGCATGGGATTTTGAAATGTTCCCCAAACCAAAAGGATTGAGTGGGAAACAATCATGGAAACAGATAGAAGCACTTGCATTTGAATGAGTTTCAAGCATGCCTGGGTATTCGTGTGATCTGAGTAACTCAGTTTTGGAATACAACTGTCGCATGGTGCACCGCAACCTCCTGGCACCCCGGAGTTTCTGAAAAAAAATTTTCTGCGATTTTCACGAAACCACTTTTCTTCAACTTGATTTGGGCTAAAAATCCATCCCTGAAAATAAAAATTCTCTGAGTATTGTGGAAATGCTGATCCTTACCCTACCTGGGGTGTCCACTGAGCATTTCCACGAACTCTATCTGAAGTTCTCTGGGCATGGTATTTTGACAAGTTCCCCAAACCAAAAGGAATGAGTGGGAAACAATCATGGAAACAGATAGAAGCACTTGCATTTGAATGAGTTTCAAGCATGCTTGGGTATTCGTGTGATCTGAGTGACTCAGTTTTGGAATACAACTGTCGCGTGGTGCACCGCGACCTCCTGGCACCCCGGAGTTTCTGAAAAAAAATTTTCTGCGATTTTCACGAAACCACTTTTCTTCAACATGATTTGGGCTAAAACTCCATCCCTGAAAATAAAAATTATCTGAGTAGTGTGGAAATGCTGATCCTTACCCTACCTGGGGTGTCCACTGAGTATTCCGCGAACTCTATCTGAAGTTCTCTGGGCATGGGATTTTGAAATGTTCCCCAAACCAAAAGGAATGAGTGGGAAACAATCATGGAAACAGATAGAAGCACTTGCATTTGAATGAGTTTCAAGCATGCTTGGGTATTCGTGTGATCTGAGTGACTCAGTTTTGGAATACAACTGTCGCGTGGTGCACCGCGACCTCCAGGCACCCCGGAGTTTCTGAAAAAAAATGTTCTGCGATTTTCACGAAACCACTTTTCTTCAATTTGATTTGGGCTAAAAATCCATCCCTGAAAATAAAAATTTTCTGAGTAGTGTGGAAATGCTGATCCTTACCCTACCTGGGGAGTCCACTGAGCATTTTCGCGAACTCTATCTGAAGTTCTCTGGGCATGGGATTTTGAAATGTTCCCCAAACCAAAAGGAATAAGTGGGAAACAGTCAAGGAAACAGATAGAAGCACTTGCATTTGAATGAGTTTCAAGCATGCTTGGGTATTCGTGTGATCTGAGTGACTCAGTTTTGGAATACAACTGTCGCGTGGTGCACCGCGACCTCCAGGCACCCCGGAGTTTCTGAAAAAAAAATTTCTGCGATTTTCACGAAACCACTTTTCTTCAACTTGATTTGGGCTAAGAATCCATCCCTAAAAATAAAAACTCTCTGAGTAGTGTGGAAATGCTGATCCTTACCCTACCTGGGGTGTCCACTGAGCATTTCCACGAACTCTATCTGAAGTTCTCTGGGCATGGTATTTTGACATGTTCCCCAAACCAAAAGGAATGAGTGGGAAACAATCATGGAAACAGATAGAAGCACTTGCATTTGAATGAGTTTCAAGCATGCTTGGGTATTCGTGTGATCTGAGTGACTCAGTTTTGGAATACAACTGTCGCGTGGTGCACCGCGACCTCCAGGCACCCCGGAGTTTCTGAAAAAAAATTTTCTGCGATTTTCACGAAACCACTTTTCTTCAACTTGATTTGGGCTAAAAATCCATCCCTGAAAATAAAAATTATCTGAGTAGTGTGGAAATGCTGATCCTTACCCTACCTGGGGAGTCCACTGAGCATTTCCGCGAACTCTAGTTGAAGTTCTCTGGGCATGGGATTTTGACATGTTCCCCAAACCAAAAGGAATAAGTGGGAAACAATCAAGGAAACAGATAGAAGCACTTGCATTTGAATGAGTTTCAAGCATGCTTGGGTATTCGTGTGATCTGAGTGACTCAGTTTTGGAATACAACTGTCGCGTGGTGCACCGCGACCTCCAGGCACCCCGGAGTTTCTGAAAAAAAATTTTCTGCGATTTTCACGAAACCACTTTTCTTCAACTTGATTTGGGCTAAAACTCCATCCCTGAAAATAAAATTTCTCTGAGTAGTGTGGAAATGCTGATCCTTACCCTTCCTGGGGTGTCCACTGAGTATTCCGCGAACTCTATCTGAAGTTCTCTGGGCATGGAATTTTGACATGTTCCCCAAACCAAAAGGAATAAGTGGGAAACAATCAAGGAAACAGATAGAAGCACTTGCATTTGAATGAGTTTCAAGCATGCTTGGGTATTCGTGTGATCTGAGTGACTCAGTTTTGGAATACAACTGTCGCGTGGTGCACCGCGACCTCCAGGCACCCCGGAGTTTCTGAAAAAAAATTTTCTGCGTTTTTCACGAAACCACTTTTCTTCAACATGATTTAGGCTAAAAATCCATCCCTAAAAATAAAAACTCTCTGAGTAGTGTGGAAATGCTGATCCTTACCCTACCTGGGGTGTCCACTGAGAATTTCCACGAACTCTATCTGAAGTTCTCTGGGCATGGTATTTTGACATGTTCCCCAAACCAAAAGGAATGAGTGGGAAACAATCATGGAAACAGATAGAAGCACTTGCATTTGAATGAGTTTCAAGCATGCCTGGGTATTCGTGTGATCTGAGTGACTCAGTTTTGGAATACAACTGTCGCATGGTGCACCGCGACCTCCTGGCACCCCGGAGTTTCTGAAAAAAAATTTTCTGCGATTTTCACGAAACCACTTTTCTTCAACTTGATTTGGGCTAAAAATCCATCCCTGAAAATAAAAATTCTCTGAGTAGTGTGGAAATGCTGATCCTTACCCTACCTGGGGTGTCCACTGAGTATTCCGCGAACTCTATCTGAAGTTCTCTGGGCATGGGATTTTGAAATGTTCCCCAAACCAAAAGGATTGAGTGGGAAACAATCATGGAAACAGATAGAAGCACTTGCATTTGAATGAGTTTCAAGCATGCCTGGGTATTCGTGTGATCTGAGTGACTCAGTTTTGGAATACAACTGTCGCATGGTGCACCGCGACCTCCTGGCACCCCGGAGTTTCTGAAAAAGAATTTTCTGCGATTTTCACGAAACCACTTTTCTTCAACTTGATTTGGGCTAAAAATCCATCCCTGAAAATAAAAATTCTCTGAGTATTGTGGAAATGCTGATCCTTACCCTACCTGGGGTGTCCACTGAGCATTTCCGCGAACTCTATCTGAAGTTCTCTGGGCATGGTATTTTGACAAGTTCCCCAAACCAAAAGGAATGAGTGGGAATAAATCATGGAAACAGATAGAAGCACTTGCATTTGAATGAGTTTCAAGCATGCTTGGGTATTCGTGTGATCTGAGTGACTCAGTTTTGGAATACAAATGTCGCGTGGTGCACCGCGACCTCCTGGCACCCCGGAGTTTCTGAAAAAAAATTTTCTGCGATTTTCACGAAACCACTTTTCTTCAACATGATTTGGGCTAAAACTCCATCCCTGAAAATAAAAATTATCTGAGTAGTGTGGAAATGCTGATCCTTACCCTACCTGGGGTGTCCACTGAGTATTCCGCGAACTCTATCTGAAGTTCTCTGGGCATGGGATTTTGAAATGTTCCCCAAACCAAAAGTAATGAGTGGGAAACAATCATGGAAACAGATAGAAGCACTTGCATTTGAATGAGTTTCAAGCATGCTTGGGTATTCGTGTGATCTGAGTGACTCTGTTTTAGAATACAACTGTCGCGTGGTGCACCGCGACCTCCAGGCACCCCGGAGTTTCTGAAAAAAAATTTTCTGCGATTTTCACGAAACCACTTTTCTTCAACTTGATTTGGGCTAAAAATCCATCCCTGAAAATAAAAATTTTCTGAGTAGTGTGGAAATGCTGATCCTTACCCTACCTGGGGAGTCCACTGAGCATTTTCCCGAACTCTATCTGAAGTTCTCTGGGCATGGGATTTTGAAATGTTCCCCAAACCAAAAGGAATAAGTGGGAAACAGTCAAGGAAACAGATAGAAGCACTTGCATTTGAATGAGTTTCAAGCATGCTTGGGTATTCGTGTGATCTGAGTGACTCAGTTTTGGAATACAACTGTCGCGTGGTGCACCGCGACCTCCAGGCACCCCGGAGTTTCTGAAAAAAAAATTTCTGCGATTTTCACGAAACCACTTTTCTTCAACTTGATTTGGGCTAAGAATCCATCCCTAAAAATAAAAACTCTCTGAGTAGTGTGGAAATGCTGATCCTTACCCTACCTGGGGTGTCCACTGAGCATTTCCACGAACTCTATCTGAAGTTCTCTGGGCATGGTATTTTGACATGTTCACCAAACCAAAAGGAATGAGTGGGAAACAATCATGGAAACAGATAGAAGCACTTGCATTTGAATGAGTTTCAAGCATGCTTGGGTATTCGTGTGATCTGAGTGACTCAGTTTTGGAATACAACTGTCGCGTGGTGCACCGCGACCTCCAGGCACCCCGGAGTTTCTGAAAAAAAAATTTCTGCGATTTTCACGAAACCACTTTTCTTCAACTTGATTTGGGCTAAAAATCCATCCCTGAAAATAAAAATTCTCTGAGTAGTGTGGAAATGCTGATCCTTACCCATCCTGGGGTGTCCACTGAGCATTTCCGCGAACTCTATCTGAAGTTCTCTGGGCATGGGATTTTGACATGTTCCCCAAACCAAAAGGAATAAGTGGGAAACAATCAAGGAAACAGATAGAAACACTTGTATTTGAATGAGTTTCAAGCATGCTTGGGTATTCGTGTGATCTGAGTTACTCTGTTTTGGAATACAACTGTAGCGTGGTGCACCGTGACCTCCAGGCACCCCGGAGTTTCTGAAAAAAAATTTTCTGCGATTTTCACGAAACCACTTTTCTTCAACTTGATTTGGGCTAAAGATCCATCCCTGAAAATAAAAATTCTCTGAGTAGTGTGGAAATGCTGATCCTTACCCTACCTGGGGTGTCCACTGAGTATTCCGCGAACTCTATCTGAAGTTCTCTGGGCATGGGATTTTGAAATGTTCCCCAAACCAAAAGGAATAAGTGGGAAACAATCAAGGAAACAGATAGAAGCACTTGCATTTGAATGAGTTTCAAGCATGCTTGGGTATTCGTGTGATCTGAGTGACTCTGTTTTGGAATACAACTGTCGCGTGGTGCACCGTGACCTCCAGGCACCCCGGAGTTTCTGAAAAAAAATGTTCTGCGATTTTCACGAAACCACTTTTCTTCAACTTGATTTGGGCTAAAAATCCATCCCTGAAAATAAAAATTCTCTGAGTAGTGTGGAAATGCTGATCCTTACCCTACCTGGGGTGTCCACTGAGTATTCCGCGAACTCTATCTGAAGTTCTCTGGGCATGGGATTTTGAAATGTTCCCCAAACCAAAAGGAATGAGTGGGAAACAATCATGGAAACAGATAGAAGCACTTGCATTTGAATGAGTTTCAAGCATGCTTGGGTATTCGTGTGATCTGAGTGACTCAGTTTTGGAATACAACTGTCGCGTGGTGCACCGCGACCTCCTGGCACCCCGGAGTTTCTGAAAAAAAATTTTCTGCGATTTTCACGAAACCACTTTTCTTCAACTTGATTTGGGCTAAAAATCCATCCCTGAAAATAAAAATTTTCTGAGTAGTGTGGAAATGCTGATCCTTACCCTACCTGGGGAGTCCACTGAGCATTTCCGCGAACTCTAGTTGAAGTTCTCTGGGCATGGGATTTTGACATGTTCCCCAAACCAAAAGGAATGAGTGGGAAACAATCATGGAAACAGATAGAAGCACTTACATTTGAATGAGTTTCAAGCATGCTTGGGTATTCGTGTGATCTGAGTGACTCAGTTTTGGAATACAACTGTCGCGTGGTGCACCGCGACCTCCAGGCACCCCGGAGTATCTGAAAAAAAATTTTCTGCGATTTTCACGAAACCACTTTTCTTCAACTTGATTTGGGCTAAAAATCCATCCCTGAAAATAAAAATTCTCTGAGTAGTGTGGAAATGCTGATCCTTACCCAACCTGGGGTGTCCACTGAGCATTTCCGCGAACTCTATCTGAAGTTCTCTGGGCATTGGATTTTGACATGTTCCCCAAACCAAAAGGAATAAGTGGGAAACAATCAAGGAAACAGATAGAAACACTTGTATTTGAATGAGTTTCAAGCATGCTTGGGTATTCGTGTGATCTGAGTTACTCTGTTTTGGAATACAACTGTCGCGTGGTGCACCGTGACCTCCAGGCACCCCGGCGTTTCTGAAAAAAAATTTTCTGCGATTTTCACGAAACCACTTTTCTTCAACTTGATTTGGGCTAAAGATCCATCCCTGAAAATAAAAATTCTCTGAGTAGTGTGGAAATGCTGATCCTTACCCTACCTGGGGTGTCCACTGAGTATTCCGCGAACTCTATCTGAAGTTCTCTGGGCATGGGATTTTGAAATGTTCCCCAAACCAAAAGGAATAAGTGGGAAACAATCAAGGAAACAGATAGAAGCACTTGCATTTGAATGAGTTTCAAGCATGCTTGGGTATTCGTGTGATCTGAGTGACTCTGTTTTGGAATACAACTGTCGCGTGGTGCACCGTGACCTCCAGGCACCCCGGAGTTTCTGAAAAAAAATGTTCTGCGATTTTCACGAAACCACTTTTCTTCAACTTGATTTGGGCTAAAAATCCATCCCTGAAAATAAAAATTCTCTGAGTAGTGGGGAAATGCTGATCCTTACCCTACCTGGGGTGTCCACTGAGTATTCCGCGAACTCTATCTGAAGTTCTCTGGGCATGGGATTTTGACATGTTCCCCAAACCAAAAGGAATAAGTGGGAAACAATCATGGAAACAGATAGAAGCACTTGCATTTGAATGAGTTTCAAGCATGCTTGGGTATACGTGTGATCTGAGTGACTCAGTTTTGTAATACAACTGTCGCGTGGTGCACCGCGACCTCCAGGCACCCCGGAGTTCCTGAAAATAAAAACTCTCTGAGTAGTGTGGAAATGCTGATCCTTACCCTACCTGGGGTGTCCACTGAGTATTCCGCGAACTCTATCTGAAGTACTCTGGGCATGGGATTTTGAAATGTTCCCCAAACCAAAAGGAATAAGTGGGAAATAATCAAGGAAACAGATAGAAACACTTGCATTTGAATGAGTTTCAAGCATGCTTGGGTATTCGTGTGATCTGAGTGACTCAGTTTTGGAATACAACTGTCGCGTGGTGCACCGCGACCTCCAGGCACCCCGGAGTTTCTGAAAAAAATTTTTCTGCGATTTTCACGAAACCACTTTTCTTCAACTTGATTTTGGCTAAAAATCCATCCCTGAAAATAAAAACTCTCTGAGTAGTTTGGAAATGCTGATCCTTACCCTACCTGGGGTGTCCACTGAGCATTTCCGCGAACTCTATCTGAAGTTCTCTGGGCATGGGATTTTGAAATGTTCCCCAAACCAAAAGGAATGAGTGGGAAACAATCATGGAAACAGATAGAAGGACTTGCATTTGAATGAGATTCAAGGATGTTTGAGTACTCGTGTGATCTGAGTGACTCAGTTCTGGAATACAACTGTTGCGTGGTGCACCGTGACCTCCAGGCACCCCGGAGTTTCTGAAAAAAAATTTTCTGCGATTTTCACGAAACCACATTTCTTCAACTTGATTTGGGCTAAAAATCCATCCTTGAAAATAAAAATTCTCTGAGTAGTGTGGAAATGCTGATCCTTACCCTACCTGGGGTGTCCACTGAGCATTTCCGCGAACTCTAGTTGAAGTTCTCTGGGCATGGGATTTTGACATGTTCCCCAAACCAAAAGGAATGAGTGGGAAACAATCATGGAAACAGATAGAAGCACTTGCATTTGAATGAGTTTCAAGCATGCTTGGGTATTCGTGTGATCTGAGTGACTCAGTTTTGGAATACAACTGTCGCGTGGTGCACCGCGACCTCCAGGCACCCTGGAGTTTCTGAAAAAAAATTTTCTGCGATTTTCACGAAACCACTTTTTTTCAACTTGATTTGGGCTAAAAATCCATCCCTGAAAATAAAAACTCTCTGAGTAGGGTGGAAATGCTGATCCTTACCCTACCTGGGGTGTCCACTGAGTATTCCGCGAACTCTATCTGAAGTACTCTGGGCATGGGATTTTGAAATGTTCCCCAAACCAAAAGGAATAAGTGGGAAACAATCATGGAAACAGATAGAAGCACTTGCATTTGAATGAGTTTCAAGCATGCTTGGGTATTCGTGTGATCTGAGTGACTCAGTTTTGGAATACAACTGTCGCGTGGTGCACCGCGACCTCCAGGCACCCCGGAGTTTCTGAAAAAAAATTTTCTGCGATTTTCACGAAACCACATTTCTTCAACTTGATTTGGGCTAAAAATCCATCCCTGAAAATAAAAATTATCTGAGTAGTGTGGAAATGCTGATCCTTACCCTACCTGGGGTGTCCACTGAGTATTCCGCGAACTCTATCTGAAGTTCTCTGGGCATGGGATTTTGACATGTTCCCCAAACCAAAAGGAATGAGTGGGAAACAATCATGGAAACAGATAGAAGCACTTGCATTTGAATGAGTTTCAAGCATGCTTGGGTATTCGTGTGATCTGAGTGACTCAGTTTTGGAATACAACTGTCGCGTGGTGCACCGCGACCTCCTGGCACCCCGGAGTTTCTGAAAAAAAAATTTCTGCGATTTTCACGAAACCACTTTTCTTCAACTTGATTTGGGCTAAAACTCCATCCCTGAAAATAAAAATTCTCTGAGTAGTGTGGAAATGCTGATCCTTACCCTACCTGGGTTGTCCACTGAGTATTCCGCAAACTCTATCTGAAGTTCTCTGGACATGGGATTTTGAAATGTTCCCCAAACCAAAAGGAATGAGTGGGAAACAATCATGGAAACAGATAGAAGCACTTACATTTGAATGAGTTTCAAGCATGCTTGGGTATTCGTGTGATCTGAGTGACTCAGTTTTGGAATACAACTGTCGCGTGGTGCACCGCGACCTCCAGGCACCCCGGAGTATCTGAAAAAAAATTTTCTGCGATTTTCACGAAACCACTTTTCTTCAACTTGATTTGGGCTAAAAATCCATCCCTGAAAATAAAAATTCTCTGAGTAGTGTGGAAATGCTGATCCTTACCCAACCTGGGGTGTCCACTGAGCATTTCCGCGAACTCTATCTGAAGTTCTCTGGGCATTGGATTTTGACATGTTCCCCAAACCAAAAGGAATAAGTGGGAAACAATCAAGGAAACAGATAGAAACACTTGTATTTGAATGAGTTTCAAGCATGCTTGGGTATTCGTGTGATCTGAGTTACTCTGTTTTGGAATACAACTGTCGCGTGGTGCACCGTGACCTCCAGGCACCCCGGAGTTTCTGAAAAAAAATTTTCTGCGATTTTCACGAAACCACTTTTCTTCAACTTGATTTGGGCTAAAGATCCATCCCTGAAAATAAAAATTCTCTGAGTAGTGTGGAAATGCTGATCCTTACCCTACCTGGGGTGTCCACTGAGTATTCCGCGAACTCTATCTGAAGTTCTCTGGGCATGGGATTTTGAAATGTTCCCCAAACCAAAAGGAATAAGTGGGAAACAATCAAGGAAACAGATAGAAGCACTTGCATTTGAATGAGTTTCAAGCATGCTTGGGTATTCGTGTGATCTGAGTGACTCTGTTTTGGAATACAACTGTCGCGTGGTGCACCGTGACCTCCAGGCACCCCGGAGTTTCTGAAAAAAAATGTTCTGCAATTTTCACGAAACCACTTTTCTTCAACTTGATTTGGGCTAAAAATCCATCCCTGAAAATAAAAATTCTCTGAGTAGTGGGGAAATGCTGATCCTTACCCTACCTGGGGTGTCCACTGAGTATTCCGCGAACTCTATCTGAAGTTCTCTGGGCATGGGATTTCTACATGTTCCCCAAACCAAAAGGAATAAGTGGGAAACAATCATGGAAACAGATAGAAGCACTTGCATTTGAATGAGTTTCAAGCATGCTTGGGTATACGTGTGATCTGAGTGACTCAGTTTTGTAATACAACTGTCGCGTGGTGCACCGCGACCTCCAGGCACCCCGGAGTTCCTGAAAATAAAAACTCTCTGAGTAGTGTGGAAATGCTGATCCTTACCCTACCTGGGGTGTCCACTGAGTATTCCGCGAACTCTATCTGAAGTACTCTGGGCATGGGATTTTGAAATGTTCCCCAAACCAAAAGGAATAAGTGGGAAACAATCATGGAAACAGATAGAAGCACTTGCATTTGAATGAGTTTCAAGCATGCTTGGGTATTCGTGTGATCTGAGTGACTCAGTTTTGGAATACAACTGTCGCGTGGTGCACCGCGACCTCCAGGCACCCCGGAGTTTCTGAAAAAAAATTTTCTGCGATTTTCACGAAACCACATTTCTTCAACTTGATTTGGGCTAAAAATCCATCCCTGAAAATAAAAATTATCTGAGTAGTGTGGAAATGCTGATCCTTACCCTACCTGGGGTGTCCACTGAGTATTCCGCGAACTCTATCTGAAGTTCTCTGGGCATGGGATTTTGAAATGTTCCCCAAACCAAAAGGAATGAGTGGGAAACAATCATGGAAACAGATAGAAGCACTTGCATTTGAATGAGTTTCAAGCATGCTTGGGTATTCGTGTGATCTGGTTGACTCAGTTTTGGAATACAACTGTCGCGTGGTGCACCGCGACCTCCTGGCACCCCGGAGTTTCTGAAAAAAAATTTTCTGCGATTTTCACGAAACCACTTTTCTTCAACTTGATTTGGGCTAAAAATCCATCCCTGAAAATAAAAATTTTCTGAGTAGTGTGGAAATGCTGATCCTTACCCTACCTGGGGAGTCCACTGAGCATTTCCGCGAACTCTAGTTGAAGTTCTCTGGGCATGGGATTTTGACATGTTCCCCAAACCAAAAGGAATGAGTGGGAAACAATCATGGAAACAGATAGAAGCACTTACATTTGAATGAGTTTCAAGCATGCTTGGGTATTCGTGTGATCTGAGTGACTCAGTTTTGGAATACAACTGTCGCGTGGTGCACCGCGACCTCCAGGCACCCCGGAGTATCTGAAAAAAAATTTTCTGCGATTTTCACGAAACCACTTTTCTTCAACTTGATTTGGGCTAAAAATCCATCCCTGAAAATAAAAATTCTCTGAGTAGTGTGGAAATGCTGATCCTTACCCAACCTGGGGTGTCCACTGATCATTTCCGCGAACTCTATCTGAAGTTCTCTGGGCATGGGATTTTGACATGTTCCCCAAACCAAAAGGAATAAGTGGGAAACAATCAAGGAAACAGATAGAAACACTTGTATTTGAATGAGTTTCAAGCATGCTTGGGTATTCGTGTGATCTGAGTTACTCTGTTTTGGAATACAACTGTCGCGTGGTGCACCGTGACCTCCAGGCACCCCGGAGTTTCTGAAAAAAAATTTTCTGCGATTTTCACGAAACCACTTTTCTTCAACTTGATTTGGGCTAAAGATCCATCCCTGAAAATAAAAATTCTCTGAGTAGTGTGGAAATGCTGATCCTTACCCTACCTGGGGTGTCCACTGAGTATTCCGCGAACTCTATCTGAAGTTCTCTGGGCATGGGATTTTGAAATGTTCCCCAAACCAAAAGGAATAAGTGGGAAACAATCAAGGTAACAGATAGAAGCACTTGCATTTGAATGAGTTTCAAGCATGCTTGGGTATTCGTGTGATCTGAGTGACTCTGTTTTGGAATACAACTGTCGCGTGGTGCACCGTGACCTCCAGGCACCCCGGAGTTTCTGAAAAAAAATGTTCTGCGATTTTCACGAAACCACTTTTCTTCAACTTGATTTGGGCTAAAAATCCATCCCTGAAAATAAAAATTCTCTGAGTAGTGGGGAAATGCTGATCCTTACCCTACCTGGGGTGTCCACTGAGTATTCCGCGAACTCTATCTGAAGTTCTCTGGGCATGGGATTTTGACATGTTCCCCAAACCAAAAGGAATAAGTGGGAAACAATCATGGAAACAGATAGAAGCACTTGCATTTGAATGAGTTTCAAGCATGCTTGGGTATACGTGTGATCTGAGTGACTCAGTTTTGTAATACAACTGTCGCGTGGTGCACCGCGACCTCCAGGCACCCCGGAGTTTCTGAAAAAAAATGTTCTGCGATTTTCACGAAACCACTTTTCTTCAACTTGATTTGGGCTAAAAATCCATCCCTGAAAATAAAAATTCTCTGAGTAGTGTGGAAATGCTGATCCTTACCCTACCTGGGTGTCCACTGAGCATTTCCGCGAACTCTATCTGAAGTTCTCTGGGCATGGGATTTTGACATGTTCCCCAAACCAAAAGGAATAAGTGGGAAATAA
Source organism: Lepisosteus oculatus (assembly GCF_040954835.1). Taxonomy (NCBI): domain Eukaryota; kingdom Metazoa; phylum Chordata; class Actinopteri; order Semionotiformes; family Lepisosteidae; genus Lepisosteus; species Lepisosteus oculatus. Next base: position 11,152,797 of record NC_090699.1, on the reverse strand, counting down.
TCAGGGAAACAGATAGAAACACTTGCATTTGAATGAGTTTCAAGCATGCTTGGGTATTCGTGTTATCTGAGTGACTCAGTTTTGGAATACAACTGTCGCGTGGTGCACCGCGACCTCCAGGCACCCCGGAGTTTCTGAAAAAAATTTTTCTGCGATTTTCACGAAACCACTTTTCTTCAACTTGATTTTGGCTAAAAATCCATCCCTGAAAATAAAAATTTTCTGAGTAGTTTGGAAATGCTGATCCTTACCCTACCTGGGGTGTCCACTGAGCATTTCCGCGAACTCTATCTGAAGTTCTCTGGGCATGGGATTTTGAAATGTTCCCCAAACCAAAAGGAATGAGTGGGAAACAATCATGGAAACAGATAGAAGGACTTGCATTTGAATGAGTTTCAAGGATGTTTGAGTACTCGTGTGATCTGAGTGACTCAGTTCTGGAATACAACTGTTGCGTGGTGCACCGCGACCTCCAGGCACCCCGGAGTTTCTGAAAAAAAATTTTCTGCGATTTTCACGAAACCACATTTCTTCAACTTGATTTGGGCTAAAAATCCATCCTTGAAAATAAAAATTCTCTGAGTAGTGTGGAAATGCTGATCCTTACCCTACCTGGGGTGTCCACTGAGCATTTCCGCGAACTCTAGTTGAAGTTCTCTGGGCATGGGATTTTGACATGTTCCCCAAACCAAAAGGAATAATTGGGAAACAATCATGGAAACAGATAGAAGCACTTGCATTTGAATGAGTTTCAAGCATGCTTGGGTATTCGTGTGATCTGAGTGACTCAGTTTTGGAATACAACTGTCGCGTGGTGCACCGCGACCTCCAGGCACCCCGGAGTTTCTGAAAAAAAAATTTCTGCGATTTTCACGAAACCACATTTCTTCAACTTGATTTGGGCTAAAAATCCATCCCTGAAAATAAAAATTCTCTGAGTAGTGTGGAAATGCTGATCCTTACCCTACCTGGGGTGTCCACTGAGGATTTAAGCGAACTCTAGTTGAAGTTGTCTGGGCATGGGATTTTGACATGTTCCCCAAACCAAAAGGAATGAGTGGGAAACAATCATGGAAACAGATAGAAGCACTTGCATTTGAATGAGTTTCAAGCATGCTTGGGTATTCGTGTGATCTGAGTGACTCTGTTTTGGAATACAACTGTCGCGTGGTGCACCGTGACCTCCAGGCACCCCGGAGTTTCTGAAAAAAAATTTTCTGCGATTTTCACGAAACCACTTTTTTTCAACTTGATTTGGGCTAAAAATCCATCCCTGAAAATAAAAACTCTCTGAGTAGTGTGGAAATGCAGATCCTTACCCTACCTGGGGTGTCCACTGAGTATTCCGCGAACTCTATCTGAAGTTCTCTGGGCATGGGATTTTGACATGTTCCCCAAACCAAAAGGAATGAGTGGGAAACAATCATGGAAACAGATAGAAGGACTTGCATTTGAATGAGTTTCAAGGATGTTTGAGTACTCGTGTGATCTGAGTGACTCAGTTCTGGAATACAACTGTTGCGTGGTGCACCGCGACCTCCAGGCACCCCGGAGTTTCTGAAAAAAAATTTTCTGCGATTTTCACGAAACCACATTTCTTCAACTTGATTTGGGCTAAAAATCCATCCTTGAAAATAAAAATTCTCTGAGTAGTGTGGAAATGCTGATCCTTACCCTACCTGGGGTGTCCACTGAGTATTCCGCGAACTCTATCTGAAGTTCTCTGGGCATGGGATTTTGAAATGTTCCCCAAACCAAAAGGAATAAGTGGGAAACAATCAAGGAAACAGATAGAAACACTTGTATTTGAATGAGTTTCAAGCATGCTTGGGTATTCGTGTGATCTGAGTTACTCAGTTTTGGAATACAACTTTCGCGTGGTGCACCGTGACCTCCAGGCACCCCGGAGTTTCTGAAAAAAAATTTTCTGCGATTTTCACGAAACCACTTTTCTTCAACTTGATTTGGGCTAAAGATCCATCCCTGAAAATAAAAATTCTCTGAGTAGTGTGGAAATGCTGATCCTTACCCTACCTGGGGTGTCCACTGAGCATTTCCACGAACTCTATCTGAAGTTCTCTGGGCATGGTATTTTGACATGTTCCCCAAACCAAAAGGAATGAGTGGGAAACAATCATGGAAACAGATAGAAGCACTTGCATTTGAATGAGTTTCAAGCATGCTTGGGTATTCATGTGATCTGAGTGACTCAGTTTTGGAATACAACTGTCGCGTGGTGCACCGCGACCTCCAGGCACCCCGTAGTTTCTGAAAAAAAATTTTCTGCGATTTTCACGAAACCACTTTCCTTCAACTTGATTTGGGCTAAAAATCCATCCCTGAAAATAAAAAATCTCTAAGTAGTTTGGAAATGCTAATCCTTACCCTACCTGGGGTGTCCACTGAGCATTTCCGCGAACTCTATCTGAAGTTCTCTGGGCATGGGATTTTGACATGTTCCCCAAACCAAAAGGAATAAGTGGGAAACAATCATGGAAACAGATAGAAGCACTTGCATTTGAATGAGTTTCAAGCATGCTTGGGTATACGTGTGATCTGAGTGACTCAGTTTTGGAATACAACTGTCGCGTGGTGCACCGCGACCTCCAGGCACCCCGGAGTTTCTGAAAAAAAATTTTCTGCGATTTTCACGATACCACTTTTCTTCAACTTGATTTTGGCTAAAAATCCATCCCTGAAAATAAAAACTCTCTGAGTAGTTTGGAAATGCTGATCCTTACCCTACCTGGGGTGTCCACTGAGCATTTCCGCGAACTCTATCTGAAGTTCTCTGGGCATGGGATTTTGAAATGTTCCCCAAACCAAAAGGAATGAGTGGGAAACAATCATGGAAACAGATAGAAGGACTTGCATTTGAATGAGATTCAAGGATGTTTGAGTACTCGTGTGATCTGAGTGACTCAGTTCTGGAATACAACTGTTGCGTGGTGCACCGCGACCTCCAGGCACCCCGGAGTTTCTGAAAAAAAATTTTCTGCGATTTTCACGAAACCACATTTCTTCAACTTGATTTGGGCTAAAAATCCATCCTTGAAAATAAAAATTCTCTGAGTAGTGTGGAAATGCTGATCCTTACCCTACCTGGGGTGTCCACTGAGCATTTCCGCGAACTCTAGTTGAAGTTCTCTGGGCATGGGATTTTGACATGTTCCCCAAACCAAAAGGAATGAGTGGGAAACAATCATGGAAACAGATAGAAGCACTTGCATTTGAATGAGTTTCAAGCATGCTTGGGTATTCGTGTGATCTGAGTGACTCAGTTTTGGAATACAACTGTCGCGTGGTGCACCGCGACCTCCAGGCACCCTGGAGTTTCTGAAAAAAAATTTTCTGCGATTTTCACGAAACCACTTTTTTTCAACTTGATTTGGGCTAAAAATCCATCCCTGAAAATAAAAACTCTCTGAGTAGTGTGGAAATGCTGATCCTTACCCTACCTGGGGTGTCCACTGAGTATTCCGCGAACTCTATCTGAAGTACTCTGGGCATGGGATTTTGAAATGTTCCCCAAACCAAAAGGAATAAGTGGGAAACAATCATGGAAACAGATAGAAGCACTTGCATTTGAATGAGTTTCAAGCATGCTTGGGTATTCGTGTGATCTGAGTGACTCAGTTTTGGAATACAACTGTCGCGTGGTGCACCGCGACCTCCAGGCACCCCGGAGTTTCTGAAAAAAAATTTTCTGCGATTTTCACGAAACCACATTTCTTCAACTTGATTTGGGCTAAAAATCCATCCCTGAAAATAAAAATTATCTGAGTAGTGTGGAAATGCTGATCCTTACCCTACCTGGGGTGTCCACTGAGTATTCCGCGAACTCTATCTGAAGTTCTCTGGGCATGGGATTTTGAAATGTTCCCCAAACCAAAAGGAATGAGTGGGAAACAATCATGGAAACAGATAGAAGCACTTGCATTTGAATGAGTTTCAAGCATGCTTGGGTATTCGTGTGATCTGAGTGACTCAGTTTTGGAATACAACTGTCGCGTGGTGCACCGCGACCTCCAGGCACCCCGGAGTTTCTGAAAAAAAATTTTCTGCGATTTTCACGAAACCACTTTTCTTCAACTTGATTTGGGCTAAAAATCCATCCCTGAAAATAAAAATTTTCTGAGTAGTGTGGAAATGCTGATCCTTACCCTACCTGGGGAGTCCACTGAGCATTTCCGCGAACTCTAGTTGAAGTTCTCTGGGCATGGGATTTTGACATGTTCCCCAAACCAAAAGGAATGAGTGGGAAACAATCATGGAAACAGATAGAAGCACTTACATTTGAATGAGTTTCAAGCATGCTTGGGTATTCGTGTGATCTGAGTGACTCAGTTTTGGAATACAACTGTCGCGTGGTGCACCGCGACCTCCAGGCACCCCGGAGTATCTGAAAAAAAATTTTCTGCGATTTTCACGAAACCACTTTTCTTCAACTTGATTTGGGCTAAAAATCCATCCCTGAAAATAAAAATTCTCTGAGTAGTGTGGAAATGCTGATCCTTACCCAACCTGGGGTGTCCACTGAGCATTTCCGCGAACTCTATCTGAAGTTCTCTGGGCATGGGATTTTGACATGTTCCCCAAACCAAAAGGAATAAGTGGGAAACAATCAAGGAAACAGATAGAAACACTTGTATTTGAATGAGTTTCAAGCATGCTTGGGTATTCGTGTGATCTGAGTTACTCTGTTTTGGAATACAACTGTCGCGTGGTGCACCGTGACCTCCAGGCACCCCGGAGTTTCTGAAAAAAAATTTTCTGCGATTTTCACGAAACCACTTTTCTTCAACTTGATTTGGGCTAAAGATCCATCCCTGAAAATAAAAATTCTCTGAGTAGTGTGGAAATGCTGATCCTTACCCTACCTGGGGTGTCCACTGAGTATTCCGCGAACTCTATCTGAAGTTCTCTGGGCATGGGATTTTGAAATGTTCCCCAAACCAAAAGGAATAAGTGGGAAACAATCAAGGAAACAGATAGAAGCACTTGCATTTGAATGAGTTTCAAGCATGCTTGGGTATTCGTGTGATCTGAGTGACTCTGTTTTGGAATACAACTGTCGCGTGGTGCACCGTGACCTCCAGGCACCCCGGAGTTTCTGAAAAAAAATGTTCTGCGATTTTCACGAAACCACTTTTCTTCAACTTGATTTGGGCTAAAAATCCATCCCTGAAAATAAAAATTCTCTGAGTAGTGGGGAAATGCTGATCCTTACCCTACCTGGGGTGTCCACTGAGCATTTCCGCGAACTCTATCTGAAGTTCTCTGGGCATGGTATTTTGACATGTTCCCCAAACCAAAAGGAATGAGTGGGAAACAATCATGGAAACAGATAGAAGCACTTGCATTTGAATGAGTTTCAAGCATGCTTGGGTATTCGTGTGATCTGAGTGACTCAGTTTTGGAATACAACTGTCGCGTGGTGCACCGCGACCTCCAGGCACCCCGGAGTTTCTGAAAAAAAATTTTCTGCGATTTTCACGATACCACTTTTCTTCAACTTGATTTGGGCTAAAAATCCATCCCTGAAAATAAAAATTCTCTGAGTAGTGTGGAAATGCTGATCCTTACCCTACCTGGGTGTCCACTGAGCATTTCCGCGAACTCTATCTGAAGTTCTCTGGGCATGGGATTTTGACATGTTCCCCAAACCAAAAGGAATAAGTGGGAAATAATCAAGGAAACAGATAGAAACACTTGCATTTGAATGAGTTTCAAGCATGCTTGGGTATTCGTGTTATCTGAGTGACTCAGTTTTGGAATACAACTGTCGCGTGGTGCACTGCGACCTCCAGGCACCCCGGAGTTTCTGAAAAAAATTTTTCTGCGATTTTCACGAAACCACTTTTCTTCAACTTGATTTTGGCTAAAAATCCATCCCTGAAAATAAAAATTTTCTGAGTAGTTTGGAAATGCTGATCCTTACCCTACCTGGGGTGTCCACTGAGCATTTCCGCGAACTCTATCTGAAGTTCTCTGGGCATGGGATTTTGAAATGTTCCCCAAACCAAAAGGAATGAGTGGGAAACAATCATGGAAACAGATAGAAGGACTTGCATTTGAATGAGTTTCAAGGATGTTTGAGTACTCGTGTGATCTGAGTGACTCAGTTCTGGAATACAACTGTTGCGTGGTGCACCGCGACCTCCAGGCACCCCGGAGTTTCTGAAAAAAAATTTTCTGCGATTTTCACGAAACCACATTTCTTCAACTTGATTTGGGCTAAAAATCCATCCTTGAAAATAAAAATTCTCTGAGTAGTGTGGAAATGCTGATCCTTACCCCACCTGGGGTGTCCACTGAGCATTTCCGCGAACTCTAGTTGAAGTTCTCTGGGCATGGGATTTTGACATGTTCCCCAAACCAAAAGGAATAATTGGGAAACAATCATGGAAACAGATAGAAGCACTTGCATTTGAATGAGTTTCAAGCATGCTTGGGTATTCGTGTGATCTGAGTGACTCTGTTTTGGAATACAACTGTCGCGTGGTGCACCGTGACCTCCAGGCACCCCGGAGTTTCTGAAAAAAAATGTTCTGCGATTTTCACGAAACCACTTTTCTTCAACTTGATTTGGGCTAAAAATCCATCCCTGAAAATAAAAATTCTCTGAGTAGTGGGGAAATGCTGATCCTTACCCTACCTGGGGTGTCCACTGAGTATTCCGCGAACTCTATCTGAAGTTCTCTGGGCATGGGATTTTGACATGTTCCCCAAACCAAAAGGAATAAGTGGGAAACAATCATGGAAACAGATAGAAGCACTTGCATTTGAATGAGTTTCAAGCATGCTTGGGTATACGTGTGATCTGAGTGACTCAGTTTTGGAATACAACTGTCGCGTGGTGCACCGCGACCTCCAGGCACCCCGGAGTTTCTGAAAAAAAATTTTCTGCGATTTTCACGATACCACTTTTCTTCAACTTGATTTGGGCTAAAAATCCATCCCTGAAAATAAAAATTCTCTGAGTAGTGTGGAAATGCTGAGCCTTATCCTACCTGGGTGTCCACTGAGCATTTCCGCGAACTCTATCTGAAGTTCTCTGGGCATGGGATTTTGACATGTTCCCCAAACCAAAAGGAATAAGTGGGAAATAATCAAGGAAACAGATAGAAACACTTGCATTTGAATGAGTTTCAAGCATGCTTGGGTATTCGTGTTATCTGAGTGACTCAGTTTTGGAATACAACTGTCGCGTGGTGCACCGCGACCTCCAGGCACCCCGGAGTTTCTGAAAAAAATTTTTCTGCGATTTTCACGAAACCACTTTTCTTCAACTTGATTTTGGCTAAAAATCCATCCCTGAAAATAAAAATTCTCTGAGTAGTTTGGAAATGCTGATCCTTACCCTACCTGGGGTGTCCACTGAGCATTTCCGCGAACTCTATCTGAAGTTCTCTGGGCATGGGATTTTGAAATGTTCCCCAAACCAAAAGGAATGAGTGGGAAACAATCATGGAAACAGATAGAAGGACTTGCATTTGAATGAGTTTCAAGGATGTTTGAGTACTCGTGTGATCTGAGTGACTCAGTTCTGGAATACAACTGTTGCGTGGTGCACCGCGACCTCCAGGCACCCCGGAGTTTCTGAAAAAAAATTTTCTGCGATTTTCACGAAACCACATTTCTTCAACTTGATTTGGTTTAAAAATCCATCCTTGAAAATAAAAATTCTCTGAGTAGTGTGGAAATGCTGATCCTTACCCTACCTGGGGTGTCCACTGAGCATTTCCGCGAACTCTAGTTGAAGTTCTCTGGGCATGGGATTTTGACATGTTCCCCAAACCAAAAGGAATGAGTGGGAAACAATCATGGAAACAGATAGAAGCACTTGCATTTGAATGAGTTTCAAGCATGCTTGGGTATTCGTGTGATCTGAGTGACTCAGTTTTGGAATACAACTGTCGCGTGGTGCACCGCGACCTCCAGGCACCCCGGAGTTTCTGAAAAAAAATTTTCTGCGATTTTCACGTAACCACATTTCTTCAACTTGATTTGGGCTAAAAATCCATCCCTGAAAATAAAAATTCTCTGAGTAGTGTGGAAATGCTGATCCTTACCCTACCTGGGGTGTCCACTGAGGATTTAAGCGAACTCTAGTTGAAGTTCTCTGGGCATGGGATTTTGACATGTTCCCCAAACCAAAAGGAATGAGTGGGAAACAATCATGGTAACAGATAGAAGCACTTGCATTTGAATGAGTTTCAAGCATGCTTGGGTATTCGTGTGATCTGAGTGACTCAGTTTTGGAATACAACTGTCGCGTGGTGCACTGCGACCTCCAGGCACCCCGGAGTTTCTGAAAAAAATTTTTCTGCGATTTTCACGAAACCACTTTTCTTCAACTTGATTTTGGCTAAAAATCCATCCCTGAAAATAAAAATTTTCTGAGTAGTTTGGAAATGCTGATCCTTACCCTACCTGGGGTGTCCACTGAGCATTTCCGCGAACTCTATCTGAAGTTCTCTGGGCATGGGATTTTGAAATGTTCCCCAAACCAAAAGGAATGAGTGGGAAACAATCATGGAAACAGATAGAAGGACTTGCATTTGAATGAGTTTCAAGGATGTTTGAGTACTCGTGTGATCTGAGTGACTCAGTTCTGGAATACAACTGTTGCGTGGTGCACCGCGACCTCCAGGCACCCCGGAGTTTCTGAAAAAAAATTTTCTGCGATTTTCACGAAACCACATTTCTTCAACTTGATTTGGGCTAAAAATCCATCCTTGAAAATAAAAATTCTCTGAGTAGTGTGGAAATGCTGATCCTTACCCCACCTGGGGTGTCCACTGAGCATTTCCGCGAACTCTAGTTGAAGTTCTCTGGGCATGGGATTTTGACATGTTCCCCAAACCAAAAGGAATAATTGGGAAACAATCATGGAAACAGATAGAAGCACTTGCATTTGAATGAGTTTCAAGCATGCTTGGGTATTCGTGTGATCTGAGTGACTCTGTTTTGGAATACAACTGTCGCGTGGTGCACCGTGACCTCCAGGCACCCCGGAGTTTCTGAAAAAAAATGTTCTGCGATTTTCACGAAACCACTTTTCTTCAACTTGATTTGGGCTAAAAATCCATCCCTGAAAATAAAAATTCTCTGAGTAGTGGGGAAATGCTGATCCTTACCCTACCTGGGGTGTCCACTGAGTATTCCGCGAACTCTATCTGAAGTTCTCTGGGCATGGGATTTTGACATGTTCCCCAAACCAAAAGGAATAAGTGGGAAACAATCATGGAAACAGATAGAAGCACTTGCATTTGAATGAGTTTCAAGCATGCTTGGGTATACGTGTGATCTGAGTGACTCAGTTTTGGAATACAACTGTCGCGTGGTGCACCGCGACCTCCAGGCACCCCGGAGTTTCTGAAAAAAAATTTTCTGCGATTTTCACGATACCACTTTTCTTCAACTTGATTTGGGCTAAAAATCCATCCCTGAAAATAAAAATTCTCTGAGTAGTGTGGAAATGCTGAGCCTTATCCTACCTGGGTGTCCACTGAGCATTTCCGCGAACTCTATCTGAAGTTCTCTGGGCATGGGATTTTGACATGTTCCCCAAACCAAAAGGAATAAGTGGGAAATAATCAAGGAAACAGATAGAAACACTTGCATTTGAATGAGTTTCAAGCATGCTTGGGTATTCGTGTTATCTGAGTGACTCAGTTTTGGAATACAACTGTCGCGTGGTGCACCGCGACCTCCAGGCACCCCGGAGTTTCTGAAAAAAATTTTTCTGCGATTTTCACGAAACCACTTTTCTTCAACTTGATTTTGGCTAAAAATCCATCCCTGAAAATAAAAATTCTCTGAGTAGTTTGGAAATGCTGATCCTTACCCTACCTGGGGTGTCCACTGAGCATTTCCGCGAACTCTATCTGAAGTTCTCTGGGCATGGGATTTTGAAATGTTCCCCAAACCAAAAGGAATGAGTGGGAAACAATCATGGAAACAGATAGAAGGACTTGCATTTGAATGAGTTTCAAGGATGTTTGAGTACTCGTGTGATCTGAGTGACTCAGTTCTGGAATACAACTGTTGCGTGGTGCACCGCGACCTCCAGGCACCCCGGAGTTTCTGAAAAAAAATTTTCTGCGATTTTCACGAAACCACATTTCTTCAACTTGATTTGGTTTAAAAATCCATCCTTGAAAATAAAAATTCTCTGAGTAGTGTGGAAATGCTGATCCTTACCCTACCTGGGGTGTCCACTGAGCATTTCCGCGAACTCTAGTTGAAGTTCTCTGGGCATGGGATTTTGACATGTTCCCCAAACCAAAAGGAATGAGTGGGAAACAATCATGGAAACAGATAGAAGCACTTGCATTTGAATGAGTTTCAAGCATGCTTGGGTATTCGTGTGATCTGAGTGACTCAGTTCTGGAATACAACTGTTGCGTGGTGCACCGCGACCTCCAGGCACCCCGGAGTTTCTGAAAAAAAATTTTCTGCGATTTTCACGTAACCACATTTCTTCAACTTGATTTGGGCTAAAAATCCATCCCTGAAAATAAAAATTCTCTGAGTAGTGTGGAAATGCTGATCCTTACCCTACCTGGGGTGTCCACTGAGGATTTAAGCGAACTCTAGTTGAAGTTCTCTGGGCATGGGATTTTGACATGTTCCCCAAACCAAAAGGAATGAGTGGGAAACAATCATGGAAACAGATAGAAGCACTTGCATTTGAATGAGTTTCAAGCATGCTTGGGTATTCGTGTGATCTGAGTGACTCAGTTTTGGAATACAACTGTCGCGTGGTGCACCGCGACCTCCAGGCACCCCGGAGTTTCTGAAAAAAAATTTTCTGCGATTTTCACGAAACCACTTTCTTTCAACTTGATTTGGGCTAAAAATCCATCCCTGAAAATAAAAAATCTCTAAGTAGTGTGGAAATGCTAATCCTTACCCTACCTGGGGTGTCCACTGAACATTTCCGCGAACTCTATCTGAAGTTCTCTGGGCATGGGATTTTGACATGTTCCCCAAACCAAAAGGATTGAGTGGGAAACAATCATGGAAACAGATAGAAGCACTTGCATTTGAATGAGTTTCAAGCATGCTTGGGTATTCGTGTGATCTGAGTGACTCAGTTTTGGAATACAACTGTCGCGTGGTGCACCGCGACCTCCTGGCACCCCGGAGTTTCTGAAAAAAAATTTTCTGCGATTTTCACGAAACCACTTTTCTTCAACATGATTTGGGCTAAAACTCCATCCCTGAAAATAAAAATTATCTGAATAGTGTGGAAATGCTGATCCTTAACCTACCTGGGGTGTCCACTGAGTATTCCGCGAACTCTATCTGAAGTTCTCTGGGCATGGGATTTTGAAATGTTCCCCAAACCAAAAGGATTGAGTGGGAAACAATCATGGAAACAGATAGAAGCACTTGCATTTGAATGAGTTTCAAGCATGCCTGGGTATTCGTGTGATCTGAGTGACTCAGTTTTGGAATACAACTGTCGCATGGTGCACCGCGACCTCCTGGCACCCCGGAGTTTCTGAAAAAAAATTTTCTGCGATTTTCACGAAACCACTTTTCTTCAACTTGATTTGGGCTAAAAATCCATCCCTGAAAATAAAAATTCTCTGAGTATTGTGGAAATGCTGATCCTTACCCTACCTGGGGTGTCCACTGAGCATTTCCGCGAACTCTATCTGAAGTTCTCTGGGCATGGTATTTTGACAAGTTCCCCAAACCAAAAGGAATGAGTGGGAAACAATCATGGAAACAGATAGAAGCACTTGCATTTGAATGAGTTTCAAGCATGCTTGGGTATTCGTGTGATCTGAGTGACTCAGTTTTGGAATACAACTGTCGCGTGGTGCACCGCGACCTCCTGGCACCCCGGAGTTTCTGAAAAAAAATTTTCTGCGATTTTCACGAAACCACTTTTCTTCAACATGATTTGGGCTAAAACTCCATCCCTGAAAATAAAAATTATCTGAGTAGTGTGGAAATGCTGATCCTTACCCTACCTGGGGTGTCCACTGAGTATTCCGCGAACTCTATCTGAAGTTCTCTGGGCATGGGATTTTGAAATGTTCCCCAAACCAAAAGGATTGAGTGGGAAACAATCATGGAAACAGATAGAAGCACTTGCATTTGAATGAGTTTCAAGCATGCTTGGGTATTCGTGTGATCTGAGTGACTCAGTTTTGGAATACAACTGTCGCATGGTGCACCGCGACCTCCTGGCACCCCGGAGTTTCTGAAAAAAAATTTTCTGCGATTTTCACGAAACCACTTTTCTTCAACTTGATTTGGGCTAAAAATCCATCCCTGAAAATAAAAATTCTCTGAGTATTGTGGAAATGCTGATCCTTACCCTACCTGGGGTGTCCACTGAGCATTTCCGCGAACTCTATCTGAAGTTCTCTGGGCATGGTATTTTGACAAGTTCCCCAAACCAAAAGGAATGAGTGGGAAACAATCATGGAAACAGATAGAAGCACTTGCATTTGAATGAGTTTCAAGCATGCTTGGGTATTCGTGTGATCTGAGTGACTCAGTTTTGGAATACAACTGTCGCGTGGTGCACCGCGACCTCCTGGCACCCCGGAGTTTCTGAAAAAAAATTTTCTGCGATTTTCACGAAACCACTTTTCTTCAACATGATTTGGGCTAAAACTCCATCCCTGAAAATAAAAATTATCTGAGTAGTGTGGAAATGCTGATCCTTACCCTACCTGGGGTGTCCACTGAGTATTCCGCGAACTCTATCTGAAGTTCTCTGGGCATGGGATTTTGAAATGTTCCCCAAACCAAAAGGAATGAGTGGGAAACAATCATGGAAACAGATAGAAGCACTTGCATTTGAATGAGTTTCAAGCATGCTTGGGTATTCGTGTGATCTGAGTGACTCAGTTTTGGAATACAACTGTCGCGTGGTGCACCGCGACCTCCAGGCACCCCGGAGTTTCTGAAAAAAAATTTTCTGCGATTTTCACGAAACCACTTTTCTTCAACTTGATTTGGGCTAAAAATCCATCCCTGAAAATAAAAATTCTCTGAGTAGTGTGGAAATGCTGATCCTTACCCTACCTGGGTGTCCACTGAGCATTTCCGCGAACTCTATCTGAAGTTCTCTGGGCATGGGATTTTGACATGTTCCCCAAACCAAAAGGAATAAGTGGGAAATAATCAAGGAAACAGATAGAAACACTTGCATTTGAATGAGTTTCAAGCATGCTTGGGTATTCGTGTTATCTGAGTGACTCAGTTTTGGAATACAACTGTCGCGTGGTGCACCGCGACCTCCAGGCACCCCGGAGTTTCTGAAAAATTTTTTTCTGCGATTTTCACGAAACCACTTTTCTTCAACTTGATTTTGGCTAAAAATCCATCCCTGAAAATAAAAATTTTCTGAGTAGTTTGGAAATGCTGATCCTTACCCTACCTGGGGTGTCCACTGAGCATTTCCGCGAACTCTATCTGAAGTTCTCTGGGCATGGGATTTTGAAATGTTCCCCAAACCAAAAGGAATGAGTGGGAAACAATCATGGAAACAGATAGAAGGACTTGCATTTGAATGAGTTTCAAGGATGTTTGAGTACTCGTGTGATCTGAGTGACTCAGTTCTGGAATACAACTGTTGCGTGGTGCACCGCGACCTCCAGGCACCCCGGAGTTTCTGAAAAAAAATTTTCTGCGATTTTCACGAAACCACATTTCTTCAACTTGATTTGGGCTAAAAACCCATCCTTGAAAATAAAAATTCTCTGAGTAGTGTGGAAATGCTGATCCTTACCCTACCTGGGGTGTCCACTGAGCATTTCCGAGAACTCTAGTTGAAGTTCTCTGGGCATGGGATTTTGACATGTTCCCCAAACCAAAAGGAATAATTGGGAAACAATCATGGAAACAGATAGAAGCACTTGCATTTGAATGAGTTTCAAGCATGCTTGGGTATTCGTGTGATCTGAATGACTCAGTTTTGGAATACAACTGTCGCGTGGTGCACCACGACCTCCAGGCACCCCGGAGTTTCTGAAAAAAAATTTTCTGCGATTTTCACGAAACCACATTTCTTCAACTTGATTTGGGCTAAAAATCCATCCCTGAAAATAAAAATTCTCTGAGTAGTGTGGAAATGCTGATCCTTACCCTACCTGGGGTGTCCACTGAGGATTTAAGCGAACTCTAGTTGAAGTTCTCTGGGCATGGGATTTTGACATGTTCCCCAAACCAAAAGGAATGAGTGGGAAACAATCATGGAAACAGATAGAAGGACTTGCATTTGAATGAGTTTCAAGGATGTTTGAGTACTCGTGTGATCTGAGTGACTCAGTTCTGGAATACAACTGTTGCGTGGTGCACCGCGACCTCCAGGCACCCCGGAGTTTCTGAAAAAAAATTTTCTGCGATTTTCACGAAACCACATTTCTTCAACTTGATTTGGGCTAAAAATCCATCCTTGAAAATAAAAATTCTCTGAGTAGTGTGGAAATGCTGATCCTTACCCTACCTGGGGTGTCCACTGAGCATTTCCGCGAACTCTAGTTGAAGTTCTCTGGGCATGGGATTTTGACATGTTCCCCAAACCAAAAGGAATGAGTGGGAAACAATCATGGAAACAGATAGAAGCACTTGCATTTGAATGAGTTTCAAGCATGCTTGGGTATTCGTGTGATCTGAGTGACTCAGTTTTGGAATACAACTGTCGCGTGGTGCACCGCGACCTCCAGGCACCCTGGAGTTTCTGAAAAAAAATTTTCTGCGATTTTCACGAAACCACTTTTTTTCAACTTGATTTGGGCTAAAAATCCATCCCTGAAAATAAAAACTCTCTGAGTAGTGTGGAAATGCTGATCCTTACCCTACCTGGGGTGTCCACTGAGTATTCCGCGAACTCTATCTGAAGTTCTCTGGGCATGGGATTTTGAAATGTTCCCCAAACCAAAAGGAATAATTGGGAAACAATCATGGAAACAGATAGAAGCACTTGCATTTGAATGAGTTTCAAGCATGCTTGGGTATTCGTGTGATCTGAGTGACTCAGTTTTGGAATACAACTGTCGCGTGGTGCACCGCGACCTCCAGGCACCCCGGAGTTTCTGAAAAATTTTTTTCTGCGATTTTCACGAAACCACTTTTCTTCAACTTGATTTTGGCTAAAAATCCATCCCTGAAAATAAAAATTTTCTGAGTAGTTTGGAAATGCTGATCCTTACCCTACCTGGGGTGTCCACTGAGCATTTCCGCGAACTCTATCTGAAGTTCTCTGGGCATGGGATTTTGAAATGTTCCCCAAACCAAAAGGAATGAGTGGGAAACAATCATGGAAACAGATAGAAGGACTTGCATTTGAATGAGTTTCAAGGATGTTTGAGTACTCGTGTGATCTGAGTGACTCAGTTCTGGAATACAACTGTTGCGTGGTGCACCGCGACCTCCAGGCACCCCGGAGTTTCTGAAAAAAAATTTTCTGCGATTTTCACGAAACCACATTTCTTCAACTTGATTTGGGCTAAAAACCCATCCTTGAAAATAAAAATTCTCTGAGTAGTGTGGAAATGCTGATCCTTACCCTACCTGGGGTGTCCACTGAGCATTTCCGCGAACTCTAGTTGAAGTTCTCTGGGCATGGGATTTTGACATGTTCCCCAAACCAAAAGGAATAATTGGGAAACAATCATGGAAACAGATAGAAGCACTTGCATTTGAATGAGTTTCAAGCATGCTTGGGTATTCGTGTGATCTGAGTGACTCAGTTTTGGAATACAACTGTCGCGTGGTGCACCACGACCTCCAGGCACCCCGGAGTTTCTGAAAAAAAATTTTCTGCGATTTTCACGAAACCACATTTCTTCAACTTGATTTGGGCTAAAAATCCATCCCTGAAAATAAAAATTCTCTGAGTAGTGTGGAAATGCTGATCCTTACCCTACCTGGGGTGTCCACTGAGGATTTAAGCGAACTCTAGTTGAAGTTCTCTGGGCATGGGATTTTGACATGTTCCCCAAACCAAAAGGAATGAGTGGGAAACAATCATGGAAACAGATAGAAGGACTTGCATTTGAATGAGTTTCAAGGATGTTTGAGTACTCGTGTGATCTGAGTGACTCAGTTCTGGAATACAACTGTTGCGTGGTGCACCGCGACCTCCAGGCACCCCGGAGTTTCTGAAAAAAAATTTTCTGCGATTTTCACGAAACCACATTTCTTCAACTTGATTTGGGCTAAAAATCCATCCTTGAAAATAAAAATTCTCTGAGTAGTGTGGAAATGCTGATCCTTACCCTACCTGGGGTGTCCACTGAGCATTTCCGCGAACTCTAGTTGAAGTTCTCTGGGCATGGGATTTTGACATGTTCCCCAAACCAAAAGGAATGAGTGGGAAACAATCATGGAAACAGATAGAAGCACTTGCATTTGAATGAGTTTCAAGCATGCTTGGGTATTCGTGTGATCTGAGTGACTCAGTTTTGGAATACAACTGTCGCGTGGTGCACCGCGACCTCCAGGCACCCTGGAGTTTCTGAAAAAAAATTTTCTGCGATTTTCACGAAACCACTTTTTTTCAACTTGATTTGGGCTAAAAATCCATCCCTGAAAATAAAAACTCTCTGAGTAGTGTGGAAATGCTGATCCTTACCCTACCTGGGGTGTCCACTGAGTATTCCGCGAACTCTATCTGAAGTTCTCTGGGCATGGGATTTTGAAATGTTCCCCAAACCAAAAGGAATAATTGGGAAACAATCATGGAAACAGATAGAAGCACTTGCATTTGAATGAGTTTCAAGCATGCTTGGGTATTCGTGTGATCTGAGTGACTCAGTTTTGGAATACAACTGTCGCGTGGTGCACCGCGACCTCCAGGCACCCCAGAGTTTCTGAAAAAAAAATTTCTGCGATTTTCACGAAACCACATTTCTTCAACTTGATTTGGGCTAAAAATCCATCCCTGAAAATAAAAATTCTCTGAGTAGTGTGGAAATGCTGATCCTTACCCTACCTGGGGTGTCCACTGAGCATTTCCGCAAATTCTAGTTGAAGTTCTCTGGGCATGGTATATTGACATGTTCCCCAAACCAAAAGGAATGAGTGGGAAACAATCATGGAAACAGATAGAAGCACATGCATTTGAATGAGTTTCAAGCATGCTTGGGTATTCGTGTGATCTGAGTGACTCAGTTTTGGAATACAACTGTCGCGTGGTGCACCGCGACCTCCAGGCACCCCGGAGTTTCTGAAAAAAAAGTTTCTGCGATTTTCACGAAACCACTTTCCTTCAACTTGATTTGGGCTAAAAATCCATCCCTGAAAATAAAAAATCTCTAAGTAGTGTGGAAATGCTAATCCTTACCCTACCTGGGGTGTCCACTGAGCATTTCCGCGAACTCTATCTGAAGTTCTCTGGGCATGGGATTTTGACATGTTCCCCAAACCAAAAGGATTGAGTGGGAAACAATCATGGAAACAGATAGAAGCACTTGCATTTGAATGAGTTTCAAGCATGCTTGGGTATTCGTGTGATCTGAGTGACTCAGTTTTGGAATACAACTGTCGCGTGGTGCACCGCGACCTCCTGGCACCCCGGAGTTTCTGAAAAAAAATTTTCTGCGATTTTCACGAAACCACTTTTCTTCAACATGATTTGGGCTAAAACTCCATCCCTGAAAATAAAAATTATCTGAGTAGTGTGGAAATGCTGATCCTTACCCTACCTGGGGTGTCCACTGAGTATTCCGCGAACTCTATCTGAAGTTCTCTGGGCATGGGATTTTGAAATGTTCCCCAAACCAAAAGGAATGAGTGGGAAACAATCATGGAAACAGATAGAAGCACTTGCATTTGAATGAGTTTCAAGCATGCTTGGGTATTCGTGTGATCTGAGTGACTCAGTTTTGGAATACAACTGTCGCGTGGTGCACCGCGACCTCCAGGCACCCCGGAGTTTCTGAAAAAAAATTTTCTGCGATTTTCACGAAACCACTTTTCTTCAACTTGATTTGGGCTAAAAATCCATCCCCGAAAATAAAAATTCTCTGAGTAGTGTGGAAATGCTGATCCTTACCCTACCTGGGGAGTCCACTGAGCATTTCCGTGAACTCTAGTTGAAGTTCTCTGGGCATGGGATTTTGACATGTTCCCCAAACCAAAAGGAATAAGTGGGAAACAATCAAGGAAACAGATAGAAGCACTTGCATTTGAATGAGTTTCAAGCATGCTTGGGTATTCGTGTGATCTGAGTGACTCAGTTTTGGAATACAACTGTCGCGTGGTGCACCGCGACCTCCAGGCACCCCGGAGTTTCTAAAAAAAAACATTCTGCGATTTTCACGAAACCAGTTTTCTTCAACATGATTTGGGCTAAAAATCCATCCCTAAAAATAAAAATTTTCTGAGTAGTGTGGAAATGCTGATCCTTACCCTACCTGGGGAGTCCACTGAGCATTTCCGCGAACTCTAGTTGAAGTTCTCTGGGCATGGGATTTTGACATGTTCCCCAAACCAAAAGGAATGAGTGGGAAACAATCATGGAAACAGATAGAAGCACTTGCATTTGAATGAGTTTCAAGCATGCTTGGGTATTCGTGTGATCTGAGTGACTCAGTTTTGGAATACAACTGTCGCGTGGTGCACCGCGACCTCCAGGCACCCCGGAGTTTCTGAAAAAAAATTTTCTGCGATTTTCACGAAACCACTTTTCTTCAACTTGATTTGGGCTAAAACTCCATACCTGAAAATAAAATTTCTCTGAGTAGTGTGGAAATGCTGATCCTTACCCTACCTGGGGTGTCCACTGAGTATTCCGCGAACTCTATCTGAAGTTCTCTGGGCATGGAATTTTGACATGTTCCCCAAACCAAAAGGAATAAGTGGGAAACAATCAAGGAAACAGATAGAAGCACTTGCATTTGAATGAGTTTCAAGCATGCTTGGGTATTCGTGTGATCTGAGTGACTCAGTTTTGGAATACAACTGTCGCGTGGTGCACCGCGACCTCCAGGCACCCCGGAGTTTCTGAAAAAAAACATTCTGCGATTTTCACGAAACCAGTTTTCTTCAACATGATTTGGGCTAAAAATCCATCCCTAAAAATAAAAATTTTCTGAGTAGTGTGGAAATGCTGATCCTTACCCTACCTGGGGAGTCCACTGAGCATTTCCGCGAACTCTAGTTGAAGTTCTCTGGGCATGGGATTTTGACATGTTACCCAAACCAAAAGGAATGAGTGGGAAACAATCATGGAAACAGATAGAAGCACTTGCATTTGAATGAGTTTCAAGCATGCTTGGGTATTCGTGTGATCTGAGTGACTCAGTTTTGGAATACAACTGTCGCGTGGTGCACCGCGACCTCCAGGCACCCCGGAGTTTCTGAAAAAAAATTTTCTGCGATTTTCACGAAACCACTTTTCTTCAACTTGATTTGGGCTAAAACTCCATCCCTGAAAATAAAATTTCTCTGAGTAGTGTGGAAATGCTGATCCTTACCCTACCTGGGGTGTCCACTGAGTATTCCGCGAACTCTATCTGAAGTTCTCTGGGCATGGAATTTTGACATGTTCCCCAAACCAAAAGGAATAAGTGGGAAACAATCAAGGAAACAGATAGAAGCACTTGCATTTGAATGAGTTTCAAGCATGCTTGGGTATTCGTGTGATCTGAGTGACTCAGTTTTGGAATACAACTGTCGCGTGGTGCACCGCGACCTCCTGGCACCCCGGAGTTTCTGAAAAAAAATTTTCTGCGATTTTCACGAAACCACTTTTCTTCAACATGATTTGGGCTAAAAATCCATCCCTAAAAATAAAAACTCTCTGAGTAGTGTGGAAATGCTGATCCTTACCCTACCTGGGGTGTCCACTGAGCATTTCCACGAACTCTATCTGAAGTTCTCTGGGCATGGTATTTTGACATGTTCCCCAAACCAAAAGGAATGAGTGGGAAACAATCACGGAAACAGATAGAAGCACTTGCATTTGAATGAGTTTCAAGCATGCTTGGGTATTCGTGTGATCTGAGTGACTCAGTTTTGGAATACAACTGTCGCGTGGTGCACCGCGACCTCCTGGCACCCCGGAGTTTCTGAAAAAAAATTTTCTGCGATTTTCACGAAACCACATTTCTTCAACTTGATTTGGGCTAAAAATCCATCCCTGAAAATAAAAATTCTCTGAGTAGTGTGGAAATGCTGATCCTTACCCTACCTGGGGTGTCCACTGAGGATTTAAGCGAACTCTAGTTGAAGTTCTCTGGGCATGGGATTTTGACATGTTCCCCAAACCAAAAGGAATGAGTGGGAAAAAATCATGGAAACAGATAGAAGCACTTGCATTTGAATGAGTTTCAAGCATGCTTGGGTATTCGTGTGATCTGAGTGACTCTGTTTTGGAATACAACTGTCGCGTGGTGCACCGTGACCTCCAGGCACCCCGGAGTTTCTGAAAAAAAATGTTCTGCGATTTTCACGAAACCACTTTTCTTCAACTTGATTTGGGCTAAAAATCCATCCCTGAAAATAAAAATTCTCTGAGTAGTGGGGAAATGCTGATCCTTACCCTACCTGGGGTGTCCACTGAGTATTCCGCGAACTCTATCTGAAGTTCTCTGGGCATGGGATTTTGACATGTTCCCCAAACCAAAAGGAATAAGTGGGAAACAATCATGGAAACAGATAGAAGCACTTGCATTTGAATGAGTTTCAAGCATGCTTGGGTATACGTGTGATCTGAGTGACTCAGTTTTGGAATACAACTGTCGCGTGGTGCACCCCGACCTCCAGGCACCCCGGAGTTTCTGAAAAAAAATTTTCTGCGATTTTCACGATACCACTTTTCTTCAACTTGATTTGGGCTAAAAATCCATCCCTGAAAATAAAAATTCTCTGAGTAGTGTGGAAATGCTGATCCTTACCCTACCTGGGTGTCCACTGAGCATTTCCGCGAACTCTATCTGAAGTTCTCTGGGCATGGGATTTTGACATGTTCCCCAAACCAAAAGGAATAAGTGGGAAATAATCAAGGAAACAGATAGAAACACTTGCATTTGAATGAGTTTCAAGCATGCTTGGGTATTCGTGTTATCTGAGTGACTCAGTTTTGGAATACAACTGTCGCGTGGTGCACCGCGACCTCCAGGCACCCCGGAGTTTCTGAAAAAAATTTTTCTGCGATTTTCACGAAACCACTTTTCTTCAACTTGATTTTGGCTAAAAATCCATCCCTGAAAATAAAAATTCTCTGAGTAGTTTGGAAATGCTGATCCTTACCCTACCTGGGGTGTCCACTGAGCATTTCCGCGAACTCTATCTGAAGTTCTCTGGGCATGGGATTTTGAAATGTTCCCCAAACCAAAAGGAATGAGTGGGAAACAATCATGGAAACAGATAGAAGGACTTGCATTTGAATGAGTTTCAAGGATGTTTGAGTACTCGTGTGATCTGAGTGACTCAGTTCTGGAATACAACTGTTGCGTGGTGCACCGCGACCTCCAGGCACCCCGGAGTTTCTGAAAAAAAATTTTCTGCGATTTTCACGAAACCACATTTCTTCAACTTGATTTGGGCTAAAAATCCATCCTTGAAAATAAAAATTCTCTGAGTAGTGTGGAAATGCTGATCCTTACCCTACCTGGGGTGTCCACTGAGCATTTCCGCGAACTCTAGTTGAAGTTCTCTGGGCATGGGATTTTGACATGTTCCCCAAACCAAAAGGAATGAGTGGGAAACAATCATGGAAACAGATAGAAGCACTTGCATTTGAATGAGTTTCAAGCATGCTTGGGTATTCGTGTGATCTGAGTGACTCAGTTTTGGAATACAACTGTCGCGTGGTGCACCGCGACCTCCAGGCACCCTGGAGTTTCTGAAAAAAAATTTTCTGCGATTTTCACGAAACCACTTTTTTTCAACTTGATTTGGGCTAAAAATCCATCCCTGAAAATAAAAACTCTCTGAGTAGTGTGGAAATGCTGATCCTTACCCTACCTGGGGTGTCCACTGAGTATTCCGCGAACTCTATCTGAAGTTCTCTGGGCATGGGATTTTGAAATGTTCCCCAAACCAAAAGGAATAATTGGGAAACAATCATGGAAACAGATAGAAGCACTTGCATTTGAATGAGTTTCAAGCATGCTTGGGTATTCGTGTGATCTGAGTGACTCAGTTTTGGAATACAACTGTCGCGTGGTGCACCGCGACCTCCAGGCACCCCAGAGTTTCTGAAAAAAAATTTTCTGCGATTTTCACGAAACCACATTTCTTCAACTTGATTTGGGCTAAAAATCCATCCCTGAAAATAAAAATTCTCTGAGTAGTGTGGAAATGCTGATCCTTACCCTACCTGGGGTGTCCACTGAGCATTTCCGCAAATTCTAGTTGAAGTTCTCTGGGCATGGTATATTGACATGTTCCCCAAACCAAAAGGAATGAGTGGGAAACAATCATGGAAACAGATAGAAGCACATGCATTTGAATGAGTTTCAAGCATGCTTGGGTATTCGTGTGATCTGAGTGACTCAGTTTTGGAATACAACTGTCGCGTGGTGCACCGCGACCTCCAGGCACCCCGGAGTTTCTGAAAAAAAATTTTCTGCGATTTTCACGAAACCACTTTCCTTCAACTTGATTTGGGCTAAAAATCCATCCCTGAAAATAAAAAATCTCTAAGTAGTGTGGAAATGCTAATCCTTACCCTACCTGGGGTGTCCACTGAGCATTTCCGCGAACTCTATCTGAAGTTCTCTGGGCATGGGATTTTGACATGTTCCCCAAACCAAAAGGATTGAGTGGGAAACAATCATGGAAACAGATAGAAGCACTTGCATTTGAATGAGTTTCAAGCATGCTTGGGTATTCGTGTGATCTGAGTGACTCAGTTTTGGAATACAACTGTCGCGTGGTGCACCGCGACCTCCTGGCACC
The DNA here is from genome assembly GCF_040954835.1 of Lepisosteus oculatus. Lineage (NCBI taxonomy): Eukaryota > Metazoa > Chordata > Actinopteri > Semionotiformes > Lepisosteidae > Lepisosteus > Lepisosteus oculatus. The sequence continues at coordinate 11,129,910 of NC_090699.1, read as the reverse complement.
CCGGAGTTTCTGAAAAAAAATTTTCTGCGATTTTCACGAAACCACTTTTCTTCAACATGATTTGGGCTAAAACTCCATCCCTGAAAATAAAAATTATCTGAGTAGTGTGGAAATGCTGATCCTTACCCTACCTGGGGTGTCCACTGAGTATTCCGCGAACTCTATCTGAAGTTCTCTGGGCATGGGATTTTGAAATGTTCCCCAAACCAAAAGGAATGAGTGGGAAACAATCATGGAAACAGATAGAAGCACTTGCATTTGAATGAGTTTCAAGCATGCTTGGGTATTCGTGTGATCTGAGTGACTCAGTTTTGGAATACAACTGTCGCGTGGTGCACCGCGACCTCCAGGCACCCCGGAGTTTCTGAAAAAAAATTTTCTGCGATTTTCACGAAACCACTTTTCTTCAACTTGATTTGGGCTAAAAATCCATCCCCGAAAATAAAAATTCTCTGAGTAGTGTGGAAATGCTGATCCTTACCCTACCTGGGGAGTCCACTGAGCATTTCCGCGAACTCTAGTTGAAGTTCTCTGGGCATGGGATTTTGACATGTTCCCCAAACCAAAAGGAATAAGTGGGAAACAATCAAGGAAACAGATAGAAGCACTTGCATTTGAATGAGTTTCAAGCATGCTTGGGTATTCGTGTGATCTGAGTGACTCAGTTTTGGAATACAACTGTCGCGTGGTGCACCGCGACCTCCAGGCACCCCGGAGTTTCTAAAAAAAAACATTCTGCGATTTTCACGAAACCAGTTTTCTTCAACATGATTTGGGCTAAAAATCCATCCCTAAAAATAAAAATTTTCTGAGTAGTGTGGAAATGCTGATCCTTACCCTACCTGGGGAGTCCACTGAGCATTTCCGCGAACTCTAGTTGAAGTTCTCTGGGCATGGGATTTTGACATGTTCCCCAAACCAAAAGGAATGAGTGGGAAACAATCATGGAAACAGATAGAAGCACTTGCATTTGAATGAGTTTCAAGCATGCTTGGGTATTCGTGTGATCTGAGTGACTCAGTTTTGGAATACAACTGTCGCGTGGTGCACCGCGACCTCCAGGCACCCCGGAGTTTCTGAAAAAAAATTTTCTGCGATTTTCACGAAACCACTTTTCTTCAACTTGATTTGGGCTAAAACTCCATACCTGAAAATAAAATTTCTCTGAGTAGTGTGGAAATGCTGATCCTTACCCTACCTGGGGTGTCCACTGAGTATTCCGCGAACTCTATCTGAAGTTCTCTGGGCATGGAATTTTGACATGTTCCCCAAACCAAAAGGAATAAGTGGGAAACAATCAAGGAAACAGATAGAAGCACTTGCAATTGAATGAGTTTCAAGCATGCTTGGGTATTCGTGTGATCTGAGTGACTCAGTTTTGGAATACAACTGTCGCGTGGTGCACCGCGACCTCCAGGCACCCCGGAGTTTCTGAAAAAAAACATTCTGCGATTTTCACGAAACCAGTTTTCTTCAACATGATTTGGGCTAAAAATCCATCCCTAAAAATAAAAATTTTCTGAGTAGTGTGGAAATGCTGATCCTTACCCTACCTGGGGAGTCCACTGAGCATTTCCGCGAACTCTAGTTGAAGTTCTCTGGGCATGGGATTTTGACATGTTCCCCAAACCAAAAGGAATGAGTGGGAAACAATCATGGAAACAGATAGAAGCACTTGCATTTGAATGAGTTTCAAGCATGCTTGGGTATTCGTGTGATCTGAGTGACTCAGTTTTGGAATACAACTGTCGCGTGGTGCACCGCGACCTCCAGGCACCCCGGAGTTTCTGAAAAAAAATTTTCTGCGATTTTCACGAAACCACTTTTCTTCAACTTGATTTGGGCTAAAACTCCATCCCTGAAAATAAAATTTCTCTGAGTAGTGTGGAAATGCTGATCCTTACCCTACCTGGGGTGTCCACTGAGTATTCCGCGAACTCTATCTGAAGTTCTCTGGGCATGGAATTTTGACATGTTCCCCAAACCAAAAGGAATAAGTGGGAAACAATCAAGGAAACAGATAGAAGCACTTGCATTTGAATGAGTTTCAAGCATGCTTGGGTATTCGTGTGATCTGAGTGACTCAGTTTTGGAATACAACTGTCGCGTGGTGCACCGCGACCTCCTGGCACCCCGGAGTTTCTGAAAAAAAATTTTCTGCGATTTTCACGGAACCACTTTTCTTCAACATGATTTGGGCTAAAAATCCATCCCTAAAAATAAAAACTCTCTGAGTAGTGTGGAAATGCTGATCCTTACCCTACCTGGGGTGTCCACTGAGCATTTCCACGAACTCTATCTGAAGTTCTCTGGGCATGGTATTTTGACATGTTCCCCAAACCAAAAGGAATGAGTGGGAAACAATCATGGAAACAGATAGAAGCACTTGCATTTGAATGAGTTTCAAGCATGCTTGGGTATTCGTGTGATCTGAGTGACTCAGTTTTGGAATACAACTGTCGCGTGGTGCACCGCGACCTCCTGGCACCCCGGAGTTTCTGAAAAATAATTTTCTGCGATTTTCACGAAACCACTTTTCTTCAACTTGATTTGGGCTAAAAATCCATCCCTGAAAATAAAAATTCTCTGAGTATTGTGGAAATGCTGATCCTTACCCTACCTGGGGTGTCCACTGAGCATTTCCGCGAACTCTATCTGAAGTTCTCTGAGCATGGTATTTTGACATGTTCCCCAAACCAAAAGGAATGAGTGGGAAACAATCATGGAAACAGATAGAAGCACTTGCATTTGAATGAGTTTCAAGCATGCTTGGGTATTCGTGTGATCTGAGTGACTCAGTTTTGGAATACATCTGTCGCGCGGTGCACCGCGACCTCCTGGCACCCCGGAGTTTCTGAAAAAAATTTTTCTGCGATTTTCACGAAACCACTTTTCTTCAACATGATTTGGGCTAAAACTCCATCCCTGAAAATAAAAATTATCTGAGTAGTGTGGAAATGCTGATCCTTACCCTACCTGGGGTGTCCACTGAGCATTTCCACGAACTCTATCTGAAGTTCTCATGGCATGGTATTTTGACATGTTCCCCAAACCAAAAGGAATGAGTGGGAAACAATCATGGAAACAGATAGAAGCACTTGCATTTGAATGAATTTCAAGCATGCTTGGGTATTCGTGTGATCTGAGTGACTCAGTTTTGGAATACAACTGTCGCGTGGTGCACCGCGACCTCCAGGCACCCCGGAGTTTCTGAAAAAAAAATTTCTGCGATTTTCACGAAACCACTTTTCTTCAACTTGATTTGGGCTAAAACTCCATCCCTGAAAATAAAATTTCTCTGAGTAGTGTGGAAATGCTGATCCTTACCCTACCTGGGTTGTCCACTGAGTATTCCGCAAACTCTATCTGAAGTTCTCTGGGCATGGGATTTTGAAATGTTCCCCAAACCAAAAGGATTGAGTGGGAAACAATCATGGAAACAGATAGAAGCACTTGCATTTGAATGAGTTTCAAGCATGCTTGGGTATTCGTGTGATCTGAGTGACTCAGTTTTGGAATACAACTGTCGCGTGGTGCACCGCGACCTCCTGGCACCCCGGAGTTTCTGAAAAAAAATTTTCTGCGATTTTCACGAAACCACTTTTCTTCAACATGATTTGGGCTAAAACTCCATCCCTGAAAATAAAAATTATCTGAGTAGTGTGGAAATGCTGATCCTTACCCTACCTGGGGTGTCCACTGAGTATTCCGCGAACTCTATCTGAAGTTCTCTGGGCATGGGATTTTGAAATGTTCCCCAAACCAAAAGGAATGAGTGGGAAACAATCATGGAAACAGATAGAAGCACTTGCATTTGAATGAGTTTCAAGCATGCTTGGGTATTCGTGTGATCTGAGTGACTCAGTTTTGGAATACAACTGTCGCGTGGTGCACCGCGACCTCCAGGCACCCCGGAGTTTCTGAAAAAAAAATTTCTGCGATTTTCACGAAACCAATTTTCTTCAACTTGATTTGGGCTAAAAATCCATCCCTGAAAATAAAAATTTTCTGAGTAGTGTGGAAAAGCTGATCCTTACCCTACCTGGGGAGTCCACTGAGCATTTTCGCGAACTCTATCTGAAGTTCTCTGGGCATGGGATTTTGAAATGTTCCCCAAACCAAAAGGAATAAGTGGGAAACAGTCAAGGAAACAGATAGAAGCACTTGCATTTGAATGAGTTTCAAGCATGCTTGGGTATTCGTGTGATCTGAGTGACTCAGTTTTGGAATACAACTGTCGCGTGGTGCACCGCGACCTCCTGGCACCCCGGAGTTTCTGAAAAATAATTTTCTGCGATTTTCACGAAACCACTTTTCTTCAACTTGATTTGGGCTAAAAATCCATCCCTGAAAATAAAAATTCTCTGAGTATTGTGGAAATGCTGATCCTTACCCTACCTGGGGTGTCCACTGAGCATTTCCGCGAACTCTATCTGAAGTTCTCTGAGCATGGTATTTTGACATGTTCCCCAAACCAAAAGGAATGAGTGGGAAACAATCATGGAAACAGATAGAAGCACTTGCATTTGAATGAGTTTCAAGCATGCTTGGGTATTCGTGTGATCTGAGTGACTCAGTTTTGGAATACATCTGTCGCGCGGTGCACCGCGACCTCCTGGCACCCCGGAGTTTCTGAAAAAAATTTTTCTGCGATTTTCACGAAACCACTTTTCTTCAACATGATTTGGGCTAAAACTCCATCCCTGAAAATAAAAATTATCTGAGTAGTGTGGAAATGCTGATCCTTACCCTACCTGGGGTGTCCACTGAGCATTTCCACGAACTCTATCTGAAGTTCTCATGGCATGGTATTTTGACATGTTCCCCAAACCAAAAGGAATGAGTGGGAAACAATCATGGAAACAGATAGAAGCACTTGCATTTGAATGAATTTCAAGCATGCTTGGGTATTCGTGTGATCTGAGTGACTCAGTTTTGGAATACAACTGTCGCGTGGTGCACCGCGACCTCCAGGCACCCCGGAGTTTCTGAAAAAAAAATTTCTGCGATTTTCACGAAACCACTTTTCTTCAACTTGATTTGGGCTAAAACTCCATCCCTGAAAATAAAATTTCTCTGAGTAGTGTGGAAATGCTGATCCTTACCCTACCTGGGTTGTCCACTGAGTATTCCGCAAACTCTATCTGAAGTTCTCTGGGCATGGGATTTTGAAATGTTCCCCAAACCAAAAGGATTGAGTGGGAAACAATCATGGAAACAGATAGAAGCACTTGCATTTGAATGAGTTTCAAGCATGCTTGGGTATTCGTGTGATCTGAGTGACTCAGTTTTGGAATACAACTGTCGCGTGGTGCACCGCGACCTCCTGGCACCCCGGAGTTTCTGAAAAAAAATTTTCTGCGATTTTCACGAAACCACTTTTCTTCAACATGATTTGGGCTAAAACTCCATCCCTGAAAATAAAAATTATCTGAGTAGTGTGGAAATGCTGATCCTTACCCTACCTGGGGTGTCCACTGAGTATTCCGCGAACTCTATCTGAAGTTCTCTGGGCATGGGATTTTGAAATGTTCCCCAAACCAAAAGGAATGAGTGGGAAACAATCATGGAAACAGATAGAAGCACTTGCATTTGAATGAGTTTCAAGCATGCTTGGGTATTCGTGTGATCTGAGTGACTCAGTTTTGGAATACAACTGTCGCGTGGTGCACCGCGACCTCCAGGCACCCCGGAGTTTCTGAAAAAAAAATTTCTGCGATTTTCACGAAACCAATTTTCTTCAACTTGATTTGGGCTAAAAATCCATCCCTGAAAATAAAAATTTTCTGAGTAGTGTGGAAATGCTGATCCTTACCCTACCTGGGGAGTCCACTGAGCATTTTCGCGAACTCTATCTGAAGTTCTCTGGGCATGGGATTTTGAAATGTTCCCCAAACCAAAAGGAATAAGTGGGAAACAGTCAAGGAAACAGATAGAAGCACTTGCATTTGAATGAGTTTCAAGCATGCTTGGGTATTCGTGTGATCTGAGTGACTCAGTTTTGGAATACAACTGTCGCGTGGTGCACCGCGACCTCCAGGCACCCCGGAGTTTCTGAAAAAAAAATTTCTGCGATTTTCACGAAACCACTTTTCTTCAACTTGATTTGGGCTAAGAATCCATCCCTAAAAATAAAAACTCTCTGAGTAGTGTGGAAATGCTGATCCTTACCCTACCTGGGGTGTCCACTGAGCATTTCCACGAACTCTATCTGAAGTTCTCTGGGCATGGTATTTTGACATGTTCCCCAAACCAAAAGGAATGAGTGGGAAACAATCATGGAAACAGATAGAAGCACTTGCATTTGAATAAGTTTCAAGCATGCTTGGGTATTCGTGTGATCTGAGTGACTCAGTTTTGGAATACAACTGTCGCGTGGTGCACCGCGACCTCCAGGCACCCCGGAGTTTCTGAAAAAAAAATTTCTGCGATTTTCACGAAACCACTTTTCTTCAACTTGATTTGGGCTAAAACTCCATCCCTGAAAATAAAAATTCTCTGAGTAGTGTGGAAATGCTGATCCTTACCCTACCTGGGGTGTCCACTGAGTATTCCGCGAACTCTATCTAAAGTTCTCTGGGCATGGGATTTTGAAATGTTCCCCAAACCAAAAGGATTGAGTGGGAAACAATCATGGAAACAGATAGAAGCACTTGCATTTGAATGAGTTTCAAGCATGCCTGGGTATTCGTGTGATCTGAGTGACTCAGTTTTGGAATACAACTGTCGCGTGGTGCACCGCGACCTCCAGGCACCCCGGAGTTTCTGAAAAAAAATTTTCTGCGATTTTCACGAAACCACTTTTCTTCAACTTGATTTGGGCTAAAAATCCATCCCTGAAAATAAAAATTCTCTGAGTAGTGTGGAAATGCTGATCCTTACCCTACCTGGGGAGTCCACTGAGCATTTCCGCGAACTCTAGTTGAAGTTCTCTGGGCATGGGATTTTGACATGTTCCCCAAACCAAAAGGAATAAGTGGGAAACAATCAAGGAAACAGATAGAAGCACTTGCATTTGAATGAGTTTCAAGCATGCTTGGGTATTCGTGTGATCTGAGTGACTCAGTTTTGGAATACAACTGTCGCGTGGTGCACCGCGACCTCCAGGCACCCCGGAGTTTCTGAAAAAAAACATTCTGCGATTTTCACGAAACCAGTTTTCTTCAACATGATTTGGGCTAAAAATCCATCCCTAAAAATAAAAATTTTCTGAGTAGTGTGGAAATGCTGATCCTTACCCTACCTGGGGAGTCCACTGAGCATTTCCGCGAACTCTAGTTGAAGTTCTCTGGGCATGGGATTTTGACATGTTCCCCAAACCAAAAGGAATGAGTGGGAAACAATCATGGAAACAGATAGAAGCACTTGCATTTGAATGAGTTTCAAGCATGCTTGGGTATTCGTGTGATCTGAGTGACTCAGTTTTGGAATACAACTGTCGCGTGGTGCACCGCGACCTCCAGGCACCCCGGAGTTTCTGAAAAAAAATTTTCTGCGATTTTCACGAAACCACTTTTCTTCAACTTGATTTGGGCTAAAACTCCATCCCTGAAAATAAAATTTCTCTGAGTAGTGTGGAAATGCTGATCCTTACCCTACCTGGGGTGTCCACTGAGTATTCCGCGAACTCTATCTGAAGTTCTCTGGGCATGGAATTTTGACATGTTCCCCAAACCAAAAGGAATAAGTGGGAAACAATCAAGGAAACAGATAGAAGCACTTGCATTTGAATGAGTTTCAAGCATGCTTGGGTATTCGTGTGATCTGAGTGACTCAGTTTTGGAATACAACTGTCGCGTGGTGCACCGCGACCTCCTGGCACCCCGGAGTTTCTGAAAAAAAATTTTCTGCGATTTTCACGAAACCACTTTTCTTCAACATGATTTGGGCTAAAAATCCATCCCTAAAAATAAAAACTCTCTGAGTAGTGTGGAAATGCTGATCCTTACCCTACCTGGGGTGTCCACTGAGCATTTCCACGAACTCTATCTGAAGTTCTCTGGGCATGGTATTTTGACATGTTCCCCAAACCAAAAGGAATGAGTGGGAAACAATCATGGAAACAGTTAGAAGCACTTGCATTTGAATGAGTTTCAAGCATGCTTGGGTATTCGTGTGATCTGAGTGACTCAGTTTTGGAATACAACTGTCGCGTGGTGCACCGCGACCTCCTGGCACCCCGGAGTTTCTGAAAAATAATTTTCTGCGATTTTCACGAAACCACTTTTCTTCAACTTGATTTGGGCTAAAAATCCATCCCTGAAAATAAAAATTCTCTGAGTATTGTGGAAATGCTGATCCTTACCCTACCTGGGGTGTCCACTGAGCATTTCCGCGAACTCTATCTGAAGTTCTCTGAGCATGGTATTTTGACATGTTCCCCAAACCAAAAGGAATGAGTGGGAAACAATCATGGAAACAGATAGAAGCACTTGCATTTGAATGAGTTTCAAGCATGCTTGGGTATTCGTGTGATCTGAGTGACTCAGTTTTGGAATACAACTGTCGCGTGGTGCACCGCGACCTCCTGGCACCCCGGAGTTTCTGAAAAAAAATTTTCTGCGATTTTCACGAAACCACTTTTCTTCAACATGATTTGGGCTAAAACTCCATCCCTGAAAATAAAAATTATCTGAGTAGTGTGGAAATGCTGATCCTTACCCTACCTGGGGTGTCCACTGAGCATTTCCGCGAACTCTATCTGAAGTTCTCTGGGCATGGTATTTTGACATGTTCCCCAAACCAAAAGGAATGAGTGGGAAACAATCATGGAAACAGATAGAAGCACTTGCATTTGAATGAGTTTCAAGCATGCTTGGGTATTCGTGTGATCTGAGTGACTCAGTTTTGGAATACAACTGTCGCGTGGTGCACCGCGACCTCCTGGCACCCCGGAGTTTCTGAAAAAAAATTTTCTGCGATTTTCACGAAACCACTTTTCTTCAACATGATTTGGGCTAAAACTCCATCCCTGAAAATAAAAATTATCTGAGTAGTGTGGAAATGCTGATCCTTACCCTACCTGGGGTGTCCACTGAGTATTCCGCGAACTCTATCTGAAGTTCTCTGGGCATGGGATTTTGAAATGTTCCCCAAACCAAAACGAATGAGTGGGAAACAATCATGGAAACAGATAGAAGCACTTGCATTTGAATGAGTTTCAAGCATGCTTGGGTATTCGTGTGATCTGAGTGACTCAGTTTTGGAATACAACTGTCGCGTGGTGCACCGCGACCTCCAGGCACCCCGGAGTTTCTGAAAAAAAATTTTCTGCGATTTTCACGAAACCACTTTTCTTCAACTTGATTTGGGCTAAAAATCCATCCCTGAAAATAAAAATTTTCTGAGTAGTGTGGAAATGCTGATCCTTACCCTACCTGGGGAGTCCACTGAGCATTTTCGCGAACTCTATCTGAAGTTCTCTGGGCATGGGATTTTGAAATGTTCCCCAAACCAAAAGGAATAAGTGGGAAACAGTCAAGGAAACAGATAGAAGCACTTGCATTTGAATGAGTTTCAAGCATGCTTGGGTATTCGTGTGATCTGAGTGACTCAGTTTTGGAATACAACTGTCGCGTGGTGCACCGCGACCTCCAGGCACCCCAGAGTTTCTGAAAAAAAAATTTCTGCGATTTTCACGAAACCACTTTTCTTCAACTTGATTTGGGCTAAGAATCCATCCCTAAAAATAAAAACTCTCTGAGTAGTGTGGAAATGCTGATCCTTACCCTACCTGGGGTGTCCACTGAGCATTTCCACGAACTCTATCTGAAGTTCTCTGGGCATGGTATTTTGACATGTTCCCCAAACCAAAAGGAATGAGTGGGAAACAATCATGGAAACAGATAGAAGCACTTGCATTTGAATGAGTTTCAAGCATGCTTGGGTATTCGTGTGATCTGAGTGACTCAGTTTTGGAATACAACTGTCGCGTGGTGCACCGCGACCTCCAGGCACCCCGGAGTTTCTGAAAAAAAAATTTCTGCGATTTTCACGAAACCACTTTTCTTCAACTTGATTTGGGCTAAAACTCCATCCCTGAAAATAAAAATTCTCTGAGTTGTGTGGAAATGCTGATCCTTACCCTACCTGGGGTGTCCACTGAGTATTCCGTGAACTCTAGTTGAAGTTCTCTGGGCATGGGATTTTGACATGTTCCCCAAACCAAAAGGAATGAGTGGGAAACAATCATGGAAACAGATAGAAGCACTTACATTTGAATGAGTTTCAAGCATGCTTGGGTATTCGTGTGATCTGAGTGACTCAGTTTTGGAATACAACTGTCGCGTGGTGCACCGCGACCTCCAGGCACCCCGGAGTATCTGAAAAAAAATTTTCTGCGATTTTCACGAAACCACTTTTCTTCAACTTGATTTGGGCTAAAAATCCATCCCTGAAAATAAAAATTCTCTGAGTAGTGTGGAAATGCTGATCCTTACCCAACCTGGGGTGTCCACTGAGCATTTCCGCGAACTCTATCTGAAGTTCTCTGGGCATGGGATTTTGACATGTTCCCCAAACCAAAAGGAATAAGTGGGAAACAATCAAGGAAACAGATAGAAACACTTGTATTTGAATGAGTTTCAAGCATGCTTGGGTATTCGTGTGATCTGAGTTACTCTGTTTTGGAATACAACTGTCGCGTGGTGCACCGTGACCTCCAGGCACCCCGGAGTTTCTGAAAAAAAATTTTCTGCGATTTTCACGAAACCACTTTTCTTCAACTTGATTTGGGCTAAAGATCCATCCCTGAAAATAAAAATTCTCTGAGTAGTGTGGAAATGCTGATCCTTACCCTACCTGGGGTGTCCACTGAGTATTCCGCGAACTCTATCTGAAGTTCTCTGGGCATGGGATTTTGAAATGTTCCCCAAACCAAAAGGAATAAGTGGGAAACAATCAAGGAAACAGATAGAAGCACTTGCATTTGAATGAGTTTCAAGCATGCTTGGGTATTCGTGTGATCTGAGTGACTCTGTTTTGGAATACAACTGTCGCGTGGTGCACCGTGACCTCCAGGCACCCCGGAGTTTCTGAAAAAAAATGTTCTGCGATTTTCACGAAACCACTTTTCTTCAACTTGATTTGGGCTAAAAATCCATCCCTGAAAATAAAAATTCTCTGAGTAGTGGGGAAATGCTGATCCTTACCCTACCTGGGGTGTCCACTGAGTATTCCGCGAACTCTATCTGAAGTTCTCTGGGCATGGGATTTTGACATGTTCCCCAAACCAAAAGGAATAAGTGGGAAACAATCATGGAAACAGATAGAAGCACTTGCATTTGAATGAGTTTCAAGCATGCTTGGGTATACGTGTGATCTGAGTGACTCAGTTTTGTAATACAACTGTCGCGTGGTGCACCGCGACCTCCAGGCACCCCGGAGTTTCTGAAAAAAAATTTTCTGCGATTTTCACGAAACCACTTTTCTTCAACTTGATTTGGGCTAAAAATCCATCCCTGAAAATAAAAATTTTCTGAGTAGTGTGGAAATGCTGATCCTTACCCTACCTGGGGAGTCCACTGAGCATTTTCGCGAACTCTATCTGAAGTTCTCTGGGCATGGGATTTTGAAATGTTCCCCAAACCAAAAGGAATAAGTGGGAAACAGTCAAGGAAACAGATAGAAGCACTTGCATTTGAATGAGTTTCAAGCATGCTTGGGTATTCGTGTGATCTGAGTGACTCAGTTTTGGAATACAACTGTCGCGTGGTGCACCGCGACCTCCAGGCACCCCGGAGTTTCTGAAAAAAAAATTTCTGCGATTTTCACGAAACCACTTTTCTTCAACTTGATTTGGGCTAAGAATCCATCCCTAAAAATAAAAACTCTCTGAGTAGTGTGGAAATGCTGATCCTTACCCTACCTGGGGTGTCCACTGAGCATTTCCACGAACTCTATCTGAAGTTCTCTGGGCATGGTATTTTGACATGTTCCCCAAACCAAAAGGAATGAGTGGGAAACAATCATGGAAACAGATAGAAGCACTTGCATTTGAATGAGTTTCAAGCATGCTTGGGTATTCGTGTGATCTGAGTGACTCAGTTTTGGAATACAACTGTCGCGTGGTGCACCGCGACCTCCAGGCACCCCGGAGTTTCTGAAAAAAAAATTTCTGCGATTTTCACGAAACCACTTTTCTTCAACTTGATTTGGGCTAAAACTCCATCCCTGAAAATAAAAATTCTCTGAGTAGTGTGGAAATGCTGATCCTTACCCTACCTGGGGTGTCCACTGAGTATTCCGCGAACTCTATCTAAAGTTCTCTGGGCATGGGATTTTGAAATGTTCCCCAAACCAAAAGGATTGAGTGGGAAACAATCATGGAAACAGATAGAAGCACTTGCATTTGAATGAGTTTCAAGCATGCCTGGGTATTCGTGTGATCTGAGTGACTCAGTTTTGGAATACAACTGTCGCGTGGTGCACCGCGACCTCCAGGCACCCCGGAGTTTCTGAAAAAAATTTTTCTGCGATTTTCACGAAACCACTTTTCTTCAACTTGATTTGGGCTAAAAATCCATCCCTGAAAATAAAATTTCTCTGAGTAGTGTGGAAATGCTGATCCTTACCCTACCTGGGGAGTCCACTGAGCATTTCCGCGAACTCTAGTTGAAGTTCTCTGGGCATGGGATTTTGACATGTTCCCCAAACCAAAAGGAATAAGTGGGAAACAATCAAGGAAACAGATAAAAGCACTTGCATTTGAATGAGTTTCAAGCATGCTTGGGTATTCGTGTGATCTGAGTGACTCAGTTTTGGAATACAACTGTCGCGTGGTGCACCGCGACCTCCTGGCACCCCGGAGTTTCTGAAAAAAAATTTTCTGCGATTTTCACGAAACCACTTTTCTTCAACATGATTTGGGCTAAAAATCCATCCCTAAAAATAAAAACTCTCTGAGTAGTGTGGAAATGCTGATCCTTACCCTACCTGGGGTGTCCACTGAGCATTTCCACGAACTCTATCTGAAGTTCTCTGGGCATGGTATTTTGACATGTTCCCCAAACCAAAAGGAATGAGTGGGAAACAATCATGGAAACAGTTAGAAGCACTTGCATTTGAATGAGTTTCAAGCATGCTTGGGTATTCGTGTGATCTGAGTGACTCAGTTTTGGAATACAACTGTCGCGTGGTGCACCGCGACCTCCTGGCACCCCGGAGTTTCTGAAAAATAATTTTCTGCGATTTTCACGAAACCACTTTTCTTCAACTTGATTTGGGCTAAAAATCCATCCCTGAAAATAAAAATTCTCTGAGTATTGTGGAAATGCTGATCCTTACCCTACCTGGGGTGTCCACTGAGCATTTCCGCGAACTCTATCTGAAGTTCTCTGAGCATGGTATTTTGACATGTTCCCCAAACCAAAAGGAATGAGTGGGAAACAATCATGGAAACAGATAGAAGCACTTGCATTTGAATGAGTTTCAAGCATGCTTGGGTATTCGTGTGATCTGAGTGACTCAGTTTTGGAATACAACTGTCGCGTGGTGCACCGCGACCTCCTGGCACCCCGGAGTTTCTGAAAAAAAATTTTCTGCGATTTTCACGAAACCACTTTTCTTCAACATGATTTGGGCTAAAACTCCATCCCTGAAAATAAAAATTATCTGAGTAGTGTGGAAATGCTGATCCTTACCCTACCTGGGGTGTCCACTGAGCATTTCCGCGAACTCTATCTGAAGTTCTCTGGGCATGGTATTTTGACATGTTCCCCAAACCAAAAGGAATGAGTGGGAAACAATCATGGAAACAGATAGAAGCACTTGCATTTGAATGAGTTTCAAGCATGCTTGGGTATTCGTGTGATCTGAGTGACTCAGTTTTGGAATACAACTGTCGCGTGGTGCACCGCGACCTCCTGGCACCCCGGAGTTTCTGAAAAAAAATTTTCTGCGATTTTCACGAAACCACTTTTCTTCAACATGATTTGGGCTAAAACTCCATCCCTGAAAATAAAAATTATCTGAGTAGTGTGGAAATGCTGATCCTTACCCTACCTGGGGTGTCCACTGAGTATTCCGCGAACTCTATCTGAAGTTCTCTGGGCATGGGATTTTGAAATGTTCCCCAAACCAAAAGGAATGAGTGGGAAACAATCATGGAAACAGATAGAAGCACTTGCATTTGAATGAGTTTCAAGCATGCTTGGGTATTTGTGTGATCTGAGTGACTCAGTTTTGGAATACAACTGTCGCGTGGTGCACCGCGACCTCCAGGCACCCCGGAGTTTCTGAAAAAAAATTTTCTGCGATTTTCACGAAACCACTTTTCTTCAACTTGATTTGGGCTAAGAATCCATCCCTAAAAATAAAAACTCTCTGAGTAGTGTGGAAATGCTGATCCTTACCCTACCTGGGGTGTCCACTGAGCATTTCCACGAACTCTATCTGAAGTTCTCTGGGCATGGTATTTTGACATGTTCCCCAAACCAAAAGGAATGAGTGGGAAACAATCATGGAAACAGATAGAAGCACTTGCATTTGAATGAGTTTCAAGCATGCTTGGGTATTCGTGTGATCTGAGTGACTCAGTTTTGGAATACAACTGTCGCGTGGTGCACCGCGACCTCCAGGCACCCCGGAGTTTCTGAAAAAAAAATTTCTGCGATTTTCACGAAACCACTTTTCTTCAACTTGATTTGGGCTAAAACTCCATCCCTGAAAATAAAAATTCTCTGAGTAGTGTGGAAATGCTGATCCTTACCCTACCTGGGGTGTCCACTGAGTATTCCGTGAACTCTAGTTGAAGTTCTCTGGGCATGGGATTTTGACATGTTCCCCAAACCAAAAGGAATAAGTGAGAAACAATCAAGGAAACAGATAGAAGCACTTGCATTTGAATGAGTTTCAAGCATGCTTGGGTATTCGTGTGATCTGAGTGACTCAGTTTTGGAATACAACTGTCGCGTGGTGCACCGCGACCTCCAGGCACCCCGGAGTTTCTGAAAAAAAATTTTCTGCGATTTTCACGAAACCACTTTTCTTCAACTTGATTTGGGCTAAAACTCCATCCCTGAAAATAAAATTTCTCTGAGTAGTGTGGAAATGCTGATCCTTACCCTACCTGGGGAGTCCACTGAGCATTTCCGCGAACTCTAGTTGAAGTTCTCTGGGCATGGGATTTTGACATGTTCCCCAAACCAAAAGGAATGAGTGGGAAACAATCATGGAAACAGATAGAAGCACTTACATTTGAATGAGTTTCAAGCATGCTTGGGTATTCGTGTGATCTGAGTGACTCAGTTTTGGAATACAACTGTCGCGTGGTGCACCGCGACCTCCAGGCACCCCGGAGTATCTGAAAAAAAATTTTCTGCGATTTTCACGAAACCACTTTTCTTCAACTTGATTTGGGCTAAAAATCCATCCCTGAAAATAAAAATTCTCTGAGTAGTGTGGAAATGCTGATCCTTACCCAACCTGGGGTGTCCACTGAGCATTTCCGCGAACTCTATCTGAAGTTCTCTGGGCATGGGATTTTGACATGTTCCCCAAACCAAAAGGAATAAGTGGGAAACAATCAAGGAAACAGATAGAAACACTTGTATTTGAATGAGTTTCAAGCATGCTTGGGTATTCGTGTGATCTGAGTTACTCTGTTTTGGAATACAACTGTCGCGTGGTGCACCGTGACCTCCAGGCACCCCGGAGTTTCTGAAAAAAAATGTTCTGCGATTTTCACGAAACCACTTTTCTTCAACTTGATTTGGGCTAAAGATCCATCCCTGAAAATAAAAATTCTCTGAGTAGTGGGGAAATGCTGATCCTTACCCTACCTGGGGTGTCCACTGAGTATTCCGCGAACTCTATCTGAAGTTCTCTGGGCATGGGATTTTGACATGTTCCCCAAACCAAAAGGAATAAGTGGGAAACAATCATGGAAACAGATAGAAGCACTTGCATTTGAATGAGTTTCAAGCATGCTTGGGTATACGTGTGATCTGAGTGACTCAGTTTTGTAATACAACTGTCGCGTGGTGCACCGCGACCTCCAGGCACCCCGGAGTTTCTGAAAAAAAATTTTCTGCGATTTTCACGAAACCACTTTTCTTCAACTTGATTTGGGCTAAAAATCCATCCCTAAAAATAAAAACTCTCTGAGTAGTGTGGAAATGCTGATCCTTACCCTACCTGGGGTGTCCACTGAGCATTTCCACGAACTCTATCTGAAGTTCTCTGGGCATGGTATTTTGACATGTTCCCCAAACCAAAAGGAATGAGTGGGAAACAATCATGGAAACAGATAGAAGCACTTGCATTTGAATGAGTTTCAAGCATGCTTGGGTATTCGTGTGATCTGAGTGACTCAGTTTTGGAATACAACTGTCGCGTGGTGCACCGCGACCTCCAGGCACCCCGGAGTTTCTGAAAAAAAATTTTCTGCGATTTTCACGAAACCACTTTCCTTCAACTTGATTTGGGCTAAAAATCCATCCCTGAAAATAAAAAATCTCTAAGTAGTGTGGAAATGCTAATCCTTACCCTACCTGGGGTGTCCACTGAGCATTTCCGCGAACTCTATCTGAAGTTCTCTGGGCATGGGATTTTGACATGTTCCCCAAACCAAAAGGAATAAGTGGGAAACAATCATTGAAACAGATAGAAGCACTTGCATTTGAATGAGTTTCAAGCATGCTTGGGTATACGTGTGATCTGAGTGACTCAGTTTTGGAATACAACTGTCGCGTGGTGCACCGCGACCTCCAGGCACCCCGGAGTTTCTGAAAAAAAATTTTCTGCGATTTTCACGATACCACTTTTCTTCAACTTGATTTGGGCTAAAAATCCATCCCTGAAAATAAAAATTCTCTGAGTAGTGTGGAAATGCTGATCCTTACCCTACCTGGGTGTCCACTGAGCATTTCCGCGAACTCTATCTGAAGTTCTCTGGGCATGGGATTTTGACATGTTCCCCAAACCAAAAGGAATAAGTGGGAAATAATCAGGGAAACAGATAGAAACACTTGCATTTGAATGAGTTTCAAGCATGCTTGGGTATTCGTGTTATCTGAGTGACTCAGTTTTGGAATACAACTGTCGCGTGGTGCACCGCGACCTCCAGGCACCCCGGAGTTTCTGAAAAAAATTTTTCTGCGATTTTCACGAAACCACTTTTCTTCAACTTGATTTTGGCTAAAAATCCATCCCTGAAAATAAAAATTTTCTGAGTAGTTTGGAAATGCTGATCCTTACCCTACCTGGGGTGTCCACTGAGCATTTCCGCGAACTCTATCTGAAGTTCTCTGGGCATGGGATTTTGAAATGTTCCCCAAACCAAAAGGAATGGGTGGGAAACAATCATGGAAACAGATAGAAGGACTTGCATTTGAATGAGTTTCAAGGATGTTTGAGTACTCGTGTGATCTGAGTGACTCAGTTCTGGAATACAACTGTTGCGTGGTGCACCGCGACCTCCAGGCACCCCGGAGTTTCTGAAAAAAAATTTTCTGCGATTTTCACGAAACCACATTTCTTCAACATGATTTGGGCTAAAAATCCATCCTTGAAAATAAAAATTCTCTGAGTAGTGTGGAAATGCTGATCCTTACCCTACCTGGGGTGTCCACTGAGCATTTCCGCGAACTCTAGTTGAAGTTCTCTGGGCATGGGATTTTGACATGTTCCCCAAACCAAAAGGAATAATTGGGAAACAATCATGGAAACAGATAGAAGCACTTGCATTTGAATGAGTTTCAAGCATGCTTGGGTATTCGTGTGATCTGAGTGACTCAGTTTTGGAATACAACTGTCGCGTGGTGCACCGCGACCTCCAGGCACCCCGGAGTTTCTGAAAAAAAAATTTCTGCGATTTTCACGAAACCACATTTCTTCAACTTGATTTGGGCTAAAAATCCATCCCTGAAAATAAAAATTCTCTGAGTAGTGTGGAAATGCTGATCCTTACCCTACCTGGGGTGTCCACTGAGGATTTAAGCGAACTCTAGTTGAAGTTCTCTGGGCATGGGATTTTGACATGTTCCCCAAACCAAAAGGAATGAGTGGGAAACAATCATGGAAACAGATAGAAGCACTTGCATTTGAATGAGTTTCAAGCATGCTTGGGTATTCGTGTGATCTGAGTGACTCTGTTTTGGAATACAACTGTCGCGTGGTGCACCGTGACCTCCAGGCACCCCGGAGTTTCTGAAAAAAAATTTTCTGCGATTTTCACGAAACCACTTTTTTTCAACTTGATTTGGGCTAAAAATCCATCCCTGAAAATAAAAACTCTCTGAGTAGTGTGGAAATGCTGATCCTTACCCTACCTGGGGTGTCCACTGAGTATTCCGCGAACTCTATCTGAAGTTCTCTGGGCATGGGATTTTGACATGTTCCCCAAACCAAAAGGAATGAGTGGGAAACAATCATGGAAACAGATAGAAGGACTTGCATTTGAATGAGTTTCAAGGATGTTTGAGTACTCGTGTGATCTGAGTGACTCAGTTCTGGAATACAACTGTTGCGTGGTGCACCGCGACCTCCAGGCACCCCGGAGTTTCTGAAAAAAAATTTTCTGCGATTTTCACGAAACCACATTTCTTCAACTTGATTTGGGCTAAAAATCCATCCTTGAAAATAAAAATTCTCTGAGTAGTGTGGAAATGCTGATCCTTACCCTACCTGGGGTGTCCACTGAGTATTCCGCGAACTCTATCTGAAGTTCTCTGGGCATGGGATTTTGAAATGTTCCCCAAACCAAAAGGAATAAGTGGGAAACAATCAAGGAAACAGATAGAAACACTTGTATTTGAATGAGTTTCAAGCATGCTTGGGTATTCGTGTGATCTGAGTTACTCAGTTTTGGAATACAACTGTCGCGTGGTGCACCGTGACCTCCAGGCACCCCGGAGTTTCTGAAAAAAAATTTTCTGCGATTTTCACGAAACCACTTTTCTTCAACTTGATTTGGGCTAAAGATCCATCCCTGAAAATAAAAATTCTCTGAGTAGTGTGGAAATGCTGATCCTTACCCTACCTGGGGTGTCCACTGAGTAATCCGCGAACTCTATCTGAAGTTCTCTGGGCATGGGATTTTGAAATGTTCCCCAAACCAAAAGGAATAAGTGGGAAACAATCAAGGAAACAGATAGAAGCACTTGCATTTGAATGAGTTTCAAGCATGCTTGGGTATTCGTGTGATCTGAGTGACTCTGTTTTGGAATACAACTGTCGCGTGGTGCACCGTGACCTCCAGGCACCCCGGAGTTTCTGAAAAAAAATGTTCTGCGATTTTCACGAAACCACTTTTCTTCAACTTGATTTGGGCTAAAAATCCATCCCTGAAAATAAAAATTCTCTGAGTAGTGGGGAAATGCTGATCCTTACCCTACCTGGGGTGTCCACTGAGTATTCCGCGAACTCTATCTGAAGTTCTCTGGGCATGGGATTTTGAAATGTTCCCCAAACCAAAAGGAATAAGTGGGAAACAATCAAGGAAACAGATAGAAGCACTTGCATTTGAATGAGTTTCAAGCATGCTTGGGTATTCGTGTGATCTGAGTGACTCAGTTTTGGAATACAACTGTCGCGTGGTGCACCGCGACCTCCTGGCACCCCGGAGTTTCTGAAAAAAAATTTTCTGCGATTTTCACGAAACCACTTTTCTTCAACTTGATTTGGGCTAAAAATCCATCCCTGAAAATAAAAATTCTCTGAGTAGTGTGGAAATGCTGATCCTTACCCTACCTGGGGTGTCCACTGAGCATTTCCACGAACTCTATCTGAAGTTCTCTGGGCATGGTATTTTGACATGTTCCCCAAACCAAAAGGAATGAGTGGGAAACAATCATGGAAACAGATAGAAGCACTTGCATTTGAATGAGTTTCAAGCATGCTTGGGTATTCATGTGATCTGAGTGACTCAGTTTTGGAATACAACTGTCGCGTGGTGCACCGCAACCTCCAGGCACCCCGGAGTTTCTGAAAAAAAATTTTCTGCGATTTTCACGAAACCACTTTCCTTCAACTTGATTTGGGCTAAAAATCCATCCCTGAAAATAAAAAATCTCTAAGTAGTTTGGAAATGCTAATCCTTACCCTACCTGGGGTGTCCACTGAGCATTTCCGCGAACTCTATCTGAAGTTCTCTGGGCATGGGATTTTGACATGTTCCCCAAACCAAAAGGAATAAGTGGGAAACAATCATGGAAACAGATAGAAGCACTTGCATTTGAATGAGTTTCAAGCATGCTTGGGTATACGTGTGATCTGAGTGACTCAGTTTTGGAATACAACTGTCGCGTGGTGCACCGCGACCTCCAGGCACCCCGGAGTTTCTGAAAAAAAATTTTCTGCGATTTTCACGATACCACTTTTCTTCAACTTGATTTGGGCTAAAAATCCATCCCTGAAAATAAAAACTCTCTGAGTAGTTTGGAAATGCTGATCCTTACCCTACCTGGGGTGTCCACTGAGCATTTCCGCGAACTCTATCTGAAGTTCTCTGGGCATGGGATTTTGAAATGTTCCCCAAACCAAAAGGAATGAGTGGGAAACAATCATGGAAACAGATAGAAGGACTTGCATTTGAATGAGATTCAAGGATGTTTGAGTACTCGTGTGATCTGAGTGACTCAGTTCTGGAATACAACTGTTGCGTGGTGCACCGCGACCTCCAGGCACCCCGGAGTTTCTGAAAAAAAATTTTCTGCGATTTTCACGAAACCACATTTCTTCAACTTGATTTGGGCTAAAAATCCATCCTTGAAAATAAAAATTCTCTGAGTAGTGTGGAAATGCTGATCCTTACCCTACCTGGGGTGTCCACTGAGCATTTCCGCGAACTCTAGTTGAAGTTCTCTGGGCATGGGATTTTGACATGTTCCCCAAACCAAAAGGAATGAGTGGGAAACAATCATGGAAACAGATAGAAGCACTTGCATTTGAATGAGTTTCAAGCATGCTTGGGTATTCGTGTGATCTGAGTGACTCAGTTTTGGAATACAACTGTCGCGTGGTGCACCGCGACCTCCAGGCACCCCGGAGTTTCTGAAAAAAAATTTTCTGCGATTTTCACGAAACCACATTTCTTCAACTTGATTTGGGCTAAAAATCCATCCCTGAAAATAAAAATTATCTGAGTAGTGTGGAAATGCTGATCCTTACCCTACCTGGGGTGTCCACTGAGTATTCCGCGAACTCTATCTGAAATTCTCTGGGCATGGGATTTTGAAATGTTCCCCAAACCAAAAGGAATGAGTGGGAAACAATCATGGAAACAGATAGAAGCACTTGCATTTGAATGAGTTTCAAGCATGCTTGGGTATTCGTGTGATCTGAGTGACTCAGTTTTGGAATACAACTGTCGCGTGGTGCACCGCGACCTCCAGGCACCCCGGAGTTTCTGAAAAAAAATTTTCTGCGATTTTCACGAAACCACTTTTCTTCAACTTGATTTGGGCTAAAAATCCATCCCTGAAAATAAAAATTTTCTGAGTAGTGTGGAAATGCTGATCCTTACCCTACCTGGGGAGTCCACTGAGCATTTCCGCGAACTCTAGTTGAAGTTCTCTGGGCATGGGATTTTGACATGTTCCCCAAACCAAAAGGAATGAGTGGGAAACAATCATGGAAACAGATAGAAGCACTTACATTTGAATGAGTTTCAAGCATGCTTGGGTATTCGTGTGATCTGAGTGACTCAGTTTTGGAATACAACTGTCGCGTGGCGCACCGCGACCTCCAGGCACCCCGGAGTATCTGAAAAAAAATTTTCTGCGATTTTCACGAAACCACTTTTCTTCAACTTGATTTGGGCTAAAAATCCATCCCTGAAAATAGAAATTCTCTGAGTAGTGTGGAAATGCTGATCCTTACCCAACCTGGGGTGTCCACTGAGCATTTCCGCGAACTCTATCTGAAGTTCTCTGGGCATGGGATTTTGACATGTTCCCCAAACCAAAAGGAATAAGTGGGAAACAATCAAGGAAACAGATAGAAACACTTGTATTTGAATGAGTTTCAAGCATGCTTGGGTATTCGTGTGATCTGAGTTACTCTGTTTTGGAATACAACTGTCGCGTGGTGCACCGTGACCTCCAGGCACCCCGGAGTTTCTGAAAAAAAATTTTCTGCGATTTTCACGAAACCACTTTTCTTCAACTTGATTTGGGCTAAAGATCCATCCCTGAAAATAAAAATTCTCTGAGTAGTGTGGAAATGCTGATCCTTACCCTACCTGGGGTGTCCACTGAGTATTCCGCGAACTCTATCTGAAGTTCTCTGGGCATGGGATTTTGAAATGTTCCCCAAACCAAAAGGAATAAGTGGGAAACAATCAAGGAAACAGATAGAAGCACTTGCATTTGAATGAGTTTCAAGCATGCTTGGGTATTCGTGTGATCTGAGTGACTCTGTTTTGGAATACAACTGTCGCGTGGTGCACCGTGACCTCCAGGCACCCCGGAGTTTCTGAAAAAAAATGTTCTGCGATTTTCACGAAACCACTTTTCTTCAACTTGATTTGGGCTAAAAATCCATCCCTGAAAATAAAAATTCTCTGATTAGTGGGGAAATGCTGATCCTTACCCTACCTGGGGTGTCCACTGAGCATTTCCGCGAACTCTATCTGAAGTTCTCTGGGCATGGTATTTTGACATGTTCCCCAAACCAAAAGGAATGAGTGGGAAACAATCATGGAAACAGATAGAAGCACTTGCATTTGAATGAGTTTCAAGCATGCTTGGGTATTCGTGTGATCTGAGTGACTCAGTTTTGGAATACAACTGTCGCGTGGTGCACCGCGACCTCCAGGCACCCCGGAGTTTCTGAAAAAAAATTTTCTGCGATTTTCACGAAACCACTTTCCTTCAACTTGATTTGGGCTAAAAATCCATCCCTGAAAATAAAAAATCTCTAAGTAGTGTGGAAATGCTAATCCTTACCCTACCTGGGGTGTCCACTGAGCATTTCCGCGAACTCTATCTGAAGTTCTCTGGGCATGGGATTTTGACATGTTCCCCAAACCAAAAGGAATAAGTGGGAAACAATCATGGAAACAGATAGAAGCACTTGCATTTGAATGAGTTTCAAGCATGCTTGGGTATACGTGTGATCTGAGTGACTCAGTTTTGGAATACAACTGTCGCGTGGTGCACCGCGACCTCCAGGCACCCCGGAGTTTCTGAAAAAAATTTTTCTGCGATTTTCACGAAACCACTTTTCTTCAACTTGATTTTGGCTAAAAATCCATCCCTGAAAATAAAAATTTTCTGAGTAGTTTGGAAATGCTGATCCTTACCCTACCTGGGGTGTCCACTGAGCATTTCCGCGAACTCTATCTGAAGTTCTCTGGGCATGGGATTTTGAAATGTTCCCCAAACCAAAAGGAATGAGTGGGAAACAATCATGGAAACAGATAGAAGGACGTGCATTTGAATGAGTTTCAAGGATGTTTGAGTACTCGTGTGATCTGAGTGACTCAGTTCTGGAATACAACTGTTGCGTGGTGCACCGCGACCTCCAGGCACCCCGGAGTTTCTGAAAAAAAATTTTCTGCGATTTTCACGAAACCACATTTCTTCAACTTGATTTGGGCTAAAAATCCATCCTTGAAAATAAAAATTCTCTGAGTAGTGTGGAAATGCTGATCCTTACCCTACCTGGGGTGTCCACTGAGCATTTCCGCGAACTCTAGTTGAAGTTCTCTGGGCATGGGATTTTGACATGTTCCCCAAACCAAAAGGAATAATTGGGAAACAATCATGGAAACAGATAGAAGCACTTGCATTTGAATGAGTTTCAAGCATGCTTGGGTATTCGTGTGATCTGAGTGACTCAGTTTTGGAATACAACTGTCGCGTGGTGCACCGCGACCTCCAGGCACCCCGGAGTTTCTGAAAAAAAAATTTCTGCGATTTTCACGAAACCACATTTCTTCAACTTGATTTGGGCTAAAAATCCATCCCTGAAAATAAAAATTCTCTGAGTAGTGTGGAAATGCTGATCCTTACCCTACCTGGGGTGTCCACTGAGGATTTAAGCGAACTCTAGTTGAAGTTCTCTGGGCATGGGATTTTGACATGTTCCCCAAACCAAAAGGAATGAGTGGGAAACAATCATGGAAACAGATAGAAGCACTTGCATTTGAATGAGTTTCAAGCATGCTTGGGTATTCGTGTGATCTGAGTGACTCTGTTTTGGAATACAACTGTCGCGTGGTGCACCGTGACCTCCAGGCACCCCGGAGTTTCTGAAAAAAAATGTTCTGCGATTTTCACGAAACCACTTTTCTTCAACTTGATTTGGGCTAAAAATCCATCCCTGAAAATAAAAATTCTCTGAGTAGTGGGGAAATGCTGATCCTTACCCTACCTGGGGTGTCCACTGAGTATTCCGCGAACTCTATCTGAAGTTCTCTGGGCATGGGATTTTGACATGTTCCCCAAACCAAAAGGAATAAGTGGGAAACAATCATGGAAACAGATAGAAGCACTTGCATTTGAATGAGTTTCAAGCATGCTTGGGTATACGTGTGATCTGAGTGACTCAGTTTTGGAATACAACTGTCGCGTGGTGCACCGCGACCTCCAGGCACCCCGGAGTTTCTGAAAAAAAATTTTCTGCGATTTTCACGATACCACTTTTCTTCAACTTGATTTGGGCTAAAAATCCATCCCTGAAAATAAAAATTCTCTGAGTAGTGTGGAAATGCTGAGCCTTATCCTACCTGGGTGTCCACTGAGCATTTCCGCGAACTCTATCTGAAGTTCTCTGGGCATGGGATTTTGACATGTTCCCCAAACCAAAAGGAATAAGTGGGAAATAATCAAGGAAACAGATAGAAACACTTGCATTTGAATGAGTTTCAAGCATGCTTGTGTATTCGTGTTATCTGAGTGACTCAGTTTTGGAATACAACTGTCGCGTGGTGCACCGCGACCTCCAGGCACCCCGGAGTTTCTGAAAAAAATTTTTCTGCGATTTTCACGAAACCACTTTTCTTCAACTTGATTTTGGCTAAAAATCCATCCCTGAAAATAAAAATTCTCTGAGTAGTTTGGAAATGCTGATCCTTACCCTACCTGGGGTGTCCACTGAGCATTTCCGCGAACTCTATCTGAAGTTCTCTGGGCATGGGATTTTGAAATGTTCCCCAAACCAAAAGGAATGAGTGGGAAACAATCATGGAAACAGATAGAAGGACTTGCATTTGAATGAGTTTCAAGGATGTTTGAGTACTCGTGTGATCTGAGTGACTCAGTTCTGGAATACAACTGTTGCGTGGTGCACCGCGACCTCCAGGCACCCCGGAGTTTCTGAAAAAAAATTTTCTGCGATTTTCACGAAACCACATTTCTTCAACTTGATTTGGGCTAAAAATCCATCCTTGAAAATAAAAATTCTCTGAGTAGTGTGGAAATGCTGATCCTTACCCTACCTGGGGTGTCCACTGAGCATTTCCGCGAACTCTAGTTGAAGTTCTCTGGGCATGGGATTTTGACATGTTCCCCAAACCAAAAGGAATGAGTGGGAAACAATCATGGAAACAGATAGAAGCACTTGCATTTGAATGAGTTTCAAGCATGCTTGGGTATTCGTGTGATCTGAGTGACTCAGTTTTGGAATACAACTGTCGCGTGGTGCACCGCGACCTCCAGGCACCCTGGAGTTTCTGAAAAAAAGTTTTCTGCGATTTTCACGAAACCACTTTTTTTCAACTTGATTTGGGCTAAAAATCCATCCCTGAAAATAAAAACTCTCTGAGTAGTGTGGAAATGCTGATCCTTACCCTACCTGGGGTGTCCACTGAGTATTCCGCGAACTCTATCTGAAG
Source organism: Lepisosteus oculatus (assembly GCF_040954835.1). Classification (NCBI taxonomy): domain Eukaryota; kingdom Metazoa; phylum Chordata; class Actinopteri; order Semionotiformes; family Lepisosteidae; genus Lepisosteus; species Lepisosteus oculatus. The sequence goes on along the minus strand of NC_090699.1, from coordinate 11,104,133 downwards.
TTCTCTGGGCATGGGATTTTGAAATGTTCCCCAAACCAAAAGGAATAATTGGGAAACAATCATGGAAACAGATAGAAGCACTTGCATTTGAATGAGTTTCAAGCATGCTTGGGTATTCGTGTGATCTGAGTGACTCAGTTTTGGAATACAACTGTCGCGTGGTGCACCGCGACCTCCAGGCACCCCGGAGTTTCTGAAAAAAAATTTTCTGCGATTTTCACGTAACCACATTTCTTCAACTTGATTTGGGCTAAAAATCCATCCCTGAAAATAAAAATTCTCTGAGTAGTGTGGAAATGCTGATCCTTACCCTACCTGGGGTGTCCACTGAGGATTTAAGCGAACTCTAGTTGAAGTTCTCTGGGCATGGGATTTTGACATGTTCCCCAAACCAAAAGGAATGAGTGGGAAACAATCATGGAAACAGATAGAAGCACTTGCATTTGAATGAGTTTCAAGCATGCTTGGGTATTCGTGTGATCTGAGTGACTCAGTTTTGGAATACAACTGTCGCGTGGTGCACTGCGACCTCCAGGCACCCCGGAGTTTCTGAAAAAAAAATTTCTGCGATTTTCACGAAACCACTTTTCTTCAACTTGATTTGGGCTAAAGATCCATCCCTGAAAATAAATATTCTCTGAGTATTGTGGAAATGCTGATTCTTACCCTACCTGGGGTGTCCACTGAGCATTTCCGCGAACTCTATCTGAAGTTCTCTGGGCATGGGATTTTGAAATGTTCCCCAAACCAAAAGGAATAAGTGGGAAACATTCAAGGAAACAGATAGAAGCACTTGCATTTGAATGAGTTTCAAGCATGCTTGCGTATTCGTGTGATCTGAGTGACTCAGTTTTGGAATACAACTGTCGCGTGGTGCACCGCGACCTCCAGGCACCCCGGAGTTTCTGAAAAAAATTTTTCTGCGATTTTCACGAAACCACTTTCCTTCAACTTGATTTGGGCTAAAAATCCATCCCTGAAAATAAAAACTCTCTGAGTAGTGAGGAAATGCTGATCCTTACCCTACCTGGGGTGTCCACTGAGCATTTCCGCAAATTCTAGTTGAAGTTCTCTGGGCATGGTATATTGACATGTTCCCCAAACCAAAAGGAATGAGTGGGAAACAATCATGGAAACAGATAGAAGCACTTGCATTTGAATGAGTTTCAAGCATGCTTGGGTATTCGTGTGATCTGAGTGACTCAGTTTTGGAATACAACTGTCGCGTGGTGCACCGCGAACTCCAGGCACCCCGGAGTTTCTGAAAAAAAATTTTCTGCGATTTTCACGAAACCACTTTCTTTCAACTTGATTTGGGCTAAAAATCCATCCCTGAAAATAAAAAATCTCTAAGTAGTGTGGAAATGCTAATCCTTACCCTACCTGGGGTGTCCACTGAACATTTCCGCGAACTCTATCTGAAGTTCTCTGGGCATGGGATTTTGACATGTTCCCCAAACCAAAAGGATTGAGTGGGAAACAATCATGGAAACAGATAGAAGCACTTGCATTTGAATGAGTTTCAAGCATGCTTGGGTATTCGTGTGATCTGAGTGACTCAGTTTTGGAATACAACTGTCGCGTGGTGCACCGCGACCTCCTGGCACCCCGGAGTTTCTGAAAAAAAATTTTCTGCGATTTTCACGAAACCACTTTTCTTCAACATGATTTGGGCTAAAACTCCATCCCTGAAAATAAAAATTATCTGAATAGTGTGGAAATGCTGATCCTTAACCTACCTGGGGTGTCCACTGAGTATTCCGCGAACTCTATCTGAAGTTCTCTGGGCATGGGATTTTGAAATGTTCCCCAAACCAAAAGGATTGAGTGGGAAACAATCATGGAAACAGATAGAAGCACTTGCATTTGAATGAGTTTCAAGCATGCCTGGGTATTCGTGTGATCTGAGTGACTCAGTTTTGGAATACAACTGTCGCATGGTGCACCGCGACCTCCTGGCACCCCGGAGTTTCTGAAAAAAAATTTTCTGCGATTTTCACGAAACCACTTTTCTTCAACTTGATTTGGGCTAAAAATCCATCCCTGAAAATAAAAATTCTCTGAGTATTGTGGAAATGCTGATCCTTACCCTACCTGGGGTGTCCACTGAGCATTTCCGCGAACTCTATCTGAAGTTCTCTGGGCATGGTATTTTGACAAGTTCCCCAAACCAAAAGGAATGAGTGGGAAACAATCATGGAAACAGATAGAAGCACTTGCATTTGAATGAGTTTCAAGCATGCTTGGGTATTCGTGTGATCTGAGTGACTCAGTTTTGGAATACAACTGTCGCGTGGTGCACCGCGACCTCCTGGCACCCCGGAGTTTCTGAAAAAAAAATTTCTGCGATTTTCACGAAACCACTTTTCTTCAACATGATTTGGGCTAAAACTCCATCCCTGAAAATAAAAATTATCTGAGTAGTGTGGAAATGCTGATCCTTACCCTACCTGGGGTGTCCACTGAGTATTCCGCGAACTCTATCTGAAGTTCTCTGGGCATGGGATTTTGAAATGTTCCCCAAACCAAAAGGAATGAGTGGGAAACAATCATGGAAACAGATAGAAGCACTTGCATTTGAATGAGTTTCAAGCATGCTTGGGTATTCGTGTGATCTGAGTGACTCAGTTTTGGAATACAACTGTCGCGTGGTGCACCGCGACCTCCAGGCACCCCGGAGTTTCTGAAAAAAAATTTTCTGCGATTTTCACGAAACCACTTTTCTTCAACTTGATTTGGGCTAAAAATCCATCCCTGAAAATAAAAATTCTCTGAGTAGTGTGGAAATGCTGATCCTTACCCTACCTGGGTGTCCACTGAGCATTTCCGCGAACTCTATCTGAAGTTCTCTGGGCATGGGATTTTGACATGTTCCCCAAACCAAAAGGAATGAGTGGGAAACAATCATGGAAACAGATAGAAGGACTTGCATTTGAATGAGTTTCAAGGATGTTTGAGTACTCGTGTGATCTGAGTGACTCAGTTCTGGAATACAACTGTTGCGTGGTGCACCGCGACCTCCAGGCACCCCGGAGTTTCTGAAAAAAAATTTTCTGCGATTTTCACGAAACCACATTTCTTCAACTTGATTTGGGCTAAAAACCCATCCTTGAAAATAAAAATTCTCTGAGTAGTGTGGAAATGCTGATCCTTACCCTACCTGGGGTGTCCACTGAGCATTTCCGCGAACTCTAGTTGAAGTTCTCTGGGCATGGGATTTTGACATGTTCCCCAAACCAAAAGGAATAATTGGGAAACAATCATGGAAACAGATAGAAGCACTTGCATTTGAATGAGTTTCAAGCATGCTTGGGTATTCGTGTGATCTGAGTGACTCAGTTTTGGAATACAACTGTCGCGTGGTGCACCGCGACCTCCAGGCACCCCGGAGTTTCTGAAAAAAAATTTTCTGCGATTTTCACGAAACCACATTTCTTCAACTTGATTTGGGCTAAAAATCCATCCCTGAAAATAAAAATTCTCTGAGTAGTGTGGAAATGCTGATCCTTACCCTACCTGGGGTGTCCACTGAGGATTTAAGCGAACTCTAGTTGAAGTTCTCTGGGCATGGGATTTTGACATGTTCCCCAAACCAAAAGGAATGAGTGGGAAAAAATCATGGAAACAGATAGAAGCACTTGCATTTGAATGAGTTTCAAGCATGCTTGGGTATTCGTGTGATCTGAGTGACTCTGTTTTGGAATACAACTGTCGCGTGGTGCACCGTGACCTCCAGGCACCCCGGAGTTTCTGAAAAAAAATGTTCTGCGATTTTCACGAAACCACTTTTCTTCAACTTGATTTGGGCTAAAAATCCATCCCTGAAAATAAAAATTCTCTGAGTAGTGGGGAAATGCTGATCCTTACCCTACCTGGGGTGTCCACTGAGTATTCCGCGAACTCTATCTGAAGTTCTCTGGGCATGGGATTTTGACATGTTCCCCAAACCAAAAGGAATAAGTGGGAAACAATCATGGAAACAGATAGAAGCACTTGCATTTGAATGAGTTTCAAGCATGCTTGGGTATACGTGTGATCTGAGTGACTCAGTTTTGGAATACAACTGTCGCGTGGTGCACCCCGACCTCCAGGCACCCCGGAGTTTCTGAAAAAAAAATTTCTGCGATTTTCACGATACCACTTTTCTTCAACTTGATTTGGGCTAAAAATCCATCCCTGAAAATAAAAATTCTCTGAGTAGTGTGGAAATGCTGATCCTTACCCTACCTGGGTGTCCACTGAGCATTTCCGCGAACTCTATCTGAAGTTCTCTGGGCATGGGATTTTGACATGTTCCCCAAACCAAAAGGAATAAGTGGGAAATAATCAAGGAAACAGATAGAAACACTTGCATTTGAATGAGTTTCAAGCATGCTTGGGTATTCGTGTGATCTGAGTGACTCAGTTTTGGAATACAACTGTCGCGTGGTGCACCGCGACCTCCAGGCACCCTGGAGTTTCTGAAAAAAAATTTTCTGCGATTTTCACGAAACCACTTTTTTTCAACTTGATTTGGGCTAAAAATCCATCCCTGAAAATAAAAACTCTCTGAGTAGTGTGGAAATGCTGATCCTTACCCTACCTGGGGTGTCCACTGAGTATTCCGCGAACTCTATCTGAAGTTCTCTGGGCATGGGATTTTGACATGTTCCCCAAACCAAAAGGAATAATTGGGAAACAATCATGGAAACAGATAGAAGCACTTGCATTTGAATGAGTTTCAAGCATGCTTGGGTATTCGTGTGATCTGAGTGACTCAGTTTTGGAATACAACTGTCGCGTGGTGCACCGCGACCTCCAGGCACCCCGGAGTTTCTGAAAAAAAATTTTCTGCGATTTTCACGAAACCACATTTCTTCAACTTGATTTGGGCTAAAAATCCATCCCTGAAAATAAAAATTCTCTGAGTAGTGTGGAAATGCTGATCCTTACCCTACCTGGGGTGTCCACTGAGCATTTCCGCAAATTCTAGTTGAAGTTCTCTGGGCATGGTATATTGACATGTTCCCCAAACCAAAAGGAATGAGTGGGAAACAATCATGGAAACAGATAGAAGCACATGCATTTGAATGAGTTTCAAGCATGCTTGGGTATTCGTGTGATCTGAGTGACTCAGTTTTGGAATACAACTGTCGCGTGGTGCACCGCGACCTCCAGGCACCCCGGAGTTTCTGAAAAAAAATTTTCTGCGATTTTCACGACACCACTTTCCTTCAACTTGATTTGGGCTAAAAATCCATCCCTGAAAATAAAAAATCTCTAAGTAGTGTGGAAATGCTAATCCTTACCCTACCTGGGGTGTCCACTGAGCATTTCCGCGAACTCTATCTGAAGTTCTCTGGGCATGGGATTTTGACATGTTCCCCAAACCAAAAGGATTGAGTGGGAAACAATCATGGAAACAGATAGAAGCACTTGCATTTGAATGAGTTTCAAGCATGCTTGGGTATTCGTGTGATCTGAGTGACTCAGTTTTGGAATACAACTGTCGCGTGGTGCACCGCGACCTCCTGGCACCCCGGAGTTTCTGAAAAAAAATTTTCTGCGATTTTCACGAAACCACTTTTCTTCAACATGATTTGGGCTAAAACTCCATCCCTGAAAATAAAAATTATCTGAGTAGTGTGGAAATGCTGATCCTTACCCTACCTGGGGTGTCCACTGAGTATTCCGCGAACTCTATCTGAAGTTCTCTGGGCATGGGATTTTGAAATGTTCCCCAAACCAAAAGGATTGAGTGGGAAACAATCATGGAAACAGATAGAAGCACTTGCATTTGAATGAGTTTCAAGCATGCCTGGGTATTCGTGTGATCTGAGTGACTCAGTTTTGGAATACAACTGTCGCATGGTGCACCGGGACCTCCTGGCACCCCGGAGTTTCTGAAAAAAAATTTTCTGCGATTTTCACGAAACCACTTTTCTTCAACTTGATTGGGCTAAAAATCCATCCCTGAAAATAAAAATTCTCTGAGTATTGTGGAAATGCTGATCCTTACCCTACCTGGGGTGTCCACTGAGTATTCCGCGAACTCTATCTGAAGTTCTCTGGGCATGGGATTTTGAAATGTTCCCCAAACCAAAAGGAATGAGTGGGAAACAATCATGGAAACAGATAGAAGCACTTGCATTTGAATGAGTTTCAAGCATGCTTGGGTATTCGTGTGATCTGAGTGACTCAGTTTTGGAATACAACTGTCGCGTGGTGCACTGCGACCTCCAGGCACCCCGGAGTTTCTGAAAAAAAAATTTCTGCGATTTTCACGAAACCACTTTTCTTCAACTTGATTTGGGCTAAAGATCCATCCCTGAAAATAAATATTCTCTGAGTATTGTGGAAATGCTGATTCTTACCCTACCTGGGGTGTCCACTGAGCATTTCCGCGAACTCTATCTGAAGTTCTCTGGGCATGGGATTTTGAAATGTTCCCCAAACCAAAAGGAATAAGTGGGAAACATTCAAGGAAACAGATAGAAGCACTTGCATTTGAATGAGTTTCAAGCATGCTTGCGTATTCGTGTGATCTGAGTGACTCAGTTTTGGAATACAACTGTCGCGTGGTGCACCGCGACCTCCAGGCACCCCGGAGTTTCTGAAAAAAATTTTTCTGCGATTTTCACGAAACCACTTTCCTTCAACTTGATTTGGGCTAAAAATCCATCCCTGAAAATAAAAACTCTCTGAGTAGTGAGGAAATGCTGATCCTTACCCTACCTGGGGTGTCCACTGAGCATTTCCGCAAATTCTAGTTGAAGTTCTCTGGGCATGGTATATTGACATGTTCCCCAAACCAAAAGGAATGAGTGGGAAACAATCATGGAAACAGATAGAAGCACTTGCATTTGAATGAGTTTCAAGCATGCTTGGGTATTCGTGTGATCTGAGTGACTCAGTTTTGGAATACAACTGTCGCGTGGTGCACCGCGAACTCCAGGCACCCCGGAGTTTCTGAAAAAAAATTTTCTGCGATTTTCACGAAACCACTTTCTTTCAACTTGATTTGGGCTAAAAATCCATCCCTGAAAATAAAAAATCTCTAAGTAGTGTGGAAATGCTAATCCTTACCCTACCTGGGGTGTCCACTGAACATTTCCGCGAACTCTATCTGAAGTTCTCTGGGCATGGGATTTTGACATGTTCCCCAAACCAAAAGGATTGAGTGGGAAACAATCATGGAAACAGATAGAAGCACTTGCATTTGAATGAGTTTCAAGCATGCTTGGGTATTCGTGTGATCTGAGTGACTCAGTTTTGGAATACAACTGTCGCGTGGTGCACCGCGACCTCCTGGCACCCCGGAGTTTCTGAAAAAAAATTTTCTGCGATTTTCACGAAACCACTTTTCTTCAACATGATTTGGGCTAAAACTCCATCCCTGAAAATAAAAATTATCTGAATAGTGTGGAAATGCTGATCCTTAACCTACCTGGGGTGTCCACTGAGTATTCCGCGAACTCTATCTGAAGTTCTCTGGGCATGGGATTTTGAAATGTTCCCCAAACCAAAAGGATTGAGTGGGAAACAATCATGGAAACAGATAGAAGCACTTGCATTTGAATGAGTTTCAAGCATGCCTGGGTATTCGTGTGATCTGAGTGACTCAGTTTTGGAATACAACTGTCGCATGGTGCACCGCGACCTCCTGGCACCCCGGAGTTTCTGAAAAAAAATTTTCTGCGATTTTCACGAAACCACTTTTCTTCAACTTGATTTGGGCTAAAAATCCATCCCTGAAAATAAAAATTCTCTGAGTATTGTGGAAATGCTGATCCTTACCCTACCTGGGGTGTCCACTGAGCATTTCCGCGAACTCTATCTGAAGTTCTCTGGGCATGGTATTTTGACAAGTTCCCCAAACCAAAAGGAATGAGTGGGAAACAATCATGGAAACAGATAGAAGCACTTGCATTTGAATGAGTTTCAAGCATGCTTGGGTATTCGTGTGATCTGAGTGACTCAGTTTTGGAATACAACTGTCGCGTGGTGCACCGCGACCTCCTGGCACCCCGGAGTTTCTGAAAAAAAAATTTCTGCGATTTTCACGAAACCACTTTTCTTCAACATGATTTGGGCTAAAACTCCATCCCTGAAAATAAAAATTATCTGAGTAGTGTGGAAATGCTGATCCTTACCCTACCTGGGGTGTCCACTGAGTATTCCGCGAACTCTATCTGAAGTTCTCTGGGCATGGGATTTTGAAATGTTCCCCAAACCAAAAGGAATGAGTGGGAAACAATCATGGAAACAGATAGAAGCACTTGCATTTGAATGAGTTTCAAGCATGCTTGGGTATTCGTGTGATCTGAGTGACTCAGTTTTGGAATACAACTGTCGCGTGGTGCACCGCGACCTCCAGGCACCCCGGAGTTTCTGAAAAAAAATTTTCTGCGATTTTCACGAAACCACTTTTCTTCAACTTGATTTGGGCTAAAAATCCATCCCTGAAAATAAAAATTCTCTGAGTAGTGTGGAAATGCTGATCCTTACCCTACCTGGGTGTCCACTGAGCATTTCCGCGAACTCTATCTGAAGTTCTCTGGGCATGGGATTTTGACATGTTCCCCAAACCAAAAGGAATGAGTGGGAAACAATCATGGAAACAGATAGAAGGACTTGCATTTGAATGAGTTTCAAGGATGTTTGAGTACTCGTGTGATCTGAGTGACTCAGTTCTGGAATACAACTGTTGCGTGGTGCACCGCGACCTCCAGGCACCCCGGAGTTTCTGAAAAAAAATTTTCTGCGATTTTCACGAAACCACATTTCTTCAACTTGATTTGGGCTAAAAACCCATCCTTGAAAATAAAAATTCTCTGAGTAGTGTGGAAATGCTGATCCTTACCCTACCTGGGGTGTCCACTGAGCATTTCCGCGAACTCTAGTTGAAGTTCTCTGGGCATGGGATTTTGACATGTTCCCCAAACCAAAAGGAATAATTGGGAAACAATCATGGAAACAGATAGAAGCACTTGCATTTGAATGAGTTTCAAGCATGCTTGGGTATTCGTGTGATCTGAGTGACTCAGTTTTGGAATACAACTGTCGCGTGGTGCACCGCGACCTCCAGGCACCCCGGAGTTTCTGAAAAAAAATTTTCTGCGATTTTCACGAAACCACATTTCTTCAACTTGATTTGGGCTAAAAATCCATCCCTGAAAATAAAAATTCTCTGAGTAGTGTGGAAATGCTGATCCTTACCCTACCTGGGGTGTCCACTGAGGATTTAAGCGAACTCTAGTTGAAGTTCTCTGGGCATGGGATTTTGACATGTTCCCCAAACCAAAAGGAATGAGTGGGAAAAAATCATGGAAACAGATAGAAGCACTTGCATTTGAATGAGTTTCAAGCATGCTTGGGTATTCGTGTGATCTGAGTGACTCTGTTTTGGAATACAACTGTCGCGTGGTGCACCGTGACCTCCAGGCACCCCGGAGTTTCTGAAAAAAAATGTTCTGCGATTTTCACGAAACCACTTTTCTTCAACTTGATTTGGGCTAAAAATCCATCCCTGAAAATAAAAATTCTCTGAGTAGTGGGGAAATGCTGATCCTTACCCTACCTGGGGTGTCCACTGAGTATTCCGCGAACTCTATCTGAAGTTCTCTGGGCATGGGATTTTGACATGTTCCCCAAACCAAAAGGAATAAGTGGGAAACAATCATGGAAACAGATAGAAGCACTTGCATTTGAATGAGTTTCAAGCATGCTTGGGTATACGTGTGATCTGAGTGACTCAGTTTTGGAATACAACTGTCGCGTGGTGCACCCCGACCTCCAGGCACCCCGGAGTTTCTGAAAAAAAATTTTCTGCGATTTTCACGATACCACTTTTCTTCAACTTGATTTGGGCTAAAAATCCATCCCTGAAAATAAAAATTCTCTGAGTAGTGTGGAAATGCTGATCCTTACCCTACCTGGGTGTCCACTGAGCATTTCCGCGAACTCTATCTGAAGTTCTCTGGGCATGGGATTTTGACATGTTCCCCAAACCAAAAGGAATAAGTGGGAAATAATCAAGGAAACAGATAGAAACACTTGCATTTGAATGAGTTTCAAGCATGCTTGGGTATTCGTGTGATCTGAGTGACTCAGTTTTGGAATACAACTGTCGCGTGGTGCACCGCGACCTCCAGGCACCCTGGAGTTTCTGAAAAAAAATTTTCTGCGATTTTCACGAAACCACTTTTTTTCAACTTGATTTGGGCTAAAAATCCATCCCTGAAAATAAAAACTCTCTGAGTAGTGTGGAAATGCTGATCCTTACCCTACCTGGGGTGTCCACTGAGTATTCCGCGAACTCTATCTGAAGTTCTCTGGGCATGGGATTTTGAAATGTTCCCCAAACCAAAAGGAATAATTGGGAAACAATCATGGAAACAGATAGAAGCACTTGCATTTGAATGAGTTTCAAGCATGCTTGGGTATTCGTGTGATCTGAGTGACTCAGTTTTGGAATACAACTGTCGCGTGGTGCACCGCGACCTCCAGGCACCCCGGAGTTTCTGAAAAAAAATTTTCTGCGATTTTCACGAAACCACATTTCTTCAACTTGATTTGGGCTAAAAATCCATCCCTGAAAATAAAAATTCTCTGAGTAGTGTGGAAATGCTGATCCTTACCCTACCTGGGGTGTCCACTGAGCATTTCCGCAAATTCTAGTTGAAGTTCTCTGGGCATGGTATATTGACATGTTCCCCAAACCAAAAGGAATGAGTGGGAAACAATCATGGAAACAGATAGAAGCACATGCATTTGAATGAGTTTCAAGCATGCTTGGGTATTCGTGTGATCTGAGTGACTCAGTTTTGGAATACAACTGTCGCGTGGTGCACCGCGACCTCCAGGCACCCCGGAGTTTCTGAAAAAAAATTTTCTGCGATTTTCACGACACCACTTTCCTTCAACTTGATTTGGGCTAAAAATCCATCCCTGAAAATAAAAAATCTCTAAGTAGTGTGGAAATGCTAATCCTTACCCTACCTGGGGTGTCCACTGAGCATTTCCGCGAACTCTATCTGAAGTTCTCTGGGCATGGGATTTTGACATGTTCCCCAAACCAAAAGGATTGAGTGGGAAACAATCATGGAAACAGATAGAAGCACTTGCATTTGAATGAGTTTCAAGCATGCTTGGGTATTCGTGTGATCTGAGTGACTCAGTTTTGGAATACAACTGTCGCGTGGTGCACCGCGACCTCCTGGCACCCCGGAGTTTCTGAAAAAAAATTTTCTGCGATTTTCACGAAACCACTTTTCTTCAACATGATTTGGGCTAAAACTCCATCCCTGAAAATAAAAATTATCTGAGTAGTGTGGAAATGCTGATCCTTACCCTACCTGGGGTGTCCACTGAGTATTCCGCGAACTCTATCTGAAGTTCTCTGGGCATGGGATTTTGAAATGTTCCCCAAACCAAAAGGATTGAGTGGGAAACAATCATGGAAACAGATAGAAGCACTTGCATTTGAATGAGTTTCAAGCATGCCTGGGTATTCGTGTGATCTGAGTGACTCAGTTTTGGAATACAACTGTCGCATGGTGCACCGGGACCTCCTGGCACCCCGGAGTTTCTGAAAAAAAATTTTCTGCGATTTTCACGAAACCACTTTTCTTCAACTTGATTGGGCTAAAAATCCATCCCTGAAAATAAAAATTCTCTGAGTATTGTGGAAATGCTGATCCTTACCCTACCTGGGGTGTCCACTGAGTATTCCGCGAACTCTATCTGAAGTTCTCTGGGCATGGGATTTTGAAATGTTCCCCAAACCAAAAGGAATGAGTGGGAAACAATCATGGAAACAGATAGAAGCACTTGCATTTGAATGAGTTTCAAGCATGCTTGGGTATTCGTGTGATCTGAGTGACTCAGTTTTGGAATACAACTGTCGCGTGGTGCACCGCGACCTCCAGGCACCCCGGAGTTTCTGAAAAAAAATTTTCTGCGATTTTCACGAAACCACTTTTCTTCAACTTGATTTGGGCTAAAAATCCATCCCTGAAAATAAAAATTTTCTGAGTAGTGTGGAAATGCTGATCCTTACCCTACCTGGGGAGTCCACTGAGCATTTTCGCGAACTCTATCTGAAGTTCTCTGGGCATGGGATTTTGAAATGTTCCCCAAACCAAAAGGAATAAGTGGGAAACAGTCAAGGAAACAGATAGAAGCACTTGCATTTGAATGAGTTTCAAGCATGCTTGGGTATTCGTGTGATCTGAGTGACTCAGTTTTGGAATACAACTGTCGCGTGGTGCACCGCGACCTCCAGGCACCCCGGAGTTTCTGAAAAAAAAATTTCTGCGATTTTCACGAAACCACTTTTCTTCAACTTGATTTGGGCTAAAACTCCATCCCTGAAAATAAAAATTCTCTGAGTAGTGTGGAAATGCTGATCCTTACCCTACCTGGGGTGTCCACTGAGTATTCCGCGAACTCTATCTGAAGTTCTCTGGGCATGGGATTTTGAAATGTTCCCCAAACCAAAAGGATTGAGTGGGAAACAATCATGGAAACAGATAGAAGCACTTGCATTTGAATGAGTTTCAAGCATGCTTGGGTATTCGTGTGATCTGAGTGACTCAGTTTTGGAATACAACTGTCGCGTGGTGCACCGCGACCTCCAGGCACCCCGGAGTTTCTGAAAAAAAATTTTCTGCGATTTTCACGAAACCACTTTTCTTCAACTTGATTTGGGCTAAAACTCCATCCCTGAAAATAAAATTTCTCTGAGTAGTGTGGAAATGCTGATCCTTACCCTACCTGGGGTGTCCACTGAGTATTCCGCGAACTCTATCTGAAGTTCTCTGGGCATGGGATTTTGAAATGTTCCCCAAACCAAAAGGAATAAGTGGGAAACAATCAAGGAAACAGATAGAAGCACTTAGATTTGAATGAGTTTCAAGCATGCTTGGGTATTCGTGTGATCTGAGTGACTCAGTTTTGGAATACAACTGTCGCGTGGTGCACCGCGACCTCCAGGCACCCCGGAGTTTCTGAAAAAAAAATTTCTGCGATTTTCACGAAACCACTTTTCTTCAACTTGATTTGGGCTAAAACTCCATCCCTGAAAATAAAAATTCTCTGAGTAGTGTGGAAATGCTGATCCTTACCCTACCTGGGGTGTCCACTGAGTATTCCGCGAACTCTATCTAAAGTTCTCTGGGCATGGGATTTTGAAATGTTCCCCAAACCAAAAGGATTGAGTGGGAAACAATCATGGAAACAGATAGAAGCACTTGCATTTGAATGAGTTTCAAGCATGCCTGGGTATTCGTGTGATCTGAGTGACTCAGTTTTGGAATACAACTGTCGCGTGGTGCACCGCGACCTCCAGGCACCCCGGAGTTTCTGAAAAAAAATTTTCTGCGATTTTCACGAAACCACTTTTCTTCAACTTGATTTGGGCTAAAAATCCATCCCTGAAAATAAAAATTCTCTGAGTAGTGTGGAAATGCTGATCCTTACCCTACCTGGGGAGTCCACTGAGCATTTCCGCGAACTCTAGTTGAAGTTCTCTGGGCATGGGATTTTGACATGTTCCCCAAACCAAAAGGAATAAGTGGGAAACAATCAAGGAAACAGATAGAAGCACTTGCATTTGAATGAGTTTCAAGCATGCTTGGGTATTCGTGTGATCTGAGTGACTCAGTTTTGGAATACAACTGTCGCGTGGTGCACCGCGACCTCCAGGCACCCCGGAGTTTCTGAAAAAAAACATTCTGCGATTTTCACGAAACCAGTTTTCTTCAACATGATTTGGGCTAAAAATCCATCCCTAAAAATAAAAATTTTCTGAGTAGTGTGGAAATGCTGATCCTTACCCTACCTGGGGAGTCCACTGAGCATTTCCGCGAACTCTAGTTGAAGTTCTCTGGGCATGGGATTTTGACATGTTCCCCAAACCAAAAGGAATGAGTGGGAAACAATCATGGAAACAGATAGAAGCACTTGCATTTGAATGAGTTTCAAGCATGCTTGGGTATTCGTGTGATCTGAGTGACTCAGTTTTGGAATACAACTGTCGCGTGGTGCACCGCGACCTCCAGGCACCCCGGAGTTTCTGAAAAAAAATTTTCTGCGATTTTCACGAAACCACTTTTCTTCAACTTGATTTGGGCTAAAACTCCATCCCTGAAAATAAAATTTCTCTGAGTAGTGTGGAAATGCTGATCCTTACCCTACCTGGGGTGTCCACTGAGTATTCCGCGAACTCTATCTGAAGTTCTCTGGGCATGGAATTTTGACATGTTCCCCAAACCAAAAGGAATAAGTGGGAAACAATCAAGGAAACAGATAGAAGCACTTGCATTTGAATGAGTTTCAAGCATGCTTGGGTATTCGTGTGATCTGAGTGACTCAGTTTTGTAATACAACTGTCGCGTGGTGCACCGCGACCTCCTGGCACCCCGGAGTTTCTGAAAAAAAATTTTCTGCGATTTTCACGAAACCACTTTTCTTCAACATGATTTGGGCTAAAAATCCATCCCTAAAAATAAAAACTCTCTGAGTAGTGTGGAAATGCTGATCCTTACCCTACCTGGGGTGTCCACTGAGCATTTCCGCGAACTCTATCTGAAGTTCTCTGAGCATGGTATTTTGACATGTTCCCCAAACCAAAAGGAATGAGTGGGAAACAATCATGGAAACAGATAGAAGCACTTGCATTTGAATGAGTTTCAAGCATGCTTGGGTATTCGTGTGATCTGAGTGACTCAGTTTTGGAATACATCTGTCGCGTGGTGCACCGCGACCTCCTGGCACCCCGGAGTTTCTGAAAAAAAATTTTCTGCGATTTTCACGAAACCACTTTTCTTCAACATGATTTGGGCTAAAACTCCATCCCTGAAAATAAAAATTATCTGAGTAGTGTGGAAATGCTGATCCTTACCCTACCTGGGGTGTCCACTGAGCATTTCCACGAACTCTATCTGAAGTTCTCTGGGCATGGTATTTTGACATGTTCCCCAAACCAAAAGGAATGAGTGGGAAAAAATCATGGAAACAGATAGAAGCACTTGCATTTGAATGAGTTTCAAGCATGCTTGGGTATTCGTGTGATCTGAGTGACTCTGTTTTGGAATACAACTGTCGCGTGGTGCACCGTGACCTCCAGGCACCCCGGAGTTTCTGAAAAAAAATGTTCTGCGATTTTCACGAAACCACTTTTCTTCAACTTGATTTGGGCTAAAAATCCATCCCTGAAAATAAAAATTCTCTGAGTAGTGGGGAAATGCTGATCCTTACCCTACCTGGGGTGTCCACTGAGTATTCCGCGAACTCTATCTGAAGTTCTCTGGGCATGGGATTTTGACATGTTCCCCAAACCAAAAGGAATAAGTGGGAAACAATCATGGAAACAGATAGAAGCACTTGCATTTGAATGAGTTTCAAGCATGCTTGGGTATACGTGTGATCTGAGTGACTCAGTTTTGGAATACAACTGTCGCGTGGTGCACCCCGACCTCCAGGCACCCCGGAGTTTCTGAAAAAAAATTTTCTGCGATTTTCACGATACCACTTTTCTTCAACTTGATTTGGGCTAAAAATCCATCCCTGAAAATAAAAATTCTCTGAGTAGTGTGGAAATGCTGATCCTTACCCTACCTGGGTGTCCACTGAGCATTTCCGCGAACTCTATCTGAAGTTCTCTGGGCATGGGATTTTGACATGTTCCCCAAACCAAAAGGAATAAGTGGGAAATAATCAAGGAAACAGATAGAAACACTTGCATTTGAATGAGTTTCAAGCATGCTTGGGTATTCGTGTTATCTGAGTGACTCAGTTTTGGAATACAACTGTCGCGTGGTGCACCGCGACCTCCAGGCACCCTGGAGTTTCTGAAAAAAAATTTTCTGCGATTTTCACGAAACCACATTTCTTCAACTTGATTTGGGCTAAAAATCCATCCTTGAAAATAAAAATTCTCTGAGTAGTGTGGAAATGCTGATCCTTACCCTACCTGGGGTGTCCACTGAGCATTTCCGCGAACTCTAGTTGAAGTTCTCTGGGCATGGGATTTTGACATGTTCCCCAAACCAAAAGGAATGAGTGGGAAACAATCATGGAAACAGATAGAAGCACTTGCATTTGAATGAGTTTCAAGCATGCTTGGGTATTCGTGTGATCTGAGTGACTCAGTTTTGGAATACAACTGTCGCGTGGTGCACCGCGACCTCCAGGCACCCTGGAGTTTCTGAAAAAAAATTTTCTGCGATTTTCACGAAACCACTTTTTTTCAACTTGATTTGGGCTAAAAATCCATCCCTGAAAATAAAAACTCTCTGAGTAGTGTGGAAATGCTGATCCTTACCCTACCTGGGGTGTCCACTGAGTATTCCGCGAACTCTATCTGAAGTTCTCTGGGCATGGGATTTTGAAATGTTCCCCAAACCAAAAGGAATAATTGGGAAACAATCATGGAAACAGATAGAAGCACTTGCATTTGAATGAGTTTCAAGCATGCTTGGGTATTCGTGTGATCTGAGTGACTCAGTTTTGGAATACAACTGTCGCGTGGTGCACCGCGACCTCCAGGCACCCCGGAGTTTCTGAAAAAAAATTTTCTGCGATTTTCACGAAACCACATTTCTTCAACTTGATTTGGGCTAAAAATCCATCCCTGAAAATAAAAATTCTCTGAGTAGTGTGGAAATGCTGATCCTTACCCTACCTGGGGTGTCCACTGAGCATTTCCGCAAATTCTAGTTGAAGTTCTCTGGGCATGGTATATTGACATGTTCCCCAAACCAAAAGGAATGAGTGGGAAACAATCATGGAAACAGATAGAAGCACATGCATTTGAATGAGTTTCAAGCATGCTTGGGTATTCGTGTGATCTGAGTGACTCAGTTTTGGAATACAACTGTCGCGTGGTGCACCGCGACCTCCAGGCACCCCGGAGTTTCTGAAAAAAAATTTTCTGCGATTTTCACGAAACCACTTTCCTTCAACTTGATTTGGGCTAAAAATCCATCCCTGAAAATAAAAAATCTCTAAGTAGTGTGGAAATGCTAATCCTTACCCTACCTGGGGTGTCCACTGAGCATTTCCGCGAACTCTATCTGAAGTTCTCTGGGCATGGGATTTTGACATGTTCCCCAAACCAAAAGGATTGAGTGGGAAACAATCATGGAAACAGATAGAAGCACTTGCATTTGAATGAGTTTCAAGCATGCTTGGGTATTCGTGTGATCTGAGTGACTCAGTTTTGGAATACAACTGTCGCATGGTGCACCGGGACCTCCTGGCACCCCGGAGTTTCTGAAAAAAAATTTTCTGCGATTTTCACGAAACCACTTTTCTTCAACTTGATTGGGCTAAAAATCCATCCCTGAAAATAAAAATTCTCTGAGTATTGTGGAAATGCTGATCCTTACCCTACCTGGGGTGTCCACTGAGTATTCCGCGAACTCTATCTGAAGTTCTCTGGGCATGGGATTTTGAAATGTTCCCCAAACCAAAAGGAATGAGTGGGAAACAATCATGGAAACAGATAGAAGCACTTGCATTTGAATGAGTTTCAAGCATGCTTGGGTATTCGTGTGATCTGAGTGACTCAGTTTTGGAATACAACTGTCGCGTGGTGCACCGCGACCTCCAGGCACCCCGGAGTTTCTGAAAAAAAATTTTCTGCGATTTTCACGAAACCACTTTTCTTCAAATTGATTTGGGCTAAAAATCCATCCCTGAAAATAAAAATTTTCTGAGTAGTGTGGAAATGCTGATCCTTACCCTACCTGGGGAGTCCACTGAGCATTTTCGCGAAATCTATCTGAAGTTCTCTGGGCATGGGATTTTGAAATGTTCCCCAAACCAAAAGGAATAAGTGGGAAACAGTCAAGGAAACAGATAGAAGCACTTGCATTTGAATGAGTTTCAAGCATGCTTGGGTATTCGTGTGATCTGAGTGACTCAGTTTTGGAATACAACTGTCGCGTGGTGCACCGCGACCTCCAGGCACCCCGGAGTTTCTGAAAAAAAAATTTCTGCGATTTTCACGAAACCACTTTTCTTCAACTTGATTTGGGCTAAAACTCCATCCCTGAAAATAAAAATTCTCTGAGTAGTGTGGAAATGCTGATCCTTACCCTACCTGGGGTGTCCACTGAGTATTCCGCGAACTCTATCTGAAGTTCTCTGGGCATGGGATTTTGAAATGTTCCCCAAACCAAAAGGATTGAGTGGGAAACAATCATGGAAACAGATAGAAGCACTTGCATTTGAATGAGTTTCAAGCATGCCTGGGTATTCGTGTGATCTGAGTGACTCAGTTTTGGAATACAACTGTCGCGTGGTGCACCGCGACCTCCAGGCACCCCGGAGTTTCTGAAAAAAAATTTTCTGCGATTTTCACGAAACCACTTTTCTTCAACTTGATTTGGGCTAAAAATCCATCCCCGAAAATAAAAATTCTCTGAGTAGTGTGGAAATGCTGATCCTTACCCTACCTGGGGAGTCCACTGAGCATTTCCGCGAACTCTAGTTGAAGTTCTCTGGGCATGGGATTTTGACATGTTCCCCAAACCAAAAGGAATAAGTGGGAAACAATCAAGGAAACAGATAGAAGCACTTGCATTTGAATGAGTTTCAAGCATGCTTGGGTATTCGTGTGATCTGAGTGACTCAGTTTTGGAATACAACTGTCGCGTGGTGCACCGCGACCTCCAGGCACCCCGGAGTTTCTAAAAAAAAACATTCTGCGATTTTCACGAAACCAGTTTTCTTCAACATGATTTGGGCTAAAAATCCATCCCTAAAAATAAAAATTTTCTGAGTAGTGTGGAAATGCTGATCCTTACCCTACCTGGGGAGTCCACTGAGCATTTCCGCGAACTCTAGTTGAAGTTCTCTGGGCATGGGATTTTGACATGTTCCCCAAACCAAAAGGAATGAGTGGGAAACAATCATGGAAACAGATAGAAGCACTTGCATTTGAATGAGTTTCAAGCATGCTTGGGTATTCGTGTGATCTGAGTGACTCAGTTTTGGAATACAACTGTCGCGTGGTGCACCGCGACCTCCAGGCACCCCGGAGTTTCTGAAAAAAAATTTTCTGCGATTTTCACGAAACCACTTTTCTTCAACTTGATTTGGGCTAAAACTCCATACCTGAAAATAAAATTTCTCTGAGTAGTGTGGAAATGCTGATCCTTACCCTACCTGGGGTGTCCACTGAGTATTCCGCGAACTCTATCTGAAGTTCTCTGGGCATGGAATTTTGACATGTTCCCCAAACCAAAAGGAATAAGTGGGAAACAATCAAGGAAACAGATAGAAGCACTTGCATTTGAATGAGTTTCAAGCATGCTTGGGTATTCGTGTGATCTGAGTGACTCAGTTTTGGAATACAACTGTCGCGTGGTGCACCGCGACCTCCAGGCACCCCGGAGTTTCTGAAAAAAAAATTTCTGCGATTTTCACGAAACCACTTTTCTTCAACTTGATTTGGGCTAAAACTCCATCCCTGAAAATAAAAATTCTCTGAGTAGTGTGGAAATGCTGATCCTTACCCTACCTGGGGTGTCCACTGAGTATTCCGCGAACTCTATCTAAAGTTCTCTGGGCATGGGATTTTGAAATGTTCCCCAAACCAAAAGGATTGAGTGGGAAACAATCATGGAAACAGATAGAAGCACTTGCATTTGAATGAGTTTCAAGCATGCCTGGGTATTCGTGTGATCTGAGTGACTCAGTTTTGGAATACAACTGTCGCGTGGTGCACCGCGACCTCCAGGCACCCCGGAGTTTCTGAAAAAAAATTTTCTGCGATTTTCACGAAACCACTTTTCTTCAACTTGATTTGGGCTAAAAATCCATCCCTGAAAATAAAAATTCTCTGAGTAGTGTGGAAATGCTGATCCTTACCCTACCTGGGGAGTCCACTGAGCATTTCCGCGAACTCTAGTTGAAGTTCTCTGGGCATGGGATTTTGACATGTTCCCCAAACCAAAAGGAATAAGTGGGAAACAATCAAGGAAACAGATAGAAGCACTTGCATTTGAATGAGTTTCAAGCATGCTTGGGTATTCGTGTGATCTGAGTGACTCAGTTTTGGAATACAACTGTCGCGTGGTGCACCGCGACCTCCAGGCACCCCGGAGTTTCTGAAAAAAAACATTCTGCGATTTTCACGAAACCAGTTTTCTTCAACATGATTTGGGCTAAAAATCCATCCCTAAAAATAAAAATTTTCTGAGTAGTGTGGAAATGCTGATCCTTACCCTACCTGGGGAGTCCACTGAGCATTTCCGCGAACTCTAGTTGAAGTTCTCTGGGCATGGGATTTTGACATGTTCCCCAAACCAAAAGGAATGAGTGGGAAACAATCATGGAAACAGATAGAAGCACTTGCATTTGAATGAGTTTCAAGCATGCTTGGGTATTCGTGTGATCTGAGTGACTCAGTTTTGGAATACAACTGTCGCGTGGTGCACCGCGACCTCCAGGCACCCCGGAGTTTCTGAAAAAAAATTTTCTGCGATTTTCACGAAACCACTTTTCTTCAACTTGATTTGGGCTAAAACTCCATCCCTGAAAATAAAATTTCTCTGAGTAGTGTGGAAATGCTGATCCTTACCCTACCTGGGGTGTCCACTGAGTATTCCGCGAACTCTATCTGAAGTTCTCTGGGCATGGAATTTTGACATGTTCCCCAAACCAAAAGGAATAAGTGGGAAACAATCAAGGAAACAGATAGAAGCACTTGCATTTGAATGAGTTTCAAGCATGCTTGGGTATTCGTGTGATCTGAGTGACTCAGTTTTGGAATACAACTGTCGCGTGGTGCACCGCGACCTCCTGGCACCCCGGAGTTTCTGAAAAAAAAATTTCTGCGATTTTCACGAAACCACTTTTCTTCAACATGATTTGGGCTAAAAATCCATCCCTAAAAATAAAAACTCTCTGAGTAGTGTGGAAATGCTGATCCTTACCCTACCTGGGGTGTCCACTGAGCATTTCCGCGAACTCTATCTGAAGTTCTCTGAGCATGGTATTTTGACATGTTCCCCAAACCAAAAGGAATGAGTGGGAAACAATCATGGAAACAGATAGAAGCACTTGCATTTGAATGAGTTTCAAGCATGCTTGGGTATTCGTGTGATCTGAGTGACTCAGTTTTGGAATACATCTGTCGCGTGGTGCACCGCGACCTCCTGGCACCCCGGAGTTTCTGAAAAAAAATTTTCTGCGATTTTCACGAAACCACTTTTCTTCAACATGATTTGGGCTAAAACTCCATCCCTGAAAATAAAAATTATCTGAGTAGTGTGGAAATGCTGATCCTTACCCTACCTGGGGTGTCCACTGAGCATTTCCACGAACTCTATCTGAAGTTCTCTGGGCATGGTATTTTGACATGTTCCCCAAACCAAAAGGAATGAGTGGGAAACAATCATGGAAACAGATAGAAGCACTTGCATTTGAATGAATTTCAAGCATGCTTGGGTATTCGTGTGATCTGAGTGACTCAGTTTTGGAATACAACTGTCGCGTGGTGCACCGCGACCTCCAGGCACCCCGGAGTTTCTGAAAAAAAAATTTCTGCGATTTTCACGAAACCACTTTTCTTCAACTTGATTTGGGCTAAAACTCCATCCCTGAAAATAAAAATTCTCTGAGTAGTGTGGAAATGCTGATCCTTACCCTACCTGGGTTGTCCACTGAGTATTCCGCAAACTCTATCTGAAGTTCTCTGGGCATGGGATTTTGAAATGTTCCCCAAACCAAAAGGATTGAGTGGGAAACAATCATGGAAACAGATAGAAGCACTTGCATTTGAATGAGTTTCAAGCATGCTTGGGTATTCGTGTGATCTGAGTGACTCAGTTTTGGAATACAACTGTCGCGTGGTGCACCGCGACCTCCTGGCACCCCGGAGTTTCTGAAAAAAAAATTTCTGCGATTTTCACGAAACCACTTTTCTTCAACATGATTTGGGCTAAAACTCCGTCCCTGAAAATAAAAATTATCTGAGTAGTGTGGAAATGCTGATCCTTACCCTACCTGGGGTGTCCACTGAGTATTCCGCGAACTCTATCTGAAGTTCTCTGGGCATGGGATTTTGAAATGTTCCCCAAACCAAAAGGAATGAGTGGGAAACAATCATGGAAACAGATAGAAGCACTTGCATTTGAATGAGTTTCAAGCATGCTTGGGTATTCGTGTGATCTGAGTGACTCAGTTTTGGAATACAACTGTCGCGTGGTGCACCGCGACCTCCAGGCACCCCGGAGTTTCTGAAAAAAAAATTTCTGCGATTTTCACGAAACCAATTTTCTTCAACTTGATTTGGGCTAAAAATCCATCCCTGAAAATAAAAATTTTCTGAGTAGTGTGGAAATGCTGATCCTTACCCTACCTGGGGAGTCCACTGAGCATTTTCGCGAACTCTATCTGAAGTTCTCTGGGCATGGGATTTTGAAATGTTCCCCAAACCAAAAGGAATAAGTGGGAAACAGTCAAGGAAACAGATAGAAGCACTTGCATTTGAATGAGTTTCAAGCATGCTTGGGTATTCGTGTGATCTGAGTGACTCAGTTTTGGAATACAACTGTCGCGTGGTGCACCGCGACCTCCAGGCACCCCGGAGTTTCTGAAAAAAAAATTTCTGCGATTTTCACGAAACCACTTTTCTTCAACTTGATTTGGGCTAAGAATCCATCCCTAAAAATAAAAACTCTCTGAGTAGTGTGGAAATGCTGATCCTTACCCTACCTGGGGTGTCCACTGAGCATTTCCACGAACTCTATCTGAAGTTCTCTGGGCATGGTATTTTGACATGTTCCCCAAACCAAAAGGAATGAGTGGGAAACAATCATGGAAACAGATAGAAGCACTTGCATTTGAATGAGTTTCAAGCATGCTTGGGTATTCGTGTGATCTGAGTGACTCAGTTTTGGAATACAACTGTCGCGTGGTGCACCGCGACCTCCAGGCACCCCGGAGTTTCTGAAAAAAAAATTTCTGCGATTTTCACGAAACCACTTTTCTTCAACTTGATTTGGGCTAAAACTCCATCCCTGAAAATAAAAATTCTCTGAGTAGTGTGGAAATGCTGATCCTTACCCTACCTGGGGTGTCCACTGAGTATTCCGCGAACTCTATCTAAAGTTCTCTGGGCATGGGATTTTGAAATGTTCCCCAAACCAAAAGGATTGAGTGGGAAACAATCATGGAAACAGATAGAAGCACTTGCATTTGAATGAGTTTCAAGCATGCCTGGGTATTCGTGTGATCTGAGTGACTCAGTTTTGGAATACAACTGTCGCGTGGTGCACCGCGACCTCCAGGCACCCCGGAGTTTCTGAAAAAAAATTTTCTGCGATTTTCACGAAACCACTTTTCTTCAACTTGATTTGGGCTAAAAATCCATCCCTGAAAATAAAAATTCTCTGAGTAGTGTGGAAATGCTGATCCTTACCCTACCTGGGGAGTCCACTGAGCATTTCCGCGAACTCTAGTTGAAGTTCTCTGGGCATGGGATTTTGACATGTTCCCCAAACCAAAAGGAATAAGTGGGAAACAATCAAGGAAACAGATAGAAGCACTTGCATTTGAATGAGTTTCAAGCATGCTTGGGTATTCGTGTGATCTGAGTGACTCAGTTTTGGAATACAACTGTCGCGTGGTGCACCGCGACCTCCAGGCACCCCGGAGTTTCTGAAAAAAAACATTCTGCGATTTTCACGAAACCAGTTTTCTTCAACATGATTTGGGCTAAAAATCCATCCCTAAAAATAAAAATTTTCTGAGTAGTGTGGAAATGCTGATCCTTACCCTACCTGGGGAGTCCACTGAGCATTTCCGCGAACTCTAGTTGAAGTTCTCTGGGCATGGGATTTTGACATGTTCCCCAAACCAAAAGGAATGAGTGGGAAACAATCATGGAAACAGATAGAAGCACTTGCATTTGAATGAGTTTCAAGCATGCTTGGGTATTCGTGTGATCTGAGTGACTCAGTTTTGGAATACAACTGTCGCGTGGTGCACCGCGACCTCCAGGCACCCCGGAGTTTCTGAAAAAAAATTTTCTGCGATTTTCACGAAACCACTTTTCTTCAACTTGATTTGGGCTAAAATTCCATCCCTGAAAATAAAATTTCTCTGAGTAGTGTGGAAATGCTGATCCTTACCCTACCTGGGGTGTCCACTGAGTATTCCGCGAACTCTATCTGAAGTTCTCTGGGCATGGAATTTTGACATGTTCCCCAAACCAAAAGGAATAAGTGGGAAACAATCAAGGAGACAGATAGAAGCACTTGCATTTGAATGAGTTTCAAGCATGCTTGGGTATTCGTGTGATCTGAGTGACTCAGTTTTGGAATACAACTGTCGCGTGGTGCATCGCGACCTCCTGGCACCCCGGAGTTTCTGAAAAAAAATTTTCTGTGATTTTCACGAAACCACTTTTCTTCAACATGATTTGGGCTAAAAATCCATCCCTAAAAATAAAAACTCTCTGAGTAGTGTGGAAATGCTGATCCTTACCCTACCTGGGGTGTCCACTGAGCATTTCCACGAACTCTATCTGAAGTTCTCTGGGCATGGTATTTTGACATGTTCCCCAAACCAAAAGGAATGAGTGGGAAACAATCATGGAAACAGTTAGAAGCACTTGCATTTGAATGAGTTTCAAGCATGCTTGGGTATTCGTGTGATCTGAGTGACTCAGTTTTGGAATACAACTGTCGCGTGGTGCACCGCGACCTCCTGGCACCCCGGAGTTTCTGAAAAATAATTTTCTGCGATTTTCACGAAACCACTTTTCTTCAACTTGATTTGGGCTAAAAATCCATCCCTGAAAATAAAAATTCTCTGAGTATTGTGGAAATGCTGATCCTTACCCTACCTGGGGTGTCCACTGAGCATTTCCGCGAACTCTATCTGAAGTTCTCTGAGCATGGTATTTTGACATGTTCCCCAAACCAAAAGGAATGAGTGGGAAACAATCATGGAAACAGATAGAAGCACTTGCATTTGAATGAGTTTCAAGCATGCTTGGGTATTCGTGTGATCTGAGTGACTCAGTTTTGGAATACAACTGTCGCGTGGTGCACCGCGACCTCCTGGCACCCCGGAGTTTCTGAAAAAAAATTTTCTGCGATTTTCACGAAACCACTTTTCTTCAACATGATTTGGGCTAAAACTCCATCCCTGAAAATAAAAATTATCTGAGTAGTGTGGAAATGCTGATCCTTACCCTACCTGGGGTGTCCACTGAGTATTCCGCGAACTCTATCTGAAGTTCTCTGGGCATGGGATTTTGAAATGTTCCCCAAACCAAAAGGAATGAGTGGGAAACAATCATGGAAACAGATAGAAGCACTTGCATTTGAATGAGTTTCAAGCATGCTTGGGTATTCGTGTGATCTGAGTGACTCAGTTTTGGAATACAACTGTCGCGTGGTGCACCGCGACCTCCAGGCACCCCGGAGTTTCTGAAAAAAAATTTTCTGCGATTTTCACGAAACCACTTTTCTTCAACTTGATTTGGGCTAAAAATCCATCCCTGAAAATAAAAATTTTCTGAGTAGTGTGGAAATGCTGATCCTTACCCTACCTGGGGAGTCCACTGAGCATTTTCGCGAACTCTATCTGAAGTTCTCTGGGCATGGGATTTTGAAATGTTCCCCAAACCAAAAGGAATAAGTGGGAAACAGTCAAGGAAACAGATAGAAGCACTTGCATTTGAATGAGTTTCAAGCATGCTTGGGTATTCGTGTGATGTGAGTGACTCAGTTTTGGAATACAACTGTCGCGTGGTGCACCGCGACCTCCAGGCACCCCGGAGTTTCTGAAAAAAAAATTTCTGCGATTTTCACGAAACCACTTTTCTTCAACTTGATTTGGGCTAAGAATCCATCCCTAAAAATAAAAACTCTCTGAGTAGTGTGGAAATGCTGATCCTTACCCTACCTGGGGTGTCCACTGAGCATTTCCACGAACTCTATCTGAAGTTCTCTGGGCATGGTATTTTGACATGTTCCCCAAACCAAAAGGAATGAGTGGGAAACAATCATGGAAACAGATAGAAGCACTTGCATTTGAATGAGTTTCAAGCATGCTTGGGTATTCGTGTGATCTGAGTGACTCAGTTTTGGAATACAACAGTCGCGTGGTGCACCGCGACCTCCAGGCACCCCGGACTTTCTGAAAAAAAAATTTCTGCGATTTTCACGAAACCACTTTTCTTCAACTTGATTTGGGCTAAAACTCCATCCCTGAAAATAAAAATTCTCTGAGTAGTGTGGAAATGCTGATCCTTACCCTACCTGGGGTGTCCACTGAGTATTCCGTGAACTCTAGTTGAAGTTCTCTGGGCATGGGATTTTGACATGTTCCCCAAACCAAAAGGAATAAGTGGGAAACAATCAAGGAAACAGATAGAAGCACTTGCATTTGAATGAGTTTCAAGCATGCTTGGGTATTCGTGTGATCTGAGTGACTCAGTTTTGGAATACAACTGTCGCGTGGTGCACCGCGACCTCCAGGCACCCCGGAGTTTCTGAAAAAAAATTTTCTGCGATTTTCACGAAACCACTTTTCTTCAACTTGATTTGGGCTAAAACTCCATCCCTGAAAATAAAATTTCTCTGAGTAGTGTGGAAATGCTGATCCTTACCCTACCTGGGGTGTCCACTGAGTATTCCGCGAACTCTATCTGAAGTTCTCTGGGCATGGAATTTTGACATGTTCCCCAAACCAAAAGGAATAAGTGGGAAACAATCAAGGAAACAGATAGAAGCACTTGCATTTGAATGAGTTTCAAGCATGCTTGGGTATTCGTGTGATCTGAGTGACTCATTTTTGGAATACAACTGTCGCGTGGTGCACCGCGACCTCCTGGCACCCCGGAGTTTCTGAAAAAAAATTTTCTGCGATTTTCACGAAACCACTTTTCTTCAACATGATTTGGGCTAAAAATCCATCCCTAAAAATAAAAACTCTCTGAGTAGTGTGGAAATGCTGATCCTTACCCTACCTGGGGTGTCCACTGAGCATTTCCACGAACTCTATCTGAAGTTCTCTGGGCATGGTATTTTGACATGTTCCCCAAACCAAAAGGAATGAGTGGGAAACAATCATGGAAACAGATAGAAGCACTTGCATTTGAATGAGTTTCAAGCATGCTTGGGTATCCGTGTGATCTGAGTGACTCAGTTTTGGAATACAACTGTCGCGTGGTGCACCGCGACCTCCAGGCACCCCGGAGTTTCTGAAAAAAAATTTTCTGCGATTTTCACGAAACCACTTTTCTTCAACTTGATTTGGGCTAAAAATCCATCCCTGAAAATAAAAATTCTCTGAGTAGTGTGGAAATGCTGATCCTTACCCTACCTGGGGAGTCCACTGAGCATTTCCGCGAACTCTAGTTGAAGTTCTCTGGGCATGGGATTTTGACATGTTCCCCAAACCAAAAGGAATAAGTGGGAAACAATCAAGGAAACAGATAGAAGCACTTGCATTTGAATGAGTTTCAAGCATGCTTGGGTATTCGTGTGATCTGAGTGACTCAGTTTTGGAATACAACTGTCGCGTGGTGCACCGCGACCTCCAGGCACCCCGGAGTTTCTGAAAAAAAACATTCTGCGATTTTCACGAAACCAGTTTTCTTCAACATGATTTGGGCTAAAAATCCATCCCTAAAAATAAAAATTTTCTGAGTAGTGTGGAAATGCTGATCCTTACCCTACCTGGGGAGTCCACTGAGCATTTCCGCGAACTCTAGTTGAAGTTCTCTGGGCATGGGATTTTGACATGTTCCCCAAACCAAAAGGAATGAGTGGGAAACAATCATGGAAACAGATAGAAGCACTTGCATTTGAATGAGTTTCAAGCATGCTTGGGTATTCGTGTGATCTGAGTGACTCAGTTTTGGAATACAACTGTCGCGTGGTGCACCGCGACCTCCAGGCACCCCGGAGTTTCTGAAAAAAAATTTTCTGCGATTTTCACGAAACCACTTTTCTTCAACTTGATTTGGGCTAAAACTCCATCCCTGAAAATAAAATTTCTCTGAGTAGTGTGGAAATGCTGATCCTTACCCTACCTGGGGTGTCCACTGAGTATTCCGCAAACTCTATCTGAAGTTCTCTGGGCATGGAATTTTGACATGTTCCCCAAACCAAAAGGAATAAGTGGGAAACAATCAAGGAAACAGATAGAAGCACTTGCATTTGAATGAGTTTCAAGCATGCTTGGGTATTCGTGTGATCTGAGTGACTCAGTTTTGGAATACAACTGTCGCGTGGTGCACCGCGACCTCCTGGCACCCCGGAGTTTCTGAAAAAAAATTTTCTGCGATTTTCACGAAACCACTTTTCTTCAACATGATTTGGGCTAAAAATCCATCCCTAAAAATAAAAACTCTCTGAGTAGTGTGGAAATGCTGATCCTTACCCTACCTGGGGAGTCCACTGAGCATTTCCACGAACTCTATCTGAAGTTCTCTGGGCATGGTATTTTGACATGTTCCCCAAACCAAAAGGAATAAGTGGGAAACAGTCAAGGAAACAGATAGAAGCACTTGCATTTGAATGAGTTTCAAGCATGCTTGGGTATTCGTGTGATCTGAGTGACTCAGTTTTGGAATACAACTGTCGCGTGGTGCACCGCGACCTCCAGGCACCCCGGAGTTTCTGAAAAAAAAATTTCTGCGATTTTCACGAAACCACTTTTCTTCAACTTGATTTGGGCTAAGAATCCATCCCTAAAAATAAAAACTCTCTGAGTAGTGTGGAAATGCTGATCCTTACCCTACCTGGGGTGTCCACTGAGCATTTCCACGAACTCTATCTGAAGTTCTCTGGGCATGGTATTTTGACATGTTCCCCAAACCAAAAGGAATGAGTGGGAAACAATCATGGAAACAGATAGAAGCACTTGCATTTGAATGAGTTTCAAGCATGCTTGGGTATTCGTGTGATCTGAGTGACTCAGTTTTGGAATACAACTGTCGCGTGGTGCACCGCGACCTCCAGGCACCCCGGAGTTTCTGAAAAAAAAATTTCTGCGATTTTCACGAAACCACTTTTCTTCAACTTGATTTGGGCTAAAACTCCATCCCTGAAAATAAAAATTCTCTGAGTAGTGTGGAAATGCTGATCCTTACCCTACCTGGGGTGTCCACTGAGTATTCCGTGAACTCTATCTGAAGTTCTCTGGGCATGGGATTTTGAAATGTTCCCCAAACCAAAAGGATTGAGTGGGAAACAATCATGGAAACAGATAGAAGCACTTGCATTTGAATGAGTTTCAAGCATGCCTGGGTATTCGTGTGATCTGAGTGACTCAGTTTTGGAATACAACTGTCGCGTGGTGCACCGCGACCTCCAGGCACCCCGGAGTTTCTGAAAAAAAATTTTCTGCGATTTTCACGAAACCACTTTTCTTCAACTTGATTTGGGCTAAAAATCCATCCCTGAAAATAAAAATTCTCTGAGTAGTGTGGAAATGCTGATCCTTACCCTACCTGGGGAGTCCACTGAGCATTTCCGCGAACTCTAGTTGAAGTTCTCTGGGCATGGGATTTTGACATGTTCCCCAAACCAAAAGGAATAAGTGGGAAACAATCAAGGAAACAGATAGAAGCACTTGCATTTGAATGAGTTTCAAGCATGCTTGGGTATTCGTGTGATCTGAGTGACTCAGTTTTGGAATACAACTGTCGCGTGGTGCACCGCGACCTCCAGGCACCCCGGAGTTTCTGAAAAAAAATTTTCTGCGATTTTCACGAAACCACTTTTCTTCAACTTGATTTGGGCTAAAACTCCATCCCTGAAAATAAAATTTCTCTGAGTAGTGTGGAAATGCTGATCCTTACCCTACCTGGGGTGTCCACTGAGTATTCCGCGAACTCTATCTGAAGTTCTCTGGGCATGGAATTTTGACATGTTCCCCAAACCAAAAGGAATAAGTGGGAAACAATCAAGGAAACAGATAGAAGCACTTGCATTTGAATGAGTTTCAAGCATGCTTGGGTATTCGTGTGATCTGAGTGACTCAGTTTTGGAATACAACTGTCGCGTGGTGCACCGCGACCTCCTGGCACCCCGGAGTTTCTGAAAAAAAATTTTCTGCGATTTTCACGAAACCACTTTTCTTCAACATGATTTGGGCTAAAAATCCATCCCTAAAAATAAAAACTCTCTGAGTAGTGTGGAAATGCTGATCCTTACCCTACCTGGGGTGTCCACTGAGCATTTCCACGAACTCTATCTGAAGTTCTCTGGGCATGGTATTTTGACATGTTCCCCAAACCAAAAGGAATGAGTGGGAAACAATCATGGAAACAGATAGAAGCACTTGCATTTGAATGAGTTTCAAGCATGCTTGGGTATTCGTGTGATCTGAGTGACTCAGTTTTGGAATACAACTGTCGCGTGGTGCACCGCGACCTCCTGGCACCCCGGAGTTTCTGAAAAATAATTTTCTGCGATTTTCACGAAACCACTTTTCTTCAACTTGATTTGGGCTAAAAATCCATCCCTGAAAATAAAAATTCTCTGAGTATTGTGGAAATGCTGATCCTTACCCTACCTGGGGTGTCCACTGAGCATTTCCGCGAACTCTATCTGAAGTTCTCTGAGCATGGTATTTTGACATGTTCCCCAAACCAAAAGGAATGAGTGGGAAACAATCATGGAAACAGATAGAAGCACTTGCATTTGAATGAGTTTCAAGCATGCTTGGGTATTCGTGTGATCTGAGTGACTTAGTTTTGGAATACAACTGTCGCGTGGTGCACCGCGACCTCCTGGCACCCCGGAGTTTCTGAAAAAAAATTTTCTGCGATTTTCACGAAACCACTTTTCTTCAACATGATTTGGGCTAAAACTCCATCCCTAAAAATAAAAACTCTCTGAGTAGTGTGGAAATGCTGATCCTTACCCTACCTGGGGAGTCCACTGAGCATTTCCGCGAACTCTAGTTGAAGTTCTCTGGGCATGGGATTTTGACATGTTCCCCAAACCAAAAGGAATAAGTGGGAAACAATCAAGGAAACAGATAGAAGCACTTGCATTTGAATGAGTTTCAAGCATGCTTCGGTATTCGTGTGATCTGAGTGACTCAGTTTTGGAATACAACTGTCGCGTGGTGCACCGCGACCTCCAGGCACCCCGGAGTTTCTGAAAAAAAACATTCTGCGATTTTCACGAAACCAGTTTTCTTCAACATGATTTGGGCTAAAAATCCATCCCTAAAAATAAAAATTTTCTGAGTAGTGTGGAAATGCTGATCCTTACCCTACCTGGGGAGTCCACTGAGCATTTCCGCGAACTCTAGTTGAAGTTCTCTGGGCATGGGATTTTGACATGTTCCCCAAACCAAAAGGAATGAGTGGGAAACAATCATGGAAACAGATAGAAGCACTTGCATTTGAATGAGTTTCAAGCATGCTTGGGTATTCGTGTGATCTGAGTGACTCAGTTTTGGAATACAACTGTCGCGTGGTGCACCGCGACCTCCAGGTACCCCGGAGTTTCTGAAAAAAAATTTTCTGCGATTTTCACGAAACCACTTTTCTTCAACTTGATTTGGGCTAAAACTCCATCCCTGAAAATAAAATTTCTCTGAGTAGTGTGGAAATGCTGATCCTTACCCTACCTGGGGTGTCCACTGAGTATTCCGCAAACTCTATCTGAAGTTCTCTGGGCATGGAATTTTGACATGTTCCCCAAACCAAAAGGAATAAGTGGGAAACAATCATGGAAACAGATAGAAGCACTTGCATTTGAATGAGTTTCAAGCATGCTTGGGTATTCGTGTGATCTGAGTGACTCAGTTTTGGAATACAACTGTCGCGTGGTGCACCGCGACCTCCTGGCACCCCGGAGTTTCTGAAAAAAAATTTTCTGCGATTTTCACGAAACCACTTTTCTTCAACATGATTTGGGCTAAAACTCCATCCCTGAAAATAAAAATTATCTGAGTAGTGTGGAAATGCTGATCCTTACCCTACCTGGGGTGTCCACTGAGCATTTCCACGAACTCTATCTGAAGTTCTCTGGGCATGGTATTTTGACATGTTCCCCAAACCAAAAGGAATGAGTGGGAAACAATCATGGAAACAGATAGAAGCACTTGCATTTGAATGAGTTTCAAGCATGCTTGGGTATTCGTGTGATCTGAGTGACTCAGTTTTGGAATACAACTGTCGCGTGGTGCACCGCGACCTCCTGGCACCCCGGAGTTTCTGAAAAAAAAATTTCTGCGATTTTCACGAAACCACTTTTCTTCAACTTGATTTGGGCTAAAACTCCATCCCTGAAAATAAAAATTCTCTGAGTAGTGTGGAAATGCTGATCCTTACCCTACCTGGGTTGTCCACTGAGTATTCCGCAAACTCTATCTGAAGTTCTCTGGGCATGGGATTTTGAAATGTTCCCCAAACCAAAAGGATTGAGTGGGAAACAATCATGGAAACAGATAGAAGCACTTGCATTTGAATGAGTTTCAAGCATGCTTGGGTATTCGTGTGATCTGAGTGACTCAGTTTTGGAATACAACTGTCGCGTGGTGCACCGCGACCTCCTGGCACCCCGGAGTTTCTGAAAAAAAATTTTCTGCGATTTTCACGAAACCACTTTTCTTCAACATGATTTGGGCTAAAACTCCATCCCTGAAAATAAAAATTATCTGAGTAGTGTGGAAATGCTGATCCTTACCCTACCTGGGGTGTCCACTGAGTATTCCGCGAACTCTATCTGAAGTTCTCTGGGCATGGGATTTTGAAATGTTCCCCAAACCAAAAGGAATGAGTGGGAAACAATCATGGAAACAGATAGAAGCACTTGCATTTGAATGAGTTTCAAGCATGCTTGGGTATTCGTGTGATCTGAGTGACTCAGTTTTGGAATACAACTGTCGCGTGGTGCACCGCGACCTCCAGGCACCCCGGAGTTTCTGAAAAAAAATTTTCTGCGATTTTCACGAAACCACTTTTCTTCAACTTGATTTGGGCTAAAAATCCATCCCTGAAAATAAAAATTTTCTGAGTAGTGTGGAAATGCTGATCCTTACCCTACCTGGGGAGTCCACTGAGCATTTTCGCGAACTCTATCTGAAGTTCTCTGGGCATGGGATTTTGAAATGTTCCCCAAACCAAAAGGAATAAGTGGGAAACAGTCAAGGAAACAGATAGAAGCACTTGCATTTGAATGAGTTTCAAGCATGCTTGGGTATTCGTGTGATCTGAGTGACTCAGTTTTGGAATACAACTGTCGCGTGGTGCACCGCGACCTCCAGGCACCCCGGAGTTTCTGAAAAAAAAATTTCTGCGATTTTCACGAAACCACTTTTCTTCAACTTGATTTGGGCTAAGAATCCATCCCTAAAAATAAAAACTCTCTGAGTAGTGTGGAAATGCTGATCCTTACCCTACCTGGGGTGTCCACTGAGCATTTCCACGAACTCTATCTGAAGTTCTCTGGGCATGGTATTTTGACATGTTCCCCAAACCAAAAGGAATGAGTGGGAAACAATCATGGAAACAGATAGAAGCACTTGCATTTGAATGAGTTTCAAGCATGCTTGGGTATTCGTGTGATCTGAGTGACTCAGTTTTGGAATACAACTGTCGCGTGGTGCACCGCGACCTCCAGGCACCCCGGAGTTTCTGAAAAAAAAATTTCTGCGATTTTCACGAAACCACTTTTCTTCAACTTGATTTGGGCTAAAACTCCATCCCTGAAAATAAAAATTCTCTGAGTAGTGTGGAAATGCTGATCCTTACCCTACCTGGGGTGTCCACTGAGTATTCCGTGAACTCTATCTGAAGTTCTCTGGGCATGGGATTTTGAAATGTTCCCCAAACCAAAAGGATTGAGTGGGAAACAATCATGGAAACAGATAGAAGCACTTGCATTTGAATGAGTTTCAAGCATGCCTGGGTATTCGTGTGATCTGAGTGACTCAGTTTTGGAATACAACTGTCGCGTGGTGCACCGCGACCTCCAGGCACCCCGGAGTTTCTGAAAAAAAATTTTCTGCGATTTTCACGAAACCACTTTTCTTCAACTTGATTTGGGCTAAAAATCCATCCCTGAAAATAAAAATTCTCTAAGTAGTGTGGAAATGCTGATCCTTACCCTACCTGGGGAGTCCACTGAGCATTTCCGCGAACTCTAGTTGAAGTTCTCTGGGCATGGGATTTTGACATGTTCCCCAAACCAAAAGGAATAAGTGGGAAACAATCAAGGAAACAGATAGAAGCACTTGCATTTGAATGAGTTTCAAGCATGCTTGGGTATTCGTGTGATCTGAGTGACTCAGTTTTGGAATACAACTGTCGCGTGGTGCACCGCGACCTCCAGGCACCCCGGAGTTTCTGAAAAAAAACATTCTGCGATTTTCACGAAACCAGTTTTCTTCAACATGATTTGGGCTAAAAATCCATCCCTAAAAATAAAAATTTTCTGAGTAGTGTGGAAATGCTGATCCTTACCCTACCTGGGGAGTCCACTGAGCATTTCCGCGAACTCTAGTTGAAGTTCTCTGGGCATGGGATTTTGACATGTTCCCCAAACCAAAAGGAATGAGTGGGAAACAATCATGGAAACAGATAGAAGCACTTGCATTTGAATGAGTTTCAAGCATGCTTGGGTATTCGTGTGATCTGAGTGACTCAGTTTTGGAATACAACTGTCGCGTGGTGCACCGCGACCTCCAGGCACCCCGGAGTTTCTGAAAAAAAAATTTCTGCGATTTTCACGAAACCACTTTTCTTCAACTTGATTTGGGCTAAAACTCCATCCCTGAAAATAAAATTTCTCTGAGTAGTGTGGAAATGCTGATCCTTACCCTACCTGGGGTGTCCACTGAGTATTCCGCGAACTCTATCTGAAGTTCTCTGGGCATGGAATTTTGACATGTTCCCCAAACCAAAAGGAATAAGTGGGAAACAATCAAGGAAACAGATAGAAGCACTTGCATTTGAATGAGTTTCAAGCATGCTTGGGTATTCGTGTGATCTGAGTGACTCAGTTTTGGAATACAACTGTCGCGTGGTGCACCGCGACCTCCTGGCACCCCGGAGTTTCTGAAAAAAAATTTTCTGCGATTTTCACGAAACCACTTTTCTTCAACATGATTTGGGCTAAAAATCCATCCCTAAAAATAAAAACTCTCTGAGTAGTGTGGAAATGCTGATCCTTACCCTACCTGGGGTGTCCACTGAGCATTTCCACGAACTCTATCTGAAGTTCTCTGGGCATGGTATTTTGACATGTTCCCCAAACCAAAAGGAATGAGTGGGAAACAATCATGGAAACAGATAGAAGCACTTGCATTTGAATGAGTTTCAAGCATGCTTGGGTATTCGTGTGATCTGAGTGACTCAGTTTTGGAATACAACTGTCGCGTGGTGCACCGCGACCTCCTGGCACCCCGGAGTTTCTGAAAAATAATTTTCTGCGATTTTCACGAAACCACTTTTCTTCAACTTGATTTGGGCTAAAAATCCATCCCTGAAAATAAAAATTCTCTGAGTATTGTGGAAATGCTGATCCTTACCCTACCTGGGGTGTCCACTGAGCATTTCCGCGAACTCTATCTGAAGTTCTCTGAGCATGGTATTTTGACATGTTCCCCAAACCAAAAGGAATGAGTGGGAAACAATCATGGAAACAGATAGAAGCACTTGCATTTGAATGAGTTTCAAGCATGCTTGGGTTTCCGTGTGATCTGAGTGACTCAGTTTTGGAATACAACTGTCGCGTGGTGCTCCGCGACCTCCAGGCACCCCGGAGTTTCTGAAAAAAAAATTTCTGCGATTTTCACGAAACCACTTTTCTTCAACTTGATTTGGGCTAAAACTCCATCCCTGAAAATAAAAATTCTCTGAGTAGTGTGGAAATGCTGATCCTTACCCTACCTGGGGTGTCCACTGAGTATTCCGCAAACTCTATCTGAACTTCTCTGGGCATGGGATTTTGAAATGTTCCCCAAACCAAAAGGATTGAGTGGGAAACAATCATGGAAACAGATAGAAGCACTTGCATTTGAATGAGTTTCAAGCATGCTTGGGTATTCGTGTGATCTGAGTGACTCAGTTTTGGAATACAACTGTCGCGTGGTGCACCGTGACCTCCAGGCACCCCGGAGTTTCTGAAAAAAAATTTTCTGCGATTTTCACGAAACCACTTTTCTTCAACTTGATTTGGGCTAAAAATCCATCCCTGAAAATAAAAATTCTCTGAGTAGTGTGGAAATGCTGATCCTTACCCTACCTGGGGAGTCCACTGAGCATTTCCGCGAACTCTAGTTGAAGTTCTCTGGGCATGGGAATTTGACATGTTCCCCAAACCAAATGGAATGAGTGGGAAAAAATCATGGAAACAGATAGAAGCACTTGCATTTGAATGAGTTTCAAGCATGCTTGGGTATTCGTGTGATCTGAGTGACTCAGTTTTGGAATACAACTGTCGCGTGGTGCACCGCGACCTCCAGGCACCCCGGAGTTTCTGAAAAAAAATTTTCTGCGATTTTCATGAAACCACTTTTCTTCAACTTGATTTGGGCTAAAAATCCATTCCTGAAAATAAAAATTCTCTGAGTAGTGTGGAAATGCTGATCCTTACCCTACCTGGGGTGTCCACTGAGCATTTCCGCGAACTCTATCTGAAGTTCTCTGGGCATGGGATTTTGACATGTTCCCCAAACCAAAAGGAATAAGTGGGAAACAATCAAGGAAACAGATAGAAGCACTTGCATTTGAATGAGTTTCAAGCATGCTTGGGTATTCGTGTGATCTGAGTGACTCAGTTTTGGAATACAACTGTCGCGTGGTGCACCGCAACCTCCAGGCACCCCGGAGTTTCTGAAAAAAAAATTTCTGCGATTTTCACGAAACCACTTTTCTTCAACTTGATTTGGGCTAAAACTCCATCCCTGAAAATAAAATTTCTCTGAGTAGTGTGGAAATGCTGATCCTTACCCTACCTGGGGTGTCCACTGAGTATTCCGCGAACTCTATCTGAAGTTCTCTGGGCATGGGATTTTGAAATGTTCCCCAAACCAAAAGGAATGAGTGGGAAACAATCATGGAAACAGATAGAAGCACTTGCATTTGAATGAGTTTCAAGCATGCTTGGGTATTCGTGTGATCTGAGTGACTCAGTTTTGGAATACAACTGTCGCGTGGTGCACCGCGACCTCCAGGCACCCCGGAGTTTCTGAAAAAAAATTTTCTGCGATTTTCACGAAACCACTTTTCTTCAACTTGATTTGGGCTAAAAATCCATCCCTGAAAATAAAAATTTTCTGAGTAGTGTGGAAATGCTGATCCTTACCCTACCTGGGGAGTCCACTGAGCATTTTCGCGAACTCTATCTGAAGTTCTCTGGGCATGGGATTTTGAAATGTTCCCCAAACCAAAAGGAATAAGTGGGAAACAGTCAAGGAAACAGATAGAAGCACTTGCATTTGAATGAGTTTCAAGCATGCTTGGGTATTCGTGTGATCTGAGTGACTCAGTTTTGGAATACAACTGTCGCGTGGTGCACCGCGACCTCCTGGCACCCCGGAGTTTCTGAAAAAAAATTTTCTGCGATTTTCACGAAACCACTTTTCTTCAACATGATTTGGGCTAAAAATCCATCCCTAAAAATAAAAACTCTCTGAGTAGTGTGGAAATGCTGATCCTTACCCTACCTGGGGTGTCCACTGAGCATTTCCACGAACTCTATCTGAAGTTCTCTGGGCATGGTATTTTGACATGTTCCCCAAACCAAAAGGAATGAGTGGGAAACAATCATGGAAACAGATAGAAGCACTTGCATTTGAATGAGTTTCAAGCATGCTTGGGTATTCGTGTGATCTGAGTGACTCAGTTTTGGAATACAACTGTCGCGTGGTGCACCGCGACCTCCTGGCACCCCGGAGTTTCTGAAAAATAATTTTCTGCGATTTTCACGAAACCACTTTTCTTCAACTTGATTTGGGCTAAAAATCCATCCCTGAAAATAAAAATTCTCTGAGTATTGTGGAAATGCTGATCCTTACCCTACCTGGGGTGTCCACTGAGCATTTCCGCGAACTCTATCTGAAGTTCTCTGAGCATGGTATTTTGACATGTTCCCCAAACCAAAAGGAATGAGTGGGAAACAATCATGGAAACAGATAGAAGCACTTGCATTTGAATGAGTTTCAAGCATGCTTGGGTATTCGTGTGATCTGAGTGACTCAGTTTTGGAATACAACTGTCGCGTGGTGCACCGCGACCTCCTGGCACCCCGGAGTTTCTGAAAAAAAATTTTCTGCGATTTTCACGAAACCACTTTTCTTCAACATGATTTGGGCTAAAACTCCATCCCTGAAAATAAAAATTATCTGAGTAGTGTGGAAATGCTGATCCTTACCCTACCTGGGGTGTCCACTGAGCATTTCCACGAACTCTATCTGAAGTTCTCTGGGCATGGTATTTTGACATGTTCCCCAAACCAAAAGGAATGAGTGGGAAACAATCATGGAAACAGATAGAAGCACTTGCATTTGAATGAGTTTCAAGCATGCTTGGGTATTCGTGTGATCTGAGTGACTCAGTTTTGGAATACAACTGTCGCGTGGTGCACCGCGACCTCCTGGCACCCCGGAGTTTCTGAAAAAAAAATTTCTGCGATTTTCACGAAACCACTTTTCTTCAACTTGATTTGGGCTAAAACTCCATCCCTGAAAATAAAAATTCTCTGAGTAGTGTGGAAATGCTGATCCTTACCCTACCTGGGTTGTCCACTGAGTATTCCGCAAACTCTATCTGAAGTTCTCTGGGCATGGGATTTTGAAATGTTCCCCAAACCAAAAGGATTGAGTGGGAAACAATCATGGAAACAGATAGAAGCACTTGCATTTGAATGAGTTTCAAGCATGCTTGGGTATTCGTGTGATCTGAGTGACTCAGTTTTGGAATACAACTGTCGCGTGGTGCACCGCGACCTCCTGGCACCCCGGAGTTTCTGAAAAAAAATTTTCTGCGATTTTCACGAAACCACTTTTCTTCAACATGATTTGGGCTAAAACTCCATCCCTGAAAATAAAAATTATCTGAGTAGTGTGGAAATGCTGATCCTTACCCTACCTGGGGTGTCCACTGAGCATTTCCACGAACTCTATCTGAAGTTCTCTGGGCATGGTATTTTGACATGTTCCCCAAACCAAAAGGAATGAGTGGGAAACAATCATGGAAACAGATAGAAGCACTTGCATTTGAATGAGTTTCAAGCATGCTTGGGTATTCGTGTGATCTGAGTGACTCAGTTTTGGAATACAACTGTCGCGTGGTGCACCGCGACCTCCTGGCACCCCGGAGTTTCTGAAAAAAAAATTTCTGCGATTTTCACGAAACCACTTTTCTTCAACTTGATTTGGGCTAAAACTCCATCCCTGAAAATAAAAATTCTCTGAGTAGTGTGGAAATGCTGATCCTTACCCTACCTGGGTTGTCCACTGAGTATTCCGCAAACTCTATCTGAAGTTCTCTGGGCATGGGATTTTGAAATGTTCCCCAAACCAAAAGGATTGAGTGGGAAACAATCATGGAAACAGATAGAAGCACTTGCATTTGAATGAGTTTCAAGCATGCTTGGGTATTCGTGTGATCTGAGTGACTCAGTTTTGGAATACAACTGTCGCGTGGTGCACCGCGACCTCCTGGCACCCCGGAGTTTCTGAAAAAAAATTTTCTGCGATTTTCACGAAACCACTTTTCTTCAACATGATTTGGGCTAAAACTCCATCCCTGAAAATAAAAATTATCTGAGTAGTGTGGAAATGCTGATCCTTACCCTACCTGGGGTGTCCACTGAGTATTCCGCGAACTCTATCTGAAGTTCTCTGGGCATGGGATTTTGAAATGTTCCCCAAACCAAAAGGAATGAGTGGGAAACAATCATGGAAACAGATAGAAGCACTTGCATTTGAATGAGTTTCAAGCATGCTTGGGTATTCGTGTGATCTGAGTGACTCAGTTTTGGAATACAACTGTCGCGTGGTGCACCGCGACCTCCAGGCACCCCGGAGTTTCTGAAAAAAAATTTTCTGCGATTTTCACGAAACCACTTTTCTTCAACTTGATTTGGGCTAAAAATCCATCCCTGAAAATAAAAATTTTCTGAGTAGTGTGGAAATGCTGATCCTTACCCTACCTGGGGAGTCCACTGAGCATTTTCGCGAACTCTATCTGAAGTTCTCTGGGCATGGGATTTTGAAATGTTCCCCAAACCAAAAGGAATAAGTGGGAAACAGTCAAGGAAACAGATAGAAGCACTTGCATTTGAATGAGTTTCAAGCATGCTTGGGTATTCGTGTGATCTGAGTGACTCAGTTTTGGAATACAACTGTCGCGTGGTGCACCGCGACCTCCAGGCACCCCGGAGTTTCTGAAAAAAAAAATTTCTGCGATTTTCACGAAACCACTTTTCTTCAACTTGATTTGGGCTAAGAATCCATCCCTAAAAATAAAAACTCTCTGAGTAGTGTGGAAATGCTGATCCTTACCCTACCTGGGGTGTCCACTGAGCATTTCCACGAACTCTATCTGAAGTTCTCTGGGCATGGTATTTTGACATGTTCCCCAAACCAAAAGGAATGAGTGGGAAACAATCATGGAAACAGATAGAAGCACTTGCATTTGAATGAGTTTCAAGCATGCTTGGGTATTCGTGTGATCTGAGTGACTCAGTTTTGGAATACAACTGTCGCGTGGTGCACCGCGACCTCCAGGCACCCCGGAGTTTCTGAAAAAAAAATTTCTGCGATTTTCACGAAACCACTTTTCTTCAACTTGATTTGGGCTAAAACTCCATCCCTGAAAATAAAAATTCTCTGAGTAGTGTGGAAATGCTGATCCTTACCCTACCTGGGGTGTCCACTGAGTATTCCGTGAACTCTATCTGAAGTTCTCTGGGCATGGGATTTTGAAATGTTCCCCAAACCAAAAGGATTGAGTGGGAAACAATCATGGAAACAGATAGAAGCACTTGCATTTGAATGAGTTTCAAGCATGCCTGGGTATTCGTGTGATCTGAGTGACTCAGTTTTGGAATACAACTGTCGCGTGGTGCACCGCGACCTCCAGGCACCCCGGAGTTTCTGAAAAAAAATTTTCTGCGATTTTCACGAAACCACTTTTCTTCAACTTGATTTGGGCTAAAAATCCATCCCTGAAAATAAAAATTCTCTAAGTAGTGTGGAAATGCTGATCCTTACCCTACCTGGGGAGTCCACTGAGCATTTCCGCGAACTCTAGTTGAAGTTCTCTGGGCATGGGATTTTGACATGTTCCCCAAACCAAAAGGAATAAGTGGGAAACAATCAAGGAAACAGATAGAAGCACTTGCATTTGAATGAGTTTCAAGCATGCTTGGGTATTCGTGTGATCTGAGTGACTCAGTTTTGGAATACAACTGTCGCGTGGTGCACCGCGACCTCCAGGCACCCCGGAGTTTCTGAAAAAAAACATTCTGCGATTTTCACGAAACCAGTTTTCTTCAACATGATTTGGGCTAAAAATCCATCCCTAAAAATAAAAATTTTCTGAGTAGTGTGGAAATGCTGATCCTTACCCTACCTGGGGAGTCCACTGAGCATTTCCGCGAACTCTAGTTGAAGTTCTCTGGGCATGGGATTTTGACATGTTCCCCAAACCAAAAGGAATGAGTGGGAAACAATCATGGAAACAGATAGAAGCACTTGCATTTGAATGAGTTTCAAGCATGCTTGGGTATTCGTGTGATCTGAGTGACTCAGTTTTGGAATACAACTGTCGCGTGGTGCACCGCGACCTCCAGGCACCCCGGAGTTTCTGAAAAAAAAATTTCTGCGATTTTCACGAAACCACTTTTCTTCAACTTGATTTGGGCTAAAACTCCATCCCTGAAAATAAAATTTCTCTGAGTAGTGTGGAAATGCTGATCCTTACCCTACCTGGGGTGTCCACTGAGTATTCCGCGAACTCTATCTGAAGTTCTCTGGGCATGGAATTTTGACATGTTCCCCAAACCAAAAGGAATAAGTGGGAAACAATCAAGGAAACAGATAGAAGCACTTGCATTTGAATGAGTTTCAAGCATGCTTGGGTATTCGTGGGATCTGAGTGACTCAGTTTTGGAATACAACTGTCGCGTGGTGCACCGCGACCTCCTGGCACCCCGGAGTTTCTGACAAAAAATTTTCTGCGATTTTCACGAAACCACTTTTCTTCAACATGATTTGGGCTAAAAATCCATCCCTAAAAATAAAAACTCTCTGAGTAGTGTGGAAATGCTGATCCTTACCCTACCTGGGGTGTCCACTGAGCATTTCCACGAACTCTATCTGAAGTTCTCTGGGCATGGTATTTTGACATGTTCCCCAAACCAAAAGGAATGAGTGGGAAACAATCATGGAAACAGATAGAAGCACTTGCATTTGAATGAGTTTCAAGCATGCTTGGGTATTCGTGTGATCTGAGTGACTCAGTTTTGGAATACAACTGTCGCGTGGTGCACCGCGACCTCCTGGCACCCCGGAGTTTCTGAAAAATAATTTTCTGCGATTTTCACGAAACCACTTTTCTTCAACTTGATTTGGGCTAAAAATCCATCCCTGAAAATAAAAATTCTCTGAGTATTGTGGAAATGCTGATCCTTACCCTACCTGGGGTGTCCACTGAGCATTTCCGCGAACTCTATCTGAAGTTCTCTGAGCATGGTATTTTGACATGTTCCCCAAACCAAAAGGAATGAGTGGGAAACAATCATGGAAACAGATAGAAGCACTTGCATTTGAATGAGTTTCAAGCATGCTTGGGTTTCCGTGTGATCTGAGTGACTCAGTTTTGGAATACAACTGTCGCGTGGTGCTCCGCGACCTCCAGGCACCCCGGAGTTTCTGAAAAAAAAATTTCTGCGATTTTCACGAAACCACTTTTCTTCAACTTGATTTGGGCTAAAACTCCATCCCTGAAAATAAAAATTCTCTGAGTAGTGTGGAAATGCTGATCCTTACCCTACCTGGGGTGTCCACTGAGTATTCCGCAAACTCTATCTGAACTTCTCTGGGCATGGGATTTTGAAATGTTCCCCAAACCAAAAGGATTGAGTGGGAAACAATCATGGAAACAGATAGAAGCACTTGCATTTGAATGAGTTTCAAGCATGCTTGGGTATTCGTGTGATCTGAGTGACTCAGTTTTGGAATACAACTGTCGCGTGGTGCACCGTGACCTCCAGGCACCCCGGAGTTTCTGAAAAAAAATTTTCTGCGATTTTCACGAAACCACTTTTCTTCAACTTGATTTGGGCTAAAAATCCATCCCTGAAAATAAAAATTCTCTGAGTAGTGTGGAAATGCTGATCCTTACCCTACCTGGGGAGTCCACTGAGCATTTCCGCGAACTCTAGTTGAAGTTCTCTGGGCATGGGAATTTGACATGTTCCCCAAACCAAATGGAATGAGTGGGAAAAAATCATGGAAACAGATAGAAGCACTTGCATTTGAATGAGTTTCAAGCATGCTTGGGTATTCGTGTGATCTGAGTGACTCAGTTTTGGAATACAACTGTCGCGTGGTGCACCGCGACCTCCAGGCACCCCGGAGTTTCTGAAAAAAAATTTTCTGCGATTTTCATGAAACCACTTTTCTTCAACTTGATTTGGGCTAAAAATCCATTCCTGAAAATAAAAATTCTCTGAGTAGTGTGGAAATGCTGATCCTTACCCTACCTGGGGTGTCCACTGAGCATTTCCGCGAACTCTATCTGAAGTTCTCTGGGCATGGGATTTTGACATGTTCCCCAAACCAAAAGGAATAAGTGGGAAACAATCAAGGAAACAGATAGAAGCACTTGCATTTGAATGAGTTTCAAGCATGCTTGGGTATTCGTGTGATCTGAGTGACTCAGTTTTGGAATACAACTGTCGCGTGGTGCACCGCAACCTCCAGGCACCCCGGAGTTTCTGAAAAAAAAATTTCTGCGATTTTCACGAAACCACTTTTCTTCAACTTGATTTGGGCTAAAACTCCATCCCTGAAAATAAAATTTCTCTGAGTAGTGTGGAAATGCTGATCCTTACCCTACCTGGGGTGTCCACTGAGTATTCCGCGAACTCTATCTGAAGTTCTCTGGGCATGGGATTTTGAAATGTTCCCCAAACCAAAAGGAATGAGTGGGAAACAATCATGGAAACAGATAGAAGCACTTGCATTTGAATGAGTTTCAAGCATGCTTGGGTATTCGTGTGATCTGAGTGACTCAGTTTTGGAATACAACTGTCGCGTGGTGCACCGCGACCTCCAGGCACCCCGGAGT
Organism: Lepisosteus oculatus; assembly: GCF_040954835.1. NCBI lineage: Eukaryota > Metazoa > Chordata > Actinopteri > Semionotiformes > Lepisosteidae > Lepisosteus > Lepisosteus oculatus. The sequence goes on along the minus strand of NC_090699.1, from coordinate 11,059,852 downwards.
TTCTGAAAAAAAATTTTCTGCGATTTTCACGAAACCACTTTTCTTCAACTTGATTTGGGCTAAAAATCCATCCCTGAAAATAAAAATTTTCTGTGTAGTGTGGAAATGCTGATCCTTACCCTACCTGGGGAGTCCACTGAGCATTTTCGCGAACTCTATCTGAAGTTCTCTGGGCATGGGATTTTGAAATGTTCCCCAAACCAAAAGGAATAAGTGGGAAACAGTCAAGGAAACAGATAGAAGCACTTGCATTTGAATGAGTTTCAAGCATGCTTGGGTATTCGTGTGATCTGAGTGACTCAGTTTTGGAATACAACTGTCGCGTGGTGCACCGCGACCTCCAGGCACCCCGGAGTTTCTGAAAAAAAAATTTCTGCGATTTTCACGAAACCACTTTTCTTCAACTTGATTTGGGCTAAGAATCCATCCCTAAAAATAAAAACTCTCTGAGTAGTGTGGAAATGCTGATCCTTACCCTACCTGGGGTGTCCACTGAGCATTTCCACGAACTCTATCTGAAGTTCTCTGGGCATGGTATTTTGACATGTTCCCCAAACCAAAAGGAATGAGTGGGAAACAATCATGGAAACAGATAGAAGCACTTGCATTTGAATGAGTTTCAAGCATGCTTGGGTATTCGTGTGATCTGAGTGACTCAGTTTTGGAATACAACTGTCGCGTGGTGCACCGCGACCTCCAGGCACCCCGGAGTTTCTGAAAAAAAAATTTCTGCGATTTTCACGAAACCACTTTTCTTCAACTTGATTTGGGCTAAAACTCCATCCCTGAAAATAAAAATTCTCTGAGTAGTGTGGAAATGCTGATCCTTAACCTACCTGGGGTGTCCACTGAGTATTCCGCGAACTCTATCTGAAGTTCTCTGGGCATGGGATTTTGAAATGTTCCCCAAACCAAAAGGATTGAGTGGGAAACAATCATGGAAACAGATAGAAGCACTTGCATTTGAATGAGTTTCAAGCATGCCTGGGTATTCGTGTGATCTGAGTGACTCAGTTTTGGAATACAACTGTCGCATGGTGCACCGCGACCTCCTGGCACCCCGGAGTTTCTGAAAAAAAATTTTCTGCGATTTTCACGAAACCACTTTTCTTCAACTTGATTTGGGCTAAAAATCCATCCCTGAAAATAAAAATTCTCTGAGTATTGTGGAAATGCTGATCCTTACCCTACCTGGGGTGTCCACTGAGCATTTCCGCGAACTCTATCTGAAGTTCTCTGGGCATGGTATTTTGACAAGTTCCCCAAACCAAAAGGAATGAGTGGGAAACAATCATGGAAACAGATAGAAGCACTTGCATTTGAATGAGTTTCAAGCATGCTTGGGTATTCGTGTGATCTGAGTGACTCAGTTTTGGAATACAACTGTCGCGTGGTGCACCGCGACCTCCTGGCACCCCGGAGTTTCTGAAAAAAAATTTTCTGCGATTTTCACGAAACCACTTTTCTTCAACATGATTTGGGCTAAAACTCCATCCCTGAAAATAAAAATTATCTGAGTAGTGTGGAAATGCTGATCCTTACCCTACCTGGGGTGTCCACTGAGTATTCCGCGAACTCTATCTGAAGTTCTCTGGGCATGGGATTTTGAAATGTTCCCCAAACCAAAAGGAATGAGTGGGAAACAATCATGGAAACAGATAGAAGCACTTGCATTTGAATGAGTTTCAAGCATGCTTGGGTATTCGTGTGATCTGAGTGACTCAGTTTTGGAATACAACTGTCGCGTGGTGCACCGCGACCTCCAGGCACCCCGGAGTTTCTGAAAAAAAATTTTCTGCGATTTTCACGAAACCACTTTTCTTCAACTTGATTTGGGCTAAAACTCCATCCCTGAAAATAAAATTTCTCTGAGTAGTGTGGAAATGCTGATCCTTACCCTACCTGGGGTGTCCACTGAGTATTCCGCAAACTCTATCTGAAGTTCTCTGGGCATGGAATTTTGACATGTTCCCCAAACCAAAAGGAATAAGTGGGAAACAATCATGGAAACAGATAGAAGCACTTGCATTTGAATGAGTTTCAAGCATGCTTGGGTATTCGTGTGATCTGAGTGACTCAGTTTTGGAATACAACTGTCGCGTGGTGCACCGCGACCTCCTGGCACCCCGGAGTTTCTGAAAAAAAATTTTCTGCGATTTTCACGAAACCACTTTTCTTCAACATGATTTGGGCTAAAAATCCATCCCTAAAAATAAAAACTCTCTGAGTAGTGTGGAAATGCTGATCCTTACCCTACCTGGGGTGTCCACTGAGCATTTCCACGAACTCTATCTGAAGTTCTCTGGGCATGGTATTTTGACATGTTCCCCAAACCAAAAGGAATGAGTGGGAAACAATCATGGAAACAGATAGAAGCACTTGCATTTGAATGAGTTTCAAGCATGCTTGGGTATTCGTGTGATCTGAGTGACTCAGTTTTGGAATACAACTGTCGCGTGGTGCACCGCGACCTCCTGGCACCCCGGAGTTTCTGAAAAATAATTTTCTGCGATTTTCACGAAACCACTTTTCTTCAACTTGATTTGGGCTAAAAATCCATCCCTGAAAATAAAAATTCTCTGAGTATTGTGGAAATGCTGATCCTTACCCTACCTGGGGTGTCCACTGAGCATTTCCGCGAACTCTATCTGAAGTTCTCTGAGCATGGTATTTTGACATGTTCCCCAAACCAAAAGGAATGAGTGGGAAACAATCATGGAAACAGATAGAAGCACTTGCATTTGAATGAGTTTCAAGCATGCTTGGGTATTCGTGTGATCTGAGTGACTCAGTTTTGGAATACAACTGTCGCGTGGTGCACCGCGACCTCCAGGCACCCCGGAGTTTCTGAAAAAAAATTTTCTGCGATTTTCATGAAACCACTTTTCTTCAACTTGATTTGGGCTAAAAATCCATTCCTGAAAATAAAAATTCTCTGAGTAGTGTGGAAATGCTGATCCTTACCCTACCTGGGGTGTCCACTGAGCATTTCCGCGAACTCTATCTGAAGTTCTCTGGGCATGGGATTTTGACATGTTCCCCAAACCAAAAGGAATAAGTGGGAAACAATCAAGGAAACAGATAGAAGCACTTGCATTTGAATGAGTTTCAAGCATGCTTGGGTATTCGTGTGATCTGAGTGACTCAGTTTTGGAATACAACTGTCGCGTGGTGCACCGCAACCTCCAGGCACCCCGGAGTTTCTGAAAAAAAAATTTCTGCGATTTTCACGAAACCACTTTTCTTCAACTTGATTTGGGCTAAAACTCCATCCCTGAAAATAAAATTTCTCTGAGTAGTGTGGAAATGCTGATCCTTACCCTACCTGGGGTGTCCACTGAGTATTCCGCGAACTCTATCTGAAGTTCTCTGGGCATGGGATTTTGAAATGTTCCCCAAACCAAAAGGAATGAGTGGGAAACAATCATGGAAACAGATAGAAGCACTTGCATTTGAATGAGTTTCAAGCATGCTTGGGTATTCGTGTGATCTGAGTGACTCAGTTTTGGAATACAACTGTCGCGTGGTGCACCGCGACCTCCAGGCACCCCGGAGTTTCTGAAAAAAAATTTTCTGCGATTTTCACGAAACCACTTTTCTTCAACTTGATTTGGGCTAAAAATCCATCCCTGAAAATAAAAATTTTCTGTGTAGTGTGGAAATGCTGATCCTTACCCTACCTGGGGAGTCCACTGAGCATTTTCGCGAACTCTATCTGAAGTTCTCTGGGCATGGGATTTTGAAATGTTCCCCAAACCAAAAGGAATAAGTGGGAAACAGTCAAGGAAACAGATAGAAGCACTTGCATTTGAATGAGTTTCAAGCATGCTTGGGTATTCGTGTGATCTGAGTGACTCAGTTTTGGAATACAACTGTCGCGTGGTGCACCGCGACCTCCAGGCACCCCGGAGTTTCTGAAAAAAAAATTTCTGCGATTTTCACGAAACCACTTTTCTTCAACTTGATTTGGGCTAAGAATCCATCCCTAAAAATAAAAACTCTCTGAGTAGTGTGGAAATGCTGATCCTTACCCTACCTGGGGTGTCCACTGAGCATTTCCACGAACTCTATCTGAAGTTCTCTGGGCATGGTATTTTGACATGTTCCCCAAACCAAAAGGAATGAGTGGGAAACAATCATGGAAACAGATAGAAGCACTTGCATTTGAATGAGTTTCAAGCATGCTTGGGTATTCGTGTGATCTGAGTGACTCAGTTTTGGAATACAACTGTCGCGTGGTGCACCGCGACCTCCAGGCACCCCGGAGTTTCTGAAAAAAAAATTTCTGCGATTTTCACGAAACCACTTTTCTTCAACTTGATTTGGGCTAAAACTCCATCCCTGAAAATAAAAATTCTCTGAGTAGTGTGGAAATGCTGATCCTTAACCTACCTGGGGTGTCCACTGAGTATTCCGCGAACTCTATCTGAAGTTCTCTGGGCATGGGATTTTGAAATGTTCCCCAAACCAAAAGGATTGAGTGGGAAACAATCATGGAAACAGATAGAAGCACTTGCATTTGAATGAGTTTCAAGCATGCCTGGGTATTCGTGTGATCTGAGTGACTCAGTTTTGGAATACAACTGTCGCATGGTGCACCGCGACCTCCTGGCACCCCGGAGTTTCTGAAAAAAAATTTTCTGCGATTTTCACGAAACCACTTTTCTTCAACTTGATTTGGGCTAAAAATCCATCCCTGAAAATAAAAATTCTCTGAGTATTGTGGAAATGCTGATCCTTACCCTACCTGGGGTGTCCACTGAGCATTTCCGCGAACTCTATCTGAAGTTCTCTGGGCATGGTATTTTGACAAGTTCCCCAAACCAAAAGGAATGAGTGGGAAACAATCATGGAAACAGATAGAAGCACTTGCATTTGAATGAGTTTCAAGCATGCTTGGGTATTCGTGTGATCTGAGTGACTCAGTTTTGGAATACAACTGTCGCGTGGTGCACCGCGACCTCCTGGCACCCCGGAGTTTCTGAAAAAAAATTTTCTGCGATTTTCACGAAACCACTTTTCTTCAACATGATTTGGGCTAAAACTCCATCCCTGAAAATAAAAATTATCTGAGTAGTGTGGAAATGCTGATCCTTACCCTACCTGGGGTGTCCACTGAGTATTCCGCGAACTCTATCTGAAGTTCTCTGGGCATGGGATTTTGAAATGTTCCCCAAACCAAAAGGAATGAGTGGGAAACAATCATGGAAACAGATAGAAGCACTTGCATTTGAATGAGTTTCAAGCATGCTTGGGTATTCGTGTGATCTGAGTGACTCAGTTTTGGAATACAACTGTCGCGTGGTGCACCGCGACCTCCAGGCACCCCGGAGTTTCTGAAAAAAAATTTTCTGCGATTTTCACGAAACCACTTTTCTTCAACTTGATTTGGGCTAAAACTCCATCCCTGAAAATAAAATTTCTCTGAGTAGTGTGGAAATGCTGATCCTTACCCTACCTGGGGTGTCCACTGAGTATTCCGCAAACTCTATCTGAAGTTCTCTGGGCATGGAATTTTGACATGTTCCCCAAACCAAAAGGAATAAGTGGGAAACAATCATGGAAACAGATAGAAGCACTTGCATTTGAATGAGTTTCAAGCATGCTTGGGTATTCGTGTGATCTGAGTGACTCAGTTTTGGAATACAACTGTCGCGTGGTGCACCGCGACCTCCTGGCACCCCGGAGTTTCTGAAAAAAAATTTTCTGCGATTTTCACGAAACCACTTTTCTTCAACATGATTTGGGCTAAAAATCCATCCCTAAAAATAAAAACTCTCTGAGTAGTGTGGAAATGCTGATCCTTACCCTACCTGGGGTGTCCACTGAGCATTTCCACGAACTCTATCTGAAGTTCTCTGGGCATGGTATTTTGACATGTTCCCCAAACCAAAAGGAATGAGTGGGAAACAATCATGGAAACAGATAGAAGCACTTGCATTTGAATGAGTTTCAAGCATGCTTGGGTATTCGTGTGATCTGAGTGACTCAGTTTTGGAATACAACTGTCGCGTGGTGCACCGCGACCTCCTGGCACCCCGGAGTTTCTGAAAAATAATTTTCTGCGATTTTCACGAAACCACTTTTCTTCAACTTGATTTGGGCTAAAAATCCATCCCTGAAAATAAAAATTCTCTGAGTATTGTGGAAATGCTGATCCTTACCCTACCTGGGGTGTCCACTGAGCATTTCCGCGAACTCTATCTGAAGTTCTCTGAGCATGGTATTTTGACATGTTCCCCAAACCAAAAGGAATGAGTGGGAAACAATCATGGAAACAGATAGAAGCACTTGCATTTGAATGAGTTTCAAGCATGCTTGGGTATTCGTGTGATCTGAGTGACTCAGTTTTGGAATACAACTGTCGCGTGGTGCACCGCGACCTCCTGGCACCCCGGAGTTTCTGAAAAAAAATTTTCTGCGATTTTCACGAAACCACTTTTCTTCAACATGATTTGGGCTAAAACTCCATCCCTGAAAATAAAAATTATCTGAGTAGTGTGGAAATGCTGATCCTTACCCTACCTGGGGTGTCCACTGAGCATTTCCACGAACTCTATCTGAAGTTCTCTGGGCATGGTATTTTGACATGTTCCCCAAACCAAAAGGAATGAGTGGGAAACAATCATGGAAACAGATAGAAGCACTTGCATTTGAATGAGTTTCAAGCATGCTTGGGTATTCGTGTGATCTGAGTGACTCAGTTTTGGAATACAACTGTCGCGTGGTGCACCGCGACCTCCTGGCACCCCGGAGTTTCTGAAAAAAAAATTTCTGCGATTTTCACGAAACCACTTTTCTTCAACTTGATTTGGGCTAAAACTCCATCCCTGAAAATAAAAATTCTCTGAGTAGTGTGGAAATGCTGATCCTTACCCTACCTGGGTTGTCCACTGAGTATTCCGCAAACTCTATCTGAAGTTCTCTGGGCATGGGATTTTGAAATGTTCCCCAAACCAAAAGGATTGAGTGGGAAACAATCATGGAAACAGATAGAAGCACTTGCATTTGAATGAGTTTCAAGCATGCTTGGGTATTCGTGTGATCTGAGTGACTCAGTTTTGGAATACAACTGTCGCGTGGTGCACCGCGACCTCCTGGCACCCCGGAGTTTCTGAAAAAAAATTTTCTGCGATTTTCACGAAACCACTTTTCTTCAACATGATTTGGGCTAAAACTCCATCCCTGAAAATAAAAATTATCTGAGTAGTGTGGAAATGCTGATCCTTACCCTACCTGGGGTGTCCACTGAGTATTCCGCGAACTCTATCTGAAGTTCTCTGGGCATGGGATTTTGAAATGTTCCCCAAACCAAAAGGAATGAGTGGGAAACAATCATGGAAACAGATAGAAGCACTTGCATTTGAATGAGTTTCAAGCATGCTTGGGTATTCGTGTGATCTGAGTGACTCAGTTTTGGAATACAACTGTCGCGTGGTGCACCGCGACCTCCAGGCACCCCGGAGTTTCTGAAAAAAAATTTTCTGCGATTTTCACGAAACCACTTTTCTTCAACTTGATTTGGGCTAAAAATCCATCCCTGAAAATAAAAATTTTCTGAGTAGTGTGGAAATGCTGATCCTTACCCTACCTGGGGAGTCCACTGAGCATTTTCGCGAACTCTATCTGAAGTTCTCTGGGCATGGGATTTTGAAATGTTCCCCAAACCAAAAGGAATAAGTGGGAAACAGTCAAGGAAACAGATAGAAGCACTTGCATTTGAATGAGTTTCAAGCATGCTTGGGTATTCGTGTGATCTGAGTGACTCAGTTTTGGAATACAACTGTCGCGTGGTGCACCGCGACCTCCAGGCACCCCGGAGTTTCTGAAAAAAAAATTTCTGCGATTTTCACGAAACCACTTTTCTTCAACTTGATTTGGGCTAAGAATCCATCCCTAAAAATAAAAACTCTCTGAGTAGTGTGGAAATGCTGATCCTTACCCTACCTGGGGTGTCCACTGAGCATTTCCACGAACTCTATCTGAAGTTCTCTGGGCATGGTATTTTGACATGTTCCCCAAACCAAAAGGAATGAGTGGGAAACAATCATGGAAACAGATAGAAGCACTTGCATTTGAATGAGTTTCAAGCATGCTTGGGTATTCGTGTGATCTGAGTGACTCAGTTTTGGAATACAACTGTCGCGTGGTGCACCGCGACCTCCAGGCACCCCGGAGTTTCTGAAAAAAAAATTTCTGCGATTTTCACGAAACCACTTTTCTTCAACTTGATTTGGGCTAAAAATCCATCCCTGAAAATAAAAATTCTCTGAGTAGTGTGGAAATGCTGATCCTTACCCTACCTGGGGAGTCCACTGAGCATTTCCGCGAACTCTAGTTGAAGTTCTCTGGGCATGGGAATTTGACATGTTCCCCAAACCAAATGGAATGAGTGGGAAAAAATCATGGAAACAGATAGAAGCACTTGCATTTGAATGAGTTTCAAGCATGCTTGGGTATTCGTGTGATCTGAGTGACTCAGTTTTGGAATACAACTGTCGCGTGGTGCACCGCGACCTCCAGGCACCCCGGAGTTTCTGAAAAAAAATTTTCTGCGATTTTCACGAAACCACTTTTCTTCAACTTGATTTGGGCTAAAAATCCATCCCTGAAAATAAAAATTCTCTGAGTATTGTGGAAATGCTGATCCTTACCCTACCTGGGGTGTCCACTGAGCATTTCCGCGAACTCTATCTGAAGTTCTCTGAGCATGGTATTTTGACATGTTCCCCAAACCAAAAGGAATGAGTGGGAAACAATCATGGAAACAGATAGAAGCACTTGCATTTGAATGAGTTTCAAGCATGCTTGGGTATTCGTGTGATCTGAGTGACTCAGTTTTGGAATACAACTGTCGCGTGGTGCACCGCGACCTCCTGGCACCCCGGAGTTTCTGAAAAAAAATTTTCTGCGATTTTCACGAAACCACTTTTCTTCAACATGATTTGGGCTAAAACTCCATCCCTGAAAATAAAAATTATCTGAGTAGTGTGGAAATGCTGATCCTTACCCTACCTGGGGTGTCCACTGAGCATTTCCACGAACTCTATCTGAAGTTCTCTGGGCATGGTATTTTGACATGTTCCCCAAACCAAAAGGAATGAGTGGGAAACAATCATGGAAACAGATAGAAGCACTTGCATTTGAATGAGTTTCAAGCATGCTTGGGTATTCGTGTGATCTGAGTGACTCAGTTTTGGAATACAACTGTCGCGTGGTGCACCGCGACCTCCTGGCACCCCGGAGTTTCTGAAAAAAAAATTTCTGCGATTTTCACGAAACCACTTTTCTTCAACTTGATTTGGGCTAAAACTCCATCCCTGAAAATAAAAATTCTCTGAGTAGTGTGGAAATGCTGATCCTTACCCTACCTGGGTTGTCCACTGAGTATTCCGCAAACTCTATCTGAAGTTCTCTGGGCATGGGATTTTGAAATGTTCCCCAAACCAAAAGGATTGAGTGGGAAACAATCATGGAAACAGATAGAAGCACTTGCATTTGAATGAGTTTCAAGCATGCTTGGGTATTCGTGTGATCTGAGTGACTCAGTTTTGGAATACAACTGTCGCGTGGTGCACCGCGACCTCCTGGCACCCCGGAGTTTCTGAAAAAAAATTTTCTGCGATTTTCACGAAACCACTTTTCTTCAACATGATTTGGGCTAAAACTCCATCCCTGAAAATAAAAATTATCTGAGTAGTGTGGAAATGCTGATCCTTACCCTACCTGGGGTGTCCACTGAGTATTCCGCGAACTCTATCTGAAGTTCTCTGGGCATGGGATTTTGAAATGTTCCCCAAACCAAAAGGAATGAGTGGGAAACAATCATGGAAACAGATAGAAGCACTTGCATTTGAATGAGTTTCAAGCATGCTTGGGTATTCGTGTGATCTGAGTGACTCAGTTTTGGAATACAACTGTCGCGTGGTGCACCGCGACCTCCAGGCACCCCGGAGTTTCTGAAAAAAAATTTTCTGCGATTTTCACGAAACCACTTTTCTTCAACTTGATTTGGGCTAAAAATCCATCCCTGAAAATAAAAATTTTCTGAGTAGTGTGGAAATGCTGATCCTTACCCTACCTGGGGAGTCCACTGAGCATTTTCGCGAACTCTATCTGAAGTTCTCTGGGCATGGGATTTTGAAATGTTCCCCAAACCAAAAGGAATAAGTGGGAAACAGTCAAGGAAACAGATAGAAGCACTTGCATTTGAATGAGTTTCAAGCATGCTTGGGTATTCGTGTGATCTGAGTGACTCAGTTTTGGAATACAACTGTCGCGTGGTGCACCGCGACCTCCAGGCACCCCGGAGTTTCTGAAAAAAAAATTTCTGCGATTTTCACGAAACCACTTTTCTTCAACTTGATTTGGGCTAAGAATCCATCCCTAAAAATAAAAACTCTCTGAGTAGTGTGGAAATGCTGATCCTTACCCTACCTGGGGTGTCCACTGAGCATTTCCACGAACTCTATCTGAAGTTCTCTGGGCATGGTATTTTGACATGTTCCCCAAACCAAAAGGAATGAGTGGGAAACAATCATGGAAACAGATAGAAGCACTTGCATTTGAATGAGTTTCAAGCATGCTTGGGTATTCGTGTGATCTGAGTGACTCAGTTTTGGAATACAACTGTCGCGTGGTGCACCGCGACCTCCAGGCACCCCGGAGTTTCTGAAAAAAAAATTTCTGCGATTTTCACGAAACCACTTTTCTTCAACTTGATTTGGGCTAAAAATCCATCCCTGAAAATAAAAATTCTCTGAGTAGTGTGGAAATGCTGATCCTTACCCTACCTGGGGAGTCCACTGAGCATTTCCGCGAACTCTAGTTGAAGTTCTCTGGGCATGGGAATTTGACATGTTCCCCAAACCAAATGGAATGAGTGGGAAAAAATCATGGAAACAGATAGAAGCACTTGCATTTGAATGAGTTTCAAGCATGCTTGGGTATTCGTGTGATCTGAGTGACTCAGTTTTGGAATACAACTGTCGCGTGGTGCACCGCGACCTCCAGGCACCCCGGAGTTTCTGAAAAAAAATTTTCTGCGATTTTCATGAAACCACTTTTCTTCAACTTGATTTGGGCTAAAAATCCATTCCTGAAAATAAAAATTCTCTGAGTAGTGTGGAAATGCTGATCCTTACCCTACCTGGGGTGTCCACTGAGCATTTCCGCGAACTCTATCTGAAGTTCTCTGGGCATGGGATTTTGACATGTTCCCCAAACCAAAAGGAATAAGTGGGAAACAATCAAGGAAACAGATAGAAGCACTTGCATTTGAATGAGTTTCAAGCATGCTTGGGTATTCGTGTGATCTGAGTGACTCAGTTTTGGAATACAACTGTCGCGTGGTGCACCGCGACCTCCAGGCACCCCGGAGTTTCTGAAAAAAAACATTCTGCGATTTTCACGAAACCAGTTTTCTTCAACATGATTTGGGCTAAAAATCCATCCCTAAAAATAAAAATTTTCTGAGTAGTGTGGAAATGCTGATCCTTACCCTACCTGGGGAGTCCACTGAGCATTTCCGCGAACTCTAGTTGAAGTTCTCTGGGCATGGGATTTTGACATGTTCCCCAAACCAAAAGGAATGAGTGGGAAACAATCATGGAAACAGATAGAAGCACTTGCATTTGAATGAGTTTCAAGCATGCTTGGGTATTCGTGTGATCTGAGTGACTCAGTTTTGGAATACAACTGTCGCGTGGTGCACCGCGACCTCCAGGCACCCCGGAGTTTCTGAAAAAAAAATTTCTGCGATTTTCACGAAACCACTTTTCTTCAACTTGATTTGGGCTAAAACTCCATCCCTGAAAATAAAATTTCTCTGAGTAGTGTGGAAATGCTGATCCTTACCCTACCTGGGGTGTCCACTGAGTATTCCGCGAACTCTATCTGAAGTTCTCTGGGCATGGAATTTTGACATGTTCCCCAAACCAAAAGGAATAAGTGGGAAACAATCAAGGAAACAGATAGAAGCACTTGCATTTGAATGAGTTTCAAGCATGCTTGGGTATTCGTGTGATCTGAGTGACTCAGTTTTGGAATACAACTGTCGCGTGGTGCACCGCGACCTCCTGGCACCTCGGAGTTTCTGAAAAAAAATTTTCTGCGATTTTCACGAAACCACTTTTCTTCAACATGATTTGGGCTAAAAATCCATCCCTAAAAATAAAAACTCTCTGAGTAGTGTGGAAATGCTGATCCTTACCCTACCTGGGGTGTCCACTGAGCATTTCCACGAACTCTATCTGAAGTTCTCTGGGCATGGTATTTTGACATGTTCCCCAAACCAAAAGGAATGAGTGGGAAACAATCATGGAAACAGATAGAAGCACTTGCATTTGAATGAGTTTCAAGCATGCTTGGGTATTCGTGTGATCTGAGTGACTCAGTTTTGGAATACAACTGTCGCGTGGTGCACCGCGACCTCCTGGCACCCCGGAGTTTCTGAAAAATAATTTTCTGCGATTTTCACGAAACCACTTTTCTTCAACTTGATTTGGGCTAAAAATCCATCCCTGAAAATAAAAATTCTCTGAGTATTGTGGAAATGCTGATCCTTACCCTACCTGGGGTGTCCACTGAGCATTTCCGCGAACTCTATCTGAAGTTCTCTGAGCATGGTATTTTGACATGTTCCCCAAACCAAAAGGAATGAGTGGGAAACAATCATGGAAACAGATAGAAGCACTTGCATTTGAATGAGTTTCAAGCATGCTTGGGTTTCCGTGTGATCTGAGTGACTCAGTTTTGGAATACAACTGTCGCGTGGTGCTCCGCGACCTCCAGGCACCCCGGAGTTTCTGAAAAAAAAATTTCTGCGATTTTCACGAAACCACTTTTCTTCAACTTGATTTGGGCTAAAACTCCATCCCTGAAAATAAAAATTCTCTGAGTAGTGTGGAAATGCTGATCCTTACCCTACCTGGGGTGTCCACTGAGTATTCCGCAAACTCTATCTGAACTTCTCTGGGCATGGGATTTTGAAATGTTCCCCAAACCAAAAGGATTGAGTGGGAAACAATCATGGAAACAGATAGAAGCACTTGCATTTGAATGAGTTTCAAGCATGCTTGGGTATTCGTGTGATCTGAGTGACTCAGTTTTGGAATACAACTGTCGCGTGGTGCACCGTGACCTCCAGGCACCCCGGAGTTTCTGAAAAAAAATTTTCTGCGATTTTCACGAAACCACTTTTTTTCAACTTGATTTGGGCTAAAAATCCATCCCTGAAAATAAAAATTCTCTGAGTAGTGTGGAAATGCTGATCCTTACCCTACCTGGGGAGTCCACTGAGCATTTCCGCGAACTCTAGTTGAAGTTCTCTGGGCATGGGAATTTGACATGTTCCCCAAACCAAATGGAATGAGTGGGAAAAAATCATGGAAACAGATAGAAGCACTTGCATTTGAATGAGTTTCAAGCATGCTTGGGTATTCGTGTGATCTGAGTGACTCAGTTTTGGAATACAACTGTCGCGTGGTGCACCGCGACCTCCAGGCACCCCGGAGTTTCTGAAAAAAAATTTTCTGCGATTTTCATGAAACCACTTTTCTTCAACTTGATTTGGGCTAAAAATCCATTCCTGAAAATAAAAATTCTCTGAGTAGTGTGGAAATGCTGATCCTTACCCTACCTGGGGTGTCCACTGAGCATTTCCGCGAACTCTATCTGAAGTTCTCTGGGCATGGGATTTTGACATGTTCCCCAAACCAAAAGGAATAAGTGGGAAACAATCAAGGAAACAGATAGAAGCACTTGCATTTGAATGAGTTTCAAGCATGCTTGGGTATTCGTGTGATCTGAGTGACTCAGTTTTGGAATACAACTGTCGCGTGGTGCACCGCAACCTCCAGGCACCCCGGAGTTTCTGAAAAAAAAATTTCTGCGATTTTCACGAAACCACTTTTCTTCAACTTGATTTGGGCTAAAACTCCATCCCTGAAAATAAAATTTCTCTGAGTAGTGTGGAAATGCTGATCCTTACCCTACCTGGGGTGTCCACTGAGTATTCCGCGAACTCTATCTGAAGTTCTCTGGGCATGGGATTTTGAAATGTTCCCCAAACCAAAAGGAATGAGTGGGAAACAATCATGGAAACAGATAGAAGCACTTGCATTTGAATGAGTTTCAAGCATGCTTGGGTATTCGTGTGATCTGAGTGACTCAGTTTTGGAATACAACTGTCGCGTGGTGCACCGCGACCTCCAGGCACCCCGGAGTTTCTGAAAAAAAATTTTCTGCGATTTTCACGAAACCACTTTTCTTCAACTTGATTTGGGCTAAAAATCCATCCCTGAAAATAAAAATTTTCTGAGTAGTGTGGAAATGCTGATCCTTACCCTACCTGGGGAGTCCACTGAGCATTTTCGCGAACTCTATCTGAAGTTCTCTGGGCATGGGATTTTGAAATGTTCCCCAAACCAAAAGGAATAAGTGGGAAACAGTCAAGGAAACAGATAGAAGCACTTGCATTTGAATGAGTTTCAAGCATGCTTGGGTATTCGTGTGATCTGAGTGACTCAGTTTTGGAATACAACTGTCGCGTGGTGCACCGCGACCTCCAGGCACCCCGGAGTTTCTGAAAAAAAAATTTCTGCGATTTTCACGAAACCACTTTTCTTCAACTTGATTTGGGCTAAGAATCCATCCCTAAAAATAAAAACTCTCTGAGTAGTGTGGAAATGCTGATCCTTACCCTACCTGGGGTGTCCACTGAGCATTTCCACGAACTCTATCTGAAGTTCTCTGGGCATGGTATTTTGACATGTTCCCCAAACCAAAAGGAATGAGTGGGAAACAATCATGGAAACAGATAGAAGCACTTGCATTTGAATGAGTTTCAAGCATGCTTGGGTATTCGTGTGATCTGAGTGACTCAGTTTTGGAATACAACTGTCGCGTGGTGCACCGCGACCTCCAGGCACCCCGGAGTTTCTGAAAAAAAAATTTCTGCGATTTTCACGAAACCACTTTTCTTCAACTTGATTTGGGCTAAAACTCCATCCCTGAAAATAAAAATTCTCTGAGTAGTGTGGAAATGCTGATCCTTAACCTACCTGGGGTGTCCACTGAGTATTCCGCGAACTCTATCTGAAGTTCTCTGGGCATGGGATTTTGAAATGTTCCCCAAACCAAAAGGATTGAGTGGGAAACAATCATGGAAACAGATAGAAGCACTTGCATTTGAATGAGTTTCAAGCATGCCTGGGTATTCGTGTGATCTGAGTGACTCAGTTTTGGAATACAACTGTCGCATGGTGCACCGCGACCTCCTGGCACCCCGGAGTTTCTGAAAAAAAATTTTCTGCGATTTTCACGAAACCACTTTTCTTCAACTTGATTTGGGCTAAAAATCCATCCCTGAAAATAAAAATTCTCTGAGTATTGTGGAAATGCTGATCCTTACCCTACCTGGGGTGTCCACTGAGCATTTCCGCGAACTCTATCTGAAGTTCTCTGGGCATGGTATTTTGACAAGTTCCCCAAACCAAAAGGAATGAGTGGGAAACAATCATGGAAACAGATAGAAGCACTTGCATTTGAATGAGTTTCAAGCATGCTTGGGTATTCGTGTGATCTGAGTGACTCAGTTTTGGAATACAACTGTCGCGTGGTGCACCGCGACCTCCTGGCACCCCGGAGTTTCTGAAAAAAAATTTTCTGCGATTTTCACGAAACCACTTTTCTTCAACATGATTTGGGCTAAAACTCCATCCCTGAAAATAAAAATTATCTGAGTAGTGTGGAAATGCTGATCCTTACCCTACCTGGGGTGTCCACTGAGTATTCCGCGAACTCTATCTGAAGTTCTCTGGGCATGGGATTTTGAAATGTTCCCCAAACCAAAAGGAATGAGTGGGAAACAATCATGGAAACAGATAGAAGCACTTGCATTTGAATGAGTTTCAAGCATGCTTGGGTATTCGTGTGATCTGAGTGACTCAGTTTTGGAATACAACTGTCGCGTGGTGCACCGCGACCTCCAGGCACCCCGGAGTTTCTGAAAAAAAAATTTCTGCGATTTTCACGAAACCACTTTTCTTCAACTTGATTTGGGCTAAGAATCCATCCCTAAAAATAAAAACTCTCTGAGTAGTGTGGAAATGCTGATCCTTACCCTACCTGGGGTGTCCACTGAGCATTTTCGCGAACTCTATCTGAAGTTCTCTGGGCATGGGATTTTGAAATGTTCCCCAAACCAAAAGGAATAAGTGGGAAACAGTCAAGGAAACAGATAGAAGCACTTGCATTTGAATGAGTTTCAAGCATGCTTGGGTATTCGTGTGATCTGAGTGACTCAGTTTTGGAATACAACTGTTGCGTGGTGCACCGCGACCTCCAGGCACCCCGGAGTTTCTGAAAAAAAAATTTCTGCGATTTTCACGAAACCACTTTTCTTCAACTTGATTTGGGCTAAAACTCCATCCCTGAAAATAAAAATTCTCTGAGTAGTGTGGAAATGCTGATCCTTACCCTACCTGGGGTGTCCACTGAGTATTCCGCGAACTCTATCTGAAGTTCTCTGGGCATGGGATTTTGAAATGTTCCCCAAACCAAAAGGATTGAGTGGGAAACAATCATGGAAACAGATAGAAGCACTTGCATTTGAATGAGTTTCAAGCATGCCTGGGTATTCGTGTGATCTGAGTGACTCAGTTTTGGAATACAACTGTCGCGTGGTGCACCGCGACCTCCAGGCACCCCGGAGTTTCTGAAAAAAAATTTTCTGCGATTTTCACGAAACCACTTTTCTTCAACTTGATTTGGGCTAAAAATCCATCCCTGAAAATAAAAATTCTCTGAGTAGTGTGGAAATGCTGATCCTTACCCTACCTGGGGAGTCCACTGAGCATTTCCGCGAACTCTAGTTGAAGTTCTCTGGGCATGGGATTTTGACATGTTCCCCAAACCAAAAGGAATAAGTGGGAAACAATCAAGGAAACAGATAGAAGCACTTGCATTTGAATGAGTTTCAAGCATGCTTGGGTATTCGTGTGATCTGAGTGACTCAGTTTTGGAATACAACTGTCGCGTGGTGCACCGCGACCTCCAGGCACCCCGGAGTTTCTGAAAAAAAACATTCTGCGATTTTCACGAAACCAGTTTTCTTCAACATGATTTGGGCTAAAAATCCATCCCTAAAAATAAAAATTTTCTGAGTAGTGTGGAAATGCTGATCCTTACCCTACCTGGGGAGTCCACTGAGCATTTCCGCGAACTCTAGTTGAAGTTCTCTGGGCATGGGATTTTGACATGTTCCCCAAACCAAAAGGAATGAGTGGGAAACAATCATGGAAACAGATAGAAGCACTTGCATTTGAATGAGTTTCAAGCATGCTTGGGTATTCGTGTGATCTGAGTGACTCAGTTTTGGAATACAACTGTCGCGTGGTGCACCGCGACCTCCAGGCACCCCGGAGTTTCTGAAAAAAAAATTTCTGCGATTTTCACGAAACCACTTTTCTTCAACTTGATTTGGGCTAAAACTCCATCCCTGAAAATAAAATTTCTCTGAGTAGTGTGGAAATGCTGATCCTTACCCTACCTGGGGTGTCCACTGAGTATTCCGCGAACTCTATCTGAAGGTCTCTGGGCATGGAATTTTGACATGTTCCCCAAACCAAAAGGAATAAGTGGGAAACAATCAAGGAAACAGATAGAAGCACTTGCATTTGAATGAGTTTCAAGCATGCTTGGGTATTCGTGTGATCTGAGTGACTCAGTTTTGGAATACAACTGTCGCGTGGTGCACCGCGACCTCCTGGCACCCCGGAGTTTCTGAAAAAAAATTTTCTGCGATTTTCACGAAACCACTTTTCTTCAACATGATTTGGGCTAAAAATCCATCCCTAAAAATAAAAACTCTCTGAGTAGTGTGGAAATGCTGATCCTTACCCTACCTGGGGTGTCCACTGAGCATTTCCACGAACTCTATCTGAAGTTCTCTGGGCATGGTATTTTGACATGTTCCCCAAACCAAAAGGAATGAGTGGGAAACAATCATGGAAACAGATAGAAGCACTTGCATTTGAATGAGTTTCAAGCATGCTTGGGTGTTCGTGTGATCTGAGTGACTCAGTTTTGGAATACAACTGTCGCGTGGTGCACCGCGACCTCCTGGCACCCCGGAGTTTCTGAAAAATAATTTTCTGCGATTTTCACGAAACCACTTTTCTTCAACTTGATTTGGGCTAAAAATCCATCCCTGAAAATAAAAATTCTCTGAGTATTGTGGAAATGCTGATCCTTACCCTACCTGGGGTGTCCACTGAGCATTTCCGCGAACTCTATCTGAAGTTCTCTGAGCATGGTATTTTGACATGTTCCCCAAACCAAAAGGAATGAGTGGGAAACAATCATGGAAACAGATAGAAGCACTTGCATTTGAATGAGTTTCAAGCATGCTTGGGTATTCGTGTGATCTGAGTGACTCAGTTTTGGAATACAACTGTCGCGTGGTGCACCGCGACCTCCTGGCACCCCGGAGTTTCTGAAAAAAAATTTTCTGCGATTTTCACGAAACCACTTTTCTTCAACATGATTTGGGCTAAAACTCCATCCCTGAAAATAAAAATTATCTGAGTAGTGTGGAAATGCTGATCCTTACCCTACCTGGGGTGTCCACTGAGCATTTCCACGAACTCTATCTGAAGTTCTCTGGGCATGGTATTTTGACATGTTCCCCAAACCAAAAGGAATGAGTGGGAAACAATCATGGAAACAGATAGAATCACTTGCATTTGAATGAGTTTCAAGCATGCTTGGGTATTCGTGTGATCTGAGTGACTCAGTTTTGGAATACAACTGTCGCGTGGTGCACCGCGACCTCCAGGCACCCCGGAGTTTCTGAAAAAAAAATTTCTGCGATTTTCACGAAACCACTTTTCTTCAACTTGATTTGGGCTAAAACTCCATCCCTGAAAATAAAAATTCTCTGAGTAGTGTGGAAATGCTGATCCTTACCCTACCTGGGTTGTCCACTGAGTATTCCGCAAACTCTATCTGAAGTTCTCTGGGCATGGGATTTTGAAATGTTCCCCAAACCAAAAGGATTGAGTGGGAAACAATCATGGAAACAGATAGAAGCACTTGCATTTGAATGAGTTTCAAGCATGCTTGGGTATTCGTGTGATCTGAGTGACTCAGTTTTGGAATACAACTGTCGCGTGGTGCACCGTGACCTCCAGGCACCCCGGAGTTTCTGAAAAAAAATTTTCTGCGATTTTCACGAAACCACTTTTTTTCAACTTGATTTGGGCTAAAAATCCATCCCTGAAAATAAAAATTCTCTGAGTAGTGTGGAAATGCTGATCCTTACCCTACCTGGGGAGTCCACTGAGCATTTCCGCGAACTCTAGTTGAAGTTCTCTGGGCATGGGATTTTGACATGTTCCCCAAACCAAATGGAATGAGTGGGAAAAAATCATGGAAACAGATAGAAGCACTTGCATTCGAATGAGTTTCAAGCATGCTTGGGTATTCGTGTGATCTGAGTGACTCAGTTTTGGAATACAACTGTCGCATGGTGCACCGCGACCTCCAGGCACCCCGGAGTTTCTGAAAAAAAATTTTCTGCGATTTTCATGAAACCACTTTTCTTCAACATGATTTGGGCTAAAAATCCATCCCTAAAAATAAAAACTCTCTGAGTAGTGTGGAAATGCTGATCCTTACCCTACCTGGGGTGTCCACTGAGCATTTCCACGAACTCTATCTGAAGTTCTCTGGGCATGGTATTTTGACATGTTCCCCAAACCAAAAGGAATGAGTGGGAAACAATCATGGAAACAGATAGAAGCACTTGCATTTGAATGAGTTTCAAGCATGCTTGGGTGTTCGTGTGATCTGAGTGACTCAGTTTTGGAATACAACTGTCGCGTGGTGCACCGCGACCTCCTGGCACCCCGGAGTTTCTGAAAAATAATTTTCTGCGATTTTCACGAAACCACTTTTCTTCAACTTGATTTGGGCTAAAAATCCATCCCTGAAAATAAAAATTCTCTGAGTATTGTGGAAATGCTGATCCTTACCCTACCTGGGGTGTCCACTGAGCATTTCCGCGAACTCTATCTGAAGTTCTCTGAGCATGGTATTTTGACATGTTCCCCAAACCAAAAGGAATGAGTGGGAAACAATCATGGAAACAGATAGAAGCACTTGCATTTGAATGAGTTTCAAGCATGCTTGGGTATTCGTGTGATCTGAGTGACTCAGTTTTGGAATACAACTGTCGCGTGGTGCACCGCGACCTCCTGGCACCCCGGAGTTTCTGAAAAAAAATTTTCTGCGATTTTCACGAAACCACTTTTCTTCAACATGATTTGGGCTAAAACTCCATCCCTGAAAATAAAAATTATCTGAGTAGTGTGGAAATGCTGATCCTTACCCTACCTGGGGTGTCCACTGAGCATTTCCACGAACTCTATCTGAAGTTCTCTGGGCATGGTATTTTGACATGTTCCCCAAACCAAAAGGAATGAGTGGGAAACAATCATGGAAACAGATAGAATCACTTGCATTTGAATGAGTTTCAAGCATGCTTGGGTATTCGTGTGATCTGAGTGACTCAGTTTTGGAATACAACTGTCGCGTGGTGCACCGCGACCTCCAGGCACCCCGGAGTTTCTGAAAAAAAATTTTCTGCGATTTTCACGAAACCACTTTTCTTCAACTTGATTTGGGCTAAAAATCCATCCCTGAAAATAAAAATTCTCTGAGTAGTGTGGAAATGCTGATCCTTACCCTACCTGGGGAGTCCACTGAGCATTTCCGCGAACTCTAGTTGAAGTTCTCTGGGCATGGGATTTTGACATGTTCCCCAAACCAAAAGGAATAAGTGGGAAACAATCAAGGAAACAGATAGAAGCACTTGCATTTGAATGAGTTTCAAGCATGCTTGGGTATTCGTGTGATCTGAGTGACTCAGTTTTGGAATACAACTGTCGCGTGGTGCACCGCGACCTCCAGGCACCCCGGAGTTTCTGAAAAAAAACATTCTGCGATTTTCACGAAACCAGTTTTCTTCAACATGATTTGGGCTAAAAATCCATCCCTAAAAATAAAAATTTTCTGAGTAGTGTGGAAATGCTGATCCTTACCCTACCTGGGGAGTCCACTGAGCATTTCCGCGAACTCTAGTTGAAGTTCTCTGGGCATGGGATTTTGACATGTTCCCCAAACCAAAAGGAATGAGTGGGAAACAATCATGGAAACAGATAGAAGCACTTGCATTTGAATGAGTTTCAAGCATGCTTGGGTATTCGTGTGATCTGAGTGACTCAGTTTTGGAATACAACTGTCGCGTGGTGCACCGCGACCTCCAGGCACCCCGGAGTTTCTGAAAAAAAAATTTCTGCGATTTTCACGAAACCACTTTTCTTCAACTTGATTTGGGCTAAAACTCCATCCCTGAAAATAAAATTTCTCTGAGTAGTGTGGAAATGCTGATCCTTACCCTACCTGGGGTGTCCACTGAGTATTCCGCGAACTCTATCTGAAGGTCTCTGGGCATGGAATTTTGACATGTTCCCCAAACCAAAAGGAATAAGTGGGAAACAATCAAGGAAACAGATAGAAGCACTTGCATTTGAATGAGTTTCAAGCATGCTTGGGTATTCGTGTGATCTGAGTGACTCAGTTTTGGAATACAACTGTCGCGTGGTGCACCGCGACCTCCTGGCACCCCGGAGTTTCTGAAAAAAAATTTTCTGCGATTTTCACGAAACCACTTTTCTTCAACATGATTTGGGCTAAAAATCCATCCCTAAAAATAAAAACTCTCTGAGTAGTGTGGAAATGCTGATCCTTACCCTACCTGGGGTGTCCACTGAGCATTTCCACGAACTCTATCTGAAGTTCTCTGGGCATGGTATTTTGACATGTTCCCCAAACCAAAAGGAATGAGTGGGAAACAATCATGGAAACAGAAAGAAGCACTTGCATTTGAATGAGTTTCAAGCATGCTTGGGTGTTCGTGTGATCTGAGTGACTCAGTTTTGGAATACAACTGTCGCGTGGTGCACCGCGACCTCCTGGCACCCCGGAGTTTCTGAAAAATAATTTTCTGCGATTTTCACGAAACCACTTTTCTTCAACTTGATTTGGGCTAAAAATCCATCCCTGAAAATAAAAATTCTCTGAGTATTGTGGAAATGCTGATCCTTACCCTACCTGGGGTGTCCACTGAGCATTTCCGCGAACTCTATCTGAAGTTCTCTGAGCATGGTATTTTGACATGTTCCCCAAACCAAAAGGAATGAGTGGGAAACAATCATGGAAACAGATAGAAGCACTTGCATTTGAATGAGTTTCAAGCATGCTTGGGTATTCGTGTGATCTGAGTGACTCAGTTTTGGAATACAACTGTCGCGTGGTGCACCGCGACCTCCTGGCACCCCGGAGTTTCTGAAAAAAAATTTTCTGCGATTTTCACGAAACCACTTTTCTTCAACATGATTTGGGCTAAAACTCCATCCCTGAAAATAAAAATTATCTGAGTAGTGTGGAAATGCTGATCCTTACCCTACCTGGGGTGTCCACTGAGCATTTCCACGAACTCTATCTGAAGTTCTCTGGGCATGGTATTTTGACATGTTCCCCAAACCAAAAGGAATGAGTGGGAAACAATCATGGAAACAGATAGAATCACTTGCATTTGAATGAGTTTCAAGCATGCTTGGGTATTCGTGTGATCTGAGTGACTCAGTTTTGGAATACAACTGTCGCGTGGTGCACCGCGACCTCCAGGCACCCCGGAGTTTCTGAAAAAAAAATTTCTGCGATTTTCACGAAACCACTTTTCTTCAACTTGATTTGGGCTAAAACTCCATCCCTGAAAATAAAAATTATCTGAGTAGTGTGGAAATGCTGATCCTTACCCTACCTGGGGTGTCCACTGAGCATTTCCACGAACTCTATCTGAAGTTCTCTGGGCATGGTATTTTGACATGTTCCCCAAACCAAAAGGAATGAGTGGGAAACAATCATGGAAACAGATAGAATCACTTGCATTTGAATGAGTTTCAAGCATGCTTGGGTATTCGTGTGATCTGAGTGACTCAGTTTTGGAATACAACTGTCGCGTGGTGCACCGCGACCTCCAGGCACCCCGGAGTTTCTGAAAAAAAAATTTCTGCGATTTTCACGAAACCACTTTTCTTCAACTTGATTTGGGCTAAAACTCCATCCCTGAAAATAAAAATTCTCTGAGTAGTGTGGAAATGCTGATCCTTACCCTACCTGGGTTGTCCACTGAGTATTCCGCAAACTCTATCTGAAGTTCTCTGGGCATGGGATTTTGAAATGTTCCCCAAACCAAAAGGATTGAGTGGGAAACAATCATGGAAACAGATAGAAGCACTTGCATTTGAATGAGTTTCAAGCATGCTTGGGTATTCGTGTGATCTGAGTGACTCAGTTTTGGAATACAACTGTCGCGTGGTGCACCGTGACCTCCAGGCACCCCGGAGTTTCTGAAAAAAAATTTTCTGCGATTTTCACGAAACCACTTTTTTTCAACTTGATTTGGGCTAAAAATCCATCCCTGAAAATAAAAATTCTCTGAGTAGTGTGGAAATGCTGATCCTTACCCTACCTGGGGAGTCCACTGAGCATTTCCGCGAACTCTAGTTGAAGTTCTCTGGGCATGGGATTTTGACATGTTCCCCAAACCAAATGGAATGAGTGGGAAAAAATCATGGAAACAGATAGAAGCACTTGCATTCGAATGAGTTTCAAGCATGCTTGGGTATTCGTGTGATCTGAGTGACTCAGTTTTGGAATACAACTGTCGCATGGTGCACCGCGACCTCCAGGCACCCCGGAGTTTCTGAAAAAAAATTTTCTGCGATTTTCATGAAACCACTTTTCTACAACTTGATTTGGGCTAAAAATCCATTCCTGAAAATAAAAATTCTCTGAGTAGTGTGGAAATGCTGATCCTTACCCTACCTGGGGTGTCCACTGAGCATT
Organism: Lepisosteus oculatus; assembly: GCF_040954835.1. NCBI lineage: Eukaryota > Metazoa > Chordata > Actinopteri > Semionotiformes > Lepisosteidae > Lepisosteus > Lepisosteus oculatus. The sequence continues at coordinate 11,035,876 of NC_090699.1, read as the reverse complement.
TCCGCGAACTCTATCTGAAGTTCTCTGGGCATGGGATTTTGACATGTTCCCCAAACCAAAAGGAATAAGTGGGAAACAATCAAGGAAACAGATAGAAGCACTTGCATTTGAATGAGTTTCAAGCATGCTTGGGTATTCGTGTGATCTGAGTGACTCAGTTTTGGAATACAACTGTCGCGTGGTGCACCGCAACCTCCTGGCACCCCGGAGTTTCTGAAAAAAAACTTTCTGCGATTTTCACGAAACCAGTTTTCTTCAATATGATTTGGGCTAAAAATCCATCCCTAAAAATAAAAACTCTCTGAGTAGTGTGGAAATGCTGATCCTTACCCTACCTGGGGAGTCCACTGAGCATTTCCGCGAACTCTAGTTGAAGTTCTCTGGGCATGGGATTTTGACATGTTCCCCAAACCAAAAGGAATGAGTGGGAAACAATCATGGAAACAGATAGAAGCACTTGCATTTGAATGAGTTTCAAGCATGCTTGGGTATTCGTGTGATCTGAGTGACTCAGTTTTGGAATACAACTGTCGCGTGGTGCACCGCGACCTCCAGGCACCCCGGAGTTTCTGAAAAAAAAATTTCTGCGATTTTCACGAAACCACTTTTCTTCAACTTGATTTGGGCTAAAACTCCATCCCTGAAAATAAAATTTCTCTGAGTAGTGTGGAAATGCTGATCCTTACCCTACCTGGGGTGTCCACTGAGTATTCCGCGAACTCTATCTGAAGTTCTCTGGGCATGGAATTTTGACATGTTCCCCAAACCAAAAGGAATAAGTGGGAAACAATAAAGGAAACAGATAGAAGCACTTGCATTTGAATGAGTTTCAAGCATGCTTGGGTATTCGTGTGATCTGAGTGACTCAGTTTTTGGAATACAACTGTCGCGTGGTGCACCGCGACCTCCTGGCACCCCGGAGTTTCTGAAAAAAAATTTTCTGCGATTTTCACGAAACCACTTTTCTTCAACATGATTTGGGCTAAAAATCCATCCCTAAAAATAAAAACTCTCTGAGTAGTGTGGAAATGCTGATCCTTACCCTACCTGGGGTGTCCACTGAGCATTTCCGCGAACTCTATCTGAAGATCTCTGGGCATGGTATTTTGACATGTTCCCCAAACCAAAAGGAATGAGTGGGAAACAATCATGGAAACAGATAGAAGCACTTGCATTTGAATGAGTTTCAAGCATGCTTGGGTATTCGTGTGATCTGAGTGACTCAGTTTTGGAATACAACTGTCGCGTGGTGCACCGCGACCTCCTGGCACCCCGGAGTTTCTGAAAAAAAAAATTCTGCGATTTTCACGAAACCACTTTTCTTCAACTTGATTTGGGCTAAAATTCCATCCCTGAAAATAAAAATTCTCTGAGTATTGTGGAAATGCTGATCCTTACCCTACCTGGGGTGTCCACTGAGCATTTCCGCGAACTCTATCTGAAGTTCTCTGGGCATGGTATTTTGACATGTTCCCCAAACCAAAAGGAATGAGTGGGAAACAATCATGGAAACAGATAGAAGCACTTGCATTTGAATGAGTTTCAAGCATGCTTGGGTATTCGTGTGATCTGAGTGACTCAGTTTTGGAATACAACTGTCGCGTGGTGCACCGCGACCTCCTGGCACCCCGGAGTTTCTGAAAAAAAATTTTCTGCGATTTTCACGAAACCACTTTTCTTCAACATGATTTGGGCTAAAACTCCATCCCTGAAAATAAAAATTATCTGAGTAGTGTGGAAATGCTGATCCTTACCCTACCTGGGGTGTCCACTGAGTATTCCGCGAACTCTATCTGAAGTTCTCTGGGCATGGGATTTTGAAATGTTCCCCAAACCAAAAGGAATGAGTGGGAAACAATCATGGAAACAGATAGAAGCACTTGCATTTGAATGAGTTTCAAGCATGCTTGGGTATTCGTGTGATCTGAGTGACTCAGTTTTGGAATACAACTGTCGCGTGGTGCACCGCGACCTCCAGGCACCCCGGAGTTTCTGAAAAAAAATTTTCTGCGATTTTCACAAAACCACTTTTCTTCAACTTGATTTGGGCTAAAAATCCTTCCCTGAAAATAAAAATTTTCTGAGTAGTGTGGAAATGCTGATCCTTACCCTACCTGGGGAGTCCACTGAGTATTCCGCGAACGCTAGTTGAAGTTCTCTGGGCATGGGATTTTGACATGTTCCCCAAACCAAAAGGAATAAGTGGGAAACAATCAAGGAAACAGATAGAAACACTTGTATTTGAATGAGTTTCAAGCATGCTTGGGTATTCGTGTGATCTGAGTTACTCTGTTTTGGAATACAACTGTCGCGTGGTGCACCGCGACCTCCAGGCACCCCGGAGTTTCTGAAAAAAAAATTTCTGCGATTTTCACGAAACCACTTTTCTTCAACTTGATTTGGGCTAAAACTCCATCCCTGAAAATAAAAATTCTCTGAGTAGTGTGGAAATGCTGATCCTTACCCTACCTGGGTTGTCCACTGAGTATTCCGCAAACTCTATCTGAAGTTCTCTGGGCATGGGATTTTGAAATGTTCCCCAAACCAAAAGGATTGAGTGGGAAACAATCATGGAAACAGATAGAAGCACTTGCATTTGAATGAGTTTCAAGCATGCTTGGGTATTCGTGTGATCTGAGTGACTCAGTTTTGGAATACAACTGTCGCGTGGTGCACCGCGACCTCCTGGCACCCCGGAGTTTCTGAAAAAAAATTTTCTGCGATTTTCACGAAACCACTTTTCTTCAACATGATTTGGGCTAAAACTCCATCCCTGAAAATAAAAATTATCTGAGTAGTGTGGAAATGCTGATCCTTACCCTACCTGGGGTGTCCACTGAGTATTTCCGCGAACTCTATCTGAAGTTCTCTGGGCATGGGATTTTGACATGTTCCCCAAACCAAAAGGAATAAGTGGGAAACAATCAAGGAAACAGATAGAAGCACTTGCATTTGAATGAGTTTCAAGCATGCTTGGGTATTCGTGTGATCTGAGTGACTCAGTTTTGGAATACAACTGTCGCGTGGTGCACCGCAACCTCCTGGCACCCCGGAGTTTCTGAAAAAAAACTTTCTGCGATTTTCACGAAACCAGTTTTCTTCAATATGATTTGGGCTAAAAATCCATCCCTAAAAATAAAAACTCTCTGAGTAGTGTGGAAATGCTGATCCTTACCCTACCTGGGGAGTCCACTGAGCATTTCCGCGAACTCTAGTTGAAGTTCTCTGGGCATGGGATTTTGACATGTTCCCCAAACCAAAAGGAATGAGTGGGAAACAATCATGGAAACAGATAGAAGCACTTGCATTTGAATGAGTTTCAAGCATGCTTGGGTATTCGTGTGATCTGAGTGACTCAGTTTTGGAATACAACTGTCGCGTGGTGCACCGCGACCTCCAGGCACCCCGGAGTTTCTGAAAAAAAAATTTCTGCGATTTTCACGAAACCACTTTTCTTCAACTTGATTTGGGCTAAAACTCCATCCCTGAAAATAAAATTTCTCTGAGTAGTGTGGAAATGCTGATCCTTACCCTACCTGGGGTGTCCACTGAGTATTCCGCGAACTCTATCTGAAGTTCTCTGGGCATGGAATTTTGACATGTTCCCCAAACCAAAAGGAATAAGTGGGAAACAATAAAGGAAACAGATAGAAGCACTTGCATTTGAATGAGTTTCAAGCATGCTTGGGTATTCGTGTGATCTGAGTGACTCAGTTTTTGGAATACAACTGTCGCGTTGTGCACCGCGACCTCCTGGCACCCCGGAGTTTCTGAAAAAAAATTTTCTGCGATTTTCACGAAACCACTTTTCTTCAACATGATTTGGGCTAAAAATCCATCCCTAAAAATAAAAACTCTCTGAGTAGTGTGGAAATGCTGATCCTTACCCTACCTGGGGTGTCCACTGAGCATTTCCGCGAACTCTATCTGAAGATCTCTGGGCATGGTATTTTGACATGTTCCCCAAACCAAAAGGAATGAGTGGGAAACAATCATGGAAACAGATAGAAGCACTTGCATTTGAATGAGTTTCAAGCATGCTTGGGTATTCGTGTGATCTGAGTGACTCAGTTTTGGAATACAACTGTCGCGTGGTGCACCGCGACCTCCTGGCACCCCGGAGTTTCTGAAAAAAAAAATTCTGCGATTTTCACGAAACCACTTTTCTTCAACTTGATTTGGGCTAAAATTCCATCCCTGAAAATAAAAATTCTCTGAGTATTGTGGAAATGCTGATCCTTACCCTACCTGGGGTGTCCACTGAGCATTTCCGCGAACTCTATCTGAAGTTCTCTGGGCATGGTATTTTGACATGTTCCCCAAACCAAAAGGAATGAGTGGGAAACAATCATGGAAACAGATAGAAGCACTTGCATTTGAATGAGTTTCAAGCATGCTTGGGTATTCGTGTGATCTGAGTGACTCAGTTTTGGAATACAACTGTCGCGTGGTGCACCGCGACCTCCTGGCACCCCGGAGTTTCTGAAAAAAAATTTTCTGCGATTTTCACGAAACCACTTTTCTTCAACATGATTTGGGCTAAAACTCCATCCCTGAAAATAAAAATTATCTGAGTAGTGTGGAAATGCTGATCCTTACCCTACCTGGGGTGTCCACTGAGTATTCCGCGAACTCTATCTGAAGTTCTCTGGGCATGGGATTTTGAAATGTTCCCCAAACCAAAAGGAATGAGTGGGAAACAATCATGGAAACAGATAGAAGCACTTGCATTTGAATGAGTTTCAAGCATGCTTGGGTATTCGTGTGATCTGAGTGACTCAGTTTTGGAATACAACTGTCGCGTGGTGCACCGCGACCTCCAGGCACCCCGGAGTTTCTGAAAAAAAATTTTCTGCGATTTTCACAAAACCACTTTTCTTCAACTTGATTTGGGCTAAAAATCCTTCCCTGAAAATAAAAATTTTCTGAGTAGTGTGGAAATGCTGATCCTTACCCTACCTGGGGAGTCCACTGAGTATTCCGCGAACGCTAGTTGAAGTTCTCTGGGCATGGGATTTTGACATGTTCCCCAAACCAAAAGGAATAAGTGGGAAACAATCAAGGAAACAGATAGAAACACTTGTATTTGAATGAGTTTCAAGCATGCTTGGGTATTCGTGTGATCTGAGTTACTCTGTTTTGGAATACAACTGTCGCGTGGTGCACCGCGACCTCCAGGCACCCCGGAGTTTCTGAAAAAAAAATTTCTGCGATTTTCACGAAACCACTTTTCTTCAACTTGATTTGGGCTAAAACTCCATCCCTGAAAATAAAAATTCTCTGAGTAGTGTGGAAATGCTGATCCTTACCCTACCTGGGTTGTCCACTGAGTATTCCGCAAACTCTATCTGAAGTTCTCTGGGCATGGGATTTTGAAATGTTCCCCAAACCAAAAGGATTGAGTGGGAAACAATCATGGAAACAGATAGAAGCACTTGCATTTGAATGAGTTTCAAGCATGCTTGGGTATTCGTGTGATCTGAGTGACTCAGTTTTGGAATACAACTGTCGCGTGGTGCACCGCGACCTCCTGGCACCCCGGAGTTTCTGAAAAAAAATTTTCTGCGATTTTCACGAAACCACTTTTCTTCAACATGATTTGGGCTAAAACTCCATCCCTGAAAATAAAAATTATCTGAGTAGTGTGGAAATGCTGATCCTTACCCTACCTGGGGTGTCCACTGAGTATTCCGCGAACTCTATCTGAAGTTCTCTGGGCATGGGATTTTGAAATGTTCCCCAAACCAAAAGGAATGAGTGGGAAACAATCATGGAAACAGATAGAAGCACTTGCATTTGAATGAGTTTCAAGCATGCTTGGGTATTCGTGTGATCTGAGTGACTCAGTTTTGGAATACAACTGTCGCGTGGTGCACCGCGACCTCCAGGCACCCCGGAGTTTCTGAAAAAAAATTTTCTGCGATTTTCACGAAACCACTTTTCTTCAACTTGATTTGGGCTAAAAATCCATCCCTGAAAATAAAAATTTTCTGAGTAGTGTGGAAATGCTGATCCTTACCCTACCTGGGGAGTCCACTGAGCATTTTCGCGAACTCTATCTGAAGTTCTCTGGGCATGGGATTTTGAAATGTTCCCCAAACCAAAAGGAATAAGTGGGAAACAGTCAAGGAAACAGATAGAAGCACTTGCATTTGAATGAGTTTCAAGCATGCTTGGGTATTCGTGTGATCTGAGTGACTCAGTTTTGGAATACAACTGTCGCGTGGTGCACCGCGACCTCCAGGCACCCCGGAGTTTCTGAAAAAAAAATTTCTGCGATTTTCACGAAACCACTTTTCTTCAACTTGATTTGGGCTAAGAATCCATCCCTAAAAATAAAAACTCTCTGAGTAGTGTGGAAATGCTGATCCTTACCCTACCTGGGGTGTCCACTGAGCATTTCCACGAACTCTATCTGAAGTTCTCTGGGCATGGTATTTTGACATGTTCCCCAAACCAAAAGGAATGAGTGGGAAACAATCATGGAAACAGATAGAAGCACTTGCATTTGAATGAGTTTCAAGCATGCTTGGGTATTCGTGTGATCTGAGTGACTCAGTTTTGGAATACAACTGTCGCGTGGTGCACCGCGACCTCCAGGCACCCCGGAGTTTCTGAAAAAAAATTTTCTGCGATTTTCACGAAACCACTTTTCTTCAACTTGATTTGGGCTAAAACTCCATCCCTGAAAATAAAATTTCTCTGAGTAGTGTGGAAATGCTGATCCTTACCCTACCTGGGGTGTCCACTGAGTATTCCGCGAACTCTATCTGAAGTTCTCTGGGCATGGAATTTTGACATGTTCCCCAAACCAAAAGGAATAAGTGGGAAACAATCAAGGAAACAGATAGAAGCACTTGCATTTGAATGAGTTTCAAGCATGCTTGGGTATTCGTGTGATCTGAGTGACTCAGTTTTGGAATACAACTGTCGCGTGGTGCACCGCGACCTCCTGGCACCCCGGAGTTTCTGAAAAAAAATTTTCTGCGATTTTCACGAAACCACTTTTCTTCAACATGATTTGGGCTAAAAATCCATCCCTAAAAATAAAAACTCTCTGAGTAGTGTGGAAATGCTGATCCTTACCCTACCTGGGGTGTCCACTGAGCATTTCCACGAACTCTATCTGAAGTTCTCTGGGCATGGTATTTTGACATGTTCCCCAAACCAAAAGGAATGAGTGGGAAACAATCATGGAAACAGATAGAAGCACTTGCATTTGAATGAGTTTCAAGCATGCTTGGGTATTCGTGTGATCTGAGTGACTCAGTTTTGGAATACAACTGTCGCGTGGTGCACCGCGACCTCCTGGCACCCCGGAGTTTCTGAAAAATAATTTTCTGCGATTTTCACGAAACCACTTTTCTTCAACTTGATTTGGGCTAAAAATCCATCCCTGAAAATAAAAATTCTCTGAGTATTGTGGAAATGCTGATCCTTACCCTACCTGGGGTGTCCACTGAGCATTTCCGCGAACTCTATCTGAAGTTCTCTGAGCATGGTATTTTGACATGTTCCCCAAACCAAAAGGAATGAGTGGGAAACAATCATGGAAACAGATAGAAGCACTTGCATTTGAATGAGTTTCAAGCATGCTTGGGTATTCGTGTGATCTGAGTGACTCAGTTTTGGAATACAACTGTCGCGTGGTGCACCGCGACCTCCTGGCACCCCGGAGTTTCTGAAAAAAAATTTTCTGCGATTTTCACGAAACCACTTTTCTTCAACATGATTTGGGCTAAAACTCCATCCCTAAAAATAAAAACTCTCTGAGTAGTGTGGAAATGCTGATCCTTACCCTACCTGGGGTGTCCACTGAGCATTTCCACGAACTCTATCTGAAGTTCTCTGGGCATGGTATTTTGACATGTTCCCCAAACCAAAAGGAATGAGTGGGAAACAATCATGGAAACAGATAGAAGCACTTGCATTTGAATGAGTTTCAAGCATGCTTGGGTATTCGTGTGATCTGAGTGACTCAGTTTTGGAATACAACTGTCGCGTGGTGCACCGCGACCTCCAGGCACCCCGGAGTTTCTGAAAAAAAAATTTCTGCGATTTTCACGAAACCACTTTTCTTCAACTTGATTTGGGCTAAAACTCCATCCCTGAAAATAAAAATTCTCTGAGTAGTGTGGAAATGCTGATCCTTACCCTACCTGGGGTGTCCACTGAGTATTCCGCGAACTCTATCTGAAGTTCTCTGGGCATGGGATTTTGAAATGTTCCCCAAACCAAAAGGATTGAGTGGGAAACAATCATGGAAACAGATAGAAGCACTTGCATTTGAATGAGTTTCAAGCATGCCTGGGTATTCGTGTGATCTGAGTGACTCAGTTTTGGAATACAACTGTCGCGTGGTGCACCGCGACCTCCAGGCACCCCGGAGTTTCTGAAAAAAAACATTCTGCGATTTTCACGAAACCAGTTTTCTTCAACATGATTTGGGCTAAAAATCCATCCCTAAAAATAAAAATTTTCTGAGTAGTGTGGAAATGCTGATCCTTACCCTACCTGGGGAGTCCACTGAGCATTTCCGCGAACTCTAGTTGAAGTTCTCTGGGCATGGGATTTTGACATGTTCCCCAAACCAAAAGGAATGAGTGGGAAACAATCATGGAAACAGATAGAAGCACTTGCATTTGAATGAGTTTCAAGCATGCTTGGGTATTCGTGTGATCTGAGTGACTCAGTTTTGGAATACAACTGTCGCGTGGTGCACCGCGACCTCCAGGCACCCCGGAGTTTCTGAAAAAAAATTTTCTGCGATTTTCACGAAACCACTTTTCTTCAACTTGATTTGGGCTAAAACTCCATCCCTGAAAATAAAATTTCTCTGAGTAGTGTGGAAATGCTGATCCTTACCCTACCTGGGGTGTCCACTGAGTATTCCGCGAACTCTATCTGAAGTTCTCTGGGCATGGAATTTTGACATGTTCCCCAAACCAAAAGGAATAAGTGGGAAACAATCAAGGAAACAGATAGAAGCACTTGCATTTGAATGAGTTTCAGGCATGCTTGGGTATTCGTGTGATCTGAGTGACTCAGTTTTGGAATACAACTGTCGCGTGGTGCACCGCGACCTCCTGGCACCCCGGAGTTTCTGAAAAAAAAATTTCTGCGATTTTCACGAAACCACTTTTCTTCAACATGATTTGGGCTAAAAATCCATCCCTAAAAATAAAAACTCTCTGAGTAGTGTGGAAATGCTGATCCTTACCATACCTGGGGTGTCCACTGAGCATTTCCACGAACTCTATCTGAAGTTCTCTGGGCATGGTATTTTGACATGTTCCCCAAACCAAAAGGAATGAGTGGGAAACAATCATGGAAACAGATAGAAGCACTTGCATTTGAATGAGTTTCAAGCATGCTTGGGTATTCGTGTGATCTGAGTGACTCAGTTTTGGAATACAACTGTCGCGTGGTGCAACGCGACCTCCTGGCACCCCGGAGTTTCTGAAAAATAATTTTCTGCGATTTTCACGAAACCACTTTTCTTCAACTTGATTTGGGCTAAAAATCCATCCCTGAAAATAAAAATTCTCTGAGTATTGTGGAAATGCTGATCCTTACCCTACCTGGGGTGTCCACTGAGCATTTCCGCGAACTCTATCTGAAGTTCTCTGAGCATGGTATTTTGACATGTTCCCCAAACCAAAAGGAATGAGTGGGAAACAATCATGGAAACAGATAGAAGCACTTGCATTTGAATGAGTTTCAAGCATGCTTGGGTATTCGTGTGATCTGAGTGACTCAGTTTTGGAATACAACTGTCGCGTGGTGCACCGCGACCTCCTGGCACCCCGGAGTTTCTGAAAAAAAATTTTCTGCGATTTTCACGAAACCACTTTTCTTCAACATGATTTGGGCTAAAACTCCATCCCTGAAAATAAAAATTCTCTGAGTAGTGTGGAAATGCTGATCCTTACCCTACCTGGGGTGTCCACTGAGCATTTCCGCGAACTCTATCTGAAGTTCTCTGGGCATGGGATTTTGACATGTTCCCCAAACCAAAAGGAATAAGTGGGAAACAATCAAGGAAACATATAGAAGCACTTACATTTGAATGAGTTTCAAGCATGCTTGGGTATTCGTGTGATCTGAGTGACTCAGTTTTGGAATACAACTGTCGCGTGGTGCACCGCAACCTCCAGGCACCCCGGAGTTTCTGAAAAAAAATTTTCTGCGATTTTCACGAAACCACTTTTCTTCAACTTGATTTGGGCTAAAAATCCATCCCTGAAAATAAAAATTCTCTGAGTATTGTGGAAATGCTGATCCTTACCCTACCTGGGGTGTCCACTGAGCATTTCCGCGAACTCTATCTGAAGTTCTCTGGGCATGGTATTTTGACAAGTTCCCCAAACCAAAAGGAATGAGTGGGAAACAATCATGGAAACAGATAGAAGCACTTGCATTTGAATGAGTTTCAAGCATGCTTGGGTATTCGTGTGATCTGAGTGACTCAGTTTTGGAATACAACTGTCGCGTGGTGCACCGCGACCTCCTGGCACCCCAGAGTTTCTGAAAAAAAATTTTCTGCGATTTTCACGAAACCACTTTTCTTCAACATGATTTGGGCTAAAACTCCATCCCTGAAAATAAAAATTATCTGAGTAGTGTGGAAATGCTGATCCTTACCCTACCTGGGGTGTCCACTGAGTATTCCGCGAACTCTATCTGAAGTTCTCTGGGCATGGGATTTTGAAATGTTCCCCAAACCAAAAGGAATGAGTGGGAAACAATCATGGAAACAGATAGAAGCACTTGCATTTGAATGAGTTTCAAGCATGCTTGGGTATTCGTGTGATCTGAGTGACTCAGTTTTGGAATACAACTGTCGCGTGGTGCACCGCGACCTCCAGGCACCCCGGAGTTTCTGAAAAAAAATTTTCTGCGATTTTCACGAAACCACTTTTCTTCAACTTGATTTGGGCTAAAAATCCATCCCTGAAAATAAAAATTTTCTGAGTAGTGTGGAAATGCTGATCCTTTCCCTACCTGGGGAGTCCACTGAGCATTTTCGCGAACTCTATCTGAAGTTCTCTGGGCATGGGATTTTGAAATGTTCCCCAAACCAAAAGAAATAAGTGGGAAACAGTCAAGGAAACAGATAGAAGCACTTGCATTTGAATGAGTTTCAAGCATGCTTGGGTATTCGTGTGATCTGAGTGACTCAGTTTTGGAATACAACTGTCGCGTGGTGCACCGCGACCTCCAGGAACCCCGGAGTTTCTGAAAAAAAAATTTCTGCGATTTTCACGAAACCACATTTCTTCAACTTGATTTGGGCTAAGAATCCATCCCTAAAAATAAAAACTCTCTGAGTAGTGTGGAAATGCTGATCCTTACCCTACCTGGGGTGTCCACTGAGCATTTCCACGAACTCTATCTGAAGTTCTCTGGGCATGGTATTTTGACATGTTCCCCAAACCAAAAGGAATGAGTGGGAAACAATCATGGAAACAGATAGAAGCACTTGCATTTGAATGAGTTTCAAGCATGCTTGGGTATTCGTGTGATCTGAGTGACTCAGTTTTGGAATACAACTGTCGCGTGGTGCACCGCGACCTCCAGGCACCCCGGAGTTTCTGAAAAAAAAATTTCTGCGATTTTCACGAAACCACTTTTCTTCAACTTGATTTGGGCTAAAACTCCATCCCTGAAAATAAAAATTCTCTGAGTAGTGTGGAAATGCTGATCCTTACCCTACCTGGGGTGTCCACTGAGTATTCCGCGAACTCTATCTGAAGTTCTCTGGGCATGGGATTTTGAAATGTTCCCCAAACCAAAAGGATTGAGTGGGAAACAATCATGGAAACAGATAGAAGCACTTGCATTTGAATGAGTTTCAAGCATGCCTGGGTATTCGTGTGATCTGAGTGACTCAGTTTTGGAATACAACTGTCGCATGGTGCACCGCGACCTCCTGGCACCCCGGAGTTTCTGAAAAAAAATTTTCTGCGATTTTCACGAAACCACTTTTCTTCAACTTGATTTGGGCTAAAAATCCATCCCTGAAAATAAAACTTCTCTGAGTATTGTGGAAATGCTGATCCTTACCCTACCTGGGGTGTCCACTGAGCATTTCCGCGAACTCTATCTGAAGTTCTCTGGGCATGGTATTTTGACAAGTTCCCCAAACCAAAAGGAATGAGTGGGAAACAATCATGGAAACAGATAGAAGCACTTGCATTTGAATGAGTTTCAAGCATGCTTGGGTATTCGTGTGATCTGAGTGACTCAGTTTTGGAATACAACTGTCGCGTGGTGCACCGCGACCTCCTGGCACCCCGGAGTTTCTGAAAAAAAATTTTCTGCGATTTTCACGAAACCACTTTTCTTCAACATGATTTGGGCTAAAACTCCATCCCTGAAAATAAAAATTATCTGAGTAGTGTGGAAATGCTGATCCTTACCCTACCTGGGGTGTCCACTGAGTATTCCGCGAACTCTATCTGAAGTTCTCTGGGCATGGGATTTTGAAATGTTCCCCAAACCAAAAGGAATGAGTGGGAAACAATCATGGAAACAGATAGAAGCACTTGCATTTGAATGAGTTTCAAGCATGCTTGGGTATTCGTGTGATCTGAGTGACTCAGTTTTGGAATACAACTGTCGCGTGGTGCACCGCGACCTCCAGGCACCCCGGAGTTTCTGAAAAAAAATTTTCTGCGATTTTCACGAAACCACTTTTCTTCAATTTGATTTGGGCTAAAAATCCATCCCTGAAAATAAAAATTTTCTGAGTAGTGTGGAAATGCTGATCCTTACCCTACCTGGGGAGTCCACTGAGCATTTTCGCGAACTCTATCTGAAGTTCTCTGGGCATGGGATTTTGAAATGTTCCCCAAACCAAAAGGAATAAGTGGGAAACAGTCAAGGAAACAGATAGAAGCACTTGCATTTGAATGAGTTTCAAGCATGCTTGGGTATTCGTGTGATCTGAGTGACTCAGTTTTGGAATACAACTGTCGCGTGGTGCACCGCGACCTCCAGGCACCCCGGAGTTTCTGAAAAAAAAATTTCTGCGATTTTCACGAAACCACTTTTCTTCAACTTGATTTGGGCTAAGAATCCATCCCTAAAAATAAAAACTCTCTGAGTAGTGTGGAAATGCTGATCCTTACCCTACCTGGGGTGTCCACTGAGCATTTCCACGAACTCTATCTGAAGTTCTCTGGGCATGGTATTTTGACATGTTCCCCAAACCAAAAGGAATGAGTGGGAAACAATCATGGAAACAGATAGAAGCACTTGCATTTGAATGAGTTTCAAGCATGCTTGGGTATTCGTGTGATCTGAGTGACTCAGTTTTGGAATACAACTGTCGCGTGGTGCACCGCGACCTCCAGGCACCCCGGAGTTTCTGAAAAAAAATTTTCTGCGATTTTCACGAAACCACTTTTCTTCAACTTGATTTGGGCTAAAACTCCATCCCTGAAAATAAAAATTCTCTGAGTAGTGTGGAAATGCTGATCCTTACCCTACCTGGGGTGTCCACTGAGTATTCCGCGAACTCTATCTGAAGTTCTCTGGGCATGGGATTTTGAAATGTTCCCCAAACCAAAAGGATTGAGTGGGAAACAATCATGGAAACAGATAGAAGCACTTGCATTTGAATGAGTTTCAAGCATGCCTGGGTATTCGTGTGATCTGAGTGACTCAGTTTTGGAATACAACTGTCGCGTGGTGCACCGCGACCTCCAGGCACCCCGGAGTTTCTGAAAAAAAATTTTCTGCGATTTTCACGAAACCACTTTTCTTCAACTTGATTTGGGCTAAAAATCCATCCCTGAAAATAAAAATTCTCTGAGTAGTGTGGAAATGCTGATCCTTACCCTACCTGGGGAGTCCACTGAGCATTTCCGCGAACTCTAGTTGAAGTTCTCTGGGCATGGGATTTTGACATGTTCCCCAAACCAAAAGGAATGAGTGGGAAACAATCATGGAAACAGATAGAAGCACTTGCATTTGAATGAGTTTCAAGCATGCTTGGGTATTCGTGTGATCTGAGTGACTCAGTTTTGGAATACAACTGTCGCGTGGTGCACCGCGACCTCCAGGCACCCCGGAGTTTCTGAAAAAAAATTTTCTGCGATTTTCACGAAACCACTTTTCTTCAACTTGATTTGGGCTAAAACTCCATCCCTGAAAATAAAATTTCTCTGAGTAGTGTGGAAATGCTGATCCTTACCCTACCTGGGGTGTCCACTGAGTATTCCGCGAACTCTATCTGAAGGTCTCTGGGCATGGAATTTTGACATGTTCCCCAAACCAAAAGGAATAAGTGGGAAACAATCAAGGAAACAGATAGAAGCACTTGCATTTGAATGAGTTTCAAGCATGCTTGGGTATTCGTGTGATCTGAGTGACTCAGTTTTGGAATACAACTGTCGCGTGGTGCACCGCGACCTCCTGGCACCCCGGAGTTTCTGAAAAAAAATTTTCTGTGATTTTCACGAAACCACTTTTCTTCAACATGATTTGGGCTAAAAATCCATCCCTAAAAATAAAAACTCTCTGAGTAGTGTGGAAATGCTGATCCTTACCCTACCTGGGGTGTCCACTGAGCATTTCCACGAACTCTATCTGAAGTTCTCTGGGCATGGTATTTTGACATGTTCCCCAAACCAAAAGGAATGAGTGGGAAACAATCATGGAAACAGATAGAAGCACTTGCATTTGAATGAGTTTCAAGCATGCTTGGGTATTCGTGTGATCTGAGTGACTCAGTTTTGGAATACAACTGTCGCGTGGTGCACCGCGACCTCCTGGCACCCCGGAGTTTCTGAAAAAAAATTTTCTGCGATTTTCACGAAACCACTTTTCTTCAACATGATTTGGGCTAAAACTCCATCCCTGAAAATAAAAATTATCTGAGTAGTGTGGAAATGCTGATCCTTACCCTACCTGGGGTGTCCACTGAGCATTTCCACGAACTCTATCTGAAGTTCTCTGGGCATGGTATTTTGACATGTTCCCCAAACCAAAAGGAATGAGTGGGAAACAATCATGGAAACAGATAGAATCACTTGCATTTGAATGAGTTTCAAGCATGCTTGGGTATTCGTGTGATCTGAGTGACTCAGTTTTGGAATACAACTGTCGCGTGGTGCACCGCGACCTCCAGGCACCCCGGAGTTTCTGAAAAAAAAATTTCTGCGATTTTCACGAAACCACTTTTCTTCAACTTGATTTGGGCTAAAACTCCATCCCTGAAAATAAAATTTCTCTGAGTAGTGTGGAAATGCTGATCCTTACCCTACCTGGGGTGCCCACTGAGTATTCCGCGAACTCTATCTGAAGTTCTCTGGGCATGGAATTTTGACATGTTCCCCAAACCAAAAGGAATAAGTGGGAAACAATAAAGGAAACAGATAGAAGCACTTGCATTTGAATGAGTTTCAAGCATGCTTGGGTATTCGTGTGATCTGAGTGACTCAGTTTTGGAATACAACTGTCGCGTGGTGCACCGCGACCTCCTGGCACCCCGGAGTTTCTGAAAAAAAATTTTCTGCGATTTTAACGAAACCACTTTTCTTCAACATGATTTGGGCTAAAAATCCATCCCTAAAAATAAAAACTCTCTGAGTAGTGTGGAAATGCTGATCCTTACCCTACCTGGGGTGTCCACTGAGCATTTCCACGAACTCTATCTGAAGTTCTCTGGGCATGGTATTTTGACATGTTCCCCAAACCAAAAGGAATGTGTGGGAAACAATCATGGAAACAGATAGAAGCACTTGCATTTGAATGAGTTTCAAGCATGCTTGGGTATTCGTGTGATCTGAGTGACTCAGTTTTGGAATACAACTGTCGCGTGGTGCACCGCGACCTCCTGGCACCCCGGAGTTTCTGAAAAAAAAAATTCTGCGATTTTCACGAAACCACTTTTCTTCAACTTGATTTGGGCTAAAAATCCATCCCTGAAAATAAAAATTCTCTGAGTATTGTGGAAATGCTGATCCTTACCCTACCTGGGGTGTCCACTGAGCATTTCCGCGAACTCTATCTGAAGTTCTCTGGGCATGGTATTTTGACATGTTCCCCAAACCAAAAGGAATGAGTGGGAAACAATCATGGAAACAGATAGAAGCACTTGCATTTGAATGAGTTTCAAGCATGCTTGGGTATTCGTGTGATCTGAGTGACTCAGTTTTGGAATACAACTGTCGCGTGGTGCACCGCGACCTCCAGGCACCCCGGAGTATCTGAAAAAAAATTTTCTGCGATTTTCACGAAACCACTTTTCTTCAACTTGATTTGGGCTAAAAATCCATCCCTGAAAATAAAAATTCTCTGAGTAGTGTGGAAATGCTGATCCTTACCCAACCTGGGGTGTCCACTGAGCATTTCCGCGAACTCTATCTGAAGTTCTCTGGGCATGGGATTTTGACATGTTCCCCAAACCAAAAGGAATAAGTGGGAAACAATCAAGGAAACAGATAGAAACACTTGTATTTGAATGAGTTTCAAGCATGCTTGGGTATTCGTGTGATCTGAGTTACTCTGTTTTGGAATACAACTGTCGCGTGGTGCACCGTGACCTCCAGGCACCCCGGAGTTTCTGAAAAAAAATTTTCTGCGATTTTCACGAAACCACTTTTCTTCAACTTGATTTGGGCTAAAGATCCATCCCTGAAAATAAAAATTCTCTGAGTAGTGTGGAAATGCTGATCCTTACCCTACCTGGGGTGTCCACTGAGTATTCCGCGAACTCTATCTGAAGTTCTCTGGGCATGGGATTTTGAAATGTTCCCCAAACCAAAAGGAATAAGTGGGAAACAATCAAGGAAACAGATAGAAGCACTTGCATTTGAATGAGTTTCAAGCATGCTTGGGTATTCGTGTGATCTGAGTGACTCTGTTTTGGAATACAACTGTCGCGTGGTGCACCGTGACCTCCAGGCACCCCGGAGTTTCTGAAAAACAATGTTCTGCGATTTTCACGAAACCACTTTTCTTCAACTTGATTTGGGCTAAAAATCCATCCCTGAAAATAAAAATTCTCTGAGTAGTGGGGAAATGCTGATCCTTACCCTACCTGGGGTGTCCACTGAGTATTCCGCGAACTCTATCTGAAGTTCTCTGGGCATGGGATTTTGAAATGTTCCCCAAACCAAAAGGAATAAGTGGGAAACAATCAAGGAAACAGATAGAAGCACTTGCATTTGAATGAGTTTCAAGCATGCTTGGGTATTCGTGTGATCTGAGTTACTCAGTTTTGGAATACAACTGTCGCGTGGTGCACCGCGACCTCCTGGCACCCCGGAGTTTCTGAAAAAAATTTTTCTGCGATTTTCACGAAACCACTTTTCTTCAACTTGATTTTGGCTAAAAATCCATCCCTGAAAATAAAAACTCTCTGAGTAGTTTGGAAATGCTGATCCTTACCCTACCTGGGGTGTCCACTGAGCATTTCCGCGAACTCTATCTGAAGTTCTCTGGGCATGGGATTTTGAAATGTTCCCCAAACCAAAAGGAATGAGTGGGAAACAATCATGGAAACAGATAGAAGGACTTGCATTTGAATGAGATTCAAGGATGTTTGAGTACTCGTGTGATCTGAGTGACTCAGTTCTGGAATACAACTGTTGCGTGGTGCACCGCGACCTCCAGGCACCCCGGAGTTTCTGAAAAAAAATTTTCTGCGATTTTCACGAAACCACATTTCTTCAACTTGATTTGGGCTAAAAATCCGTCCTTGAAAATAAAAATTCTCTGAGTAGTGTGGAAATGCTGATCCTTACCCTACCTGGGGTGTCCACTGAGCATTTCCGCGAACTCTAGTTGAAGTTCTCTGGGCATGGGATTTTGACATGTTCCCCAAACCAAAAGGAATGAGTGGGAAACAATCATGGAAACAGATAGAAGCACTTGCATTTGAATGAGTTTCAAGCATGCTTGGGTATTCGTGTGATCTGAGTGACTCAGTTTTGGAATACAACTGTCGCGTGGTGCACCGCGACCTCCAGGCACCCTGGAGTTTCTGAAAAAAAATTTTCTGCGATTTTCACGAAACCACTTTTTTTCAACTTGATTTGGGCTAAAAATCCATCCCTGAAAATAAAAACTCTCTGAGTAGTGTGGAAATGCTGATCCTTACCCTACCTGGGGTGTCCACTGAGTATTCCGCGAACTCTATCTGAAGTAGTCTGGGCATGGGATTTTGAAATGTTCCCCAAACCAAAAGGAATAAGTGGGAAACAATCATGGAAACAGATAGAAGCACTTGCATTTGAATGAGTTTCAAGCATGCTTGGGTATTCGTGTGATCTGAGTGACTCAGTTTTGGAATACAACTGTCGCGTGGTGCACCGCGACCTCCAGGCACCCCGGAGTTTCTGAAAAAAAATTTTCTGCGATTTTCACGAAACCACATTTCTTCAACTTGATTTGGGCTAAAAATCCATCCCTGAAAATAAAAATTATCTGAGTAGTGTGGAAATGCTGATCCTTACCCTACCTGGGGTGTCCACTGAGTATTCCTCGAACTCTATCTGAAGTTCTCTGGGCATGGGATTTTGAAATGTTCCCCAAACCAAAAGGAATGAGTGGGAAACAATCATGGAAACAGATAGAAGCACTTGCATTTGAATGAGTTTCAAGCATGCTTGGGTATTCGTGTGATCTGAGTGACTCAGTTTTGGAATACAACTGTCGCGTGGTGCACCGCGACCTCCAGGCACCCCGGAGTTTCTGAAAAAAATTTTTCTGCGATTTTCACGAAACCACTTTTCTTCAACTTGATTTTGGCTAAAAATCCATCCCTGAAAATAAAAACTCTCTGAGTAGTTTGGAAATGCTGATCCTTACCCTACCTGGGGTGTCCACTGAGCATTTCCGCGAACTCTATCTGAAGTTCTCTGGGCATGGGATTTTGAAATGTTCCCCAAACCAAAAGGAATGAGTGGGAAACAATCATGGAAACAGATAGAAGGACTTGCATTTGAATGAGATTCAAGGATGTTTGAGTACTCGTGTGATCTGAGTGACTCAGTTCTGGAATACAACTGTTGCGTGGTGCACCGCGACCTCCAGGCACCCCGGAGTTTCTGAAAAAAAATTTTCTGCGATTTTCACGAAACCACATTTCTTCAACTTGATTTGGGCTAAAAATCCATCCTTGAAAATAAAAATTCTCTGAGTAGTGTGGAAATGCTGATCCTTACCCTACCTGGGGTGTCCACTGAGCATTTCCGCGAACTCTAGTTGAAGTTCTCTGGGCATGGGATTTTGACATGTTCCCCAAACCAAAAGGAATGAGTGGGAAACAATCATGGAAACAGATAGAAGCACTTGCATTTGAATGAGTTTCAAGCATGCTTGGGTATTCGTGTGATCTGAGTGACTCAGTTTTGGAATACAACTGTCGCGTGGTGCACCGCGACCTCCAGGCACCCTGGAGTTTCTGAAAAAAAATTTTCTGCGATTTTCACGAAACCACTTTTTTTCAACTTGATTTGGGCTAAAAATCCATCCCTGAAAATAAAAACTCTCTGAGTAGTGTGGAAATGCTGATCCTTACCCTACCTGGGGTGTCCACTGAGTATTCCGCGAACTCTATCTGAAGTACTCTGGGCATGGGATTTTGAAATGTTCCCCAAACCAAAAGGAATAAGTGGGAAACAATCATGGAAACAGATAGAAGCACTTGCATTTGAATGAGTTTCAAGCATGCTTGGGTATTCGTGTGATCTGAGTGACTCAGTTTTGGAATACAACTGTCGCGTGGTGCACCGCGACCTCCAGGCACCCCGGAGTTTCTGAAAAAAAATTTTCTGCGATTTTCACGAAACCACATTTCTTCAACTTGATTTGGGCTAAAAATCCATCCCTGAAAATAAAAATTATCTGAGTAGTGTGGAAATGCTGATCCTTACCCTACCTGGGGTGTCCACTGAGCATTTCCGCGAACTCTATCTGAAGTTCTCTGGGCATGGGATTTTGACATGTTCCCCAAACCAAAAGGAATAAGTGGGAAACAATCAAGGAAACAGATAGAAACACTTGTATTTGAATGAGTTTCAAGCATGCTTGGGTATTCGTGTGATCTGAGTTACTCTGTTTTGGAATACAACTGTCGCGTGGTGCACCGTGACCTCCAGGCACCCCGGAGTTTCTGAAAAAAAATTTTCTGCGATATTCACGAAACCACTTTTCTTCAACTTGATTTGGGCTAAAGATCCATCCCTGAAAATAAAAATTCTCTGAGTAGTGTGGAAATGCTGATCCTTACCCTACCTGGGGTGTCCACTGAGTATTCCGCGAACTCTATCTGAAGTTCTCTGGGCATGGGATTTTGAAATGTTCCCCAAACCAAAAGGAATAAGTGGGAAACAATCAAGGAAACAGATAGAAGCACTTGCATTTGAATGAGTTTCAAGCATCCTTGGGTATTCGTGTGATCTGAGTGACTCTGTTTTGGAATACAACTGTCGCGTGGTGCACCGTGACCTCCAGGCACCCCGGAGTTTCTGAAAAAAAATGTTCTGCGATTTTCACGAAACCACTTTTCTTCAACTTGATTTGGGCTAAAAATCCATCCCTGAAAATAAAAATTCTCTGAGTAGTGTGGAAATGCTGATCCTTACCCTACCTGGGTGTCCACTGAGCATTTCCGCGAACTCTATCTGAAGTTCTCTGGGCATGGTATTTTGACATGTTCCCCAAACCAAAAGGAATGAGTGGGAAACAATCATGGAAACAGATAGAAGCACTTGCATTTGAATGAGTTTCAAGCATGCTTGGGTATTCGTGTGATCTGAGTGACTCAGTTTTGGAATACAACTGTCGCGTGGTGCACCGCGACCTCCAGGCACCCCGGAGTTTCTGAAAAAAAATTTTCTGCGATTTTCACGAAACCACTTTCCTTCAACTTGATTTGGGCTAAAAATCCATCCCTGAAAATAAAAAATCTCTAAGTAGTGTGGAAATGCTAATCCTTACCCTACCTGGGGTGTCCACTGAGCATTTCCGCGAACTCTATCTGAAGTTCTCTGGGCATGGGATTTTGACATGTTCCCCAAACCAAAAGGAATAAGTGGGAAACAATCATGGAAACAGATAGAAGCACTTGCATTTGAATGAGTTTCAAGCATGCTTGGGTATACGTGTGATCTGAGTGACTCAGTTTTGGAATACAACTGTCGCGTGGTGCACCGCGACCTCCAGGCACCCCGGAGTTTCTGAAAAAAAATTTTCTGCGATTTTCACGATACCACTTTTCTTCAACTTGATTTGGGCTAAAAATCCATCCCTGAAAATAAAAATTCTCTGAGTAGTGTGGAAATGCTGATCCTTACCCTACCTGGGTGTCCACTGAGCATTTCCGCGAACTCTATCTGAAGTTCTCTGGGCATGGGATTTTGACATGTTCCCCAAACCAAAAGGAATAAGTGGGAAATAATCAAGGAAACAGATAGAAACACTTGCATTTGAATGAGTTTCAAGCATGCTTGGGTACTCGTGTGATCTGAGTGACTCAGTTCTGGAATACAACTGTTGCGTGGTGCACCGCGACCTCCAGGCACCCTGGAGTTTCTGAAAAAAAATTTTCTGCGATTTTCACGAAACCACATTTCTTCAACTTGATTTGGGCTAAAAATCCATCCTTGAAAATAAAAATTCTCTGAGTAGTGTGGAAATGCTGATCCTTACCCTACCTGGGGTGTCCACTGAGCATTTCCGCGAACTCTAGTTGAAGTTCTCTGGGCATGGGATTTTGACATGTTCCCCAAACCAAAAGGAATAATTGGGAAACAATCATGGAAACAGATAGAAGCACTTGCATTTGAATGAGTTTCAAGCATGCTTGGGTATTCGTGTGATCTGAGTGACTCAGTTTTGGAATACAACTGTCGCGTGGTGCACCGCGACCTCCAGGCACCCCGGAGTTTCTGAAAAAAAATTTTCTGCGATTTTCACGAAACCACATTTCTTCAACTTGATTTGGGCTAAAAATCCATCCCTGAAAATAAAAATTCTCTGAGTAGTGTGGAAATGCTGATCCTTACCCTACCTGGGGTGTCCACTGAGGATTTAAGCGAACTCTAGTTGAAGTTCTCTGGGCATGGGATTTTGACATGTTCCCCAAACCAAAAGGAATGAGTGGGAAACAATCATGGAAACAGATAGAAGCACTTGCATTTGAATGAGTTTCAAGCATGCTTGGGTATTCGTGTGATCTGAGTGACTCTGTTTTGGAATACAACTGTCGCGTGGTGCACCGTGACCTCCAGGCACCCCGGAGTTTCTGAAAAAAAATGTTCTGCGATTTTCACGAAACCACTTTTCTTCAACTTGATTTGGGCTAAAAATCCATCCCTGAAAATAAAAATTCTCTGAGTAGTGGGGAAATGCTGATCCTTACCCTACCTGGGGTGTCCACTGAGTATTCCGCGAACTCTATCTGAAGTTCTCTGGGCATGGGATTTTGACATGTTCCCCAAACCAAAAGGAATAAGTGGGAAACAATCATGGAAACAGATAGAAGCACTTGCATTTGAATGAGTTTCAAGCATGCTTGGGTATACGTGTGATCTGAGTGACTCAGTTTTGGAATACAACTGTCGCGTGGTGCACCGCGACCTCCAGGCACCCCGGAGTTTCTGAAAAAAAATTTTCTGCGATTTTCACGATACCACTTTTCTTCAACTTGATTTGGGCTAAAAATCCATCCCTGAAAATAAAAATTCTCTGAGTAGTGTGGAAATGCTGATCCTTACCCTACCTGGGTGTCCACTGAGCTTTTCCGCGAACTCTATCTGAAGTTCTCTGGGCATGGGATTTTGACATGTTCCCCAAACCAAAAGGAATGAGTGGGAAACAATCATGGAAACAGATAGAAGGACTTGCATTTGAATGAGTTTCAAGGATGTTTGAGTACTCGTGTGATCTGAGTGACTCAGTTCTGGAATACAACTGTTGCGTGGTGCACCGCGACCTCCAGGCACCCCGGAGTTTCTGAAAAAAAATTTTCTGCGATTTTCACGAAACCACATTTCTTCAACTTGATTTGGGCTAAAAATCCATCCTTGAAAATAAAAATTCTCTGAGTAGTGTGGAAATGCTGATCCTTACCCTACCTGGGGTGTCCACTGAGCATTTCCGCGAACTCTAGTTGAAGTTCTCTGGGCATGGGATTTTGACATGTTCCCCAAACCAAAAGGAATGAGTGGGAAACAATCATGGAAACAGATAGAAGCACTTGCATTTGAATGAGTTTCAAGCATGCTTGGGTATTCGTGTGATCTGAGTTACTCTGTTTTGGAATACAACTGTCGCGTGGTGCACCGTGACCTCCAGGCACCCCGGAGTTTCTGAAAAAAAATTTTCTGCGATTTTCACGAAACCACTTTTCTTCAACTTGATTTGGGCTAAAGATCCATCCCTGAAAATAAAAATTCTCTGAGTAGTGTGGAAATGCTGATCCTTACCCTACCTGGGGTGTCCACTGAGTATTCCGCGAACTCTATCTGAAGTTCTCTGGGCATGGGATTTTGAAATGTTCCCCAAACCAAAAGGAATAAGTGGGAAACAATCAAGGAAACAGATAGAAGCACTTGCATTTGAATGAGTTTCAAGCATGCTTGGGTATTCGTGTGATCTGAGTGACTCTGTTTTGGAATACAACTGTCGCGTGGTGCACCGTGACCTCCAGGCACCCCGGAGTTTCTGAAAAAAAATGTTCTGCGATTTTCACGAAACCACTTTTCTTCAACTTGATTTGGGCTAAAAATCCATCCCTGAAAATAAAAATTCTCTGAGTAGTGTGGAAATGCTGATCCTTACCCTACCTGGGGTGTCCACTGAGTATTCCGCGAACTCTATCTGAAGTTCTCTGGGCATGGGATTTTGAAATGTTCCCCAAACCAAAAGGAATAAGTGGGAAACAATCAAGGAAACAGATAGAAGCACTTGCATTTGAATGAGTTTCAAGCATGCTTGGGTATTCGTGTGATCTGAGTGACTCAGTTTTGGAATACAACTGTCGCGTGGTGCACCGCGACCTCCTGGCACCCCGGAGTTTCTGAAAAAAAATTTTCTGCGATTTTCACGAAACCACTTTTCTTCAACTTGATTTGGGCTAAAAATCCATCCCTGAAAATAAAAATTCTCTGAGTAGTGTGGAAATGCTGATCCTTACCCTACCTGGGGTGTCCACTGAGCATTTCCGCGAACTCTATCTGAAGTTCTCTGGGCATGGGATTTTGACATGTTCCAAAAACCAAAAGGAATGAGTCGGAAACAATCATGGAAACAGATAGAAGCACTTGCATTTGAATGAGTTTCAAGCATGCTTGGGTATACGTGTGATCTGAGTGACTCAGTTTTGTAATACAACTGTCGCGTGGTGCACCGCGACCTCCTGGCACCCCGGAGTTTCTGAAAAAAAATTTTCTGCGATTTTCACGAAACCACTTTTCTTCAACTTGATTTGGGCTAAAAATCCATCCCTAAAAATAAAAACTCTCTGAGTAGTGTGGAAATGCTGATCCTTACCCTACCTGGGGTGTCCACTGAGCATTTCCACGAACTCTATCTGAAGTTCTCTGGGCATGGTATTTTGACATGTTCCCCAAACCAAAAGGAATGAGTGGGAAACAATCATGGAAACAGATAGAAGCACTTGCATTTGAATGAGTTTCAAGCATGCTTGGGTATTCATGTGATCTGAGTGACTCAGTTTTGGAATACAACTGTCGCGTGGTGCACCGTGACCTCCAGGCACCCCGGAGTTTCTGAAAAAAAATTTTCTGCGATTTTCACGAAACCACTTTCCTTCAACTTGATTTGGGCTAAAAATCCATTCCTGAAAATAAAAAATCTCTAAGTAGTGTGGAAATGCTAATCCTTACCCTACCTGGGGTGTCCACTGAGCATTTCCGCGAACTCTATCTGAAGTTCTCTGGGCATGGGATTTTGACATGTTCCCCAAACCAAAAGGAATAAGTGGGAAACAATCATGGAAACAGATAGAAGCACTTGCATTTGAATGAGTTTCAAGCATGCTTGGGTATACGTGTGATCTGAGTGACTCAGTTTTGGAATACAACTGTCGCGTGGTGCACCGCGACCTCCAGGCACCCCGGAGTTTCTGAAAAAAAATTTTCTGCGATTTTCACGATACCACTTTTCTTCAACTTGATTTGGGCTAAAAATCCATCCCTGAAAATAAAAATTCTCTGAGTAGTGTGGAAATGCTGATCCTTACCCTACCTGGGTGTCCACTGAGCATTTCCGCGAACTCTATCTGAAGTTCTCTGGGCATGGGATTTTGACATGTTCCCCAAACCAAAAGGAATAAGTGGGAAATAATCAAGGAAACAGATAGAAACACTTGCATTTGAATGAGTTTCAAGCATGCTTGGGTATTCGTGTGATCTGAGTGACTCAGTTTTGGAATACAACTGTCGCGTGGTGCACCGCGACCTCCAGGCACCCCGGAGTTTCTGAAAAAAATTTTTCTGCGATTTTCACGAAACCACTTTTCTTCAACTTGATTTTGGCTAAAAATCCATCCCTGAAAATAAAAACTCTCTGAGTAGTTTGGAAATGCTGATCCTTACCCTACCTGGGGTGTCCACTGAGCATTTCCGCGAACTCTATCTGAAGTTCTCTGGGCATGGGATTTTGAAATGTTCCCCAAACCAAAAGGAATGAGTGGGAAACAATCATGGAAACAGATAGAAGGACTTGCATTTGAATGAGATTCAAGGATGTTTGAGTACTCGTGTGATCTGAGTGACTCAGTTCTGGAATACAACTGTTGCGTGGTGCACCGCGACCTCCAGGCACCCCGGAGTTTCTGAAAAAAAATTTTCTGCGATTTTCACGAAACCACTTTTTTTCAACTTGATTTGGGCTAAAAATCCATCCCTGAAAATAAAAACTCTCTGAGTAGTGTGGAAATGATGATCCTTACCCTACCTGGGGTGTCCACTGAGTATTCCGCGAACTCTATCTGAAGTACTCTGGGCATGGGATTTTGAAATGTTCCCCAAACCAAAAGGAATAAGTGGGAAACAATCATGGAAACAGATAGAAGCACTTGCATTTGAATGAGTTTCAAGCATGCTTGGGTATTCGTGTGATCTGAGTGACTCAGTTTTGGAATACAACTGTCGCGTGGGTCACCACGACCTCCAGGCACCCCGGAGTTTCTGAAAAAAAATTTTCTGCGATTTTCACGAAACCACATTTCTTCAACTTGATTTGGGCTAAAAATCCATCCCTGAAAATAAAAATTATCTGAATAGTGTGGAAATGCTGATCCTTACCCTACCTGGGGTGTCCACTGAGTATTCCGCGAACTCTATCTGAAGTTCTCTGGGCATGGGATTTTGAAATGTTCCCCAAACCAAAAGGAATAAGTGGGAAACAATCAAGGAAACAGATAGAAGCACTTGCATTTGAATGAGTTTCAAGCATGCTTGGGTATTCGTGTGATCTGAGTGACTCAGTTTTGGAATACAACTGTCGCGTGGTGCACCGCGACCTCCTGGCACCCCGGAGTTTCTGAAAAAAAATTTTCTGCGATTTTCACGAAACCACTTTTCTTCAACTTGATTTGGGCTAAAAATCCATCCCTGAAAATAAAAATTCTCTGAGTAGTGTGGAAATGCTGATCCTTACCCTACCTGGGGTGTCCACTGAGCATTTCCGCGAACTCTATCTGAAGTTCTCTGGGCATGGGATTTTGACATGTTCCAAAAACCAAAAGGAATGAGTCGGAAACAATCATGGAAACAGATAGAAGCACTTGCATTTGAATGAGTTTCAAGCATGCTTGGGTATACGTGTGATCTGAGTGACTCAGTTTTGTAATACAACTGTCGCGTGGTGCACCGCGACCTCCAGGCACCCCGGAGTTTCTGAAAAAAAATTTTCTGCGATTTTCACGAAACCACTTTTCTTCAACTTGATTTCGGCTAAAAATCCATCCCTAAAAATAAAAACTCTCTGAGTAGTGTGGAAATGCTGATCCTTACCCTACCTGGGGTGTCCACTGAGCATTTCCACGAACTCTATCTGAAGTTCTCTGGGCATGGTATTTTGACATGTTCCCCAAACCAAAAGGAATGAGTGGGAAACAATCATGGAAACAGATAGAAGCACTTGCATTTGAATGAGTTTCAAGCATGCTTGGGTATTCATGTGATCTGAGTGACTCAGTTTTGGAATACAACTGTCGCGTGGTGCACCGTGACCTCCAGGCACCCCGGAGTTTCTGAAAAAAAATTTTCTGCGATTTTCACGAAACCACTTTCCTTCAACTTGATTTGGGCTAAAAATCCATCCCTGAAAATAAAAAATCTCTAAGTAGTGTGGAAATGCTAATCCTTACCCTACCTGGGGTGTCCACTGAGCATTTCCGCGAACTCTATCTGAAGTTCTCTGGGCATGGGATTTTGACATGTTCCCCAAACCAAAAGGAATAAGTGGGAAACAATCATGGAAACAGATAGAAGCACTTGCATTTGAATGAGTTTCAAGCATGCTTGGGTATACGTGTGATCTGAGTGACTCAGTTTTGGAATACAACTGTCGCGTGGTGCACCGCAACCTCCAGGCACCCCGGAGTTTCTGGAAAAAAATTTTCTGCGATTTTCACGATACCACTTTTCTTCAACTTGATTTGGGCTAAAAATCCATCCCTGAAAATAAAAATTCTCTGAGTAGTGTGGAAATGCTGATCCTTACCCTACCTGGGTGTCCACTGAGCATTTCCGCGAACTCTATCTGAAGTTCTCTGGGCATGGGATTTTGACATGTTCCCCAAACCAAAAGGAATAAGTGGGAAATAATCAAGGAAACAGATAGAAACACTTGCATTTGAATGAGTTTCAAGCATGCTTGGGTATTCGTGTGATCTGAGTGACTCAGTTTTGGAATACAACTGTCGCGTGGTGCACCGCGACCTCCAGGCACCCCGGAGTTTCTGAAAAAAATTTTTCTGCGATTTTCACGAAACCACTTTTCTTCAACTTGATTTTGGCTAAAAATCCATCCCTGAAAATAAAAACTCTCTGAGTAGTTTGGAAATGCTGATCCTTACCCTACCTGGGGTGTCCACTGAGCATTTCCGCGAACTCTATCTGAAGTTCTCTGGGCATGGGATTTTGACATGTTCCCCAAACCAAAAGGAATGAGTGGGAAACAATCATGGAAACAGATAGAAGCACTTGCATTTGAATGAGTTTCAAGCATGCTTGGGTATTCGTGTGATCTGAGTGACTCAGTTTTGGAATACAACTGTCGCGTGGTGCACCGCGACCTCCAGGCACCCTGGAGTTTCTGAAAAAAAATTTTCTGCGATTTTCACGAAACCACTTTTTTTCAACTTGATTTGGGCTAAAAATCCATCCCTGAAAATAAAAACTCTCTGAGTAGTGTGGAAATGATGATCCTTACCCTACCTGGGGTGTCCACTGAGTATTCCGCGAACTCTATCTGAAGTACTCTGGGCATGGGATTTTGAAATGTTCCCCAAACCAAAAGGAATAAGTGGGAAACAATCATGGAAACAGATAGAAGCACTTGCATTTGAATGAGTTTCAAGCATGCTTGGGTATTCGTGTGATCTGAGCTACTCAGTTTTGGAATACAACTGTCGCGTGGTGCACCGCGACCTCCAGGCACCCCGGAGTTTCTGAAAAAAAATTTTCTGCGATTTTCACGAAACCACATTTCTTCAACTTGATTTGGGCTAAAAATCCATCCCTGAAAATAAAAATTATCTGAGTAGTGTGGAAATGCTGATCCTTACCCTACCTGGGGTGTCCACTGAGTATTCCGCGAACTCTATCTGAAGTTCTCTGGGCATGGGATTTTGAAATGTTCCCCAAACCAAAAGGAATGAGTGGGAAACAATCATGGAAACAGATAGAAGCACTTGCATTTGAATGAGTTTCAAGCATGCTTGGGTATTCGTGTGATCTGAGTGACTCAGTTTTGGAATACAACTGTCGCGTGGTGCACCGCGACCTCCAGGCACCCCGGAGTATCTGAAAAAAAATTTTCTGCGATTTTCACGAAACCACTTTTCTTCAACTTGATTTGGGCTAAAAATCCATCCCTGAAAATAAAAATTTTCTGAGTAGTGTGGAAATGCTGATCCTTACCCTACCTGGGGAGGCCACTGAGCATTTCCGCGAACTCTAGTTGAAGTTCTCTGGGCATGGGATTTTGACATGTTCCCCAAACCAAAAGGAATGAGTGGGAAACAATCATGGAAACAGATAGAAGCACTTACATTTGAATGAGTTTCAAGCATGCTTGGGTATTCGTGTGATCTGAGTGACTCAGTTTTGGAATACAACTGTCGCGTGGTGCACCGCGACCTCCAGGTACCCCGGAGTATCTGAAAAAAAATTTTCTGCGATTTTCACGAAACCACTTTTCTTCAACTTGATTTGGGCTAAAAATCCATCCCTGAAAATAAAAATTCTCTGAGTAGTGTGGAAATGCTGATCCTTACCCAACCTGGGGTGTCCACTGAGCATTTCCGCGAACTCTATCTGAAGTTCTCTGGGCATGGGATTTTGACATGTTCCCCAAACCAAAAGGAATAAGTGGGAAACAATCAAGGAAACAGATAGAAACACTTGTATTTGAATGAGTTTCAAGCATGCTTGGGTATTCGTGTGATCTGAGTTACTCTGTTTTGGAATACAACTGTCGCGTGGTGCACCGTGACCTCCAGGCACCCCGGAGTTTCTGAAAAAAAATTTTCTGCGATATTCACGAAACCACTTTTCTTCAACTTGATTTGGGCTAAAGATCCATCCCTGAAAATAAAAATTCTCTGAGTAGTGTGGAAATGCTGATCCTTACCCTACCTGGGGTGTCCACTGAGTATTCCGCGAACTCTATCTGAAGTTCTCTGGGCATGGGATTTTGAAATGTTCCCCAAACCAAAAGGAATAAGTGGGAAACAATCAAGGAAACAGATAGAAGCACTTGCATTTGAATGAGTTTCAAGCATCCTTGGGTATTCGTGTGATCTGAGTGACTCTGTTTTGGAATACAACTGTCGCGTGGTGCACCGTGACCTCCAGGCACCCCGGAGTTTCTGAAAAAAAATGTTCTGCGATTTTCACGAAACCACTTTTCTTCAACTTGATTTGGGCTAAAAATCCATCCCTGAAAATAAAAATTCTCTGAGTAGTGTGGAAATGCTGATCCTTACCCTACCTGGGTGTCCACTGAGCATTTCCGCGAACTCTATCTGAAGTTCTCTGGGCATGGGATTTTGACATGTTCCCCAAACCAAAAGGAATAAGTGGGAAACAATCATGGAAAAAGATAGAAGCACTTGCATTTGAATGAGTTTCAAGCATGCTTGGGTATACGTGTGATCTGAGTGACTCAGTTTTGTAATACAACTGTCGCGTGGTGCACCGCGACCTCCAGGCACCCCGGAGTTTCTGAAAAAAAATTTTCTGCGATTTTCACGAAACCACTTTTCTTCAACTTGATTTGGGCTAAAAATCCATCCCTAAAAATAAAAACTCTCTGAGTAGTGTGGAAATGCTGATCCTTACCCTACCTGGGGTGTCCACTGAGCATTTCCACGAACTCTATCTGAAGTTCTCTGGGCATGGTATTTTGACATGTTCCCCAAACCAAAAGGAATGAGTGGGAAACAATCATGGAAACAGATAGAAGCACTTGCATTTGAATGAGTTTCAAGCATGCTTGGGTATTCGTGTGATCTGAGTGACTCAGTTTTGGAATACAACTGTCGCGTGGTGCACCGCGACCTCCAGGCACCCCGGAGTTTCTGAAAAAAAATTTTCTGCGATTTTCACGAAACCACTTTCCTTCAACTTGATTTGGGCTAAAAATCCATCCCTGAAAATAAAAAATCTCTAAGTAGTGTGGAAATGCTAATCCTTACCCTACCTGGGGTGTCCACTGAGCATTTCCGCGAACTCTATCTGAAGTTCTCTGGGCATGGGATTTTGACATGTTCCCCAAACCAAAAGGAATAAGTGGGAAACAATCATGGAAACAGATAGAAGCACTTGCATTTGAATGAGTTTCAAGCATGCTTGGGTATACGTGTGATCTGAGTGACTCAGTTTTGGAATACAACTGTCGCGTGGTGCACCGCGACCTCCAGGCACCCCGGAGTTTCTGAAAAAAAATTTTCTGCGATTTTCACGATACCACTTTTCTTCAACTTGATTTGGGCTAAAAATCCATCCCTGAAAATAAAAATTCTCTGAGTAGTGTGGAAATGCTGATCCTTACCCTACCTGGGTGTCCACTGAGCATTTCCGCGAACTCTATCTGAAGTTCTCTGGGCATGGGATTTTGACATGTTCCCCAAACCAAAAGGAATAAGTGGGAAATAATCAAGGAAACAGATAGAAACACTTGCATTTGAATGAGTTTCAAGCATGCTTGGGTACTCGTGTGATCTGAGTGACTCAGTTCTGGAATACAACTGTTGCGTGGTGCACCGCGACCTCCAGGCACCCTGGAGTTTCTGAAAAAAAATTTTCTGCGATTTTCACGAAACCACATTTCTTCAACTTGATTTGGGCTAAAAATCCATCCTTGAAAATAAAAATTCTCTGAGTAGTGTGGAAATGCTGATCCTTACCCTACCTGGGGTGTCCACTGAGCATTTCCGCGAACTCTAGTTGAAGTTCTCTGGGCATGGGATTTTGACATGTTCCCCAAACCAAAAGGAATAATTGGGAAACAATCATGGAAACAGATAGAAGCACTTGCATTTGAATGAGTTTCAAGCATGCTTGGGTATTCGTGTGATCTGAGTGACTCAGTTTTGGAATACAACTGTCGCGTGGTGCACCGCGACCTCCAGGCACCCCGGAGTTTCTGAAAAAAAATTTTCTGCGATTTTCACGAAACCACATTTCTTCAACTTGATTTGGGCTAAAAATCCATCCCTGAAAATAAAAATTCTCTGAGTAGTGTGGAAATGCTGATCCTTACCCTACCTGGGGTGTCCACTGAGGATTTAAGCGAACTCTAGTTGAAGTTCTCTGGGCATGGGATTTTGACATGTTCCCCAAACCAAAAGGAATGAGTGGGAAACAATCATGGAAACAGATAGAAGCACTTGCATTTGAATGAGTTTCAAGCATGCTTGGGTATTCGTGTGATCTGAGTGACTCTGTTTTGGAATACAACTGTCGCGTGGTGCACCGTGACCTCCAGGCACCCCGGAGTTTCTGAAAAAAAATGTTCTGCGATTTTCACGAAACCACTTTTCTTCAACTTGATTTGGGCTAAAAATCCATCCCTGAAAATAAAAATTCTCTGAGTAGTGGGGAAATGCTGATCCTTACCCTACCTGGGGTGTCCACTGAGTATTCCGCGAACTCTATCTGAAGTTCTCTGGGCATGGGATTTTGACATGTTCCCCAAACCAAAAGGAATAAGTGGGAAACAATCATGGAAACAGATAGAAGCACTTGCATTTGAATGAGTTTCAAGCATGCTTGGGTATACGTGTGATCTGAGTGACTCAGTTTTGGAATACAACTGTCGCGTGGTGCACCGCGACCTCCAGGCACCCCGGAGTTTCTGAAAAAAAATTTTCTGCGATTTTCACGATACCACTTTTCTTCAACTTGATTTGGGCTAAAAATCCATCCCTGAAAATAAAAATTCTCTGAGTAGTGTGGAAATGCTGATCCTTACCCTACCTGGGTGTCCACTGAGCATTTCCGCGAACTCTATCTGAAGTTCTCTGGGCATGGGATTTTGACATGTTCCCCAAACCAAAAGGAATGAGTGGGAAACAATCATGGAAACAGATAGAAGCACTTGCATTTGAATGAGTTTCAAGCATGCTTGGGTATTCGTGTGATCTGAGTTACTCTGTTTTGGAATACAACTGTCGCGTGGTGCACCGTGACCTCCAGGCACCCCGGAGTTTCTGAAAAAAAATTTTCTGCGATTTTCACGAAACCACTTTTCTTCAACTTGATTTGGGCTAAAGATCCATCCCTGAAAATAAAAATTCTCTGAGTAGTGTGGAAATGCTGATCCTTACCCTACCTGGGGTGTCCACTGAGTATTCCGCGAACTCTATCTGAAGTTCTCTGGGCATGGGATTTTGAAATGTTCCCCAAACCAAAAGGAATAAGTGGGAAACAATCAAGGAAACAGATAGAAGCACTTGCATTTGAATGAGTTTCAAGCATGCTTGGGTATTCGTGTGATCTGAGTGACTCTGTTTTGGAATACAACTGTCGCGTGGTGCACCGTGACCTCCAGGCACCCCGGAGTTTCTGAAAAAAAATGTTCTGCGATTTTCACGAAACCACTTTTCTTCAACTTGATTTGGGCTAAAAATCCATCCCTGAAAATAAAAATTCTCTGAGTAGTGTGGAAATGCTGATCCTTACCCTACCTGGGGTGTCCACTGAGTATTCCGCGAACTCTATCTGAAGTTCTCTGGGCATGGGATTTTGAAATGTTCCCCAAACCAAAAGGAATAAGTGGGAAACAATCAAGGAAACAGATAGAAGCACTTGCATTTGAATGAGTTTCAAGCATGCTTGGGTATTCGTGTGATCTGAGTGACTCAGTTTTGGAATACAACTGTCGCGTGGTGCACCGCGACCTCCTGGCACCCCGGAGTTTCTGAAAAAAAATTTTCTGCGATTTTCACGAAACCACTTTTCTTCAACTTGATTTGGGCTAAAAATCCATCCCTGAAAATAAAAATTCTCTGAGTAGTGTGGAAATGCTGATCCTTACCCTACCTGGGGTGTCCACTGAGCATTTCCGCGAACTCTATCTGAAGTTCTCTGGGCATGGGATTTTGACATGTTCCAAAAACCAAAAGGAATGAGTCGGAAACAATCATGGAAACAGATAGAAGCACTTGCATTTGAATGAGTTTCAAGCATGCTTGGGTATACGTGTGATCTGAGTGACTCAGTTTTGTAATACAACTGTCGCGTGGTGCACCGCGACCTCCTGGCACCCCGGAGTTTCTGAAAAAAAATTTTCTGCGATTTTCACGAAACCACTTTTCTTCAACTTGATTTGGGCTAAAAATCCATCCCTAAAAATAAAAACTCTCTGAGTAGTGTGGAAATGCTGATCCTTACCCTACCTGGGGTGTCCACTGAGCATTTCCACGAACTCTATCTGAAGTTCTCTGGGCATGGTATTTTGACATGTTCCCCAAACCAAAAGGAATGAGTGGGAAACAATCATGGAAACAGATAGAAGCACTTGCATTTGAATGAGTTTCAAGCATGCTTGGGTATTCATGTGATCTGAGTGACTCAGTTTTGGAATACAACTGTCGCGTGGTGCACCGTGACCTCCAGGCACCCCGGAGTTTCTGAAAAAAAATTTTCTGCGATTTTCACGAAACCACTTTCCTTCAACTTGATTTGGGCTAAAAATCCATTCCTGAAAATAAAAAATCTCTAAGTAGTGTGGAAATGCTAATCCTTACCCTACCTGGGGTGTCCACTGAGCATTTCCGCGAACTCTATCTGAAGTTCTCTGGGCATGGGATTTTGACATGTTCCCCAAACCAAAAGGAATAAGTGGGAAACAATCATGGAAACAGATAGAAGCACTTGCATTTGAATGAGTTTCAAGCATGCTTGGGTATACGTGTGATCTGAGTGACTCAGTTTTGGAATACAACTGTCGCGTGGTGCACCGCGACCTCCAGGCACCCCGGAGTTTCTGAAAAAAAATTTTCTGCGATTTTCACGATACCACTTTTCTTCAACTTGATTTGGGCTAAAAATCCATCCCTGAAAATAAAAATTCTCTGAGTAGTGTGGAAATGCTGATCCTTACCCTACCTGGGTGTCCACTGAGCATTTCCGCGAACTCTATCTGAAGTTCTCTGGGCATGGGATTTTGACATGTTCCCCAAACCAAAAGGAATAAGTGGGAAATAATCAAGGAAACAGATAGAAACACTTGCATTTGAATGAGTTTCAAGCATGCTTGGGTATTCGTGTGATCTGAGTGACTCAGTTTTGGAATACAACTGTCGCGTGGTGCACCGCGACCTCCAGGCACCCCGGAGTTTCTGAAAAAAATTTTTCTGCGATTTTCACGAAACCACTTTTCTTCAACTTGATTTTGGCTAAAAATCCATCCCTGAAAATAAAAACTCTCTGAGTAGTTTGGAAATGCTGATCCTTACCCTACCTGGGGTGTCCACTGAGCATTTCCGCGAACTCTATCTGAAGTTCTCTGGGCATGGGATTTTGAAATGTTCCCCAAACCAAAAGGAATGAGTGGGAAACAATCATGGAAACAGATAGAAGGACTTGCATTTGAATGAGATTCAAGGATGTTTGAGTACTCGTGTGATCTGAGTGACTCAGTTCTGGAATACAACTGTTGCGTGGTGCACCGCGACCTCCAGGCACCCCGGAGTTTCTGAAAAAAAATTTTCTGCGATTTTCACGAAACCACTTTTTTTCAACTTGATTTGGGCTAAAAATCCATCCCTGAAAATAAAAATTCTCTGAGTAGTGTGGAAATGCTGATCCTTACCCTACCTGGGTGTCCACTGAGCATTTCCGCGAACTCTATCTGAAGTTCTCTGGGCATGGGATTTTGACATGTTCCCCAAACCAAAAGGAATAAGTGGGAAATAATCAAGGAAACAGATAGAAACACTTGCATTTGAATGAGTTTCAAGCATGCTTGGGTATTCGTGTGATCTGAGTGACTCAGTTTTGGAATACAACTGTCGCGTGGTGCACCGCGACCTCCAGGCACCCCGGAGTTTCTGAAAAAAATTTTTCTGCGATTTTCACGAAACCACTTTTCTTCAACTTGATTTTGGCTAAAAATCCATCCCTGAAAATAAAAACTCTCTGAGTAGTTTGGAAATGCTGATCCTTACCCTACCTGGGGTGTCCACTGAGCATTTCCGCGAACTCTATCTGAAGTTCTCTGGGCATGGGATTTTGAAATGTTCCCCAAACCAAAAGGAATGAGTGGGAAACAATCATGGAAACAGATAGAAGGACTTGCATTTGAATGAGATTCAAGGATGTTTGAGTACTCGTGTGATCTGAGTGACTCAGTTCTGGAATACAACTGTTGCGTGGTGCACCGCGACCTCCAGGCACCCCGGAGTTTCTGAAAAAAAATTTTCTGCGATTTTCACGAAACCACTTTTTTTCAACTTGATTTGGGCTAAAAATCCATCCCTGAAAATAAAAACTCTCTGAGTAGTGTGGAAATGATGATCCTTACCCTACCTGGGGTGTCCACTGAGTATTCCGCGAACTCTATCTGAAGTACTCTGGGCATGGGATTTTGAAATGTTCCCCAAACCAAAAGGAATAAGTGGGAAACAATCATGGAAACAGATAGAAGCACTTGCATTTGAATGAGTTTCAAGCATGCTTGGGTATTCGTGTGATCTGAGTGACTCAGTTTTGGAATACAACTGTCGCGTGGGTCACCGCGACCTCCAGGCACCCCGGAGTTTCTGAAAAAAAATTTTCTGCGATTTTCACGAAACCACATTTCTTCAACTTGATTTGGGCTAAAAATCCATCCCTGAAAATAAAAATTATCTGAATAGTGTGGAAATGCTGATCCTTACCCTACCTGGGGTGTCCACTGAGTATTCCGCGAACTCTATCTGAAGTTCTCTGGGCATGGGATTTTGAAATGTTCCCCAAACCAAAAGGAATAAGTGGGAAACAATCAAGGAAACAGATAGAAGCACTTGCATTTGAATGAGTTTCAAGCATGCTTGGGTATTCGTGTGATCTGAGTGACTCAGTTTTGGAATACAACTGTCGCGTGGTGCACCGCGACCTCCTGGCACCCCGGAGTTTCTGAAAAAAAATTTTCTGCGATTTTCACGAAACCACTTTTCTTCAACTTGATTTGGGCTAAAAATCCATCCCTGAAAATAAAAATTCTCTGAGTAGTGTGGAAATGCTGATCCTTACCCTACCTGGGGTGTCCACTGAGCATTTCCGCGAACTCTATCTGAAGTTCTCTGGGCATGGGATTTTGACATGTTCCAAAAACCAAAAGGAATGAGTCGGAAACAATCATGGAAACAGATAGAAGCACTTGCATTTGAATGAGTTTCAAGCATGCTTGGGTATACGTGTGATCTGAGTGACTCAGTTTTGTAATACAACTGTCGCGTGGTGCACCGCGACCTCCAGGCACCCCGGAGTTTCTGAAAAAAAATTTTCTGCGATTTTCACGAAACCACTTTTCTTCAACTTGATTTCGGCTAAAAATCCATCCCTAAAAATAAAAACTCTCTGAGTAGTGTGGAAATGCTGATCCTTACCCTACCTGGGGTGTCCACTGAGCATTTCCACGAACTCTATCTGAAGTTCTCTGGGCATGGTATTTTGACATGTTCCCCAAACCAAAAGGAATGAGTGGGAAACAATCATGGAAACAGATAGAAGCACTTGCATTTGAATGAGTTTCAAGCATGCTTGGGTATTCATGTGATCTGAGTGACTCAGTTTTGGAATACAACTGTCGCGTGGTGCACCGTGACCTCCAGGCACCCCGGAGTTTCTGAAAAAAAATTTTCTGCGATTTTCACGAAACCACTTTCCTTCAACTTGATTTGGGCTAAAAATCCATCCCTGAAAATAAAAAATCTCTAAGTAGTGTGGAAATGCTAATCCTTACCCTACCTGGGGTGTCCACTGAGCATTTCCGCGAACTCTATCTGAAGTTCTCTGGGCATGGGATTTTGACATGTTCCCCAAACCAAAAGGAATAAGTGGGAAACAATCATGGAAACAGATAGAAGCACTTGCATTTGAATGAGTTTCAAGCATGCTTGGGTATACGTGTGATCTGAGTGACTCAGTTTTGGAATACAACTGTCGCGTGGTGCACCGCAACCTCCAGGCACCCCGGAGTTTCTGGAAAAAAATTTTCTGCGATTTTCACGATACCACTTTTCTTCAACTTGATTTGGGCTAAAAATCCATCCCTGAAAATAAAAATTCTCTGAGTAGTGTGGAAATGCTGATCCTTACCCTACCTGGGTGTCCACTGAGCATTTCCGCGAACTCTATCTGAAGTTCTCTGGGCATGGGATTTTGACATGTTCCCCAAACCAAAAGGAATAAGTGGGAAATAATCAAGGAAACAGATAGAAACACTTGCATTTGAATGAGTTTCAAGCATGCTTGGGTATTCGTGTGATCTGAGTGACTCAGTTTTGGAATACAACTGTCGCGTGGTGCACCGCGACCTCCAGGCACCCCGGAGTTTCTGAAAAAAATTTTTCTGCGATTTTCACGAAACCACTTTTCTTCAACTTGATTTTGGCTAAAAATCCATCCCTGAAAATAAAAACTCTCTGAGTAGTTTGGAAATGCTGATCCTTACCCTACCTGGGGTGTCCACTGAGCATTTCCGCGAACTCTATCTGAAGTTCTCTGGGCATGGGATTTTGACATGTTCCCCAAACCAAAAGGAATGAGTGGGAAACAATCATGGAAACAGATAGAAGCACTTGCATTTGAATGAGTTTCAAGCATGCTTGGGTATTCGTGTGATCTGAGTGACTCAGTTTTGGAATACAACTGTCGCGTGGTGCACCGCGACCTCCAGGCACCCTGGAGTTTCTGAAAAAAAATTTTCTGCGATTTTCACGAAACCACTTTTTTTCAACTTGATTTGGGCTAAAAATCCATCCCTGAAAATAAAAACTCTCTGAGTAGTGTGGAAATGATGATCCTTACCCTACCTGGGGTGTCCACTGAGTATTCCGCGAACTCTATCTGAAGTACTCTGGGCATGGGATTTTGAAATGTTCCCCAAACCAAAAGGAATAAGTGGGAAACAATCATGGAAACAGATAGAAGCACTTGCATTTGAATGAGTTTCAAGCATGCTTGGGTATTCGTGTGATCTGAGCTACTCAGTTTTGGAATACAACTGTCGCGTGGTGCACCGCGACCTCCAGGCACCCCGGAGTTTCTGAAAAAAAATTTTCTGCGATTTTCACGAAACCACATTTCTTCAACTTGATTTGGGCTAAAAATCCATCCCTGAAAATAAAAATTATCTGAGTAGTGTGGAAATGCTGATCCTTACCCTACCTGGGGTGTCCACTGAGTATTCCGCGAACTCTATCTGAAGTTCTCTGGGCATGGGATTTTGAAATGTTCCCCAAACCAAAAGGAATGAGTGGGAAACAATCATGGAAACAGATAGAAGCACTTGCATTTGAATGAGTTTCAAGCATGCTTGGGTATTCGTGTGATCTGAGTGACTCAGTTTTGGAATACAACTGTCGCGTGGTGCACCGCGACCTCCAGGCACCCCGGAGTTTCTGAAAAAAAATTTTCTGCGATTTTCACGAAACCACTTTTCTTCAACTTGATTTGGGCTAAAAATCCATCCCTGAAAATAAAAATTTTCTGAGTAGTGTGGAAATGCTGATCCTTACCCTACCTGGGGAGTCCACTGAGCATTTCCGCGAACTCTAGTTGAAGTTCTCTGGGCATGGGATTTTGACATGTTCCCCAAACCAAAAGGAATGAGTGGGAAACAATCATGGAAACAGATAGAAGCACTTACATTTGAATGAGTTTCAAGCATGCTTGGGTATTCGTGTGATCTGAGTGACTCAGTTTTGGAATACAACTGTCGCGTGGTGCACCGCGAACTCCAGGCACCCCGGAGTATCTGAAAAAAAATTTTCTGCGATTTTCACGAAACCACTTTTCTTCAACTTGAT
Organism: Lepisosteus oculatus; assembly: GCF_040954835.1. Taxonomy (NCBI): domain Eukaryota; kingdom Metazoa; phylum Chordata; class Actinopteri; order Semionotiformes; family Lepisosteidae; genus Lepisosteus; species Lepisosteus oculatus. Next base: position 10,996,143 of record NC_090699.1, on the reverse strand, counting down.
TTGGGCTAAAAATCCATCCGTGAAAATAAAAATTCTCTGAGTAGTGTGGAAATGCTGATCCTTACCCAACCTGGGGTGTCCACTGAGCATTTCCGCGAACTCTATCTGAAGTTCTCTGGGCATGGGATTTTGACATGTTCCCCAAACCAAAAGGAATAAGTGGGAAACAATCAAGGAAACAGATAGAAACACTTGTATTTGAATGAGTCTCAAGCATGCTTGGGTATTCGTGTGATCTGAGTTACTCTGTTTTGGAATACAACTGTCGCGTGGTGCACCGTGACCTCCAGGCACCCCGGAGTTTCTGAAAAAAAATTTTCTGCGATTTTCACGAAACCACTTTTCTTCAACTTGATTTGGGCTAAAGATCCATCCCTGAAAATAAAAATTCTCTGAGTAGTGTGGAAATGCTGATCCTTACCCTACCTGGGGTGTCCACTGAGTATTCCGCGAACTCTATCTGAAGTTCTCTGGGCATGGGATTTTGAAATGTTCCCCAAACCAAAAGGAATAAGTGGGAAACAATCATGGAAACAGATAGAAGCACTTGCATTTGAATGAGTTTCAAGCATGCTTGGGTATTCGTGTGATCTGAGTGACTCAGTTTTGGAATACAACTGTCGCGTGGGTCACCGCGACCTCCAGGCACCCCGGAGTTTCTGAAAAAAAATTTTCTGCGATTTTCACGAAACCACATTTCTTCAACTTGATTTGGGCTAAAAATCCATCCCTGAAAATAAAAATTATCTGAATAGTGTGGAAATGCTGATCCTTACCCTACCTGGGGTGTCCACTGAGTATTCCGCGAACTCTATCTGAAGTTCTCTGGGCATGGGATTTTGAAATGTTCCCCAAACCAAAAGGAATAAGTGGGAAACAATCAAGGAAACAGATAGAAGCACTTGCATTTGAATGGGTTTCAAGCATGCTTGGGTATTCGTGTGATCTGAGTGACTCAGTTTTGGAATACAACTGTCGCGTGGTGCACCGCGACCTCCTGGCACCCCGGAGTTTCTGAAAAAAAATTTTCTGCGATTTTCACGAAACCACTTTTCTTCAACTTGATTTGGGCTAAAAATCCATCCCTGAAAATAAAAATTCTCTGAGTAGTGTGGAAATGCTGATCCTTACCCTACCTGGGGTGTCCACTGAGCATTTCCGCGAACTCTATCTGAAGTTCTCTGGGCATGGGATTTTGACATGTTCCAAAAACCAAAAGGAATGAGTCGGAAACAATCATGGAAACAGATAGAAGCACTTGCATTTGAATGAGTTTCAAGCATGCTTGGGTATACGTGTGATCTGAGTGACTCAGTTTTGTAATACAACTGTCGCGTGGTGCACCGCGACCTCCAGGCACCCCGGAGTTTCTGAAAAAAAATTTTCTGCGATTTTCACGAAACCACTTTTCTTCAACTTGATTTCGGCTAAAAATCCATCCCTAAAAATAAAAACTCTCTGAGTAGTGTGGAAATGCTGATCCTTACCCTACCTGGGGTGTCCACTGAGCATTTCCACGAACTCTATCTGAAGTTCTCTGGGCATGGTATTTTGACATGTTCCCCAAACCAAAAGGAATGAGTGGGAAACAATCATGGAAACAGATAGAAGCACTTGCATTTGAATGAGTTTCAAGCATGCTTGGGTATTCATGTGATCTGAGTGACTCAGTTTTGGAATACAACTGTCGCGTGGTGCACCGTGACCTCCAGGCACCCCGGAGTTTCTGAAAAAAAATTTTCTGCGATTTTCACGAAACCACTTTCCTTCAACTTGATTTGGGCTAAAAATCCATCCCTGAAAATAAAAAATCTCTAAGTAGTGTGGAAATGCTAATCCTTACCCTACCTGGGGTGTCCACTGAGCATTTCCGCGAACTCTATCTGAAGTTCTCTGGGCATGGGATTTTGACATGTTCCCCAAACCAAAAGGAATAAGTGGGAAACAATCATGGAAACAGATAGAAGCACTTGCATTTGAATGAGTTTCAAGCATGCTTGGGTATACGTGTGATCTGAGTGACTCAGTTTTGGAATACAACTGTCGCGTGGTGCACCGCAACCTCCAGGCACCCCGGAGTTTCTGGAAAAAAATTTTCTGCGATTTTCACGATACCACTTTTCTTCAACTTGATTTGGGCTAAAAATCCATCCCTGAAAATAAAAATTCTCTGAGTAGTGTGGAAATGCTGATCCTTACCCTACCTGGGTGTCCACTGAGCATTTCCGCGAACTCTATCTGAAGTTCTCTGGGCATGGGATTTTGACATGTTCCCCAAACCAAAAGGAATAAGTGGGAAATAATCAAGGAAACAGATAGAAACACTTGCATTTGAATGAGTTTCAAGCATGCTTGGGTATTCGTGTGATCTGAGTGACTCAGTTTTGGAATACAACTGTCGCGTGGTGCACCGCGACCTCCAGGCACCCCGGAGTTTCTGAAAAAAATTTTTCTGCGATTTTCACGAAACCACTTTTCTTCAACTTGATTTTGGCTAAAAATCCATCCCTGAAAATAAAAACTCTCTGAGTAGTTTGGAAATGCTGATCCTTACCCTACCTGGGGTGTCCACTGAGCATTTCCGCGAACTCTATCTGAAGTTCTCTGGGCATGGGATTTTGAAATGTTCCCCAAACCAAAAGGAATGAGTGGGAAACAATCATGGAAACAGATAGAAGGTCTTGCATTTGAATGAGATTCAAGGATGTTTGAGTACTCGTGTGATCTGAGTGACTCAGTTCTGGAATACAACTGTTGCGTGGTGCACCGCGACCTCCAGGCACCCCGGAGTTTCTGAAAAAAAATTTTCTGCGATTTTCACGAAACCACATTTCTTCAACTTGATTTGGGCTAAAAATCCATCCTTGAAAATAAAAATTCTCTGAGTAGTGTGGAAATGCTGATCCTTACCCTACCTGGGGTGTCCACTGAGCATTTCCGCGAACTCTAGTTGAAGTTCTCTGGGCATGGGATTTTGACATGTTCCCCAAACCAAAAGGAATGAGTGGGAAACAATCATGGAAACAGATAGAAGCACTTGCATTTGAATGAGTTTCAAGCATGCTTGGGTATTCGTGTGATCTGAGTGACTCAGTTTTGGAATACAACTGTCGCGTGGTGCACCGCGACCTCCAGGCACCCTGGAGTTTCTGAAAAAAAATTTTCTGCGATTTTCACGAAACCACTTTTTTTCAACTTGATTTGGGCTAAAAATCCATCCCTGAAAATAAAAACTCTCTGAGTAGTGTGGAAATGATGATCCTTACCCTACCTGGGGTGTCCACTGAGTATTCCGCGAACTCTATCTGAAGTACTCTGGGCATGGGATTTTGAAATGTTCCCCAAACCAAAAGGAATAAGTGGGAAACAATCATGGAAACAGATAGAAGCACTTGCATTTGAATGAGTTTCAAGCATGCTTGGGTATTCGTGTGATCTGAGCTACTCAGTTTTGGAATACAACTGTCGCGTGGTGCACCGCGACCTCCAGGCACCCCGGAGTTTCTGAAAAAAAATTTTCTGCGATTTTCACGAAACCACATTTCTTCAACTTGATTTGGGCTAAAAATCCATCCCTGAAAATAAAAATTATCTGAGTAGTGTGGAAATGCTGATCCTTACCCTACCTGGGGTGTCCACTGAGTATTCCGCGAACTCTATCTGAAGTTCTCTGGGCATGGGATTTTGAAATGTTCCCCAAACCAAAAGGAATGAGTGGGAAACAATCATGGAAACAGATAGAAGCACTTGCATTTGAATGAGTTTCAAGCATGCTTGGGTATTCGTGTGATCTGAGTGACTCAGTTTTGGAATACAACTGTCGCGTGGTGCACCGCGACCTCCAGGCACCCCGGAGTTTCTGAAAAAAAATTTTCTGCGATTTTCACGAAACCACTTTTCTTCAACTTGATTTGGGCTAAAAATCCATCCCTGAAAATAAAAATTTTCTGAGTAGTGTGGAAATGCTGATCCTTACCCTACCTGGGGAGTCCACTGAGCATTTCCGCGAACTCTAGTTGAAGTTCTCTGGGCATGGGATTTTGACATGTTCCCCAAACCAAAAGGAATGAGTGGGAAACAATCATGGAAACAGATAGAAGCACTTACATTTGAATGAGTTTCAAGCATGCTTGGGTATTCGTGTGATCTGAGTGACTCAGTTTTGGAATACAACTGTCGCGTGGTGCACCGCGAACTCCAGGCACCCCGGAGTATCTGAAAAAAAATTTTCTGCGATTTTCACGAAACCACTTTTCTTCAACTTGATTTGGGCTAAAAATCCATCCGTGAAAATAAAAATTCTCTGAGTAGTGTGGAAATGCTGATCCTTACCCAACCTGGGGTGTCCACTGAGCATTTCCGCGAACTCTATCTGAAGTTCTCTGGGCATGGGATTTTGACATGTTCCCCAAACCAAAAGGAATAAGTGGGAAACAATCAAGGAAACAGATAGAAACACTTGTATTTGAATGAGTTTCAAGCATGCTTGGGTATTCGTGTGATCTGAGTTACTCTGTTTTGGAATACAACTGTCGCGTGGTGCACCGTGACCTCCAGGCACCCCGGAGTTTCTGAAAAAAAATTTTCTGCGATTTTCACGAAACCACTTTTCTTCAACTTGATTTGGGCTAAAGATCCATCCCTGAAAATAAAAATTCTCTGAGTAGTGTGGAAATGCTGATCCTTACCCTACCTGGGGTGTCCACTGAGTATTCCGCGAACTCTATCTGAAGTTCTCTGGGCATGGGATTTTGAAATGTTCCCCAAACCAAAAGGAATAAGTGGGAAACAATCAAGGAAACAGATAGAAGCACTTGCATTTGAATGAGTTTCAAGCATGCTTGGGTATTCGTGTGATCTGAGTGACTCTGTTTTGGAATACAACTGTCGCGTGGTGCACCGTGACCTCCAGACACCCCGGAGTTTCTGAAAAAAAATGTTCTGCGATTTTCACGAAACCACTTTTCTTCAACTTGATTTGGGCTAAAAATCCATCCCTGAAAATAAAAATTCTCTGAGTAGTGGGGAAATGCTGATCCTTACCCTACCTGGGGTGTCCACTGAGTATTCCGCGAACTCTATCTGAAGTTCTCTGGGCATGGGATTTTGACATGTTCCCCAAACCAAAAGGAATAAGTGGGAAACAATCAAGGAAACAGATAGAAGCACTTGCATTTGAATGAGTTTCAAGCATGCTTGGGTATTCGTGTGATCTGAGTGACTCAGTTTTGGAATACAACTGTCGCGTGGTGCACCGCGACCTCCTGGCACCCCGGAGTTTCTGAAAAAAATTTTTCTGCGATTTTCACGAAACCACTTTTCTTCAACTTGATTTGGGCTAAAAATCCATCCCTGAAAATAAAAATTCTCTGAGTAGTGTGGAAATGCTGATCCTTACCCTACCTGGGGTGTCCACTGAGCATTTCCGCGAACTCTATCTGAAGTTCTCTGGGCATGGGATTTTGACATGTTCCAAAAACCAAAAGGAATGAGTGGGAAACAATCATGGAAACAGATAGAAGCACTTGCATTTGAATGAGTTTCAAGCATGCTTGGGTATACGTGTGATCTGAGTGACTCAGTTTTGTAATACAACTGTCGCGTGGTGCACCGCGACCTCCAGGCACCCCGGAGTTTCTGAAAAAAAATTTTCTGCGATTTTCACGAAACCACTTTTCTTCAACTTGATTTGGGCTAAAAATCCATCCCTAAAAATAAAAACTCTCTGAGTAGTGTGGAAATGCTGATCCTTACCCTACCTGGGGTGTCCACTGAGCATTTCCACGAACTCTATCTGAAGTTCTCTGGGCATGGTATTTTGACATGTTCCCCAAACCAAAAGGAATGAGTGGGAAACAATCATGGAAACAGATAGAAGCACTTGCATTTGAATGAGTTTCAAGCATGCTTGGGTATTCGTGTGATCTGAGTGACTCAGTTTTGGAATACAACTGTCGCGTGGTGCACCGCGACCTCCAGGCACCCCGGAGTTTCTGAAAAAAAATTTTCTGCGATTTTCACGAAACCACTTTCCTTCAACTTGATTTGGGCTAAAAATCCATCCCTGAAAATAAAAAATCTCTAAGTAGTGTGGAAATGCTAATCCTTACCCTACCTGGGGTGTCCACTGAGCATTTCCGCGAACTCTATCTGAAGTTCTCTGTGCATGGGATTTTGACATGTTCCCCAAACCAAAAGGAATAAGTGGGAAACAATCATGGAAACAGATAGAAGCACTTGCATTTGAATGAGTTTCAAGCATGCTTGGGTATACGTGTGATCTGAGTGACTCAGTTTTGGAATACAACTGTCGCGTGGTGCACCGCGACCTCCAGGCACCCCGGAGTTTCTGAAAAAAATTTTTCTGCGATTTTCACGATACCACTTTTCTTCAACTTGATTTGGGCTAAAAATCCATCCCTGAAAATAAAAATTCTCTGAGTAGTGTGGAAATGCTGATCCTTACCCTACCTGGGTGTCCACTGAGCATTTCCGGGAACTCTATCTGAAGTTCTCTGGGCATGGGATTTTGACATGTTCCCCAAACCAAAAGGAATAAGTGGGAAATAATCAAGGAAACAGATAGAAACACTTGCATTTGAATGAGTTTCAAGCATGCTTGGGTATTCGTGTTATCTGAGTGACTCAGTTTTGGAATACAACTGTCGCGTGGTGCACCGCGACCTCCAGGCACCCCGGAGTTTCTGAAAAAAATTTTTCTGCGATTTTCACGAAACCACTTTTCTTCAACTTGATTTTGGCTAAAAATCCATCCCTGAAAATAAAAATTCTCTGAGTAGTTTGGAAATGCTGATCCTTACCCTACCTGGGGTGTCCACTGAGCATTTCCGCGAACTCTATCTGAAGTTCTCTGGGCATGGGATTTTGAAATGTTCCCCAAACCAAAAGGAATGAGTGGGAAACAATCATGGAAACAGATAGAAGGACTTGCATTTGAATGAGTTTCAAGGATGTTTGAGTACTCGTGTGATCTGAGTGACTCAGTTCTGGAATACAACTGTTGCGTGGTGCACCGCGACCTCCAGGCACCCCGGAGTTTCTGAAAAAACATTTTCTGCGATTTTCACGAAACCACATTTCTTCAACTTGATTTGGGCTAAAAATCCATCCTTGAAAATAAAAATTCTCTGAGTAGTGTGGAAATGCTGATCCTTACCCTACCTGGGGTGTCCACTGAGCATTTCCGCGAACTCTAGTTGAAGTTCTCTGGGCATGGGATTTTGACATGTTCCCCAAACCAAAAGGAATGAGTGGGAAACAATCATGGAAACAGATAGAAGCACTTGCATTTGAATGAGTTTCAAGCATGCTTGGGTATTCGTGTGATCTGAGTGACTCAGTTTTGGAATACAACTGTCGCGTGGTGCACCGCGACCTCCAGGCACCCTGGAGTTTCTGAAAAAAAATTTTCTGCGATTTTCACGAAACCACTTTTTTTCAAATTGATTTGGGCTAAAAATCCATCCCTGAAAATAAAAATTCTCTGAGTAGTGTGGAAATGCTGATCCTTACCCTACCTGGGGTGTCCACTGAGGATTTAAGCGAACTCTAGTTGAAGTTCTCTGGGCATGGGATTTTGACATGTTCCCCAAACCAAAAGGAATGAGTGGGAAACAATCATGGAAACAGATAGAAGCACTTGCATTTGAATGAGTTTCAAGCATGCTTGGGTATTCGTGTGATCTGAGTGACTCAGTTTTGGAATACAACTGTCGCGTGGTGCACTGCGACCTCCAGGCACCCCGGAGTTTCTGAAAAAAAAATTTCTGCGATTTTCACGAAACCACTTTTCTTCAACTTGATTTGGGCTAAAGATCCATCCCTGAAAATAAATATTCTCTGAGTATTGTGGAAATGCTGATTCTTACCCTACCTGGGGTGTCCACTGAGCATTTCCGCGAACTCTATCTGAAGTTCTCTGGGCATGGGATTTTGAAATGTTCCCCAAACCAAAAGGAATAAGTGGGAAACATTCAAGGAAACAGATAGAAGCACTTGCATTTGAATTAGTTTCAAGCATGCTTGCGTATTCGTGTGATCTGAGTGACTCAGTTTTGGAATACAACTGTCGCGTGGTGCACCGCGACCTCCAGGCACCCCGGAGTTTCTGAAAAAATTTTTTCTGCGATTTTCACGAAACCACTTTCCTTCAACTTGATTTGGGCTAAAAATCCATCCCTGAAAATAAAAACTCTCTGAGTAGTGAGGAAATGCTGATCCTTACCCTACCTGGGGTGTCCACTGAGCATTTCCGCAAATTCTAGTTGAAGTTCTCTGGGCATGGTATATTGACATGTTCCCCAAACCAAAAGGAATGAGTGGGAAACAATCATGGAAACAGATAGAAGCACTTGCATTTGAATGAGTTTCAAGCATGCTTGGGTATTCGTGTGATCTGAGTGACTCAGTTTTGGAATACAACTGTCGCGTGGTGCACCGCGACCTCCAGGCACCCCGGAGTTTCTGAAAAAAAATTTTCTGCGATTTTCACGAAACCACTTTCCTTCAACTTGATTTGGGCTAAAAATCCATCCCTGAAAATAAAAAATCTCTAAGTAGTGTGGAAATGCTAATCCTTACCCTACCTGGGGTGTCCACTGAGCATTTCCGCGAACTCTATCTGAAGTTCTCTGGGCATGGGATTTTGACATGTTCCCCAAACCAAAAGGAATAAGTGGGAAACAATCATGGAAACAGATAGAAGCACTTGCATTTGAATGAGTTTCAAGCATGCTTGGGTATACGTGTGATCTGAATGACTCAGTTTTGGAATACAACTGTCGCGTGGTGCACCGCGACCTCCAGGCACCCCGGAGTTTCTGAAAAAATATTTTCTGCGATTTTCACGATACCACTTTTCTTCAACTTGATTTGGGCTAAAAATCCATCCCTGAAAATAAAAATTCTCTGAGTAGTGTGGAAATGCTGATCCTTACCCTACCTGGGTGTCCACTGAGCATTTCCGCGAACTCTATCTGAAGTTCTCTGGGCATGGGATTTTGACATGTTCCCCAAACCAAAAGGAATAAGTGGGAAACAATCAAGGAAACAGATAGAAACACTTGCATTTGAATGAGTTTCAAGCATTCTTGGGTATTCGTGTGATCTGAGTGACTCAGTTTTGGAATACAACTGTCGCGTGGTGCACCGCGACCTCCAGGCACCCCGGAGTTTCTGAAAAAAAATTTTCTGCGATTTTCACGAAACCATTTTTCTTCAACTTGATTAGAGCTAAAAATCCATCCCTGAAAATAAAAATTCTCTGAGTAGTGTGGAAATGCTGATCCTTACCCTACCTGGGGTGTCCACTGAGCATTTCCGCGAACTCTAGTTGAAGTTCTCTGGGCATGGGATTTTGACATGTTCCCCAAACCAAAAGGAATAAGTGGGAAACAATCAAGGAAACAGATAGAAACACTTGCATTTGAATGAGTTTCAAGCATGCTTGGGTATTCGTGTGATCTGAGTGACTCTGTTTTGGAATACAACTGTCGCTTGGTGCACCGCGACCTCCAGGCACCCCGGAGTTTCTGAAAAAAAATTTTCTGCGATTTTCACGAAACCACTTTTCTTCAACTTGATTTTGGCTAAAAATCCATCCCTGAAAATAAAAATTCTCTGAGTAGTTTGGAAATGCTGATCCTTACCCTACCTTGGGTGTCCACTGAGCATTTCCGCGAACTCTATCTGAAGTTTTCTGGGCATGGGATTTTGAAATGTTCCCCAAACCAAAAGGAATGAGTGGGAAACAATCATGGAAACAGATAGAAGGACTTGCATTTGAATGAGTTTCAAGCATGCTTGGGTATTCGTGTGATCTGAGTGACTCAGTTTTGGAATACAACTGTCGCGTGGTGCACTGCGACCTCCAGGCACCCCGGAGTTTCTGAAAAAAAATTTCTGCGATTTTCACGAAACCACTTTTCTTCAACTTGATTTGGGCTAAAGATCCATCCCTGAAAATAAACATTCTCTGAGTATTGTGGAAATGCTGATTCTTACCCTACCTGGGGTGTCCACTGAGCATTTCCGCGAACTCTATCTGAAGTTCTCTGGGCATGGGATTTTGAAATGTTCCCCAAACCAAAAGGAATAAGTGGGAAACATTCAAGGAAACAGATAGAAGCACTTGCATTTGAATGAGTTTCAAGCATGCTTGCGTATTCGTGTGATCTGAGTGACTCAGTTTTGGAATACAACTGTCGCGTGGTGCACCGCGACCTCCAGGCACCCCGGAGTTTCTGAAAAAATTTTTTCTGCGATTTTCACGAAACCACTTTCCTTCAACTTGATTTGGGCTAAAAATCCATCCCTGAAAATAAAAACTCTCTGAGTAGTGAGGAAATGCTGATCCTTACCCTACCTGGGGTGTCCACTGAGCATTTCCGCAAATTCTAGTTGAAGTTCTCTGGGCATGGTATATTGACATGTTCCCCAAACCAAAAGGAATGAGTGGGAAACAATCATGGAAACAGATAGAAGCACTTGCATTTGAATGAGTTTCAAGCATGCTTGGGTATTCGTGTGATCTGAGTGACTCAGTTTTGGAATACAACTGTCGCGTGGTACACCGCGACCTCCAGGCACCCCGGAGTTTCTGAAAAAAAATTTTCTGCGATTTTCACGAAACCACTTTCCTTCAACTTGATTTGGGCTAAAAATCCATCCCTGAAAATAAAAAATCTCTAAGTAGTGTGGAAATGCTAATCCTTACCCTACCTGGGGTGTCCACTGAGCATTTCCGCGAACTCTATCTGAAGTTCTCTGGGCATGGGATTTTGACATGTTCCCCAAACCAAACGGAATAAGTGGGAAACAATCATGGAAACAGATAGAAGCACTTGCATTTGAATGAGTTTCAAGCATGCTTGGGTATACGTGTGATCTGAGTGACTCAGTTTTGGAATACAACTGTCGCGTGGTGCACCGCGACCTCCAGGCACCCCGGAGTTTCTGAAAAAATATTTTCTGCGATTTTCACGATACCACTTTTCTTCAACTTAATTTGGGCTAAAAATCCATCCCTGAAAATAAAAATTCTCTGAGTAGTGTGGAAATGCTGATCCTTACCCTACCTGGGTGTCCACTGAGCATTTCCGCGAACTCTATCTGAAGTTCTCTGGGCATGGGATTTTGACATGTTCCCCAAACCAAAAGGAATAAGTGGGAAACAATCAAGGAAACAGATAGAAACACTTGCATTTGAATGAGTTTCAAGCATTCTTGGGTATTCGTGTGATCTGAGTGACTCAGTTTTGGAATACAACTGTCGCGTGGTGCACCGCGACCTCCAGGCACCCCGGAGTTTCTGAAAAAAAATTTTCTGCGATTTTCACGAAACCATTTTTCTTCAACTTGATTAGGGCTAAAAATCCATCCCTGAAAATAAAAATTCTCTGAGTAGTGTGGAAATGCTGATCCTTACCCTACCTGGGGTGTCCACTGAGCATTTCCGCGAACTCTAGTTGAAGTTCTCTGGGCATGGGATTTTGACATGTTCCCCAAACCAAAAGGAATAAGTGGGAAACAATCAAGGAAACAGATAGAAACACTTGCATTTGAATGAGTTTCAAGCATGCTTGGGTATTCGTGTGATCTGAGTGACTCTGTTTTGGAATACAACTGTCGCTTGGTGCACCGCGACCTCCAGGCACCCCGGAGTTTCTGAAAAAAAATTTTCTGCGATTTTCACGAAACCACTTTTCTTCAACTTGATTTTGGCTAAAAATCCATCCCTGAAAATAAAAATTCTCTGAGTAGTTTGGAAATGCTGATCCTTACCCTACCTGGGGTGTCCACTGAGCATTTCCGCGAACTCTATCTGAAGTTTTCTGGGCATGGGATTTTGAAATGTTCCCCAAACCAAAAGGAATAAGTGGGAAACAATCATGGAAACAGATAGAAGCACTTGCATTTGAATGAGTTTCAAGCATGCTTGGGTATACGTGTGATCTGAATGACTCAGTTTTGGAATACAACTGTCGCGTGGTGCACCGCGACCTCCAGGCACCCCGGAGTTTCTGAAAAAATATTTTCTGCGATTTTCACGATACCACTTTTCTTCAACTTGATTTGGGCTAAAAATCCATCCCTGAAAATAAAAATTCTCTGAGTAGTGTGGAAATGCTGATCCTTACCCTACCTGGGTGTCCACTGAGCATTTCCGCGAACTCTATCTGAAGTTCTCTGGGCATGGGATTTTGACATGTTCCCCAAACCAAAAGGAATAAGTGGGAAACAATCAAGGAAACAGATAGAAACACTTGCATTTGAATGAGTTTCAAGCATTCTTGGGTATTCGTGTGATCTGAGTGACTCAGTTTTGGAATACAACTGTCGCGTGGTGCACCGCGACCTCCAGGCACCCCGGAGTTTCTGAAAAAAAATTTTCTGCGATTTTCACGAAACCATTTTTCTTCAACTTGATTAGAGCTAAAAATCCATCCCTGAAAATAAAAATTCTCTGAGTAGTGTGGAAATGCTGATCCTTACCCTACCTGGGGTGTCCACTGAGCATTTCCGCGAACTCTAGTTGAAGTTCTCTGGGCATGGGATTTTGACATGTTCCCCAAACCAAAAGGAATAAGTGGGAAACAATCAAGGAAACAGATAGAAACACTTGCATTTGAATGAGTTTCAAGCATGCTTGGGTATTCGTGTGATCTGAGTGACTCTGTTTTGGAATACAACTGTCGCTTGGTGCACCGCGACCTCCAGGCACCCCGGAGTTTCTGAAAAAAAATTTTCTGCGATTTTCACGAAACCACTTTTCTTCAACTTGATTTTGGCTAAAAATCCATCCCTGAAAATAAAAATTCTCTGAGTAGTTTGGAAATGCTGATCCTTACCCTACCTTGGGTGTCCACTGAGCATTTCCGCGAACTCTATCTGAAGTTTTCTGGGCATGGGATTTTGAAATGTTCCCCAAACCAAAAGGAATGAGTGGGAAACAATCATGGAAACAGATAGAAGGACTTGCATTTGAATGAGTTTCAAGCATGCTTGGGTATTCGTGTGATCTGAGTGACTCAGTTTTGGAATACAACTGTCGCGTGGTGCACTGCGACCTCCAGGCACCCCGGAGTTTCTGAAAAAAAATTTCTGCGATTTTCACGAAACCACTTTTCTTCAACTTGATTTGGGCTAAAGATCCATCCCTGAAAATAAACATTCTCTGAGTATTGTGGAAATGCTGATTCTTACCCTACCTGGGGTGTCCACTGAGCATTTCCGCGAACTCTATCTGAAGTTCTCTGGGCATGGGATTTTGAAATGTTCCCCAAACCAAAAGGAATAAGTGGGAAACATTCAAGGAAACAGATAGAAGCACTTGCATTTGAATGAGTTTCAAGCATGCTTGCGTATTCGTGTGATCTGAGTGACTCAGTTTTGGAATACAACTGTCGCGTGGTGCACCGCGACCTCCAGGCACCCCGGAGTTTCTGAAAAAATTTTTTCTGCGATTTTCACGAAACCACTTTCCTTCAACTTGATTTGGGCTAAAAATCCATCCCTGAAAATAAAAACTCTCTGAGTAGTGAGGAAATGCTGATCCTTACCCTACCTGGGGTGTCCACTGAGCATTTCCGCAAATTCTAGTTGAAGTTCTCTGGGCATGGTATATTGACATGTTCCCCAAACCAAAAGGAATGAGTGGGAAACAATCATGGAAACAGATAGAAGCACTTGCATTTGAATGAGTTTCAAGCATGCTTGGGTATTCGTGTGATCTGAGTGACTCAGTTTTGGAATACAACTGTCGCGTGGTACACCGCGACCTCCAGGCACCCCGGAGTTTCTGAAAAAAAATTTTCTGCGATTTTCACGAAACCACTTTCCTTCAACTTGATTTGGGCTAAAAATCCATCCCTGAAAATAAAAAATCTCTAAGTAGTGTGGAAATGCTAATCCTTACCCTACCTGGGGTGTCCACTGAGCATTTCCGCGAACTCTATCTGAAGTTCTCTGGGCATGGGATTTTGACATGTTCCCCAAACCAAACGGAATAAGTGGGAAACAATCATGGAAACAGATAGAAGCACTTGCATTTGAATGAGTTTCAAGCATGCTTGGGTATACGTGTGATCTGAGTGACTCAGTTTTGGAATACAACTGTCGCGTGGTGCACCGCGACCTCCAGGCACCCCGGAGTTTCTGAAAAAATATTTTCTGCGATTTTCACGATACCACTTTTCTTCAACTTAATTTGGGCTAAAAATCCATCCCTGAAAATAAAAATTCTCTGAGTAGTGTGGAAATGCTGATCCTTACCCTACCTGGGTGTCCACTGAGCATTTCCGCGAACTCTATCTGAAGTTCTCTGGGCATGGGATTTTGACATGTTCCCCAAACCAAAAGGAATAAGTGGGAAACAATCAAGGAAACAGATAGAAACACTTGCATTTGAATGAGTTTCAAGCATTCTTGGGTATTCGTGTGATCTGAGTGACTCAGTTTTGGAATACAACTGTCGCGTGGTGCACCGCGACCTCCAGGCACCCCGGAGTTTCTGAAAAAAAATTTTCTGCGATTTTCACGAAACCATTTTTCTTCAACTTGATTAGGGCTAAAAATCCATCCCTGAAAATAAAAATTCTCTGAGTAGTGTGGAAATGCTGATCCTTACCCTACCTGGGGTGTCCACTGAGCATTTCCGCGAACTCTAGTTGAAGTTCTCTGGGCATGGGATTTTGACATGTTCCCCAAACCAAAAGGAATAAGTGGGAAACAATCAAGGAAACAGATAGAAACACTTGCATTTGAATGAGTTTCAAGCATGCTTGGGTATTCGTGTGATCTGAGTGACTCTGTTTTGGAATACAACTGTCGCTTGGTGCACCGCGACCTCCAGGCACCCCGGAGTTTCTGAAAAAAAATTTTCTGCGATTTTCACGAAACCACTTTTCTTCAACTTGATTTTGGCTAAAAATCCATCCCTGAAAATAAAAATTCTCTGAGTAGTTTGGAAATGCTGATCCTTACCCTACCTGGGGTGTCCACTGAGCATTTCCGCGAACTCTATCTGAAGTTTTCTGGGCATGGGATTTTGAAATGTTCCCCAAACCAAAAGGAATGAGTGGGAAACAATCATGGAAACAGATAGAAGGACTTGCATTTGAATGAGTTTCAAGGATGTTTGAGTACTCGTGTGATCTGAGTGACTCAGTTCTGGAATACAACTGTTGCGTGGTGCACCGCGACCTCCAGGCACCCCGGAGTTTCTGAAAAAAAAATTTCTGCGATTTTCACGAAACCACATTTCTTCAACTTGATTTGGGCTAAAAATCCATCCCTGAAAATAAAAATTCTCTGAGTAGTGTGGAAATGCTAATCCTTACCCTACCTGGGGTGTCCACTGAGCATTTCCGCGAACTCTATCTGAAGTTCTCTGGGCATGGAATTTTGAAATGTTCCCCAAACCAAAAGGAATAAGTGGGAAACATTCAAGGAAACAGATAGAAGCACTTGCATTTGAATGAGTTTCAAGCATGCTTGGGTATACGTGTGATCTGAGTGACTCAGTTTTGGAATACAACTGTCGCGTGGTGCACCGCGACCTCCAGGCACCCCGGAGATTCTGAAAAAAAATTTTCTGCGATTTTCACGAAACCACGTTTCTTCAACGTGATTTGGGCTAAAAATCCATCCCTAAAAATAAAAACTCTCTGAGTAGTGTGGAAATGCTGATCCTTACCCTACCTGGGGTGTCCACTGAGCATTTCCGCGAACTCTAGTTGAAGTTCTCTGGGCATGGGATTTTGACATGTTCCCCAAACCAAAAGGAATAAGTGGGAAACATTCAAGGAAACAGATAGAAGCACTTGCATTTGAATGAGTTTCAAGCATGCTTGGGTATTCGTGTGATCTGAGTGACTCAGTTTTGGAATACAACTGTCGCGTGGTGCACCGCGACCTCCAGGCACCCCGGAGTTTCTGAAAAAAAATTTTCTGCGATTTTCACGAAACCACTTTCCTTCAACTTGATTTGGGCTAAAAATCCATCCCTAAAAATAAAAACTCTCTGAGTAGTGTGGAAATGCTGATCCATACCCTTCCTGGGGTGTCCACTGAGCATTTCCGCGAACTCTATCTGAAGTTCTCTGGGCATGGTATTTTGACATGTTCCCCAAACCAAGAGGAATGAGTGGGAAACAATCATGGAAACAGATAGAAGCACTTGCATTTGAATGAGTTTCAAGCATGCTTGGGTATACGTGTGATCTGAGTGACTCAGTTTTGGAATACAACTGTCGCGTGGTGCACCGCGACCTCCAGGCACCCCGGAGTTTTTGAAAAAAAAATTTCTGCGATTTTCACGAAACCACTTTTCTTCAACGTGATTTGGGCTAAAAATCCATCCCTAAAAATAAAAACTCTCTGAGTAGTGTGGAAATGCTGATCCTTACCCTACCTGGGGTGTCCACTGAGCATTTCCGCGAACTCTAGTTGAAGTTCTCTGGGCATGGGATTTTGACATGTTCCCCAAACCAAAAGGAATGAGTGGGAAACAATCATCGAAACAGATAGAAGCACTTGCATTTGAATGAGTTTTAAGCATGCTTGGGTATTCGTGTTATCTGAGTGACTCAGTTTTGGAATACAACTGTCGCGTGGTGCACCGCGACCTCCAGGCACCCCGGAGTTTCTGAAAAAAAATTTTCTGCGATTTTCACGAAACCACTTTTCTTCAACTTGATTTGGGCTAAAAATCCATCCCTGAAAATAAAAATTCTCTGAGTATTGTGGAAATGCTGATTCTTACCCTACCTGGGGTGTCCACTGAGCATTTCCGCGAACTCTATCTGAAGTTCTCTGGGCATGGGATTTTGAAATGTTCCCCAAAACCAAAAGGAATAAGTGGGAAACATTCAAGGAAACAGATAGAAGCACTTGCATTTGAATGAGTTTCAAGCATGCTTGGGTATACGTGTGATCTGAGTGACTCAGTTTTGGAATACAACTGTCGCGTGGTGCACCGCGACCTCCAGGCACCCCGGAGATTCTGAAAAAAAATTTTCTGCGATTTTCACGAAACCACTTTTCTTCAACGTGATTTGGGCTAAAAATCCATCCCTAAAAATAAAAACTCTCTGAGTAGTGTGGAAATGCTGATCCTTACCCTACCTGGGGTGTCCACTGAGCATTTCCGCGAACTCTAGTTGAAGTTCTCTGGGCATGGGATTTTGACATGTTCCCCAAACCAAAAGGAATGAGTGGGAAACAATCATGGAAACAGATAGAAGCACTTGCATTTGAATGAGTTTCAAGGATGTTTGAGTACTCGTGTGATCTGAGTGACTCAGTTCTGGAATACAACTGTTGCGTGGTGCACCGCGACCTCCAGGCACCCCGGAGTTTCTGAAAAAAAATTTTCTGCGATTTTCACGAAACCACTTTTCTTCAACTTGATTTGGGCTAAAAATCCATCCCTGAAAATAAAAATTCTCTGAGTATTGTGGAAATGCTGATTCTTACCCTACCTGGGGTGTCCACTGAGCATTTCCGCGAACTCTATCTGAAGTTCTCTGGGCATGGGATTTTGCAATGTTACCCAAACCAAAAGGAATAAGTGGGAAACATTCAAGGAAACAGATAGAAGCACTTGCATTTGAATGAGTTTCAAGCATGCTTGGGTATTCGTGTGATCTGAGTGACTCAGTTTTGGAATACAACTGTCGCGTGGTGCACCGCGACCTCCAGGCACCCCGGAGTTTCTGAAAAAAAATTTTCTGCGATTTTCACGAAACCACTTTCCTTCAACTTGATTTGGGCTAAAAATCCATCCCTAAAAATAAAAACTCTCTGAGTAGTGTGGAAATGCTGATCCATACCCTTCCTGGGGTGTCCACTGAGCATTTCCGCGAACTCTATCTGAAGTTCTCTGGGCATGGTATTTTGACATGTTCCCCAAACCAAGAGGAATGAGTGGGAAACAATCATGGAAACAGATAGAAGCACTTGCATTTGAATGAGTTTCAAGCATGCTTGGGTATACGTGTGATCTGAGTGACTCAGTTTTGGAATACAACTGTCGCGTGGTGCACCGCGACCTCCAGGCACCCCGGAGTTTCTGAAAAAAAAATTTCTGCGATTTTCACGAAACCACTTTTCTTCAACGTGATTTGGGCTAAAAATCCATCCCTAAAAATAAAAACTCTCTGAGTAGTGTGGAAATGCTGATCCTTACCCTACCTGGGGTGTCCACTGAGCATTTCCGCGAACTCTAGTTGAAGTTCTCTGGGCATGGGATTTTGACATGTTCCCCAAACCAAAAGGAATGAGTGGGAAACAATCATGGAAACAGATAGAAGCACTTACATTTGAATGAGTTTTAAGCATGCTTGGGTATTCGTGTTATCTGAGTGACTCAGTTTTGGAATACAACTGTCGCGTGGTGCACCGCGACCTCCAGGCACCCCGGAGTTTCTGAAAAAAAATTTTCTGCGATTTTCACGAAACCACTTTTCTTCAACTTGATTTGGGCTAAAAATCCATCCCTGAAAATAAAAATTCTCTGAGTATTGTGGAAATGCTGATTCTTACCCTACCTGGGGTGTCCACTGAGCATTTCCGCGAACTCTATCTGAAGTTCTCTGGGCATGGAATTTTGAAATGTTCCCCAAACCAAAAGGAATAAGTGGGAAACATTCAAGGAAACAGATAGAAGCACTTGCATTTGAATGAGTTTCAAGCATGCTTGGGTATACGTGTGATCTGAGTGACTCAGTTTTGGAATACAACTGTCGCGTGGTGCACCGCGACCTCCAGGCACCCCGGAGATTCTGAAAAAAAATTTTCTGCGATTTTCACGAAACCACTTTTCTTCAACGTGATTTGGGCTAAAAATCCATCCCTAAAAATAAAAACTCTCTGAGTAGTGTGGAAATGCTGATCCTTACCCTACCTGGGGTGTCCACTGAGCATTTCCGCGAACTCTAGTTGAAGTTCTCTGGGCATGGGATTTTGACATGTTCCCCAAACCAAAAGGAATGAGTGGGAAACAATCATGGAAACAGATAGAAGCACTTGCATTTGAATGAGTTTCAAGGATGTTTGAGTACTCGTGTGATCTGAGTGACTCAGTTCTGGAATACAACTGTTGCGTGGTGCACCGCGACCTCCAGGCACCCCGGAGTTTCTGAAAAAAAATTTTCTGCGATTTTCACGAAACCACTTTTCTTCAACTTGATTTGGGCTAAAAATCCATTACTGAAAATAAAAATTCTCTGAGTATTGTGGAAATGCTGATCCTTACCCTACCTGGGGTGTCCACTGAGCATTTCCGCGAACTCTATCTGAAGTTCTCTGGGCATGGGATTTTGAGATGTTCCCCAAACCAAAAGGAATAAGTGGGAAACATTCAAGGAAACAGAAAGAAGCACTTGCATTTGAATGAGTTTCAAGCATGCTTGGGTATTCGTGTGATCTGAGTGACTCAGTTTTGGAATACAACTGTCGCGTGGTGCACCGCGACCTCCAGGCACCCCAGAGTTTCTGAAAAAAAAATTTCTGCGATTTTCACGAAACCACATTTCTTCAACTTGATATGGGCTAAAAATTCATCCCTGAAAATAAAAATTCTCTGAGTAGTGTGGAAATGCTGATCCTTACCCTACCTGGGGTGTCCACTGAGCATTTCCGCGAACTCTAGTTGAAGTTTTTTGGGCATGGGATTTTGACATGTTCCCCAAACCAAAAGGAATGAGTGGGAAACAATCATGGAAACAGATAGAAGCACTTGCATTTCAATGAGTTTCAAGCATGCTTGGGTATTCGTGTGATCTGAGTGACTCATTTTTGGAATACAACTTTCGCGTGGTGCACCGCGACCTGCAGGCACCCTGGAGTTTCTGAAAAAAATTTTTCTGCGATTTTCACGAAACCACTTTTTTTCAACTTGACTTGGGCTAAAAATCCATCCCTAAAAATAAAAACTCTCTGAGTAGTGTGGAAATGCTGATCCTTACCCTACCTGGGGTGTCCACTGAGCATTTCCGCGAACTCTATCTGAAGTTTTCTGGGCATGGGATTTTGACATGTTCCCCAAACCAAAAGGAATGAGTGGGAAACAATCATGGAAACAGATAGAAGCACTTGCATTTGAATGAGTTTCAAGCATGCTTGGGTATTCGTGTGATCTGAGTGACTCAGTTTTGGAATACAACTGTCGCGTGGTGCACCGCGACCTCCAGGCACCCCGGAGTTTCTGAAAAAAAAATTTCTGCGATTTTCACGAAACCACATTCCTTCAACTTGATTTGGGCTAAAAATCCATCCCTAAAAATAAAAACTCTCTGAGTAGTGTGGAAATGCTGATCCTTACCCTACCTGGGGTGTCCACTGAGGATTTAAGCGAACTCTAGTTGAAGTTCTCTGGGCATGGGATTTTGACATGTTCCCCAAACCAAAAGGAATGAGTGGGAAACAATCATGGAAACAGATAGAAGCACTTGCATTTGAATGAGTTTCAAGCATGCTTGGGTATTCGTGTGATTTGAGTGACTCAGTTTTGGAATACAACTGTCGCGTGGTGCACCGCGACCTCCAGGCACCCCGGAGTTTCTGAAAAAAAAATTTCTGCGATATTCACGAAACCACTTTTCTTCAACTTGATTTGGGCTAAAAATCCATCCCTGAAAATAAAAACTCTCTGAGTAGTGTGGAAATGCTGATCCTTACCCTACCTGGGGTGTCCACTGAGCATTTCCGCGAACTCTATCTGAAGTTCTCTGGGCATGGTATTTTGACATGTTCCCCAATCCAAAAGGAATGAGTGGGAAACAATCATGGAAACAGATAGAAGCACTTGCATTTGAATGAGTTTCAAGCATGCTTGGGTATTCGTGTGATCTAAGTGACTCAGTTTTGGAATACAACTGTCGCGTGGTGCACCGCGACCTCCAGACACCCCGTAGTTTCTGAAAAAAGATTTTCTGCGATTTTCACGAAACCACTTTTCATCAATTTGAATTGGGATAAAAATCCATCCCTGAAAATAGAAAAATTCTCTGAGTAGTGTGGAAATTCTGATCATTACCCTACCTGGGGTGTCCACTGAGGATATCCGCGAACTCTATCTGAAGTTCTCTGGGCATGGGATTTTGACATGTTCCCCAACCCAAAAGGAATGAGAGGGAAACAATCGAGACAACAGATAGAAGCACTTGCATTTTAATGAGTTTCAAGGATGCTTGGGTACTTGTGTGATCTGAGTGACTTAGTTTTGGAATACAACTGTCGTGTGGTGCACCGCGACCTCCTGGCACCCCGGAGTTTCTGAAAAAAAATTTTCTGCTATTTTCATGAAACCACTTTTCTTCAACTTGATTTGGGCTAAAAATCCATCCCTGAAAATAAAAATTCTCTGAGTAGTGTGGAAATGCTGATCCTTACCCTACCTGGGGTGTCCACTGAGCATTACCGCGAACTCTAGTTGAAGTTCTCTGGGCATGGGATTTTGACATGTTCCCCAAACCAAAAGGAATGAGTGGGAAACAATCCAGACAACAGATAGAAGCACTTGCAATTGAATGAGTTTAAAAGATGCTTGGGTACTTGTGTGATCTGAGTGACTTCGTTTTGGAATACAACTGTCGCGTGGTGCACCGCGACCTCCAGGCACCCCGGAGTTTCTGACAATAAATTTTCTGCGATTTTCACGAAACCACTTT
Source organism: Lepisosteus oculatus (assembly GCF_040954835.1). Taxonomy (NCBI): domain Eukaryota; kingdom Metazoa; phylum Chordata; class Actinopteri; order Semionotiformes; family Lepisosteidae; genus Lepisosteus; species Lepisosteus oculatus. The sequence goes on along the minus strand of NC_090699.1, from coordinate 10,974,451 downwards.
TCTTCAACTTGATTTGTGCTAAAAATCCATCCCAGAAAATAAAAATTCTCTGAGTAGTGTGGAAATGCTGATCCTTACCCTACCTGGGGTGTCCACTGAGCATTTCCGCGAACTCTATCTGAAGTTCTCTGGGCATGGGATTTTGACATGTTCCCCAAACCAAAAGGAATGAGTGGGAAACAATCATCGAAACAGATAGAAGCACTTGCATTTGAATGAGTTTTAAGCATGCTTGGGTATTCGTGTTATCTGAGTGACTCAGTTTTGGAATACAACTGTCGCGTGGTGCACCGCGACCTCCAGGCACCCCGGAGTTTCTGAAAAAAAATTTTCTGCGATTTTCACGAAACCACTTTTCTTCAACTTGATTTGGGCTAAAAATCCATCCCTGAAAATAAAAATTCTCTGAGTATTGTGGAAATGCTGATTCTTACCCTACCTGGGGTGTCCACTGAGTATTTCCGCAAACTCTATCTGAAGTTCTCTGGGCATGGAATTTTGAAATGTTCCCCAAACCAAAAGGAATAAGTGGGAAACATTCAAGGAAACAGATAGAAGCACTTGCATTTGAATGAGTTTCAAGCATGCTTGGGTATACGTGTGATCTGAGTGACTCAGTTTTGGAATACAACTGTCGCGTGGTGCACCGCGACCTCCAGGCACCCCGGAGATTCTGAAAAAAAATTTTCTGCGATTTTCACGAAACCACTTTTCTTCAACGTGATTTGGGCTAAAAATCCATCCCTAAAAATAAAAACTCTCTGAGTAGTGTGGAAATGCTGATCCTTACCCTACCTGGGGTGTCCACTGAGCATTTCCGCGAACTCTAGTTGAAGTTCTCTGGGCATGGGATTTTGACATGTTCCCCAAACCAAAAGGAATGAGTGGGAAACAATCATGGAAACAGATAGAAGCACTTGCATTTGAATGAGTTTCAAGGATGTTTGAGTACTCGTGTGATCTGAGTGACTCAGTTCTGGAATACAACTGTTGCGTGGTGCACCGCGACCTCCAGGCACCCCGGAGTTTCTGAAAAAAAATGTTCTGCGATTTTCACGAAACCACTTTTCTTCAACTTGATTTGGGCTAAAAATCCATCCCTGAAAATAAAAATTCTCTGAGTATTGTGGAAATGCTGATTCTTACCCTACCTGGGGTGTCCACTGAGCATTTCCGCGAACTCTATCTGAAGTTCTCTGGGCATGGGATTTTGCAATGTTACCCAAACCAAAAGGAATAAGTGGGAAACATTCAAGGAAACAGATAGAAGCACTTGCATTTGAATGAGTTTCAAGCATGCTTGGGTATTCGTGTGATCTGAGTGACTCAGTTTTGGAATACAACTGTCGCGTGGTGCACCGCGACCTCCAGGCACCCCGGAGTTTCTGAAAAAAAATTTTCTGCGATTTTCACGAAACCACTTTCCTTCAACTTGATTTGGGCTAAAAATCCATCCCTAAAAATAAAAACTCTCTGAGTAGTGTGGAAATGCTGATCCATACCCTTCCTGGGGTGTCCACTGAGCATTTCCGCGAACTCTATCTGAAGTTCTCTGGGCATGGTATTTTGACATGTTCCCCAAACCAAGAGGAATGAGTGGGAAACAATCATGGAAACAGATAGAAGCACTTGCATTTGAATGAGTTTCAAGCATGCTTGGGTATACGTGTGATCTGAGTGACTCAGTTTTGGAATACAACTGTCGCGTGGTGCACCGTGACCTCCAGGCACCCTGGAGTTTCTGAAAAAAAAATTTCTGCGATTTTCACGAAACCACATTTCTTCAACTTGATATGGGCTAAAAATCCATCCCTGAAAATAAAAATTCTCTGAGTAGTGTGGAAATGCTGATCCTTACCCTACCTGGGGTGTCCACTGAGCATTTCCGCGAACTCTAGTTGAAGTTTTCTGGGCATGGGATTTTGACATGTTCCCCAAACCAAAAGGAATGAGTGGGAAACAATCATGGAAACAGATAGAAGCACTTGCATTTCAATGAGTTTCAAGCATGCTTGGGTATTCGTGTGATCTGAGTGACTCAGTTTTGGAATACAACTTTCGCGTGGTGCACCGCGACCTGCAGGCACCCTGGAGTTTCTGAAAAAAATTTTTCTGCGATTTTCACGAAACCACTTTTTTTCAACTTGACTTGGGCTAAAAATCCATCCCTAAAAATAAAAACTCTCTGAGTAGTGTGGAAATGCTGATCCTTACCCTACCTGGGGTGTCCACTGAGCATTTCCGCGAACTCTATCTGAAGTTTTCTGGGCATGGGATTTTGACATGTTCCCCAAACCAAAAGGAATGAGTGGGAAACAATCATGGAAACAGATAGAAGCACTTGCATTTGAATGAGTTTCAAGCATGCTTGGGTATTCGTGTGATCTGAGTGACTCAGTTTTGGAATACAACTGTCGCGTGGTGCACCGCGACCTCCAGGCACCCCGGAGTTTCTGAAAAAAAAATTTCTGCGATTTTCACGAAACCACATTCCTTCAACTTGATTTGGGCTAAAAATCCATCCCTAAAAATAAAAACTCTCTGAGTAGTGTGGAAATGCTGATCCTTACCCTACCTGGGGTGTCCACTGAGCATTTCCGCGAACTCTATCTGAAGTTCTCTGGGCATGGGATTTTGACATGTTCCCCAAACCAAAAGGAATGAGTGGGAAACAATCATGGAAACAGATAGAAGCACTTGCATTTGAATGAGTTTCAAGGATGCTTGGGTATTCGTGTGATCTGAGTGACTCAGTTTTGGAATACAACTGTCGCGTGGTGCACCGCGACCTCCAGGCACCCCGGAGTTTCTGAAAAAAAAATTTCTGCGATTTTCAAGAAACCACATTTCTTCAACTTGATTTGGGCTAAAAATCCATCCCTGAAAATAAAAATTCTCTGAGTAGTGTGGAAATGCTGATCCTTACCCTACCTGGGGTGTCCACTGAGGATTTAAGCGAACTCTAGTTGAAGTTCTCTGGGCATGGGATTTTGACATGTTCCCCAAACCAAAAGGAATGAGTGGGAAACAATCATGGAAACAGATAGAAGCACTTGCATTTGAATGAGTTTCAAGCATGCTTGGGTATTCGTGTGATTTGAGTGACTCAGTTTTGGAATACAACTGTCGCGTGGTGCACCGCGACCTCCAGGCACCCCGGAGTTTCTGAAAAAAAAATTTCTGCGATATTCACGAAACCACTTTTCTTCAACTTGATTTGGGCTAAAAATCCATCCCTGAAAATAAAAACTCTCTGAGTAGTGTGGAAATGCTGATCCTTACCCTACCTGGGGTGTCCACTGAGCATTTCCGCGAACTCTATCTGAAGTTCTCTGGGCATGGTATTTTGACATGTTCCCCAAACCAAAAGGAATGAGTGGGAAACAATCATGGAAACAGATAGAAGCACTTGCATTTGAATGAGTTTCAAGCATGCTTGGGTATTCGTGTGATCTGAGTGACTCAGTTTTGGAATACAACTGTCGCGTGGTGCACCGCGACCTCCAGACACCCCGTAGTTTCTGAAAAAAGATTTTCTGCGATTTTCACGAAACCACTTTTCATCAATTTGAATTGGGATAAAAATCCATCCCTGAAAATAGAAAAATTCTCTGAGTAGTGTGGAAATGCTGATCATTACCCTACCTGGGGTGTCCACTGAGGATATCCGCGAACTCTATCTGAAGTTCTCTGGGCATGGGATTTTGACATGTTCCCCAACCCAAAAGGAATGAGAGGGAAACAATCGAGACAACAGATAGAAGCACTTGCATTTTAATGAGTTTCAAGCATGCTTGGGTATTCGTGTGATCTGAGTGACTCAGTTTTGGAATACAACTGTCGCGTGGTGCACCGCGACCTCCAGGCACCCCGGAGTTTATGAAAAAAAATTTTCTGCGATTTTCACGAAACCACATTTCTTCAACTTGATTTGGGCTAAAAATCCATCCCTGAAAATAAAAATTCTCTGAGTAGTGTGGAAATGCTGATCCTTACCCTACCTGGGGTGTCCACTGAGGATTTAAGCGAACTCTAGTTGAAGTTCTCTGGGCATGGGATTTTGACATGTTCCCCAAACCAAAAGGAATGAGTGGGAAACAATCATGGAAACAGATAGAGGCACGTGCATTTGAATGAGTTTCAAGCATGCTTGGGTATTCGTGTGATCTGAGTGACTCAGTTTTGGAATACAACTGTCGCGTGGTGCACCGCGACCTCCACCACCCCGGAGTTTCTGAAAAAAAAATTTCTGCGATTTTCACGAAACCACTTTTCTTCAACTTGATTTGGGCTAAAAATCCATCCCTGAAAATAAAAATTCTCTGAGTAGTGTGGAAATGCTGATCCTTACCCTACCTGGGTGTCCACTGAGCATTTCCGCGAACTCTATCTGAAGTTCTCTGGGCATGGGATTTTGACATGTTCCCCAAACCAAAAGGAATGAGTGGGAAACAATCATGGAAACAGATAGAAGCACTTGCATTTGAATGAGTTTCAAGCATGCTTGGGTATTCGTGTGATCTGAGTGACTCAGTTTTGGAATACAACTGTCGCGTGGTGCACCGCGACCTCCAGGCACTCCGGAGTTTCTGAAAAAAAATTTTCTGCGATTTTCACGAAACCACTTTCCTTCAACTTGATTTGGGCTAAAAATCCATCCCTAAAAATAAAAACTCTCTGAGTAGTATGGAAATGCTGATCCTTACCCTACCTGGGGTGTCCACTGAGCATTTCCGCGAACTCTAGTTGAAGTTCTCTGGGAATGGGATTTTGACATGTTCCCCAAACCAAAAGGAATGAGTGGGAAACAATCAAGGAAACAGATAGAAGCACTTGCATTTGAATGAGTTTCAAGCATGCTTCGGTATTCGTGTGATCTGAGTGACTCAGTTTTGGAATACAACTGTCGCGTGGTGCACCGCGACCTCCAGGCACCCCGGAGTTTCTGAAAAAAAATTTTCTGCGATTTTCACGAAACCACTTTCCTTCAACTTGATTTGGGCTAAAAATCCATCCCTAAAAATAAAAACTCTCTGAGTAGTGTGGAAATGCTGATCCATACCCTTCCTGGGGTGTCCACTGAGCATTTCCGCGAACTCTATCTGAAGTTCTCTGAGCATGGTATTTTGACATGTTCCCCAAACCAAGAGGAATGAGTGGGAAACAATCATGGAAACAGATAGAAGCACTTGCATTTGAATGAGTTTCAAGCATGCTTGGGTATACGTGTGATCTGAGTGACTCAGTTTTGGAATACAACTGTCACGTGGTGCACCGCGACCTCCAGGCACCCCGGAGTTTCTGAAAAAAAATTTTCTGCGATTTTCACGAAACCACTTTTCTTCAACTTGATTTGGGCTAAAAATCCATCCCTGAAAATAAAAATTCTCTGAGTATTGTAAAAATGCTGATTCTTACCCTACCTGGGGTGTCCACTGAGCATTTCCGCGAACTCTATCTGAAGTTCTCTGGGCATGGAATTTTGAAATGTTCCCCAAACCAAAAGGAATAAGTGGGAAACATTCAAGGAAACAGATAGAAGCACTTGCATTTGAATGAGTTTCAAGCATGCTTGGGTATACGTGTGATCTGAGTGACTCAGTTTTGGAATACAACTGTCGCGTGGTGCACCGCGACCTCCAGGCACCCCGGAGATTCTGAAAAAAAATTTTCTGCGATTTTCACGAAACCACGTTTCTTCAACGTGATTTGGGCTAAAAATCCATCCCTAAAAATAAAAACTCTCTGAGTACTGTGGAAATGCTGATCCTTACCCTACCTGGGGTGTCCACTGAGCATTTCCGCGAACTCTAGTTGAAGTTCTCTGGGCATGGGATTTTGACATGTTCCCCAAACCAAAAGGAATAAGTGGGAAACATTCAAGGAAACAGATAGAAGCACTTGCATTTGAATGAGTTTCAAGCATGCTTGGGTATTCGTGTGATCTGAGTGACTCAGTTTTGGAATACAACTGTCGCGTGGTGCACCGCGACCTCCAGGCACCCCGGAGTTTCTGAAAAAAAATTTTCTGCGATTTTCACGAAACCACTTTCCTTCAACTTGATTTGGGCTAAAAATCCATCCCTAAAAATAAAAACTCTCTGAGTAGTGTGGAAATGCTGATCCATACCCTTCCTGGGGTGTCCACTGAGCATTTCCGCGAACTCTATCTGAAGTTCTCTGGGCATGGTATTTTGACATGTTCCCCAAACCAAGAGGAATGAGTGGGAAACAATCATGGAAACAGATAGAAGCACTTGCATTTGAATGAGTTTCAAGCATGCTTGGGTATACGTGTGATCTGAGTGACTCAGTTTTGGAATACAACTGTCGCGTGGTGCACCGCGACCTCCAGGCACCCCGGAGTTTCTGAAAAAAAAATTTCTGCGATTTTCACGAAACCACTTTTCTTCAACGTGATTTGGGCTAAAAATCCATCCCTAAAAATAAAAACTCTCTGAGTAGTGTGGAAATGCTGATCCTTACCCTACCTGGGGTGTCCACTGAGCATTTCCGCGAACTCTAGTTGAAGTTCTCTGGGCATGGGATTTTGACATGTTCCCCAAACCAAAAGGAATGAGTGGGAAACAATCATCGAAACAGATAGAAGCACTTGCATTTGAATGAGTTTTAAGCATGCTTGGGTATTCGTGTTATCTGAGTGACTCAGTTTTGGAATACAACTGTCGCGTGGTGCACCGCGACCTCCAGGCACCCCGGAGTTTCTGAAAAAAAATTTTCTGCGATTTTCACGAAACCACTTTTCTTCAACTTGATTTGGGCTAAAAATCCATCCCTGAAAATAAAAATTCTCTGAGTATTGTGGAAATGCTGATTCTTACCCTACCTGGGGTGTCCACTGAGCATTTCCGCGAACTCTATCTGAAGTTCTCTGGGCATGGAATTTTGAAATGTTCCCCAAACCAAAAGGAATAAGTGGGAAACATTCAAGGAAACAGATAGAAGCACTTGCATTTGAATGAGTTTCAAGCATGCTTGGGTATACGTGTGATCTGAGTGACTCAGTTTTGGAATACAACTGTCGCGTGGTGCACCGCGACCTCCAGGCACCCCGGAGATTCTGAAAAAAAATTTTCTGCGATTTTCACGAAACCACTTTTCTTCAACGTGATTTGGGCTAAAAATCCATCCCTAAAAATAAAAACTCTCTGAGTAGTGTGGAAATGCTGATCCTTACCCTACCTGGGGTGTCCACTGAGCATTTCCGCGAACTCTAGTTGAAGTTCTCTGGGCATGGGATTTTGACATGTTCCCCAAACCAAAAGGAATGAGTGGGAAACAATCATGGAAACAGATAGAAGCACTTGCATTTGAATGAGTTTCAAGGATGTTTGAGTACTCGTGTGATCTGAGTGACTCAGTTCTGGAATACAACTGTTGCGTGGTGCACCGCGACCTCCAGGCACCCCGGAGTTTCTGAAAAAAAATTTTCTGCGATTTTCACGAAACCACTTTTCTTCAACTTGATTTGGGCTAAAAATCCATCCCTGAAAATAGAAATTCTCTGAGTATTGTGGAAATGCTGATTCTTACCCTACCTGGGGTGTCCACTGAGCATTTCCGCGAACTCTATCTGAAGTTCTCTGGGCATGGGATTTTGCAATGTTACCCAAACCAAAAGGAATAAGTGGGAAACATTCAAGGAAACAGATAGAAGCACTTGCATTTGAATGAGTTTCAAGCATGCTTGGGTATTCGTGTGATCTGAGTGACTCAGTTTTGGAATACAACTGTCGCGTGGTGCACCGCGACCTCCAGGCACCCCGGAGTTTCTGAAAAAAAATTTTCTGCGATTTTCACGAAACCACTTTCCTTCAACTTGATTTGGGCTAAAAATCCATCCCTAAAAATAAAAACTCTCTGAGTAGTGTGGAAATGCTGATCCATACCCTTCCTGGGGTGTCCACTGAGCATTTCCGCGAACTCTATCTGAAGTTCTCTGGGCATGGTATTTTGACATGTTCCCCAAACCAAGAGGAATGAGTGGGAAACAATCATGGAAACAGATAGAAGCACTTGCATTTGAATGAGTTTCAAGCATGCTTGGGTATACGTGTGATCTGAGTGACTCAGTTTTGGAATACAACTGTCGCGTGGTGCACCGCGACCTCCAGGCACCCCGGAGTTTCTGAAAAAAAAATTTCTGCGATTTTCACGAAACCACTTTTCTTCAACGTGATTTGGGCTAAAAATCCATCCCTAAAAATAAAAACTCTCTGAGTAGTGTGGAAATGCTGATCCTTACCCTACCTGGGGTGTCCACTGAGCATTTCCGCGAACTCTAGTTGAAGTTCTCTGGGCATGGGATTTTGACATGTTCCCCAAACCAAAAGGAATGAGTGGGAAACAATCATCGAAACAGATAGAAGCACTTGCATTTGAATGAGTTTTAAGCATGCTTGGGTATTCGTGTTATCTGAGTGACTCAGTTTTGGAATACAACTGTCGCGTGGTGCACCGCGACCTCCAGGCACCCCGGAGTTTCTGAAAAAAAATTTTCTGCGATTTTCACGAAACCACTTTTCTTCAACTTGATTTGGGCTAAAAATCCATCCCTGAAAATAAAAATTCTCTGAGTATTGTGGAAATGCTGATTCTTACCCTACCTGGGGTGTCCACTGAGCATTTCCGCGAACTCTATCTGAAGTTCTCTGGGCATGGAATTTTGAAATGTTCCCCAAACCAAAAGGAATAAGTGGGAAACATTCAAGGAAACAGATAGAAGCACTTGCATTTGAATGAGTTTCAAGCATGCTTGGGTATACGTGTGATCTGAGTGACTCAGTTTTGGAATACAACTGTCGCGTGGTGCACCGCGACCTCCAGGCACCCCGGAGATTCTGAAAAAAAATTTTCTGCGATTTTCACGAAACCACTTTTCTTCAACGTGATTTGGGCTAAAAATCCATCCCTAAAAATAAAAACTCTCTGAGTAGTGTGGAAATGCTGATCCTTACCCTACCTGGGGTGTCCACTGAGCATTTCCGCGAACTCTAGTTGAAGTTCTCTGGGCATGGGATTTTGACATGTTCCCCAAACCAAAAGGAATGAGTGGGAAACAATCATGGAAACAGATAGAAGCACTTGCATTTGAATGAGTTTCAAGGATGTTTGAGTACTCGTGTGATCTGAGTGACTCAGTTCTGGAATACAACTGTTGCGTGGTGCACCGCGACCTCCAGGCACCCCGGAGTTTCTGAAAAAAAATTTTCTGCGATTTTCACGAAACCACTTTTCTTCAACTTGATTTGGGCTAAAAATCCATCCCTGAAAATAGAAATTCTCTGAGTATTGTGGAAATGCTGATTCTTACCCTACCTGGGGTGTCCACTGAGCATTTCCGCGAACTCTATCTGAAGTTCTCTGGGCATGGGATTTTGCAATGTTACCCAAACCAAAAGGAATAAGTGGGAAACATTCAAGGAAACAGATAGAAGCACTTGCATTTGAATGAGTTTCAAGCATGCTTGGGTATTCGTGTGATCTGAGTGACTCAGTTTTGGAATACAACTGTCGCGTGGTGCACCGCGACCTCCAGGCACCCCGGAGTTTCTGAAAAAAAATTTTCTGCGATTTTCACGAAACCACTTTCCTTCAACTTGATTTGGGCTAAAAATCCATCCCTAAAAATAAAAACTCTCTGAGTAGTGTGGAAATGCTGATCCATACCCTTCCTGGGGTGTCCACTGAGCATTTCCGCGAACTCTATCTGAAGTTCTCTGGGCATGGTATTTTGACATGTTCCCCAAACCAAGAGGAATGAGTGGGAAACAATCATGGAAACAGATAGAAGCACTTGCATTTGAATGAGTTTCAAGCATGCTTGGGTATACGTGTGATCTGAGTGACTCAGTTTTGGAATACAACTGTCGCGTGGTGCACCGCGACCTCCAGGCACCCCGGAGTTTCTGAAAAAAAAATTTCTGCGATTTTCACGAAACCACTTTTCTTCAACGTGATTTGGGCTAAAAATCCATCCCTAAAAATAAAAACTCTCTGAGTAGTGTGGAAATGCTGATCCTTACCCTACCTGGGGTGTCCACTGAGCATTTCCGCGAACTCTAGTTGAAGTTCTCTGGGCATGGGATTTTGACATGTTCCCCAAACCAAAAGGAATGAGTGGGAAACAATCATGGAAACAGATAGAAGCACTTACATTTGAATGAGTTTCAAGCATGCTTGGGTATTCGTGTGATCTGAGTGACTCAGTTTTGGAATACAACTGTCGCGTGGTGCACCGCGACCTCCAGGCACCCCGGAGTTTCTGAAAAAAAATTTTCTGCGATTTTCACGAAACCACTTTTCTTCAACTTGATTTGGGCTAAAAATCCATCCCTGAAAATAAAAATTCTCTGAGTATTGTGGAAATGCTGATTCTTACCCTACCTGGGGTGTCCACTGAGCATTTCCGCGAACTCTATCTGAAGTTCTCTGGGCATGGAATTTTGAAATGTTCCCCAAACCAAAAGGAATAAGTGGGAAACATTCAAGGAAACAGATAGAAGCACTTGCATTTGAATGAGTTTCAAGCATGCTTGGGTATACGTGTGATCTGAGTGACTCAGTTTTGGAATACAACTGTCGCGTGGTGCACCGCGACCTCCAGGCACCCCGGAGATTCTGAAAAAAAATTTTCTGCGATTTTCACGAAACCACTTTTCTTCAACGTGATTTGGGCTAAAAATCCATCCCTAAAAATAAAAACTCTCTGAGTAGTGTGGAAATGCTGATCCTTACCCTACCTGGGGTGTCCACTGAGCATTTCCGCGAACTCTAGTTGAAGTTCTCTGGGCATGGGATTTTGACATGTTCCCCAAACCAAAAGGAATGAGTGGGAAACAATCATGGAAACAGATAGAAGCACTTGCATTTGAATGAGTTTCAAGGATGTTTGAGTACTCGTGTGATCTGAGTGACTCAGTTCTGGAATACAACTGTTGCGTGGTGCACCGCGACCTCCAGGCACCCCGGAGTTTCTGAAAAAAAATTTTCTGCGATTTTCACGAAACCACTTTTCTTCAACTTGATTTGGGCTAAAAATCCATTACTGAAAATAAAAATTCTCTGAGTATTGTGGAAATGCTGATCCTTACCCTACCTGGGGTGTCCACTGAGCATTTCCGCGAACTCTATCTGAAGTTCTCTGGGCATGGGATTTTGAGATGTTCCCCAAACCAAAAGGAATAAGTGGGAAACATTCAAGGAAACAGAAAGAAGCACTTGCATTTGAATGAGTTTCAAGCATGCTTGGGTATTCGTGTGATCTGAGTGACTCAGTTTTGGAATACAACTGTCGCGTGGTGCACCGCGACCTCCAGGCACCCCGGAGTTTCTGAAAAAAAAATTTCTGCGATTTTCACGAAACCACATTTCTTCAACTTGATATGGGCTAAAAATCCATCCCTGAAAATAAAAATTCTCTGAGTAGTGTGGAAATGCTGATCCTTACCCTACCTGGGGTGTCCACTGAGCATTTCCGCGAACTCTAGTTGAAGTTTTCTGGGCATGGGATTTTGACATGTTCCCCAAACCAAAAGGAATGAGTGGGAAACAATCATGGAAACAGATAGAAGCACTTGCATTTCAATGAGTTTCAAGCATGCTTGGGTATTCGTGTGATCTGAGTGACTCAGTTTTGGAATACAACTTTCGCGTGGTGCACCGCGACCTGCAGGCACCCTGGAGTTTCTGAAAAAAATTTTTCTGCGATTTTCACGAAACCACTTTTTTTCAACTTGACTTGGGCTAAAAATCCATCCCTAAAAATAAAAACTCTCTGAGTAGTGTGGAAATGCTGATCCTTACCCTACCTGGGGTGTCCACTGAGGATTTAAGCGAACTCTAGTTGAAGTTCTCTGGGCATGGGATTTTGACATGTTCCCCAAACCAAAAGGAATGAGTGGGAAACAATCATGGAAACAGATAGAAGCACTTGCATTTGAATGAGTTTCAAGCATGCTTGGGTATTCGTGTGATTTGAGTGACTCAATTTTGGAATACAACTGTCGCGTGGTGCACCGCGACCTCCAGGCACCCCGGAGTTTCTGAAAAAAAAATTTCTGCGATATTCACGAAACCACTTTTCTTCAACTTGATTTGGGCTAAAAATCCATCCCTGAAAATAAAAACTCTCTGAGTAGTTTGGAAATGCTGATCCTTACCCTACCTGGGGTGTCCACTGAGCATTTCCGCGAACTCTATCTGAAGTTCTCTGGGCATGGTATTTTGACATGTTCCCCAAACCAAAAGGAATGAGTGGGAAACAATCATGGAAACAGATAGAAGCACTTGCATTTGAATGAGTTTCAAGCATGCTTGGGTATTCGTGTGATCTGAGTGACTCAGTTTTGGAATACAACTGTCGCGTGGTGCACCGCGACCTCCAGACACCCCGTAGTTTCTGAAAAAAGATTTTCTGCGATTTTCACGAAACCACTTTTCATCAATTTGAATTGGGATAAAAATCCATCCCTGAAAATAGAAAAATTCTCTGAGTAGTGTGGAAATTCTGATCATTACCCTACCTGGGGTGTCCACTGAGGATATCCGCGAACTCTATCTGAAGTTCTCTGGGCATGGGATTTTGACATGTTCCCCAACCCAAAAGGAATGAGAGGGAAACAATCGAGACAACAGATAGAAGCACTTGCATTTTAATGAGTTTCAAGGATGCTTGGGTACTTGTGTGATCTGAGTGACTTAGTTTTGGAATACAACTGTCGTGTGGTGCACCGCGACCTCCTGGCACCCCGGAGTTTCTGAAAAAAAATTTTCTGCGATTTTCATGAAACCACTTTTCTTCAACTTGATTTGGGCTAAAAATCCATCCCTGAAAATAAAAATTCTCTGAGTAGTGTGGAAATGCTGATCCTTACCCTACCTGGGGTGTCCACTGAGCATTACCGCGAACTCTAGTTGAAGTTCTCTGGGCATGGGATTTTGACATGTTCCCCAAACCAAAAGGAATGAGTGGGAAACAATCCAGACAACAGATAGAAGCACTTGCAATTGAATGAGTTTAAAAGATGCTTGGGTACTTGTGTGATCTGAGTGACTTCGTTTTGGAATACAACTGTCGCGTGGTGCACCGCGACCTCCAGGCACCCCGGAGTTTCTGACAATAAATTTTCTGCGATTTTCACGAAACCACTTTTCTTCAACTTGATTTGTGCTAAAAATCCATCCCAGAAAATAAAAATTCTCTGAGTAGTGTGGAAATGCTGATCCTTACCCTACCTGGGGTGTCCACTGAGCATTTCCGCGAACTCTATCTGAAGTTCTCTGGGCATGGGATTTTGACATGTTCCCCAAACCAAAAGGAATGAGTGGGAAACAATCATCGAAACAGATAGAAGCACTTGCATTTGAATGAGTTTTAAGCATGCTTGGGTATTCGTGTTATCTGAGTGACTCAGTTTTGGAATACAACTGTCGCGTGGTGCACCGCGACCTCCAGGCACCCCGGAGTTTCTGAAAAAAAATTTTCTGCGATTTTCACGAAACCACTTTTCTTCAACTTGATTTGGGCTAAAAATCCATCCCTGAAAATAAAAATTCTCTGAGTATTGTGGAAATGCTGATTCTTACCCTACCTGGGGTGTCCACTGAGCATTTCCGCAAACTCTATCTGAAGTTCTCTGGGCATGGAATTTTGAAATGTTCCCCAAACCAAAAGGAATAAGTGGGAAACATTCAAGGAAACAGATAGAAGCACTTGCATTTGAATGAGTTTCAAGCATGCTTGGGTATACGTGTGATCTGAGTGACTCAGTTTTGGAATACAACTGTCGCGTGGTGCACCGCGACCTCCAGGCACCCCGGAGATTCTGAAAAAAAATTTTCTGCGATTTTCACGAAACCACTTTTCTTCAACGTGATTTGGGCTAAAAATCCATCCCTAAAAATAAAAACTCTCTGAGTAGTGTGGAAATGCTGATCCTTACCCTACCTGGGGTGTCCACTGAGCATTTCCGCGAACTCTAGTTGAAGTTCTCTGGGCATGGGATTTTGACATGTTCCCCAAACCAAAAGGAATGAGTGGGAAACAATCATGGAAACAGATAGAAGCACTTGCATTTGAATGAGTTTCAAGGATGTTTGAGTACTCGTGTGATCTGAGTGACTCAGTTCTGGAATACAACTGTTGCGTGGTGCACCGCGACCTCCAGGCACCCCGGAGTTTCTGAAAAAAAATTTTCTGCGATTTTCACGAAACCACTTTTCTTCAACTTGATTTGGGCTAAAAATCCATCCCTGAAAATAAAAATTATCTGAGTATTGTGGAAATGCTGATTCTTACCCTACCTGGGGTGTCCACTGAGCATTTCCGCGAACTCTATCTGAAGTTCTCTGGGCATGGGATTTTGCAATGTTACCCAAACCAAAAGGAATAAGTGGGAAACATTCAAGGAAACAGATAGAAGCACTTGCATTTGAATGAGTTTCAAGCATGCTTGGGTATTCGTGTGATCTGAGTGACTCAGTTTTGGAATACAACTGTCGCGTGGTGCACCGCGACCTCCAGGCACCCCGGAGTTTCTGAAAAAAAATTTTCTGCGATTTTCACGAAACCACTTTCCTTCAACTTGATTTGGGCTAAAAATCCATCCCTAAAAATAAAAACTCTCTGAGTAGTGTGGAAATGCTGATCCATACCCTTCCTGGGGTGTCCACTGAGCATTTCCGCGAACTCTATCTGAAGTTCTCTGGGCATGGTATTTTGACATGTTCCCCAAACCAAGAGGAATGAGTGGGAAACAATCATGGAAACAGATAGAAGCACTTGCATTTGAATGAGTTTCAAGCATGCTTGGGTATACGTGTGATCTGAGTGACTCAGTTTTGGAATACAACTGTCGCGTGGTGCACCGCGACCTCCAGGCACCCCGGAGATTCTGAAAAAAAAATTTCTGCGATTTTCACGAAACCACTTTTCTTCAACGTGATTTGGGCTAAAAATCCATCCCTGAAAATAAAAACTCTCTGAGTAGTGTGGAAATGCTGATCCTTACCCTACCTGGGGTGTCCACTGAGCATTTCCGCGAACTCTATCTGAAGTTCTCTGGGCATGGTATTTTGACATGTTCCCCAAACCAAAAGGAATGAGTGGGAAACAATCATGGAAACAGATAGAAGCACTTGCATTTGAATGAGTTTCAAGCATGCTTGGGTATTCGTGTGATCTGAGTGACTCAGTTTTGGAATACAACTGTCGCGTGGTGCACCGCGACCTCCAGACACCCCGTAGTTTCTGAAAAAAGATTTTCTGCGATTTTCACGAAACCACTTTTCATCAATTTGAATTGGGATAAAAATCCATCCCTGAAAATAGAAAAATTCTCTGAGTAGTGTGGAAATTCTGATCATTACCCTACCTGGGGTGTCCACTGAGGATATCCGCGAACTCTATCTGAAGTTCTCTGGGCATGGGATTTTGACATGTTCCCCAACCCAAAAGGAATGAGAGGGAAACAATCGAGACAACAGATAGAAGCACTTGCATTTTAATGAGTCTCAAGGATGCTTGGGTACTCGTGTGATCTGAGTGACTCAGTTTTGGAATACAACTGTCGCGTGGTGCACCGCGACCTCCTGGCACCCCGGAGTTTCTGAAAAAACATTTTCTGCGATTTTCATGAAACCACTTTTCTTCAACTTGATTTGGGCTAAAAATCCATCCCTGAAAATAAAAATTCTCTGAGTAGTGTGGAAATGCTGATCATTACCCTACCTGGGGTGTCCACTGAGCATTTCCGCGAACTCCAGTTGAAGTTCTCTGGGCATGGGATTTTGACATGATCCCCAGACCAAAATGAATGAGTGGGAAACAATCAAGGCAACAGATTGAAGCAATTGCATTTGAATGAGTTTCAAGTATGCTTGGGGATTCGTGTGATCTGAGTGACTCAGTTCTGGAATACAACTGTCGCGTGGTGCACCGCGATCTCCAGGCACCCCGGAGTTTCTGAAAAAAAATATTCTGCGATTTTCATGAAACCACTTTTCTTCAACTTGATTTGGGATAAAAATCCATCCCTGAAAATAAAAATTCTCTGAGTATTGTGGAAATGCTGATCCTTACCCTACCTGGGGTGTCCACTGAGCATTTCCGCGAACTCTAGTTGAAGTTCTCTGGGCATGGGATTTTGACATGTTCCCCAAACCAAAAGGAATGAGTGGGAAACAATCATGGAAACAGATAGAAGCACTTGCATTTGAAAGAGTTTCAAGCATACTTGGGTATTCGTGTGATCTGAGTGACTCAGTTCTGGAATACAACTGTCGCGTGGTGCACCGCGACCTCCTGGCACCCCGGAGTTTCTGAAAAAAAATTTTCTGCGATTTTCATGAAACCACTTTTCTTCAACTTGATTTGTGCTAAATATCCATCCCTGAAAATAAAAATTCTCTGAGTCGTGTGGAAATGCTGATCCTTACCCTGCCTGGGGTGTCCACTGAACATTTCCGCGAACTCCAGTTGAAGTTCTCTGGGCATGGGATTTTGACATGATCCCCAGACCAAAATGAATGAGTGGGAAACAATCAAGGCAACAGATTGAAGCACTTGCATTTGAATGAGTTTCAAGGATGCTTGGGTATTCGTGTGATCTGAGTGACTCAGTTCTAGAATACAACTGTCGCGTGGTGCACCGCGACCTCCAGACACCCCGGAGTTTCTGAAAACAAATTTTCTGCGATTTTCATGAAACCACTTTTCTTCAACTTGATTTGGGCTAAAAATCCATCCCTGAAAATAAAAATTCTCTGAGTAGTGTGGAAATGCTGATCCTTACCCTACCTGGGGTGTCCACTGAGCATTTCCGCGAACTCTAGTTGAAGTTCTCTGGGCATGGGATTTTGACATGTTTCCCAAACCAAAAGGAATGAGTGGGAAACAATCCAGACAACAGATAGAAGCACTTGCATTTTAATGAGTTTCAAGGATGCTTGGGTACTCGTGTCATCTGAGTGACTCAGTTTTGGAATACAACTGTCGCGTGGTGCACCGCGACCTCCTGGCACCCCGAAGTTTCTGAAAAAAAATTTTCTGCGATTTTCATGAAACCACTTTTTTTCAACTTGATTAGGGCTAGAAATCCATCCCTGAAAATAAAAATTCTCTGAGTAGTTTGGAAATGCTGATCCTTACCCTACCTGGGTTGTCCACTGAGCATTTCCGCGAACTCTAGTTGAAGTTCTCTGGGCATGGGATTTTGACATGTTCCCCAAACCAAAAGGAATGAGTGGGAAACAATTATGGAAACAGATAGAAGCACTTGCATTTGAATGAGTTTCAAGCATGCTTGGGTATTCGTGTGATCTGAGTGACTCAGTTTTGGAATACAACTGTCGCGTGGTGCACCGCGACCTCCAGGCACCCCGGAGTTTCTGACAAAAAATTTTCTGCGATTTTCACAAAACCACTTTTCTTCAACTTGATTTGGGTTAAAAATCCATCCCAGAAAATAAAAATTCTCTGAGTAGTGTGGAAATGTTGATCATTACCCTACCAGGGGTCTTCACTGAGGATATCCGCGAACTCTATCTGAAGTTCTCTGGGCATGGGATTTTGACATGTTCCCCAACCCAAAAGGAATGAGTGGGAAAATACCGAGACAACAGATAGAAGCACTTGCATTTTAATGAGTTTCAAGGATGCTTGGGTACTCGTGTGATCTGAGTGACTCAGTTTTGGAATACAACTGTCGCGTGGTGCACCGCTACCTCCTGGCACCCCGGAGTTTCTGAAAAAAACTTTTCTGCGATTTTCATGAAACCACTTTTCTTCAACTTGATTTGTGCTAAAAATCCATCCCTGAAAATAAAAATTCTCTGAGTAGTGTGGAAATGCTGATCCTTACCCTACCTGGGGTGTCCACTGAGCATTTCCGCGAACTCCAGTTGAAGTTCTCTGGGCATGGGATTTTGACATGATCCCCAGACCAAAATGAATGAGTGGGAAACAATCAAGGCAACAGTTTGAAGCACTTGCATTTGAATGAGTTTCAAGTATGCTTGGGTATTCGTGTGATCTGTGTGACTCAGTTCTGGAATACAACTGTCTCGTGGTGCACCGCGACCTCCAGGCACCCCAGAGTTTCTGAAAAAAAATGTTCTGCTATTTTCACGAAACCACTTTTCTTCAACTTGATTTGGGCTAAAAATCCATCCCTGAAAATAAAAATTCTCTGAGTAGTGTGGAAATGCTGATCCTTACCCTACCTGTGGTGTCCACTGAGCATTTCCGCGAACTCCAGTTGAAGTTCTCTGGGCATGGGATTTTGACATGTTCCCCAAACCAAAAGGAATGAGTGGGAAACAATCATGGAAACAGATAGAAGCACTTGCATTTGAATGAGTTTCAAGCATGCTTGGGTATTCGTGTGATCTAAGTGACTCAGTTTTGGAATACAACTGTCGCGTGGTGCACCGCGACCTCCAGGCACCCCGGAGTTTCTGAAAAAAGAATTTCTGCGATTTTCACGAAACCACTTTTCTTCAACTTGAATTGGGATAAAAATCCATCCCTGAAAATAAAAATTCTCTGAGTAGTGTGGAAATGCTGATCATTACCCTACCTGGGGTGTCCACTGAGGATATCCGCGAACTCTATCTGAAGTTCTCTGGGCATGGGATTTTGACATGATCCCCAGACCAAAATGAATGAGTGGGATACAATCAAGGCAACAGATTGAAGCACTTGCATTTGAATGAGTTTCAAGTATGCTTGGGTATTCGTGTGATCTGAGTGACTCAGTTCTGGAATACAACTGTCGCGTGGTGCACCGCGACCTCCAGACACCCCGGAGTTTCTGAAAAAAAATTTTCTGCGATTTTCATGAAACCACTTTTCTTCAACTTGATTTGTGCTAAATATCCATCCCTGAAAATAAAAATTCTCTGAGTCATGTGGAAATGCTGATCCTTACCCTACCTGGGGTGTCCACTGAGCATTTCCGCGAACTCTAGTTGAAGTTCTCTGGGCATGGGATTTTGACATGTTCCCCAAACCAAAAGGAATGAGTGGGAAACAATCCAGACAACAGATAGAAGCACTTGCAATTGAATGAGTTTAAAAGATGCTTGGGTACTTGTGTGATCTGAGTGACTTCGTTTTGGAATACAACTGTCGCGTTGTGCACCGCGACCTCCAGGCACCCCGGAGTTTCAGACAATAAATTTTCTGCGATTTTCACGAAACCACTTTTCTTCAACTTGATTTGTGCTAAAAATCCATCCCAGAAAATAAAAATTCTCTGAGTAGTGTGGAAATGCTGATCATTACCCTACCTGGGGTGTCCACTGAGGATTTCCGCGATCTCTATCTGAAGTTCTCTGGGCATGGGATTTTGACACGTTCCCCAACCCAAAAGGAATGAGTGGGAAACAATCAAGGCAACAGATAGAAGCACTTGCATTTTAATGAGTCTCAAGGATGCTTGGGTACTCGTGTGATCTGAGTGAATCAGTTTTGGAATACAACTGTCGCGTGGTGCACCGCGACCTCCTGGCACCCCGGAGTTTCTGAAAAAACATTTTCTGCGATTTTCATGAAACCACTTTTCTTCAACTTGATTTGGGCTAAAAATCCATCCCTGAAAATAAAAATTCTCTGAGTAGTGTGGAAATGCTGATCATTACCCTACCTGGGGTGTCCACTGAGCATTTCCGCGAACTCCAGTTGAAGTTCTCTGGGCATGGGATTTTGACATGATCCCCAGACCAAAATGAATGAGTGGGAAACAATCAAGGCAACAGATTGAAGCAATTGCATTTGAATGAGTTTCAAGTATGCTTGGGGATTCGTGTGATCTGAGTGACTCAGTTCTGGAATACAACTGTCGCGTGGTGCACCGCGATCTCCAGGCACCCCGGAGTTTCTGAAAAAAAATATTCTGCGATTTTCATGAAACCACTTTTCTTCAACTTGATTTGTGCTAAATATCCATCCCTGAAAATAAAAATTCTCTGAGTCGTGTGGAAATGCTGATCCTTACCCTGCCTGGGGTGTCCACTGAACATTTCCGCGAACTCCAGTTGAAGTTCTCTGGGCATGGGATTTTGACATGATCCCCAGACCAAAATGAATGAGTGGGAAACAATCAAGGCAACAAATTGAAGCACTTGCATTTGAATGAGTTTCAAGGATGCTTGGGGATTCGTGTGATCTGAGTGACTCAGTTCTGGAATACAACTGTCGCGTGGTGCACCGCGACCTCCAGACACCCCGGAGTTTCTGAAAAAAAATTTTCTGCGATTTTCATGAAACCACTTTTCTTCAACTTGATTTGGGCTAAAAATCCATCCCTGAAAATAAAAATTCTCTGAGTCGTGTGGAAATGCTGATCCTTACCCTACCTGGGGTGTCCACTGAGCATTTCCGCGAACTCTAGTTGAAGTTCTCTGGGCATGGGATTTTGACATGTTTCCCAAACCAAAAGGAATGAGTGGGAAACAATCCAGACAACAGATAGAAGCACTTGCATTTTAATGAGTTTCAAGGATGCTTGGGTACTCGTGTCATCTGAGTGACTCAGTTTTGGAATACAACTGTCGCGTGGTGCACCGCGTTCTCCTGGCACCCCGAAGTTTCTGAAAAAAAATTTTCTGCGATTTTCATGAAACCACTTTTTTTCAACTTGATTTGGGCTTGAAATCCATCCCTGAAAATAAAAATTCTCTGAGTAGTGTGGAAATGCTGATCCTTACCCTACCTGGGTTGTCCACTGAGCATTTCCGCGAACTCTAGTTGAAGTTCTCTGGGCATGGGATTTTGACATGTTCCCCAAACCAAAAGGAATGAGTGGGAAACAATTATGGAAACAGATAGAAGCACTTGCATTTGAATGAGTTTCAAGCATGCTTGGGTATTCGTGTGATCTGAGTGACTCAGTTTTGGAATACAACTGTCGCGTGGTGCACCGCGACCTCCAGGCACCCCGGAGTTTCTGACAAAAAATTTTCTGCGATTTTCACAAAACCACTTTTCTTCAACTTGATTTGGGTTAAAAATCCATCCCAGAAAATAAAAATTCTCTGAGTAGTGTGGAAATGTTGATCATTACCCTACCAGGGGTCTTTACTGAGGATATCCGCGAACTCTATCTGAAGTTCTCTGGGCATGGGATTTTGACATGTTCCCCAACCCAAAAGGATTGAGTGGGAAAATACCGAGACAACAGATAGAAGCACTTGCATTTTAATGAGTTTCAAGGATGCTTGGGTACTCGTGTGATCTGAGTGACTCAGTTTTGGAATACAACTGTCGCATGGTGCAAACGCTACCTCCTGGCACCCCGGAGTTTCTGAAAAAAACTTTTCTGCGATTTTCATGAAACCACTTTTCTTCAACTTGATTTGTGCTAAAAATCCATCCCTGAAAATAAAAATTCTCTGAGTAGTGTGGAAATGCTGATCCTTACCCTACCTGGGGTGTCCACTGAGCATTTCCGCGAACTCCAGTTGAAGTTCTCTGGGCATGGGATTTTGACATGTTCCCCAAACCAAAAGGAATGAGTGGGAAACAATCAAGGCAACAGTTTGAAGCACTTGCATTTGAATGAGTTTCAAGCATGCTTGGGTATTCGTGTGATCTGTGTGACTCAGTTTTGAAATACAACTGTCGCGTGGTGCACCGCGACCTCCAGGCACCCCGGAGTTTCTGAAAAAAGAATTTCTGCGATTTTCACGAAACCACTTTTCTTCAACTTGAATTGGGATAAAAATCCATCCCTGAAAATAAAAATTCTCTGAGTAGTGTGGAAATGCTGATCATTACCCTACCTGGGGTGTCCACTGAGGATATCCGCGAACTCTATCTGAAGTTCTCTGGGCATGGGATTTTGACATGTTCCCCAACCCAAAAGGAATGAGTGGGAAACAATCATGGAAACAGATAGAAGCACTTGCATTTGAATGAGTTTCAAGGATGCTTGGGTACTTGTGTGATCTAAGTGACTCAGTTTTGGAATACAACTGTCGCGTGGTGCACCGCGACCTCCAGGCACCCCGGAGTTTCTGAAAAAAAATATTCTGCGATTTTCATGAAACCACTTTTCTTCAACTTGATTTGTGCTAAATATCCATCCCTGAAAATAAAAATTCTCTGAGTAGTGTGGAAATGCTGATCCTTACCATACCTGGGGTGTCCACTGAACATTTCCGCGAACTCCAGTTGAAGTTCTCTGGGCATGGGATTTTGACATGATCCCCAGACCAAAATGAATGAGTGGGATACAATCAAGGCAACAGATTGAAGCACTTGCATTTGAATGAGTTTCAAGTATGCTTGGGTATTCGTGTGATCTGAGTGACTCAGTTCTGGAATACAACTGTCGCGTGGTGCACCGCGACCTCCAGACACCCCGGAGTTTCTGAAAAAAAATTTTCTGCGATTTTCATGAAACCACTTTTCTTCAACTTGATTTGTGCTAAATATCCATCCCTGAAAATAAAAATTCTCTGAGTCGTGTGGAAATGCTGATCCTTACCCTACCTGGGGTGTCCACTGAGCATTTCCGCGAACTCTAGTTGAAGTTCTCTGGGCATGGGATTTTGACATGTTCCCCAAACCAAAAGGAATGAGTGGGAAACAATCCAGACAACAGATAGAAGCACTTGCATTTTAATGAGTTTCAAGGATTCTTGGGTACTCGTGTCATCTGAGTGACTCAGTTTTGGAATACAACTGTCGCGTGGTGCACCGCGACTTCCAGGCACCCCGGAGTTTCTGACAAAAAATTTTCTGCGATTTTCACAAAACCACTTTTCTTCAACTTGATTTGGGTTAAAAATCCATCCCAGAAAATAAAAATTCTCTGAGTAGTGTGGAAATGTTGATCATTACCCTACCAGGGGTCTTCACTGAGGATATCCGCGAACTCTATCTGAAGTTCTCTGGGCATGGGATTTTGACATGTTCCCCAACCCAAAAGGAATGAGTGGGAAAATACCGAGACAACAGATAGAAGCACTTGCATTTTAATGAGTTTCAAGGATGCTTGGGTACTCGTGTGATCTGAGTGACTCAGTTTTGGAATACAACTGTCGCGTGGTGCACCGCTACCTCCTGGCACCCCGGAGTTTCTGAAAAAAACTTTTCTGCGATTTTCATGAAACCACTTTTCTTCAACTTGATTTGTGCTAAAAATCCATCCCTGAAAATAAAAATTCTCTGAGTAGTGTGGAAATGCTGATCCTTACCCTACCTGGGGTGTCCACTGAGCATTTCCGCGAACTCCAGTTGAAGTTCTCTGGGCATGGGATTTTGACATGATCCCCAGACCAAAATGAATGAGTGGGAAACAATCAAGGCAACAGTTTGAAGCACTTGCATTTGAATGAGTTTCAAGCATGCTTGGGTATTCGTGTGATCTAAGTGACTCAGTTTTGAAATACAACTGTCGCGTGGTGCACCGCGACCTCCAGGCACCCCGGAGTTTCTGAAAAAAGAATTTCTGCGATTTTCACGAAACCACTTTTTTTCAACTTGATTTGGGCAAGAAATCCATCCCTGAAAATAAAAATTCTCTGAGTAGTGTGGAAATGGTGATCCTTACCCTACCTGGGGTGTCCACTGAGCATTTCCGCGAACTCCAGTTGAAGTTCTCTGGGCATGGGATTTTGACATGTTCCCCAAACCAAAAGGAATGAGTGGGAAACAATCATGGAAACAGATAGAAGCACTTGCATTTGAATGAGTTTCAAGGATGCTTGGGTACTCGTGTCATCTGAGTGACTCAGTTTTGGAATACAACTGTCGCGTGGTGCACCGCGACCTCCTGGCACCCCGAAGTTTCTGAAAAAAAATTTCTGCGATTTTCATGAAACCACTTTTCTTCAACTTGATTTGGGCTAGAAATCCATCCCTGAAAATAAAAATTCTCTGAGTAGTGTGGAAATGGTGATCCTTACCCTACCTGGGGTGTCCACTGAGCATTTCCGCGAACTCTAGTTGAAGTTCTCTGGGCATGGGATTTTGACATGTTCCCCAAACCAAAAGGAATGAGTGGGAAACAATTATGGAAACAGATAGAAGCACTTGCATTTGAATGAGTTTCAAGCATGCTTGGGTATTCGTGTGATCTGAGTGACTCAGTTTTGGAATACAACTGTCGCGTGGTGCACCGCGACCTCCAGGCACCCCGGAGTTTCTGACAAAAAATTTTCTGCGATTTTCACAAAACCACTTTTCTTCAACTTGATTTTGGTTAAAAATCCATCCCAGAAAATAAAAATTCTCTGAGTAGTGTGGAAATGCTGATCATTACCCTACCAGGGGTCTCCACTGAGGATATCCGCGAACTCTATCTGAAGTTCTCTGGGCATGGGATTTTGACATATTCCCCAACCCAAAAGGAATGAGTGGGAAAATACCGAGACAACAGATAGAAGCACTTGCATTTTAATGAGTATCAAGCATGCTTGGGTACTCGTGTGATCTGAGTGACTCAGTTTTGGAATACAACTGTCGCGTGGTGCACCGCTACCTCCTGGCACCCCGGAGTTTCTGAAAAAAACTTTTCGGCGATTTTCATGAAACCACTTTTCTTCAACTTGATTTGTGCTAAAAATCCATCCCTGAAAATAAAAATTCTCTGAGTAGTGTGGAAATGCTGATCCTTACCCTACCTGGGGTGTCCACTGAGCATTTCCGCGAACTCCAGTTGAAGTTCTCTGGGCATGGGATTTTGACATGATCTCCAGACAAAAATGAATGAGTGGGAAACAATCAAGGCAACAGTTTGAAGCACTTGCATTTGAATGAGTCTCAAGGATGCTTGGGTACTCGTGTGATCTGAGTGAATCAGTTTTGGAATACAACTGTCGCGTGGTGCACCGCGACCTCCTGGCACCCCGGAGTTTCTGAAAAAACATTTTCTGCGATTTTCATGAAACCACTTTTCTTCAACTTGATTTGGGCTAAAAATCCATCCCTGAAAATAAAAATTCTCTGAGTAGTGTGGAAATGCTGATCATTACCCTACCTGGGGTGTCCACTGAGCATTTCCGCGAACTCCAGTTGAAGTTCTCTGGGCATGGGATTTTGACATGATCCCCAGACCAAAATGAATGAGTGGGAAACAATCAAGGCAACAGATTGAAGCAATTGCATTTGAATGAGTTTCAAGTATGCTTGGGGATTCGTGTGATCTGAGTGACTCAGTTCTGGAATACAACTGTCGCGTGGTGCACCGCGACCTCCAGACACCCCGGAGTTTCTGAAAAAAAATTTTCTGCGATTTTCATGAAACCACTTTTCTTCAACTTGATTTGTGCTAAATATCCATCCCTGAAAATAAAAATTCTCTGAGTCGTGTGGAAATGCTGATCCTTACCCTACCTGGGGTGTCCACTGAGCATTTCCGCGAACTCTAGTTGAAGTTCTCTGGGCATGGGATTTTGACATGTTCCCCAAACCAAAAGGAATGAGTGGGAAACAATCCAGACAACAGATAGAAGCACTTGCATTTTAATGAGTTTCAAGGATGCTTGGGTACTCGTGTCATCTGAGTGACTCAGTTTTGGAATACAACTGTCGCGTGGTGCACCGCGACCTCCTGGCACCCCGAAGTTTCTGAAAAAAAATTTCTGCGATTTTCATGAAACCACTTTTCTTCAACTTGATTTGGGCTAGAAATCCATCCCTGAAAATAAAAATTCTCTGAGTAGTGTGGAAATGGTGATCCTTACCCTACCTGGGGTGTCCACTGAGCATTTCCGCGAACTCTAGTTGAAGTTCTCTGGGCATGGGATTTTGACATGTTCCCCAAACCAAAAGGAATGAGTGGGAAACAATTATGGAAACAGATAGAAGCACTTGCATTTGAATGAGTTTCAAGCATGCTTGGGTATTCGTGTGATCTGAGTGACTCAGTTTTGGAATACAACTGTCGCGTGGTGCACCGCGACCTCCAGGCACCCCGGAGTTTCTGACAAAAAATTTTCTGCGATTTTCACAAAACCACTTTTCTTCAACTTGATTTTGGTTAAAAATCCATCCCAGAAAATAAAAATTCTCTGAGTAGTGTGGAAATGCCGATCATTACCCTACCAGGGGTCTCCACTGAGGATATCCTCGAACTCTATCTGAAGTTCTCTGGGCATGGGATTTTGACATATTCCCCAACCCAAAAGGAAAGAGTGGGAAAATACCGAGACAACAGATAGAAGCACTTGCATTTTAATGAGTATCAAGGATGCTTGGGTACTCGTGTGATCTGAGTGACTCAGTTTTGGAATACAACTGTCGCGTGGTGCACCGCTACCTCCTGGCACCCCGGAGTTTCTGAAAAAAACTTTTCGGCGATTTTCATGAAACCACTTTTCTTCAACTTGATTTGTGCTAAAAATCCATCCCTGAAAATAAAAATTCTCTGAGTAGTGTGGAAATGCTGATCCTTACCCTACCTGGGGTGTCCACTGAGCATTTCCGCGAACTCCAGTTGAAGTTCTCTGGGCATGGGATTTTGACATGATCTCTAGACAAAAATGAATGAGTGGGAAACAATCAAGGCAACAGTTTGAAGCACTTGCATTTGAATGAGTTTCAAGTATGCTTGGGTATTCGTGTGATCTGTGTGACTCAGTTCTGGAATACAACTGTCTCGTGGTGCACCGCGACCTCCAGGCACCCCAGAGTTTCTGAAAAAACATTTTCTGCAATTTTCACGAAACCACTTTTCTTCAACTTGATTTGGGCTAAAAATCCATCCCTGAAAATAAAAATTCTCTGAGTAGTGTGGAAATGCTGATCCTTACCCTACCTGGGGTGTCCACTGAGCATTTCCGCGAACTCTATCTGAAGTTCTCTGGGCATGGGATTTTGACATGTTCCCCAACCCAAAAGGAATGAGAGGGAAACAATCGAGACAACAGATAGAAGCACTTGCATTTTAATGAGTTTCAAGGATGCTTGGGTACTTGTGTGATCTGAGTGACTTAGTTTTGGAATACAACTGTCGTGTGGTGCACCGCGACCTCCTGGCACCCCGGAGTTTCTGAAAAAAAATTTTCTGCGATTTTCATGAAACCACTTTTCTTCAACTTGATTTGTGCTAAAAATCCATCCCTGAAAATAAAAATTCTCTGAGTAGTGTGGAAATGCTGATCCTTACCCTACCTGGGGTGTCCACTGAGCATTACCGCGAACTCTATCTGAAGTTCTCTGGGCATGGGATTTTGACATGTTCCCCAAACCAAAAGGAATGAGTGGGAAACAATCCAGACAACAGATAGAAGCACTTGCAATTGAATGAGTTTAAAAGATGCTTGGGTACTTGTGTGATCTGAGTGACTTCGTTTTGGAATACAACTGTCGCGTGGTGCACCGCGACCTCCAGGCACCCCGGAGTTTCTGACAATAAATTTTCTGCGATTTTCACGAAACCACTTTTCTTCAACTTGATTTGTGCTAAAAATCCATCCCAGAAAATAAAAA
Source organism: Lepisosteus oculatus (assembly GCF_040954835.1). Lineage (NCBI taxonomy): Eukaryota > Metazoa > Chordata > Actinopteri > Semionotiformes > Lepisosteidae > Lepisosteus > Lepisosteus oculatus. The sequence continues at coordinate 10,946,991 of NC_090699.1, read as the reverse complement.
TTCTCTGAGTAGTGTGGAAATGCTGATCATTACCCTACCTGGGGTGTCCACTGAGGATTTCCGCGATCTCTATCTGAAGTTCTCTGGGCATGGGATTTTGACACGTTCCCCAACCCAAAAGGAATGAGTGGGAAACAATCAAGGCAACAGATAGAAGCACTTGCATTTTAATGAGTCTCAAGGATGCTTGGGTACTCGTGTGATCTGAGTGACTCAGTTTTGGAATACAACTGTCGCGTGGTGCACCGCGACCTCCTGGCACCCCGGAGTTTCTGAAAAAACATTTTCTGCGATTTTCATGAAACCACTTTTCTTCAACTTGATTTGGGCTAAAAATCCATCCCTGAAAATAAAAATTCTCTGAGTAGTGTGGAAATGCTGATCATTACCCTACCTGGGGTGTCCACTGAGCATTTCCGCGAACTCCAGTTGAAGTTCTCTGGGCATGGGATTTTGACATGATCCCCAGACCAAAATGAATGAGTGGGAAACAATCAAGGCAACAGATTGAAGCAATTGCATTTGAATGAGTTTCAAGTATGCTTGGGGATTCGTGTGATCTGAGTGACTCAGTTCTGGAATACAACTGTCGCGTGGTGCACCGCGATCTCCAGGCACCCCGGAGTTTCTGAAAAAAAATATTCTGCGATTTTCATGAAACCACTTTTCTTCAACTTGATTTGGGATAAAAATTCTCTGAGTATTATGGAAATGCTGATCCTTACCCTACCTGGGGTGTCCACTGAGCATTTCCGCGAACTTTAGTTGAAGTTCTCTGGGCATGGGATTTTGACATGTTCCCCAAACCAAAAGGAATGAGTGGGAAACAATCATGGAAACAGATAGAAGCACTTGCATTTGAAAGAGTTTCAAGCATACTTGGGTATTCGTGTGATCTGAGTGACTCAGTTCTGGAATACAACTGTCGCGTGGTGCACCGCGACCTCCTGGCACCCCGGAGTTTCTGAAAAAAAATTTTCTGCGATTTTCATGAAACCACTTTTCTTCAACTTGATTTGTGCTAAATATCCATCCCTGAAAATAAAAATTCTCTGAGTCGTGTGGAAATGCTGATCCTTACCCTGCCTGGGGTGTCCACTGAACATTTCCGCGAACTCCAGTTGAAGTTCTCTGGGCATGGGATTTTGACATGATCCCCAGACCAAAATGAATGAGTGGGAAACAATCAAGGCAACAGATTGAAGCACTTGCATTTGAATGAGTTTCAAGGATGCTTGGGTATTCGTGTGATCTAAGTGACTCAGTTTTGGAATACAACTGTCGCGTGGTGCACCGCGACCTCCAGGCACCCCGGAGTTTCTGAAAAAAGAATTTCTGCGATTTTCACGAAACCACTTTTCTTCAACTTGAATTGGGATAAAAATCCATCCCTGAAAATAAAAATTCTCTGAGTAGTGTGGAAATGCTGATCATTACCCTACCTGGGGTGTCCACTGAGGATATCCGCGAACTCTATCTGAAGTTCTCTGGGCATGGGATTTTGACATGTTCCCCAACCCAAAAGGAATGAGTGGGAAACAATCATGGAAACAGATAGAAGCACTTGCAATTGAATGAGTTTCAAGGATGCTTGGGTACTTGTGTGATCTAAGTGACTCAGTTTTGGAATACAACTGTCGCGTGGTGCACCGCGACCTCCAGGCACCCCGGAGTTTCTGAAAAAAAATATTCTGCGATTTTCATGAAACCACTTTTCTTCAACTTGATTTGTGCTAAATATCCATCCCTGAAAATAAAAATTCTCTGAGTAGTGTGGAAATGCTGATCCTTACCCTACCTGGGGTGTCCACTGAACATTTCCGCGAACTCCAGTTGAAGTTCTCTGGGCATGGGATTTTGACATGATCCCCAGACCAAAATGAATGAGTGGGATACAATCAAGGCAACAGATTGAAGCACTTGCATTTGAATGAGTTTCAAGTATGCTTGGGTATTCGTGTGATCTGAGTGACTCAGTTCTGGAATACAACTGTCGCGTGGTGCACCGCGACCTCCAGACACCCCGGAGTTTCTGAAAAAAAATTTTCTGCGATTTTCATGAAACCACTTTTCTTCAACTTGATTTGTGCTAAATATCCATCCCTGAAAATAAAAATTCTCTGAGTCGTGTGGAAATGCTGATCCTTACCCTACCTGGGGTGTCCACTGAGCATTTCCGCGAACTCTAGTTGAAGTTCTCTGGGCATGGGATTTTGACATGTTCCCCAAACCAAAAGGAATGAGTGGGAAACAATCCAGACAACAGATAGAAGCACTTGCATTTTAATGAGTTTCAAGGATGCTTGGGTACTCGTGTCATCTGAGTGACTCAGTTTTGGAATACAACTGTCGCGTGGTGCACCGCGACCTCCTGGCACCCCGAAGTTTCTGAAAAATAAATTTCTGCGATTTTCATGAAACCACTTTTCTTCAACTTGATTTGGGCTAGAAATCCATCCCTGAAAATAAAAATTCTCTGAGTAGTGTGGAAATGGTGATCCTTACCCTACCTGGGGTGTCCACTGAGCATTTCCGCGAACTCTAGTTGAAGTTCTCTGGGCATGGGATTTTGACATGTTCCCCAAACCAAAAGGAATGAGTGGGAAACAATTATGGAAACAGATAGAAGCACTTGCATTTGAATGAGTTTCAAGCATGCTTGGGTATTCGTGTGATCTGAGTGACTCAGTTTTGGAATACAACTGTCGCGTGGTGCACCGCGACCTCCAGGCACCCCGGAGTTTCTGACAAAAAATTTTCTGCGATTTTCACAAAACCACTTTTCTTCAACTTGATTTTGGTTAAAAATCCATCCCAGAAAAAAAATTCTCTGAGTAGTGTGGAAATGCTGATCATTACCCTACCAGGGGTCTCCACTGAGGATATCCGCGAACTCTATCTGAAGTTCTCTGGGCATGGGATTTTGACATATTCCCCAACCCAAAGGAATGAGTGGGAAAATACCGAGACAACAGATAGAAGCACTTGCATTTTAATGAGTATCAAGGATGCTTGGGTACTCGTGTGATCTGAGTGACTCAGTTTTGGAATACAACTGTCGCGTGGTGCACCGCTACCTCCTGGCACCCCGGAGTTTCTGAAAAAAACTTTTCGGCGATTTTCATGAAACCACTTTTCTTCAACTTGATTTGTGGTAAAAATCCATCCCTGAAAATAAAAATTCTCTGAGTAGTGTGGAAATGCTGATCCTTACCCTACCTGGGGTGTCCACTGAGCATTTCCGCGAACTCCAGTTGAAGTTCTCTGGGCATGGGATTTTGACATGATCTCCAGACAAAAATGAATGAGTGGGAAACAATCAAGGCAACAGTTTGAAGCAATTGCATTTGAATGAGTTTCAAGTATGCTTGGGTATTCGTGTGATCTGTGTGACTCAGTTCTGGAATACAACTGTCTCGTGGTGCACCGCGACCTCCAGGCACCCCAGAGTTTCTGAAAAAACATTTTCTGCAATTTTCACGAAACCACTTTTCTTCAACTTGATTTGGGCTAAAAATCCATCCCTGAAAATAAAAATTCTCTGAGTAGTGTGGAAATGCTGATCCTTACCCTACCTGGGGTGTCCACTGAGCATTTCCGCGAACTCTAGTTGAAGTTCTCTGGGCATGGGATTTTGACATGTTCCCCAAACCAAAAGGAATGAGTGGGAAACAATCCAGACAACAGATAGAAGCACTTGCATTTTAATGAGTTTCAAGGATGCTTGGGTACTCGTGTCATCTGAGTGACTCAGTTTTGGAATACAACTGTCGCGTGGTGCACCGCGACCTCCTGGCACCCCGAAGTTTCTGAAAAAAAAATTTCTGCGATTTTCATGAAACCACTTTTCTTCAACTTGATTTGGGCTAGAAATCCATCCCTGAAAATAAAAATTCTCTGAGTAGTGTGGAAATGGTGATCCTTACCCTACCTGGGGTGTCCACTGAGCATTTCCGCGAACTGTAGTTGAAGTTCTCTGGGCATGGGATTTTGACATGTTCCCCAAACCAAAAGGAATGAGTGGGAAACAATTATGGAAACAGATAGAAGCACTTGCATTTGAATGAGTTTCAAGCATGCTTGGGTATTCGTGTGATCTGAGTGACTCAGTTTTGGAATACAACTGTCGCGTGGTGCACCGCGACCTCCAGGCACCCCGGAGTTTCTGACAAAAAATTTTCTGCGATTTTCACAAAACCACTTTTCTTCAACTTGATTTTGGTTAAAAATCCATCCCAGAAAAAAAATTCTCTGAGTAGTGTGGAAATGCTGATCATTACCCTACCAGGGGTCTCCACTGAGGATATCCGCGAACTCTATCTGAAGTTCTCTGGGCATGGGATTTTGACATATTCCCCAACCCAAAAGTAATGAGTGGGAAAATACCGAGACAACAGATAGAAGCACTTGCATTTTAATGAGTATCAAGGATGCTTGGGTACTCGTGTGATCTGAGTGACTCAGTTTTGGAATACAACTGTCGCGTGGTGCACCGCTACCTCCTGGCACCCCGGAGTTTCTGAAAAAAACTTTTCGGCGATTTTCATGAAACCACTTTTCTTCAACTTGATTTGTGCTAAAAATCCATCCCTGAAAATAAAAATTCTCTGAGTAGTGTGGAAATGCTGATCCTTACCCTACCTGGGGTGTCCACTGAGCATTTCCGCGAACTCCAGTTGAAGTTCTCTGGGCATGGGATTTTGACATGATCTCCAGACAAAAATGAATGAGTGGGAAACAATCAAGGCAACAGTTTGAAGCAATTGCATTTGAATGAGTTTCAAGTATGCTTGGGTATTCGTGTGATCTGTGTGACTCAGTTCTGGAATACAACTGTCTCGTGGTGCACCGCGACCTCCAGGCACCCCAGAGTTTCTGAAAAAACATTTTCTGCAATTTTCACGAAACCACTTTTCTTCAACTTGATTTGGGCTAAAAATCCATCCCTGAAAATAAAAATTCTCTGAGTAGTGTGGAAATGCTGATCCTTACCCTACCTGGGGTGTCCACTGAGCATTTCCGCGAACTCTATCTGAAGTTCTCTGGGCATGGGATTTTCACATGTTCCCCAAACCAAAAGGAATGAGTGGGAAACAATCATGGAAACAGATAGAAGCACTTGCCTTTGAATGAGTTTCAAGCATGCTTGGGTATTCGTGTGATCTGAGTGACTCAGTTTTGGAATACAACTGTCGCGTGGTGCACCGCGACCTCCAGGCACCCCGGAGTTTCTGACAATAAATTTTCTGCGATTTTCACGAAACCACTTTTCTTCAACTTGATTTGGGCTAAAAATCCTTCCCAGAAAATAAAAATTCTCTGAGTAGTGTGGAAATGCTGATCCTTACCCTACCTGGGGTGTCCACTGAGCGTTTCAACGAACTCTAGTTGAAGTTCTCTGGAAATGGGATTTTGACATGTTACCCAAACCAAAAGGAATGAGTGGGAAACAATCAAGACAACAGATTGAAGCACTTGCATTTGAATGAGTTTAAAGGATGCTTGGGTACTCGTGTGATCTGAGTGACTCAGTTTTGGAATACAACTGTCGCGTGGTGCACCGCGACTTCCAGGCACCCCGGAGTTTCTGAAAAAAATTTTCAGCGATTTTCACGAAACCACTTTTCTTCAACTTGAATTGGGCTAAAAATCCATCCCTGAAAATAAAAATTCTCTGAGTGGTGTGTAAATGCTAGTCCTTACCCTACCTGGGGTGTCCACTGAGCATTTCCGCGAACTCTAGTTGAAGTTCTCTGGAAATGGGATTTTGACATGTTACCCAAACCAAAAGGAATGAGTGGGAAACAATCAAGACAGTATATAGAAGCACTTGCATTTGAATGAGTTTCAATCATGCTTGGGTGCTCGTGTGAGCCGACTGACTCAGTTTCTGAAAAGAACTGCTGTGCGGTGCACCATGAAATCCAGGCACCCCGGAGTTTTGGAAAAAAAAATTTCAGCTAGGATCACGAAACCACTTTTAATCTGTGCATTTCTTTTTTCCTGGACATTTTGAAACAGAGGAATTGCTTATTCTTCAGGATTGTGGTTTGGGCTCTGGTTTCATTTTTCTTCTCGGGAGCGGTCAGATGGCTGAGCAGTCTAAGGCGCTCTGTTCAGGTCACAGTTTCTTCTTTCTTTCTTCTCGTTCATCTTTCCTTATGACATGAGGAGCAACGTCAGGTCACCTCAAATGATTAGAGCATTTTGCCCTAAATGGAGTGAGAATCTGCATATTAGACGCTGTAGGCATCGTCTACTGTGGCACCACGATGGCTGAGTGGGTGTTGGACTTAAGATCTAATAGACAGGAGTCTGTGTGAGTTTGAACCCCACTCCTGCTAAACTGTTGTAACTCACTAAATCAGAGTGTCTCTTCATGTGTGTACCTTTTCTTATGACAAAAAGTTGAACCAAACTCAAAGAATATGAGCAACTCACTCTAAACAGAGCCTAGTTTAGAATCTGGATTTAAGTGAGAATCTATGTTCAAGACTCTATTAACCCTCCTCCTTGTAAACCCTCATTTTAGCTCTAAGAGGAGACTGGAGTTTGTCTTATTTTCAATCACACATGAAATACTTTAACACACGAGGGGAAACAAGTGCGTGTGAGAAGTGTGGTTTCTCGCTATGATGCTTGGTGTCCACTCGTGCGTGTTAAAAATAATGATTCATGATGGCTCCTGTTCGCTCATGCACACGTGTTCTTGTCCGTTTAGCACAGAAGCACGTCTGACAGCAACAGATCACACAGCTCATTAAGACTGGCCACATGTGTGCAGTGTGTGCAGCAGTTTTTTTCTCGCGTTTCTGTTTTCTTCATTAATTTGCTGCTAACTATCGGTATAAAGTTAAATCAGTCGGATCTCTGACTTTTATAAACGAGCACTTGGGTCTAACACTCTTTGCATAACAAGACTGTCAAAGAAGCAGACCTTAATTTAAGATCGAATATCAGAGTAGGTGTCCGAACTGTAGAGTTTTTATAATTTGCCTGAGAGGAAGGTCAAACAGATGACTGTAGCACAATAAAACAACACAATAACAGTAACACAATAAAACAAAACTGACAGTGTCAATGACACTGTACTAAATACAGTAACACAACACTGAACCAGTAACAACACTGTGAGAATTACACTGTACTGAACCAGTAACACAAAACTGTGAGTATTACACTGTTCTGAATACAGTAACAAAGCACTGTGTCAATGACACTGTACGGAATACAGTAACACAACATTATGACAATAACACTGTACTGAACCAGTAACATAACAGTGTAAAACAGCACAGAAAGACACTGGTAAAGTCTACAATTCGGATATGAGAAGCTTTCAAATCATCTCTCGGTGGAAATACTCCAATGTCACTGTTTAAGGTTTCATCCGAGAATAAAATATTCACGTCTTAGTAAATTTCAAACTTTTTAAAATAGCTTTAAAACGCATAATATTTTATGTAAAAACAACATTTCAGTCGGCTTCTTTAGACTCATACAGGATGTTCTCTAGGTACGAGAAAAGGATCACGAAACCACTTTTAATCTGTGCATTTCTTTTTTCCTGGACATTTTGAAACAGAGGAATTGCTTATTCTTCAGGATTGTGGTTTGGGCTCTGGTTTCATTTTTCTTCTCCTTTCTTCCAGTTTTTATATTATTGTTGAATATTCACAGTTTTTTTTAACTACCAAGTCTGTCGTGACTTGATGATTGTTCATATTTTTTCAGTGTTTTTCATGGTACCATGTGATACTCTGTTTGTTCTGAAAAATCAATATAGAAAATGAATATAAAATTTCGTCTGGAATAGTTTCACTTATGTGTCTTTATAAATAATAGCTAGAAATTATTTTTGATTATTGGAATTTATGAGGGCAGTGACAGTGCCCAGTATGAGGGGAGGAAGAGGCACACGGTTAGGAAGCTAAATGTTCCAGGCTCAGACATGGACTTGAGCTCTCGCTGTGCCCTTGAGGAGTCCTCACACGGTTCCTGCGGTCGTCTTCACGGCATAAGAGGATGTCAGCTGCCAGGACTGTGGAAGTGGAGGAAAAGCACACACAAGGTTTCGTCCTGGATTTGAACCTGGGACCTCTTACACCTGAAATGAGAATCATACACCTAGACCAGCAAGCCCATCTTTTGCCCTAACTCCTGCCATTGAGCTCAAGTGCAGTTCCTGGGACTGAGCGTGTGTCCCTCCTCCGCCCTGAATCAGACACTGGCCTGTCTCAGGTCTGTGGAAAATCTCCACAGTCTCACTTGCTCTGGGTCAGAGCAGGAAATGTTTCACCTGATGCTGGTTAGCTCTGTGGGTTTGAGTGTGGTGTTAATAATGCCAAGGTTGTGTGTTTGATCCCAGTATGGGCCACTGTCTCACTTTTTTTAAAACAGACACCTCTGTTTCTCAATTCACAGCCTCAGAATTAAACATCCTGCATTGTTAATGAGAAGTTCAGAAATCAATATTTCTTTAAACTTTTATCCAAACAATTTGATAATAGAATTTTCTACAGAAAATGTAAACAGAGCACAGAGCACTTCTAAGACAGGCTTGTCACAATGACGTGTAATTCTTCTTTAGAGAGTGTGAAAAAGTCCTGAGCAGGTGGGCTGGGCTGTGAAAGAGCATGTTTAATGTAGACAGAACCCAGTCATCACTGAGCGTGGTGTAGTAGTGCCGAGTGATCATTATGTTGAAGTTAAAGTCTTAAGCGCTTGTGGAGCGTTAGATATTGATGAAACAATTGTCTTCATTTAATCTGTTTTCCTTCTGTTTATCATCTTTAAATCCACTTAATATGGAATATCAAGATTAAATTTTGTAACTGTGAGGAATTGTTTGCAGCTGAAAATAATACGATATTTGCAATATTATCATACTGTGTATAGCTGGCAGTGGCGGCTAAAAATGAGGAAAATACGCAGCAGTATTCCACCTTCTTCATAAAATTTTTTTTGCTTCTAAAACCAAACGCATCTGCGACAGATTTGAATGCCGGAGTCTCGCTGTATTTCTAATACCAGTGTGACACTTGAGGAACATAGTGGGGTCACGGTGGCTTATGGGAGCGGTCAGATGGCTGAGCAGTCTAAGGCGCTCTGTTCAGGTCACAGTTTCTTCTTTCTTTCTTCTCGTTCATCTTTCCTTATGACATGAGGAGCAACGTCAGGTCACCTCAAATGATTAGAGCATTTTGCCCTAAATGGAGTGAGAATCTGCATATTAGACGCTGTAGGCATCGTCTACTGTGGCACCACGATGGCTGAGTGGGTGTTGGACTTAAGATCTAATAGACAGGAGTCTGTGTGAGTTTGAACCCCACTCCTGCTAAACTGTTGTAACTCACTAAATCAGAGTGTCTCTTCATGTGTGTACCTTTTCTTATGACAAAAAGTTGAACCAAACTCAAAGAATATGAGCAACTCACTCTAAACAGAGCCTAGTTTAGAATCTGGATTTAAGTGAGAATCTATGTTCAAGACTCTATTAACCCTCCTCCTTGTAAACCCTCATTTTAGCTCTAAGAGGAGACTGGAGTTTGTCTTATTTTCAATCACACATGAAATACTTTAACACACGAGGGGAAACAAGTGCGTGTGAGAAGTGTGGTTTCTCGCTATGATGCTTGGTGTCCACTCGTGCGTGTTAAAAATAATGATTCATGATGGCTCCTGTTCGCTCATGCACACGTGTTCTTGTCCGTTTAGCACAGAAGCACGTCTGACAGCAACAGATCACACAGCTCATTAAGACTGGCCACATGTGTGCAGTGTGTGCAGCAGTTTTTTTCTCGCGTTTCTGTTTTCTTCATTAATTTGCTGCTAACTATCGGTATAAAGTTAAATCAGTCGGATCTCTGACTTTTATAAACGAGCACTTGGGTCTAACACTCTTTGCATAACAAGACTGTCAAAGAAGCAGACCTTAATTTAAGATCGAATATCAGAGTAGGTGTCCGAACTGTAGAGTTTTTATAATTTGCCTGAGAGGAAGGTCAAACAGATGACTGTAGCACAATAAAACAACACAATAACAGTAACACAATAAAACAAAACTGACAGTGTCAATGACACTGTACTAAATACAGTAACACAACACTGAACCAGTAACAACACTGTGAGAATTACACTGTACTGAACCAGTAACACAAAACTGTGAGTATTACACTGTTCTGAATACAGTAACAAAGCACTGTGTCAATGACACTGTACGGAATACAGTAACACAACATTATGACAATAACACTGTACTGAACCAGTAACATAACAGTGTAAAACAGCACAGAAAGACACTGGTAAAGTCTACAATTCGGATATGAGAAGCTTTCAAATCATCTCTCGGTGGAAATACTCCAATGTCACTGTTTAAGGTTTCATCCGAGAATAAAATATTCACGTCTTAGTAAATTTCAAACTTTTTAAAATAGCTTTAAAACGCATAATATTTTATGTAAAAACAACATTTCAGTCGGCTTCTTTAGACTCATACAGGATGTTCTCTAGGTACGAGAAAAGGATCACGAAACCACTTTTAATCTGTGCATTTCTTTTTTCCTGGACATTTTGAAACAGAGGAATTGCTTATTCTTCAGGATTGTGGTTTGGGCTCTGGTTTCATTTTTCTTCTCCTTTCTTCCAGTTTTTATATTATTGTTGAATATTCACAGTTTTTTTTAACTACCAAGTCTGTCGTGACTTGATGATTGTTCATATTTTTTCAGTGTTTTTCATGGTACCATGTGATACTCTGTTTGTTCTGAAAAATCAATATAGAAAATGAATATAAAATTTCGTCTGGAATAGTTTCACTTATGTGTCTTTATAAATAATAGCTAGAAATTATTTTTGATTATTGGAATTTATGAGGGCAGTGACAGTGCCCAGTATGAGGGGAGGAAGAGGCACACGGTTAGGAAGCTAAATGTTCCAGGCTCAGACATGGACTTGAGCTCTCGCTGTGCCCTTGAGGAGTCCTCACACGGTTCCTGCGGTCGTCTTCACGGCATAAGAGGATGTCAGCTGCCAGGACTGTGGAAGTGGAGGAAAAGCACACACAAGGTTTCGTCCTGGATTTGAACCTGGGACCTCTTACACCTGAAATGAGAATCATACACCTAGACCAGCAAGCCCATCTTTTGCCCTAACTCCTGCCATTGAGCTCAAGTGCAGTTCCTGGGACTGAGCGTGTGTCCCTCCTCCGCCCTGAATCAGACACTGGCCTGTCTCAGGTCTGTGGAAAATCTCCACAGTCTCACTTGCTCTGGGTCAGAGCAGGAAATGTTTCACCTGATGCTGGTTAGCTCTGTGGGTTTGAGTGTGGTGTTAATAATGCCAAGGTTGTGTGTTTGATCCCAGTATGGGCCACTGTCTCACTTTTTTTAAAACAGACACCTCTGTTTCTCAATTCACAGCCTCAGAATTAAACATCCTGCATTGTTAATGAGAAGTTCAGAAATCAATATTTCTTTAAACTTTTATCCAAACAATTTGATAATAGAATTTTCTACAGAAAATGTAAACAGAGCACAGAGCACTTCTAAGACAGGCTTGTCACAATGACGTGTAATTCTTCTTTAGAGAGTGTGAAAAAGTCCTGAGCAGGTGGGCTGGGCTGTGAAAGAGCATGTTTAATGTAGACAGAACCCAGTCATCACTGAGCGTGGTGTAGTAGTGCCGAGTGATCATTATGTTGAAGTTAAAGTCTTAAGCGCTTGTGGAGCGTTAGATATTGATGAAACAATTGTCTTCATTTAATCTGTTTTCCTTCTGTTTATCATCTTTAAATCCACTTAATATGGAATATCAAGATTAAATTTTGTAACTGTGAGGAATTGTTTGCAGCTGAAAATAATACGATATTTGCAATATTATCATACTGTGTATAGCTGGCAGTGGCGGCTAAAAATGAGGAAAATACGCAGCAGTATTCCACCTTCTTCATAAAATTTTTTTTGCTTCTAAAACCAAACGCATCTGCGACAGATTTGAATGCCGGAGTCTCGCTGTATTTCTAATACCAGTGTGACACTTGAGGAACATAGTGGGGTCACGGTGGCTTATGGGAGCGGTCAGATGGCTGAGCAGTCTAAGGCGCTCTGTTCAGGTCACAGTTTCTTCTTTCTTTCTTCTCGTTCATCTTTCCTTATGACATGAGGAGCAACGTCAGGTCACCTCAAATGATTAGAGCATTTTGCCCTAAATGGAGTGAGAATCTGCATATTAGACGCTGTAGGCATCGTCTACTGTGGCACCACGATGGCTGAGTGGGTGTTGGACTTAAGATCTAATAGACAGGAGTCTGTGTGAGTTTGAACCCCACTCCTGCTAAACTGTTGTAACTCACTAAATCAGAGTGTCTCTTCATGTGTGTACCTTTTCTTATGACAAAAAGTTGAACCAAACTCAAAGAATATGAGCAACTCACTCTAAACAGAGCCTAGTTTAGAATCTGGATTTAAGTGAGAATCTATGTTCAAGACTCTATTAACCCTCCTCCTTGTAAACCCTCATTTTAGCTCTAAGAGGAGACTGGAGTTTGTCTTATTTTCAATCACACATGAAATACTTTAACACACGAGGGGAAACAAGTGCGTGTGAGAAGTGTGGTTTCTCGCTATGATGCTTGGTGTCCACTCGTGCGTGTTAAAAATAATGATTCATGATGGCTCCTGTTCGCTCATGCACACGTGTTCTTGTCCGTTTAGCACAGAAGCACGTCTGACAGCAACAGATCACACAGCTCATTAAGACTGGCCACATGTGTGCAGTGTGTGCAGCAGTTTTTTTCTCGCGTTTCTGTTTTCTTCATTAATTTGCTGCTAACTATCGGTATAAAGTTAAATCAGTCGGATCTCTGACTTTTATAAACGAGCACTTGGGTCTAACACTCTTTGCATAACAAGACTGTCAAAGAAGCAGACCTTAATTTAAGATCGAATATCAGAGTAGGTGTCCGAACTGTAGAGTTTTTATAATTTGCCTGAGAGGAAGGTCAAACAGATGACTGTAGCACAATAAAACAACACAATAACAGTAACACAATAAAACAAAACTGACAGTGTCAATGACACTGTACTAAATACAGTAACACAACACTGAACCAGTAACAACACTGTGAGAATTACACTGTACTGAACCAGTAACACAAAACTGTGAGTATTACACTGTTCTGAATACAGTAACAAAGCACTGTGTCAATGACACTGTACGGAATACAGTAACACAACATTATGACAATAACACTGTACTGAACCAGTAACATAACAGTGTAAAACAGCACAGAAAGACACTGGTAAAGTCTACAATTCGGATATGAGAAGCTTTCAAATCATCTCTCGGTGGAAATACTCCAATGTCACTGTTTAAGGTTTCATCCGAGAATAAAATATTCACGTCTTAGTAAATTTCAAACTTTTTAAAATAGCTTTAAAACGCATAATATTTTATGTAAAAACAACATTTCAGTCGGCTTCTTTAGACTCATACAGGATGTTCTCTAGGTACGAGGTTGTGAAATAAAGCTCTTATTTCGACACCACATTTCACTGATGAAGAGGCGTTTAGCTGCGGTGTGTTTCGTACACGGAATATTTAATAGTACACTTATTTAACAGTACCAAACACACAGATATTCTCAGTTTCCTAATTTAGTTCACCTGGAATGAACGTGAATGAAGGCGCTGTTTTCCTCATACCGTCATTTTTCTACATAAAATGTATTCAGTAGCACAGTAAACAGAGACGCCCAATTGCATGAAACGGGGAATGAAGCGGAGAGTGAAAAATATTTCTTTAAATGACCCGACCTGCACTTAGCCCCTCGGGATGGTAAACTCCTCACGACGGCGTGGTGACTTATCGGACCCGCTCATCCAGGTGACTGTGGGGTTCTACTGACCTGACTTCACTTACAATTAAACGTTTGTTTAAACTCATATCAGAAGAATAACGAATTCCGTTCATTTGCATTTTCCAACAATAACGTGCAAATAAGCAGGTGAAAACGCCGTTTGCTTTCACTGCGCTGTTGTTGCGATTCCTGTCAGAAGCGCGTATGGACGCGTGTAACTTCTCTCCAGTGTGATGACAGTTTCTAAAGCAGGGAGAGAGATCTTATATAAATTTCCTTTCCAAAGGGGCAGTCGGTCAATTTTAAAGTTTTTCCGAAAATCTGAGTTAGAATGTTTGTTTTATTTAATCCGTATTTCTTATAACAATCTCCTCCAAAAAGTATAGGGGTGAGTATCCCCGTCTGTCACACGTGAGAATCTTTTTAGAAGTTCATCCGAAGACGAAACAATTCCGTTAGTTCTGGAATTTCTCCTCCAAAAAGAAACTAAACGTCGAAACCTAAAATATCAGCCCTGAGAGGACATGTCACCTGAAAGTGAACAGATCTCTTGCTCAGCGGTAAATACGCGCTCCTCGTTAGTGTAGTTGTGTCTTTAAAAGTGACTCAACTGACTGGTTTCATCAAGAGTGGAAACAACAGAAATAGGCTACAAACTGAAATTAATTACTTCAACATTAATTAATTTATATTACTCACTAACAGTTTATGAGCGTCACATCATTTCCTCTCACTTGGCCCGTGCTCTGTCGAAAGGACTTCTTAACGCGTTTTAAAACTCAAAACCGAAGCTGAAATAATCCTCTCCGAACGTGTTAGTAGCGTCTGTGGAGGAGCAGTAGTTGTACATCCAAACATCTGCAGCCAAACCGCTGGTGACTATCGATATCGAGAGATAGAAATAGCAAATTAATCACGCAGAGAGACTTTGCGTTGGAAATGATGCGGGAACGAGCCCGTGTCAGTTCGGGAGAAAGCAAAGATGAGCGTGTAGTCGTGGCCGAGTGGTTAAGGCGATGGACTAGAAATCCATTGGGGTCTCCCCGCGCAGGTTCGAATCCTGCCGACTACGGGTGTGTTTTTCCTTTTGGTGAATCCAAATAACGTCAATTAACATTTGCATTTCTATCAGACTGGGCTGCAAGTCTTTATTATGTGATAATACGAAGACATATCAAACTCACTTCTTATCTTCTGTGTATCTGAAACGAGTAGATAAGAGGAGGAGGGTTTATTGCCATATGTACATGTACATTGGAATTCTTATTCTCACTGATCTCCCTGGACAACAACAGACACAACCACACAATGGAGACAGTACATTACAAACAATAAATAACAACAGGAGCCATCAATATGTTGTGGGACAATAAGTATGTAGTAGTGAGAAAAACAAATAGTAGACCGTGAGAAAGAGCAGAGTGTGGACATGCATTGAGTCTGAGGCCCTGCAGTTAGCTGTTGAGGACGCGCACTGCAGTGGGATAGAAGCTGTTCTGGAGTCCAGTGGATCTTGTTTTATCAGCGCGGTACCGCTTGCCGGAGCACAGGGGGGAGAAGAGTTTGTTCCGGAATGGCTGGGATCCTAAATGACAGATTGGGATTTATTGACAGTGGATGGTGTGGCTCTGACAGTCAGTTCATACTGGAGCTTGGCTGCTGTCCAGCCTCGTTAGCGCAGTAGGTAGCGCATCAGTCTCATGATCTGAAGGTTGTGAGTTCAATCCTCACATGGGGCAGGGGTCAATGCTGTTTTGGGTACAGGGTACATGTGGGGCGTGAGACGTTCACTCACATACACGCGTGTTCTTCACTTCCACACCAAATAGTTAGTGTTAGTTAGCGCTCCTCATTAGTGTAGTTGTGTCTTTAAGCCAGCAGCCATATCACCCTGCAACTCACAACTGGCAACCCACTGAAGCTAAGCAGGTGTGAGCCTGGTCAGTACCTGGATGGGAGACCTCCTGGGAAAAACTAAGGTTGCTGCTGGAAGAGGTGTTAGTGGGGCCAGCAGGGGGCGCTCACCCTGCGGTCCATGTGGGTCCTAATGCCCCAGTATAGTGACGGGGACACTATACTGTAAACAGGCGCCGTCCTTCGGATGAGACGTAAAACCGAGGTCCTGACTCTCTGTGGTCCTTAAAAATCCCAGGGCGCTTCTCGAAAAGAGTAGGGGTGTAACCCCGGTGTCCTGACCAAATTTCCCCCCTGGCCTTTACCCCATCATGGCCTCCTAATAATCCCCCTCTATGAATTGGCTACATTACTCTGCTCTCCTCCCCACTGATAGCTGATGTGTGGTGAGCGTTCTGGCGCACTATGGCTGCCGTCGCATCATCCAGGTGGATGCTGCACATTGGTGGTGGTGGAGGGGAGTCCCCATTACCTGTAAAGCGCTTTGAGTGGAGTGTCCAGAAAAGCGCTATATAAGTGTAAGCAATTATTATTATTAAAAGTGACTCAACAGTCAGGTTTCATCAAGAGCGGAAACTACAGAAATAGGCTACAAACTGAAATTAATTCCTTCACCATTAATTAGTTTATATTACTCACTAACAGTTTGTGAGCGTCTTTACACCTCCGAGAGCTGGTGAAAACACCATTTCCTCTCACTTGGCCTATGCTCACACTGGGGCGTGAGACGTTCACTCGCTATTTTGCTCGGTGTCCACTCACATATTTTTAAAATAATAAACTCCTAGTGGTGAAGGTGTCTCCACCACCGAAACTTGTAAACCAGCACTAAGCCCGTCAGCTACAGCTTTGTGTCAAATTTCACAGTCTTCTTCGCGCACAGACGGCTCATGTTCACAGACCATGACAGACCAGTGCAGTGAGACTCGCGCAGATCGTTTAGACTTGACCAACGAGCCCACCCTTCCCCTCTCTCCTGCCAAATCTGTCACAGATACGTTTTTATGAGCCATCTGATGGGTGAAGCTTAAAAAAGGCAATTCAAGTTTAATTTATCTAAACCCGCGGGAACTTCTGATTGCTGGAGAGACTCTACAGCTCTTAAAAGGAAACAGTGAGGCTATTTCGATACGTTTTGTGTTTTCTTAGTGAATCTGCTGGTGATTATCGGTATAGAGAGATAGAAATCGCAAAACTGAGCAGAAGAGAGCGGGTTGGAGTGGAAACGATACGGGAACGAGCCCTTGTCAGTTCAGGAGAAGGCAGGGTTGTGCGTGTTGTCGTGGCCGAGTGGTTAAGGTGATGGACAAAAAATCCTTTTGGGTTTCCAAAACAGAGAGGCGCCTCAGTAACGGCCTGGCGAGGAACAAGGCGCCACTCAGAACGCGCATCATTTCTCATCACACAGCGCCGGTACCGCTGCGCTAATTCACTGAGCAAAGACCATGGCTAGGTGGCGATCGTGGAGCGGTAGATGTTGGTGAGACGATTGTCTTCATTTAATCAGTTTTCCTACTGTTTATCATCTTTAAATCCACTTAATATGGAATATTAAGATAAAATGTTGTAACTATAAGGAATTGTTTGCAGCGGAAAATAATATGATATTTGCAATATTATCATATTGTGTATAATTGGCTGTGGCAGCTAAAAATGAGGAAAATACACAGCAGTATTCCACCTTCTTCATAAACATTTTTTTTATTATAAAATCCAGCGCATGTGCAACAGATCTGAATGCTGGAGTTTGGCTGTATTTCTAACACCAGTGTGACACTCTAGGAACATAGTGGGGTCGCGGTGGCTCACGGGACCGGCTGGGAGCACTAACAGCAGTCATAGTTCAGGTGGGTAGCTGCGTCAGCATGCGTAGGCTGCAAAGGAACAAGTAATAGGTTTATTCCATGCTGAAAAAAAAGAAGAAAGAGAACACAACGTTTCGGCCGTGGAGCCTTCTTCAGGTGTGAGAGTGACAGGGCAGTAGGCAAAGGTAAAGTAGCGGGAGAACAAAGGTTGAAAGGGAGGAGGAGTGAGAGGCGGGAGCAGGGGACAGAAAGAGAGGCCAGTCAAGAGGTGTGAAGTCGGAATGGGTACAGAGAGGTGTGAAATGAAACTTCCAAGGAATGGAGAAAATTTAAAAGAACAGTAATCTGTCGTTAAGGGAAGGGAGAATGTGTGATCCTAACTGCAGAATAATTTTAGTTTCGGTGGTCTTTCTGAGTTTCCCTTGGTGCTTCCTTACCACCCTAACACACTTCCTATCCCCAGGACCATTAACCAGAACTTTTCCATCCTACAGGATGATCCCTCCATTGGGGCCCTCTTTTCTGATCGCCCCATCATCTCATATCGCCGACCACCTAATCTGCATAACCTCCTTGTTCACAGCTCCCTTGACCGCCCTCAACAACCACCCACACCAGGCACTTTCCCTTGCAACAGAGCTCGCTGTATCACCTGCAAGTACACAGCCACCACCACACTCATTCAAGGCCCCTCAGGACAATTCCGGATCACCCAGACAGCATCTTATACCTCCAGCAACCTTATTTACTGTATCTCTTGTAGTAAATGCCCAGCCATCTACATTGGAGAAACAGGAAGGAGACTCGGAGACCGCTTCAGAGAACACGTCAGGGCTGTGAAGATTAAAGATCTCTCCAAGCCCATTGTTTCTCATTTCACCTCTGACGGCCACGACCACACTAATCTCTCCGTCTGTGTTCTCAAAGACGGTTTTCCGAACTCATACATCAGAAAGACCACCGAAACTAAAATTATTCTGCAGTTAGGATCACACATTCTCCCTTCCCTTAACGACAGATTACTGTTCTTTTAAATTTTCTCCATTCATTGGAAGTTTCATTTCACACCTCTCTGCACCCATTCTGACTTCACACCTCTTGACTGGCCTCTCTTTCTGTCCCCTGCTCCCGCCTCTCACTCCTCCTCCCTTTCAACCTTTGTTCTCCCGCTACTTTACCTTTGCCTACTGCCCTGTCTCTCTCACACCTGAAGAAGGCTCCACGGCCGAAACGTTGTTCTCTTTCTTCTTTTTTTTCAGCATGGAATAAACCTATTACTTGTTCCCTAACAGCAGTCAGGATGGCCGAGCGGTCTAAGGCGCTGCGTTCAGGTCGCAGTCTCCCCTGGAGGTGTGGGTTCGAATCCCATTTCTGACACAGAGCTTTTCTTTATCGGTATAGAAATATAACAAATATATCAGAGATATTTTCTCATCTTTTCTCCGTAGAGCACCAGTGAAGAAAGCACTAAGAACTGCACACTGAAAATGTTTCTACAGCATCTCGCGAGTTCAGCCCTGAGCACGAACTGCAGGAGCTGTGAATCAGAACATTTCAATTCATCTGATCAGTAAATTAATATGCAGGACCCGTTAATATAGGGTCTCTCCTGTTCGCACAGTATATAACTGAACGTCCCTCGTAATTTGAAATAGACCGGATAAGGACACGGAGCTACTCATGCGATTCTCATTGCAATTAGTCCAGAGACAAGCGAGTCCAGCGGCTGTGGGTTTGAAGGTGAACGTGTCTCGTATTCTAAAGGCTTCTGCTTCCACTGATGAATGATAGAGCTTCGTGAGGAGATCCTTCAGACGATCAGGTGAACACGTCGTTATTTCGGTCTCGTGTATTGGCTACAGTTGTGTCAGCAGTGCGATAAATGTAAGTGCATCTGTAGCGCTTCATCTCAGAGATCTTTTTCTTCAGCGCTCCGTTACAAGCGCCCACACAACTTATTATCTGAACCCCCCAATTGCTCCACCCAATTGAAACCCCGTTTTCCCCCGAGAGCCACCAGTGCACGGTCCCATCGCTCTCAAGAACACAACAACTATCTTCAGTGAAGACCCGGAAGTGCCAGAACACACTGAAGACTTGCACTGTATTTAAATACGAATTTCCTTCATTTCAGCTCTCTTCAGCCCCCGGGATCGCAGTGCGACTGGCGAACACAGTTGGCCATGCCCCTCGGACCACACCTCCACCATCTACCTCATACAGGACCGCCCTGCAGACGACAGGCAGTGACGGTGCCGGTAAGAGGGGGAGAAGCGGCACACGGTGACTCCGAGGAGGAGGGCGCAGCGGAAACGTCTCCTGACAGGAAACAGAGCTCTGGCTCCACAGCGGACACGTGCTCCTCTTTAGTATAGGGCTGAGTATGCTAAGGAGGAGGAGGGCGCAGCGCGGAGGGTGAGCTCAGCTGGTTGAGCGTCCTCCTGCCTCCTCCAGGAGTGAGTTTAGAGCTCTGTGTGCCGACAGGTCTCCTGTAGCCGCGTTCACGCCTTGCGGAGAGAGCGCTGGGCGACTGTCAAGCGTTCAACAGCCGCGCCTCCTGCTCATCTTCTCTCCGCATGAAGCGCGGCTCCGGCGCTCTCTGGTGAAATCTCATCTCTGCAGATCGGGAGTCGGAGGGCCAAGCGAGCCGCAGACGTGTCGGTGGCTGACGAGGGCTCGCTGCTGAGGCAGGGAATCCACTTCAGCCAGAAGGACTTGAGCGAGGTGGGATCTCAAAGACGGACTCGCAAAAGAATCAAGGAGAAACAGTATTGGTGAGATCACAAGGCAGATTCAATATCCAGCAGGGAGCATTGCCAGATCAGGGAAAAGATGCTTGAAATCCCTGATTTCAATATCGATAATGATAGGGATGTTGATAGGGATAGGGATTTCAATATTCAAATCCCTTTATTCAGTAATAAATTTACTGTGACCCGAGATGGACCGGTCCAGGTCCAGTGCTGCAGTTGTCAATTTGTTGTTGCTTCATCTCCCATTCCTGTGGAATTACAGATTTTAATGAGATTGTGTGTGATTTTTTAAATGCAAGTAATGATCTACAGTGATTGATGATCCGTTCCCGACACCCGAAGAAGGCTCCACAGCCGAAACGTTGTGTCTTTTCTTCTCTATTCAGCAGAAATAAATGTTAACTTGTTCCCGTGATGCGTGATTATTTCTCCTTAAAACATCTTTAACTGTGAAAGTTCCCCCTGAGAGTTTTGGTCACTGATTTATTGTGACAGCAAATGGTCTGGATCTCACCGACTGATGGGAAATCACATTGTGTGAGTTCATACTGGAGCTCAGCTGTCATCCAGCCTCGTTAGCGCAGTAGGTAGCGTGTCAGTCTCATAATCTGAAGGTCGTGAGTTCGATCCTCACATCGGGCAGGGATCCATACTGTTTTGGGCTGTTCCCAAATGTGGCGTGAGACGTTCACTCCCCCACGCGTGTTCTTCACTTCCACACCGAATACGAGATGTTTAGTCCGCGAAAAACACTGTTCGATTTCTCGCTTTGATGCTCGGTGTCCACTCGCGCGTTTTAAAAATAATGATTCATGACGGCTCATGTTTGCTCATGCACGCGTGTTCTTGCCTACCTCGTGGAATGCGTGACCTTTCCAAGGGAGAAAAGCACAGCCGCATCGCTCGATCGGAGTCTCCGGGCTGTTTTTGTCCTTGTGCGTTTAACACAGAAGCACGTCTGACAGCAACAGATCGCACAGCTCATTAAGACTGGCCACATGTGTGCAGTGTGTGCAGTAGTTTTTATTCTCGCGTTTTGTGTTTTCTTCGTCAATTTGCTGGTAATTATCGGTATAAAGTCAAATCAGTCAGGATCTCGGACTTTAATAAACGAGCACATGGGTCTAACCCACTTTGCATAACACATAACAAGTCTGTTACCGTCAAAGAAGCAGACCTTAATTTAAGATCGAATAATTTAAGCTCTTCACTCAGAACGCGCGTCAGTTCTCACCACACAGAGCCGGTAGCGCAGCGCTGATTCACTGACCAAGGAATATCGCTAGGTGGCGCTCGTGGAGCGTTAGATGTTGTTGAAACGATTGTCTTCATTTAATGTTTCCCTACTATTTATCATCTTTAAATCCACTTAATACGGAATATTAAGATGAAATGTTGTAACTATAAGGAATTGTTTGCAGCTGAAAATAATACGATATTTGCAATATTATCATACTGTGTATAACTGGCAGTGGCGGCTAAAAATGAGGAAAATACACAGCAGTATTTCACCTTCTTCATAAACATTTTTTTGCTTATAAAACCCAGCGCATCTGCGACGGATTTGAATGCCACTCTCTCGCCTTTTATAAAACAGTCATCTCTGTTTCTCAATTCAACTACCTAAAAGATCAGCCCTGAGAGGAAATGTCTCCTGACAGTGAACAGATCTCTCGCTCAGCGGTAAATACGCGCTCCTCGTTAGTGTAGTTGTGTCTTTAAAAGTGACTCAACTGTCTGGTTTCATCAAGAGCGGAAACAACAGAAATAGGCTACAAACTGAAATTAATTCCTTCACCATTAATTAATTAATATTACTCACTAACAGTTTATGAGCGTCTTTACACATCCGAGAGCCGGTGAAAACACCATTTCCTCTCACCTGGCCCGTGCTCTGTCGGAAGGACTTCTTAACGCGTTTTAAAACTCAAAACCGAAGCTGAAATAATCGATTCCGAACGTGTTAGTAGCGTCTGTGGAGGAGCGGTAGAGGTACCACAGCTGAGAACACGTTTCTGAAAATAATCGAAATGAAACCCGTATGGACACCGGTTTACCTCGTGTCACAGTAAACTTCCTACTGAATAAAACCTGTAATTCAAATACGTAAGGTTGTAGACTTTTTGAACATTTCCATGTACATGTACACTTCTTTCATTAGTGCTCTAAGGAGACAACATGAGAGAAGCTGTGTCACCAGTGGGATTCGCCAGCCGGTGTCACTCTGGTATTTAAACTCGGACCTGTGATCGTCCTGGTTACTGTGCGGTTCCTGGGACTGGGAGTGTGTCCCTCCCCCGCCCTGAATTAGACGCTGGTCCGTCTCAGGTCTTTGGAAAAATCTCTACAGTCTCACTTGCTCAGGGTCAGAGGTGGACACACGTCTCATGTGGCCGGTTAGCTCAGTTGGTTAGAGCGTGGTGCTAATAACGCCAAGGTCGCGGGTTCGATCCCCGTACGGGCCACTGTCTCACCTTTTATACACCAGATACCCCAGGCGAACTGAACCGACTGCTTCGGATCGGGACCCAGACGGAGGCGGAAGGTCGTCAGAACCGAGGGCGGGACTTCTGTGGTGAACAGAAGAAAACCAAACCCACCGATCTTTCCATCAATTCAACAGTGAGAGACGTTCACTTATTTACAAACAGCAGATCGACAACGTCAGAATCCCATCTTAGTGTGTCCTGCATATTAAGTTACTAATTAAAAACATAATGTCAAATAATAAAGAATAAACTGAGCTTATTTTTGAGTCTGATCTAGGCTCAAGCAGGCGGCATGTTCTGGATTGCTGTTTCAGCTCTAACCGGAGACTGGAGTTTGTCTCATTTTCAATCACACATGAAACACTTTCACACACGAGGGGAAACAAGCGCGTGTGAGAAGAGTGGTTTGAACCCACGCCTCTAGTGAAGACCGTCAGTGGGATTAAAGACAAGCTTGTGCCCCGGTGCTCTTTTTAGAGGGGCTCCTTCCGGCACAGATTGACGATTGTTTAACATTTCACCATGAACGGGGCTCAAACTCCTGTAATTACTCACCCGTAAGAAGAGAAGTCATGTCATTGAACACGTGTCTAAGTAAACAATTCATAGAATTAACGTAAATTAACAATTCACGGAGTTAAAACGTTTTTTTTAATTAAAGTGAGGTAGTTAAAAAGTAATCTGTCTCCCCGTCGGGGAATCGAACCCCGGTCTCCCGCGTGACAGGCGGGGATACTCACCACTATACTAACGAGGAGTACGTCTCTGTTGCTGCTCGTTGGTCAGTTACTGCTAACAGAAATGAGACTGAAAATGTGTAGAGATGATATACGAATCACCGTGTGCTTTCACTTGTCCCAAGCTCAGTTGAAAGAACTTTCCAGCGTTAGAAACCTCATGAATAACAACTGATTCTACACGTGTTAGTACTGTGTGAGGAGGAGCAGTAGCACAGACAGGTGGAAAAGCAGATCTAGAAAAAGTGTTTTTTCTGCTAATTACACGCAAGTGGGAGACTCCCTCTCTGAAGAGTCCCGTCTCCCTGCAAGAGAGAAGACCAGTCAATCAGATGTACTCTAAAAAACCAACATGAGAAAATCGCAGTGTGTCAGGAGTCCTTTCATAAAAGCAGAAAACACGAGTAGTGCTGGACGTACGTTCTTGTAATCATGGAATAAGACAAGATTTGAGGCCGGGACCTCTCGCAACCGGATAGCAAACCCAAACCAACGAGCCGGAGAGGTCGTGAGTGCTCTGATTTCAAGTGTGTTTTCCATGAGTGTGCGATCGCACAGAAGACTCGTGAGAGATTTATTGTGCATGGGAGGGAGCTGATCTTTCACAGAGCGAGGGGGATTAGCTCAGATGGTAGAGCGCTCGCTTAGCATGCGAGAGGTAGCGGGATCGATGCCCGCATCCTCCAGCTTTTGCGCTCTATGTACTAGAGAGGACAGACACTCTCGGGATGGAATGATGAAAGTGGAAGAGGCTTTTCCCCCTTCACCCACGACACGATCCACACTCAGACTGCTTAGATATAACTCACAATTGCTTTTTACTCCTTTTCTGAACGTTGTTTGCCTGATGTACGTTTCAAAGTTTTGTGGTCATCAGTTTAATGCGCTTTATTGACTTCGCGTGGTGTTCTGGTCTCTTTACCGGTGAGTTATGAAGATGAGATCTTCCCTTTTCTTCAGCCCGGCGTTTTAATCTTTTGGGGGAATATGGTCTGAGTTACGACAGTCACACGGAAATAATGTTCATACATATAATGTTCATTTCAACATGAGCTGGAACACAGCCACTATCCAGCCTCGTTAGCGCAGTAGGTAGCGCGTCAGTCTCATAATCTGAAGGTCGTGAGTTCGATCCTCACACGGGGCAGGGATCATTCCTGTTTTGGGCTTTTCACAGATGGGGCGTGAGACGTTCACTCACACGCGTGTTCTTCACTTCCACGCTGAATACGAGATGTTAAGTCCGCGATAAACACGGTTCGATCCCTCGCTATGATGCTCGGTGTCCACTCACATGTTTTTAAAATAATGATACATCAGAGCAGCAGATAAACTCCGAGTGGTGAAGGTGTCTCCACCATCGGATCTTGTAAACCAGCAGTCAGCCCATCAGCTGCAGCACCTGGCTATAACCTCACGACACTGGCTCTGGTGTACTACCGAGGAGGGCTGGATATTTCTTCCAACAATAATAGAAGAAAAGACGGGCTCGTCCGGGATTTGAACCTGGGACCTCTCGCACCCAAAAGGTGAATCATTTAATCAATTAATAGTCAATTAACCATGAAGAGAGCAGGTTGGAGTGGAAATGATGCTGGAACGAGCCCGTGTTAGATACCTGTCTCCCCATTGGGAGGTAGTATTCACTACCAGTTTATGAGCGTCTTTACACATCCGAGAGCCGGTGAAAACACCATTTCCTCTCACCTGGCCCGTGCTCTGTCGGAAGGACTTCTTAACGCGTTTTAAAACTCAAAACCGAAGCTGAAATAATCGATTCCGAACGTGTTTGTAGCGTCTGTGGAGGAGCGGTAGAGGTACCACAGCTGAGAACACGTTTCTGAAGATAATCGAAATGAAACCCGTATGGACACCGGTTTACCTCGTGTCACAGTAAACTTCCTACTGAATAAAACCTGTAATTCAAATACGTAATGTTGTAGACTTTTTGAACATTTCCATGTACATGTAGACTTCTTTCATTAGTGCTCTAAGGAGACAACATGAGAGAAGCTGTGTCACCAGTGGGATTCGCCAGCCGGTGTCACTCTGGTATTTAAACTCGGACCTGTGATCGTCCTGGTTACTGTGCGGTTCCTGGGACTGGGAGTGTGTCCCTCCCCCGCCCTGAATTAGACGCTGGTCCGTCTCAGGTCTTTGGAAAAATCTCTACAGTCTCACTTGCTCAGGGTCAGAGGTGGACACACGTTTCATGTGGCCGGTTAGCTCAGTTGGTTAGAGCGTGGTGCTAATAATGCCAAGGTCGCGGGTTCGATCCCCGTACGGGCAACTGTCTCACCTTTTATACACCAGATACCCCAGGCGAACTGAACCGACTGCTTCGGATCGGGACCCAGACGGAGGCGGAAGGTCGTCAGAACCGAGGGCGGGACTTCTGTGGTGAACAGAAGAAAACCAAACCCACCGATCTTTCCATCAATTCAACAGTGAGAGACGTTCACTTATTTACAAACAGCAGATCGACAATGTCAGAATCCCATCTTAGTGTGTCCTGCATATTAAGTTACTAATTAAAAACATAATGTCAAATAATAAAGAATAAACTGAGCTTATTTTTGAGTCTGATCTAGGCTCAAGCAGGCGGCATGTTCTGGATTGCTGTTTCAGCTCTAACCGGAGACTGGAGTTTGTCTCATTTTCAATCACACATGAAACACTTTCACACACGAGGGGAAACAAGCGCGTGTGAGAAGAGTGGTTTGAACCCACGCCTCTAGTGAAGACCGTCAGTGGGATTAAAGACAAGCTTGTGCCCCGGTGCTCTTTTTAGAGGGGCTCCTTCCGGCACAGATTGACGATTGTTTAACATTTCACCATGAACGGGGCTCAAACTCCTGTAATTACTCACCCGTAAGAAGAGAAGTCATGTCATTGAACACGTGTCTAAGTAAACAATTCATAGAATTAACGTAAATTAACAATTCACGGAGTTAAAACGTTTTTTTTAATTAAAGTGAGGTAGTTAAAAAGTAATCTGTCTCCCCGTCGGGGAATCGAACCCCGGTCTCCCGCGTGACAGGCAGGGATACTCACCACTATACTAACGAGGAGTACGTCTCTGTTGCTGCTCGTTGGTCAGTTACTGCTAACAGAAATGAGACTGAAAATGTGTAGAGATGATATACGAATCACCGTGTGCTTTCACTTGTCCCAAGCTCAGTTGAAAGAACTTTCCAGCGTTAGAAACCTCATGAATAACAACTGATTCTACACGTGTTAGTACTGTGTGAGGAGGAGCAGTAGCACAGACAGGTGGAAAAGCAGATCTAGAAAAAGTGTTTTTTCTGCTAATTACACGCAAGTGGGAGACTCCCTCTCTGAAGAGTCCCGTCTCCCTGCAAGAGAGAAGACCAGTCAATCAGATGTACTCTAAAAAACCAACATGAGAAAATCGCAGTGTGTCAGGAGTCCTTTCATAAAAGCAGAAAACACGAGTAGTGCTGGACGTACGTTCTTGTAATCATGGAATAAGACAAGATTTGAGGCCGGGACCTCTCGCAACCGGATAGCAAACCCAAACCAACGAGCCGGAGAGGTCGTGAGTGCTCTGATTTCAAGTGTGTTTTCCATGAGTGTGCGATCGCACAGAAGACTCGTGAGAGATTTATTGTGCATGGGAGGGAGCTGATCTTTCACAGAGCGAGGGGGATTAGCTCAGATGGTAGAGCGCTCGCTTAGCATGCGAGAGGTAGCGGGATCGATGCCCGCATCTTCCAGCTTTTGCGCTCAATGTACTAGAGAGGACAGACACTCTCGGGATGGAATGATGAAAGTGGGAGAGGCTTTTCCCCCTTCACCCACGACACGATCCACACTCAGACTGCTTAGATATAACTCACAATTGCTTTTTACTCCTTTTCTGAACGTTGTTTGCCTGATGTACGTTTCAAAGTTTTGTGGTCATCAGTTTAATGCGCTTTATTGACTTCGCGTGGTGTTCTGGTCTCTTTACCGGTGAGTTATGAAGATGAGATCTTCCCTTTTCTTCAGCCCGGCGTTTTAATCTTTTGGGGGAATATGGTCTGAGTTACGACAGTCACACGGAAATAATGTTCATACATATAATGTTCATTTCAACATGAGCTGGAACACAGCCACTATCCAGCCTCGTTAGCGCAGTAGGTAGCGCGTCAGTCTCATAATCTGAAGGTCGTGAGTTCGATCCTCACACGGGGCAGGGATCATTCCTGTTTTGGGCTTTTCACAGATGGGGTGTGAGACGTTCACTCACACGCGTGTTCTTCACTTCCACGCTGAATACGAGATGTTAAGTCCGCGATAAACACGGTTCGATCCCTCGCTATGATGCTCGGTGTCCACTCACATGTTTTTAAAATAATGATACATCAGAGCAGCAGTTAAACTCCGAGTGGTGAAGGTGTCTCCACCATCGGATCTTGTAAACCAGCAGTCAGCCCATCAGCTGCAGCACCTGGCTATAACCTCACGACACTGGCTCTGGTGTACTACCGAGGAGGGCTGGATATTTCTTCCAACAATAATAGAAGAAAAGACGGGCTCGTCCGGGATTTGAACCTGGGACCTCTCGCACCCAAAAGGTGAATCATTTAATCAATTAATAGTCAATTAACCATGAAGAGAGCAGGTTGGAGTGGAAATGATGCTGGAACGAGCCCGTGTTAGATACCTGTCTCCCCATTGGGAGGTAGTATTCACTACCAGTTTATGAGCGTCTTTACACATCCGAGAGCCGGTGAAAACACCATTTCCTCTCACCTGGCCCGTGCTCTGTCGGAAGGATTTCTTAACGCGTTTTAAAACTCAAAACCGAAGCTGAAATAATCGATTCCGAACGTGTTTGTAGCGTCTGTGGAGGAGCGGTAGAGACACCACAGCTGAGAACACGTTTCTGAAGATAATCGAAATGAAACCCGTATGGACACCGGTTTACCTCGTGTCACAGTAAACTTCCTACTGAATAAAACCTGTAATTCAAATACGTAATGTTGTAGACTTTTTGAACATTTCCATGTACATGTAGACTTCTTTCATTAGTGCTCTAAGGAGACAACATGAGAGAAGCTGTGTCACCAGTGGGATTCGCCAGCCGGTGTCACTCTGGTATTTAAACTCGGACCTGTGATCGTCCTGGTTACTGTGCGGTTCCTGGGACTGGGAGTGTGTCCCTCCCCCGCCCTGAATTAGACGCTGGTCCGTCTCAGGTCTTTGGAAAAATCTCTACAGTCTCACTTGCTCAGGGTCAGAGGTGGACACACGTCTCATGTGGCCGGTTAGCTCAGTTGGTTAGAGCGTGGTGCTAATAACGCCAAGGTCGCGGGTTCGATCCCCGTACGGGCCACTGTCTCACCTTTTATACACCAGATACCCCAGGCGAACTGAACCGACTGCTTCGGATCGGGACCCAGACGGAGGCGGAAGGTCGTCAGAACCGAGGGCGGGACTTCTGTGGTGAACAGAAGAAAACCAAACCCACCGATCTTTCCATCAATTCAACAGTGAGAGACGTTCACTTATTTACAAACAGCAGATCGACAACGTCAGAATCCCATCTTAGTGTGTCCTGCATATTAAGTTACTAATTAAAAACATAATGTCAAATAATAAAGAATAAACTGAGCTTATTTTTGAGTCTGATCTAGGCTCAAGCAGGCGGCATGTTCTGGATTGCTGTTTCAGCTCTAACCGGAGACTGGAGTTTGTCTCATTTTCAATCACACATGAAACACTTTCACACACGAGGGGAAACAAGCGCGTGTGAGAAGAGTGGTTTGAACCCACGCCTCTAGTGAAGACCGTCAGTGGGATTAAAGACAAGCTTGTGCCCCGGTGCTCTTTTTAGAGGGGCTCCTTCCGGCACAGATTGACGATTGTTTAACATTTCACCATGAACGGGGCTCAAACTCCTGTAATTACTCACCCGTAAGAAGAGAAGTCATGTCATTGAACACGTGTCTAAGTAAACAATTCATAGAATTAACGTAAATTAACAATTCACGGAGTTAAAACGTTTTTTTTAATTAAAGTGAGGTAGTTAAAAAGTAATCTGTCTCCCCGTCGGGGAATCGAACCCCGGTCTCCCGCGTGACAGGCGGGGATACTCACCACTATACTAACGAGGAGTACGTCTCTGTTGCTGCTCGTTGGTCAGTT
The DNA here is from genome assembly GCF_040954835.1 of Lepisosteus oculatus. Classification (NCBI taxonomy): domain Eukaryota; kingdom Metazoa; phylum Chordata; class Actinopteri; order Semionotiformes; family Lepisosteidae; genus Lepisosteus; species Lepisosteus oculatus. Next base: position 10,917,282 of record NC_090699.1, on the reverse strand, counting down.
ACTGCTAACAGAAATGAGACTGAAAATGTGTAGAGATGATATACGAATCACCGTGTGCTTTCACTTGTCCCAAGCTCAGTTGAAAGAACTTTCCAGCGTTAGAAACCTCATGAATAACAACTGATTCTACACGTGTTAGTACTGTGTGAGGAGGAGCAGTAGCACAGACAGGTGGAAAAGCAGATCTAGAAAAAGTGTTTTTTCTGCTAATTACACGCAAGTGGGAGACTCCCTCTCTGAAGAGTCCCGTCTCCCTGCAAGAGAGAAGACCAGTCAATCAGATGTACTCTAAAAAACCAACATGAGAAAATCGCAGTGTGTCAGGAGTCCTTTCATAAAAGCAGAAAACACGAGTAGTGCTGGACGTACGTTCTTGTAATCATGGAATAAGACAAGATTTGAGGCCGGGACCTCTCGCAACCGGATAGCAAACCCAAACCAACGAGCCGGAGAGGTCGTGAGTGCTCTGATTTCAAGTGTGTTTTCCATGAGTGTGCGATCGCACAGAAGACTCGTGAGAGATTTATTGTGCATGGGAGGGAGCTGATCTTTCACAGAGCGAGGGGGATTAGCTCAGATGGTAGAGCGCTCGCTTAGCATGCGAGAGGTAGCGGGATCGATGCCCGCATCCTCCACCTTTTGCGCTCTATGTACTAGAGAGGACAGACACTCTCGGGATGGAATGATGAAAGTGGAAGAGGCTTTTCCCCCTTCACCCACGACACGATCCACACTCAGACTGCTTAGATATAACTCACAATTGCTTTTTACTCCTTTTCTGAACGTTGTTTGCCTGATGTACGTTTCAAAGTTTTGTGGTCATCAGTTTAATGCGCTTTATTGACTTCGCGTGGTGTTCTGGTCTCTTTACCTGTGAGTTATGAAGATGAGATCTTCCCTTTTCTTCAGCCCGGCGTTTTAATCTTTTGGGGGAATATGGTCTGAGTTACGACAGTCACACGGAAATAATGTTCATACATATAATGTTCATTTCAACATGAGCTGGAACACAGCCACTATCCAGCCTCGTTAGCGCAGTAGGTAGCGCGTCAGTCTCATAATCTGAAGGTCGGGAGTTCGATCCTCACACGGGGCAGGGATCATTCCTGTTTTGGGCTTTTCACAGATGGGGCGTGAGACGTTCACTCACACGCGTGTTCTTCACTTCCACGCTGAATACGAGATGTTAAGTCCGCGATAAACACGGTTCGATCCCTCGCTATGATGCTCGGTGTCCACTCACATGTTTTTAAAATAATGATACATCAGAGCAGCAGATAAACTCCGAGTGGTGAAGGTGTCTCCACCATCGGATCTTGTAAACCAGCAGTCAGCCCATCAGCTGCAGCACCTGGCTATAACCTCACGACACTGGCTCTGGTGTACTACCGAGGAGGGCTGGATATTTCTTCCAACAATAATAGAAGAAAAGACGGGCTCGTCCGGGATTTGAACCTGGGACCTCTCGCACCCAAAAGGTGAATCATTTAATCAATTAATAGTCAATTAACCATGAAGAGAGCAGGTTGGAGTGGAAATGATGCTGGAACGAGCCCGTGTTAGATACCTGTCTCCCCATTGGGAGGTAGTATTCACTACCAGTTTATGAGCGTCTTTACACATCCGAGAGCCGGTGAAAACACCATTTCCTCTCACCTGGCCCGTGCTCTGTCGGAAGGACTTCTTAACGCGTTTTAAAACTCAAAACCGAAGCTGAAATAATCGATTCCGAACGTGTTTGTAGCGTCTGTGGAGGAGCGGTAGAGGTACCACAGCTGAGAACACGTTTCTGAAGATAATCGAAATGAAACCCGTATGGACACCGGTTTACCTCGTGTCACAGTAAACTTCCTACTGAATAAAACCTGTAATTCAAATACGTAATGTTGTAGACTTTTTGAACATTTCCATGTACATGTAGACTTCTTTCATTAGTGCTCTAAGGAGACAACATGAGAGAAGCTGTGTCACCAGTGGGATTCGCCAGCCGGTGTCACTCTGGTATTTAAACTCGGACCTGTGATCGTCCTGGTTACTGTGCGGTTCCTGGGACTGGGAGTGTGTCCCTCCCCCGCCCTGAATTAGACGCTGGTCCGTCTCAGGTCTTTGGAAAAATCTCTACAGTCTCACTTGCTCAGGGTCAGAGGTGGACACACGTCTCATGTGGCCGGTTAGCTCAGTTGGTTAGAGCGTGGTGCTAATAATGCCAAGGTCGCGGGTTCGATCCCCGTACGGGCAACTGTCTCACCTTTTATACACCAGATACCCCAGGCGAACTGAACCGACTGCTTCGGATCGGGACCCAGACGGAGGCGGAAGGTCGTCAGAACCGAGGGCGGGACTTCTGTGGTGAACAGAAGAAAACCAAACCCACCGATCTTTCCATCAATTCAACAGTGAGAGACGTTCACTTATTTACAAACAGCAGATCGACAATGTCAGAATCCCATCTTAGTGTGTCCTGCATATTAAGTTACTAATTAAAAACATAATGTCAAATAATAAAGAATAAACTGAGCTTATTTTTGAGTCTGATCTAGGCTCAAGCAGGCGGCATGTTCTGGATTGCTGTTTCAGCTCTAACCGGAGACTGGAGTTTGTCTCATTTTCAATCACACATGAAACACTTTCACACACGAGGGGAAACAAGCGCGTGTGAGAAGAGTGGTTTGAACCCACGCCTCTAGTGAAGACCGTCAGTGGGATTAAAGACAAGCTTGTGCCCCGGTGCTCTTTTTAGAGGGGCTCCTTCCAGCACAGATTGACGATTGTTTAACATTTCACCATGAACGGGGCTCAAACTCCTGTAATTGCTCACCCGTAAGAAGAGAAGTCATGTCATTGAACACGTGTCTAAGTAAACAATTCATAGAATTAACGTAAATTAACAATTCACGGAGTTAAAACGTTTTTTTTATTTAAAGTGAGGTAGTTAAAAAGTAATCTGTCTCCCCGTCAGGGAATCGAACCCCGGTCTCCCGCGTGACAGGCGGGGATACTCACCACTATACTAACGAGGAGTACATCTCTGTTGCTGCTCGTTGGTCAGTTACTGCTAACAGAAATGAGACTGAAAATGTGTAGAGATGATATACGAATCACCGTGTGCTTTCACTTGTCCCAAGCTCAGTTGAAAGAACTTTCCAGCGTTAGAAACCTCATGAATAACAACTGATTCTACACGTGTTAGTACTGTGTGAGGAGGAGCAGTAGCACAGACAGGTGGAAAAGCAGATCTAGAAAAAGTGTTTTTTCTGCTAATTACACGCAAGTGGGAGACTCCCTCTCTGAAGAGTCCCGTCTCCCTGCAAGAGAGAAGACCAGTCAATCAGATGTACTCTAAAAAACCAACATGAGAAAATCGCAGTGTGTCAGGAGTCCTTTCATAAAAGCAGAAAACACGAGTAGTGCTGGACGTACGTTCTTGTAATCATGGAATAAGACAAGATTTGAGGCCGGGACCTCTCGCAACCGGATAGCAAACCCAAACCAACGAGCCGGAGAGGTCGTGAGTGCTCTGATTTCAAGTGTGTTTTCCATGAGTGTGCGATCGCACAGAAGACTCGTGAGAGATTTATTGTGCATGGGAGGGAGCTGATCTTTCACAGAGCGAGGGGGATTAGCTCAGATGGTAGAGCGCTCGCTTAGCATGCGAGAGGTAGCGGGATCGATGCCCGCATCCTCCAGCTTTTGCGCTCTATGTACTAGAGAGGACAGACACTCTCGGGATGGAATGATGAAAGTGGGAGAGGCTTTTCCCCCTTCACCCACGACACGATCCACACTCAGACTGCTTAGATATAACTCACAATTGCTTTTTACTCCTTTTCTGAACGTTGTTTGCCTGATGTACGTTTCAAAGTTTTGTGGTCATCAGTTTAATGCGCTTTATTGACTTCGCGTGGTGTTCTGGTCTCTTTACCGGTGAGTTATGAAGATGAGATCTTCCCTTTTCTTCAGCCCGGCGTTTTAATCTTTTGGGGGAATATGGTCTGAGTTACGACAGTCACACGGAAATAATGTTCATACATATAATGTTCATTTCAACATGAGCTGGAACACAGCCACTATCCAGCCTCGTTAGCGCAGTAGGTAGCGCGTCAGTCTCATAATCTGAAGGTCGTGAGTTCGATCCTCACACGGGGCAGGGATCATTCCTGTTTTGGGCTTTTCACAGATGGGGCGTGAGACGTTCACTCACACGCGTGTTCTTCACTTCCACGCTGAATACGAGATGTTAAGTCCGCGATAAACACGGTTCGATCCCTCGCTATGATGCTCGGTGTCCACTCACATGTTTTTAAAATAATGATACATCAGAGCAGCAGATAAACTCCGAGTGGTGAAGGTGTCTCCACCATCGGATCTTGTAAACCAGCAGTCAGCCCATCAGCTGCAGCACCTGGCTATAACCTCACGACACTGGCTCTGGTGTACTACCGAGGAGGGCTGGATATTTCTTCCAACAATAATAGAAGAAAAGACGGGCTCGTCCGGGATTTGAACCTGGGACCTCTCGCACCCAAAAGGTGAATCATTTAATCAATTAATAGTCAATTAACCATGAAGAGAGCAGGTTGGAGTGGAAATGATGCTGGAACGAGCCCGTGTTAGATACCTGTCTCCCCATTGGGAGGTAGTATTCACTACCAGTTTATGAGCGTCTTTACACATCCGAGAGCCGGTGAAAACACCATTTCCTCTCACCTGGCCCGTGCTCTGTCGGAAGGACTTCTTAACGCGTTTTAAAACTCAAAACCGAAGCTGAAATAATCGATTCCGAACGTGTTTGTAGCGTCTGTGGAGGAGCGGTAGAGGTACCACAGCTGAGAACACGTTTCTGAAGATAATCGAAATGAAACCCGTATGGACACCGGTTTACCTCGTGTCACAGTAAACTTCCTACTGAATAAAACCTGTAATTCAAATACGTAATGTTGTAGACTTTTTGAACATTTCCATGTACATGTAGACTTCTTTCATTAGTGCTCTAAGGAGACAACATGAGAGAAGCTGTGTCACCAGTGGGATTCGCCAGCCGGTGTCACTCTGGTATTTAAACTCGGACCTGTGATCGTCCTGGTTACTGTGCGGTTCCTGGGACTGGGAGTGTGTCCCTCCTCCGCCCTGAATTAGACGCTGGTCCGTCTCAGGTCTTTGGAAAAATCTCTACAGTCTCACTTGCTCAGGGTCAGAGGTGGACACATGTCTCATGTGGCCGGTTAGCTCAGTTGGTTAGAGCGTGGTGCTAATAACGCCAAGGTCGCGGGTTCGATCCCCGTACGGGCCACTGTCTCACCTTTTATACACCAGATACCCCAGGCGAACTGAACCGACTGCTTCGGATCGGGACCCAGACGGAGGCGGAAGGTCGTCAGAACCGAGGGCGGGACTTCTGTGGTGAACAGAAGAAAACCAAACCCACCGATCTTTCCATCAATTCAACAGTGAGAGACGTTCACTTATTTACAAACAGCAGATCGACAACGTCAGAATCCCATCTTAGTGTGTCCTGCATATTAAGTTACTAATTAAAAACATAATGTCAAATAATAAAGAATAAACTGAGCTTATTTTTGAGTCTGATCTAGGCTCAAGCAGGCGGCATGTTCTGGATTGCTGTTTCAGCTCTAACCGGAGACTGGAGTTTGTCTCATTTTCAATCACACATGAAACACTTTCACACACGAGGGGAAACAAGCGCGTGTGAGAAGAGTGGTTTGAACCCACGCCTCTAGTGAAGACCGTCAGTGGGATTAAAGACAAGCTTGTGCCCCGGTGCTCTTTTTAGAGGGGCTCCTTCCGGCACAGATTGACGATTGTTTAACATTTCACCATGAACGGGGCTCAAACTCCTGTAATTACTCACCCGTAAGAAGAGAAGTCATGTCATTGAACACGTGTCTAAGTAAACAATTCATAGAATTAACGTAAATTAACAATTCACGGAGTTAAAACGTTTCTTTTAATTAAAGTGAGGTAGTTAAAAAGTAATCTGTCTCCCCGTCGGGGAATCGAACCCCGGTCTCCCGCGTGACAGGCGGGGATACTCACCACTATACTAACGAGGAGTACGTCTCTGTTGCTGCTCGTTGGTCAGTTACTGCTAACAGAAATGAGACTGAAAATGTGTAGAGATGATATACGAATCACCGTGTGCTTTCACTTGTCCCAAGCTCAGTTGAAAGAACTTTCCAGCGTTAGAAACCTCATGAATAACAACTGATTCTACACGTGTTAGTACTGTGTGAGGAGGAGCAGTAGCACAGACAGGTGGAAAAGCAGATCTAGAAAAAGTGTTTTTTCTGCTAATTACACGCAAGTGGGAGACTCCCTCTCTGAAGAGTCCCGTCTCCCTGCAAGAGAGAAGACCAGTCAATCAGATGTACTCTAAAAAACCAACATGAGAAAATCGCAGTGTGTCAGGAGTCCTTTCATAAAAGCAGAAAACACGAGTAGTGCTGGACGTACGTTCTTGTAATCATGGAATAAGACAAGATTTGAGGCCGGGACCTCTCGCAACCGGATAGCAAACCCAAACCAACGAGCCGGAGAGGTCGTGAGTGCTCTGATTTCAAGTGTGTTTTCCATGAGTGTGCGATCGCACAGAAGACTCGTGAGAGATTTATTGTGCATGGGAGGGAGCTGATCTTTCACAGAGCGAGGGGGATTAGCTCAGATGGTAGAGCGCTCACTTAGCATGCGAGAGGTAGCGGGATCGATGCCCGCATCCTCCAGCTTTTGCGCTCTATGTACTAGAGAGGACAGACACTCTCGGGATGGAATGATGAAAGTGGGAGAGGCTTTTCCCCCTTCACCCACGACACGATCCACACTCAGACTGCTTAGATATAACTCACAATTGCTTTTTACTCCTTTTCTGAACGTTGTTTGCCTGATGTACGTTTCAAAGTTTTGTGGTCATCAGTTTAATGCGCTTTATTGACTTCGCGTGGTGTTCTGGTCTCTTTACCGGTGAGTTATGAAGATGAGATCTTCCCTTTTCTTCAGCCCGGCGTTTTAATCTTTTGGGGGAATATGGTCTGAGTTACGACAGTCACACGGAAATAATGTTCATACATATAATGTTCATTTCAACATGAGCTGGAACACAGCCACTGTCCAGCCTCGTTAGCGCAGTAGGTAGCGCGTCAGTCTCATAATCTGAAGGTCGTGAGTTCGATCCTCACACGGGGCAGGGATCATTCCTGTTTTGGGCTTTTCACAGATGGGGCGTAAGACGTTCACTCACACGTGTGTTCTTCACTTCCACGCTGAATACGAGATGTTAAGTCCGCGATAAACACGGTTCGATCCCTCGCTATGATGCTCGGTGTCCACTCACATGTTTTTAAAATAATGATACATCAGAGCAGCAGATAAACTCCGAGTGGTGAAGGTGTCTCCACCATCGGATCTTGTAAACCAGCAGTCAGCCCATCAGCTGCAGCACCTGGCTATAACCTCACGACACTGGCTCTGGTGTACTACCGAGGAGGGCTGGATATTTCTTCCAACAATAATAGAAGAAAAGACGGGCTCGTCCGGGATTTGAACCTGAGACCTCTCGCACCCAAAAGGTGAATCATTTAATCAATTAATAGTCAATTAACCATGAAGAGAGCAGGTTGGAGTGGAAATGATGCTGGAACGAGCCCGTGTTAGATACCTGTCTCCCCATTGGGAGGTAGTATTCACTACCAGTTTATGAGCGTCTTTACACATCCGAGAGCCGGTGAAAACACCATTTCCTCTCACCTGGCCCGTGCTCTGTCGGAAGGATTTCTTAACGCGTTTTAAAACTCAAAACCGAAGCTGAAATAATCGATTCCGAACGTGTTTGTAGCGTCTGTGGAGGAGCGGTAGAGACACCACAGCTGAGAACACGTTTCTGAAGATAATCGAAATGAAACCCGTATGGACACCGGTTTACCTCGTGTCACAGTAAACTTCCTACTGAATAAAACCTGTAATTCAAATACGTAATGTTGTAGACTTTTTGAACATTTCCATGTACATGTAGACTTCTTTCATTAGTGCTCTAAGGAGACAACATGAGAGAAGCTGTGTCACCAGTGGGATTCGCCAGCCGGTGTCACTCTGGTATTTAAACTCGGACCTGTGATCGTCCTGGTTACTGTGCGGTTCCTGGGACTGGGAGTGTGTCCCTCCCCCGCCCTGAATTAGACGCTGGTCCGTCTCAGGTCTTTGGAAAAATCTCTACAGTCTCACTTGCTCAGGGTCAGAGGTGGACACACGTCTCATGTGGCCGGTTAGCTCAGTTGGTTAGAGCGTGGTGCTAATAACGCCAAGGTCGCGGGTTCGATCCCCGTACGGGCCACTGTCTCACCTTTTATACACCAGATACCCCAGGCGAACTGAACCGACTGCTTCGGATCGGGACCCAGACGGAGGCGGAAGGTCGTCAGAACCGAGGGCGGGACTTCTGTGGTGAACAGAAGAAAACCAAACCCACCGATCTTTCCATCAATTCAACAGTGAGAGACGTTCACTTATTTACAAACAGCAGATCGACAATGTCAGAATCCCATCTTAGTGTGTCCTGCATATTAAGTTACTAATTAAAAACATAATGTCAAATAATAAAGAATAAACTGAGCTTATTTTTGAGTCTGATCTAGGCTCAAGCAGGCGGCATGTTCTGGATTGCTGTTTCAGCTCTAACCGGAGACTGGAGTTTGTCTCATTTTCAATCACACATGAAACACTTTCACACACGAGGGGAAACAAGCGCGTGTGAGAAGAGTGGTTTGAACCCACGCCTCTAGTGAAGACCGTCAGTGGGATTAAAGACAAGCTTGTGCCCCGGTGCTCTTTTTAGAGGGGCTCCTTCCGGCACAGATTGACGATTGTTTAACATTTCACCATGAACGGGGCTCAAACTCCTGTAATTACTCACCCGTAAGAAGAGAAGTCATGTCATTGAACACGTGTCTAAGTAAACAATTCATAGAATTAACGTAAATTAACAATTCACGGAGTTAAAACGTTTTTTTTAATTAAAGTGAGGTAGTTAAAAAGTAATCTGTCTCCCCGTCGGGGAATCGAACCCCGGTCTCCCGCGTGACAGGCGGGGATACTCACCACTACACTAACGAGGAGTACGTCTCTGTTGCTGCTCGTTGGTCAGTTACTGCTAACAGAAATGAGACTGAAAATGTGTAGAGATGATATACGAATCACCGTGTGCTTTCACTTGTCCCAAGCTCAGTTGAAAGAACTTTCCAGCGTTAGAAACCTCATGAATAACAACTGATTCTACACGTGTTAGTACTGTGTGAGGAGGAGCAGTAGCACAGACAGGTGGAAAAGCAGATCTAGAAAAAGTGTTTTTTCTGCTAATTACACGCAAGTGGGAGACTCCCTCTCTGAAGAGTCCCGTCTCCCTGCAAGAGAGAAGACCAGTCAATCAGATGTACTCTAAAAAACCAACATGAGAAAATCGCAGTGTGTCAGGAGTCCTTTCATAAAAGCAGAAAACACAAGTAGTGCTGGACGTACGTTCTTGTAATCATGGAATAAGACAAGATTTGAGGCCGGGACCTCTCGCAACCGGATAGCAAACCCAAACCAACGAGCCGGAGAGGTCGTGAGTGCTCTGATTTCAAGTGTGTTTTCCATGAGTGTGCGATCGCACAGAAGACTCGTGAGAGATTTATTGTGCATGGGAGGGAGCTGATCTTTCACAGAGCGAGGGGGATTAGCTCAGATGGTAGAGCGCTCGCTTAGCATGCGAGAGGTAGCGGGATCGATGCCCGCATCTTCCAGCTTTTGCGCTCTATGTACTAGAGAGGACAGACACTCTCGGGATGGAATGATGAAAGTGGGAGAGGCTTTTCCCCCTTCACCCACGACACGATCCACACTCAGACTGCTTAGATATAACTCACAATTGCTTTTTACTCCTTTTCTGAACGTTGTTTGCCTGATGTACGTTTCAAAGTTTTGTGGTCATCAGTTTAATGCGCTTTATTGACTTCGCGTGGTGTTCTGGTCTCTTTACCGGTGAGTTATGAAGATGAGATCTTCCCTTTTCTTCAGCCCGGCGTTTTAATCTTTTGGGGGAATATGGTCTGAGTTACGACAGTCACACGGAAATAATGTTCATACATATAATGTTCATTTCAACATGAGCTGGAACACAGCCACTATCCAGCCTCGTTAGCGCAGTAGGTAGCGCGTCAGTCTCATAATCTGAAGGTCGTGAGTTCGATCCTCACACGGGGCAGGGATCATTCCTGTTTTGGGCTTTTCACAGATGGGGCGTGAGACGTTCACTCACACGCGTGTTCTTCACTTCCACGCTGAATACGAGATGTTAAGTCCGCGATAAACACGGTTCGATCCCTCGCTATGATGCTCGGTGTCCACTCACATGTTTTTAAAATAATGATACATCAGAGCAGCAGATAAACTCCGAGTGGTGAAGGTGTCTCCACCATCGGATCTTGTAAACCAGCAGTCAGCCCATCAGCTGCAGCACCTGGCTATAACCTCACGACACTGGCTCTGGTGTACTACCGAGGAGGGCTGGATATTTCTTCCAACAATAATAGAAGAAAAGACGGGCTCGTCCGGGATTTGAACCTGGGACCTCTCGCACCCAAAAGGTGAATCATTTAATCAATTAATAGTCAATTAACCATGAAGAGAGCAGGTTGGAGTGGAAATGATGCTGGAACGAGCCCGTGTTAGATACCTGTCTCCCCATTGGGAGGTAGTATTCACTACCAGTTTATGAGCGTCTTTACACATCCGAGAGCCGGTGAAAACACCATTTCCTCTCACCTGGCCCGTGCTCTGTCGGAAGGATTTCTTAACGCGTTTTAAAACTCAAAACCGAAGCTGAAATAATCGATTCCGAACGTGTTTGTAGCGTCTGTGGAGGAGCGGTAGAGACACCACAGCTGAGAACACGTTTCTGAAGATAATCGAAATGAAACCCGTATGGACACCGGTTTACCTCGTGTCACAGTAAACTTCCTACTGAATAAAACCTGTAATTCAAATACGTAATGTTGTAGACTTTTTGAACATTTCCATGTACATGTAGACTTCTTTCATTAGTGCTCTAAGGAGACAACATGAGAGAAGCTGTGTCACCAGTGGGATTCGCCAGCCGGTGTCACTCTGGTATTTAAACTCGGACCTGTGATCGTCCTGGTTACTGTGCGGTTCCTGGGACTGGGAGTGTGTCCCTCCCCCGCCCTGAATTAGACGCTGGTCCGTCTCAGGTCTTTGGAAAAATCTCTACAGTCTCACTTGCTCAGGGTCAGAGGTGGACACACGTCTCATGTGGCCGGTTAGCTCAGTTGGTTAGAGCGTGGTGCTAATAATGCCAAGGTCGCGGGTTCGATCCCCGTACGGGCCACTGTCTCACCTTTTATACACCAGATACCCCAGGCGAACTGAACCGACTGCTTCGGATCGGGACCCAAACGGAGGCGGAAGGTCGTCAGAACCGAGGGCGGGACTTCTGTGGTGAACAGAAGAAAACCAAACCCACCGATCTTTCCATCAATTCAACAGTGAGAGACGTTCACTTATTTACAAACAGCAGATCGACAACGTCAGAATCCCATCTTAGTGTGTCCTGCATATTAAGTTACTAATTAAAAACATAATGTCAAATAATAAAGAATAAACTGAGCTTATTTTTGAGTCTGATCTAGGCTCAAGCAGGCGGCATGTTCTGGATTGCTGTTTCAGCTCTAACCGGAGACTGGAGTTTGTCTCATTTTCAATCACACATGAAACACTTTCACACACGAGGGGAAACAAGCGCGTGTGAGAAGAGTGGTTTGAACCCACGCCTCTAGTGAAGACCGTCAGTGGGATTAAAGACAAGCTTGTGCCCCGGTGCTCTTTTTAGAGGGGCTCCTTCCGGCACAGATTGACGATTGTTTAACATTTCACCATGAACGGGGCTCAAACTCCTGTAATTACTCACCCGTAAGAAGAGAAGTCATGTCATTGAACACGTGTCTAAGTAAACAATTCATAGAATTAACGTAAATTAACAATTCACGGAGTTAAAACGTTTTTTTTAATTAAAGTGAGGTAGTTAAAAAGTAATCTGTCTCCCCGTCGGGGAATCGAACCCCGGTCTCCCGCGTGACAGGCGGGGATACTCACCACTATACTAACGAGGAGTACGTCTCTGTTGCTGCTCGTTGGTCAGTTACTGCTAACAGAAATGAGACTGAAAATGTGTAGAGATGATATACGAATCACCATGTGCTTTCACTTGTCCCAAGCTCAGTTGAAAGAACTTTCCAGCGTTAGAAACCTCATGAATAACAACTGATTCTACACGTGTTAGTACTGTGTGAGGAGGAGCAGTAGCACAGACAGGTGGAAAAGCAGATCTAGAAAAAGTGTTTTTTCTGCTAATTACACGCAAGTGGGAGACTCCCTCTCTGAAGAGTCCCGTCTCCCTGCAAGAGAGAAGACCAGTCAATCAGATGTACTCTAAAAAACCAACATGAGAAAATCGCAGTGTGTCAGGAGTCCTTTCATAAAAGCAGAAAACACGAGTAGTGCTGGACGTACGTTCTTGTAATCATGGAATAAGACAAGATTTGAGGCCGGGACCTCTCGCAACCGGATAGCAAACCCAAACCAACGAGCCGGAGAGGTCGTGAGTGCTCTGATTTCAAGTGTGTTTTCCATGAGTGTGCGATCGCACAGAAGACTCGTGAGAGATTTATTGTGCATGGGAGGGAGCTGATCTTTCACAGAGCGAGGGGGATTAGCTCAGATGGTAGAGCGCTCGCTTAGCATGCGAGAGGTAGCGGGAACGATGCCCGCATCTTCCAGCTTTTGCGCTCTATGTACTAGAGAGGACAGACACTCTCGGGATGGAATGATGAAAGTGGGAGAGGCTTTTCCCCCTTCACCCACGACACGATCCACACTCAGACTGCTTAGATATAACTCACAATTGCTTTTTACTCCTTTTCTGAACGTTGTTTGCCTGATGTACGTTTCAAAGTTTTGTGGTCATCAGTTTAATGCGCTTTATTGACTTCGCGTGGTGTTCTGGTCTCTTTACCGGTGAGTTATGAAGATGAGATCTTCCCTTTTCTTCAGCCCGGCGTTTTAATCTTTTGGGGGAATATGGTCTGAGTTACGACAGTCACACGGAAATAATGTTCATACATATAATGTTCATTTCAACATGAGCTGGAACACAGCCACTATCCAGCCTCGTTAGCGCAGTAGGTAGCGCGTCAGTCTCATAATCTGAAGGTCGTGAGTTCGATCCTCACACGGGGCAGGGATCATTCCTGTTTTGGGCTTTTCACAGATGGGGCGTGAGACGTTCACTCACACGCGTGTTCTTCACTTCCACGCTGAATACGAGATGTTAAGTCCGCGATAAACACGGTTCGATCCCTCGCTATGATGCTCGGTGTCCACTCACATGTTTTTAAAATAATGATACATCAGAGCAGCAGATAAACTCCGAGTGGTGAAGGTGTCTCCACCATCGGATCTTGTAAACCAGCAGTCAGCCCATCAGCTGCAGCACCTGGCTATAACCTCACGACACTGGCTCTGGTGTACTACCGAGGAGGGCTGGATATTTCTTCCAACAATAATAGAAGAAAAGACGGGCTCGTCCGGGATTTGAACCTGGGACCTCTCGCACCCAAAAGGTGAATCATTTAATCAATTAATAGTCAATTAACCATGAAGAGAGCAGGTTGGAGTGGAAATGATGCTGGAACGAGCCCGTGTTAGATACCTGTCTCCCCATTGGGAGGTAGTATTCACTACCAGTTTATGAGCGTCTTTACACATCCGAGAGCCGGTGAAAACACCATTTCCTCTCACCTGGCCCGTGCTCTGTCGGAAGGACTTCTTAACGCGTTTTAAAACTCAAAACCGAAGCTGAAATAATCGATTCCGAACGTGTTTGTAGCGTCTGTGGAGGAGCGGTAGAGGTACCACAGCTGAGAACACGTTTCTGAAGATAATCGAAATGAAACCCGTATGGACACCGGTTTACCTCGTGTCACAGTAAACTTCCTACTGAATAAAACCTGTAATTCAAATACGTAATGTTGTAGACTTTTTGAACATTTCCATGTACATGTAGACTTCTTTCATTAGTGCTCTAAGGAGACAACATGAGAGAAGCTGTGTCACCAGTGGGATTCGCCAGCCGGTGTCACTCTGGTATTTAAACTCGGACCTGTGATCGTCCTGGTTACTGTGCGGTTCCTGGGACTGGGAGTGTGTCCCTCCCCCGCCCTGAATTAGACGCTGGTCCGTCTCAGGTCTTTGGAAAAATCTCTACAGTCTCACTTGCTCAGGGTCAGAGGTGGACACACGTCTCATGTGGCCGGTTAGCTCAGTTGGTTAGAGCGTGGTGCTAATAACGCCAAGGTCGCGGGTTCGATCCCCGTACGGGCCACTGTCTCACCTTTTATACACCAGATACCCCAGGCGAACTGAACCGACTGCTTCGGATCGGGACCCAGACGGAGGCGGAAGGTCGTCAGAACCGAGGGCGGGACTTCTGTGGTGAACAGAAGAAAACCAAACCCACCGATCTTTCCATCAATTCAACAGTGAGAGACGTTCACTTATTTACAAACAGCAGATCGACAATGTCAGAATCCCATCTTAGTGTGTCCTGCATATTAAGTTACTAATTAAAAACATAATGTCAAATAATAAAGAATAAACTGAGCTTATTTTTGAGTCTGATCTAGGCTCAAGCAGGCGGCATGTTCTGGATTGCTGTTTCAGCTCTAACCAGAGACTGGAGTTTGTCTCATTTTCAATCACACATGAAACACTTTCACACACGAGGGGAAACAAGCGCGTGTGAGAAGAGTGGTTTGAACCCACGCCTCTAGTGAAGACCGTCAGTGGGATTAAAGACAAGCTTGTGCCCCGGTGCTCTTTTTAGAGGGGCTCCTTCCGGCACAGATTGACGATTGTTTAACATTTCACCATGAACGGGGCTCAAACTCCTGTAATTACTCACCCGTAAGAAGAGAAGTCATGTCATTGAACACGTGTCTAAGTAAACAATTCATAGAATTAACGTAAATTAACAATTCACGGAGTTAAAACGTTTTTTTTAATTAAAGTGAGGTAGTTAAAAAGTAATCTGTCTCCCCGTCGGGGAATCGAACCCCGGTCTCCCGCGTGACAGGCGGGGATACTCACCACTATACTAACGAGGAGAACGTCTCTGTTGCTGCTCGTTGGTCAGTTACTGCAAACAGAAATGAGACTGAAAATGTGTAGAGAGGATATACGAATCACCGTGTGCTTTCACTTGTCCCAAGCTCAGTTGAAAGAACTTTCCAGCGTTAGAAACCTCATGAATAACAACTGATTCTACACGTGTTAGTACTGTGTGAGGAGGAGCAGTAGCACAGACAGGTGGAAAAGCAGATCTAGAAAAAGTGTTTTTTCTGCTAATTACACGCAAGTGGGAGACTCCCTCTCTGAAGAGTCCCGTCTCCCTGCAAGAGAGAAGACCAGTCAATCAGATGTACTCTAAAAAACCAACATGAGAAAATCGCAGTGTGTCAGGAGTCCTTTCATAAAAGCAGAAAACACGAGTAGTGCTGGACGTACGTTCTTGTAATCATGGAATAAGACAAGATTTGAGGCCGGGACCTCTCGCAACCGGATAGCAAACCCAAACCAACGAGCCGGAGAGGTCGTGAGTGCTCTGATTTCAAGTGTGTTTTCCATGAGTGTGCGATCGCACAGAAGACTCGTGAGAGATTTATTGTGCATGGGAGGGAGCTGATCTTTCACAGAGCGAGGGGGATTAGCTCAGATGGTAGAACGCTCGCTTAGCATGCGAGAGGTAGCGGGATCGATGCCCGCATCCTCCAGCTTTTGCGCTCTATGTACTAGAGAGGACAGAC
Source organism: Lepisosteus oculatus (assembly GCF_040954835.1). Lineage (NCBI taxonomy): Eukaryota > Metazoa > Chordata > Actinopteri > Semionotiformes > Lepisosteidae > Lepisosteus > Lepisosteus oculatus. The sequence goes on along the minus strand of NC_090699.1, from coordinate 10,901,359 downwards.
ACTCTCGGGATGGAATGATGAAAGTGGGAGAGGCTTTTCCCCCTTCACCCACGACACGATCCACACTCAGACTGCTTAGATATAACTCACAATTGCTTTTTACTCCTTTTCTGAACGTTGTTTGCCTGATGTACGTTTCAAAGTTTTGTGGTCATCAGTTTAATGCGCTTTATTGACTTCGCGTGGTGTTCTGGTCTCTTTACCGGTGAGTTATGAAGATGAGATCTTCCCTTTTCTTCAGCCCGGCGTTTTAATCTTTTGGGGGAATATGGTCTGAGTTACGACAGTCACACGGAAATAATGTTCATACATATAATGTTCATTTCAACATGAGCTGGAACACAGCCACTATCCAGCCTCGTTACCGCAGTAGGTAGCGCGTCAGTCTCATAATCTGAAGGTCGTGAGTTCGATCCTCACACGGGGCAGGGATCATTCCTGTTTTGGGCTTTTCACAGATGGGGCGTGAGACGTTCACTCACACGCGTGTTCTTCACTTCCACGCTGAATACGAGATGTTAAGTCCGCGATAAACACGGTTCGATCCCTCGCTATGATGCTCGGTGTCCACTCACATGTTTTTAAAATAATGATACATCAGAGCAGCAGATAAACTCCGAGTGGTGAAGGTGTCTCCACCATCGGATCTTGTAAACCAGCAGTCAGCCCATCAGCTGCAGCACCTGGCTATAACCTCACGACACTGGCTCTGGTGTACTACCGAGGAGGGCTGGATATTTCTTCCAACAATAATAGAAGAAAAGACGGGCTCGTCCGGGATTTGAACCTGGGACCTCTCGCACCCAAAAGGTGAATCATTTAATCAATTAATAGTCAATTAACCATGAAGAGAGCAGGTTGGAGTGGAAATGATGCTGGAACGAGCCCGTGTTAGATACCTGTCTCCCCATTGGGAGGTAGTATTCACTACCAGTTTATGAGCGTCTTCACACATCCGAGAGCCGGTGAAAACACCATTTCCTCTCACCTGGCCCGTGCTCTGTCGGAAGGACTTCTTAACGCGTTTTAAAACTCAAAACCGAAGCTGAAATAATCGATTCCGAACGTGTTTGTAGCGTCTGTGGAGGAGCGGTAGAGGTACCACAGCTGAGAACACGTTTCTGAAGATAATCGAAATGAAACCCGTATGGACAACGGTTTACCTCGTGTCACAGTAAACTTCCTACTGAATAAAACCTGTAATTCAAATACGTAATGTTGTAGACTTTTTGAACATTTCCATGTACATGTAGACTTCTTTCATTAGTGCTCTAAGGAGACAACATGAGAGAAGCTGTGTCACCAGTGGGATTCGCCAGCCGGTGTCACTCTGGTATTTAAACTCGGACCTGTGATCGTCCTGGTTACTGTGCGGTTCCTGGGACTGGGAGTGTGTCCCTCCCCCGCCCTGAATTAGACGCTGGTCCGTCTCAGGTCTTTGGAAAAATCTCTACAGTCTCACTTGCTCAGGGTCAGAGGTGGACACACGTCTCATGTGGCCGGTTAGCTCAGTTGGTTAGAGCGTGGTGCTAATAACGCCAAGGTCGCGGGTTCGATCCCCGTACGGGCCACTGTCTCACCTTTTATACACCAGATACCCCAGGCGAACTGAACCGACTGCTTCGGATCGGGACCCAGACGGAGGCGGAAGGTCGTCAGAACCGAGGGCGGGACTTCTGTGGTGAACAGAAGAAAACCAAACCCACCGATCTTTCCATCAATTCAACAGTGAGAGACGTTCACTTATTTACAAACAGCAGATCGACAACGTCAGAATCCCATCTTAGTGTGTCCTGCATATTAAGTTACTAATTAAAAACATAATGTCAAATAATAAAGAATAAACTGAGCTTATTTTTGAGTCTGATCTAGGCTCAAGCAGGCGGCATGTTCTGGATTGCTGTTTCAGCTCTAACCGGAGACTGGAGTTTGTCTCATTTTCAATCACACATGAAACACTTTCACACACGAGGGGAAACAAGCGCGTGTGAGAAGAGTGGTTTGAACCCACGCCTCTAGTGAAGACCGTCAGTGGGATTAAAGACAAGCTTGTGCCCCGGTGCTCTTTTTAGAGGGGCTCCTTCCGGCACAGATTGACGATTGTTTAACATTTCACCATGAACGGGGCTCAAACTCCTGTAATTACTCACCCGTAAGAAGAGAAGTCATGTCATTGAACACGTGTCTAAGTAAACAATTCATAGAATTAACGTAAATTAACAATTCACGGAGTTAAAACGTTTTTTTTAATTAAAGTGAGGTAGTTAAAAAGTAATCTGTCTCCCCGTCGGGGAATCGAACCCCGGTCTCCCGCGTGACAGGCAGGGATACTCACCACTATACTAACGAGGAGAACGTCTCTGTAGCTGCTCGTTGGTCACTTACTGCTAACAGAAATGAGACTGAAAATGTGTAGAGATGATATACGAATCACCGTGTGCTTTCACTTGTCCCAAGCTCAGTTGAAAGAACTTTCCAGCGTTAGAAACCTCATGAATAACAACTGATTCTACACGTGTTAGTAGTGTGTGAGGAGGAGCAGTAGCACAGACAGGTGGAAAAGCAGATCTAGAAAAAGTGTTTTTTTTGCTAATTACACGCAAGTGGGAGACTCCCTCTCTGAAGAGTCCCGTCTCCCTGCAAGAGAGAAGACCAGTCAATCAGATGTACTCTAAAAAACCAACATGAGAAAATCGCAGTGTGTCAGGAGTCCTTTCATAAAAGCAGAAAACACGAGTAGTGCTGGACGTACGTTCTTGTAATCATGGAATAAGACAAGATTTGAGGCCGGGACCTCTCGCAACCGGATAGCAAACCCAAACCAACGAGCCGGAGAGGTCGTGAGTGCTCTGATTTCAAGTGTGTTTTCCATGAGTGTGCGATCGCACAGAAGACTCGTGAGAGATTTATTGTGCATGGGAGGGAGCTGATCTTTCACAGAGCGAGGGGGATTAGCTCAGATGGTAGAGCGCTCGCTTAGCATGCGAGAGGTAGCGGGATCGATGCCCGCATCCTCCAGCTTTTGCGCTCTATGTACTAGAGAGGACAGACACTCTCGGGATGGAATGATGAAAGTGGGAGAGGCTTTTCCCCCTTCACCCACGACACGATCCACACTCAGACTGCTTAGATATAACTCACAATTGCTTTTTACTCCTTTTCTGAACGTTGTTTGCCTGATGTACGTTTCAAAGTTTTGTGGTCATCAGTTTAATGCGCTTTATTGACTTCGCGTGGTGTTCTGGTCTCTTTACCGGTGAGTTATGAAGATGAGATCTTCCCTTTTCTTCAGCCCGGCGTTTTAATCTTTTGGGGGAATATGGTCTGAGTTACGACAGTCACACGGAAATAATGTTCATACATATAATGTTCATTTCAACATGAGCTGGAACACAGCCACTGTCCAGCCTCGTTAGCGCAGTAGGTAGCGCGTCAGTCTCATAATCTGAAGGTCGTGAGTTCGATCCTCACACGGGGCAGGGATCATTCCTGTTTTGGGCTTTTCACAGATGGGGCGTGAGACGTTCACTCACACGCGTGTTCTTCACTTCCACGCTGAATACGAGATGTTAAGTCCGCGATAAACACGGTTCGATCCCTCGCTATGATGCTCGGTGTCCACTCACATGTTTTTAAAATAATGATACATCAGAGCAGCAGATAAACTCCGAGTGGTGAAGGTGTCTCCACCATCGGATCTTGTAAACCAGCAGTCAGCCCATCAGCTGCAGCACCTGGCTATAACCTCACGACACTGGCTCTGGTGTACTACCGAGGAGGGCTGGATATTTCTTCCAACAATAATAGAAGAAAAGACGGGCTCGTCCGGGATTTGAACCTGGGACCTCTCGCACCCAAAAGGTGAATCATTTAATCAATTAATAGTCAATTAATCATGAAGAGAGCAGGTTGGAGTGGAAATGATGCTGGAACGAGCCCGTGTTAGATACCTGTCTCCCCATTGGGAGGTAGTATTCACTACCAGTTTATGAGCGTCTTTACACATCCGAGAGCCGGTGAAAACACCATTTCCTCTCACCTGGCCCGTGCTCTGTCGGAAGGACTTCTTAACGCGTTTTAAAACTCAAAACCGAAGCTGAAATAATCGATTCCGAACGTGTTTGTAGCGTCTGTGGAGGAGCGGTAGAGGTACCACAGCTGAGAACACGTTTCTGAAGATAATCGAAATGAAACCCGTATGGACACCGGTTTACCTCGTGTCACAGTAAACTTCCTACTGAATAAAACCTGTAATTCAAATACGTAATGTTGTAGACTTTTTGAACATTTCCATGTACATGTAGACTTCTTTCATTAGTGCTCTAAGGAGACAACATGAGAGAAGCTGTGTCACCAGTGGGATTCGCCAGCCGGTGTCACTCTGGTATTTAAACTCGGACCTGTGATCGTCCTGGTTACTGTGCGGTTCCTGGGACTGGGAGTGTGTCCCTCCTCCGCCCTGAATTAGACGCTGGTCCGTCTCAGGTCTTTGGAAAAATCTCTACAGTCTCACTTGCTCAGGGTCAGAGGTGGACACATGTCTCATGTGGCCGGTTAGCTCAGTTGGTTAGAGCGTGGTGCTAATAACGCCAAGGTCGTGGGTTCGATCCCCGTACGGGCCACTGTCTCACCTTTTATACACCAGATACCCCAGGCGAACTGAACCGACTGCTTCGGATCGGGACCCAGACGGAGGCGGAAGGTCGTCAGAACCGAGGGCGGGACTTCTGTGGTGAACAGAAGAAAACCAAACCCACCGATCTTTCCATCAATTCAACAGTGAGAGACGTTCACTTATTTACAAACAGCAGATCGACAACGTCAGAATCCCATCTTAGTGTGTCCTGCATATTAAGTTACTAATTAAAAACATAATGTCAAATAATAAAGAATAAACTGAGCTTATTTTTGAGTCTGATCTAGGCTCAAGCAGGCGGCATGTTCTGGATTGCTGTTTCAGCTCTAACCGGAGACTGGAGTTTGTCTCATTTTCAATCACACATGAAACACTTTCACACACGAGGGGAAACAAGCGCGTGTGAGAAGAGTGGTTTGAACCCACGCCTCTAGTGAAGACCGTCAGTGGGATTAAAGACAAGCTTGTGCCCCGGTGCTCTTTTTAGAGGGGCTCCTTCCGGCACAGATTGACGATTGTTTAACATTTCACCATGAACGGGGCTCAAACTCCTGTAATTACTCACCCGTAAGAAGAGAAGTCATGTCATTGAACACGTGTCTAAGTAATCAATTCATAGAATTAACGTAAATTAACAATTAACGGAGTTAAAACGTTTTTTTTTAATTAAAGTGAGGTAGTTAAAAAGTAACCTGTCTCCCCGTCGGGGAATCGAACCCCGGTCTCCCGCGTGACAGGCGGGGATACTCACCACTATACTAACGAGTTGTACGTCTCTGTAGCTGCTCGTTGGTCACTTACTGCTAACAGAAATGAGACTGAAATTGGGTAGAGATGAAATACGAATCACCGTGTGCTTTCACTTGTCCCAAGCTCAGTTGAAAGAACTTTCCAGCGTTAGAAACCTCATGAATAACAACTGATTCTACACGTGTTAGTAGTGTGTGAGGAGGAGCAGTAGCACAGACAGGTGGAAAAGCAGATCTAGAAAAAGTGTTTTTTCTGCTAATTACACGCAAGTGGGAGACTCCCTCTCTGAAGAGTCCCGTCTCCCTGCAAGAGAGAAGACCAGTCAATCAGATGTACTCTAAAAAACCAACATGAGAAAATCGCAGTGTGTCAGGAGTCCTTTCATAAAAGCAGAAAACACGAGTAGTGCTGGACGTACGTTCTTGTAATCATGGAATAAGACAAGATTTGAGGCCGGGACCTCTCGCAACCGGATAGCAAACCCAAACCAACGAGCCGGAGAGGTCGTGAGTGCTCTGATTTCAAGTGTGTTTTCCATGAGTGTGCGATCGCACAGAAGACTCGTGAGAGATTTATTGTGCATGGGAGGGAGCTGATCTTTCACAGAGTGAGGGGGATTAGCTCAGATGGTAGAGCGCTCGCTTAGCATGTGAGAAGTAGCGGGATCGATGCCCGCATCCTCCAGCTTTTGCGCTCTATGTACTAGAGAGGACAGACACTCTCGGGATGGAATGATGAAAGTGGGAGAGGCTTTTCCCCCTTCACCCACGACACGATCCACACTCAGACTGCTTAGATATAACTCACAATTGCTTTTTACTCCTTTTCTGAACGTTGTTTGCCTGATGTACGTTTCAAAGTTTTGTGGTCATCAGTTTAATGCGCTTTATTGACTTCGCGTGGTGTTCTGGTCTCTTTACCGGTGAGTTATGAAGATGAGATCTTCCCTTTTCTTCAGCCCGGCGTTTTAATCTTTTGGGGGAATATGGTCTGAGTTACGACAGTCACACGGAAATAATGTTCATATATATAATGTTCATTTCAACATGAGCTGGAACACAGCCACTATCCAGCCTCGTTAGCGCAGTAGGTAGCGCGTCAGTCTCATAATCTGAAGGTCGTGAATTCGATCCTCACACGGGGCAGGGATCATTCCTGTTTTGGGCTTTTCACAGATGGGGCGTGAGACGTTCACTCACACGCGTGTTCTTCACTTCCACGCTGAATACGAGATGTTAAGTCCGCGATAAACACGGTTCGATCCCTCGCTATGATGCTCGGTGTCCACTCACATGTTTTTAAAATAATGATACATCAGAGCAGCAGATAAACTCCGAGTGGTGAAGGTGTCTCCACCATCGGATCTTGTAAACCAGCAGTCAGCCCATCAGCTGCAGCACCTGGCTATAACCTCACGACACTGGCTCTGGTGTACTACCGAGGAGGGCTGGATATTTCTTCCAACAATAATAGAAGAAAAGACGGGCTCGTCCGGGATTTGAACCTGGGACCTCTCGCACCCAAAAGGTGAATCATTTAATCAATTAATAGTCAATTAACCATGAAGAGAGCAGGTTGGAGTGGAAATGATGCTGGAACGAGCCCGTGTTAGATACCTGTCTCCCCATTGGGAGGTAGTATTCACTACCAGTTTATGAGCGTCTTTACACATCCGAGAGCCGGTGAAAACACCATTTCCTCTCACCTGGCCCGTGCTCTGTCGGAAGGACTTCTTAACGCGTTTTAAAACTCAAAACCGAAGCTGAAATAATCGATTCCGAACGTGTTTGTAGCGTCTGTGGAGGAGCGGTAGAGGTACCACAGCTGAGAACACGTTTCTGAAGATAATCGAAATGAAACCCGTATGGACACCGGTTTACCTCGTGTCACAGTAAACTTCCTACTGAATAAAACCTGTAATTCAAATACGTAATGTTGTAGACTTTTTGAACATTTCCATGTACATGTAGACTTCTTTCATTAGTGCTCTAAGGAGACAACATGAGAGAAGCTGTGTCACCAGTGGGATTCGCCAGCCGGTGTCACTCTGGTATTTAAACTCGGACCTGTGATCGTCCTGGTTACTGTGCGGTTCCTGGGACTGGGAGTGTGTCCCTCCCCCGCCCTGAATTAGACGCTGGTCCGTCTCAGGTCTTTGGAAAAATCTCTACAGTCTCACTTGCTCAGGGTCAGAGGTGGACACACGTCTCATGTGGCCGGTTAGCTCAGTTGGTTAGAGCGTGGTGCTAATAACGCCAAGGTCGCGGGTTCGATCCCCGTACGGGCCACTGTCTCACCTTTTATACACCAGATACCCCAGGCGAACTGAACCGACTGCTTCGGATCGGGACCCAGACGGAGGCGGAAGGTCGTCAGAACCGAGGGCGGGACTTCTGTGGTGAACAGAAGAAAACCAAACCCACCGATCTTTCCATCAATTCAACAGTGAGAGACGTTCACTTATTTACAAACAGCAGATCGACAACGTCAGAATCCCATCTTAGTGTGTCCTGCATATTAAGTTACTAATTAAAAACATAATGTCAAATAATAAAGAATAAACTGAGCTTATTTTTGAGTCTGATCTAGGCTCAAGCAGGCGGCATGTTCTGGATTGCTGTTTCAGCTCTAACCGGAGACTGGAGTTTGTCTCATTTTCAATCACACATGAAACACTTTCACACACGAGGGGAAACAAGCGCGTGTGAGAAGAGTGGTTTGAACCCACGCCTCTAGTGAAGACCGTCAGTGGGATTAAAGACAAGCTTGTGCCCCGGTGCTCTTTTTAGAGGGGCTCCTTCCGGCACAGATTGACAATTGTTTAACATTTCACCATGAACGGGGCTCAAACTCCTGTAATTACTCACCCGTAAGAAGAGAAGTCATGTCATTGAACACGTGTCTAAGTAAACAATTCATAGAATTAACGTAAATTAACAATTCACGGAGTTAAAACGTTTTTTTTAATTAAAGTGAGGTAGTTAAAAAGTAATCTGTCTCCCCGTCGGGGAATCGAACCCCGGTCTCCCGCGTGACAGGCGGGGATACTCACCACTATACTAACGAGGAGTACGTCTCAGTTGCTGCTCGTTGGTCAGTTACTGCTAACAGAAATGAGACTGAAAATGTGTAGAGATGATATACGAATCACCGTGTGCTTTCACTTGTCCCAAGCTCAGTTGAAAGAACTTTCCAGCGTTAGAAACCTCATGAATAACAACTGATTCTACACGTGTTAGTACTGTGTGAGGAGGAGCAGTAGCACAGACAGGTGGAAAAGCAGATCTAGAAAAAGTGTTTTTTCTGCTAATTACACGCAAGTGGGAGACTCCCTCTCTGAAGAGTCCCGTCTCCCTGCAAGAGAGAAGACCAGTCAATCAGATGTACTCTAAAAAACCAACATGAGAAAATCGCAGTGTGTCAGGAGTCCTTTCATAAAAGCAGAAAACACGAGTAGTGCTGGACGTACGTTCTTGTAATCATGGAATAAGACAAGATTTGAGGCCGGGACCTCTCGCAACCGGATAGCAAACCCAAACCAACGAGCCGGAGAGGTCGTGAGTGCTCTGATTTCAAGTGTGTTTTCCATGAGTGTGCGATCGCACAGAAGACTCGTGAGAGATTTATTGTGCATGGGAGGGAGCTGATCTTTCACAGAGCGAGGGGGATTAGCTCAGATGGTAGAGCGCTCGCTTAGCATGCGAGAGGTAGCGGGATCGATGCCCGCATCCTCCAGCTTTTGCGCTCTATGTACTAGAGAGGACAGACACTCTCGGGATGGAATGATGAAAGTGGGAGAGGCTTTTCCCCCTTCACCCACGACACGATCCACACTCAGACTGCTTAGATATAACTCACAATTGCTTTTTACTCCTTTTCTGAACGTTGTTTGCCTGATGTACGTTTCAAAGTTTTGTGGTCATCAGTTTAATGCGCTTTATTGACTTCGCGTGGTGTTCTGGTCTCTTTACCGGTGAGTTATGAAGATGAGATCTTCCCTTTTCTTCAGCCCGGCGTTTTAATCTTTTGGGGGAATATGGTCTGAGTTACGACAGTCACACGGAAATAATGTTCATACATATAATGTTCATTTCAACATGAGCTGGAACACAGCCACTGTCCAGCCTCGTTAGCGCAGTAGGTAGCGCGTCAGTCTCATAATCTGAAGGTCGTGAGTTCGATCCTCACACGGGGCAGGGATCATTCCTGTTTTGGGCTTTTCACAGATGGGGCGTGAGACGTTCACTCACACGCGTGTTCTTCACTTCCACGCTGAATACGAGATGTTAAGTCCGCGATAAACACGGTTCGATCCCTCGCTATGATGCTCGGTGTCCACTCACATGTTTTTAAAATAATGATACATCAGAGCAGCAGATAAACTCCGAGTGGTGAAGGTGTCTCCACCATCGGATCTTGTAAACCAGCAGTCAGCCCATCAGCTGCAGCACCTGGCTATAACCTCACGACACTGGCTCTGGTGTACTACCGAGGAGGGCTGGATATTTCTTCCAACAATAATAGAAGAAAAGACGGGCTCGTCCGGGATTTGAACCTGGGACCTCTCGCACCCAAAAGGTGAATCATTTAATCAATTAATAGTCAATTAACCATGAAGAGAGCAGGTTGGAGTGGAAATGATGCTGGAACGAGCCCGTGTTAGATACCTGTCTCCCCATTGGGAGGTAGTATTCACTACCAGTTTATGAGCGTCTTTACACATCCGAGAGCCGGTGAAAACACCATTTCCTCTCACCTGGCCCGTGCTCTGTCGGAAGGACTTCTTAACGCGTTTTAAAACTCAAAACCGAAGCTGAAATAATCGATTCCGAACGTGTTTGTAGCGTCTGTGGAGGAGCGGTAGAGGTACCACAGCTGAGAACACGTTTCTGAAGATAATCGAAATGAAACCCGTATGGACACCGGTTTACCTCGTGTCACAGTAAACTTCCTACTGAATAAAACCTGTAATTCAAATACGTAATGTTGTAGACTTTTTGAACATTTCCATGTACATGTAGACTTCTTTCATTAGTGCTCTAAGGAGACAACATGAGAGAAGCTGTGTCACCAGTGGGATTCGCCAGCCGGTGTCACTCTGGTATTTAAACTCGGACCTGTGATCGTCCTGGTTACTGTGCGGTTCCTGGGACTGGGAGTGTGTCCCTCCCCCGCCCTGAATTAGACGCTGGTCCGTCTCAGGTCTTTGGAAAAATCTCTACAGTCTCACTTGCTCAGGGTCAGAGGTGGACACACCTCTCATGTGGCTGGTTAGCTCAGTTGGTTAGAGCGTGGTGCTAATAACGCCAAGGTCGCGGGTTCAATCCCCGTACGGGCCACTGTCTCACCTTTTATACACCAGATACCCCAGGCGAACTGAACCGACTGCTTCGGATCGGGACCCAGACGGAGGCGGAAGGTCGTCAGAACCGAGGGCGGGACTTCTGTGGTGAACAGAAGAAAACCAAACCCACCGATCTTTCCATCAATTCAACAGTGAGAGACGTTCACTTATTTACAAACAGCAGATCGACAACGTCAGAATCCCATCTTAGTGTGTCCTGCATATTAAGTTACTAATTAAAAACATAATGTCAAATAATAAAGAATAAACTGAGCTTATTTTTGAGTCTGATCTAGGCTCAAGCAGGCGGCATGTTCTGGATTGCTGTTTCAGCTCTAACCGGAGACTGGAGTTTGTCTCATTTTCAATCACACATGAAACACTTTCACACACGAGGGGAAACAAGCGCGTGTGAGAAGAGTGGTTTGAACCCACGCCTCTAGTGAAGACCGTCAGTGGGATTAAAGACAAGCTTGTGCCCCGGTGCTCTTTTTAGAGGGGCTCCTTCCGGCACAGATTGACGATTGTTTAACATTTCACCATGAACGGGGCTCAAACTCCTGTAATTACTCACCCGTAAGAAGAGAAGTCATGTCATTGAACACGTGTCTAAGTAATCAATTCATAGAATTAACGTAAATTAACAATTCACGGAGTTAAAACGTTTTTTTTTTTAATTAAAGTGAGGTAGTTAAAAAGTAACCTGTCTCCCCTTCGGGGAATCGAACCCCGGTCTCCCACGTGACAGGCGGGGATACTCACCACTATACTAACGAGGAGTACGTCTCTGTAGCTGCTCGTTGGTCACTTACTGCTAACAGAAATGAGACTGAAATTGGGTAGAGATGAAATACGAATCACCGTGTGCTTTCACTTGTCCCAAGCTCAGTTGAAAGAACTTTCCAGCGTTAGAAACCTCATGAATAACAACTGATTCTACACGTGTTAGTAGTGTGTGAGGAGGAGCAGTAGCACAGACAGGTGGAAAAGCAGATCTAGAAAAAGTGTTTTTTCTGCTAATTACACGCAAGTGGGAGACTCCCTCTCTGAAGAGTCCCGTCTCCCTGCAAGAGAGAAGACCAGTCAATCAGATGTACTCTAAAAAACCAACATGAGAAAATCGCAGTGTGTCAGGAGTCCTTTCATAAAAGCAGAAAACACGAGTAGTGCTGGACGTACGTTCTTGTAATCATGGAATAAGACAAGATTTGAGGCCGGGACCTCTCGCAACCGGATAGCAAACCCAAACCAACGAGCCGGAGAGGTCGTGAGTGCTCTGATTTCAAGTGTGTTTTCCATGAGTGTGCGATCGCACAGAAGACTCGTGAGAGATTTATTGTGCATGGGAGGGAGCTGATCTTTCACAGAGCGAGGGGGATTAGCTCAGATGGTAGAGCGCTCGCTTAGCATGCGAGAGGTAGCGGGATCGATGCCCGCATCCTCCAGCTTTTGCGCTCTATGTACTAGAGAGGACAGACACTCTCGGGATGGAATGATGAAAGTGGGAGAGGCTTTTCCCCCTTCACCCACGACACGATCCACACTCAGACTGCTTAGATATAACTCACAATTGCTTTTTACTCCTTTTCTGAACGTTGTTTGCCTGATGTACGTTTCAAAGTTTTGTGGTCATCAGTTTAATGCGCTTTATTGACTTCGCGTGGTGTTCTGGTCTCTTTACCGGTGAGTTATGAAGATGAGATCTTCCCTTTTCTTCAGCCCGGCGTTTTAATCTTTTGGGGGAATATGGTCTGAGTTACGACAGTCACACGGAAATAATGTTCATACATATAATGTTCATTTCAACATGAGCTGGAACACAGCCACTGTCCAGCCTCGTTAGCGCAGTAGGTAGCGCGTCAGTCTCATAATCTGAAGGCCGTGAGTTCGATCCTCACACGGGGCAGGGATCATTCCTGTTTTGGGCTTTTCACAGATGGGGCGTGAGACGTTCACTCACACGCGTGTTCTTCACTTCCACGCTGAATACGAGATGTTAAGTCCGCGATAAACACGGTTCGATCCCTCGCTATGATGCTCGGTGTCCACTCACATGTTTTTAAAATAATGATACATCAGAGCAGCAGATAAACTCCGAGTGGTGAAGGTGTCTCCACCATCGGATCTTGTAAACCAGCAGTCAGCCCATCAGCTGCAGCACCTGGCTATAACCTCACGACACTGGCTCTGGTGTACTACCGAGGAGGGCTGGATATTTCTTCCAACAATAATAGAAGAAAAGACGGGCTCGTCCGGGATTTGAACCTGGGACCTCTCGCACCCAAAAGGTGAATCATTTAATCAATTAATAGTCAATTAACCATGAAGAGAGCAGGTTGGAGTGGAAATGATGCTGGAACGAGCCCGTGTTAGATACCTGTCTCCCCATTGGGAGGTAGTATTCACTACCAGTTTATGAGCGTCTTTACACATCCGAGAGCCGGTGAAAACACCATTTCCTCTCACCTGGCCCGTGCTCTGTCGGAAGGACTTCTTAACGCGTTTTAAAACTCAAAACCGAAGCTGAAATAATCGATTCCGAACGTGTTTGTAGCGTCTGTGGAGGAGCGGTAGAGGTACCACAGCTGAGAACACGTTTCTGAAGATAATCGAAATGAAACCCGTATGGACACCGGTTTACCTCGTGTCACAGTAAACTTCCTACTGAATAAAACCTGTAATTCAAATACGTAATGTTGTAGACTTTTTGAACATTTCCATGTACATGTAGACTTCTTTCATTAGTGCTCTAAGGAGACAACATGAGAGAAGCTGTGTCACCAGTGGGATTCGCCAGCCGGTGTCACTCTGGTATTTAAACTCGGACCTGTGATCGTCCTGGTTACTGTGCGGTTCCTGGGACTGGGAGTGTGTCCCTCCCCCGCCCTGAATTAGACGCTGGTCCGTCTCAGGTCTTTGGAAAAATCTCTACAGTCTCACTTGCTCAGGGTCAGAGGTGGACACACGTCTCATGTGGCCGGTTAGCTCAGTTGGTTAGAGCGTGGTGCTAATAACGCCAAGGTCGCGGGTTCGATCCCCGTACGGGCCAGTGTCTCACCTTTTATACACCAGATACCCCAAGCGAACTGAACCGACTGCTTCGGATCGGGACACAGACGGAGGCGGCGGGTCGTCAGAACCGAGGGCGGGACTTCTGTGGTGAACAGAAGAAAACCAAACCCACCGATCTTTCCATCAATTCAACAGTGAGAGACGTTCACTTATTTACAAACAGCAGATCGACAACGTCAGAATCCCATCTTAGTGTGTCCTGCATATTAAGTTACTAATTAAAAACATAATGTCAAATAATAAAGAATAAACTGAGCTTATTTTTGAGTCTGATCTAGGCTCAAGCAGGCGGCATGTTCTGGATTGCTGTTTCAGCTCTAACCGGAGACTGGAGTTTGTCTCATTTTCAATCACACATGAAACACTTTCACACACGAGGGGAAACAAGCGCGTGTGAGAAGAGTGGTTTGAACCCACGCCTCTAGTGAAGACCGTCAGTGGGATTAAAGACAAGCTTGTGCCCCGGTGCTCTTTTTAGAGGGGCTCCTTCCGGCACAGATTGACGATTGTTTAACATTTCACCATGAACGGGGCTCAAACTCCTGTAATTACTCACCCGTAAGAAGAGAAGTCATGTCATTGAACACGTGTCTAAGTAAACAATTCATAGAATTAACGTAAATTAACAATTCACGGAGTTAAAACGTTTTTTTTAATTAAAGTGAGGTAGTTAAAAAGTAATCTGTCTCCCCGTCGGGGAATCGAACTCCGGTCTCCCGCGTGACAGGCGGGGATACTCACCACTATACTAACGAGGAGTACGTCTCAGTTGCTGCTCGTTGGTCAGTTACTGCTAACAGAAATGAGACTGAAAATGTGTAGAGATGATATACGAATCACCGTGTGCTTTCACTTGTCCCAAGCTCAGTTGAAAGAACTTTCCAGCGTTAGAAACCTCATGAATAACAACTGATTCTACACGTGTTAGTAGTGTGTGAGGAGGAGCAGTAGCACAGACAGGTGGAAAAGCAGATCTAGAAAAAGTGTTTTTTCTGCTAATTACACGCAAGTGGGAGACTCCCTCTCTGAAGAGTCCCGTCTCCCTGCAAGAGAGAAGACCAGTCAATCAGATGTACTCTAAAAAACCAACATGAGAAAATCGCAGTGTGTCAGGAGTCCTTTCATAAAAGCAGAAAACACGAGTAGTGCTGGACGTACGTTCTTGTAATCATGGAATAAGACAAGATTTGAGGCCGGGACCTCTCGCAACCGGATAGCAAACCCAAACCAACGAGCCGGAGAGGTCGTGAGTGCTCTGATTTCAAGTGTGTTTTCCATGAGTGTGCGATCGCACAGAAGACTCGTGAGAGATTTATTGTGCATGGGAGGGAGCTGATCTTTCACAGAGCGAGGGGGATTAGCTCAGATGGTAGAGCGCTCGCTTAGCATGCGAGAGGTAGCGGGATCGATGCCTGCATCCTCCAGCTTTTGCGCTCTATGTACTAGAGAGGACAGACACTCTCGGGATGGAATGATGAAAGTGGGAGAGGCTTTTCCCCCTTCACCCACGACACGATCCACACTCAGACTGCTTAGATATAACTCACAATTGCTTTTTACTCCTTTTCTGAACGTTGTTTGCCTGATGTACGTTTCAAAGTTTTGTGGTCATCAGTTTAATGCGCTTTATTGACTTCGCGTGGTGTTCTGGTCTCTTTACCGGTGAGTTATGAAGATGAGATCTTCCCTTTTCTTCAGCCCGGCGTTTTAATCTTTTGGGGGAATATGGTCTGAGTTACGACAGTCACACGGAAATAATGTTCATACATATAATGTTCATTTCAACATGAGCTGGAACACAGCCACTATCCAGCCTCGTTAGCGCAGTAGGTAGCGCGTCAGTCTCATAATCTGAAGGTCGTGAGTTCGATCCTCACACGGGGCAGGGATCATTCCTGTTTTGGGCTTTTCACAGATGGGGCGTGAGACGTTCACTCACACGCGTGTTCTTCACTTCCACGCTGAATACGAGATGTTAAGTCCGCGATAAACACGGTTCGATCCCTCGCTATGATGCTCGGTGTCCACTCACATGTTTTTAAAATAATGATACATCAGAGCAGCAGATAAACTCCGAGTGGTGAAGGTGTCTCCACCATCGGATCTTGTAAACCAGCAGTCAGCCCATCAGCTGCAGCACCTGGCTATAACCTCACGACACTGGCTCTGGTGTACTACCGAGGAGGGCTGGATATTTCTTCCAACAATAATAGAAGAAAAGACGGGCTCGTCCGGGATTTGAACCTGGGACCTCTCGCACCCAAAAGGTGAATCATTTAATCAATTAATAGTCAATTAACCATGAAGAGAGCAGGTTGGAGTGGAAATGATGCTGGAACGAGCCCGTGTTAGATACCTGTCTCCCCATTGGGAGGTAGTATTCACTACCAGTTTATGAGCGTCTTTACACATCCGAGAGCCGGTGAAAACACCATTTCCTCTCACCTGGCCCGTGCTCTGTCGGAAGGACTTCTTAACGCGTTTTAAAACTCAAAACCGAAGCTGAAATAATCGATTCCGAACGTGTTTGTAGCGTCTGTGGAGGAGCGGTAGAGGTACCACAGCTGAGAACACGTTTCTGAAGATAATCGAAATGAAACCCGTATGGACACCGGTTTACCTCGTGTCACAGTAAACTTCCTACTGAATAAAACCTGTAATTCAAATACGTAATGTTGTAGACTTTTTGAACATTTCCATGTACATGTAGACTTCTTTCATTAGTGCTCTAAGGAGACAACATGAGAGAAGCTGTGTCACCAGTGGGATTCGCCAGCCGGTGTCACTCTGGTATTTAAACTCGGACCTGTGATCGTCCTGGTTACTGTGCGGTTCCTGGGACTGGGAGTGTGTCCCTCCCCCGCCCTGAATTAGACGCTGGTCCGTCTCAGGTCTTTGGAAAAATCTCTACAGTCTCACTTGCTCAGGGTCAGAGGTGGACACACGTCTCATGTGGCCGGTTAGTTCAGTTGGTTAGAGCGTGGTGCTAATAACGCCAAGGTCGCGGGTTCGATCCCCGTACGGGCCACTGTCTCACCTTTTATACACCAGATACCCCAAGCGAACTGAACCGACTGCTTCGGATCGGGACACAGACGGAGGCGGCGGGTCGTCAGAACCGAGGGCGGGACTTCTGTGGTGAACAGAAGAAAACCAAACCCACCGATCTTTCCATCAATTCAACAGTGAGAGACGTTCACTTATTTACAAACAGCAGATCGACAACGTCAGAATCCCATCTTAGTGTGTCCTGCATATTAAGTTACTAATTAAAAACATAATGTCAAATAATAAAGAATAAACTGAGCTTATTTTTGAGTCTGATCTAGGCTCAAGCAGGCGGCATGTTCTGGATTGCTGTTTCAGCTCTAACCGGAGACTGGAGTTTGTCTCATTTTCAATCACACATGAAACACTTTCACACACGAGGGGAAACAAGCGCGTGTGAGAAGAGTGGTTTGAACTCACGCCTCTAGTGAAGACCGTCAGTGGGATTAAAGACAAGCTTGTGCCCCGGTGCTCTTTTTAGAGGGGCTCCTTCCGGCACAGATTGACGATTGTTTAACATTTCACCATGAACGGGGCTCAAACTCCTGTAATTACTCACCCGTAAGAAGAGAAGTCATGTCATTGAACACGTGTCTAAGTAATCAATTCATAGAATTAACGTAAATTAACAATTAACGGAGTTAAAACGTTTTTTTTTTTAATTAAAGTGAGGTAGTTAAAAAGTAACCTGTCTCCCCGTCGGGGAATCGAACCCCGGTCTCCCGCGTGACAGGCGGGGATACTCACCACTATACTAACGAGGAGTACGTCTCTGTAGCTGCTCGTTGGTCACTTACTGCTAACAGAAATGAGACTGAAATTGGGTAGAGATGAAATACGAATCACCGTGTGCTTTCACTTGTCCCAAGCTCAGTTGAAAGAACTTTCCAGCGTTAGAAACCTCATGAATAACAACTGATTCTACACGTGTTAGTAGTGTGTGAGGAGGAGCAGTAGCACAGACAGGTGGAAAAGCAGATCTAGAAAAAGTGTTTTTTTTGCTAATTACACGCAAGTGGGAGACTCCCTCTCTGAAGAGTCCCGTCTCCCTGCAAGAGAGAAGACCAGTCAATCAGATGTACTCTAAAAAACCAACATGAGAAAATCGCAGTGTGTCAGGAGTCCTTTCATAAAAGCAGAAAACACGAGTAGTGCTGGACGTACGTTCTTGTAATCATGAAATAAGACAAGATTTGAGGCCGGGACCTCTCGCAACCGGATAGCAAACCCAAACCAACGAGCCGGAGAGGTCGTGAGTGCTCTGATTTCAAGTGTGTTTTCCATGAGTGTGCGATCGCACAGAAGACTCGTGAGAGATTTATTGTGCATGGGAGGGAGCTGATCTTTCACAGAGCGAGGGGGATTAGCTCAGATGGTAGAGCGCTCGCTTCGCATGCGAGAGGTAGCGGGATCGATGCCCGCATCCTCCAGCTTTTGCGCTCTATGTACTAGAGAGGACAGACACTCTCGGGATGGAGTGATGAAAGTGGGAGAGGCTTTTCCCCCTTCACCCACGACACGATCCACACTCAGACTGCTTAGATATAACTCACAATTGCTTTTTACTCCTTTTCTGAACGTTGTTTGCCTGATGTACGTTTCAAAGTTTTGTGGTCATCAGTTTAATGCGCTTTATTGACTTCGCGTGGTGTTCTGGTCTCTTTACCGGTGAGTTATGAAGATGATATCTTCCCTTTTCTTCAGCCCGGCGTTTTAATCTTTTGGGGGAATATGGTCTGAGTTACGACAGTCACACGGAAATAATGTTCATACATATAATGTTCATTTCAACATGAGCTGGAACGCAGCCACTGTCCAGCCTCGTTAGCGCAGTAGGTAGCGCGTCAGTCTCATAATCTGAAGGCCGTGAGTTCGATCCTCACACGGGGCAGGGATCATTCCTGTTTTGGGCTTTTCACAGATGGGGCGTGAGACGTTCACTCACACGCGTGTTCTTCACTTCCACGCTGAATACGAGATGTTAAGTCCGCGATAAACACGGTTCGATCCCTCGCTATGATGCTCGGTGTCCACTCACATGTTTTTAAAATAATGATACATCAGAGCAGCAGATAAACTCCGAGTGGTGAAGGTGTCTCCACCATCGGATCTTGTAAACCAGCAGTCAGCCCATCAGCTGCAGCACCTGGTATAACCTCACGACACTGGCTCTGGTGTACTACCGAGGAGGGCTGGATATTTCTTCCAACAATAATAGAAGAAAAGACGGGCTCGTCCGGGATTTGAACCTGGGACCTCTCGCACCCAAAAGGTGAATCATTTAATCAATTAATAGTCAATTAATCATGAAGAGAGCAGGTTGGAGTGGAAATGATGCTGGAACGAGCCCGTGTTAGATACCTGTCTCCCCATTGGGAGGTAGTATTCACTACCAGTTTATGAGCGTCTTTACACATCCGAGAGCCGGTGAAAACACCATTTCCTCTCACCTGGCCCGTGCTCTGTCGGAAGGACTTCTTAACGCGTTTTAAAACTCAAAACCGAAGCTGAAATAATCGATTCCGAACGTGTTTGTAGCGTCTGTGGAGGAGCGGTAGAGGTACCACAGCTGAGAACACGTTTCTGAAGATAATCGAAATGAAACCCGTATGGACACCGGTTTACCTCGTGTCACAGTAAACTTCCTACTGAATAAAACCTGTAATTCAAATACGTAATGTTGTAGACTTTTTGAACATTTCCATGTACATGTAGACTTCTTTCATTAGTGCTCTAAGGAGACAACATGAGAGAAGCTGTGTCACCAGTGGGATTCGCCAGCCGGTGTCACTCTGGTATTTAAACTCGGACCTGTGATCGTCCTGGTTACTGTGCGGTTCCTGGGACTGGGAGTGTGTCCCTCCCCCGCCCTGAATTAGACGCTGGTCCGTCTCAGGTCTTTGGAAAAATCTCTACAGTCTCACTTGCTCAGGGTCAGAGGTGGACACACGTCTCATGTGGCCGGTTAGCTCAGTTGGTTAGAGCGTGGTGCTAATAACGCCAAGGTCGCGGGTTCGATCCCCGTACGGGCCAGTGTCTCACCTTTTATACACCAGATACCCCAAGCGAACTGAACCGACTGCTTCGGATCGGGACACAGACGGAGGCGGCGGGTCGTCAGAACCGAGGGCGGGACTTCTGTGGTGAACAGAAGAAAACCAAACCCACCGATCTTTCCATCAATTCAACAGTGAGAGACGTTCACTTATTTACAAACAGCAGATCGACAACGTCAGAATCCCATCTTAGTGTGTCCTGCATATTAAGTTACTAATTAAAAACATAATGTCAAATAATAAAGAATAAACTGAGCTTATTTTTGAGTCTGATCTAGGCTCAAGCAGGCGGCATGTTCTGGATTGCTGTTTCAGCTCTAACCGGAGACTGGAGTTTGTCTCATTTTCAATCACACATGAAACACTTTCACACACGAGGGGAAACAAGCGCGTGTGAGAAGAGTGGTTTGAACTCACGCCTCTAGTGAAGACCGTCAGTGGGATTAAAGACAAGCTTGTGCCCCGGTGCTCTTTTTAGAGGGGCTCCTTCCGGCACAGATTGACGATTGTTTAACATTTCACCATGAACGGGGCTCAAACTCCTGTAATTACTCACCCGTAAGAAGAGAAGTCATGTCATTGAACACGTGTCTAAGTAATCAATTCATAGAATTAACGTAAATTAACAATTAACGGAGTTAAAACGTTTTTTTTTTTTAATTAAAGTGAGGTAGTTAAAAAGTAACCTGTCTCCCCGTCGGGGAATCGAACCCCGGTCTCCCGCGTGACAGGCGGGGATACTCACCACTATACTAACGAGGAGTACGTCTCTGTAGCTGCTCGTTGGTCACTTACTGCTAACAGAAATGAGACTGAAATTGGGTAGAGATGAAATACGAATCACCGTGTGCTTTCACTTGTCCCAAGCTCAGTTGAAAGAACTTTCCAGCGTTAGAAACCTCATGAATAACAACTGATTCTACACGTGTTAGTAGTGTGTGAGGAGGAGCAGTAGCACAGACAGGTGGAAAAGCAGATCTAGAAAAAGTGTTTTTTTTGCTAATTACACGCAAGTGGGAGACTCCCTCTCTGAAGAGTCCCGTCTCCCTGCAAGAGAGAAGACCAGTCAATCAGATGTACTCTAAAAAACCAACATGAGAAAATCGCAGAGTGTCAGGAGTCCTTTCATAAAAGCAGAAAACACGAGTAGTGCTGGACGTACGTTCTTGTAATCATGGAATAAGACAAGATTTGAGGCCGGGACCTCTCGCAACCGGATAGCAAACCCAAACCAACGAGCCGGAGAGGTCGTGAGTGCTCTGATTTCAAGTGTGTTTTCCATGAGTGTGCGATCGCACAGAAGACTCGTGAGAGATTTATTGTGCATGGGAGGGAGCTGATCTTTCACAGAGCGAGGGGGATTAGCTCAGATGGTAGAGCGCTCGCTTCGCATGCGAGAGGTAGCGGGATCGATGCCCGCATCCTCCAGCTTTTGCGCTCTATGTACTAGAGAGGACAGACACTCTCGGGATGGAGTGATGAAAGTGGGAGAGGCTTTTCCCCCTTCACCCACGACACGATCCACACTCAGACTGCTTAGATATAACTCACAATTGCTTTTTACTCCTTTTCTGAACGTTGTTTGCCTGATGTACGTTTCAAAGTTTTGTGGTCATCAGTTTAATGCGCTTTATTGACTTCGCGTGGTGTTCTGGTCTCTTTACCGGTGAGTTATGAAGATGAGATCTTCCCTTTTCTTCAGCCCGGCGTTTTAATCTTTTGGGGGAATATGGTCTGAGTTACGACAGTCACACGGAAATAATGTTCATACATATAATGTTCATTTCAACATGAGCTGGAACGCAGCCACTGTCCAGCCTCGTTAGCGCAGTAGGTAGCGCGTCAGTCTCATAATCTGAAGGCCGTGAGTTCGATCCTCACACGGGGCAGGGATCATTCCTGTTTTGGGCTTTTCACAGATGGGGCGTGAGACGTTCACTCACACGCGTGTTCTTCACTTCCACGCTGAATACGAGATGTTAAGTCCGCGATAAACACGGTTCGATCCCTCGCTATGATGCTCGGTGTCCACTCACATGTTTTTAAAATAATGATACATCAGAGCAGCAGATAAACTCCGAGTGGTGAAGGTGTCTCCACCATCGGATCTTGTAAACCAGCAGTCAGCCCATCAGCTGCAGCACCTGGCTATAACCTCACGACACTGGCTCTGGTGTACTACCGAGGAGGGCTGGATATTTCTTCCAACAATAATAGAAGAAAAGACGGGCTCGTCCGGGATTTGAACCTGGGACCTCTCGCACCCAAAAGGTGAATCATTTAATCAATTAATAGTCAATTAACCATGAAGAGAGCAGGTTGGAGTGGAAATGATGCTGGAACGAGCCCGTGTTAGATACCTGTCTCCCCATTGGGAGGTAGTATTCACTACCAGTTTATGAGCGTCTTTACACATCCGAGAGCCGGTGAAAACACCATTTCCTCTCACCTGGCCCGTGCTCTGTCGGAAGGACTTCTTAACGCGTTTTAAAACTCAAAACCGAAGCTGAAATAATCGATTCCGAACGTGTTTGTAGCGTCTGTGGAGGAGCGGTAGAGGTACCACAGCTGAGAACACGTTTCTGAAGATAATCGAAATGAAACCCGTATGGACACCGGTTTACCTCGTGTCACAGTAAACTTCCTACTGAATAAAACCTGTAATTCAAATACGTAATGTTGTAGACTTTTTGAACATTTCCATGTACATGTAGACTTCTTTCATTAGTGCTCTAAGGAGACAACATGAGAGAAGCTGTGTCACCAGTGGGATTCGCCAGCCGGTGTCACTCTGGTATTTAAACTCGGACCTGTGATCGTCCTGGTTACTGTGCGGTTCCTGGGACTGGGAGTGTGTCCCTCCCCCGCCCTGAATTAGACGCTGGTCCGTCTCAGGTCTTTGGAAAAATCTCTACAGTCTCACTTGCTCAGGGTCAGAGGTGGACACACGTCTCATGTGGCCGGTTAGCTCAGTTGGTTAGAGCGTGGTGCTAATAACGCCAAGGTCGCGGGTTCGATCCCCGTACGGGCCAGTGTCTCACCTTTTATACACCAGATACCCCAAGCGAACTGAACCGACTGCTTCGGATCGGGACACAGACGGAGGCGGCGGGTCGTCAGAACCGAGGGCGGGACTTCTGTGGTGAACAGAAGAAAACCAAACCCACCGATCTTTCCATCAATTCAACAGTGAGAGACGTTCACTTATTTACAAACAGCAGATCGACAACGTCAGAATCCCATCTTAGTGTGTCCTGCATATTAAGTTACTAATTAAAAACATAATGTCAAATAATAAAGAATAAACTGAGCTTATTTTTGAGTCTGATCTAGGCTCAAGCAGGCGGCATGTTCTGGATTGCTGTTTCAGCTCTAACCGGAGACTGGAGTTTGTCTCATTTTCAATCACACATGAAACACTTTCACACACGAGGGGAAACAAGCGCGTGTGAGAAGAGTGGTTTGAACCCACGCCTCTAGTGAAGACCGTCAGTGGGATTAAAGACAAGCTTGTGCCCCGGTGCTCTTTTTAGAGGGGCTCCTTCCGGCACAGATTGACGATTGTTTAACATTTCACCATGAACGGGGCTCAAACTCCTGTAATTACTCACCCGTAAGAAGAGAAGTCATGTCATTGAACACGTGTCTAAGTAAACAATTCATAGAATTAACGTAAATTAACAATTAACGGAGTTAAAACGTTTTTTTTAATTAAAGTGAGGTAGTTAAAAAGTAATCTGTCTCCCCGTCGGGGAATCGAACCCCGGTCTCCCGCGTGACAGGCGGGGATACTCACCACTATACTAACGAGGAGTACGTCTCTGTTGCTACTCGTTGGTCAGTTACTGCTAACAGAAATGAGACTGAAAATGTGTAGAGATGATATACGAATCACCGTGTGCTTTCACTTGTCCCAAGCTCAGTTGAAAGAACTTTCCAGCGTTAGAAACCTCATGAATAACAACTGATTCTACACGTGTTAGTACTGTGTGAGGAGGAGCAGTAGCACAGACAGGTGGAAAAGCAGATCTAGAAAAAGTGTTTTTTTTGCTAATTACACGCAAGTGGGAGACTCCCTCTCTGAAGAGTCCCGTCTCCCTGCAAGAGAGAAGACCAGTCAATCAGATGTACTCTAAAAAACCAACATGAGAAAATCGCAGTGTCAGGAGTCCTTTCATAAAAGCAGAAAACACGAGTAGTGCTGGACGTACGTTCTTGTAATCATGGAATAAGACAAGATTTGAGGCCGGGACCTCTCGCAACCGGATAGCAAACCCAAACCAACGAGCCGGAGAGGTCGTGAGTGCTCTGATTTCAAGTGTGTTTTCCATGAGTGTGCGATCGCACAGAAGACTCGTGAGAGATTTATTGTGCATGGGAGGGAGCTGATCTTTCACAGAGCGAGGGGGATTAGCTCAGATGGTAGAGCGCTCGCTTAGCATGCGAGAGGTAGCGGGATCGATGCCCGCATCCTCCAGCTTTTGCGCTCTATGTACTAGAGAGGACAGACACTCTCGGGATGGAATGATGAAAGTGGGAGAGGCTTTTCCCCCTTCACCCACGACACGATCCACACTCAGACTGCTTAGATATAACTCACAATTGCTTTTTACTCCTTTTCTGAACGTTGTTTGCCTGATGTACGTTTCAAAGTTTTGTGGTCATCAGTTTAATGCGCTTTATTGACTTCGCGTGGTGTTCTGGTCTCTTTACCGGTGAGTTATGAAGATGAGATCTTCCCTTTTCTTCAGCCCGGCGTTTTAATCTTTTGGGGGAATATGGTCTGAGTTACGACAGTCACACGGAAATAATGTTCATACATATAATGTTCATTTCAACATGAGCTGGAACACAGCCACTGTCCAGCCTCGTTAGTGCAGTAGGTAGCGCGTCAGTCTCATAATCTGAAGGTCGTGAGTTCGATCCTCACACGGGGCAGGGATCATTCCTGTTTTGGGCTTTTCACAGATGGGGCGTGAGACGTTCACTCACACGCGTGTTCTTCACTTCCACGCTGAATACGAGATGTTAAGTCCGCGATAAACACGGTTCGATCCCTCGCTATGATGCTCGGTGTCCACTCACATGTTTTTAAAATAATGATACATCAGAGCAGCAGATAAACTCCGAGTGGTGAAGGTGTCTCCACCATCGGATCTTGTAAACCAGCAGTCAGCCCATCAGCTGCAGCACCTGGCTATAACCTCACGACACTGGCTCTGGTGTACTACCGAGGAGGGCTGGATATTTCTTCCAACAATAATAGAAGAAAAGACGGGCTCGTCCGCGATTTGAACCTGGGACCTCTCGCACCCAAAAGGTGAATCATTTAATCAATTAATAGTCAATTAACCATGAAGAGAGCAGGTTGGAGTGGAAATGATGCTGGAACGAGCCCGTGTTAGATACCTGTCTCCCCATTGGGAGGTAGTATTCACTACCAGTTTATGAGCGTCTTTACACATCCGAGAGCCGGTGAAAACACCATTTCCTCTCACCTGGCCCGTGCTCTGTCGGAAGGACTTCTTAACGCGTTTTAAAACTCAAAACCGAAGCTGAAATAATCGATTCCGAACGTGTTTGTAGCGTCTGTGGAGGAGCGGTAGAGGTACCACAGCTGAGAACACGTTTCTGAAGATAATCGAAATGAAACCCGTATGGACACCGGTTTACCTCGTGTCACAGTAAACTTCCTACTGAATAAAACCTGTAATTCAAATACGTAATGTTGTAGACTTTTTGAACATTTCCATGTACATGTAGACTTCTTTCATTAGTGCTCTAAGGAGACAACATGAGAGAAGCTGTGTCACCAGTGGGATTCGCCAGCCGGTGTCACTCTGGTATTTAAACTCGGACCTGTGATCGTCCTGGTTACTGTGCGGTTCCTGGGACTGGGAGTGTGTCCCTCCCCCGCCCTGAATTAGACGCTGGTCCGTCTCAGGTCTTTGGAAAAATCTCTACAGTCTCACTTGCTCAGGGTCAGAGGTGGACACACGTCTCATGTGGCCGGTTAGCTCAGTTGGTTAGAGCGTGGTGCTAATAACGCCAAGGTCGGGGGTTCGATCCCCGTACGGGCCACTGTCTCACCTTTTATACACCAGATACCCCAGGCGAACTGAACCGACTGCTTCGGATCGGGACCCAGACGGAGGCGGAAGGTCGTCAGAACCGAGGGCGGGACTTCTGTGGTGAACAGAAGAAAACCAAACCCACCGATCTTTCCATCAATTCAACAGTGAGAGACGTTCACTTATTTACAAACAGCAGATCGACAACGTCAGAATCCCATCTTAGTGTGTCCTGCATATTAAGTTACTAATTAAAAACATAATGTCAAATAATAAAGAATAAACTGAGCTTATTTTTGAGTCTGATCTAGGCTCAAGCAGGCGGCATGTTCTGGATTGCTGTTTCAGCTCTAACCGGAGACTGGAGTTTGTCTCATTTTCAATCACACATGAAACACTTTCACACACGAGGGGAAACAAGCGCGTGTGAGAAGAGTGGTTTGAACCCACGCCTCTAGTGAAGACCGTCAGTGGGATTAAAGACAAGCTTGTGCCCCGGTGCTCTTTTTAGAGGGGCTCCTTCCGGCACAGATTGACGATTGTTTAACATTTCACCATGAACGGGGCTCAAACTCCTGTAATTACTCACCCGTAAGAAGAGAAGTCATGTCATTGAACACGTGTCTAAGTAAACAATTCATAGAATTAACGTAAATTAACAATTCACGGAGTTAAAACGTTTTTTTTAATTAAAGTGAGGTAGTTAAAAAGTAATCTGTCTCCCCGTCGGGGAATCGAACCCCGGTCTCCCGCGTGACAGGCGGGGATACTCACCACTATACTAACGAGGAGTACGTCTCTGTTGCTACTCGTTGGTCAGTTACTGCTAACAGAAATGAGACTGAAAATGTGTAGAGATGATATACGAATCACCGTGTGCTTTCACTTGTCCCAAGCTCAGTTGAAAGAACTTTCCAGCGTTAGAAACCTCATGAATAACAACTGATTCTACACGTGTTAGTACTGTGTGAGGAGGAGCAGTAGCACAGACAGGTGGAAAAGCAGATCTAGAAAAAGTGTTTTTTCTGCTAATTACACGCAAGTGGGAGACTCCCTCTCTGAAGAGTCCCGTCTCCCTGCAAGAGAGAAGACCAGTCAATCAGATGTACTCTAAAAAACCAACATGAGAAAATCGCAGTGTGTCAGGAGTCCTTTCATAAAAGCAGAAAACACGAGTAGTGCTGGACGTACGTTCTTGTAATCATGGAATAAGACAAGATTTGAGGCCGGGACCTCTCGCAACCGGATAGCAAACCCAAACCAACGAGCCGGAGAGGTCGTGAGTGCTCTGATTTCAAGTGTGTTTTCCATGAGTGTGCGATCGCACAGAAGACTCGTGAGAGATTTATTGTGCATGGGAGGGAGCTGATCTTTCACAGAGCGAGGGGGATTAGCTCAGATGGTAGAGCGCTCGCTTAGCATGCGAGAGGTAGCGGGATCGATGCCTGCATCCTCCAGCTTTTGCGCTCTATGTACTAGAGAGGACAGACACTCTCGGGATGGAATGATGAAAGTGGGAGAGGCTTTTCCCCCTTCACCCACGACACGATCCACACTCAGACTGCTTAGATATAACTCACAATTGCTTTTTACTCCTTTTCTGAACGTTGTTTGCCTGATGTACGTTTCAAAGTTTTGTGGTCATCAGTTTAATGCGCTTTATTGACTTCGCGTGGTGTTCTGGTCTCTTTACCGGTGAGTTATGAAGATGAGATCTTCCCTTTTCTTCAGCCCGGCGTTTTAATCTTTTGGGGGAATATGGTCTGAGTTACGACAGTCACACGGAAATAATGTTCATACATATAATGTTCATTTCAACATGAGCTGGAACACAGCCACTGTCCAGCCTCGTTAGTGCAGTAGGTAGCGCGTCAGTCTCATAATCTGAAGGTCGTGAGTTCGATCCTCACACGGGGCAGGGATCATTCCTGTTTTGGGCTTTTCACAGATGGGGCGTGAGACGTTCACTCACACGCGTGTTCTTCACTTCCACGCTGAATACGAGATGTTAAGTCCGCGATAAACACGGTTCGATCCCTCGCTATGATGCTCGGTGTCCACTCACATGTTTTTAAAATAATGATACATCAGAGCAGCAGATAAACTCCGAGTGGTGAAGGTGTCTCCACCATCGGATCTTGTAAACCAGCAGTCAGCCCATCAGCTGCAGCACCTGGCTATAACCTCACGACACTGGCTCTGGTGTACTACCGAGGAGGGCTGGATATTTCTTCCAACAATAATAGAAGAAAAGACGGGCTCGTCCGGGATTTGAACCTGGGACCTCTCGCACCCAAAAGGTGAATCATTTAATCAATTAATAGTCAATTAACCATGAAGAGAGCAGGTTGGAGTGGAAATGATGCTGGAACGAGCCCGTGTTAGATACCTGTCTCCCCATTGGGAGGTAGTATTCACTACCAGTTTATGAGCGTCTTTACACATCCGAGAGCCGGTGAAAACACCATTTCCTCTCACCTGGCCCGTGCTCTGTCGGAAGGACTTCTTAACGCGTTTTAAAACTCAAAACCGAAGCTGAAATAATCGATTCCGAACGTGTTTGTAGCGTCTGTGGAGGAGCGGTAGAGGTACCACAGCTGAGAACACGTTTCTGAAGATAATCGAAATGAAACCCGTATGGACACCGGTTTACCTCGTGTCACAGTAAACTTCCTACTGAATAAAACCTGTAATTCAAATACGTAATGTTGTAGACTTTTTGAACATTTCCATGTACATGTAGACTTCTTTCATTAGTGCTCTAAGGAGACAACATGAGAGAAGCTGTGTCACCAGTGGGATTCGCCAGCCGGTGTCACTCTGGTATTTAAACTCGGACCTGTGATCGTCCTGGTTACTGTGCGGTTCCTGGGACTGGGAGTGTGTCCCTCCCCCGCCCTGAATTAGACGCTGGTCCGTCTCAGGTCTTTGGAAAAATCTCTACAGTCTCACTTGCTCAGGGTCAGAGGTGGACACACGTCTCATGTGGCCGGTTAGCTCAGTTGGTTAGAGCGTGGTGCTAATAACGCCAAGGTCGGGGGTTCGATCCCCGTACGGGCCACTGTCTCACCTTTTATACACCAGATACCCCAGGCGAACTGAACCGACTGCTTCGGATCGGGACCCAGACGGAGGCGGAAGGTCGTCAGAACCGAGGGCGGGACTTCTGTGGTGAACAGAAGAAAACCAAACCCACCGATCTTTCCATCAATTCAACAGTGAGAGACGTTCACTTATTTACAAACAGCAGATCGACAACGTCAGAATCCCATCTTAGTGTGTCCTGCATATTAAGTTACTAATTAAAAACATAATGTCAAATAATAAAGAATAAACTGAGCTTATTTTTGAGTCTGATCTAGGCTCAAGCAGGCGGCATGTTCTGGATTGCTGTTTCAGCTCTAACCGGAGACTGGAGTTTGTCTCATTTTCAATCACACATGAAACACTTTCACACACGAGGGGAAACAAGCGCGTGTGAGAAGAGTGGTTTGAACCCACGCCTCTAGTGAAGACCGTCAGTGGGATTAAAGACAAGCTTGTGCCCCGGTGCTCTTTTTAGAGGGGCTCCTTCCGGCACAGATTGACGATTGTTTAACATTTCACCATGAACGGGGCTCAAACTCCTGTAATTACTCACCCGTAAGAAGAGAAGTCATGTCATTGAACACGTGTCTAAGTAAACAATTCATAGAATTAACGTAAATTAACAATTCACGGAGTTAAAACGTTTTTTTTAATTAAAGTGAGGTAGTTAAAAAGTAATCTGTCTCCCCGTCGGGGAATCGAACCCCGGTCTCCCACGTGACAGGCGGGGATACTCACCACTATACTAACGAGGAGTACGTCTCTGTTGCTGCTCGTTGGTCAGTTACTGCTAACAGAAATGAGACTGAAAATGTGTAGAGATGATATACGAATCACCGTGTGCTTTCACTTGTCCCAAGCTCAGTTGAAAGAACTTTCCAGCGTTAGAAACCTCATGAATAACAACTGATTCTACACGTGTTAGTACTGTGTGAGGAGGAGCAGTAGCACAGACAGGTGGAAAAGCAGATCTAGAAAAAGTGTTTTTTCTGCTAATTACACGCAAGTGGGAGACTCCCTCTCTGAAGAGTCCCGTCTCCCTGCAAGAGAGAAGACCAGTCAATCAGATGTACTCTAAAAAACCAACATGAGAAAATCGCAGTGTGTCAGGAGTCCTTTCATAAAAGCAGAAAACACGAGTAGTGCTGGACGTACGTTCTTGTAATCATGGAATAAGACAAGATTTGAGGCCGGGACCTCTCGCAACCGGATAGCAAACCCAAACCAACGAGCCGGAGAGGTCGTGAGTGCTCTGATTTCAAGTGTGTTTTCCATGAGTGTGCGATCGCACAGAAGACTCGTGAGAGATTTATTGTGCATGGGAGGGAGCTGATCTTTCACAGAGCGAGGGGGATTAGCTCAGATGGTAGAGCGCTCGCTTAGCATGTGAGAGGTAGCGGGATCGATGCCTGCATCCTCCAGCTTTTGCGCTCTATGTACTAGAGAGGACAGACACTCTCGGGATGGAATGATGAAAGTGGGAGAGGCTTTTCCCCCTTCACCCACGACACGATCCACACTCAGACTGCTTAGATATAACTCACAATTGCTTTTTACTCCTTTTCTGAACGTTGTTTGCCTGATGTACGTTTCAAAGTTTTGTGGTCATCAGTTTAATGCGCTTTATTGACTTCGCGTGGTGTTCTGGTCTCTTTACCGGTGAGTTATGAAGATGAGATCTTCCCTTTTCTTCAGCCCGGCGTTTTAATCTTTTGGGGGAATATGGTCTGAGTTACGACAGTCACACGGAAATAATGTTCATACATATAATGTTCATTTCAACATGAGCTGGAACACAGCCACTGTCCAGCCTCGTTAGTGCAGTAGGTAGCGCGTCAGTCTCATAATCTGAAGGTCGTGAGTTCGATCCTCACACGGGGCAGGGATCATTCCTGTTTTGGGCTTTTCACAGATGGGGCGTGAGACGTTCACTCACACGCGTGTTCTTCACTTCCACGCTGAATACGAGATGTTAAGTCCGCGATAAACACGGTTCGATCCCTCGCTATGATGCTCGGTGTCCACTCACATGTTTTTAAAATAATGATACATCAGAGCAGCAGATAAACTCCGAGTGGTGAAGGTGTCTCCACCATCGGATCTTGTAAACCAGCAGTCAGCCCATCAGCTGCAGCACCTGGCTATAACCTCACGACACTGGCTCTGGTGTACTACCGAGGAGGGCTGGATATTTCTTCCAACAATAATAGAAGAAAAGACGGGCTCGTCCGGGATTTGAACCTGGGACCTCTCGCACCCAAAAGGTGAATCATTTAATCAATTAATAGTCAATTAACCATGAAGAGAGCAGGTTGGAGTGGAAATGATGCTGGAACGAGCCCGTGTTAGATACCTGTCTCCCCATTGGGAGGTAGTATTCACTACCAGTTTATGAGCGTCTTTACACATCCGAGAGCCGGTGAAAACACCATTTCCTCTCACCTGGCCCGTGCTCTGTCGGAAGGACTTCTTAACGCGTTTTAAAACTCAAAACCGAAGCTGAAATAATCGATTCCGAACGTGTTTGTAGCGTCTGTGGAGGAGCGGTAGAGGTACCACAGCTGAGAACACGTTTCTGAAGATAATCGAAATGAAACCCGTATGGACACCGGTTTACCTCGTGTCACAGTAAACTTCCTACTGAATAAAACCTGTAATTCAAATACGTAATGTTGTAGACTTTTTGAACATTTCCATGTACATGTAGACTTCTTTCATTAGTGCTCTAAGGAGACAACATGAGAGAAGCTGTGTCACCAGTGGGATTCGCCAGCCGGTGTCACTCTGGTATTTAAACTCGGACCTGTGATCGTCCTGGTTACTGTGCGGTTCCTGGGACTGGGAGTGTGTCCCTCCCCCGCCCTGAATTAGACGCTGGTCCGTCTCAGGTCTTTGGAAAAATCTCTACAGTCTCACTTGCTCAGGGTCAGAGGTGGACACACGTCTCATGTGGCCGGTTAGCTCAGTTGGTTAGAGCGTGGTGCTAATAACGCCAAGGTCGGGGGTTCGATCCCCGTACGGGCCACTGTCTCACCTTTTATACACCAGATACCCCAGGCGAACTGAACCGACTGCTTCGGATCGGGACCCAGACGGAGGCGGAAGGTCGTCAGAACCGAGGGCGGGACTTCTGTGGTGAACAGAAGAAAACCAAACCCACCGATCTTTCCATCAATTCAACAGTGAGAGACGTTCACTTATTTACAAACAGCAGATCGACAATGTCAGAATCCCATCTTAGTGTGTCCTGCATATTAAGTTACTAATTAAAAACATAATGTCAAATAATAAAGAATAAACTGAGCTTATTTTTGAGTCTGATCTAGGCTCAAGCAGGCGGCATGTTCTGGATTGCTGTTTCAGCTCTAACCGGAGACTGGAGTTTGTCTCATTTTCAATCACACATGAAACACTTTCACACACGAGGGGAAACAAGCGCGTGTGAGAAGAGTGGTTTGAACCCACGCCTCTAGTGAAGACCGTCAGTGGGATTAAAGACAAGCTTGTGCCCCGGTGCTCTTTTTAGAGGGGCTCCTTCCGGCACAGATTGACGATTGTTTAACATTTCACCATGAACGGGGCTCAAACTCCTGTAATTACTCACCCGTAAGAAGAGAAGTCATGTCATTGAACACGTGTCTAAGTAAACAATTCATAGAATTAACGTAAATTAACAATTCACGGAGTTAAAACGTTTTTTTTAATTAAAGTGAGGTAGTTAAAAAGTAATCTGTCTCCCCGTCGGGGAATCGAACCCCGGTCTCCCGCGTGACAGGCGGGGATACTCACCACTATACTAACGAGGAGTACGTCTCTGTTGCTGCTCGTTGGTCAGTTACTGCTAACAGAAATGAGACTGAAAATGTGTAGAGATGATATACGAATCACCGTGTGCTTTCACTTGTCCCAAGCTCAGTTGAAAGAACTTTCCAGCGTTAGAAACCTCATGAATAACAACTGATTCTACACGTGTTAGTACTGTGTGAGGAGGAGCAGTAGCACAGACAGGTGGAAAAGCAGATCTAGAAAAAGTGTTTTTTCTGCTAATTACACGCAAGTGGGAGACTCCCTCTCTGAAGAGTCCCGTCTCCCTGCAAGAGAGAAGACCAGTCAATCAGATGTACTCTAAAAAACCAACATGAGAAAATCGCAGTGTGTCAGGAGTCCTTTCATAAAAGCAGAAAACACGAGTAGTGCTGGACGTACGTTCTTGTAATCATGGAATAAGACAAGATTTGAGGCCGGGACCTCTCGCAACCGGATAGCAAACCCAAACCAACGAGCCGGAGAGGTCGTGAGTGCTCTGATTTCAAGTGTGTTTTCCATGAGTGTGCGATCGCACAGAAGACTCGTGAGAGATTTATTGTGCATGGGAGGGAGCTGATCTTTCACAGAGCGAGGGGGATTAGCTCAGATGGTAGAGCGCTCGCTTAGCATGCGAGAAGTAGCGGGATCGATGCCCGCATCCTCCAGCTTTTGCGCTCTATGTACTAGAGAGGACAGACACTCTCGGGATGGAATGATGAAAGTGGGAGAGGCTTTTCCCCCTTCACCCACGACACGATCCACACTCAGACTGCTTAGATATAACTCACAATTGGAACACAGCCACTGTCCAGCCTCGTTAGTGCAGTAGGTAGCGCGTCAGTCTCATAATCTGAAGGTCGTGAGTTCGATCCTCACACGGGGCAGGGATCATTCCTGTTTTGGGCTTTTCACAGATGGGGCGTGAGACGTTCACTCACACGCGTGTTCTTCACTTCCACGCTGAATACGAGATGTTAAGTCCGCGATAAACACGGTTCGATCCCTCGCTATGATGCTCGGTGTCCACTCACATGTTTTTAAAATAATGATACATCAGAGCAGCAGATAAACTCCGAGTGGTGAAGGTGTCTCCACCATCGGATCTTGTAAACCAGCAGTCAGCCCATCAGCTGCAGCACCTGGCTATAACCTCACGACACTGGCTCTGGTGTACTACCGAGGAGGGCTGGATATTTCTTCCAACAATAATAGAAGAAAAGACGGGCTCGTCCGGGATTTGAACCTGGGACCTCTCGCACCCAAAAGGTGAATCATTTAATCAATTAATAGTCAATTAACCATGAAGAGAGCAGGTTGGAGTGGAAATGATGCTGGAACGAGCCCGTGTTAGATACCTGTCTCCCCATTGGGAGGTAGTATTCACTACCAGTTTATGAGCGTCTTTACACATCCGAGAGCCGGTGAAAACACCATTTCCTCTCACCTGGCCCGTGCTCTGTCGGAAGGACTTCTTAACGCGTTTTAAAACTCAAAACCGAAGCTGAAATAATCGATTCCGAACGTGTTTGTAGCGTCTGTGGAGGAGCGGTAGAGGTACCACAGCTGAGAACACGTTTCTGAAGATAATCGAAATGAAACCCGTATGGACACCGGTTTACCTCGTGTCACAGTAAACTTCCTACTGAATAAAACCTGTAATTCAAATACGTAATGTTGTAGACTTTTTGAACATTTCCATGTACATGTAGACTTCTTTCATTAGTGCTCTAAGGAGACAACATGAGAGAAGCTGTGTCACCAGTGGGATTCGCCAGCCGGTGTCACTCTGGTATTTAAACTCGGACCTGTGATCGTCCTGGTTACTGTGCGGTTCCTGGGACTGGGAGTGTGTCCCTCCCCCGCCCTGAATTAGACGCTGGTCCGTCTCAGGTCTTTGGAAAAATCTCTACAGTCTCACTTGCTCAGGGTCAGAGGTGGACACACGTCTCATGTGGCCGGTTAGCTCAGTTGGTTAGAGCGTGGTGCTAGTAACGCCAAGGTCGGGGGTTCGATCCCCGTACGGGCCACTGTCTCACCTTTTATACACCAGATACCCCAGGCGAACTGAACCGACTGCTTCGGATCGGGACCCAGACGGAGGCGGAAGGTCGTCAGAACCGAGGGCGGGACTTCTGTGGTGAACAGAAGAAAACCAAACCCACCGATCTTTCCATCAATTCAACAGTGAGAGACGTTCACTTATTTACAAACAGCAGATCGACAACGTCAGAATCCCATCTTAGTGTGTCCTGCATATTAAGTTACTAATTAAAAACATAATGTCAAATAATAAAGAATAAACTGAGCTTATTTTTGAGTCTGATCTAGGCTCAAGCAGGCGGCATGTTCTGGATTGCTGTTTCAGCTCTAGCCGGAGACTGGAGTTTGTCTCATTTTCAATCACACATGAAACACTTTCACACACGAGGGGAAACAAGCGCGTGTGAGAAGAGTGGTTTGAACCCACGCCTCTAGTGAAGACCGTCAGTGGGATTAAAGACAAGCTTGTGCCCCGGTGCTCTTTTTAGAGGGGCTCCTTCCGGCACAGATTGACGATTGTTTAACATTTCACCATGAACGGGGCTCAAACTCCTGTAATTACTCACCCGTAAGAAGAGAAGTCATGTCATTGAACACGTGTCTAAGTAAACAATTCATAGAATTAACGTAAATTAACAATTCACGGAGTTAAAACGTTTTTTTTAATTAAAGTGAGGTAGTTAAAAAGTAATCTGTCTCCCCGTCGGGGAATCGAACCCCGGTCTCCCACGTGACAGGCGGGGATACTCACCACTATACTAACGAGGAGTACGTCTCTGTTGCTGCTCGTTGGTCAGTTACTGCTAACAGAAATGAGACTGAAAATGTGTAGAGATGATATACGAATCACCGTGTGCTTTCACTTGTCCCAAGCTCAGTTGAAAGAACTTTCCAGCGTTAGAAACCTCATGAATAACAACTGATTCTACACGTGTTAGTACTGTGTGAGGAGGAGCAGTAGCACAGACAGGTGGAAAAGCAGATCTAGAAAAAGTGTTTTTTCTGCTAATTACACGCAAGTGGGAGACTCCCTCTCTGAAGAGTCCCGTCTCCCTGCAAGAGAGAAGACCAGTCAATCAGATGTACTCTAAAAAACCAACATGAGAAAATCGCAGTGTGTCAGGAGTCCTTTCATAAAAGCAGAAAACACGAGTAGTGCTGGACGTACGTTCTTGTAATCATGGAATAAGACAAGATTTGAGGCCGGGACCTCTCGCAACCGGATAGCAAACCCAAACCAACGAGCCGGAGAGGTCGTGAGTGCTCTGATTTCAAGTGTGTTTTCCATGAGTGTGCGATCGCACAGAAGACTCGTGAGAGATTTATTGTGCATGGGAGGGAGCTGATCTTTCACAGAGCGAGGGGGATTAGCTCAGATGGTAGAGCGCTCGCTTAGCATGTGAGAGGTAGCGGGATCGATGCCTGCATCCTCCAGCTTTTGCGCTCTATGTACTAGAGAGGACAGACACTCTCGGGATGGAATGATGAAAGTGGGAGAGGCTTTTCCCCCTTCACCCACGACACGATCCACACTCAGACTGCTTAGATATAACTCACAATTGGAACACAGCCACTGTCCAGCCTCGTTAGTGCAGTAGGTAGCGCGTCAGTCTCATAATCTGAAGGTCGTGAGTTCGATCCTCACACGGGGCAGGGATCATTCCTGTTTTGGGCTTTTCACAGATGGGGCGTGAGACGTTCACTCACACGCGTGTTCTTCACTTCCACGCTGAATACGAGATGTTAAGTCCGCGATAAACACGGTTCGATCCCTCGCTATGATGCTCGGTGTCCACTCACATGTTTTTAAAATAATGATACATCAGAGCAGCAGATAAACTCCGAGTGGTGAAGGTGTCTCCACCATCGGATCTTGTAAACCAGCAGTCAGCCCATCAGCTGCAGCACCTGGCTATAACCTCACGACACTGGCTCTGGTGTACTACCGAGGAGGGCTGGATATTTCTTCCAACAATAATAGAAGAAAAGACGGGCTCGTCCGGGATTTGAACCTGGGACCTCTCGCACCCAAAAGGTGAATCATTTAATCAATTAATAGTCAATTAACCATGAAGAGAGCAGGTTGGAGTGGAAATGATGCTGGAACGAGCCCGTGTTAGATACCTGTCTCCCCATTGGGAGGTAGTATTCACTACCAGTTTATGAGCGTCTTTACACATCCGAGAGCCGGTGAAAACACCATTTCCTCTCACCTGGCCCGTGCTCTGTCGGAAGGACTTCTTAACGCGTTTTAAAACTCAAAACCGAAGCTGAAATAATCGATTCCGAACGTGTTTGTAGCGTCTGTGGAGGAGCGGTAGAGGTACCACAGCTGAGAACACGTTTCTGAAGATAATCGAAATGAAACCCGTATGGACACCGGTTTACCTCGTGTCACAGTAAACTTCCTACTGAATAAAACCTGTAATTCAAATACGTAATGTTGTAGACTTTTTGAACATTTCCATGTACATGTAGACTTCTTTCATTAGTGCTCTAAGGAGACAACATGAGAGAAGCTGTGTCACCAGTGGGATTCGCCAGCCGGTGTCACTCTGGTATTTAAACTCGGACCTGTGATCGTCCTGGTTACTGTGCGGTTCCTGGGACTGGGAGTGTGTCCCTCCCCCGCCCTGAATTAGACGCTGGTCCGTCTCAGGTCTTTGGAAAAATCTCTACAGTCTCACTTGCTCAGGGTCAGAGGTGGACACATGTCTCATGTGGCCGGTTAGCTCAGTTGGTTAGAGCGTGGTGCTAGTAACGCCAAGGTCGGGGGTTCGATCCCCGTACGGGCCACTGTCTCACCTTTTATACACCAGATACCCCAGGCGAACTGAACCGACTGCTTCGGATCGGGACCCAGACGGAGGCGGAAGGTCGTCAGAACCGAGGGCGGGACTTCTGTGGTGAACAGAAGAAAACCAAACCCACCGATCTTTCCATCAATTCAACAGTGAGAGACGTTCACTTATTTACAAACAGCAGATCGACAACGTCAGAATCCCATCTTAGTGTGTCCTGCATATTAAGTTACTAATTAAAAACATAATGTCAAATAATAAAGAATAAACTGAGCTTATTTTTGAGTCTGATCTAGGCTCAAGCAGGCGGCATGTTCTGGATTGCTGTTTCAGCTCTAACCGGAGACTGGAGTTTGTCTCATTTTCAATCACACATGAAACACTTTCACACACGAGGGGAAACAAGCGCGTGTGAGAAGAGTGGTTTGAACCCACGCCTCTAGTGAAGACCGTCAGTGGGATTAAAGACAAGCTTGTGCCCCGGTGCTCTTTTTAGAGGGGCTCCTTCCGGCACAGATTGACGATTGTTTAACATTTCACCATGAACGGGGCTCAAACTCCTGTAATTACTCACCCGTAAGAAGAGAAGTCATGTCATTGAACACGTGTCTAAGTAAACAATTCATAGAATTAACGTAAATTAACAATTCACGGAGTTAAAACGTTTTTTTTAATTAAAGTGAGGTAGTTAAAAAGTAATCTGTCTCCCCGTCGGGGAATCGAACCCCGGTCTCCCACGTGACAGGCGGGGATACTCACCACTATACTAACGAGGAGTACGCCTCTGTTGCTGCTCGTTGGTCAGTTACTGCTAACAGAAATGAGACTGAAAATGTGTAGAGATGATATACGAATCACCGTGTGCTTTCACTTGTCCCAAGCTCAGTTGAAAGAACTTTCCAGCGTTAGAAACCTCATGAATAACAACTGATTCTACACGTGTTAGTACTGTGTGAGGAGGAGCAGTAGCACAGACAGGTGGAAAAGCAGATCTAGAAAAAGTGTTTTTTCTGCTAATTACACGCAAGTGGGAGACTCCCTCTCTGAAGAGTCCCGTCTCCCTGCAAGAGAGAAGACCAGTCAATCAGATGTACTCTAAAAAACCAACATGAGAAAATCGCAGTGTGTCAGGAGTCCTTTCATAAAAGCAGAAAACACGAGTAGTGCTGGACGTACGTTCTTGTAATCATGGAATAAGACAAGATTTGAGGCCGGGACCTCTCGCAACCGGATAGCAAACCCAAACCAACGAGCCGGAGAGGTCGTGAGTGCTCTGATTTCAAGTGTGTTTTCCATGAGTGTGCGATCGCACAGAAGACTCGTGAGAGATTTATTGTGCATGGGAGGGAGCTGATCTTTCACAGAGCGAGGGGGATTAGCTCAGATGGTAGAGCGCTCGCTTAGCATGCGAGAGGTAGCGGGATCGATGCCTGCATCCTCCAGCTTTTGCGCTCTATGTACTAGAGAGGACAGACACTCTCGGGATGGAATGATGAAAGTGGGAGAGGCTTTTCCCCCTTCACCCACGACACGATCCACACTCAGACTGCTTAGATATAACTCACAACTGCTTTTTACTCCTTTTCTGAACGTTGTTTGCCTGATGTACGTTTCAAAGTTTTGTGGTCATCAGTTTAATGCGCTTTATTGACTTCGCGTGGTGTTCTGGTCTCTTTACCGGTGAGTTATGAAGATGAGATCTTCCCTTTTCTTCAGCCCGGCGTTTTAATCTTTTGGGGGAATATGGTCTGAGTTACGACAGTCACACGGAAATAATGTTCATACATATAATGTTCATTTCAACATGAGCTGGAACACAGCCACTATCCAGCCTCGTTAGCGCAGTAGGTAGCGCGTCAGTCTCATAATCTGAAGGTCGTGAGTTCGATCCTCACACGGGGCAGGGATCATTCCTGTTTTGGGCTTTTCACAGATGGGGCGTGAGACGTTCACTCACACGCGTGTTCTTCACTTCCACGCTGAATACGAGATGTTAAGTCCGCGATAAACACGGTTCGATCCCTCGCTATGATGCTCGGTGTCCACTCACATGTTTTTAAAATAATGATACATCAGAGCAGCAGATAAACTCCGAGTGGTGAAGGTGTCTCCACCATCGGATCTTGTAAACCAGCAGTCAGCCCATCAGCTGCAGCACCTGGCTATAACCTCACGACACTGGCTCTGGTGTACTACCGAGGAGGGCTGGATATTTCTTCCAACAATAATAGAAGAAAAGACGGGCTCGTCCGGGATTTGAACCTGGGACCTCTCGCACCCAAAAGGTGAATCATTTAATCAATTAATAGTCAATTAACCATGAAGAGAGCAGGTTGGAGTGGAAATGATGCTGGAACGAGCCCGT
This sequence comes from Lepisosteus oculatus, assembly GCF_040954835.1. Classification (NCBI taxonomy): domain Eukaryota; kingdom Metazoa; phylum Chordata; class Actinopteri; order Semionotiformes; family Lepisosteidae; genus Lepisosteus; species Lepisosteus oculatus. Next base: position 10,861,282 of record NC_090699.1, on the reverse strand, counting down.
GTTAGATACCTGTCTCCCCGTTGGGAGGTAGTATTCACTACCAGTTTATGAGCGTCTTTACACATCCGAGAGCCGGTGAAAACACCATTTCCTCTCACCTGGCCCGTGCTCTGTCGGAAGGACTTCTTAACGCGTTTTAAAACTCAAAACCGAAGCTGAAATAATCGATTCCGAACGTGTTTGTAGCGTCTGTGGAGGAGCGGTAGAGGTACCACAGCTGAGAACACGTTTCTGAAGATAATCGAAATGAAACCCGTATGGACACCGGTTTACCTCGTGTCACAGTAAACTTCCTACTGAATAAAACCTGTAATTCAAATACGTAATGTTGTAGACTTTTTGAACATTTCCATGTACATGTAGACTTCTTTCATTAGTGCTCTAAGGAGACAACATGAGAGAAGCTGTGTCACCAGTGGGATTCGCCAGCCGGTGTCACTCTGGTATTTAAACTCGGACCTGTGATCGTCCTGGTTACTGTGCGGTTCCTGGGACTGGGAGTGTGTCCCTCCCCCGCCCTGAATTAGACGCTGGTCCGTCTCAGGTCTTTGGAAAAATCTCTACAGTCTCACTTGCTCAGGGTCAGAGGTGGACACACGTCTCATGTGGCCGGTTAGCTCAGTTGGTTAGAGCGTGGTGCTAATAACGCCAAGGTCGCGGGTTCGATCCCCGTACGGGCCAGTGTCTCACCTTTTATACACCAGATACCCCAAGCGAACTGAACCGACTGCTTCGGATCGGGACACAGACGGAGGCGGCGGGTCGTCAGAACCGAGGGCGGGACTTCTGTGGTGAACAGAAGAAAACCAAACCCACCGATCTTTCCATCAATTCAACAGTGAGAGACGTTCACTTATTTACAAACAGCAGATCGACAACGTCAGAATCCCATCTTAGTGTGTCCTGCATATTAAGTTACTAATTAAAAACATAATGTCAAATAATAAAGAATAAACTGAGCTTATTTTTGAGTCTGATCTAGGCTCAAGCAGGCGGCATGTTCTGGATTGCTGTTTCAGCTCTAACCGGAGACTGGAGTTTGTCTCATTTTCAATCACACATGAAACACTTTCACACACGAGGGGAAACAAGCGCGTGTGAGAAGAGTGGTTTGAACTCACGCCTCTAGTGAAGACCGTCAGTGGGATTAAAGACAAGCTTGTGCCCCGGTGCTCTTTTTAGAGGGGCTCCTTCCGGCACAGATTGACGATTGTTTAACATTTCACCATGAACGGGGCTCAAACTCCTGTAATTACTCACCCGTAAGAAGAGAAGTCATGTCATTGAACACGTGTCTAAGTAAACAATTCATAGAATTAACGTAAATTAACAATTCACGGAGTTAAAACGTTTTTTTTAATTAAAGTGAGGTAGTTAAAAAGTAATCTGTCTCCCCGTCGGGGAATCGAACCCCGGTCTCCCGCGTGACAGGCGGGGATACTCACCACTATACTAACGAGGAGTACGTCTCTGTTGCTGCTCGTTGGTCAGTTACTGCTAACAGAAATGAGACTGAAAATGTGTAGAGATGATATACGAATCACCGTGTGCTTTCACTTGTCCCAAGCTCAGTTGAAAGAACTTTCCAGCGTTAGAAACCTCATGAATAACAACTGATTCTACACGTGTTAGTACTGTGTGAGGAGGAGCAGTAGCACAGACAGGTGGAAAAGCAGATCTAGAAAAAGTGTTTTTTCTGCTAATTACACGCAAGTGGGAGACTCCCTCTCTGAAGAGTCCCGTCTCCCTGCAAGAGAGAAGACCAGTCAATCAGATGTACTCTAAAAAACCAACATGAGAAAATCGCAGTGTGTCAGGAGTCCTTTCATAAAAGCAGAAAACACGAGTAGTGCTGGACGTACGTTCTTGTAATCATGGAATAAGACAAGATTTGAGGCCGGGACCTCTCGCAACCGGATAGCAAACCCAAACCAACGAGCCGGAGAGGTCGTGAGTGCTCTGATTTCAAGTGTGTTTTCCATGAGTGTGCGATCGCACAGAAGACTCGTGAGAGATTTATTGTGCATGGGAGGGAGCTGATCTTTCACAGCGCGAGGGGGATTAGCTCAGATGGTAGAGCGCTCGCTTAGCATGCGAGAGGTAGTGGGATCGATGCCCGCATCCTCCAGCTTTTGCGCTCTATGTACTAGAGAGGACAGACACTCTCGGGATGGAATGATGAAAGTGGGAGAGGCTTTTCCCCCTTCACCCACGACACGATCCACACTCAGACTGCTTAGATATAACTCACAATTGCTTTTTACTCCTTTTCTGAACGTTGTTTGCCTGATGTACGTTTCCAAGTTTTGTGGTCATCAGTTTAATGCGCTTTATTGACTTCGCGTGGTGTTCTGGTCTCTTTACCGGTGAGTTATGAAGATGAGATCTTCCCTTTTCTTCAGCCCGGCGTTTTAATCTTTTGGGGGAATATGGTCTGAGTTACGACAGTCACACGGAAATAATGTTCATACATATAATGTTCATTTCAACATGAGCTGGAACACAGCCACTATCCAGCCTCGTTAGTGCAGTAGGTAGCGCGTCAGTCTCATAATCTGAAGGTCGTGAGTTCGATCCTCACACGGGGCAGGGATCATTCCTGTTTTGGGCTTTTCACAGATGGGGCGTGAGACGTTCACTCACACGCGTGTTCTTCACTTCCACGCTGAATACGAGATGTTAAGTCCGCGATAAACACGGTTCGATCCCTCGCTATGATGCTCGGTGTCCACTCACATGTTTTTAAAATAATGATACATCAGAGCAGCAGATAAACTCCGAGTGGTGAAGGTGTCTCCACCATCGGATCTTGTAAACCAGCAGTCAGCCCATCAGCTGCAGCACCTGGCTATAACCTCACGACACTGGCTCTGGTGTACTACCGAGGAGGGCTGGATATTTCTTCCAACAATAATAGAAGAAAAGACGGGCTCGTCCGGGATTTGAACCTGGGACCTCTCGCACCCAAAAGGTGAATCATTTAATCAATTAATAGTCAATTAATCATGAAGAGAGCAGGTTGGAGTGGAAATGATGCTGGAACGAGCCCGTGTTAGATACCTGTCTCCCCATTGGGAGGTAGTATTCACTACCAGTTTATGAGCGTCTTTACACATCCGAGAGCCGGTGAAAACACCATTTCCTCTCACCTGGCCCGTGCTCTGTCGGAAGGACTTCTTAACGCGTTTTTAAACTCAAAACCGAAGCTGAAATAATCGATTCCGAACGTGTTTGTAGCGTCTGTGGAGGAGCAGTAGAGGTACCACAGCTGAGAACACGTTTCTGAAGATAATCGAAATGAAACCCGTATGGACACCGGGTGTCTGAGAGGAAACAGCTCCCGCTCCTCGTTAGTATAGGGGTGAGTATCCCCGCCTGTCACCCGGGAGAATCTTTTGAGAAGTTCATCTGAAGATGAAACAATTCCGTTAATTTCTGCGATTTCCACCAATAAAGAGAAGTGGAAGTAATTTTGATTTATTCATAGGTCGTCTTTTCATCATGTGTATTTCTGGGTCAGTAGACTAAAATGAGCCTCACTTCCTATCAGAGTGGGCTGCACGTCTGTCCCATCTTTCTGTCTGACAGGGAGTCTCTCTGTGTCACAGTTCTTGTCATTCGCGATCCTGCGCTTGAACTCGACCGGTTGCTGATCATGTCGGCTGACGGAGAGGCGCCTCAGGAACAGCAATTCAGATCTCCATCTCCAACTAAACCCCATTCCTCTCTCCCTTTCAGTGTCATCGCCACAAGACTCAACTGGACCAGGGCTCCCCAGTACCAGGGCTGGGGATCCCCTCTCTGCTCCCAAGCCCAGCAGGCAAGTGGGGGCAACTCAGTCCTGTTACAGGAGACCTCCCTCCAGGAGAGGCGGGCTGCAGCTAGACCTAGTGCTGGAGGACCACTAGGGGGCGCTCTGGCCAACACCCCACACTGCGACAGGGCACTGGAGGACATGAGCTGCAGCCCCCTTCACCTAAATAACCACCCTGTGGCTCAAGATACTGCACACAGTCACACTCAAGAGACAGGACAGGACACCAGGTAACACTTGACCTTTGTTTATTTCCAACAATTAAATCAGCTGGGAACACAATTACATCAGGATTAAGAGTAGAGGAGGAAAGCAAAGAGGCACACAGAACCAGTTTAATTTTTAACTGCTCATTTTAAACCCCTTTGTTCCAATAGAAAAATATAGATTCTTTTACTCCATAAAAGAGAAACTGATTGTCACTCCTCGACGTCTGTAGACCCTTATGAGGAATCTGGTTAGTGGATTATCTAACAATTTGAAATGATTCTCTTGGACACCGTTCTAAATGGATTTGAAAGATGTAATTGTGTGTCATTATTGAAATCTAGTTCACGATCAACAGCGATTCATGATGTTGGTTTCTGAAAATATTAGACTGCGACAGTTCCCCCTGGGAGTTTTGATCGCTGCCTGTAAAAGAATAGAACAGCTCTTTCAGGTCCGAGTCCGGCTCGGAACCCCAGGCGAACTGAACCAACCGTTTTGGACTGGGACGGAGACGCCAGGTCGCTAGGATGTCTGTGGTGCACAGAAGGACACCTGGCCCACAGATCCTTCGTCCAAAGCCAGCTGCCCCCGGACCAGGAAAGAGGAGGGGTCAGACCTGCAGGAGGAGAGGATGGACAGTAGAGCTCAGGAGGGGAAACCAGCCCACAGTCTGCACTAGACCCACTGCTCTCAGGATCTCATCCCGCTGTGTCTGGAGAGAAGCCAGGGTATCGGCTTCAACCACATGACTGGGCAGCTTGTTCCCCACCTCCACCACCCTCTGCGTAAAGAGCAGCCTCCTACTCTCGGTTTTAAATTCAGGTGTCCCCCAGTTGGGTGCTGCTCCGCAGACTGGCTCAGCGCATGATCATAATCACGGGTTAGTCAGGTGAAACACGGACTGACATGCAACTCATCACGGCTCAGCTGCAGGAGCTTCGACTCCACCCCCCCACAGACACAGACCCCCCCCCCCCCTCCAAACCCCGCACCCCCAAACCCCGAGAGGCGCCAGTACGTACCTGCAGGTCGGAGGTCCGGCTCTGGAACGGGGGAGGGAGGAGTCCCAGGGCTGCGAGAGGCGACAGGGAAGAGAGAAAGGCAGAGGATCAGAACTCGCCACGCCCCCCCAGCTGCAGCGCACACAGCGCCCCCTGGTGGCCAGGCCCCGTCAGCGCAGTGGGTGTAATCACGAGACTCAGGTGAAACACGGACTCACTTGCAACTCATCACCTCGGGCCTGACCACAGCGCAAGCTGAGCGGTTATTACATCTCGGCAACAACGCTCATCCATGCGATAGGAAAGATTGACCGACTTCGAATTAAGCACAAAATTTTGACCTTCGTGGCAGTGCTGTTAGTCACCATGTTGATGAAAACTCACATCCTCATCCCCACTAATTGCGTGCAGCCCTTCCTGCTCACTAGTCACTGTAATTAATTGTAATGACTAATGCGATGTACAATTAAATAAGTACAGGCTGGGAAAGAATCTAATATTTCTCCAGTTTTTCTCTTTTCAAGAAACGCTCAGGAATTTTTACTGACCACAGAGAGCCGGGACCTCCATTAAACTTCTCATCTGAAGGACGGCGCCTGTTTACAGTCTAGTGTACCCGTCACTGTCCTGGGGCATTATGACCCCCACAGACCACAGGGTTATCGCCCCCTACTGGCCCCACTCACACCTCTCGCAGCAGCAGCCTTAGCTTTCCCAGGAGTCTCCCATCCAGGTTCTGGCCAGACTCACTCCTGCTGAGCTCCAGTGGTGCTGCAGGGTGATGCAGCAGCTGGCATCAATGCTTTTTACTAATAAGCACGTTAACACCGACCGCTGTCCCAGCCGCCCCCAGCAGGGGGTCGCTATCCCCACCCACGTGGGCGGCAAGCACGTGACGGAGCCGCGGCGCGGGCTCGCGCGCTCTCACCCACGCGGGCCTGTGTTAAACCCCTCCTGCCCCGCCGCTCTGAGATAGCAAGACGCGGGAGAGAGGACGAGATTCAAACCTCTCGACCTCACCTGAGGACACGCCTCGGCCGCCGTGTCTCAGAAGCGTCGGAACAAAGCGCTTCTCCTGCACGGTCCCCGTTTCCATCAACACCCACACGAGAGGTAAAACTGGAACATCGAAATACACGAGTTCACCCGGGCTCTACTCAAGAGATTCTCGGCCTGCGGGGGGCGGCGGCGGCCACGCGGTTTCGATATCGCCGCGTGGGGCGCCCCGCGTGCCCGCGCCCCTCTCCGCTGTCCGCCTTTCCGGGTTTTTTTCGACTCGCTGCTGGAGCTCAAGGACGGCAGGGGCTCCGTCAAGGCGAGGTCCCCCTGCCCCCCCTGCCTTGCGCTCTCCATTATTACCGCCCTGTGTCCGAGAGACACCGCCAGCTCCCTCCCGCCCCGCACACGCCTGCTTGCCTGCACTCTTACCTTTGGTCCCCCATCAGCCGCCGAGTCCTCCCTCCTCCAGTCCAGGTGGAAGTCGATCGCTCGCGGATCCACCCCCCCCACGCTTCCACGAGCCGCGCGAGCTGCCTCGTGCACTTAAACCAGATCGGCTACAGCCCCGAAAACTTGGTTACGGGACCCCCCCCCCCACGCTAAACCGCTAACAAAAAACGCAAAACATCAGCGGAACATCACCCAGCAGCAGCAGTAAGGATGTTGAAATCCGCGAGGGAGGGGGTGAGGAACTCCCGCCGCTCCCGCAAGCGCGTGCCCTTCCGCGCTCTGCGGTCTCGACACACTAGAAATAATGAACATCTCCGTGGACACGGCTCACCACCTAGCCTAAACAAACAGCCGAGCGCTCCTCAAAATTAACTACGGCGATTCCCCTGAGCAAGCAGCTGAATTCTCCCCCCTCACAGCGCTACTCATCGCGTACGGCGCTGAACAGACGGCCGTCGTCACCGGCCTTGTAAATCACATGGATCTCCCGCACAGGAACAGGTTCAGCCGCTCGGAGCTGCGGCCGTGAATGGCGAACACAGCCCACCACCTGCGCATATTTTAAAACAAACTCGACCCTATGAAAAAAAAAAACACGAAATTTCTTGACTGCTCTCTTTTAAAGAAAATAAAACGGCATTTTGCTTAACGATAACGCCCAGCGAGAACAGGTGCGTTCGTCGCAGAAAACACGCCAACAAGCAGCTGACGAAACGCGCGACTCGCTCCGCGGACAGACCCACGCTCTCCGACCCTCCGCCCGTCTCCAGGTCCTCCGGCTCAGTGACCGGACGCGCTCACAACGAGCGACTCTTATCGCTGTATCACACCACGTGCTTGGTCCTCTTCCAGGAGGTGACTCAACCACTTCCGGCAAGCTCGTGCGGGGGGGGGATTCATGTTGCATCTCGCCCAGCCAGTCATCTTTCGCTGCCAATACCTGCGTCTACCGTGGTAGATAAATATGTCCTCCTGCAGACGCACCTGCAAAAGTACATTGACTTACATGCAATCACATGGCAATGTACCAGCACTCATAGGTAGTAATCGATTTATTTGATTTAGAAAGGCGTTACATTTTGACTTAACTGGGCAAATCTGTCTTCTTGCAATAGAAGCTGCAGTCCCAGCTAGAGTCCAGTGCAGTAGAACAGTCCTGTTACAATAGGAGCTAAGAGTCAGTACAGTAGAACAGTCCTGTTACAATAGGAGCTACAGTCCAGTACAGGAGAACAGTCCAGTTACAATAGGAGCTACAGTCCAGTACAGTAGACCAGTCCTGTTACAATAGGGGCTACAGTCCCAGTACAGGAGAACAGTCTGTTACAATAGGAGCTACAGTCCCAGTACAGGAGAACAGTCCTGTTACAATAGGAGCTACAGTCCAGTACAGTAGAAAAGTCTGTAACAATAGGAGCTACAGTCCAATACAGGAGAACAGTCCTGTTACAATAGGAGCTACATTCCCAGTACAGGAGAACAGTCGTGTTACAATAGGAGCTACAGTCCCAGTACAGGAGAACAGTGCTGTTACAATAGGAGCTACAGTCCAGTACAGTAGAACAGTCCTGTTACAATAGGAGCTACAGTCCAGTACAGTAGAACAGTCTGTTACAATAGGAGCTACAGTCCAGTACAGTAGAACAGTACTGTTACAGTAGGAGCTACAGTCCCAGTACAGGAGAACAGTCTGTTACAATAGGAGCTACAGTCCAGTACAGGAGAACAGTCTGTTACAATAGGAGCTACAGTCCAGTACAGTAGAACAGTCCTGTTACAATAGGGGCTACAGTCCCAGTAGAGTAAAACAGAACTGTTACAATAGGGGCTAAAGTCCAGTACAGGAGAACAGTCCTGTTACAATAGGAGCTACAGTCCCAGTACAGGAGAACAGTCTGTTACAATAGGAGCTACAGTCCAGTACAGTAGAACAGTCTGTTACAATAGGGGCTACAGTCCAGTACAGTAGAACAGTCCTGTTACAATAGGGGCTACAGTCCCAGTAGAGTAAAACAGAACTGTTACAATAGGGGCTAAAGTCCAGTACAGTAGAACAGTACTGTTACAGTAGGAGCTACAGTCCCAGTACAGGAGAACAGTCTGTTACAATAGGAGCTACAGTCCAGTACAGGAGAACAGTCTGTTACAATAGGAGCTACAGTCCAGTACAGTAGAACAGTCTGTTACAATAGGGGCTACAGTCCAGTACAGTAGAACAGTCCTGTTACAATAGGGGCTACAGTCCCAGTAGAGTAAAACAGAACTGTTACAATAGGGGCTAAAGTCCAGTACAGGAGAACAGTCCTGTTACAATAGGAGCTACAGTCCCAGTACAGGAGAACAGTCTGTTACAATAGGAGCTACAGTCCAGTACAGTAGAACAGTCTGTTACAATAGGGGCTACAGTCCAGTACAGTAGAACAGTCCTGTTACAATAGGGGCTACAGTCCCAGTAGAGTAAAACAGAACTGTTACAATAGGGGCTAAAGTCCAGTACAGTAGAACAGTCTGTTACAATAGGAGCTACAGTCCTAGTAGAGTAAAACAGAACTGTTACAATGGCAATACTGTCTACCTATCTAAAATCTCCAGAAACAGCAATGCATAAAGACAGGCTCACACCTGAAGAAGGCTCCACGGCCGAAACGTTGTGTTTTCTTTCTTCTTTTTTTGGCGTGGAATAAACCTATTACTTGTTCCTTTGCAGCCTACGCATGCTGACGCCGCTCCCCACCTGAACTACTAATGCATAAAGACTGCGGCGCGATGTACAGCTAAGGCCCTTCCAAAGATGGCGGCTCCGTAATACCATGTTCACCGCATTTCCGGTACACTCAGACCACGTGGCCAAACATTCTACGGCAAAGAGCGTGGAGACAACTGGCCCGCGGAGTGGTTTCAGAAGTAACTGGTGTTGGATCTGTTTGCTAAATTACTGGGCGGTGTGTTTCTTCTCTGAATACCCTCCGCAATGAAAGTCGTCATAGGCAAGTATATGTCAGTGTTATTGTTTGTGCCATTTTGAACTGAAGCCTTTAGTGCTAAAAACGCATAATTCGCTGTGAATGAAGTAACGCAAGTGACAGCAGACTAAGTCTGACTCGTGTGAAGCTTTAAAACCTTCGTACGCACTAAGATTCGGCTCGGCGTTGAGTGTCTTGTATTATTCTAAATCCTTTAAGTTGTTAAGTGAAGGTCAGAAGACGCACATTGTCACTATAGTGTCTGTGCTGCGATTTCATAACTGCAGGAATTGCGCATGCGCCCAAGTCGTCAGCTCATGTGGCAGTTTTTATAAGTGTATACATGCGATACAACGAATAAATAGTAGTTATTCCAGACACTGTATACACACACACCTGTACACTCTTACTGGAAACTCTGTACACACACACACCCCTGTACACTCTTAAAGTACACACTGTACACACACATACACCTGTACAGACTCCTACTGGACACACTGTATACACACACACACCCCTGTACAGACTCTTACTGGACACACTGTATACACACACACCTATACAGACTCTTACTGGAGACTCTGTACACACACAGCTGGAGTACAGAGTTACAGGTTCTTCTGGTTGTCTCGTCAGGCGGTGGTACAGGATTTGTGGGTCGAGCACTGACTCAGCTGCTGCACAGCAAAGGTCACGAGGTCATCATCATCTCCCGTCAGTCAGGACCTGGGAGAATCACATGGGTGTGTACTGACTGGGCCAGCTGGTTCTGCCTCTGTCTGAGTCACTGTCTAGCACAAGGACAACGAAACAGACACACAGGCCACAGAGACAGCGAGACAGACACACAAGTCACAGAGAGACAGTGAGACAGACACACAGGCCACAGGGAGACAGCGAGACAGACACACAGGCCACAGGGAGACAGCGAGACAGACACACAGGCCACAGGGAGACAGCGAGACAGACACAGGCCACAGGGAGACAGCAAGACAGACACACGGCCCACAGGGAGACAGCAAGACAGACACACGAGCCAAAGGGAGACAGCGAGACAGACACACGAGCCACAGAGAGACAGACAGGCTACAGAGAGACAGTGAGACTGACACACGGGCCACAGCGAGACAGACACGGGCCACAGAGAGACAGCGAGACAGACAAATGGGCCACAGAGAGACAGACAGGCTACAGAGAGACAGTGAGACAGACACACAGGCCACTGAGAGACAGCGAGACAGACACACAGGCCACAGAGGGAGAAAGGCATCATCCAGGTGGGGCTGCACACTGGTGTCAGGAGTGGGATTCCCCATTACGTGTAAAGCGCTTTGAGTGGAGTGTCCAGAAAAGTGCTATGTAAGTTAAAGCAATTATGAATTAATTATTATTAATTAAACCAGATGAGGGCACAGGGACAGACAGACAGACAGACAAGCTGCGGTGACAGAGAGACCAGATGATGGCGGAGCGGCAGAGGCATCACAGTAATCTCTCCACCACCATCCTCCTCCCCCTACCCCCCCCACCCCAGCCACGCCAAATGCACTGAGCCTCGTCTTGTGTTCCAGGAGGACCTGGCGTCGAAAGGCCTGCCACCATGCGATGGCGCTGTGAACCTGGCTGGAGAGAACCTCATGAACCCCTGGCGATGGTCAGTGAACCCGCTTGGTCCCAGGGGCCACGTCAAGCCCAAACAAGGCTTCTCTCAGGCCATCGTGAGCTCCCAGTGAACCCAGGGGCCACATCAAGCCCTAAATCAGGCCTCTCTCTCCCATCACGGGCCTCAGTTAGGCCATCGTGAACTCCCAGTGACCCCAGGGGCCACGTCGAGCGCTAAACCAGGCCTCTCTCTCCCCCATCACGGGCCTCAGTCAGGCCATCGTGAGCTCCCAGTGACCCCAGGGGCCACGTCAAGCGCTAAACCGGGCCTCTCTCTCCCCCATCACGGGCCTCAGTCAGGCCATCGTGAGCTCCCAGTGACCCCAGGGGCCACGTCAAGCCCGGATGAGCTCTCTCTCCCTGTCTCTCTCTCTCTCTCTCAGGTGGAATGAGAGCTACAAGAGGGACCTGGTCTCGAGCCGCGTGGAGACGACCCGGGCGCTGGCCCAAGCCATCTCCTCGTCCCCCCAGCCCCCCCAGGCCTGGGTCCTCGTCACCGGAGTGGGTAAGTGCCACAGGTGCTTGGACAGATGGGTACTTTATCGTCCACTGTTGTGGGAATGTCTCTTTGGCATCTCCCACAGAGACGTACGAAGCACACAAGCAAAACATATTTGCCAGCAGCTGTATCACCCTACAACTCCACAGAAGCTCAGCAGGTGTGAGCCTGGTCAGTACCTGGATGGGAGACTCCTGGGAAAGCTAAGGTTGCTCCTGGGAGAGGTGTTAGTGGGGCCAGCAGGGGGTGCTCACTGTGTGGGTCCTAATGCCCCAGCATAGTGACGGGGACACTAGACTGTTAACAGGGCGTTGTCCTTCAGATGAGACGTGAAACTGAGGTCCTGCCTCTCTGTGGTCAGTAAAGACCCCAGGGTGTCTCTCAGAAAGAGTAGGGGTGTGACCCCAGTGTCCTGGACAGACTCCCCCTGGTCTTTACCAGTCATGGCCTCCTGATCACCCCCCTCTCTGAACTGGCCTCATCACTCTGCTCTCCTCCCCACTGAGAGCTGGTGTGTGGTGAGAGTACTGGAGCATGATCCAGGTGGGGCTGCACACTGGTGGTGGTAGTGGGATTCCCCATTACCTGTAATGCGTTTTAAGTGGAGTGTCCAGAAAAGCGCTGTATGTGCTGTAAGCTATTATTATTATTATTGTTATTATTATTATTATTATATAAAATCACATGAAATCACAACAGCAGTATGTGATACATAAATGGATAAAAAACAGGTGGTGGGGGGAATGCATTTATATACTCTCACTGAGCAGTTTTATTGTAGAGGGGACAAAGGACGTCTTATGAATGTATTTATTTGGACTCAGTCCCCTATACCGTGTCCCTGATGGGAGGATTATGAGGTGAGAGTGGAGTGGGTGTGTGGAGTCAGCTGTGATGTTCCTCGCCGTTCTGAGAGCTGCATGATGATACACGTCGCAGAGCTGGGCCTGCTGTTTCCCACTTCCTCTTCCTGACATTCTCACTTCCTCTTCCTGACGTTCTCACAGTCCCGGACAGTTGGGTTTTGCTTTTCAACCCCAGGGTTCCCATACCAAACTGTCATGTTAGAGGCCAGGATACTCTCAAGAAGGTTTTTATCTGCCTTCTCTAGGACAGTCTGACTGCCATTACAGCTCTTGAGTCTTTGAATTAAAAACAGCCTCCGATTTGCTGTCTTATAAATGTTGTCTGTATTCTCAGCTATACTCAGATATTCTCATATACACGCCTTGGGGTTCAGCTGTCCATCCCCGCTATGGATAAAATATTACATCAAGGCGGCACAGTGGCTCAGAGTTCCTGGGCTGCTGTCTGTGTGGAGTTTGCATGTTCTCCCCAGGTTCGTGTGGGTTTCCTCCCACAGTCTAAAGACATGCTGGTGGGTTAATCGGTTTCTGGGAAGACCGGTCCTGGTGTGAGTGTGGGTCTGGTGTGTGTTTTTGTGTGTGGTGCGAGTGTGTGTGTCTCTGCCCCGTGCTGGGCTGGTGTACCCCGCCTCGCACCCGAGGCCTGGCTGGGATCGGCTCCGGCTGCCCTGCCGCCCAGGAAGGGATGAGGCCGTTAAGACGATGGCTGGACGGTTCTTACATCCTACATGCCGTGACGTCAGGCGGCCTGGGTGGAGCGGCTGTCCTGCTCCGGGGTACCATGATGACGAAAGCCCGTCGCCCGGTCAGATCCCAGGCTGTTTTGGGGAAAAGTCTGGGAATAATCCCTCGTAGGCGCCTGTCCCGCAGACCACAGGATCGGGAAAGGAGAGGAGTTCACTTGGCCCGCCTGGTCTGTTTATTATTTAGTTAATAATTGACCTGAGTGTCTCGGCCAGGGTATCGGCTTCAACAGCATAGCTGGGCAGCTTGTTCCCCACCCCCACCACCCTCTGTGTAAAGAAGAGCCTCCTGTCCTGACTGGAGGAGCTCACCCAGCTGTGTCTGGAGAGAAGCCAGGGTATCGGCTTCAACAACAGGGCTGGGAAACTTGTTCCCCACCCCCGCCACCTTCTGTGTAAAGAACCTGTTTTACACCCCACCTCCTGTTCTCGGTGTATTCAGAACCTGTCGTCTCCCCGTGCCGCAGTGTTCCCAGGGGGCACTCGTTGACCCCTCTCTCTCTCATGCCAGCGTGCTACAAGCCCAGCGCGACGGTGCAGTACACGGAGGACAGCGACTGGAAGGAGTACGACCTCCTGTCGCGGCTGGTGCAGGAGTGGGAGGCCGCCGGGAGGCTGCCCGAGGAGAGCGCCGCGCGGACCCGGCCCGTCGTGGTCCGGGCAGGTGAGCCGGGGCGCAGACAGGAGGACCCCGCTCGGCCCACTGAGCCCCGCTCACTCGGCAGAGTGTGTCCGTGTCCGTGTGTCCCGTGAGGGATTGGCGTCCTGTCCGTGTTGTACCCCGCCTTGTGCCCACAGCCTGCTGGGATGGTCTGCGGCTGATCCAGAGCAGCCGCGTTGAGTGTCGGGTGTTGAGTGTCTGTAGGCTGAGCTGCCCCTCCTCTCTCTCTCTCTCTCTCTGCAGGGGTGGTGCTGGGGCGCGAGGGGGGCGCGGTCAAGCAGATGCTGTGGCCGTTCTGGCTGGGACTGGGCGGCCCGGTGGGCAGCGGGCGCCAGCCCTTCCCCTGGATCCACGTCTCGGACCTGGCGGGCATCATCGCCCACGCGCTGGAGCCCGCCCCCGCCGCCCGGGGCGTCCTGAACGGGGTGGCGCCGGCTGCCGACACCAACGGCGACTTCGCCCAGGCGCTGGCGTGGGCCCTGGGCCGGCCCGCCCTGCTGGGCCTGCCCGCCTTCGCCCTGAACGCCGCCCTGGGCCCCGAGCGCGCCGCCGTGCTGCTGCAGGGCCAGCGGGTGGCGCCCAAGAGGACGCTGGAGTCGGGCTTCGTCTTCGGGTACCCGGACCTGGGCTCGGCGCTGAAGGAGATCGTCAGGTCCTAGCGGTCCCAAGCCCGGCCCGGCCATCCCTCCCCCCGCCCCAATCGGACCACGCTCTCGAGCGACCCTTTTGTTTATTCCGAATGATGGCAGATACTCAGCAAAAATAATAAAGGATGTACAGGACAGTCTCGCTTATCCGACCTTCTGTTTTATCTGCCCTGGTGATCAACCTGCTCTCTACCTATAAAGATCACTTTACTGTCCCTGTACAGTCTCTTTCATCAGGAATGTGTCTTTTCTCAGACCCCAGCTTGCTCTCCAGGAGTCACACAGACAGGGAGAGAAGTTGGGGGTCAGAGCACAGGGTTGGCCATTTATACAGCACCCCTGGAGCAGCTGGGGTTCGGGGCCTCGCTCAGGGGCCCATGGGAGTAGGATTCCTCTGCCAGCTGCGGGATTCGAACCGGCAACCTCCCAGCCACAGGCACAGCTCCTGGGCCACAGAGCCACCACACCTCCCCCCCCTTTCTGCTATGTGCTGTGCGCGTGCGCAGGCGTAATATTTATCCCAATCCCATGCTGCTTTGTCCCTCGGCGCGTCAGACACCGTTGACGAAGCTCCTTGGATGCGCTTGGATGCGTCCTTTCCGGATTTGAGAAACGGGACGAGTGCGAAGAACGAAGAAAGCAGCTCTTCCCGCGGAACACGAGCACCGAAGCGAGTCCACGCAGCGAGGCGCGTCGGAATCCGGTGTTACAGCTGGGGCCGGGAAGAGGGATGAGCGATGAGGTGGAAAAGGCGGGGCTCGGAGCGGGCCTCAGCTGGAGGACTGAGGGACAGATCTTGCAGCACAGGGATAAGGGCGTGCCCATCCCAGGGAAGGCTCTGATTTACAGTAGAGTAATAAAACAGATTTCATACTTCTTCAGCACTCCCGTTCACCTACGATTTGTCTCCCCGGTTTTCCGCTTGGATAATCGGGACTCGACTGAGTTGGGATGGGATCTTTCGCTCTGCACGTGCTTGGGTGTGTCTGTTTGTCCGCTCCGTTCTGCCCCCTCGGCAGATGTTGGGGGGGGCAGCGTTAGAGGCGGACCCTCTCTCGGAGGGGGGGTATCGGCTCCAGCAACGGCCCTGGACATCCCGCTCGGAGCCCCACCCTGGCCTGTAGCCTGAGGATGTCAACCGGCCGGGAGGCCTCTTGGGAATGAAAGAGACCGTGCGCGTGGTCGGGTCAGTGTAACCCACCGCTGTTTAATCAAATACCACTCCCCCCCTGTGGACAGAGCACAGCCCCATGGACAGGTCTTGTTCCAGCTGAGCTCTTTCCTGAATTTAACCCTTTACCCAACTAACGTTTTCTATTTCAAACTGCAGATTTTGAATTCCCCAGGAAAAGCAGCAGCTCACATGCAACTTCCAAACTTCAGCTCAAGAGCTGAAAACAACTGAAACCAGATGAACCCTCTCATCAGCATTAAATAGGACTTCAGCTAAGTAAGAGAGCTCAGCTGGGACACAGGCCAACAGGTATAGGGGTCCCCCAGGGCTATGAGCCCTGAACCCCTGAATGAAGTCAGGCTGTGGCCAGCTGTTCCCCTGGAGACACATCGGTCAGTTTTTCTCTTCACGGTTCTTCAGAGCCGGACTGGGCGTCAACCTCAGGGTTCACGACCGGCAGCCGATCTCCCCAGGCACTGCTCCGGGTACAGCGGTACAGATCCCTGGGAGAGAGGGAGAGGAGTCAGGAGAGAGGGAGCAAAACGGAGCCCCCTGAGCCACCTGGTCCTGAGGCTCACTGGCCCGAGCCACACCGACACCAGCCAGCCTCAGGACAGAACTGCTAGAGCACCACAACCCAGACTCAACCACATCACAGCACAGATCACACAGCCATATCTCACCCACTGGGACACACACACAACACAGAGAGAAGCCAAGAGCTGAGCCCAGAGAAGAGCCCCCTGAGCCAGCTGGTCCTGAGGCTCACTGACCTGAGCCACACCGACACCAGCCAGCCTCAGGACAGCACTGCACAGATCACACAGCAATATCTCACACACACACACACATATAATAATAATAATAATAATAATAATAATACAGTGTGTGATGTCCTGTCACAGCCTGAGGAACAGTGAGCCTGTCTCTCAATAATGTTCAATATGTTTATATGTTATTATCTTATGCAGTGTCTTTATTGTAAATGTCTGTAGATTTTTTTTCTATGTTAACTGCATTTGTTTTGCATTGGGAACGCTGATTTTACTCATCGGTCATGCCAGTAAAGCGTCTTGAATTGAATTTAAAATTGAGAGTCAGGCCGGACAAGGCCGGAGGAGAACCCGGCCGGAGACAGACCCGCTGGTCTACACACCTGCCATGCTGCCGCGCGGTCACGGCCACCCTCTGGATCTGCCCGTCGCTGCAGCACAGCTGGCACTGCACGTGCCGGGCCCTCTTCTGCACCGGCCCGATCAGCCGGGGCCAGCCCGCCGAGGGCTCCGGCCCGGCCCGGCTCAGCACCACGTAGGAGAACCGCTCCTCCAGCCGCTCCGGGCTCTGAGGACGGACCACACAGACGGGTCACCCGTGAGGGCTGCATGTGTGTGTGTGTGTGTGTGTGTGTGTCTCAATTCATCAATCAATCACTTCAGATCCATCAGTCACTAAATCAAGAACACTAGTGTGTGTGCTGGTGAGTTCAGGGTGAGTGTGAGAGGAGAGGGACAGCAGTGACACTAGTAGTGTCTACAGTACAGTCAGGTGTGACAGTGTGTGTGCTGGTGAGTTCAGGGTGAGTGTGAGAGGAGAGGGACAGCAGTGACACTAGTAGTGTCTACAGTACAGTCAGCTGTGACAGTGTGTGTGTGTTGGGGAGTTCAGGGTGAGTGTGAGAGGAGAGGGACAGCAGTGACACTAGTAGTGTCTACAGTACAGTCAGGTGTGACAGTGTGTGTGTGTACTGGAGAGTTCAGGGTGAGTGTGAGAGGAGAGGAGAGGGACAGCAGTGACACTAGTAGTGTCTACAGTACAGTCAGGTGTGACAGTGTGTGTGTGTTGGGGAGTTCAGGGTGAGTGTGAGAGGAGAGGGACAGCAGTGACACTGGTGGTGTCTACAGTACAGTCAGGTGTGACAGTGTGTGTGTGCTGGTGAGTTCAGGGTGAGTGTGAGAGGAGAGGAGAGGGACAGCAGTGACACTAGTAGTGTCTACAGTACAGTCAGGTGTGACAGTGTGTGTGCTGGTGAGTTCAGGGTGAGTGTGAGAGGAGAGGGACAGCAGTGACACTAGAAGTGTCTACAGTACAGTCAGGTGTGACAGTGTGTGTGTGCTGTTGAGTTCAGGGTGAGTGTGAGAGGAGAGGGACAGCAGTGACACTGGTGGTGTCTACAGTACACTCAGGTGTGACAGTGTGTGTGTACTGGTGAGTTCAGGGTGAGTGTGAGAGGAGAGGGACAGCAGTGACACTAGTAGTCTCTACAGTACAGTCAGGTGTGACAGTGTGTGTGTGCTGGTGAGTTCAGAGTGAGTGCGAGAGGAGAGGGACAGCAGTGACACTAGTAGTGTCTACAGTACACTCAGGTGTGACAGTGTGTGTGTGTGCTGGTGAGTTCAGGGTGAGTGTGAGAGGAGAGGGACAGCAGTGACACTAGCAGTGTCTACAGTACAGTCAGGTGTGACAGTGTGTGTGTGTTGGGGAGTTCAGGGTGAGTGTGAGAGGAGAGGGACAGCAGTGACACTAGTAGTGTCTACAGTACAGTCAGGTGTGACAGTGTGTGTGTACTGGAGAGTTCAGGGTGAGTGTGAGAGGAGAGGAGAGGGACAGCAGTGACACTAGTAGTGTCTACAGTACAGTCAGGTGTGACAGTGTGTGTGCTGGTGAGTTCAGGGTGAGTGTGAGAGGAGAGGGACAGCAGTGACACTAGTAGTGTCTACAGTACAGTCAGGTGTGACAGTGTGTGTGTTCTGGTGAGTTCAGGGTGAGTGTGAGAGGAGAGGGACAGCAGTGAAACTGGTGGTGTCTACAGTACACTCAGGTGTGACAGTGTGTGTGTACTGGTGAGTTCAGGGTGAGTGTGAGAGGAGAGGGACAGCAGTGACACTAGTAGTCTCTACAGTACAGTCAGGTGTGACAGTGTGTGTGTGCTGGTGAGTTCAGAGTGAGTGCGAGAGGAGAGGGACAGCAGTGACACTAGTAGTGTCTACAGTACACTCAGGTGTGACAGTGTGTGTGTGTGCTGGTGAGTTCAGGGTGAGTGTGAGAGGAGAGGGACAGCACACAACTGCCCAGTTCTTACCCCAGTTAGCGGCAGGGGTATGTAGGGCTGCACGAAATTACAGGGCAGGTGGGGCTGCTGTGCCAGTCTGGGACAGGGCAGCTGGTGAGGGCACTGCCAACAACACACACAACAGGTGCTGTAATGGTACACAACACTCACAGCACAGACTGTGTTACTACAGCAACACATCTATACAAGGTAGTAATAATAACCTTTGTCTTATATAGCATCTTTAAAAGTAGCTTTACAAAGCTCTTAAAGACAGAGGAAAAAAACAATGATGGGAGATAAAAGTAAAATCTAAAGAAAATCTGGGTTTTGAGAGGGCTCGAGAAGATACATCACTAAAGTAAAAGTCCTTCTGCAGAAGAAGGGTGACGAAGAACATCTGTCTTCAACTGATGAAATTCACATAGCAAAAGCAACTGCAGTTAAAGCAAACTACACACAGTATAGTGTCACTGTACACAACATTGAATACCATTACTGCAGACAACACTCAAATATCCTATTTAACACACTAACCTCATGGACATCTTACTAATGGTCACAGAAGGTTTCCCTTGTTTACTCTTGAGAGGGTACATTAGAACGTTTCAGACCCCCACCACCCTCTGTGTAAAGAGGAGCCTCCTGTCCTGACTGGAGGATCTCACCCAGCTGTGTCTGGAGAGAAGCCGGGGTATCGGCTTTACCAACAGGGCTGGGCAGCTTGTTCCCCACCCCCACCACCCTCTGTGTAAAGAAGGACTTCCTGTTCTCAGTTTAAATTGCAGTGTCCATTTGCGTCCTCTGGTTTGTAAGAACACTCCCATGTGCTCTTACACATACTGAGACATGACTAAGAGGAGCTCTTTCACATATGAAGATCAGGGACAAGTACACTGTGCCATTCGCAGCTCAGACCCAGGCTGGGAGACGTGTGTCTGCGGGAGGGAGAGGGGTACTCACAGGGGCAAACACCGAGGCGCCTCTGGGGTCATAGGTCACCTTGTCCTCTGCCTAGGGAAGACCGGGATGCAGATTAGATAACAAGGAGAAGAGACCCCCTTCCCCTGCGGTCACCCCTGGGTGCCCAGCCCACCTGGAGCACCGTGTCCCGGGCCTCCATGAGGATCTGGTGTCCCTCTCTCGTGCCGTTCTCCAGCAGGACCTGCAAGCACACAGCAGCCCGCCGATCAGCTCCCACACGCACCCCGGCCAGAGCAGCACAGCGGGTGTGCTGTGTGTGCAGCACGCAGAGTGTGTGTGTGGTGTGTGTAGCGTATGTGTGCAGCATACAGAGAGTGTGTGTGTAGTGTATGTGCAGCATGCAGTGTGTGTGTGCTGTGTGTGTGCAGCATACAGAGTGTGTATGCTGTGTGTGTGTGGAACATGAGTATAGTGTGTGCTTTGATACTGACCAGAAAGGAGTGTGTCTTTCTCCACAGCGTCTGCACTGTGTCCCTCCTCTCACTGCTGCTGGGGAGCTCTGACAGAGAGAAGGCAGAGACCACGACATCGAACTGCACCTGAGAGAGAGAGGGGTTCATACAGACACACTGACTGACTGGACACTCCAGTACATTAACACTGCACTGAGAGAGAGGGGTTCATACAGACACACTGACTGGACACTCCAGTACATTAACACTGCACTGAGAGAGAGGGGTTCATACAGACACACTGACTGACTGGACACTCCAGTACATTAACACTGCACTGAGAGAGAGGGGTTCATACAGACACACTGACTGACTGGACACTCCAGTACATTAACACTGCACTGAGAGAGAGGGGTTCATACAGACACACTGACTGACTGGACACTCCAGTACATTAACACTGCACTGAGAGAGAGGGGTTCATACAGACACACTGACTGGACACTCCAGTACATTAACACTGCACTGAGAGAGAGGGGTTCATACAGACACACTGACTGGACACTCCAGTACATTAACACTGCACTGTGAGAGAGACACCGCAGGACTGTCTACAATACCTTGGGAGTAACAGGGAGGAACTGCCTGAAGTAGAGGTGTTGAATGTGTGGGTCTGCGCGCTCACATCCACCTGCACAGAGACACAGCGCTGTCACTCCCTGCTCCAGTGCTCTCCTGCTCTTTATCAAGCCAATCTGCTGTTGCTTCACATGAGAACCGAGTCTCCTGCACCCCAAGATCTGCCGGCCTCCCCATGCCCTTACTGTTGGCTGCCACCCTCATTTTCCAGTGGGATTTCTCTCCTAGATCTACCTACACACTCACACACAGACACACACACCACACGCACACAGACACACACACAAGCAGACACACCCTGGGCAGGATGCCAGTCCATCGCAGGACACACACACCCTGGACAGGACACCTGTCCATCGCAGGACACACACACACACACACCCTGGACAGGACGCCAGCAATTGCACACACACAAACACACACCATGGACAGGACGCCAGCAATCACACACACACACTCACACTGGGGTCAGTCTTCCCAGAAGCCAATTAACCCACCAGCTTGTTTTTCCAACAATAGGAGGAAACAGGAGCACTCAGGGGAAACCCACTCAAACACGCAGAGAGAACATGCAAACTCCACTCAGACAGCACCCCAGGGACCGAACCCAGGACCCCAGCTCTGCGAGGCAGCACTGCGCCACCCAGGCTCTTTTATACACAAATACTTGCGAAGTGCTGTCGCCCCCTAGTGGTCCCTACCGAAACCCCCCGCGGCCGAGCTGCCCCTGCCTGTAGCTCTTACCCCTGACCAGCAGGTCGGCCAAGGAGTTCATGGCTCCAGAGCTGTCCACACACACGAACTCCTTCAGGCTCTCTCCCCACAGGCTGTGCGCTGCCCTGCAATACACAGAACCGCCACACGATGGCGACACCTCACTGCCGTCACTGTCACGATCTGCCACTGGGTCAACACCCTCGAAACAGAAGGAGATTCTCACCAGGCCACGCTTCCCGTCCCCGATCCAAAATCCAGGAGGGAGCCTGGGGAGAAACTGGGAACTCTCTTCTTAATCTGGAGACACAGAGAGAGAGAGATAATAATAATAATGAATTCCTTACACCTCTATAGCTCTTTCCTGGACCCTCCACTCCTCTCCCAGCCCCGTCCAGGACTGGGGATCCCCTCCACCCCCCCAGTGTGATGATGCTCCAGTCCGCTCACACACTCCAGCTCTCAGTGGGGAGGAGAGCAGAGTGATGAGGCCAGTTCAGAGAGGGGGGTGATCAGGAGGCCATGACTGGTAAAGACCAGGGGGAGTCTGTCCAGGACACTGGTGTCACACCCCTACTCTTTCTGAGAGACACCCTGGGGTCTTGACTGACCACAGAGAGTCAGGACCTCAGTTTTACGTCTCATCTGAAGGACGGCGCCTTGTTTTCAGTCTGATGTCCCCGTCACTATACTGGGGCATTAGGACCCACACAGACCACAGGGTGAGCGCCCCCTACTGGTCCATTAACACCTCTTCCAGCAGCAGCCTTAGCTTTCCCAGGAGCCTTCCATCCGGGTACTGACCAGGCTCACACCTGCTGAGCTGGAGTGAGGTACAGGGTGATACAGCTGTTGGCAATGATGATGTTTTATGTTACGTCTGTAAAAGTCCAGTAAATCCCTCTGGCTTTGAAAGAGAGAGGAAGAGACTGCGCAGGGATGTGCCGGGGTCAGTAGGGGGCGCTGTCTCGGCTCACCTCGTGCAGGGCTCTTGTCACCGCTGCATAGCCACCCGCCAGCCGAGCCGCCAGGTACACCAGGCTGAGGTCCGCATCATACCTGCAGCACAGGAATCAGTCTCATTCGTATATAGCGCCTTTCAACCCACAGCCTTCCCAAGGCCCCAAGAGAGAGCCGGGAATACAGAGTGGAGCAAAGCGAGGCACAGACTGAGCCGGAAGGGGGGGGACTCAGAGACAGGTCCTGGGAGACGCAGAGGGAGACGCAGAGAGAGACTCAGAGACACAGACAAAGACTCAGAGAGACAGGGAGACCCAGAGAGAGACAGAGGGAGGAGGGAACTCAATTGAACTGGCAGCCCAGTATGTGATCTCCTGTCACAGCCTGAGGAACAGTGAGTCTGTCTCCCAATAATGCTCCAGCCGCCTACAGTAGATGTCAATATTGTATTATATGTCTTTGTTGTAAATGTCTGTAATATGTCAGTAGATTTTATATTACTTTTATTTTTTGTTTTGTTTCATGTGAATTTCATTATTTTATTTGCTTTGGCAACACTGATTGTACCCATCGGCCATGCTAATAAAGCACCTTGAATTGAACTGAATTGAATTGACAGAGAGGCTCACAGAGACCCACAGAGAGACACACAGGGAGAGACACAGAGACTCACAGAGAGAGAGGCAGAGAGAGACACAGGGAGACACGCAGAGAGAGACACGGGAAGACACGCAGAGAGAGACACAGGGAGAGACACAGGGAGAGACACAGGGAGAGACACAGGGAGAGAGATAAGGACAGCGAAAGGGACGCAACTGACTCTCGTACTGACACGAACATACTTGAGGGGAGTCCAGTGGTAGGTAGTCCTTTTCAGCTCTGACAGGACCCGTCTTCGGACCCGGGCCTCCAGGGCTTCGTTGTCTGTCTGTCTTCCTGTGCAGCAAGGGAAAAACAGACAGTCTCTCTCTGTGTCTCAGAAGCTGTGGCTCTTCCTCAGTGACTGTGACGCTCTCAGCATCCCAATACCCATCTCTCCCTCTCTCCTCTCTGTTTCCCTCAGTACCCATCTCTCCCTCTCTCCTCTCTGTTTCCCTCAGTACCCGTCTCTCTCTCTCTCCTCTGTTTCCCTCAGTACCAGTCTCTCTCTCTCTCTCTCCTCTGTTTCCCTTAGTACCAGTCTCTCTCTCTCCTCTCTGTTTCCCTCAGTACCCGTCTCTCCCTCTCTCCTCTCTGTTTCCCTCAGTACCTGTCTCTCTCCCTCTCTCCTCTCTGTTTCCCTCAGTACCTGTCTCTCCCTCTCTCCTCTCTGTTTCCCTCAGTACCTGTCTCTCCCTCTCTCCTCTCTGTTTCCCTCAGTACCTGTCTCTCCCTTTCTCCTCTCTGTTTCCCTCAGTACCTGTCTCTCTCTCTCTGGCCTGTTTCTCCAGGATCAGAGCCCTTTCTCTCAGGGTCTGGTCATCGACGGGTCTCTTCCTGCTCCACAGGAAGTTGGTCAGCCTCTGTGTTCTGTCCGACAGGCTGCTCACTGCTGCCCCTACAGGAGAGGGCAAGGATCACAGGCCGGTCAGCAGGGACCAGCCTGCTGGATCTCCCTGGAGTTCAACATCTCCTGGCACACTCTGCGTGCTTTTGTTGCTTTGTGACTTGCGACGCACATGTCCGCCGCCCAGTCTGCGGACAGACTGCAGAGTCGGCGGAGTATCTGACCGTGGATGAGCGTCAGTGCTGCACGCTCCAGGTCCGCCGGAAGCCGCACTGTTGTCAGTGCTGTGATTCCCGGGTGCCGCCGGTGAGGGGTGCTGCTCAGAAAATCCCCGCTGTTGTCCACCTGGCTCTGTCGGGCCACCACAGCACTCTGTCTCTGGGGGGAAAAATAATAAGGCCTTTGTACACTGATCTTTGCTGACCACTTGCACACTAGCACTGCACACTCATCCACTAGTACTGTTCACTCATTCACTACCATTGCACACTCACACACTACTGTTGTTAACTTGTACGCAAGTATTGCTCACTCATACAGTAGCGCTGCACACTTGTGCACTACTATTGTTCACCTGTACAGGAGTATTGTTTACTCATGAACTAGCACTGCAAACTCATACATTAGTACTGTTCATTTATACACAAGTATTACTCGCTCATACAACAGCACTGCATACATTAGTACTGTTGACTTGTACACTAGCACTGCACATTTGTACACTAGTATTGCTCATTCATAGACAGTCGTACACTAGCATTGTTCACTCTTACACTAGTATTGCACACTTCTATTGGTAGTATTGGACATTCATACATGATGTTCTCTCATCTTACAATATGACTGTTCAATTTTATACAGTTCACTACACAGCATCACTGTTACTGACAATACACGTTTTTAGAGTCACTGCTGGTGGTTTAGACTTGGAGGTTGTGAGCCAATCACAGCCTTTTAATTTGCATAAATAAGTGTAGGTGATTTCTCTGGAAGCGAATGGCTTTAGATGAGCTTTTTTCTTTTGTTCCTGCTTATCTTATTTCACTTCTTGATCTACAAAGTCTATCTACATAATGCTTTATCACAACCACCTCCCACATTGTAGTGCAAGTAATACATCTTACCCTAGACAGGAAAGACAAGGGAATCTCGATCCTATATAAAGCCCAGGGACGGCCTCCTTTACTCGCAGTGGGAGAAAGCTCACTGTAGAGGTCACGTGCCGAGTGCCTAGTCACTCCACCAATCACCTCGGGGAAGGTCTGAGACAGGAGCCAATCGCTGCCCTAGCAGGGCATCACCTGACGCGGGTGAGCGAGTGCACAGGGACGGGGCCCTGAGCGAGGCGCAGGCGCAGGAGAAGCCGGGGGTAGCAGTAACGCAGCTCCCCGCCGGTGGATGCGGCCTCGCCGGGCTTGGAAACGCTCGCGGCTGGCTGATGAGTGCGATGTGTGAGCTGGGACACCGTCCCGGAACCCAATTCAGACTACTCTCCTCCCACTGCCTTTTCATTACGGGAACAGCTCATATTCTTAAATGTAAACATCTCTTTAACTTACAAATTATTTTCTTCTTACAGTAAATAATGTTTTGTTTAAAATATTTTTAAAATAGGAACCAGTAACAGAAAGAAAAAGAAAGAAAACAACGTTTCGGTCGTGGAGCGGGTGTGGGTATACTCAGGTTTTTTAGAATATTCTCTTTCGAGAATACCAAGAGCGTTTAGAGAGGTACAGCAGTACGAGCACCACCGTGGCGAGCTACAGTAAATAACGTCCACGCTGTGTAATTAACAGGGGATGTTCCCCACTGACGGACTGTCAGACTGAGAGATCCGCGATGCTGTGGTGCCTGTAGAAACCAGCCATCAGGGGGTCACGAACCCCTGGTCCTGCAGAGCCCCACTCCAGTAAGCTCGCAGGGGTCACACTGAAATCGTCCGCCTCCCTCCCGGTGGCTTTAGTGAGCTTCTCGTCCTCGGTCCGTCTACGCGAGACAATGATTTGCACCAAAGCAGGTTTACAGCCGCCCCCACTTACCCTGACGATCGCCCCCTGACACAGCGCACACGATCCCCCAAACCTGAGCCCCAGAGCAGCCATGCCGGCCGGTCAACGAGACGCAGATAGAGCCCTTCCACCAGCGTCGCGGGGAACTGGAAACCGGTCCGGCGCTCAAATAGGTCCGAGTCCGACTCGTCAGCCGCACTTCTGTTTATCGCCACAGGGGCTGACAGGAGGTCTCCTTTAATCGTGCCACTGGCAGCTGCTATCCCGTCGATAGAGGGCGGTTTCTGGGGTGAATTGATCACGCCGTCCCACGTACCGTTCTAAAATATTGTGTTCTCCTGCGGAGAGATGCTTGTTTTGTCCCTGCGGGAGACAAGCTTGTGTTTTAAACTGTTTTTCGATGTTGTTCCCGCACATTTAACGTTTTCAGAAACGTCTCACGCAAAGATGGGGCGCCCGGAGAGAAGCCATTGAAAGACGCCAATAACCTGAACAGAAGGTTTTCTAAATGTTGTTTCTAAACATTTTCTGTGGATAAAATCTGACATTTTCTAATCGATTGTCTGTAAATATCCGGGTAAAAGCACATAAGTAATGTATTTATGATCGACTATCCGAAAAAAATACTTTTTAGAAGAAGTTAAATTAAAATCTTTTGTTGCCAGGGAAAATGTTGCAAAAACATTAAAACAATAAAGTAAAGAAAATATTTTACATGCAAATGCAGAGAAAGGCGGAGTGCTGATCTTAGAACAACAGCAACAGCACATCAATAAACTGAAGTAATAATTATTGATAACAGAATGTAACCGGCAGAGACCATAAACGCTGGTTATGAACCTCAGGGGTGTCTCTATTCTGATTCCTCACTGTGAATGACTGAACCCCAGGGGTGTCTCTGTCCTGATTCCTCACTGTGACAGACTGAACCCCAGGGGTGTCTCTATCCAGATTCCTCACTGTGTGACAGACTGAACCCCAGGGGTGTCTCTGTCCTGATTCCTCACTGTGACAGACTGAACCCCAGGGGTGTCTCTGTCCTGATTCCTCACTGTGACAGACTGAACCCCAGGGGTGTCTCTGTCCTGATTCCTCAATGATTATCTGGCATGGTGACCCTTTTGTTCATAAGAAGATCAACATCCTGAGGTTCAGACAGAAACTCGGCTCTGATTTGGAAATGAAAGGTTTTTCAGACAGGTGTGAACACTGACTGAATCTCTCGTCGCTGTGGAGCGTGACCGGAGCACGCCCGTGCCCACGGAGAAAAGAGGGGAAAGAGATCGTCAGCTGGCACTCCTGGGGCACACAGTCTGTGCGATTGTATCGAAAGCACCCGCGCTGGGTTCGAACCCGGATGCACCAGTGGCTGTACCTCTCTGGCCAATTTGCATTCGGCCCTGCAATTTGCATAAAGCCGTGTAGGGATTTCTCTGACAGCGAATGGCTTTAGATGAGCTCTTTCGTTTTGTACCCACTTGTGTTATTTCACTTCTTATTTTACAAAAGTGAATATGCATGACCAGAATCTCCGCAAATTTTAACGTGTTTAATCCACGTTACCCTAGACCGGGAATTCAAGGGCATCTCGGTCCTATATAGGAGCGCGGGGACAGCCCTTGGCCTCGCAGTGGGAGGAAGCTCACTGTAGAGGTCACGTGCCGAGTGCCTGGTCACTCCACCAATCACCTCGGGGAAGGTCTGAGACAGGAGCCAATCGCTGCCCTAGCAGGGCATCTCCTGACGCGGGTGAGCGAGTGCACAGGGAAGGGGCCCCGGGCGAGGCTCAGTCGCAGGAGAAGCCGGGCGGAGCAGCGACGCAGCTCTCCGCCGGTGGATGCGGCCTCGCCGGGCTTGGAAACGCTCGCGGCTGGCTGTTGAGTGCGATGTGTGAGCTGGGACACCGTCCCGGAACCCAATTCAGACTACTCTCCTCCCACTGCCTTTTAATCTTTATTAAATTCTTCATTGCTTCATTTCGATTTAATGCGTTTATGATCCACTATCCTAAATATCCAAAAGAAAAAAGTTTTCAAAGAAAAGTTCAATGAAAAATGCTTTATTGGCAAGGAAAATGTTAAAACAATAAAGTAAAAGAAAATCTTTTACATGAAATTGCAGATAGAAAAGCAGAATACTGATGCTAGAACAACAACAGCACAACACTTAACTGAAGTAATATTATTAATATTAATAATTCCTTATATAGCACTTTTCTGGACACTCCACTCAAAGCACTTTACAGGTAATGGGGATCCCCTCCACCACCACCGATGTGCAGCCCCACCTGGATGATGCAACGGCAGCCATAGTGCGCCAGAACGCTCACCACACATCAGCTCTCAGTGGGGAGGAGAGCAGAGTGATGGAGCCAGTTCAGAGAGGGGGATCATTAGGAGGCCATGACTGGTAAGGGCCAATGGGAATTTGGCCAGGACGCCGGGGTTACACCCCTACTCTTTTCAAGAAACGCCCTGGGATTTTTAATGACCACAGAGAGTCAGAACCTCAGTTTTACATCTCATCCAAAGGACAGAAGTAACAGTATGTTACCTGCAGGGACCTATAAAACTGGTTATGAAATCAAGGGGTGTCTCTGTCCTGATTCTTCAGCGTGTGACAGACTGAGCCCCAGGAGTGTCTCTGTCCTGATTTCTCACTGTGAATGACTGAACCCCAGGGGTGTCTCTATCCAGATTCCTCATTGTGAATGACTGAACCCCAGGGGTGTCTCTGTCGTGATTCCTCTCGCTGTGAATGACTGAACCCCAGAGGTGTCTCTGTCCTGATTCCTCACTGTGACAGACTGAACCCCAGGGGTATCTCTATCCTGATTCCTCAATGATTATCTGGCAGGGTGACCCTTTTGTTCACAAGAAGATCAACATCCTGAGGTTCAGACAGAAACTCGGCTCTGATTTGGAAATGAAAGGTTTTTCAGACAGGTGTGAACACTGACTGAATCTCTCGTCGCTGTGGAGCGTGACCGGAAGACGCCCGTGCCCACGGAGAAAAGAGATCGTCAGCTGGCACTCCTGGGGCACCAAGTCCGTGCGATTATATCGAAAGCACCTGCGCTGGGTTCGAGCCCGGATGCACTAGCAGCTGTACCTCTCTGGCCAATTTGAGTGATCTACCACCTCGCGCGAGGCGGCACCTGCTTCTCGCGGCCAAGAGCGAGGGTGCCTTAGGCTGTGACATCACGGTGTTAGGCGTCATCGGGCAGGCAGCGCGCGGAGCGCTCAGTCCCTCCGCAGGGCGAGAAGAGCAGCTGTATCCAGCAATATCGACAGCGACACACATACGCGAATTCTCCTGCCCCAGGTAAGACCCATTCCTGTGAGCTCCAACATGGGCGAATGCGGTGCTCCTGCTGTTCTTAGAGTTGTGTTAACCGCATAATAAGGCAATGTGTTAAAAATGGTCTTTGTGCAAAGTTAACGCTTTGAGTTAGATTCGAGTGGGGTCATTGAAGCACGCCCCAATTCAGGGCTTTAACGCCTCTCGTCTTTGCACGCGTGGGAGACAGATATCTGCGTTCAGACGAAATAATACCGTGTTATGACGAGTTACAGCCGCGAACACTTTTTTTTTCCATAAGAGGCACGGCTCTGCTGGGCACGGCAACAACTCGCGTGTGGCCCAGGAGCTGGCTGTGGGCTTGTTCCGAATTCCCGCAAGTCTTCACACTCGCGTTCGCGCAAGATCGTGTCTGTTTCCTGCAGTTCCGAAGTCAGGCGCATCCGACGCAAGTGGGGGCTGACGGCTTTCGGGTGCTTTGTTTTGAGACGTTCTGCGCTCGACCCGCGGTACCGGCAGACCGACCTTAAGTCTTAAACACGGATTGTCGTATTTTCGGGTTGGGCGAGGACGGACACAGTGACTCAGACACTCGTTGAGTGAAAAACGGCGGTTTATTCGCAGAGAGACAGAGAGAGAGAGAGAGTTGTTGTAAATGTCTGTAATATGTCTGTAGATTTTATTTTACTTTTATTTTTTGTTTCATGTGAGTTTCATTATTTTTATTTGCTTTGGTAACACTGATTGTACCCATCGGTCGTGCTAATAAAGCACCTGGAACTGAATTTAATTGAACTGAGGGGTGGTAGTTACTCAGCGAGAGGGTGGCAATTGGGCACAAGTACAACAGGGGTGCGAAACCAGGGAACTATTTACAAGAATCCGGGCGGTCTCATCACACTGTACGCCCGTTTGGTAGGGGGTCAGCTGCGCTGGTCAGCGGCCTTTCTCGTCCCCGCCCTGACCACTACCATCCCGTCCCGCCCCTCGCCGCGGTTCGGCCGCAGCGCCGGGCGAGTCCGCTTCAATATTCATGAGATCTGAGCGAAAGGTGTTCCACTTCATGTTTACAAAGGACAGTACACACACCCTTGGATACTAATTAATTCACACCAAGGGGTGTGTGTGTGTGGCGATTTTCTGTTTTCTTTCGTGGTAATGAATGGTGCGGTATACAGCGGTACCCGGCAGATGATGTGACAAGACAAGAAAAATGGTTTAAAAAATAAAACACTGAGGACCCCGTAGCCTGCCGGGTGCTGACCTAGTCAGATCGAGCTTCCGGGCTGGAGCCCTCGAAAATCTTCTTTTTATAGGTCAACACGCAGAGTTTGGGAGGCTTCAGCCTTCTCGGTCGCGGGTTTTATCGGTGAAACGCGACTGCTGGAATGACTAGACTTGCGGGACGCGGAAAAAACTTGAAGTGACCCGTGACGGCTCCGTGACGTGGCCTGGCGTTCTGCGCCCGATCCCGAACCGCGGGCTGGGGGGACCCCTGGGGCTTCGCCTTTGGGGTTTCCTTGAATGGTTTGGTTTGGATTTGTTCTTCCCCGCATACGTGCAGGAGCTGCAGTCGGTAGCTCTTCCTCCGCGATGGTTTTCAGGGCCAAGCGAGCTGTCCTTTCCCTCGGAGTGTGACGGCTTAAGAGACACACACGCTAGACGCGTCGCTGCCAGACCTGCATCCGTGAGCGAAATCCGGGCCGGCGCTCGTGCTGCTAACCCTTCCGGCGCTGGACGGGCTCCGACTTCCTGGAGCCGCGCGACAGCTTTGCTTCTGCAGTGAACGATGCTGTTTAAATACCGGCTCCTGGAGTTAATGGAAGGTGTGGTGGTTAGGAGAGAGCGCGGGGAAAAACGTGATGTTTGAGGACTGGTCAGTGTGTCTGTCCTGTCCTGATGGACTGGTGTCCTGTCCAGGGTGTGTGTGTCTGTGTGCTGTGATGGACTGGTGTCCTGTCCAGGGTGTGTGTCTGTGTCCCGTGATGGACTGGTGTCCTGTCCAGGGTGTGTGTCTGTGTCCTGTGATGGACTGATGTCCTGTCCAGGGTGTGTGTGTGTCCCGTGATGGACTGGTGTCCTGTCCAGGGTGTGTGTGTCCCGTGATGGACTGGTGTCCTATCCAGGCTGTACCCTTCCTTATCCCTGTTGCTTGCTGGGATAGGCTCCGGCTCCCCTGCGCCCCCGAACCGGTTGACGCAGCTGGATAACGGGTGGGTGACGTGTGATAAGGCAAGGCCCACCGCATACAGCCCGTATCTGATGCTCCTCTGACCCCTGACCTTCTCCTGCCAATGTGCCCACCCCCTGGAACTGTCAGTCAGCTGCGAGACACAAGGATGATTGTCTTCCTGCTCACCTCACGCCACTGCTCCGGTCGGGAAACCCGGGGTTAGTAATTGCAATAGGGATACATTTCCCGCCGCGCTCAGATTCCACACGAGCTCAGTCCCGTTTCCAAAAGGTGGCGACCGGAGGTAAGGAGGTAAGGAGGGGCGACCGGCATGGGGGGCCCCATCAGCGGGAGCAGGAAGGACCCCCGTGGAGATCGGGACAGCGTACGAATGTGACATCTCCGTGTCTAGGTCTTGTGGCCTCAGGAAATCATCCCACCTCTGTTGCTATTAATGAATTGCAGCACCAGTCAAAGGTTTGAGCACACCTCCTGGAAACCAGGTATTTCATGATTATCTCTGCCTTGATCTGTATAAACACGTCTATCAACACTTAATATTTAATTACACATGATATGTGTAATTAAATATTACACCCCAGAGCAGTGGCTCTGTGCCAAGGAGCTGTGCCTGTGCCTGTGGCTGGAAGGCTTGCCAGTTCAAATCCCGCAGCTAGCAGAGGAATCCTACTCCGCTGGGCCCCTGAGCGAGGCCCTCAACCCCAGCTGCTCCAGGAGTGCTGTACAATGGCTGACCCTGCGCTCTGACCCCCAGCTTCTCTCTCTGTGTCTCATGGAGAGCAAGCTGGGGTCTGGGAAAAGACAAATTCCTAACACAAGAACTTGTATAGGGCCAACTTATCCTCTTAAGTGAACTGCAACACCCAAAGCAAGCGGATTTCAGGCTGAAGCCCGGGTTAGTTGACAGTCAGAAATGTGTATAACAAGTGTAGACACGTTTATACAGTTTATAGCACAGATAATCATGACAAACCTGGTTTCAAACACGTTTACTCAACCTTTGACTGGTACTATATATTAGCGATCTATGTGTGCCGGCAGCATGGTGGCTGATTGGTTATATGGCCAGCAGCCATATCGCTCTGCAGCTCACAGCTGGCAGCCCCACTGCAGCTCAGCAGGTGTGAGCCTGGCCAGTACCTGGATGGGAGACTCCTGGGAAAGCTTAGGCTGCTGCTGGAAGAGGTGTAAGTGGGGCCAGCAGGGGGCGCTCACCCTGCAGTCTGTGTGGGTCCTAATGCCCCAGTACAGTGACGGGGACACTATACTATAAAACAAAAAGGTGCCGTTTTCTGGATGAGATGTAAAATCGCCATCCTGACTTTTTGTGGTCATTAAAAATTCCAGGGCTTTTCTTGAAAAGAGTAGGGGTGTAACCCTGGCATCCTGGCATCCTGGCCAAATTTCCCAATGGCCCTTACCAGTCATGGCCTCCTAATAATCCCCATCTCTGAACTGGCTTCATCACTGTGCTCTTCTCCCCACTGTGAGCTGGTGTGTGGTGAGAGTACTGGAGCATCATCCAGGTGAGGCTGCACACTGGTGGTGGTGGAGGGGATCCCCATTACCTGTAAAGCACTTTGAGTGGATTGTCCAGAAATGTGCTATATAAGTGTAAGCTATTATTATTATTATTATTATTATTATTATTATTATTATTATTATTATTATTATTACTGTCCCACTGTGCTTCAAGAGAACTACTATCATGCCCCTGCCTGAAACAACCAAGGTGTCATGTCTGAATTACTACCGCCCGGTGACACTCACCTCAGTAGTCATGAAGTGCATGGAGAAACTGGTGAGGGGACACATCAACAGTATTGTCCCAGACTCCCTGGACCCCCTGCAGTTTGCTTATAGGAATAATAGGTCAGTGGCCAATGCTGTCTCACTGGCCCTTCACACCACCTGGACAAGAGGAGCACCTGTGCCAGGATGTTATTTATTGACTGCAGCTCAGCCTTCAACACAACTGTGCCAGGCAGGCTGGTGGTCAAGCTCAGGGGTCTGGGCCTCAACAACTCCATCTGCAACTGGGTCCTGGACTTCCTGACAGTTGGGGGTTGAGAGGGGTACCCCATCTCGTACCGCCATTGTGTGGCATCTGAGTTGAGTTGGCATCTGTCCCGGATCGGATGAAGCTGTCTTGGAAACAAGACGGATCGACGAACAGACAATCGCGTACCATCTCCTTTGTTATTTGCCCGATGGAAGAGAACGGTCGATTCCAAAGTTCAGAGTGCAGAGAAACACTGGAAAACACCTTGAGCGGGAGCAGCTGGATTCCAGAGCACGAAGAAGGAAGCTGATATAAATCTTTACATCCCCAGATTGTTAATTGATTAAATGACTAGAAATACAGTAGGATCACAGCCAATAATACACTGAGACCACTGAAGAAAGCGTGTGTGTGTGTATACAGTGTGTCCAGTAAGAGTCTGTACAGGTGTGTGTGTGTATACAGTGTGTACAGTAAGAGTCTGTACAGGGGTGTGTGTGTGTACAGTGTGTCCAGTAAGAGTCTGTACAGGGGTGTGTGTGTGTATACAGTGTGTCCAGTAAGAGTCTGTACAGGTGTGTGTGTGTATACAGTGTGTCCAGTAAGAGTCTGTACAGGGGTGTGTGTGTGTACAGTGTGTCCAGTAAGAGTCTGTACAGGGGTGTGTGTGTGTATACAGTGTGTCCAGTAAGAGTCTGTACAGGTGTGTGTGTGTGTATACAGTGTGTCCAGTAAGAGTCTGTACAAGTGTGTGTGTGTGTGTGTATACACTGTGTCCAGTAAGAGTCTGTACAGGTGTGTGTGCGTATATACAGTTTGTCCAGTAAGAGTCTGTACAAGTGTGTGTGTGCAGTGTGTCCAGTAAGAGTCTGTACAGGGGTGTGTGTGTGTATACAGAGTGTCCAGTAAGAGTCTGTACAGGTGTGCGTGTCTACAGTTTTTACAGAAATCCTGAAGTCTTTCCTGTTGTCTGTGTCTGAGCTCTGTGTGTCTGTGTGTTGCAGGGAGGGCCGAGTCTCAGCCCAGTGGGATGGAAGAGAGCCAGATTCGGCGTGGAGATTACATCAGGAAGGTGTGCCTCTGCTTCTCTGTCTGACTCGTGGACTGCCCCTCTCTGCACCAAAAAGTCCCTGTTAAGCAAACTGTTAAGCTTTTAATGTGTGTAGTTTAAGTATAGATGTTTGAGCAGGGAGGTACATCAGCATGCGCTGGCTGTGAAGGAACAGGTAAAGTTTAATTCCCAGCTGGAAGTTAAATACTTGAATGACGTTTAATAAAGTCTGTGCGTCATTAATTCAATAACTTATTGAGATGGATAATGGCGTGCGGCTGGACTATTGCTACATGAAGGGAAGGAAATGATTCAATTACCAGCTTTCAGGCAGCATAGTGACACAGTGGTCGGCATTCTGACTTGCAGTGCTGGGGCCCTGGGTTCGATTCCTGGGGTACTGTCTGTGTGGAGATTGCATGTTCCCCCGGGGTTCATGTCGAATTTGCTCCCGCAGTCCAAAGACATCCTGATAGTTTAATCCGCTTCTGAGATACTTGGCCCTGGTGCGGGTGTGGATGTGTGTCTCTGTCTGCCCTGTGACGGACTGGCGTCCCATCCAGGGTGTGCCCTGCCCTTCTGCCCACTGCTTGCTGGGATCAGGTCCAGCTCCCAGTGTCCCTGAATTTCACGATGCACTTAGAAAACGGGACAGATTCTTGACCTCGTGGTGCTGGAGGACAGAAATTCATCCTTAAAGTTTAGTCCCGATTAACTCCAGGCACAGCGGTGTTTTATGCTGCACATGATACAGTCATCTCATTGTCAGTGCAACTTTTTTCTTTTGAAGCGGACTGTCTGGTGCCTTTCTCACAGTTTTCCCTGAGCTGTTTCCTGGCACGCGTCTGCAGTCTCAAATGGCAGGGTTTTAAACAAAACACAGATAAACAGAATAATTGTTTTTCCCCCCTGAGCAATACCCACTGTTGATTTCAACACCCAGAGCTAGAACACCCAGGAGCAGGAAATAGTGCCGAACCAGGTTTGGTTAAGTTTATATTGGCCAACATCCCAACCTGACAGACAACAGTTTAGCATCCCCTTACAGAAGCTTATTAGCGCCAATGAGAAAACAAAAAACCTTGTACTGTATATACCAGATAGTATTGCGTCAACACGCGAAAATAATTTGCATTTAAACGAGCAAATGATTGCGTTTATATAAGAAAATTAGTGCGTTCGACCGCAATAGTTAATTTGTGAACAATGTTGCCTGATATATTAATATCTTGCGTTAAATATGAAATAATATTGTCCCGTACCAACTAGCATTGGCTTTAGCAACAGCAGATAATCGTCACACTCCTCTTTTTGGGGAAAACAAATCGAAAGAAGAAGCACGTGTTCTGTCGTTTGTGTATGTTAAACGCGTGTTGTTCTCGCCTTTTCGGGACGTTGTTCTTGATGTGAAGCCGCAGAAACGTGTCCTGCACATCATTTTTTTTGCCGACTCTTGAGACATTGAACAGACTACATTCACGGTGACGTGACAGCGAGACCTGTGCCGACTGCTATGGTCTGTAACGGTGAACAGCGAGCAAACTGTGTGACGGGTCGTGTACCGTCCTGGAGTTCGTCCTATCTCTGTACATTTCACGTCTGTGCACAGACACTGCTAATTCTCCCTTCCACCTACACTTTTC
Organism: Lepisosteus oculatus; assembly: GCF_040954835.1. NCBI lineage: Eukaryota > Metazoa > Chordata > Actinopteri > Semionotiformes > Lepisosteidae > Lepisosteus > Lepisosteus oculatus. Next base: position 10,825,167 of record NC_090699.1, on the reverse strand, counting down.
CCGCATTTGGCCGTGTTAAATCCAAATTCAAATGCATTTGATGTCGGCACACTGTGGTCTAAAAGCTTTTGAGGACTTGTCGACTGACCAACGATTACAGGAACACTACGCCAACAGCAGGCATGATTTCTGACTGTCATTATCGTAAATGTATTCCGTTCAGAGTCGGTAAAAGCCCTTCTGCAGTTCTGCAGTTGGCTTGTACTGTTGGAAACGTGAAGTACAGCGCAGCGCCAGTGAGTATTCCTGGGTTAAACACACGTGTGTTTGCCGCCGTTTCCGTCACGAGTAGAAATCCAACTGCATGCTATTCACGATGAGAAGCGGTGCTAATTAGCTTCCGTATGCCCTCCTCAAACCTGTTTTCTGACTTGCTTGCTCAAAACCTTTGCGTGAGAATTGCTGGTATGTTGGCCTTTACACGTCTCAACAAACAGCGTGTGTGCTCCTGGCCACCAGCTGACATTCTGGGCCATAAATCATGTCCGAATGACTGGTCATTAATTTGTTTCCATTTGGTTTCCAAACCCTTTCTCAGCCTGTAGTCAGGTTAAACAAAGGAAGTAAGGAACAGTGTGAATGTGTGATGAAGCAGTTTTATCCGCACTGCAGGCAATAGAGTTTGTTGATATATGTCAAGATTTTTTCTCTTTCTCCTCGGTGAGCTTCTGTGCTGTAACATTCATCACTTTCTCTCATTTTACTGATTGCCCCCAGTTGAAAAATCATATTTAATAGTGTTAGAAAGCAGTTAGAGCTTTCAAACATGTCTCTGATGTTGTCCAGATGTTTGGTGTGCAGACTGTGCTGTATCTCTCTCTGACTCCAGGTGTTCAGTGTGCTGTATCTCTCTGACCTCAGGTGTTCAGTGTGCTGACTGTGCTGTATCTCTCTCTGACTCCAGGTGTTCAGTGTGCTGTATCTCTCTGACCCCAGGTGTTCAGTGTGCTGACTGCGCTGTATCTCTCTCTGACTCCAGGTGTTCAGTGTGCTGACTGTGCTGTATCTCTCTCTGACTCCAGGTGTTCAGTGTGATGACTGTGCTGTATCTCTCTCTCTGACTCCAGGTGTTCAGTGTGCTGACAGTGCAGTTGCTGGCGATCCTGAGTGTCCTGTGTCTGCTCCTGCTCTGTGAGCCCCTGAAGGAGTTCGTGAAGACCAACCTCTGGATCTCCCTCAATTCCTACCTCATCTTCATCCTGGTTTCCGCCGTGCTGCTCTTCTGCCTGTCCTGCAGGAGGGCCGTGCCCCGGGGCACTCCAGGCATGGTGGGTAGCGAGATCAGCCTTCCTTGTTGTGGTGATTGGTGTCCCATGGGTGCTCCCTGTCCGTACAGCCGTGCTGCTGGGACGGGGCCGGAGGCATGCCGTTCCGCTCGTGCAAGTCGCTGTCGTGTTCAGGGCAGCGGGGTGGTGAGTTGGCCCCCTGGAGTCCGCCGCCCAGTTTCACTTTCCAGGTTTCAGTTGCCACATGTCTTGAGCGCGCAGGCCACTGGGTGGCGCTGCTCGGGCTGGTGCGCGGCGCCCGGGGAACGTGGGTGCGTACCGGATGTCGCCGCTCTGGGCTGTGGCGTCGTGGGGCGAAACGCTTCGCTCGGGGCGGCGGGGCGCTGGCTCGGCTGGGCATTGGGGAAGCTCCCAAAATCCCCTGCTGCCTCGCCGCTGTCGGCCATCTTGAAGAAGAGGGGTTCTGCTGCGGCCAGGGCTGAGGGCGCTCCCCCGTGGGGTGTACCGTTGAGGTTCTCCGTGCGGCCGACGGGCCCACGGCCGCGAATGGCCGCAGCGTGTGATGGGGCGTGTTCTGGGGCTTCTACCCTGGGTTGGGTCTGTCTGGTCACCCTGTAGCCCCCCCACTACTGCAACCATATCTCATCTGGCTGTCTCTACACCTCCCTCTATCTCGAGGGACTATCTCTCTCTGACTCCAGGTGTTCAGTGTGCTGACTATGCTGTATCTCTCTCTCTGACTCCACGTGTTCAGTGTGCTGATTGTACTGTATCTCTCTCTCTGACTCCAGGTGTTCAGTGTGCTGACTGTGCTGTATCTCTCTCTGACTCCAGGTGGTCAGTGTGCTAACTGTGCTGTATGACACCAGGTGTTCAGTGTGCTGACTGTGCTGTATCTCTCTCTGGCTCCAGCAGTTCAGTGTGCTGTATCTCTCTCTCTGACTACAGGTGTTCAGTGTGCTGTATCTCTCTCTGACTGCAGGTGGTCAGTGTGCTGACAGTGTCTCTCTCATGTGCAGAGGTGGGGAATCGGTTGTGAAAAACTGAGCTGTGTCCTTGACCCGCTGATTGGCTTGGTGGGTCCTGGGGTTGATCTTGCACACCGGGGGTTCGTGTGGCTGAGCCCATCATGCGTTGTGTGTCTCTGTGTGTTGACAGAGAGTGATGACCCTCTGCATGTCCTGTATCGTCTCCACTGTGGCTGCCTTCCACAGTGTCCCAGCTGTGGCCGTCGCCCTGGGCTGCACGCTGGCCATCAGCTCCGCCGTGTTCGTCTGCACCACCCAGGTAATGACCATTCGCTTGGCCTGCTGCTCTGTGCTGGGCTGGGGGCTGCGCTCCTGCTGCTGCGCCTGTTGACTGCACTGGTGTCTGTGCTGCTGTGCGTAATGGGCAGGTGCATGATTGCACTGTTTCACACTCTGCAGGATTGTGTGAGTGTGAGGTTGTGTAATATTGTAATATTGAAGTTCTTGATTGTAGTGTTTCACACTCTGCACTCTTGTGTGAGTGTGAAGTTGTGTAATAATGAAGAGCACGATTGTGTTGTGTCATAGTACAATATTGCACTGTCTTGCAATATTGTGTGAGTGTGAAGTTGTTTAATATTGAAGAGCATGATTGTACTTTGTCACGGTACAATAGTGCACTGTCTCGCACTATTGTGTGAGTGTGAGGTTGTGTCTTATTGACGTACATGATTGTACTGTTTCACATTCTGCACTATTGTGTGAGTGTGAGGTTGTGTCTTATTGATGTACATGATTGTACTGTTTCACACTCAGCACTATTGTGTGAGTGTGAGGATGTGTAATAACAAAGTGCACAATTGTACTGTGTCACACTTTGCAGGACTGCACTTCCCTGCACTACTGAGTGAGCATTGCACTGTCATTATGCTGGGCTGTGCTCTTCTCTTCTGCCGTATTGTATTATACCGAGCATTGCATTGAGGAAGCCAGTACTGTATCAGTCCAGGCAGTTTAAATTGTCATTCGAACTCTGCACAACTTGCCCACAGCTGACACACTGTATGTGCTGCGCTGTGCTGTGCTGCCCCGCTGATGTCTTGAATGCTGTGTTGAACTCTGCTGTGCTGTACTGTAACTCTTGCTGCAGGTCATGTTCAATCTGGCTCTTTCCAGTGTTTGTACACTGACACTTTTTTACATGTTCTGCGACGGGTGACTCATCAAAAACCTGCTTAGCAGGACCGACGCAGGTGAACCCTGTTTTGTTTCATTATTCTTTTGTTTTTATCGCTCCTAGAAGCTCCTATCTTGTCTGCTGGAGCGCAGGCTAGGCCAGAAACGTTTTAGTGCTTCTGATGAGCGCAGTTTACAAGACGCCGCACAAGCCACCCCCATCCTGGGTTCGTCTCGAGCCCTGCCCGTGGCGATGCTTTTTAAAAACGTGTCCTACTGGACACGAATGTGGGATCATTGACTTCGTTTTTAAGAATCCCTTGTGGTCCTGAGGCCCAGGTGGCCTTGGATGACAGACTTCCTGGGCGCGTGTGTGGTGCAGAAGTAGAATGGTGATAGACTTGATGGTGTCAAGAGTGCGACTAAATGGAAGTTGTTAACTGAAGATAACAACGACAGTTTCACCCATCCATCTGTTTCTGGGAAGCTGGAGCCCATCCCAGCAAGACATGGGAGCACGACAGGACACCAGTCCATCACAGGACACGCACACACACACATCCTGGACAGGACACCAGTCCATCACAGGACACGCACACACACACATCCTGGACAGGACACCAGCCCCTCACAGGACACACTCACACATCCATCCCCTGGACTGGACACACACACACACCCACCCCCTGGACTGGAGACACACACCCACACCCACCCACACCCTGGACAGGTCACCAGTCCATCACAGGACACACAGACACATCCACCCCCTGGACCAGACACCCGCACACACGCACACACACACACGCGCACACACAGAGACACACGCACACACCCTGGACAGGACACCAGCCCATCACAGGACACACACACACCTTGGACAGGAAACCAGCCAATCACAGGACACACTCACACACACCCACCCCCTGGACCGGACACACACACACACCCACCCCCTGGACCGGACACACACACACACACCCTGGACAGGACACCAGCCCATCACAGGACACACTCACACACACCCACCCCCTGGACCGGACACACACACACCCACCCCCTGGACCGGACACACACACACACACACCCTGGACAGGACACCAGTCCATCATCAGCAGCCATGTCACCCTGCAACTCACAACTGGCAATCCACTGAAGCTAAGCAGGTGTGAGCCTGGTCAGTACCTGGATGGGAGACCTCCTGGGAAAAACTAAGGTTGCTGCTGGAAGAGGTGTTAGTGGGGCCAGCAGGGGGCGCTCACCCTGTGGTCCACGTGGGTCCTAATGCCCCAGTATAGTGATGGGGACACTATACTGTAAACAGGTGCTGTCCTTTGGATGAGATGTAAAACCGAGGTCCTGACTCTCTGTGGTCATTAAAAATCCCAGGGCGTTTCTCGTTTCTCGAAAAGAGTAGGGGTGTAACCCCGGCGTCCTGGCCAAATTTCCCATTGGCCTTAACCAATCATGGCCTCCTAATAATCCCCATCTATGAATTGGCTTCATTACTCTCTGCTCTCCTCCCCACTAATAGCTGATGTGTGGTGAGCGTTCTGGCGCACTATGGTGGTTGATGCTATCCAGGTGGATGCTGCACATTGGTGGTGGTGGAGGGGAGACCCATTACCTGTAAAGCGCTTTGAGTGGAGTGTCCAGAAAAGCGCTATATAAGTGTAAGCAATTATTATAATTATTATTATAATTATTATTATCACAGGACACACACACATCCATCCCCTGACATGCAGACAGCACCCCAGGTCTGAAATTGAACCCAAGGCCACCAGCGCCTCCCTGATCTCACTCGGCTGTTCTGGGAATGCAGGTCTGGGCCTGAGTGAGGGGTGGAGAGACAGAGAGGCGAGGGGTCGAGCCGGCGGGGGGAGAGGGGGCAGGCTCGGGTTCGGGGGAGGTGGAGAGACAGAGAGGCGAGGGGTCGAGTAAGCGGGGGGAGAGGGGGCCGGCGGAGGGGCAGGGGCGACGGGGAAGCGCTGTGCTGTCCTCCTCTCCTCGCCCACTCTGCCGTGTGTGTCTTCCAGACGTTTCTGGGCTCCTGCTCCTCCTCCTCCTGGGGCGGCGCCCTGCTCCTGCTCCTGCTGGTCTCCGTGGTGCTCGGCTTCATCTCCGGGGTCTGGTACTCCAGCACCCTGGGGTTCGTCTTCAGCAGCCTGGGGACCCTACTCTTCTCCATGGTAACCACCCTGCCCTCTCCCTGCGCGATTCTCCTCCCCCCGTGTCCCGCGTGTGCTCTCACACAGCACTGCAGGGAAAAGCCCTTGAAACTGAGAACAGGAGGCTCTTCCTTACACAGAGGGTGGTGGGGGTGTGGAACAGGTTCTGTACACAGAGGGTGGTGGGGGTGGGGAACAAACTGCCCAGCCTTGTTGTTGAAGCCGATACCCTGGCTTCTTTTCAGTCAGGCTGGGCGCATAAACAAATATTGACTTCCTGTTTGGATGTGTGAGAAGACAAGGTGGCTGGATTCTGGCATACAGCTCTGGGCTCCTCTCAACTGACAGCCACACTCTGCAGACTGCTTTCATTCCTCACCATGCGAGGGGTGTGAGTGAGTGAGTGAATGAGGGGTGTGAATGTAAAAGAGTGAAGAGATTCACACTGGGAGCTCTGCCGCACTCTCCTGTGTGAGGGTGTATCGCTGTGTCTGTGTGAGTCTCACTGTCTCACTATCACTGTGTCTGTGTCAGTCTCACTGTCTCACTATCACTGTGTCAGTCTCGGTCAGCGACAACGCCCTTCCGTCTCTCTCTGCAGTGTTTGGCAGAGGACAGCCAGGCGGTGCTGAGCACAGAGCCCACAGACACCAGCCTGGAGGAGCACAGCTTCGCTGCCCTCGTCCTGTCCCTGGACATCAGCATGATCTTCATCTACCTGCTTCTGCTCAGCGACTAGCACTGGCTGGGACACACACTCTCTCCATGTCACACACACACTCTCTCTCTGTGACACACACACACTCCCTCTGTGATGCGCACACACACACTCTCTGTGACACAGATATTCTATGATACACACTCTCTCTGTGACAAACACACTCTCCATGTTACACACACACAGACACACTCTCTCTGTGACACACGCACACTGTGATACACACGCATCAAGTGATACACTGAGATACAGACATACAGTGATACACACATTGTGATGAACACACCAGCATTCCCTACTGGGAAACCGTGCACACCTACACAACACAAGTTCTGTACTACGAACATTCACGCAATCATTATCACAGCATCATCACAGACCCCCGAACGCTGTCACTAAGAAAAGTGTCATATGTTTAGTCCTTATATTGTGCTGTTTTTATAATAATTGCTTACACTTCTATAGCGCTTTTCTGGACACTCCACTCAAAGCACTTTACAGGTAATGGGGATCCCCTCCACCACCACCAGTGTGTAGCATTCACCTGGATGATGCAACAGCAGCCATAGTGCGCCAGAACACTCACCACACATCAGCTATCAGTGGGGAGGAGAGCCGAGTAATGAAGCCAATTTATAGAGGGGGATTATTAGGAGGCCATGACTGGTAAGGGCCAATGGGAAATTTTGCCAGGACACCGGGGTTACACCCCTACTCTTTTTGAGAAACGCCCTGGGATTTTTCATGACCACAGAGAGTCAGGACCTCGGTTTTACATCTCATCCAAAGGACGGCGGCTGTTTAAAGTATAGTGTTCCCGTCACTATACTGGGGCATTAGGTCCCACATAGATCGCAGGGTGAGCACCCCCTGCTGGCCCCACTAACGCCTCTTCCAGCAGCAACCTTAGTTTTTCCCAGGAGTCTCCCATTCAAGTACTGATCAGGCTCATACCTGCTGAGCTTCAGTGGGCTGACAGTTGTGAGTTGCAGGGTGATATGGCTGCTGGCTATGTATCCTCTTTTACCATCAACCCTGCTTTGGGATATTTTTGGTATGGAAGGTGCTTTATAAAATAAAGTGTATTGTGATGATTATAAGCAGTGGGACAGCAGGGTAGCACAGTGGTCTGCCATGCTGCCTTGTAGTACTGGGACCCTGTGGTCAATGTTCTCCCTGTGTTTGCCTGGGTTTCCTCTAACAGTCCAAAGACATGCTGGTGAGGCCAATCAGTTTCTGGGAAAACTGCATCTGGTGTCCTGTCCTGTCGTGTGTGTCCTGTGATGGACTGGTGTCCTGACCAGAGCGTACCCTGCCATGTGCCCAGCACCTTGCTTGCTGCAATAGACTTTGGCTCCCACCTGACCCTGTACTTGGTGAAGTGGTTAGAAAAAGGATGAAAGCATTATTAACAACAATATTACTTTTTAGAGAAGTGGTGTTGGTGGACCAGCAGGTGGCGCTGTGTGCTCTTTTCCCAGAATTTCCCCCTGAATGGGAGGGGCCAGTCAGGCACACTGGGTCATCAGAGGTGCCTCCCTTCCAGTGAGCTGCAAAACTGACGTGGTCCCTCCTATGGACCCTGAGAGAGAGGCCAAGGCTGTGGGGTGAGACAGGGCTGCAGCCTGAGCCCAACACTGTTCAATATCTATATCAACGAATTAGCAGGAATGTTAGAACCGTCTGCAGCTCCTGGTCTCACACTATACGACACAGAAATCAAGTTCCTGCTCTACGCAGATGACCTGGTCCTGCTGTCGCCCACAGAACGGGGGCTGCAGCAGAACCTGGCACTGCAGGAGCAGTACTGTCAGACCTGGGCACTGCTGGAGCAGTGATGTCAGACCTGGGCACTGAGGGAGCAGTAATGTCAGACCTGGGCACTGCTGGAGCAGGACTGTCACACCTGGGCACTGCTGGAGCAGGACTGTCAGACCTGGGCACTGCTGGAGCAGGACTGTCACACCTGGGCACTGCTGGAGCAGGACTGTCAGACCAGGGCACTGCTGGAGCAGTAATGTCAGACCTGGGCACTGCTGGAGCAGGACTGTCACACCTGGGCACTGCAGGAGCAGTAATGTCAGACCTGGGCACTGCTGGAGCAGGACTGTCACACCTGGGCACTGCTGGAGCAGTAATGTCAGACCTGGGCACTGCCAATTAGACTGGAGCCAGAACAGGGATACAGGAGGTGGGCACGTAGTTTTCAGATTGTTCAGGGCGTCTGGCTGGATTCCTACCTGCCCAAATTCTGTCTCTCTGTCCACTCATGGCTTCCTAAATAATCCCCATCTGTGAACCGGCGTCAACACTCTGCTGTCTGCTACCAGTAAAGCACTTTGAGTGGAAAGCAAAAAACACGTAAGCATAAGGAATTAATTTACTTTCTTGATCTGCTCGCTCCACACTCCCACAACTCTCTGTGCAAAGAGGTGTCTCCCGTTCTCAGTCTGAAACGCCCTCCACCTTAGAAAGCAGAGAATATTGGAAACCTTCTTTTAAAATTATTTTACTAACTAAAATGGATACAATAGAGCACGCACATATATACATACAACCCTATAAATAACCGTCGGGAGTACGTGCTATAATACAATGAGACTTTGTGAAAAACGATTAAACAAGGTCAATTAAGATCGGGTCCGCAGAGCTTGCATGTGCTTGCAGTTTGGTATAGTCTGTAAAAAAAACTGTTTAGCAGACCTGTGTGAATGAGGCGATTCTGAGGAGCTTTTGTCCGAGAAGCGTGTTCAGTGTCTCTAGTTCAAGAAGGATGTGCCCCTTCCGTCCTCCTCGTTAGTATAGTGGTGAGTATCCCCGCCTGTCACGCGGGAGACCGGGGTTCGATTCCCCGACGGGGAGACGCTGGCTTTTCCTTTTCTCCTCAGCTGTCATTGCCATGAGCTATGTGCGTCATGCAGCTGGGGAAGTATGTCATCGCTGAACGGGAGCCTTTTGCAAAACTGTTTTCGTCCTAGAGCACGCACACGACGTGCACTCGCGTTACAAAGCCCTCGCGTCCAGATAACATCAGGCAAACGGAAAAAGCTGTCTGTGTCAGAAGTGGGATTCGAACCCACGCCTCCAGGGGAGACTGCGACCTGAACGCAGCGCCTTAGACCGCTCGGCCATCCTGAGTCGATGACCAGTCCGTGTCGCCTGCTCTTGCAGTCTGCGGTCTGGAACCTGTGACCCGGCCGCGCTGCAGCTCTTTCGATTCCCACGTTGAGGTTCACCGCCGCTCACACCGCGGAAGTACATAGCGTGCACCTGTCATGGCTCTGAGGAAAGGAGCAAAAGACAACAAAACACCCGCTGGCCCGTACGGGGATCGAACCCGCGACCTTGGCGTTATTAGCACCAGGCTCTAACCAACTGAGCTAACCGGCACCTCGTTACACGTTACCCCACCCCACGGAAAAAAAAAAACGAAGTGTGTGTGTGCGTGTGCTCTCATTGGTTGACATGAGCGAGGGCGGGACAAAGAGGCAGGGGTTTTGATACAACCGGCCGTTTCTTTTAAAAGGATGAGAGCAGCGTTTTTCGCATTGGCCTGCGGGGGATGTTATTTTTAGTGTCTGGTCTGGTTAAGTTTGCTGGTGAATGCTTCTGACTCTCACGGACACGCGTGGACCAAGATGGACGTCGGTACGTGCTTTTCCACCGGCTCCCTGGATGTTGGGTGGCTTGGGGCCGGTTAGCTCAGTTGGTTAGAGCGTTATTTTCAGCTTGCAGTCTGTTTCTGGTGTCTAAGCTGTTGATGAGAAAAGCCGCACGTGGGGGCGCCCTCTGTGAAGAGAAGAGTCTCTTTACCCCACAGAGAACGGAAGCTCAGTGAATCACCTCCATCACCACTGAGAGCACTATCATGAGCAAGTTCTTCCAGCAGGCCGGTTAGCTCAGTTGGTTAGAGCGTGGTGCTAATAACGCCAAGGTCGCGGGTTCGATCCCCGTACGGGCCAGTGGGTGTTTTGTTATCTTTTGCTCCTTTCCTCAGAGCCATTACAGGTGCACGCTATGTACTTCCGCGGTGTGAGCGGCGGTGAACCTTAACGCTGCAGCAAGGCCAGGTCACAGGGTCCAGACCGCAGGCGACACGACCGCAGGCGACACTTCCGTTCGCAGTCTGAATCGCACTTCATCTTCGGAAGAAAGACAAGGGGAAATCTTTATTTTGTTTTTGTTTCGTTTCCAGCGTTGCTGTAAAGAGAAAGGTACAACGCTAAAGTAAAGAGCGTGCACGACGTGAAATAGTTCGGGGGGACAGAACAACAAAAAGACCCGCTGGCCCGTACGGGGATCGAACCCGCGACCTTGGCGTTATTAGCACCACGCTCTAACCAACTGAGCTAACCGGCCCCACGCAGAGCCAGTTCCCAGGGATCCATCCGAAAAGCCAGTTAAGACGTCCACCTCAGCCCACTCGTGTCCGTGGCAGTCAAAAAAGAAGCATTCACTAGCAAATTTAACCAAGCCAACCACTAAAATTCCCCGCAGGCCAATGCGAAAAGCACCGCTCTCATCTTTTTAAGTGAAACGGCCGGTTGTGTCACTGCGGCCGCCCTCAGCACACGAACCCAGGGAAACCATTGTAGTCCACCGGGGCGGGGCTTACACACGCACACCCCTGCCTCTTTGTCCCGCATTCGCTCATGTTAGCCAATGAGAACCTCCACCGAGTCTAATTGACAGCGACGTCGACCAATGGCGAGGACGAGTGGAGGGCGCCCGCGCGCGCGCGCTTCCTGTAGGTCGGAGCAACAAGAGAGCTAGAAAGAGTTACTGCGCCGACTACCACCTTATCCGTTAACTACATAACAACACCGAAACTCCCCAACTCCAGGGACCTGGTAACACACACACACATATATATATATTTTCTGTGTTACCATGCCCCGGACCCGAGGAAGCCGTAACAGGACTGAGGTTTCAGCAGAAGAAACAGCCCAGACTGAGCAGAAACCAGGTAGTTCGCGGAACAGACACCGTTTTGTTTTACTGGGGGGCTGTCCTGTTAGAGACCCCCACAGCAGAGGAAACAGGCTGAAAGAACACGCGTGTACACGCGTGAGGGACCACACGCCGGCCGGAGAAACAGGGCGCCTCCCGGCTGTCTCTCCGCCACTCTGCGGCTCCGTGCTCTCGGTTAGCCGAACGGGGCTTTGCTGCGAATTGTTCTCCAGCTCTGGCGGCGAGGCACGGTCGCATTCGTGCCGTGGGATTTGCGATCGGTCTCGGCCGCTGGAGAGCAGCCCTCGTTGAGAGGGGGTGTGCTGCCTGGCGTGTAAATCAAGCGGACCTGTACAGCACCGTGGGCTGCATCGGGTCCCGTGTCATTCCCCCCTGCTCTCTCTGTCGGAGAGCGTGTGGCAGTGTGTGACTCTGTTCTCTCTGTCGGAGAGCCTGTGGCAGTGTGTGACTGTGCTCTCTCTCTGTCAGAGAGCCTGTGGCAGTGTGTGACTCTGTTCTCTCTGTCGGAGAGCCTGTGGCAGTGTGTGACTGTGCTCTCTCTCTGTCAGAGAGCCTGTGTCAGTGTGTGTCTCTGCTCTCTCTGTCAGAGAGCCTGTCTCAGTGTGTGACTCTGCTCTCTCTCTGTCAGAGAGCCTGTGTCAGTGTGTGGCTCTGTTCTCTCTGTCAGAGAGCCTGTGGCAGTGTGTGTCTCTGCTCTCTCTGTCGGAGAGCCTGTGGCAGTGTGTGACTCTGCTCTCTCTCTCTGTCAGAGAGCCTGTGGCAGTGTGTGACTCTGCTCTCTCTGTCAGAGAGCCTGTGGCAGTGTGTGACTCTGCTCTCTCTCTCTGTCAGAGAGCCTGTGGCAGTGTGTGTCTCTGCTCTCTCTGTCGGAGAGCCTGTGGCAGTGTGTGACTCTGCTCTCTCTCTCTGTCAGAGAGCCTGTGGCAGTGTGTGACTCTGCTCTCTCTGTCAGAGAGCCTGTGGCAGTGTGTGTCTCTGCTCTCTCTGTCGGAGAGCCTGTGGCAGTGTGTGACTCTGCTCTCTCTGTCGGAGAGCCTGTGGCAGTGTGTGACTCTGCTCTCTCTCTCTGTCAGAGAGCCTGTGGCAGTGTGTGACTCTGCTCTCTCTGTCAGAGAGCCTGTGGCAGTGTGTGTCTCTGCTCTCTCTGTCGGAGAGCCTGTGGCAGTGTGTGACTCTGCTCTCTCTGTCGGAGAGCCTGTGGCAGTGTGTGTCTCTGCTCTCTCTGTCGGAGAGCCTGTGGCAGTGTGTGACTCTGCTCTCTCTGTCGGAGAGCCTGTGGCAGTGTGTGTCTCTGCTCTCTCTGTCGGAGAGCCTGTGGCAGTGTGTGACTCTGCTCTCTCTGTCAGAGAGCCTGTGGCAGTGTGTGACTCTGCTCTCTCTGTCAGAGAGCTTGTGGCAGTGTGTGACTCTGTTCTCTCTGTCAGAGAGCCTGTGGCAGTGTGTGACTCTGCTCTCTCTGTCAGAGAGCTTGTGGCAGTGTGTGTCTCTGTTCTCTCTGTCAGAGAGCCTGTGGCAGTGTGTGACTGTGCTCTCTCTCTGTCAGAGAGCGTGTGGCAGTGTGTGTCTCTGCTCTCTCTGTCGGAGAGCCTGTGGCAGTGTGTGACTCTGCTCTCTCTGTCGGAGAGCCTGTGGCAGTGTGTGACTGTGCTCTCTCTCTGTCGGAGAGCCTGTGGCAGTGTGTGACTCTGCTCTCTCTGTCGGAGAGCGTGTGTCAGTGTGTGACTCTGCTCTCTCTCTGTCAGAGAGCCTGTGGCAGTGTGTGACTCTGCTCTCTCTCTGTCGGAGAGCGTGTGGCAGTGTGTGACTCTGCTCTCTCTCTGTCAGAGAGCCTGTGGCAGTGTGTGACTGTGCTCTCTCTCTGTCAGAGAGGCTGTGGCAGTGTGTGACTCTGTTCTCTCTGTCGGAGAGCCTGTGGCAGTGTGTGACTGTGCTCTCTCTCTGTCAGAGAGCCTGTGGCAGTGTGTGACTCTGCTCTCTCTGTCAGAGAGCCTGTGGCAGTGTGTGACTCTGCTCTCTCTGTCAGAGAGCCTGTGGCAGTGTGTGACTCTGCTCTCTCTCTGTCAGAGAGCCTGTGGCAGTGTGTGACTCTGCTCTCTCTGTCAGAGAGCCTGTGGCAGTGTGTGACTCTGCTCTCTCTCTGTCAGAGAGCCTGTGGCAGTGTGTGACTCTGCTCTCTCTCTGTCAGAGAGCCTGTGGCAGTGTGTGTCTCTGCTCTCTCTGTCGGAGAGCCTGTGGCAGTGTGTGACTGTGCTCTCTCTCTGTCGGAGAGCCTGTGGCAGTGTGTGACTCTGCTCTCTCTCTGTCAGAGAGCGTTTGGCAGTGTGTGACTGTGCTCTCTCTCTGTCGGAGAGCATGTGTCAGTGTGTGACTCTGCTCTCTCTGTCAGAGAGCCTGTGGCAGTGTGTGACTGTGCTCTCTCTCTGTCAGAGAGGCTGTGGCAGTGTGTGACTCTGTTCTCTCTGTCGGAGAGCATGTGTCAGTGTGTGACTCTGCTCTCTCTGTCAGAGAGCCTGTGGCAGTGTGTGACTGTGCTCTCTCTCTGTCAGAGAGCCTGTGGCAGTGTGTGACTCTGCTCTCTCTCTGTCGGAGAGCCTGTGGCAGTGTGTGACTCTGCTCTCTCTCTGTCAGAGAGCCTGTGGCAGTGTGTGTCTCTGCTCTCTCTGTCGGAGAGCCTGTGGCAGTGTGTGACTGTGCTCTCTCTCTGTCGGAGAGCCTGTGGCAGTATGTGACTCTGCTCTCTCTCTGTCAGAGAGCCTGTGGCAGTGTGTGACTCTGCTCTCTCTGTCTGAGAGCCTGTGGCAGTGTGTGACTCTGTTCTCTCTGTTAGAGAGCCTGTGGCAGTGTGTGACTGCTCTCTCTCTGTCGGAGAGCGTGTGGCAGTGTGTGTCTCTGCTCTCTCTGTCGGAGAGCCTGTGGCAGTGTGTGACTCTGCTCTCTCTGTCTGAGAGCCTGTGGCAGTGTGTGACTCTGCTCTCTCTGTCGGAGAGCCTGTGGCAGTGTGTGTCTCTGTTCTCTCTGTCGGAGAGCTTGTGTCAGTGTGTGACTCTGCTCTCTCTGTCAGAGAGCCTGTGGCAGTGTGTGACTCTGTTCTCTCTGTCAGAGAGCCTGTGGCAGTGTGTGACTCTGTTCTCTCTGTCAGAGAGCCTGTGGCAGTGTGTGACTCTGCTCTCTCTGTCAGAGAGCCTGTGGCAGTGTGTGACTCTGCTCTCTCTGTCAGAGAGCCTGTGGCAATGGCAGGATGACGATGGCAGCTGGAAGCCCTACTCCCCAGCTGTGTGCGCAAAGCTGGGCTTGGCAGCGCAGGCGGGCCGAGCCTCGGTGTCGGTACCGGTGGGCTCTGGGAAGTACACCGTGGACCTGAAGAAGATGACCCAGATCAACAGCACCACCAAATTCCAGAGAGCCGTCCGTTCAGAACAGCCTGGTCAGCTAATTGTCTGCCTGTCTCTCTTTGTCTCTCTACCCGCTTGGCTGTCTCTCTCTACCACTGTACTTCTGCACCTTTACCCCTCTCTCTGCCTGTGTTCCTGTCTGTGTCTCTGTGTCTCTCTGCCTGCCTCCGTCCCCTTGTCTCTCTTTGTTTACGTGCCTCTCTGTGAAGATCTTCCCCTGAGATCACCTACCTGCCATCGCGTCTGCGGTCTCGAGAACAGATTGTTTATTTCACCTGCTTCATTCTCGTCTCAGTTAATTAGCTCTTTTAATGCACGGGTAATTAGGTAGCCGGACTCCAATAAGCCCTCACTAAGGCAGCTGGTCCCTTGATGTAATATTATCTGTACCTAAGCGAGTTTGGTAGCGAGGTGAGTGACGTCAGTCTGGATAGGTTGCTGTAGATAAATGAGTCCCACAACGAAATTAAAAGTAAGGACACGATGAGGGAGCTATTTCCCTGGGAGACCCTCTCTTCTCTGGAGGTGCTGACCCGTTGTCTCTCTCTCTCTCCGTGACTGACCTGCGCCTCTCCTTCAGCTAATGGAGATGACGGGGGCGGGGACTCTGCAAACACTGTGAAGGAGGAGCCAGAGGAGGAGCAGCCAATCGCAAAGAGACGGAAGGGAGACCGGGCTGGGGGGAGGAGTCAGAAGGTGGGGCCTGCGGCCGGCAGCTCCAATGACAGCACAGACAGCAAAGGTGATTGGCAGGTCCAGAGATTCGATAAAAACCCATTCATTCAGTAAGTCGTCCGTGTGTTGGCTGTGGTGTGTTTTGTCCGCATGAGTTATGACTGGAGCAGTGATGTGTTAGTAATTTTTCTTTGCCCCCCCACACACACACACACACACACACACACACACACACACACCCTGGACAGGACACCAGCAAAGTGGTGCAGTGGGTAGCATTTCTGTCTCGCAACTCTGAGCCCTGGGTTCAGTTCAGCCTGTGTGGAGTTTGTATGTTCTCCCTGTGTTCATGTGGGTCTCCTCCCACAGTCCAGAGACATGCTGTTGGGTTAACTGGCTTCTGGTAAAACTGGCCCTGGTGTGAGTGTGTTTGTGTGTGTGTCCTGTGATGGGCTGGTGTCCTGTCCAGAGTGGGTGTTAGTGTGTCCTGTGATGGGCTGGTGTCCTGTCCAGGGTGTGTGTGTGTCCTGTGATGGGCTCTGTAATGGACAGGTGTCTTCACACTGAATTGGATAAAGAATTAGATAATGGAAGGATTGAAGAACACACATGAGAGGAGGCCAGTCAGCCCCTCTAGCATGTTTGTCTGTTAGTGCTTTACTGACTGGAGGAGCTTGTCCAGCTGTTTCGTGAAGGAAGCCAGGGTATCAGCTTCAACAGCATGCTGGGCAACTTGTCACCCACCCCCACCACCCTCTGTGTAAAGAAGAGCCTCGTGTTTAAATGGTTTTTGCTTGCCCGCTGATGTGTTGCCATACGCAGGGCGTGTGTGCGGGAGGGGGGCGTGTGCTGTTAAGAATCACTCTGCTCATTGCCCTGCTGTGTGCTCTGTGCCCCCAGAGGTGGTGAAGAGGGTGGTGTTCAAGGGGAGGGCTCCCGTCGACGCTGAGTGCAAGGCCAAACTGGGCAAGGTAACGTCCCTCCTTCTCATCTCCTCATCCTCCTCTTTTCTCTCCTTCTCCATCATCTCATCCTCCTCTTTCCTCTCCTCCATCATCTCAACCTCCTCTTTCTCTCCTTCTCATCCTCCCCTTTCTCTCCTTCTCCATCTTCTTCTCCTCTTCTTTGTTCATTTGTGTGCACGTGCGAGAGTGAGTGTGTGCGAGAGTGAGTGTGTGCGAGAGTGAGTGTGTGCGAGAGTGAGTGTGCGAGAGTGAGAATGTGAGAGTGTGCGAGAGTGAGAGTGAGTGTGTGTGAGAGTGAGTGTGTGTGAGAGTGAGTGTGTGCGAGAGTGAGAATGTGAGAGTGTGCGAGAGTGAGAGTGTGCGAGAGTGAGAGTGAGTGTGTGAGAGTGTGAGTGTAAGTATGTGTGTGAACGGTGGGGAGAAGACGGAGGGTAGGGTGCTCCCTGCACACAGAGAGAGGTCGCGCTTCCTGTCATGTTTTCCGGGGAGAATTGAAGTGACGGGACTCTCCCTTCCCCCCAGGCCCATGTGTACTGCGAGGGAGAGGATGTCTATGACGTCATGCTGAACCAGGTAAGAGAGCCGGACTGGTGGACAGTCTGTCCTCCGGGCTGGAGTCACGACTAACCAGGCCCGTGTTCTGCTGTCCCGACGTTACAGACAAATGTCCAGTTCAACAACAACAAGTACTACCTGATCCAGCTGCTCCAGGATGACGGGCCGCAGGTCTACAGCGTGTGGATGAGATGGGGCAGAGGTACTAGCCTGTGTGTGACTGTGAGTGTGTGTGTAGAGGTAAAAGTCTGTGTGTGACTGTGAGTGTGTGTGTAGAGGTACTAGCCTGTGTGTGACTGTGAGTGTGTGTGTGTGTAGAGGTAAAAGTCTGTGTGTGACTGTGAGTGTGTGTGTAGAGGTACCAGCCTGTGTGTGACTGTGTGTGTAGAGTTAAGGTCCAATGTGTATCTATGTGTGTAGAGGTAAGAGTCTGTGTGTGTGTGTGGAGGTAAGAGTCTGTGTGTGACTGTGTGTGTGTGGAGGTGAGATCCAGTGTGTGACTGTGAGTGTCTCTCTCTGTCTCCATCAGTGGGGAAGTCTGGACAGAACAGCCTGGTGCCATGTGGAGGAGACCTGAACAAAGCTAAAGATGTCTTCAAGAAAAAGTGAGCTTGTGTCTCGTTATTCTGTGACGGTCTGTCTCTGATTGACGAGAGTCTACACTCTGTGACGGTCTGTCTCTGATTGACGAGAGTCTACACTCCGTAGCGGTCCGTCTCTGATCAGAGAGAGTCTCCTCACTCTGTAGTGGTCCGTCCCTGATCAGAGAGAGTCTCCTCACTCTGTAGCGGTCTGTCTCTGATCAGAGAGAGTCTACACTCTGTAGCGGTCCGTCTCTGATCAGAGAGAGTCTCCTCACTCTGTAGCGGTCCGTCTCTGATCAGAGAGAGTCTACACTCTGTAGCGGTCCGTCTCTGATCAGAGAGAGTCTCCTCACTCTGTAGTGGTCCGTCTCTGATCAGAGAGAGTCTCCTCACTCTGTAGCGGTCCGTCTCTGATCAGAGAGAGTCTCCTCACTCTGTAGCGGTCCGTCTCTGATCAGAGAGAGTCTACACTCTGTAGCGGTCCGTCTCTGATCAGAGAGAGTCTTCTCACTCTGTAGCGGTCCGTCTCTGATCAGAGAGAGTCTCCTCACTCTGTAGTGGTCCGTCCCTGATCAGAGAGAGTCTCCTCACTCTGTAGCGGTCCGTCTCTGATCGGAGAGAGTCTCCTCACTCTGTAGCGGTCCGTCTCTGATCGGAGAGAGTCTCCTCACTCTGTAGCGGTCCGTCTCTGATCGGAGAGAGTCTCCTCACTCTGTAGTGGTCCGTCCCTGATCAGAGAGAGTCTCCTCACTCTGTAGCGGTCCGTCTCTGATCAGAGAGAGTCTCATCCACCCCTATGTGCGGTCATAGGGTCTGTAGCCGCGAGAGATGAGCAAATTACACAGCCAGCTCTTCCAGTATGAGTGGGTGTAACAGAAACAGTCAAACCTGAATTTCTACTGTCTGTTAAAAAATTACTGAGTCCTTGACGGTCTGTCACTGTTTATAAGTGTGCACCTCTGGTTTCGTGTCTTCTTTCGTGATCCTCTCAGGTTCTTCGACAAGACGAAGAACGAGTGGGAGGACCGCTCCCGGTTTGAGAAAGTGGCGGGGAAATACGACATCGTGCACATGGACTACAGCACCGAGGAGAAGGCAAGACTCTCCGTCTGTCTCTGTCCGTCCATCTCCTCCTCCTCCCCCTGTGCGCTCACAAACTTTACCCTGCTCATGACATCCAAGCTGGAGTCAATTTAAGGGGCAGCTGCAACACTATTTTTACACTTTGGGGTTCCGAAGAATCGGCATTGATGAGCGCATCTCAAACCACAATGAAAGTTAAACCTACGTAGTAACACGTAAAATCTCCAATTTACATCACAAAATAGACCGAATTTCCAGGTCTTTGCAGCACCATGTTGCTATAATTGTCTGCTCTTCCAAATAAAGCAACAGAACCTCAGGTGAGGTGAATTGGCCCTGTGACACTGTAAACAAGCAGGCTTGGAGATAGTTTTGCCCACATATACTACTTACTTGTTAACTCTGGAACATTTCTGCAGTGAAACGTCTGCTGCACAATCTGCACTTACTTGCTCGCCCATCACAGCACATTAGTCATGACAGTGACTAGTGAGCAGGAAGGGTCACATCTAGTCACACAGTTCACAAACTCTCCCTCTCGCCTGTGGCGAGACCAGTGGTTTGCGACAACATGGTGACCACACAGTACTTTTATTAAATTCTCAATTTTTGTGTTTAATTCGAAATTTGTCAAATTTTGCAATACTGTCAGTGAATTTATTTCGTTACCGAGATTGAATAACTGGTCAGAGAAATTAGGACTCCAGTTCCTCTTTAATACCTGTGACACAGTCTCTCTCCCTCCAGACCATAGCTAACGCATTCAGTACCCACCGCCCCACTTCACCTCTCCTTTCATTCCTTCTCTTCCCCAGGAGGAGGAGAAGCCTGGGGCTCAATTAGCCACCCAGCCCAAGCGTCCGGAATCTAAGCTGGACCAGAGAGTTCAGGCCCTCCTGGAGCTGATCTGTGACCTGAAGGCCATGGAGGAGTGTGTGCTGGAGATGAAGTTTGACACCAAGAAGGCACCACTGGGTGAGAGAGAATGACCGTACACTCCAGTACATGAACACTGCACTGAGAGAGAGGGGTTCATACAGACACACTGACTGGACACTCCAGTACATGAACACTGCACTGAGAGAGAGGGGTTCATACAGACACACTGACTGACTGGACACTCCAGTACATGAACACTGCACTGAGAGAGAGGGGTTCATACAGACACACTGACTGGACACTCCAGTACATTAACACTGCACTGAGAGAGAGGGGTTCATACAGACACACTGACTGACTGGACACTCCAGTACATTAACACTGCACTGAGAGAGAGGGGTTCATACAGACACACTGACTGACTGGACACTCCAGTACATTAACACTGCACTGAGAGAGAGGGGTTCATACAGACACACTGACTGGACACTCCAGTACATTAACACTGCACTGAGAGAGAGGGGTTCATACAGACACACTGACTGACTGGACACTCCAGTACATTAACACTGCACTGAGAGAGAGGGCTTCATACAGACACACTGACTGACTGGACACTCCAGTACATTAACACTGCACTGAGAGAGAGGGGTTCATACAGACACACTGACTGACTGGACACTCCAGTACATTAACACTGCACTGAGAGAGAGGGGTTCATACAGACACACTGACTGACTGGACACTCCAGTACATTAACACTGCACTGAGTGACAGAACACAGTACAGAAACGGGTGTCGGCGTGTGTAGAATCCCTACGCCTGAGTTAACACCCTGCCTGTGTGTGTGAAACCAGGGAAACTGACACCACAGCAGATCAAGGGGGGCTACGAGGCCCTGAAGAGAATCGAGGAATGCCTGAACAAGAAGAAGACAAGCAAGGAGCTGTTGGAGGCCTGCAATACCTTTTACACCCGCATTCCACATGACTTTGGGTAAATACACCCCACATACCAGCACACCCTGCTGCGTACACACTGTAGTGCACACTGTGCACAAGACGTGCACTTATAGTGCACAGTAGAGCGCTGTTGTGACACAGCGCTGTAATAGAAACACTGTTTCCCTGCAGAACCAGGTGCTGCAGTACGCTATCACTCTGTTCTAACATGCCTCTTGATATCTTGATAGAAGCCACAAGAGAACTGCGTGGAGCAGATAACTGCTGCACACGGCAGCACTTTTCTGCAGTGCAATCTGGGTGTGAATGGGACTGATATACTCTGTGGGTGTTGAAGGAGAGAGGCTGATATAGCAAAGCTCTTATCAAGCGTAAGGAATTTTATTATTATGATATTGTCACGTGGAGTGTTTGCAGAAAGAGTTTGTGACATTTCAGAGCATCGGGACTGTTTTAAAGTGTATGTGGTCGTATTTATGTTCGGCATTTCTTTCCTGAATGTGACATTTGCAGGGACTCGGAAGGACATTTTGATGTAGAGAAACGGCTTGGTGGTGCAAGTTTGTGTTGAGAGCAGCAGGAAAAGCTACATCTTGTATCTCTCATCACACCTTGCTCTGCTCACTGTCCCTCTCCTTGTCTGTGTTTAGGTTACGCACCCCACCCCTCATTCGCTCTGAGCAGGAGCTGAAGGAGAAGATCGCTCTGCTGGAGGTGAGTGTCCATGCGTCTGTATTAGTGGGAGTCTCACTGGCTCAGAGCAGACGTGGCGTTTTGTCAGTCAGGGGTATGATGAGCCTGTCTCTCAGTGAGGAGTGTACATCTCTCTCCCTGTGTGTGTAATCGCAGTGTGTGTGCAGAGAGAGTCTCACTGGCTCAGAGCACACCTGGCATTCAGTCAGTCAGGGGTATAATGAGCCTGTTTCTCAGTGAGGAGTGTACATCTCTCTCCCTGTGTGTGGAATCGCACTGCGTGCAGAGAGAGTCTCACTGGCTCAGAGCAGACCTGGCGTTCAGTCAGTCAGGGGTATGATGAGCCTGTCTCTCAGTGAGGAGTGTACATCTCTCTCTCTCTGTCAGGCCCTCAGTGATATCCAGATCGCGGTGAAGATGGTCCAGTCCAGTGCGAGTGGTGATGAACACCCCCTGGACAGGCAGTACCACACCCTGTGCTGTGAGCTGGAGCCCGTGGAGCCCAGTTCCCAGGAATACCAGGTCCGTGTGCCGGCGCTGTGCCTCTCTGTGTCCGACAGCTCTGGAAGCACCCCTCTCACAGCCTGGTCTCGGGCACTCCAGCTTCTCCGTCTCGCTCTCCTCTTGGTCCATGTGGTGCAGGTTTTGGTCAGTCCTCTACACTGGCTCTGAGTCTGCTCCGGCTTCCCATCTGTCACTCTCCCTCTCTCTCTCTTCCCCTCCCCTCAGCTGCTGGAGCGCTACCTGCAGTCCACCCACGCCTCCACTCACAGCGACTACACCATGACCGTGCTGGACATCTTCACCGTGAACAGGAAGGGGGAGGAAGAGGCCTTCTGCTCACACCTGCACAACAGGTAGTCTCCTTCTGCGAGTGCCTCGGCCTCTTTTCCATGTCTGCATCCGTGTCTCTGAGTCTGACTGTGTCCCCGTGAGTCCCCGTGAGTCCCCGTGAGTCCCCGTGAGTCCCCGTGAGTCCCCTTGAGTCCCCGTGAGTCACTGTGTGTCTCCATGAGTCTCTGTGAATGTCACTGAATTTCCATGAGTTTCTGTGAATGTCAGTGAGACTCTGTGAGACTCTGTGAGACTCTGTGAGACTCCGTGGGTCTCTGCGTGTCTCTGTGTGTCTTTGCGAGTCACTGTGTGTCCCCGAGTCTTAACTGTCTCTTTCTCTGCACACCTAACCACCCCTTTGACTACACATCTCAGTGGAAAGTGAAGTGGAGCCAGTCCTGTGGGGGTGTATTGATTGATTGATTGATTTCCCCCAGGACTCTGCTGTGGCATGGCTCCCGTCTCTCAAACTGGGTCGGGATTCTGAATAAGGGGCTGAGAGTGGCTCCACCAGAGGCACCAGTCACTGGGTACATGGTAAGAGACAGAGACTGCACTGTCCGTCTGTGAGAGACACTGGCACTGTCCGTCTGCGAAGGACACTGTTGGTTTCCATCTGCGAGAGACACTGGCTCTGTCCGTCTGCAAGAGACACTGACGCTGGATTTGTATGAGTCACTGAGACAGGAATGAGTCTGTCTCAATGTATCTGTGTGAGTTGGAGTCTGATGAAGTGCTTGCAGTCTAGCCCAGTCCAGTGAAGTGAAGCCCATTGTGGTTCAGACTGTTCTGTACACACGTGTCTCAACAGGGATTTGATTATGATAATGGTTAATAACTCCCGACGCTGAAAGCAGTCAGTCCAGTAGACGTCAGTGTGTGTTAATCTTGCTCCTTCCTCTCTCTCCCTCTTCTTCTGGCTAGTTTGGAAAAGGAATCTACTTTGCGGACATGTCATCTAAAAGTGCAAACTACTGTTTTGCCAACCAGAAGAACAGCACAGGACTGCTGCTGCTCAGTGAGGTACGCCGATGGCAGGAGTATCCCAGGATGGTCGAAGCACGGCGCACGTTTTTGTGTATGTGTGCGCACGTGCATTTGAGCACTGTGAGTGTGCATATGTGCGTACGTGTGTTTGTGAGCACTGTGAGTGTGTGTGTGCACGCGCACCTGTGTTTGAGCACTGTGAGTGTGCGTGTGCATGCCCACGTGTGTTTGAGCAACATGAGTGTGTGTGCCCACGTGTGTTTGAGTACTGTGAGTGTGCATGTGTGTGCGCACGTGTGTTTGAGCGCTGTGAGTGTGTGTGCGCACGTGTGTTTGAGCGCTGTGAGTGTGCGTGCGCGTACCCACGTGTGTTTGAGCACTGTGAGTGTGCGTGTGCATGCGCGTGCCCATGTGTGTTTGAGCACTGTGAGTGTGCGTATGCGTACCAACGTGTGTTTGAGCACTGTGAGAGCGTGTGTACGCGTGCTATCTGGGGACGATAAGGAAAGAAGCAAGTCATGTCATCGATTCTAAAAGTCCATTCCAGTTGTTCCCGGGGTGATCCCGCCAAGCCGGGAACCGGGAATACGAGCGAGGCGTGGGTATCTGACGGCAGTGTCCTGTGTCGACGCCGCTACAGGTCGCCCTGGGGGACTGTAACGAGCTGCTCCATGCCGATTACAACGCGGACAAGCTGCCGCCCGGAAAGCACAGCACCAAGGGCTTGGGCCAGACCGCGCCGGACCCCAGGAACGCCGTGGCGCTGTGAGTCCCGCGCCGGCTCGCTCCTCCAGTGGTGGCGGCGCATCCTCTGCCTTGCGGTGTGCAGTAGCGGCGGCCGCTGTACCAGCAGGGGCAGGACTGGTACCGACTGCGTGTGTGGCTGTGAGGTGTGGCGAGTTCCCCTCACGAACAGTAACCGCTCCGGTGGATCGCCTCCTCAGCAGTCGTAGCTGTGGTGTAGAGCTGCACAGCAGCAGCCTGTCGCGTCGGCCCGTGCTGACCTAATGGAAGTCATGAGACGGCTGGGTTGGAGCTGAGGCCTCTCCTTTGGTGCGGAGAAGCTGGAGGTGTGGAAAGACTGCTGGACAGCGCCCCCTGTCTGGGGACGGGAGCAGGGCTCCCGCTGGCGCCGGGCTTTCCTGAGGGGCCGGTCTTTGTTTTTTTTAATTAACGCTTATTTATCACCACATCTCTGGCCGTCCGCATGTCTTACAGTATCAAATAGTTTCTCGTTCTTGTTCTTTTTCTGCTTGTTTTTGTTCTGCGTCCTCTCTTGTTCTTTCTCATTCTTCTTTTTCATGTTCCTCTTCTTCTTCTGCTTCTTTTTGTTTTCCTTCATCTTGTTCTGCTTATTCTTGTTCTTCTCCCCTTTTTCCCCGCGTTCTTCTTGTTCTTCTTCTACTTGTTCTGCTTATTCTTGTTCTCCTTCTGCTTCTGCATCTTACTGTTGTACTATTCTTGTTCTTCTACTTGTTCTGCTTATTCTTGTTCTCCTTCTGCTTCTGCTTCTTACTGTTGTACTATTCTTGTTCTTCTTCTACTTGTTCTGCTTATTCTTGTTCTCCTTCTGCTTCTGCTTCTTACTGTTGTACTATTTCCCCCTGTCCCAGGAGCGACGGGGTCGGCGTGCCCCTGGGCCCGGCCGTCCGGACGGGGGTGGCCAACGAGCAGGGCTACACCCTGCTCTACAACGAGTTCGTCGTCTACGACCCCAACCAGGTGCGCATGAGGTTCCTCCTCCGGGTGCGCTTCAACTACCCCTCGCCGTGGTGAGACGCCGCCGTCCGCGAGGCGGCAAGAAATCTGGCAGAACTCCGAGCTGACACTGGGGGGGGGACACCGGGGGAGGTGGAGGAGGTGAGGGGTGGGGGCAGTGTGCCTTCACGATGCAGAACGCGCTCCTAATTCATCTGAAAGTCCGGCGGAAAATAAGTTCGGAGACACTACCCAAGAAAGCAGGAGCTCTGGAGGCAGCGTAGGTGCGGAAGACAGACACAAGAGGGACAGAGGGTCCTGTCCCGGGACAGTTTGGGCACTGGGACTGCGCCTGAATTGGAGAGAGACCCAAAAAGGGAGCCAAAGACCCACCCCCCAGGGGGGGTAAAAACGCTGTCCTGTAAAGGGGATCAACTCAAACGGCCCGTTTTCGTCTTTCCTCTTCTTCGTCGTCGCGGCCCACGCTTTCATTTTTCCTTTTGTACTTGTTACCCGGTGTTACCCGAAGAGAAGCTGTCAGGGTGGAGTCGGTGGTGTTGACGTCACGCGGGGCTGCTGTGGCCACTGGCTGCACTTCAAGCTTAACAGCGCTGTGTGGCTGTGCGTGTGTGAGAAGTTTACTGTGCCTTCCTTTCAGGTGTTATAAATAAATCTTTCTGTTAAGAAGTCCGTCCTCACTCACTCGCACTCAGATTCCGAGTGGGTGACTTCGGTCGGCTGGGCAAATGATTACTTAAGCGTGATTAAGTGTTACCAGAAGCTCACTAGGCACCTAACGAGCCCCGTGGTTGAAGTCCCACCTCCCTCACAGCTGCAGTGCTGAGCTCGTCGGAGGGGCAGAATGAAAACGAAGGCCACGCTGTGGAAGCAGAAACCAACTTTATTTCTTGTCAGGGGCCGGACGTTAACAGTGCCACTGGGAAGTGGGGTGCTGGGACTGCTGGGACTTCAGTTGGGAGGAGGGCAGGGAACAGCAGACTGAGGACAGAGCACAGAGGGCAGAGAAAGCAGACTGAGGACAGAGGGACAGCAGACTGAGGACAGAGGACAGCAGATAGAGGGCAGAGGACAGAGAGCAGCAGATAGAGCACAGAGAAAGGGAAGGCTGGTATTTTGTCCAGTGGTTGTGTATGCAGTATGTGTGTGTGTCCTGTGTGTGTGTATCCTGTGTGTTAGTTGTTGGAGCTGCCGCCCAGCAGAATCAGCAGGTACAGGAAGACCATGATGATGTCCAGGTAGAGGATTAGGGCAGCGAAGACGTACTCCTCTGCACTCAGGGCGTATTTCTGTCTTCCAAGCACCAGCTGACTGTCCACTGCCAGGAACTGAGACAGAGGGAGAGGGGATAACCATGACTGACTGGACACTC
This sequence comes from Lepisosteus oculatus, assembly GCF_040954835.1. NCBI lineage: Eukaryota > Metazoa > Chordata > Actinopteri > Semionotiformes > Lepisosteidae > Lepisosteus > Lepisosteus oculatus. Next base: position 10,799,240 of record NC_090699.1, on the reverse strand, counting down.
CAGTACATTAACACTGCACTGAGAGAGAGGGGTTCATACAGACACACTGACTGGACACTCCAGTACATTAACACTGCACTGAGAGAGTGGGGTTCATACAGACACACTGACTGACTGGACACTCCAGTACATTAACACTGCACTGAGAGAGAGGGGTTCATACAGACACACTGACTGGACACTACAGTACATTAACACTGCACTGAGAGAGAGGGGTTCATACAGACACACTGACTGACTGGACACTCCAGTACATGAACACTGCACTGAGGGAGGGGGGTTTAGGACAGGAACACAGGCGCGGGCGGGCGAGTTGGTCCTTACCAGCGAGAAGAGGAGGGCGCCCAGGCTGCCGTACAGCACCTGCAGCACGCTGGAGTAGAAGAAGCAGCTGAAGAAGCCGAACATGACCAGGTCCACCGCCAGCACCAGGAGCAGGCCGTTGCAGTAGGTGAAGTCGACCCGCGTCTGCGGAGACACGGACGACAGCGCTCAGGGCCGGGGCCGGGGGCCGGGGGCGGGCGCGGTGCGGGCTGCAGTCCCTACCTGCGCCGAGAAGCCGATGACGGCGAAGGTGATGGCCAGCGTGGAGCCCATGGCGATGAGCACGGCCGTGGTGTTGTGGAAGGAGGCCACTGTGCCCACCATGTAGGAGAGGCTGAGGGTCACCGTGCCCTGCGGGAGACGACACGAGGGTACTGAGCCCTGCTCCCGATCCAGCCTGGGCCGCGCTGGAGCAGGAACACGCTCGCGGCGCTCTGTCTCCGCTCTCGGAACGGCCAGGAAGCAGTGGTTTGTCGGGGAAGCCCGCGATCCACTGCAGCGCATCGCCGAGGAAACCAAAACACAATCCTGAGAGCCACCCTCATTCTCTCGTCTTTGATGGTGACACTGCGGATCATTTGAGTGTACGCACTGGAGCTGTGGGTGCAGTGTCGGGGACAGTGTCCAGCACCCAGCAGGATGTGTCCGGACTGACTTTCCCCTGGGGTTCATTCAGAATGAAACGTTATAACACAATTATAACCAGGGGGACGCTCACAGGTGTCCTGAAGACTGACCGGGACGTACTGCTTCAAACTGAAAGTCGGCTAATCATGATGGACATGCTGTACGACAGTTGTGTTATCGCCTGATGATCGCATGAAGTACACGATGTACTATCTCATAATAACGCTGTCATTTCCTCGTCGTTCTGAGATAACTCAGGATTTTTTTCCCCTGGATGGCAGCACTGCGTTTTGTAACGATCACGACGGGGGGGGGGGAGGGGGAGCCGACCGGCCCTGCTCTCGCTCTGCGCACCAGTGCGATGAGGTTCCAGGGGTGCCTCCTGCGGATGGAGCCGCAGAACTCCACGACGAGGGCCACGACCACGAAGATGATGTAGGAGCTGAGGTAGATCCACAGGTTCTTCTGCACGGCCTGCTTCAGCCCCTGCCAGAAGGTGAACAGGCACACGATGCTGAAGGTCACCAGCAGCTGTATGGTCAGCACACAGAACACCTGGAGTCAGAGAGAGATACAGCACAGTCAGCACACTGATCACCTGGAGTCAGAGAGAGAGATACAGCGCAGTCAGCACACTGATCACCTGGAGTCAGAGAGAGATACAGCACAGTCAGCACACTGATCACCTGGAGTCAGAGAGAGATACAGCACACTGAACACCTGGAGTCAGAGAGAAAGATACAGCGCAGTCAGCACACTGATCACCTGGAGTCAGAGAGAGATACAGCACAGTCAGCACACTGAACACCTGGAGTCAGAGAGAGATACAGCACAGTCAGCACACTGATCACCTGGAGTCAGAGAGAGATACAGCACAGTCAGCACACTGATCACCTGGAGTCAGAGAGAGAGATACAGCACAGTCAGCACACTGATCACCTGGAGTCAGAGAGAGAGATACAGCACAGTCAGCACACAGAACACCTGGAGTCAGAGAGAGATACAGCACAGTCAGCACACTGATCACCTGGAGTCAGAGAGAGATACAGCACAGTAAGCACACTGATCACCTGGAGTCAGAGAGATACAGCACAGTCAGCACACTGATCACCTGGAGTCAGAGAGAGAGATACAGCACACTAAACACCTGGAGTCAGAGAGAGAGATACAGCACACTGAACTGCTGGAGCCAGAGAGAGATACAACACAGTCAGCACACTGAACACCTGGAGTCAGAGAGAGAGATACAACACAGTCAGCACACTGAACACCTGGAGTCAGAGAGAGAGATACAACACAGTCAGCACACTGAACACCTGGAGTCAGAGAGAGGTACAGCACAGTCAGCACACTGATCACCTGGAGTCAGAGAGAGAGATACAGCGCAGTCAGCACACTGATCACCTGGAGTCAGAGAGAGATACAGCACAGTCAGCACACTGATCACCTGGAGTCAGAGAGAGATACAGCACACTAAACACCTGGAGTCAGAGAGAAAGATACAGCGCAGTCAGCACACTGATCACCTGGAGTCAGAGAGAGATACAGCACAGTCAGCACACTGAACACCTGGAGTCAGAGAGAGATACAGCACAGTCAGCACACAGATCACCTGGAGTCAGAGAGAGATACAGCACAGTCAGCACACTGATCACCTGGAGTCAGAGAGAGAGATACAGCACAGTCAGCACACTGATCACCTGGAGTCAGAGAGAGAGATACAGCACAGTCAGCACACAGAACACCTGGAGTCAGAGAGAGATACAGCACAGTCAGCACACTGATCACCTGGAGTCAGAGAGAGATACAGCACAGTAAGCACACTGATCACCTGGAGTCAGAGAGATACAGCACAGTCAGCACACTGATCACCTGGAGTCAGAGAGAGAGATACAGCACACTGAACACCTGGAGTCAGAGAGAGAGATACAGCACACTGAACTGCTGGAGCCAGAGAGAGATACAACACAGTCAGCACACTGAACACCTGGAGTCAGAGAGAGAGATACAACACAGTCAGCACACTGAACACCTGGAGTCAGAGAGAGGTACAGCACAGTCAGCACACTGATCACCTGGAGTCAGAGAGAGATACAGCACAGTCAGCACACATAACACCTGGAGTCAGAGAGAGATACAGCACAGTCAGCACGCAGAACACCTGGAGTCAGAGAGAGAGATGCAGCACAGCCAGCACACTGAACACTTGGAGTCAGAGAGAGATACAGCGCAGTCAGCACACTGAACACCTGGAGTCAGAGAGAGATACAGGACAGTCAGCACACTGATCACCTGGAGTCAGAGAGAGAGATACAGCACAGTCAGCACACAGAACACCTGGAGTCAAAGAGAGATACAGCACAGTCAGCACACAGAACACCTGGAGTCAGAGAGAGATACAGCGCAGTCAGCACACTGATCACCTGGAGTCAGAGAGAGATACAGCACAGTCAGCACACTGAACACCTGGAGTCAGAGGGATACAGCGCAGTCAGCACACTGATCACCTGGAGTCAGAGAGAGAGATACAGCACAGTCAGCCCACAGAACACCTGTACAGAGAGACAGACAGCCAGCACACTGAACACCTGCAGAAAGAGAGACTTTCAGCACACTGAACACTTGGACAGAAAGCATGAACATTCAAGAGACACATCAGCGCCAGGCTGGGCACTCAGCGGGTCAGTCAGGTGTTTGGGAAAGAGAAGGAGGTGATTCTCACACCACTCAAGGAGAGAGAAAGTGACATCACTTCGGCATGGCTCTGAGGAAGAGGATAGGTGGAGAGGCGGCTCACCTTCCTGATGAAGGCCCTGCGGACGTTCTTGTCGTCGAAGGCGCTCACCACCAGCTCCACGCAGCCCACGGGCACACTCGTCTCGCACGGGGCCGGAGCTGCACGCCCACGGAGGAGAGAGAGAGGGAGACGTTCAGACATCAGCCGCCCCTGGCCCTGCTCAAGTGCTCATGGGAAGGAGAGAGACGAGACGAGGCGAGGCCGTCCGGCCCCCGATTGGAGAAAGGCGATCACGCGGCATGCAGATCACGTCCCGGCCCCTGAGACGGAGCGTCTCCTGCTCTACCGGCTGAGCTCAGCCTCCGGGCTGCGTTGCAGAAGGCCTGAGGCGCCTCTCTGGGGAAGGCGTTCATGCATCCATCATCATCATCATCACCACCATCACGGCCATGGAGAGGACAGCCTGACTGATCTTGGAAATATCGCTTGAACTTCCAAAGGGCCAAACTAAGAACCAGATCCAGTAGTGATTTCTAAAAAGCTGATTTGCGTTACTGAATAATTGGATGTCAAACGGTTTGCATAAAATACACTGGGCATCCCTTTTCCAAACATTTCTAATATCAAAATGAGGCCATCACCCCTGGCCTTTTCCGATCACGGCCTCCTGATCACCCCCCTCTCTGAACTGGCCTAATCACTCTGCTCTCCTCCCCACTGAGAGCTGGAGTGTGTGAGCGGACTGGAGGATCATCCAGGTGGGGCTGCACACTGGTGGTGGTGGAGGGGAGTCCCCAGGTGCTATAAAGGTGTATATTAATTATGGTGTGGCTGTGGCTGGAAGGTTGCCGGTTCGAATCCTGTGGCCAGCAGAGGAATCCTACTCCGCTGGGCCCCTGAGCGAGGCCCTCAACCCCAGCTGCTCCAGGGGTGCTGTATAAATGGCTGACACTGCACTCTGACCCCCAGCTTCTCTCTCCCTGTCTGTGTGTCTCATGGAGAACAAGCTGGGATCTACGAAAAGACAAATTCCTAATGCAAGAGATTGTATAGGGCCAGTAAAGTGATCTTATCTCATCTCATCAAAGGTGAATTAAAATGGCTGCACTTACCTTCGCTGTCCACTGGAGGGAGCTGTTCTGACACCTTGAACCCTATCTCTCCCGGAGGGGGGGGCACCATCGCAGCTACTGAGGGAGGGGCTGGGTAAGGCCCAGCGGGTGCGTAAGAGATGGCTGTAGGAAAGAGAGTGGGAAATTCAGAAAGACCATATTCACACCGCACTGAAGAGAAACTCGCATCTTGCGGACGACCACGGAGAAACAGGGAGAAAAGGCTGCTGTGACGACAACTGACCATGTTTAGGCTTTAAATGTGCAATGTTTTTCTCATTTTTTGCAATGTTTTGGTTTTTTTTTGTTTGCATTCTATTTAAATGTACAGGAGTGCTGGGTATCCATAAAACAATCCCTCAGGAGACAACACAGTCTGATCTTATCCGACATACACTCACACCCCGGTATCACAGCGTTCGGTGGACGAATTGTCGCTCGTCCGAACATGAAGGATTCGTACCCTGTGATTCGTTATGGGGACGGAGCTTCGCTACTCCGAACTTCGGAGTTCAAAAGCGACCGATTTTGGGGCGAGACCCTTCGGCGAACATCTGGATTCAGCGCCGCCGAACAGCTGCCCGTCTCTGCGCGGGCGCCGTGAGGCCGCAGCGCCTTCTTTACGGCCACAGCGAAAGCTCCTTTTCAAAGTGCTCTGGTGTGTTTGTTTTGTAGCTGCTGCTCATTGTGGGGTCTTCAGGAAGGGAAAAAGCGTCCTAGCCCACAACAGTATGCATATCGTTCTAGCCGATCGCTTGGATAGCGATCTATTACGAAAGAATGAAAGATTTAAATATGATATCAATTATTTCACAGCTATAGGGTGGTTTTGGAGTGAACTTGTGTTCGGTTCGGAATGGGGTGGCATTTTCCCCAAAACAAATAATTTATTGTCAATTTACGATCTCCCGCCTTCAGAAAAGAGTTTCAGGAACGAATTAGGCTCGGAAACCGGGGTATGAGAGTATACAGACACTATACCACAGACGAAGACAACGACCTTTAATTAGATATCTACTGAAGACAGTTAAGATAAATGTTTAACCTGTAGCGGACTGGGACACTGTTATCCATAGCAGTACAGACCAGATCGGGACTAGATCCCAGTTCTCCTCACTGGATCGGCTCAGCTGTTGCTGTGATCCTGCTGATTCACAGGCTGTGGGACTGGAGGGACTGGGGGGACTGGTGCAACCGTACCTGTGGGGTATGGAGGGGGCAGGTAGGGAGGAGGAGCATCATACGAAGGAGCAGGAGGACCTGAGCTCAAACCGGGCTGCTGCTGTGGATCAGAACCAGGAGGGACTGTTGCAGTCTTCACATCCGTCATAGTGCCTTTCTCCAGGAGTCTGCTGCACTGAGAGAGAGGGGTTCATACAGACACACTGACTGACTGGACACTCCAGTACATTAACACTGCACTGAGAGAGAGGGGTTCATACAGACACACTGACTGACTGGACACTCCAGTACATTAACACTGCACTGAGAGAGAGGGGTTCATACAGACACACTGACTGGACACTCCAGTACATTAACACTGCACTGAGAGAGAGGGGTTCATACAGACACACTGACTGACTGGACACTCCAGTAAATTAACACTGCACTGAGAGAGAGGGGTTAATACAGACACACTGACTGGACACTCCAGTACATTAACACTGCACTGAGTGAGAGGGGTTAATACAGATCCCAATTAGCCCTGCAGATTCAGCTGGATTTACAATCATTAGACACAGAGTCCCATGAATCTAGACCATGATAGTAAACCTGTCAGGTCTCTCCTAGGGTTAGTCAGAGCAGAAGTGCAGGGTACACTGTAACAGGCCAATAGCAACAAAATCAAGGGGTTGTTTTTTCTTTGACTCTTGATCAGTGGGAGCTCTTTACAGCAGAGGCTTGCTTCACACAGAGGGCTGTTACAGAGGATGTTTCAGCACACAGCAGTTTGCCACACTGGTGTTATGTAAAGCAGGGAAAGCCAAGCCGCTGACATTACAAAATGCTCAGAAACACTTCAGCTTTTGGGAACTCGCGCGCCAGTTTCCTCAGACCCCCCCGTGCGACCTGTTACGACACCGACGCGCAGGGCCAGATGCAGCAGCTGGTGCTTTCGGGCCTTGGCGTCGCCCTGGTCTCGTCCCACCAAGAGCCCTTCCCTGATTAGATGCTGACGCAGCTCCCCGAAGCTCTCCTGCCGCAGGTTGCGCCACTAGCGGTCAAGCCCGAGAGCTCTGGTTCCTGCCCGTTTTCTGAGCGTCTTGGCCAGCTCGGCATCGCGGTGGGGGAGGTCGAGCCTATCCCAGCAGGCAGTGGGCAGAAGGGCAGGGTACACCCCGGATGGGACGCCACAGAGCAGACAGAGACACAAACCCACACCCGCACCAGGGCCAGGTATCCCAGAACCAGCCTGTCTACGGACTGTGAGAGGAACCCGGGAGGAGACCGTGCAAACTCCACACAGACAGCACCCCAGGGCCCCGGCAACTCTGAGCACTGCACCACATCGGGCTGCCAGTCTGTCTCCTAGTACGGAGACACGTCTTTCAGCTTCACGGAGGAGCAGATGGAGTGAAGGACGGGAGAGGGAAAGGAGATCCTGAGAGGGGTGACTGTCTGCTCACCCTGCAGCCCCCTCCGTCAACAGCCGTCAATCGGTCTGTGTCCACACAGGCAAAATGTGACGGTGTGAGGCCGTCAGAGAGGACCGTGGCTCTGCTGTAACGTCTCACACAGCCTGCCCACGTGTGAATAACCTTGATCTGCGTGATCAGGTGGCGTGGAGTAAAGATTGATGAAGGACGGGATCTTGATCGGGGCTGATCAGTGCCCGAGAGATGATGAGATCCTTCTCAGGGCGGATCAAAGAATGATAAGTGCCGAGACTCTGAACAAAGATCAATAAATACTGAAATACAGATGAGTGTGGACCAACGACTGATAAGAGATGTGATCCCGATCACTGCGGGTCAAAGATCAATCAGTGAGTGAACTCTGATCCCAGTGGATTAAAGATCAATAAACGACGAAATTCTGAGTGTAGCTCAAAGACTCACCTGTGCCAATAACAGGTCAAGCTGGTCAAACAGCAGAAAACTCGAGCAGAGACTCCGAGGGCCTTTTGGAAGCTCTTACAGATCTTGCAAGTCCTGGTTGTCTAACAGACGTCAGACCCTTGCAAAGCCACCTATATAGACAGAGCCCAGTGCCTAAGAAGTTGCATGAGACCGGATTGCTCAAAGAGGGATTTCACCATTTCATGCGTTTCTACACACCTCGTCAATGTCTTTTGGATGGGGGAGACAAAAACAGAGACCATCAAAGACAAACGTCTCGTCTGCCCCCTGCCCTGAAACCATGGAACCCACTTGTTCATCTCATTAAACTGCGTGTGGAGAAGATGTGTCGTCACGCCCTGTCTGAGCTTTCAAATGATGGATGGTCTGATTGATTGATTGATTGATTGATTGATTGAATTGGCTGGGCAGCTTGTTCCCCACCCCCACCACACTCTATGTAAAGAGCCTCCTGACCTGACTGCAGGATCTCACCTAGCTGTGTCTGAAGAGAAACCAGGGTACTGGCAGCTTGTTCCACACTCCAACCACCCTCTGTGTAAAGAGGAGCCTCCTATCCTGACTGGAGGATCTCACCCAGCTGTGTCTGGAGAGAAGCCAGGGTATCGGCTTCAACAACATGGCTGGGCAGCTTGTTCCCCACCCCCACCACCCTCTGTGTAAAGAGGTGCCTCTATGGTTTCTATGGTTTTAACACCATGTAGTGTCTGTGGTTCCTGTTTCACTGCTGATACTGAGTAAATCAGTGCGTGGGAAAGAACCTGCCGTAACCCTCTTTGAGAGAGGAGGTTTCTCATTCCTCCACTCAGCTCTAACTCAAGCGGCTGCTTCTGATTGCCTGCCTGTTGCACTGAACATGTTTCACAGGCGATTCATAAAAATGATATCAAGTTTCAATAAAGACTTGAGAGATTATAAAAATTCAACAAACCTTCTAAAGACTTCTACTTCCACAAAGCAGAGCAACCTCTCTGTGTTAAAGGACACTTGATCTCTGTGGCTTCTCTCTAAAATGAGTACATCTTCCAGGTCGAGCCCAGACAGCCACGGACATCAGAGAGGAGAGGAGCTCGTCTCAAACAGTGACAGGACACAGAGGGAACACAAGTCCCACAGCGACCTCGCTGGCGCAAGCGATATCTTACCTTTGGTTTAGCTCGTCAACTTTCTCTCTTTGCTCTGCTTCAAACGGAACAGCTGGACAGACCTGAGTGATCCTTTGACTGTCTGTCTGACCGATCTTCTGTCTGTCTGACTGATCTTCTGTCTGTCTAATCCTCTGACTGGCTGAACTCTGACTGTCTGTCTAATCCTCTGACTGACTGTCTGATCCTCTGACTGTCTGTCTGATCCACTGACTGCCTGTCTGATCCACTGACTGACTGTCTGATCCACTGACTGACTGTCTGATCCTGTGTCTGTCTGATCCACTGACTGCCTGTCTGATCTACTGACTGACTTTCTGATCCTCCGTCTGTCTGATCCTGTGTCTGTCTGATGCTCTGCCTGACTGATGCTCTGACTGTCTGATCTTGTGTCTGACTGATGCTCTGTCTGTCTGATCCTGTGTCTGACTGATGCTCTGACTGTCTGATCCTGTGTCTGACTGATGCTCTGTCTGTCTGATCCTGTGTCTGACTGATGCTCTGACTGTCTGATCCTGTGTCTGACTGATGCTCTGTCTGTCTGATCCTGTGTCTGACTGATGCTCTGTCTGATCCTGTGTCTGACTGATGCTCTGTCTGTCTGCCTGACTGACTGACTTTCACACCAATTGCCGAGAGACTGCCAGATAAAAAATCGCAATCGGCAATAACCCCCCCCCACCCCCCCCACACACACATTTCCTCAATATGGTGGGAGTCAGAGGTGAGGAAACCACAAACTGATCACAACAGAGGAACCAAGCGGAGCTGCCTTCCCGGAATGACACACACAGACACGCACACACACACACACACGCCCCATCCGCTGTCCCGGAGGAAGAGCTGTTCCTATTCCCCTAGCAAATAAACTGGGGGTCCCAGCAGGGACAGGAGAACAGAGGACAGGGCACCTGGAATTCAAGCCTGCACGTTTCGGGGGTGATCTTCCCCACACAGATGCAGGGAAAAAAACTACTCTTTGAGACTGCATAAACGCCATTTGTGCCCACAGAGACTTCACCTTCAGACTTCAGCCGCAGTGTGTCTCAATAATAATAATACAGTGTGTGATCTTCTGTCTCAGCCTGAGGAACAGACAGTGAGCCTGTCTCTCAATAATAATAATACAGTGTGTGATCTCCTGTCACAGCCTGAGGAACAGACAGTGAGCCTGTCTCTCAATAATAATAATACAGTGTGATCTCCTGTCACAGCCTGAGGAACAGACAGTGAGCCTGTCTCTCAATAATAATAATACAGTGTGTGATCTCCTGTCAGAGCCTGAGGAACAGACAGTGAGCCTGTCTCTCAATAATAATAATACAGTGTGTGATCTCCTGTCAGAGCCTGAGGAACAGACAGTGAGCCTGTCTCTCAATAATAATAATACAGTGTGATCTCCTGTCACAGCCTGAGGAACAGACAGTGAGCCCGTCTCTCAATAATAATAATACAGTGTGTGATCTCCTGTCACAGCCTGAGGAACAGACAGTGAGCCCATCTCTCAATAATAATAATACAGTGTGTGATCTCCTGTCACAGCCTGAGGAACAGACAGTGAGCCCATCTCTCAATAATAATAATACAGTGTGTGATCTCCTGTCCCAGCCTGAGGAACAGTGAGCCTGTCTCTCAATAATAATAATACAGTGTGTGATCTCCTGTCAAGGCCTGAGGAACAGACAGCGAGCCTGTCTCTCAGTAATAATAATACAGTGTGCGATCTCCTGTCCCAGCCTGAGGAACAGACAGTGAGTCTGTCTCTCAATAATAATAATACAGTGTGTGATCTCCTGTCACAGCCTGAGGAACAGTGAGTCTGTCTCCCAATAATAATAATAATAATAATAATAATAATAATAATAATAATAATAATAATAATAATAATAATAATAATACAGTGTGTGACCTCCTGTCACGGCCTGGGGAACAGTGAGCCTATCTCTCAGTAATATTAATACAGTGTGTGATCTCCTGTCACAGCCTGAGGAACAGTGAGCCTGTCTCTCAATAATAGTAATAATACAGTGTGTGATCTCTTGTTCCCAGGCCGTTACTATATGGTAACTCGAGCCCGGAGTCTCTGGCGCTGTTCCTATACAGCCCCCAGCAGACCGCAGCGAGGCTCTGAAGGGGATCTCTCGGGAGACAGAGAGAGGAACTGCGGCCGGAAACGCTAAGCGGTCCCGAAAGAAGACTCCGGCTCCAGGCTGTTGCGTCACGGCGTAGAGCGGATATCAGGGCGCCTCGTTTGAGAAGTCTGTAATACTGATTATATTAGGAACTTACGTAATTAGGTAATTTATATTTGATACGTTCCGTGTCTCTTTTTGGAATACTATGTTTAGGAATATAAATTTGAAATTAGTTTGGACAATTGCGGATAGATACTGTGTTACAAATTAAGTTAAATTTCATTTAAGATCTTCATAGATCTGATATCCTGTTGAATTGACATTTTCTAGATTGAAACTCGAACAAGAGAACGTGTATTTTGTAATAATGGGAAGGAATCTTTGTTACGTGTGTTTGTAAACTGCATATGTATAAAACAGATTTGCAAGATGTAATTGTTAAACATTTAAAGGTAAATGTTAAATTGAAAGATTTTGCTATTATTTTATATTTTGTTAGACCTGATTTGGATAAAGGATATGTTCTTATGATTAATCTGTCAATAAGTTTGGCGAAATACTTCATCCACAAAAGTCAATGGTAATTGACTTTTGTGGATGTAATTCGTAATTCTGCTGCCCCTATTCATGCTTTTAAGGTAGAATTCCTTTTTTGTTTCCACTAGAAATGTAAAGAATCAAAAGGCCAGACGCGCGACGGAACTATGTAAAAGGCTTCATTTGCAGCTAGTCCCGTGGACGTGCAGCGCGCGTGTTCTGCGGGGGAGCTGGGGGAGCCGAGGGATTCGCCCCCCACGCGTGTCCAGCCTGCTCAGGACAGCTGGAGGGTTGTTCCACGCTGAAAGCCAGCTCCACCAGACTCCGTAACAGCTTTTTCCCCACAGGCTGTCAGGCTCCTCAACACCCCGGTACCTACTGCACTTTCTCCCCATCTGGCAGCCTAGTTCCTTTCTGCCTAATGTCAGGCTCAGGCACACTGTCTGATGTATTCAATCTTTGCACAAATCTTTGCACAATCCTGTAAAGTAAACTGCGCTGTGCGCATCGCACTTTATGTACCCTGTCAGGAATGTCTATGTCTACATTGTCGATAGCATTGTCTAGTCAGTGTCTTGTCTATATTCGCACCGTAGACCCGGAGAACGATATCTCGCACCTCTGTATACTTGTCTATGGCTGGGCTGAACTTGAACATGGAAAAAAAGGAAAGAGGCACGACGTTTCAGCTGAAGAGCCTCCTTCCGGTGCGAGAGAGAGAGAGAACCCGGCACATCCGGTTTGGGGGGTGGGCGTTGACGGAGGGATCCAGAAGACGATATTTTTGTCTTGAATTGTTATATGTACTCTTGTTTGTATTGTCATTTTTGTTATTTTGTTAAGCATAAATAAAAAAATAAAAAACGTTTAGCGGAAGGCGTCGTGGGTCGCAGCAGCAGAAGAGGACAACGTTCCCTCTGATTTCTCGTGGCCCGTGTGCGCAAACATTTCAAGTTGTGCACATTTTGTTCGACGACGTTTATTGGCAAGGCTGTTGAATGACAGTGTGACAAAAGCGTATGCGATCCCCACAGCACCTGCAGACCATTCACATTACAAACACGTCGGTGGACATTCACGTCTGAAACATAAGACATTACTGAAAGGCAGGCTCCCTGTCCCATTGCGCTATATCACCCTGCAGCCCACAGCCGTCAGCCGTCAGCCGTCAGCCAACTGCAGCTCAGCAGGTGTGAGCCTGGCCAGTACCTGGATGGGAGACTCCTGGGAAAGCTAAGGTTGCTGCTGGAAGAGGTGTTAGTGGGGCCAGTAGGGGGCGCTCTCCCTGCGGTCTCTGGGGGTCCTAATGCCCCCAGTACAGTGACGGGGACACTAGACTGTAAACAAGGTGCTGTCCTTCGGATGAGACGAAAAACTGAGGTCCTGCCTCTCTGTGGTCAGTCAAGACCCCAGGGTGTCTCTCTGAAAGAGAGTCCAGTGTCCTGGACAGACTCCCCCTGGTCTTTACCAGTCATGGCCTCCTGATAACCCCCCTCTCTTTACAGCTGAAGGGGCTTCCCATTACCTGTCAAGCGCTTTGAGTGGAGTGTCCAGAACAGCGCTGTGTGAGTGTGAGTGTGAGGAACTCATGCTCGATGCGATGATACGGAATGAAACACCGCCCTCTCGCGGGCAGGTTGTATATCGCGCGACCCGCACCCGAGCAGAGATCAGCGACAGACACGGCGCGAAGGCATGAACACTGTCACAACACACACCGCCGAGTCGTGTCTCAGCAGGTAATTCATGCGTTTATTAGGTCACACAGGAAGCGCTATTTATTGGAATATTTCAAGTCATTTCTTCCCTTAATTGCAAACAGGAAGCTAATTATCACAGTCTTTTTTTTTCTCTCTCTCTCCAAGTTGTTGAAGCCGATACCCTGGCTTCTCTCAGGACACAGCTGGGTGAGATCCTCCAGTCAGGACAGGAGGCGCTTCTTTACACAGAGGGTGGTGGGGGTGGGGAACAAGCTGCCCAGCCATGTTTTTGAAGCCGATACCCTGGCTTCTCTCCAGACACTGCTGGGTGAGAGCCTCAAACAAATTAGCTAGCACCAACTAAACAGTTACCTGTCTTGTGTTGTGTAATGACAACAAACCAAGATCTGGTGGGGTCCTGCAGACAGATGGAGGGGACCGAGCCGGGTTAGCCCACGTGTAGGGGGCGCTACAGACCGAGCTGCTGGTACGGCGGGCGCTGCCCCTGGTGCTGAGCCGATGGGAGAACTCTGAGATCCAGACCCGACCCGGGACACTGGCTGAGACCCCTCGGCTGTGTCCCCCCGTCTCGATCTCGGAGGGTCTCCCTGTCTTCTCGCGCCTCTGCTGAGCCTCCGCTGAGCCTCTCGTTTTGAGTTGACACGTGCGCTCAGGGTTTCTCGAGGCTGTGTCGTCACGTCCGAGGGTGCTGCGGGCATTGGCGATTGTCTCTGAAATATCGGCAGCGCGATTGCGAAGCGATACATATCGATAAGTCAACGGGCGCGGCCGCGGCTGCCCTGGAGTCACGTGACAGGGGGCGAGTTCCGTCTTTCCGCGCGCGCTGCCCTGCCAAATGATCCACAATCGCGCGCTCCGGTCCCCTCGACACGCGTTAAAAATTCACACAGCGATGCTTTGTTTTCTCTTTAACAAGTCTTAGCATTAAGAACAGAAGGATTAAGAAGTTTTGTGTGGGCTGGGACGTCACTGGTTTTCGCTTTTCGACGCGGGAAATTCGGACGCACAGGCGTCCACACTCTGAACGATACGGATCCCCTATCCATTTTTTCCACTGGGAGAGAGAGAGAGGTGACAATAACAACAACAATAACAGACGCCGCCTGCTGATGTTGTGGTCGGAGGAGGCACGCAGCGCGAGTGAGGAAGAGGAGAGGGTGACGTGCTCTAGAGGGCACAGGGGGGAATTCGAGGAATGACCTCATGGTTACGGGAGGTCGGCCCCTGTTCAGACCAGTCTCAACCAGCCAGCGCTGGAGGTGGAGCTGATGTGGTCGGCATCACGCCCCGGCTGGCCTATGACCCCTGGGGAAGGATTAACCCCCAGTACCTGGGGTGGGGCGGAGCACTGGCTCTGTGGCTCAGGAGCTGTGCCTGTGCCTGTGGCTGGGAGGTTGCTGGTTTGAATCCCGCGGCCGGCAGACGAATCCTACTCTGCTGGGTCCCTGAGCGAGGCCCTGAACCCCAGCTGCTCCAGGGGTGCTGTATAAATGGCTGACCCTGCGCTCTGACCCCCAGCTTCTCTCCCTGTCTGTGTGTCTCATGGAGAGCAAGCTGGGGTCTGAGAAAAGACACATTCCTGATGCAGGAGATTGTACAGGGCCAGTAGAGGGATCTGATCTTATCCATTTGGAAAGCAGGCTGAGTTGACCTGGGAGCCGCCTGGAAGGAATTAGAGCAAGCTCCATCGCCTGCCCCTACCTGGGATCGAACCCGGGACCCTTCGCTGTCTGAGCTCCTACAGCCCCCAGCAAGACCACCAGGAGAGTATTTCCGTGTACACATGACACGTTTAATGGAGTTTCTAGCAGACGTGTGGGAGGGACGACGACAACCGAGCTGTCAGTCATCCGCAATCCGCAAGCTGTCCCCTGGTCACCCCTCACCCCGCTGGGGGGTCCCCCAGCCCCCTCGTCCTCTGGCCAGGCTGTCAGCCCTCAGCCAAGCGGGTTCAGCCAGATCTTCTCTCCATGATCTGTGTCCTCGGGTGCTGTTTTTCCTAGTGAGTTATATTTGTGTGCTGCGTTACAACGGGACAAAGCCCCTCAGGTGGTGTTATTGCAAGCTGGCCAAGTGTGCACACAGAACTCCTTCTGCCCACTTCCTAAAACTGGGAGACCATCTGTCCTTCCACTTTCTAAATGCTTTATCCAGGCGGGTAGAGTCTGGGCATGCTGGCACACAAAGAGCACAAGGTAGGATACGCCATGGACAGGACGCCAGCCCATCACAGAACACACACACACACCCTGGACAGGACGCCAGTCTATCACAGGACACACACACACACACACACACACACACACACACACACACACACACACCACACACCCTGGACAGGACACCAGCCCATCACAGGACACACACACACACACACACACTGTTGGCCTATTCATTTCAGGTAAGGTGAAGATGAGCTCAATATTACCAGTCTATCACAGGACACACACACACACACACACACACACACACACACACACCCACACACCCTGGACAGGACACCAGTCTATCACAGGACACACACACACACCCTGGACAGGACACCAGCCCATCACAGGACACACACACACACACACACACACACACCCTGGACAGGATGCCAGTCCATCAGAGGACACACACACACCATGGACAGGACACCAATCCATCACAAGACACACACACACACTCACACACACACACACCAGGGCTAATTTTCCCAGAAGCCAGTTAACCCACCAGCATGTCTTTGTACTGTGAGAGGAAACCAGAGCCCCAGGAGGAAACCCACATAAACAGGAGGAGAACATGCAAACTCCACACAGACAGCACCCCAGGTCTGGATTTGAACCTAAGACAGCAATACCAACCCCTGTGCCACCAATATAATACTTTTGTGCTAGTAATATTTATAGAGGATATATGCATATTAGTGAACATTTACATCCCTGACCATATCTCGCACATCTGTGGCCAGTCTGGTGTTAATATTTGAATATGCTATTCTGAATTCTGAGAAACAGTGTGTCCGATTTCCCACTACTCTGTCGCTGAAACAAAGCACATCCTTGTCTCCTGCTCTTCTGCAGTACCCGGGGGTTTCTCCTTCACTGGGCTGTCGGGCACGGATACTGTACCTGCCGCCCGTGCAGCGCTGTCAGAGAAGCGAGAATCGGCCTCAGTCTGTGGGGACACTCTCTCCAGGCGGTCAGGGAGGCTGCTGATGGACTCTAAGGTACTGCGTCGTGGTCTGATCGTTTCTCCTTCGGTATTCGTCTTCCTGAGCTGGAGTGCTGGTTCGGTTCAGAGCGAGTCTGCACCTTACTGTTTTAGTTAGACTTCCTGGAATACACATCACACATAAACAGACACAAAACCTGCACTCATTTCTGCTTCTGCATTAATAATATACAGTGCATATATCTAAATAAATTATATACTGTACATACAGGATTTATATATAAATTATAATACTGTATATTCAGCATATATACACATTATATAATGTACATACACAGTATATAAATTGTTTACTGCATATACAGCATATTTACACATTATGTACTGTTCATACAACATGTATACATCCATTACAGAATGTATATACAGCATATATATTATAGACTGCATGTACAGCATATATATTATAGACTGCATGTACAGCATATATATTTCATGCTATATATGCAACATTGCTTTTACAAGAGGAGAAATAATCCAAATCGACTGTCTGGATTTGTGTGCTAAACATTTAACGCTTTGTTACACACGAAATCAATCACGCTATTCTATCACTAGTGTGACGCCACAGTGCTGTATGATACGATGTATCACACAGGCGGCATTGGTGATGTATCAAAGTCAAAGTCATCTTTAGTGCCAGACCAGCCCTTCGGGTTCCTAGGGGTATGTTATCGTCTACCGGTGCTCTTGAAGTAACAGCGGTGCAAAGAGACATTCGTGCCGATACAGAGAGAGAGGAGAGAAAAAGCAGAACTCATGTATCGTACACGAAGCACAGTACAGCGCTATATGACTGTTACAGACAGGGTCTGCAGTCCGTGTCGGGTTCTGGAATAGACTCTGTGCGATGTGGGAAGAGCTGGAGGAAACAGGATATGGTGGTGCGATATGGGAGAACACACTGGGGATTACTGGTGCACAGAATAACAGTGACAGTCCGGGAGACAGTGAGCGGGGGAGACAAAGATTGGCGTCCAAATCCGAGCGGGTCCGAGGGAGGGTCAGGCCACAGCCCAAGAGTCCATTAACCGTAGATCCATCCCGAGACGTGACGAGGTTAAAATCCCCCGGGAAAGGGGGAAAACAGGAACAGGTCCCGGGATGATGGGGCGAGGTCGTCCGGACCCCAGGCTCAGGACACGGGAGGTGTCGGGGACGAGGCCTGTGCCCTCGGGAGACGGACGTGCAATAGGGTCTCCTGGTGCGAGGCGGGCCTCACAACGTCCGGACCCTGATGTGGAGCCCCGAGGACCGGAGGCGCTGGACTTTAAATATTGCAACACATAACAGGATACACCTGGGGAACACAGCAACCATCACGGGACTAATGACAGGAGCAGTGGAGCGCCCCCTAGGGGCCGCGACAGTGACAGGGAAGATGGACTCCTCTCGCTTACCACTACATGCCAGAATGAATACCTTCACAGCAGTGCTGAGTCTAGAGAGTGAATAGCCTCAGGGTAGGTGCTCTCGAGGAGCTGGGGAGATGGGCTGGGGGGGGGGGGCAGAGAGAGAGATGCGGGGATCACGTCTGGGATTTATAGTGTTTCAGAGGAGGGCATGACGACAGGAGCCGAGTCTGCTGGAACTTGGCTGTTGTTGGAATTAGCCCTGTCTGGGTGGTATCCTCTGCACACGTGATTAATCTCACAGATTCGGTGCTACACGGTCATTGGCCTACAGAAGTTGTGACTTGATATAATATTTGTTAATATATAATATATAATATATAATATATAATATAATATTTGATGTGATTCTTGTAGGTGTTTCCCTTGCAGGTAAGAGTGAATACTCGTCACTGGGCGCTCACAGCTTTGCTCTGACTTGGCTGAGGCTGGTGTGTGAAATTTGTATAGTGTTTCAAAAGCAAAGAGCTACGAGGCTCGTTAGTCTCACCCTGATTGCTCAGAACAGTGCCCGGCACATTATAATTATCTTCTTTCTACAGCTCTGTCGTCACTCAGCCATGACACCTGTTTCTCATCTATTCATCTCGCCTTCAGGTGATCGGAGGCACAGGTTGGTGATCAGATACCCAGTGGTTTCCTGATTGCTGTGGACAGCTGGACTGGGACCCCTGTCAGCTCCCTCTGAGAGTCTGCCCCCTCTGGTGATACACTGTCCCCCCCCTGCAGCACAGCTCCTCCTCCCTCCTGAGGCTCTGTGAGGGGCAGGGAGAGAGACGCATGGTGGACTCACCTGGAGAACCCCGGAGCAGAAGAAGCTCTGGACTGTTGGAGACCAGGCAACTATCCCCACTGACAAGAAAGGACACACAGCTCAGTCTCCATTAACAAGGACAGTACACACACCTCAGTCCCCCGTTGTCAAGGACAGGACACACAGCTCAGTCTCAATTGACAAGGACAGGAGACACAGCTCAGTCTCAATTGACAAGGACAGGACACACAGCTCAGTCCTTATTGACAAGGACAGGACACACAGCTCAATCTTCATTGACAAGGACAGGACACACAGCTCAGTCTCCATTGACAAGGACAGGACACAGAGCTCAGTCCCCCGTTGACAAGGACAGGACACACAGCTCAGTCCTTATTGACAAGGACAGGACACACAGCTCAATCTTCATTGACAAGGACAGGACACACAGCTCAGTCTCCATTGACAAGGACAGGACACAGAGCTCAGTCCCCCGTTGACAAGGACAGGACACACAGCTCAGTCTCCATTAACAAGGACAGTACACACATCTCAGTCCCCCGTTGTCAAGGACAGGACACACAGCTCAGTCCTTATTGCCAAGTACAGGACACACAGCTCAGTCTCCATTGACAAGGACAGGACACAGAAGTCCGTTCCCTGTTGACAAGGACAGGACCCCCCTGTCTTCCTTCCAAGGACAACCCTAACCAGTGGGAGGCATTACTGGGAAGTTTGAAGGTCAAGGGATCCATGGGCTCTACAGGCCATTCTGGGGATCATCCCACTGTTCCCACGAACTACACCCCCTACCCTTTGACGCCCTCCCCAGGCCATTACAATGATTATGATTTTTACTCAAACTTTTGGGGGGTCCTCTACGACCCCGACGATTATGTCCCGGACGATGACTATTACTACTTCTTAGGCATGCCCAACCCCACTGGGAACACCAGCACGAATCTCGAGGTGGCCGCGACAGTGACCAAGGCCATGCACTTCAGCGTGCTGGGCCTGGGGCTGCCCGTCATCTGCCTGGCCCTCTTCAAGCTGTACCGCCAGTTCACCGACAAGGAGGTGGTGTGCTTCTACGTCATGAACCTGCTGGTGGCCGACCTGCTCCAGCTCTCCGTCGTGCCCCTCACGAGAGGCTTTGGCACCGACCACCTGTGTCTCAAGTTCGACATCTTCAACGTCCTGTTCAACGTCGGCGTGAACGCCGGCATCGGGTTCATGGCGTGCATCACGCTGGAGCGGTACCTGGTGGTCGCCCACCCTCTGTGGTACCGGTACCGGCGGACCGCCAACCTGGCGGTGCGGGTCTCCGCGGCCGTGTGGGCGCTCGTAGCCACGGACACGACCCTGTACATGTTCCTGAGCCGGACGCCCGGCCAGTGGCTGAGCTTCTGGACGGTCCACTTCCTGCTGCCCCTCCCCTTCCTCGTCTTCTGCGGCGTCGGCACGTGGAGGGCCGTCGCCGGCGCCATCGCCGTGTCGGAGAAGGAGAAGAGGAAGGTCCGGCGCTCCCTGGCCCTGGTCCTGGGCTCCTACGTCGGGCACTTCCTGCCCTTCTACGCCACCCAGTGCTTCTACTACGTCCGGCAGACGTACGGCCTGCGGACGGACCCGAACGCCGGGGTCCCGCTGCGCGCCGCCGCGTTCGTGCTCTTCAGTCTCCACGTCCTCACCGACCCGGCCCT
Source organism: Lepisosteus oculatus (assembly GCF_040954835.1). NCBI lineage: Eukaryota > Metazoa > Chordata > Actinopteri > Semionotiformes > Lepisosteidae > Lepisosteus > Lepisosteus oculatus. The sequence continues at coordinate 10,778,737 of NC_090699.1, read as the reverse complement.
CTACATCTTCCTGCGGAGCGACTCCAGGCGGACGCTGCGCCGTCTCTGGCGCCGGCTGACGAGGGGCGGCGGGGGGCCCGCGGATCAGGAGGGGGGCCCCCAGCCCGTCCCGACGGTGTTGGTCACGCTCTCCGCGGCCTGAAGGAGGCCCGAGCGGAGCGAGAGCCCCCGTCAGAGCCGCCGGCTGGCCGAGGGGTCCGCAGGTGACACCCCCAAAGACGGCGCTGTGTTCCTCCTTTCTGCTTCTCTGTGTGGGATTGCCTTCTGTAGAGGCCTCTCGTCTTCTGCTTCATTTTGCTTGACCTGCTTCTTGTGTTCTGTTTGATTAACTTATTCCCACGGTCGTCAGTTGCCTTGCAGGCATGGCGCCCCCTCCAGGGGCCCCGCTCGCTAACCCGGGGGACCCCCAGGGGACCCCCCCCGGAGTCGAGGGCATCTCTCCCTTTGCTGGGGGCCCTTTCAGCTCGGGCACGCGCCGCCCTGCCGACCCCGGGGGTATTTGGTCGCGTGACCTTCACGCCTCCTGCCACCCAGCTCGTGTCCGAGGCTGTTATCTCTCAATCGGGACACCGACTTGAGTTTGTTGTTGTTTTTTCTTAAATTGCCAAACGTCAAGTCGTCTGTCTGTTAGGTGACGGCCCGGAGCTCAGCGGGAAGGGCTCCGTGCTCCATGAGTGCGTGAGAGACAAATGCGACCGGATCTCCCGTGGCCGTGTAGCCGAAATAAAGCTGAAGGCGCATCTTCTCCAGTGTCCAGTGGTTTAACTCGTTTGAGTGTTGAACGTAAACAGCCCGCCCCCGCACCAGGTGTCAACGCGGAGACGCGCTTCTCCGCGGGGACCAGCGCGCTTTCCAGGTCGGTCAGAAACTCCCCGCTCGGAGAAACGCACACCTTTCCTTTCCTGCCGCGGGGTGTGCCCGTAAAACACCAAAGTCCTAGCTTCGCCGGCCGGCTGCTTCGGTGTCCATTTCGTGTCTCCCGGTATTTGTCCCCGGGTGGTCGCGGCCGTCAGCCGGTTCACACGGGGGGCGTTTTCAACCCCCCGGGGCGCATCTCAAGCCCTCAGGTCGCGGCGCTCGTCAGAAAAGACGATAACGGCGCTCAGGTAGGAGCTCGTATCCCGTCGGCGGGGTCTCACTTCGTCGTTTTGGCGGCTGAAGTTCATTAGAAACACGACGGCAAATCTCTGACATTAACTCCGTTTCCGTTTCGGGTGTACTACAGGCGCGGAGAGAGAAACTTGCTCAAGGAAAGGACCAGACTGGCGACAACAGTTCTGTATCTTCCAGCTTGCGGGGTGTCTGCGGGGACAGGGGTCCGAGTGAGCGCGTCTTTGCGGTTTTTATAGTGATTTAGATAGGGACGGGAGACAGTCGGGTGCCGAGACGCCCGAGTTAACCCGAACGCGTCCCGATGAGGTCGGGCGGGAGGATGAGACCGGACAGTTATTTATATATTTTATCTTTCATTATATCGTGGTATTCTGCCGTTTTCCCCATTTCCCGTCAGATTAGACGTCCGTCGCGATAGAGTCTTGGCACAGGAAAGTTTTTTTTCTTAGTCGATAAAACAAAGTTATTGGCTGAGGACAAGTGTCGTTCTGAACCGGGGTGTGTCGTTGTGTATTTTTAGGTCGAAATTAAACGGCTTTCCCGGGTGAAGGGACTATTCTGAATCTTTAATAGAACCGGAGTTTCTTGGGGAAAAAGAAGAGAGATCCCATGGCAACACTCTCAGAGTCAGATCTGAGTCGTCTTTGTTGGAGAAAAAAATGTCTTTTCCAGACGCTTCTGTTTTCTCTCAGGAGCGACAAACTTTCCTCACACAGTAGGGTAAATTGTTGTCTCTTGACTGTAAGCCTTCATTATTTTGGCGTTTCTTTCAGAGTGAAAATCCTTAATCCCTGCTCCGAGCACGTCGCCGGACTCTCGGGATTTAACGGTCGTAACGAGTCTCCATGAACAGCGCACCTTCTAGAAAAAATGGAGAAATGATCAGGACCTCACGGAGGTCACTTAGTCCTCTGATCCATCCTTTTTAAACTGCTTTAAGACATACAGGGGCTCAAGAGTCTGTCCCAACAAGCAACGGGTGCAAGGCAGGGTACACCCTGGACAGGACACCAGCCCATCACAGGACACACTCACACACACACCCTGGACAGGACAGCAGCCCATCACAGGACACACACACACACACACCCTGGACAGGACACCAGCCCATCACAGGACACACACACCCTGGACAGGACACCAGCCCATCACAGGACACACTCACACACACACCCTGGACAGGACAGCAGCCCATCACAGGACACACTCACACACACACCCTGGACAGGACACCAGCCCATCACAAGACACACACACACTGTTGGCCCATTCATTTCAGGTAAGGTGAAGACGAGCTCAATATTTTTACATCCATCACTGCTGGGTGAAAGGACAAGCGCATGTCTTTACTGGATTTATCTGGATTCGCCAATCCTGAGCTCCTGAAACCTCTGTGTCACTGTCAGCCTCCCCCGCAGCACACATCTGAGATGTTGATCAGCCCGGAAGGAAAGTCAGGTGTCGGAATGTAAACACTCTGGCACGAAGCCCTGGTCTCTCTTCTGCTGACACAGCTGGGGAGGGGGGGGGGGCGGTCTTAGCACACAGAAACCACCAGGGGGCGCCGGTGAGGCCTTGGCCACTCGTGCCCGGGACAGAGTGGTGGTTTTCACCTGGATCTTTCCATCCCGGCCCTCTCCGGGCAAAGAGGGGGGTGAAATCGGGGGGCGGGGGCTCTTTTGTGGGGGCGCAGGCTGTGTAAAGGGGACCATGGGCCTGGCTCTGCTGTCGGCTGTGGGAAAACCGGATTGTTTACACTGTCAAGCCCTGGCGTGACAAGAGACATAGGGGCCGGAGCCCGTGTGGGGGCTGCTTCTGAGCTGTCAGCGCTCCAGGGACACAGAGCAGCTCTGGGAACATAGGGGCTCCTTCTTGTGTAACACTGCAGGGTGTCGAAGTGCGCGCCTCCCTGTGTGTACAACACAAACAACACACAGTGACTACAGACAGGAACATAGGCATCGGATAACACCAGCAGCACACAGTGACTACACACAGGGACACGATCATCACACAACACCAGCAGCACACAGTGACTACACACAGGGACACGATCATCACACAACACCAGCAGCACACAGTGACTACACACAGGGACACCATCATCACACAACACCAGCAGCACACAGTGACTACACACAGGGACACCATCATCACACAACACCAGCAGCACACAGTGACTACACACAGGGACACCATCATCACACAACACCAGCAGCACACAGTGACCACACACAGGGACACCATCATCACACAACACCAGCAGCACACAGTGACCACACACAGGAACACGATCATCACACAACACCAGCAGCACACAGTGACTACACACAGGGACACCATCATCACACAACACCAGCAGCACACAGTGACTACACACAGGGACACCATCATCACACAACACCAGCAGCACACAGTGACTACACACAGGGACACCATCATCACACAACACCAGCAGCACAGTGACCACACACAGGGACACGCTCATCACACAACACCAGCAGCACACAGTGACCACACACAGGGACACCATCATCACACAACACCAGCAGCACACAGTGACTACACACAGGGACACCATCATCACACAACACCAGCAGCACACAGTGACTACACACAGGGACACCATCATCACACAACACCAGCAGCACACAGTGACCACACACAGGGACACCATCATCACACAACACCAGCAGCACACAGTGACTACACACAGGGACACCATCATCACACAAAACCAGCAGCACACAGTGACCACACACAGGGACACGCTCATCACACAACACCAGCAGCACACAGTGACCACACACAGGGACACCATCATCACACAACACCAGCAGCACACAGTGACTACACACAGGAACATGATCATCACACAACATTGACAAATTACTGTCACTGAAATTTGTTTTCCTTGTTGAATAAGTTTCTGGATGAGAAACATTTTCTACTTTTGTGTAGGAACTGAGACATTTCTATACAGCTCTGAATTTTGTTTTTGCTTTGATGAGGAGCTCCTGCCCTGTGTATGTAGATCAGTTCCCTGTGTCTCATCTGCAGCTCACCTGCTGACACATTATGATCATTGTCTCTCCACAACTCTCGTTTCTCCTTCTGTATCACTGAACCGCCACAGCCGTTTCCCATCTCTTTTCTTGCCTTTAGGTGATTGGAAGCACAGTGGTTTCCTGATTGTTGTGCACAGCTGGACTGGGACCCCTGTCAGCTCCCTCTGAGAGTCTGTCCTCTCTGGAGATACACTGCCCCCCCCTGCAGCACAGCTCCTCCCTCCAGAGGCTCTGTGAGGGGCAGGGAGAGAGACGCCTGGTGGACTCACCTGGAGAACCCCGGAGCAGAAGAAGCTCTGGACTGCTGGACACCAGGCAAAGATCCCCACTGAAAAGGACAGGACACACAGCTCAGTCTCCATTGACAAGGACAGGACACACAGCTCAGTCTCCATTGACAAAAAGACAGGACACACAGCTCAATCTTCATTGACAAGGACAGGACACAGAGGTCAGTCCCCCACTAACGAGGACAGGACACACAGCTCAGTCTCCATTGACAAGGATAGGACACACAGTTCAGTTTCTATTGACAAGGACAGGACACACAGCTCAGTCTCCATTGACAAAAAGACAGGACACACAGCTCAATCTTCATTGACAAGGACAGGACACAGAGGTCAGTCCCCCACTAACGAGGACAGGACACACAGCTCAGTCTCCATTGACAAGGATAGGACACACAGTTCAGTTTCTATTGACAAGGACAGGACACACAGCTCAGTCTCCATTGACAAGGACCGGACACACAGCTCAGTTCCCATTGACAAGGACAGGACACACACCTCAGTCTCCATTGACAAGGACAGAACATACAGCTCAGTCCCCCACTAACTAGGACAGGACACACATCTCAGTCTCCATTGACAAGGACAGGACACACAGTTCAGTCTCTATTGACAAGGACATGACAGACAGCTCAGTCTCCATTGACAAGGACAGGACACGCAGCTAATTTCCCATTGACAAGGACAGGACACACACCTCAGTCTCCATTGACAAGGACAGGACACACAGCTCAGTCTTTTATTCAGAAGGACAGGACAGATATCTTAAGCCCCTTTGTCACGGACACCATGAACACCTCACCGATCTTGAACTACACAGAAATCATTAACAACATTGACAGCAGTGATTTCATCTTGTTTGCGCACTCCCTCACCAGCCTGCGCGTCATCATGGGCTACGTGGTCATCTGCATCAGCCTGCCGGCCAACTGCCTGGCCATCTACGGCCTCTACCACCTGATCAAGTCCGACCACGTCATCCCCGTCTACATCATCAACCTGCTCATCTCCGACCTCCTGCAGCTGCCCTCCAACCTGGCCAGCAACATTTACGTCAAGTTCGACTTTCACCTCTACACCGACGTTTTCGTCCGCGTTCTGCTGTCGATCTTTTTCCTGGGCGTGTCGGGCAACATCGGCTTCATGGTGTGCATCGCCCTGGAGCGGTACCTGGTCATCGTCCACCCTCTGTGGTACCGTCTTCACCGCAGCATCCGGATCACCGTGCTGGTCTCTCTTGTTGTCTGGGCGCTGTGCATCTTCTGCACCATCATCATCTCCTACACGGAGGTGTACGCCATCTACCTAACTGGGCACATCCTGTGGATAGTCATCCTGGCCGTTTCCTTGTTCCTTCTCGTCTTCTCCTACATCTCCACCAGGAGGGCGATTGCCAGGGCCATCGCTGTCCCGGATGTGGAGAAGAGGAAGATCCTGCACGTGCTGACCCTGGTCCTGACCACCTACATCGTGCTCTTCCTCCCCTATCTTCTGTTCCACTTCCTGTTCTTCAGCGGCGTCCTCAAGACCCTGTACACGCCGGAGAACGCCAACGTGTTCGCGGTGTGCCTGACCGTGGCATCGCTGCTGATCACGCTGAACCCCGTGGTGGACCCGGTCCTGTACTTCCTGCTGCGGACCAAGGTGCGAGGGACGCTGGGCTCGTCGCACTGGCGGCAGCGGGTGATCAGACTCGTGAGCCTCTGGGGGAGGCCTGTGGTCGAGCCTGGCGAGGAGGCGGCGGCGGCGGCGGAGACGGGGGTGCCCGCCCCATCCATCGCCATATCCCGCATCTGACGGAGGACGCCAGGGGATTGTGGGCAAGCGCCCCCCCCCGCTGGTCTTTACGGGAGAGGGGCACGGGCATGCACCCAGCCCCATTCCCAACCCATGGGGCGGGCGGTCCGCAGGATCCCGGGAGCACCAGTGGGATTCTGGGGGCACGGGGTACGGGGCGCCCTTCCATGCCGGGAAAGTGCCGGCGAGTCTCACGACCGTTGCGCCGGTGTGTCAAAGACCGGTGACGCAGGAGCAGAGTGCTCTTCCTGCTCAGGGGGATTGGGGCTGATACGCCGGGTTTGAAGGCCGATGTTCAAAAGGGCGAGAATCGTTTGTTGCGAGAAACATTTCTGCTTTGCTTTTTGTTTTGTTTTGTTTTGGGGGGGGTTCCCAAGACTTCCTGTTGGCGTGAGTCTCTTAGGGAGAGTGAAATCCTGTTGCACTCCGAGCTCGATCACCAGTATCCTTCTTCCCCAGGGACACCTCCCCCCTCTCACATTTCTCTCACAGCTCAGGGTTCCTTCATTATTTTCACTGTCCACTGACTGTGAATTCTTTCAGAATTCAGCTGCAGAATTGAAGTGACATTTTGCAGACAATAGTTCTCTTACTTCACTTGTGCCATTTTACAGTGCAGTGCAGTTCTCGTACCATAAAGACATTTAGTTACTCTAATAGCCTGTGTAGTTGAGCCTTTTTAATAGTTTAATAGCTTGTAACTTTTCTTCTGTTATGCTTCTTTTAACTCTTCTTAGGCAACGTTGTATTGTAATGTATTGCCATGAATAAAGGGTCTGCTAAACAAATAAAAAATTAATAAATTTAATAATAAATGAATTTTTCAATTAATGACTTTCAGAGTCTTCAATCAAGCTTTAATCAACCCTGTTTCCTGTTTTTGGTTCTTATTGTTGCGAGAAATTCTTTAACAGAGGACTAGGAGATTGCCTGGTGTAGATTCAGCCTTTATTGAGCTCAGTACACACAGGGACACAGCGCTGGGACTCTCCTGCAGGACAGACACACTGCTGGGCTCTCCCAGCTCTTATATCAGTACAAACACGTGATCGAGGACAGTCCTGTGTGCTGTCAGTCTGTCCTGAGCTCAGCACACACTGGGACACAGTTGCTAGTTTAGTTCTTGCTAGCTGTGTTGTCACACTGTGAGTTCTTTGGCCATTATATCAGGTGGGCTTTCAGTCTTGGTGCCATATCAGACAATGTTGGCTCTGTGTGTCTAGATCGGCCTCGCAGATAAAAGCTAAATCTGCAAACAAACAGCTTCCTCTTTGATTTGTACAAGTGCAGAAAGCTTGTTTCCTGCAAAGAATGCTCACTTCCTCTTTCCTGTCATGCTCTTTGGTTTTGTTGTTAAACGCTTTGCTCTCACGACAGGCTCAAGCTAAAAACTAGAGCTGACATTCATGAAATATGAAGATATGTAGCCGTGTTCAATATTTCAAAATATTAGAGAGTGGAGTTTGAGCTGACCAAGGAGACACATAGACAGGACAGGAGGGGCAGACGAGGCAGAGAGAGGCGACATGTCCCTGTGTTCACATGTCCACAGAGAGCCACTCCTGTCCACAGCAGGGTCAGTGTCCACCTCAGGACAGCCAGGGACACTTTGTGATCAGCGAAATTAAAACATGAGCAGAGGCTCAATCCAAGTCAAAAATCTTTATCTTCCCTGTCTGGCGTTTGCACAGTCACGTGATGGGCTGCTCAGTCATATTCATGGTAGAAAGTTCAAATGCGAAGGAATCTACATTTTTATTGCAGATGATTTCTCGTGCCCGCCATGTCCTTCGCCATTTGTTCTCTCATGGTCTAAGAAAGTGTGGTTGTGTCCCCGGCAGGGACAGGGAGTGAGACATTTTGGCAGACTCACGTGAAGAACATCACCTTCAGAACAGAAGGCAGGGAGACACAGGTCTCCACATCATTGCTGTAGGCAAGGACAGTAAAAACATATTACAATGGCCTGCCACTAGAGGTCAGAAAAGGCCTCCAGTCACTGTAAAGAGACACATCGGGTGAATATTAGTTAATTGGATAACAGATGAAAGTCCTGTGTGGCTTCAGCCTTTACTGATGCCTGTTCCCCACCAGTGGCGTAATCTTATAGTTACTATTTGCTTCTAGGTCTAGCTAGTTAGTCATAACAAGTGTTACATGGGTGTGATTATAGGAATGTTTGGTATATAAAAATCTTCTCGGTATTAGCTGGTGGTTGGACCTGATGATGTAAAAATCATCACGGGGAAGGTATAACAGCATTGCACCTCCGAGTTTTTTCAATAGACTGAAACACCAGGTCCGTCCCTAATGCACTTCCTCAACACACTACCTCATCCCCCTGCTTCCAGAAGCCGTTCTCATTCGACTTTGAAATATATCAGCTCGTTCGTTTCCGATGGGCCAGGAAAAGAATGCTTCCAGCATATGTTTCCCCTCCATTCATACAAACCTGAAGTTCACTAGCAATAACAACACCCAGAAAGAACGATGGAGTGTTTTGGTCAAACTTCGGCTGAACCCTCTTGGCTGAGGGCTGACCTCCTGGCCAGAGGATGAGGGGGCTAGGAGACCCCCCATTCAGAGTGAGGGTTGACCAGGGGACAGCAGCAGGAGTGGAGATGGGGGAGGAGGAGGGATGCAAAGATGTATATAAGGAAGAGAAGTGGGTTAAATATAGTGCTTGTAATGTTTTAGGTGAGAAAATTATGACGGGAGTAATTAAGAATTACTGACAGCCGAGTCTGATTGAACTTGGCTGTTGTCATCCCTCCCGAACGTCCATCATAAACTCCATAAACCCCATGAGGATTTGTGGCTAATAACACCGAATCTAGACGTCTGTGTGGTGCTGTCTGGCCTCAGTTCTTGGGAGAATCAAAATCTGCCAGAGTGCACGATGAACGCATCAGAAAGTTGCTGTGGAGCAGCTCTGCACAGGAGTCAGGCGCATGAGCAGCACAGACACACACAAACACACACACGCTGCAAGGAGAGTCTTAATGAGAAACCAGAACTTGCTCTGAGGGGAAACAGGCGCTGACGCAAGAGAGGACAGAGAGTGTCTGCCCTGCTGCTCCGACCGGCAGTGAGAGACACCGAACTTCGGGCCTCTCCTGGGACGCCTCTCGAAGAAAAGCCTTCTTGGGCTATCTTCTTCACAGCTCCTCCAGGTAGGACGATAGTCTCCTATCATCTGTGTCTTTCTGTCCCGCGTTTGAAGAAGCAGATCCAGGGCAGGGGCCTGGTTGACCAGCAGAGGCGTGTGCTCCTTAGCTGATCTCGCTGCCGCGGTTAGGAAACAGCCCACCTGGCCCATGTCATGGTGTCACAGGGAGGGTGACTATCTTCGGGTCTGCTCCCCACCTGAACTCTTCGCTAACTCATTCGCCCGTCACGGGCTCAGCCGGTCCAATGCAGGCCCCACTTCTGCAGTTACTGAGAGACCTCCAATACTTCCTGGATTCAGTGTACCAAGAGGACTGGAGCTCTGGGAAAGGGAGTAAGAGGGTCCTGAGCAATGCTTTCTGTGAAGCAGCCGACAGCAGACTGAAGCAGCACAAGGACGGGGAGAAATCGGAGGAAAGTCCTTCTGAGAAAGAACCTTGTGCTGGAGACCTGTGATTCAGTAGCAATAAGAACTGTAGAAACTGTACTTTCTGAAAATTTGTGGGTGTAAAGCCTCTTGGTTACATACTCTCAGGTTACTATTAGCTCCCTGAGATCGCATCACACATAGCGTATTAACTTCATGTTTTTTCTTTCATATCACAAGCTGATCGCCTGTGGTAGTAAGTGAGAAACTCTGAATGTGATTCTGCTGTGACAACCTCGCTGGGGTGATTCTCTGAGATGGAGAGTCTTCTGTCTTACTCCTTGCAGAATATTGTGATGCAATTGCTCTTTTTTGTACAAGTGGGAGAACAAGATCCACCGTCCATCAGCTCAGATGATATCACTCCTTTACATACATTTGTCTAGGACTGATGGCATTGCTTTTATAATTTCCTTGAGCTTCTGAATGTGAAGTATAAAAAGGAAACACGACTGTGTGTAAAACTCTATGTATATGTACTACAAAAGATCCATATTCTATTTTCTCCAACTTTTCTCCTTCTATTTGGATGAACAGATATCCTGCATCTCCTTGATTACTGTGGACTGCGGTACCAGGACCCTTTGAAACAGTGCTGAGAGTCTGCCTCCTCTGGAGTACACACATCTCAGTCCCCCGTTGTCAAGGACAGGACACACAGCTCAGTCCTTATTGCCAAGTACAGGACACACAGCTCAATCTTCATTGACAAGGACGGGACACACAGCTCATTCTCCATTGATAAGGACAGGACACAGAGCTCAGTCTCCATTGACAAGGACAGGACACGCACCTCAGTCCCCATTGACAAGGACAGGACAGACTTCTCAGTCCCCTATTGACAAAGACACCATGAACTGCTCAAGCTCTGCTGACAATCAAACAATCTTCCAGCCAATTGTGATCTTCAGAACTGTCACAAACTTGTTCGTCTTCTGCGTCGGGCTGCCAGTCAACTGCCTGGCCATTTACGGCCTGTGTCGCCTGGTGAAGTCTGGCATGGCGGTCCCCGTCTACGTCATCAACCTGCTCGTCTCCGACCTCCTGCAGCTGGCGGTGAAGCCCGTCCTCATCGCCAGACGCCTCAGCCCCTGTCCCGGGCTCCAGTTGCAGAGGGCGTACGCCGCCAGTAAGATGATCCATTTCTTCGGGCTGTGCGGCAGCATTTGGTTCATGGTGTGCATCGCGCTGGAGAGGTACCTGGTGGTGGGCCGCCCTCTGTGGTACCGGAGCCACCGCGGGCTCTGGCGCACGGGGCTGGTGTCGCTGGCCGTGTGGGCCTTCACCCTGGCGGTGGGCGGTCTGTACGTCCTCGGCCACCTTGTGGTCACCGTTTCTGAGGGGGCGGAGCTGCTGTTCCTGCTCATCCCCTACTTCCTGCCCTTCCCCCTGCTGGTGTCCTCCTGCGCTGCCACCGGGAGGGCCCTGTCTGGCCCCGGCGCTGGCGTCGTCTCAGCCAGGGAGAGGAGGAGGGTCCTGCAGACGCTGGGCCTCGTGCTGGGGGGGTACGCCGTGCTCTTCCTCCCACGCTACCTGGCGAGGTGGCTCCTGTGGGCCAAGGGCGACAGCCGCCCGGCTCAGCTCTTCTACAGGGTCACGGGCGAGCTGGTGGGCCTGAACCCCCTGCTGGACCCAGTCCTGTACATCTTGGTGAGGAAGGACGTCAGCAGCCGGCTGGGCTGCCCCTCTTGCTGTGGGAGGCCGACAGGTCGAGCAGCCAGCGGGGAGCCCCTGGACACTGGGCCGGAAGATGGCGAGACTGAGCGGACACTCTCTTGTGTTGTTTCGAGTGTCTGAGTCTACAAATAGGTCCAAAAACAGGTGCAGTGCTCTGTTCCTAACAATTGACCAGGTGTGGGGTTTAAACCCACACAGCCTTTCACTCATTGGGGTTTAAGGCTAACACCTTAACCACTTGGCCATCCTGATTGTAGAAGGAGGAGAAGGAGGGTTTATAGAGTCATGAACATAGATTCTTACTTAAATCCAGATTTTAAACTAGGCTCTGTTCAGTGTGAGTTTCTCTTATTCTTTGAGTTTGGTTTAACTTTTTGTCATAAGAAGAGGTATACAAAAAGAGAGATGTTCTGATTTCATGAGGTATAACAGCTTACTAGGAACAGGGTTTGAACCCACGCAGACCCTTGTCCAACGGATTTTAAACCCAACACTTTAACCACTCGGTCACCCTGGCCCTACGGAGTCTACGTGCCACACAGTTCTAGTATAAAGATTTTCACTTCAGGGTCACGGGTCTTCAAGATGCCGGACTCGCTTTTCTCAGGACTCATTGCAATGAGAACCGCGTTAGTAGCTCCGTGTCCTTATCCGGTCTCTTTCAAATTGCGAGGGACGTTCGGTTATATACTGTGCGAACAGGAGAGACAAGGTAACAACCCTATATTAACGGGTCCTGCATATTAATTTACTGATCAGATGAATTGAAATGTTCTGATTCACAGCTCCTGCAGTTCGTGCTCAGGGCGGAGCTCGCGAGATGCAGTAGAAGCATTTTCGGTGTGTAGTTCTTAGTGCTTCCTTCACTGGTGCTCTACGGAGAAAAGATGAGAAAATATCTCTGATATATTTATTATATTTCTGCATTTTTATACCGATAAAGAAAAGCTGGATTCGAACCCACACCTCCAGGGGAGACTACGACCTGAACGCAGTACCTTAGACCGCTCGGCCACCCTGACTGCTGACATCACCCCCCAGCCGGTCACATCAGCCACCGCGACCCCAGTACGTTCCTCAAGTGTCACACTGGTGTTAGAAATACAGCGAGACTCCGGCATTCAGATCTGTCGGAGATGCGCTGGGTTTGATAAGCAAAAAATGTTCATGAAGGAGGTGGAACACTGCTGTGTATTTTCCTAATTTTGAGCCGTTCTGTGTGGCGCCTTGTTTCTCCTCAAAGACATTACTGAGGTGCTTCTCTGTTTAGGAGACTTAAATAGAATTCTAGTCCACCACCTTAACCACTCGGCCACAACTACACACGAATTCTCTACTTCCCCCGAACTAACACGGGCTTGTTCCCACGTAATTTCCACTCCAACCCGCTCTCTTCATGCTCAGTTTTGGGATTTCTATCTCTCTATACCGATCTAGGGGTATGATTCTTGCTTTGGGTGCAAGAGGGCCCAGGTTCAAATCCCAGATGAGCCTGTCTTTTTTTCTGTTATTATAGGATGACATATTTTTAAAATAATGAACTCTGAGTGGTTAAGGTGTCGCCACCACAGGAACTTAGTAAACCAGCCCTCTTCGGTAGCACAGCAGAGCCAGTGTCGTGAGGTTATAGCCAAGTGCTGTAGCTGACGGGCTGACTGCTGGTTTACAAGATCCGGTGGTGGAGACACCTTCACCACTCGGAGTTTATTATTTTAAAAATGTGTGAGTGAACATGAGCGTCATAGCGAGGGATCGAACTGTGTTTATCTCGTATTCGGCGTGGAAGTGAAGAACACGTGTGTGTGTGAGTGAACGTCTCACGCCCCATCTGTGATGGGCCCAAAACAACACCACCCCCTGCCCCGTGTGAGGATCGAACTCACGACCTTCAGATTATGAGACTGACGCGCTACCTACTGCGCTAATGAGGCTGGATGGCAGCTAAGCTCCAGTATGAACTCACTGTCAGAGCCACACCATCCACTGTCAATAAATCCCAATCTGTCATTTCGGATCTATCCCACTGCAGTGCGCGTCCTCAACAGCTAACTGCAGGGCCTCAGACTCAATGCATGTCCACACTCTGCTCTTTCTCATGGTCTACTATTTGTTTTTCTCACTACTACTACACACTTATTGTCCCACAACATATTGATGGCTCCTGTTGTTATTTATTGTTTGTAATGTACTGTCTCCATTGTGTGGTTGTGTCTGTTGTTGTCCAGGGAGATCAGTGAGAATAAGAATTCCAATGTACATGTACATATGGCAATAAAGTTCCCTACTCCTCTAGTCTACTCGTTTCAGATACACAGCAGATAAGAAGTGAGTTTGATATGTCTTCGTATTATCACATAATAAAAACTCCCTCTCAAATAAAATGATACAACAGACGTGCAGCCCAGTCTGATAGAAATGCAAATGTTAATTGACATGTTATTTGGATTCACCAAAAGGAAAAAGACACCCGTAGTCGGCAGGATTCGAACCTGCGCGGGGAGACCCCAATGGATTTCTAGTCCATCGCCTTAACCACTCGGCCACGACTACACGCTCGTTTTCTCCTTCTCCCGAACTGACACGGGTTCGTTCCCGCATCATTTCCAACCCAAAGTCTCTCTGCGTGATTAATTTGCTATTTCTATCTCTGAGAATATCTGAGTGCTTGGTACTGTTAAATAAGTGTACTATTAAATATTCCGTGTACAAAACACACCGCAGCTAAACGCCTCCTCATCAGTGAAATGTGGTGTTGAAATAAGAGCTTTATCTCACAACCTCGTACCTAGAGAACATCCTGTATGAGTCTAAAGAAGCCCACTGAAATGTTGTTTTTACATAAAATATTATGAGTTTTAAAGCTATTTTAAAAAGCTGAATTTTACTAAGACGTGAATATTTTATTCTCGGATGAAACCTTAAACAGTGACATTGGAGTATTTCCACCGAGAGATGATTTGAAAGCTTCTCATATCCGAATCGCAGACTTTACTAGGGTCTTTCGGTGCTGTGTTACACTGTTGTGTGACTGGTTCAGTCCAGTGTTATTGTCATAATGTTGTGTTACTGTATTCCGTACAGTGTTATTGACACAGTGTTTTGTTACTGTATTCAGAACAGTGTAATACTCACAGTTTTGTGTTACTGGTTCAGTACAGTAAAATTCTCACAGTGCTGTTACTGATTCAGTGTTGTGTTACTGTATTCAGTGCAGTGTCATTGACACAATGCTGTGATACTGTTTTCTGTTTTGATTTATAGTGTTGTGTTACAGTCATCTGTTTGACCTTCTATAATTATAAAAACTCTACAGTTCGGACACCTACTCTAATATTCGATCTTAAATTAAGGTCTGCTTCTTTGACAGTCTTCTCATGCAAAGAGTGTTAGACCCAAGTGCTCGTTTATAAAAGTCAGAGATCCGACTGATTTAACTTTATACCGATAGTTAGCAGCAAATTAATGAAGAAAACACAAAACGCGAGAAATACTGCACACATGTGGCCAGTTTTAAATGAGCTGTGTGATCTGATTTCTGTCAGACGTGCTTCTGTTAAACGCACAAGGACAAAAACAGCCCGGAGACTCCGATCAAGCAATGCGGCTTATGGCTCTCTCGGGGCCGGTTAGCTCAGTTGGTTAGAGCGTGGTGCTAATAACGCCAAGGTCGCGGGTTCGATCCCCGTACGGGCCAGTGAGTCTCAGTTTCACACGCCCACTATTAGTGACATTAGACTACTAGTCTACCGACGCAGAAATACACATCATGATGAAAAGACGACCTATGAATCAATCAGAATTACTTCCACTTCTCTTTACTGGTGGAAATCGCAGAAATTAACGGAATTGTTTCGTTTTCGGATGAACTTCTCAAAAGAGTCTCCCGCGTGACAGGCGGGGATACTCACCCCTATACTAACGAGGAGCGGGAGCTCTGTTTCCTGTCAGGAGACGTTTCCTCTCGGGGCTGATATTTCAGGATTTGGCTTTCATTTCGATTATCTTCAGAACGTGTTCCCAGCTGTGGTACCGCTACTGCTCCTCCACAGACGCTACTAACACGCTCGGAAACGATTATTTCAGCTTCGGTGTTGAGGTTTAAAACGTGTTAAGAAGTCCTTTCGACAGAGCACCGGCCAAGTGAGAGGAAATGGTGTGATGCTCCTAAACTGTTAGTGAGTAATATAAATTAATTAATGGTGAAGTAATTAATTTCAGTTTGTAGCCTATTTCCGTTGTACCCACTCTTGATGAAACCAGTCAGTTGAGTCACTTTTAAAGACACAACTACACTCACGAGGAGCGCGTATTTACCGCTGAGCGAGAGATCTGTTCACTGTCAGGAGACATTTCCTCTCAGGTTTGATCTTTTAGGTTTCCACGTTTAGTTCATCTTCATCTTTCTTTTTGGAGGAGAAATCGCAGAAATTAACGGAATTGTTTGGTCTTCGGATGAACTTCTGAAAAGATTCTCCCGCGTGACAGACGGGGATACTCACCCCTATACTTTTTGCAGGAGATTGTTATAAGAAATACGGATTAAATAAGACAAACATTCTAACTCAGATTTTCGGAAAAACTTTAAAATTGACCGACTGCCCCTTTGGAAAGGAAATGTATATAAGATCTCTCTCCCTGCTTCAGGAACTGTCATCACACTGGAGAGAAGTTACACGCGTCCATACGCGCTTCTGACAGGAATCGCAATAACAGCGCAGTGAAAGCAAACGGCGTTTTCACCTGCTTATTTGCACGTTATTGTTGGAAAATGCAAATGAACGGAATTCGTTATTCTTCTGATATGAGTTTAAACAAACGTTTAATTGTAAGTGAAGTCAGCTTGTTAAAAATGAAACCAACGCCTCGTCGGAGAAACGTACCCCGGTTTACGGCGTGAAAAACGGGGATCCTCCTGAGCGCCACACTGACGGCGAGTGATCGCGGTGAAGTTAGCTTGAAGTAATGAATTGATTACTTAGATACGTGTCCAATAACATGACGTTTCTTCTTACGGGTGAGTAATTACAAGAGTTTGAGCCCCGTTCATGGTGAAATGTTAAACAATCGGCAATCTGTGCAGGAAAGAAGCCCATCTAAAAAGAGCACCGGGGCACAAGCTTGTCTTTAATCCCAGTGAAGGTTTGGGGGTTCAGAGAATAAGTTGTGTTGGCGCTTGTAAAGGTGCGCTAAAGAAAAAAATCTGAGATGAAGCGCTACAGATGCACTTACATTTAGCGCACTGCTGACACAACTGTAGCCTCTACGCGAGACCGAAATAGCGACCTGTTCGCCTGATCGACAGAAGGATCTCCTCACGAAGCTCTATCATTTATAAGTGTTAATTAATTTACTGATCAGATGAACTGAAATGTTCTGAATCACAGATCCTGCAGTTCGTGCTCAGGGCTGAGCTCGCGAGATGCGCTCTCTTCGTGATTAAGTTGGTGTATTTCTATATATTTATAAAGATTAAGAAAAGCTGTGCTTGTCAGGAGTGGGATTCGAACCCACGCCTCCAGGGGAGACTGCGACCTAAACGCAGCGCCTTAGACCGCTCGGCCATCCTGACTACTGATGTAGGTTCCTAGAGTGTCAAACTGGTATTATAAATACAGCGAGACTCCGGCATTCACATCTGTCGGAGATGCGCTGGGTTTTATAAGCAAAAAAAAATTGTTTATGAAGAAGGTGAAATACTGAAAAACTGCTGTGTATTTTCCTCATTTGTAGCCACCACTGCGGGCTATACACAATATGATAATATTGCAAATATTGTATTATTTTCCGCTGCAAACAATTCCTAATAGTTTCCAAACTATAAGGCAAACAATTCCTATATAACAATTCCTTATATATTCACACCTGAAGAAGGCTCCACAGCCGAAACATTGTGTTTTCTTTCGTCCTTTTTTTCAGCATGGAATAAACCTATTACTTGTTCCTTATAGTTACAACATTTAATCTTAATATTCCATATTAAGTGGATTTAAAAATGATAAACAGTAGGAAAACAGATTAAATGAAGACTCAGGAAAACTCAGCTGCAGATGCTTTCCTCACGGGGTGTGTATCTCTCCCGCCCTGAATTAGACGCTGGCCCGTCTCAGGTCTGTGGAAAATCTCCACAGTCTGACTTGCTCACGGTCAGAGGCAACAACGTGAGCCCCAGTGGCCTAATGGATAAGGCACTGGCCTCCTAAGCCAGGGACTGTGGGTTCGAGTCCCATCTGGGGTGTTCTCTTTTAAGAGCTCTGTGACGAGTAAACAGCTTCACTGTGTATGTTAATGAACTTTCTTTAATATAGCGCCTTTAAAGGTGGCTACTCAAAGCGCTTTACAGAATGACCACAACAATAAATGTCTGCGTGGGTTCAATCCCCACTCCTGGTAGACTCTTGTTTTGAACTTGAGTTTTTAATCCACTTCATATGAGGTGCCAAGGCATGCAGTCTTATAGGTGGATTTACCAAAAGGAAAAATAGAGGTTTCACAAAAGCAGTTTTGCATGGCTTGTTGGTCTAGGGTTATGAGTCTCGCTTTGGGTGCAAGAGGTCCTGGGTTCAAGTTCCGGATGAGCCTGTCTTTTCTTCTATATTTGTTGGAAGAAATATCCAGCCCTCCTCGGGAGCACAGCAGTGCCAGTGTCGTGAGGTTATAGCTGGGTGCTGCAGCTGACGGGCTGACTGCTGGTTTACAAGACCCGGTCGTGGAGACACCTTCAGCACTCTGAGTTTATCTGCTGCTCTCATGTATCATTATGTTAAAAACGTGCGAGTGGACACCGAGCATCATAGCGAGGGATCGAACCGTGTTTATCGCGGATTAAACATCTCGTATTCGGCGTGGAAGAGAACACACGTGTGTGTGAGTGAACATCTCATGCCCCACCTATGAAGAGCCCAAAACAGCAGAAATCCCTGCCCCGTGTAAGGATCGAACTCACAGACTTCCGATTATGAGACTGACGCACTACCTACTGCACTAACAAAGCTGGGTTCTGGGTGTGCTCCAGCTCATGTCGAAATGAATATTATATATATGAACATTATTTCCGTGTGACTGTATAATATAAAAAAGCCAAGTTGAAGGAGTGGTCTGTGGTCTTCAACTCTGGAGACCCTGGGCTGTACAGGAAAGCCAGATGTGACCTGGAGAGGGCCCTCAGACATCCCCTCCTTTGTTTTAAGGGCCTGCCTGTCCTGGAGGGAGGTCTCCTGTTGCAGGACTGAGTTGCCCATACTTGCCTGCCGGCCTTCAAAGAGGTACTGGGCTCAGGAGCAGAGTGGGGTCCCCAGCCCAGGTACTGGGGAGCCCTTGTCCGGTTGAGTCTTTCGGCGATGACGCCGAAAGGAAGAGAGGAATGGGGTTTAGCTGGAGATGGAGATTTAAATTGCCGTTCCTGAGGTGCCTCTCTGTCCCCACGGCTCTCCCTTGAAGGAGAGCTGTCAGCCGACATGATCAGCAACCGGTCAAGTTCAAGCACAGGATCACGAATGAAGAGAACTGTAATACAGAGAGACTCCCTCTCAGATAAAATGAGAAGACAGACGTGCAGCCCAGTCTGATAGAAATGCAAATGTTAATTGAGATGCTGTTTGGATTTACCAGGAGGAAAAACACACTCATTGTCGGCAGGATTCGAAGCTGCGCAGGGAGACTGCAATAGATTTCTAGTCCAGCGTCCCGAAGTGTGAGCCCCAGTGGCCTAATGGATATGGCACTGGCCTCCTAAGCCAGGGATTGTGGGTTCGAGTCCCATCTGGGGTGTCATGTTTATAAAGCTCTGTGATGAGTGAACAGCTTCACTGTGTATGTTAATGAACTTTATTTGACATAGTGCCTATAAAGGTGGCTACTCAAAGTGCTTTACAGAATGACCACAACAATAAATGTCTGTGTGGATTCAATCCCCACTCCTGGTAGACTCTTGTTATGAACTTGAGTTCTTAATCCACTTCATATGAGGTGCCAAGCCATGCAGCCTTATAGGCGAGCATGAGGATTTTAAAGTCCACACAGAATTGGACAGGAAGCCTGTGCAGGGACTCCAGGACAGGAGTAATGTGATCACTTGCACTAGACCTGGTCAGGATTCTGGCTGCTGAGTTTTGGACATATTGGAGTTTGTTCACTGTGGATTTAGATACCCCAGCGAGAGAAGGGTTACAGTAGTCGGTTTAGGAAAACAGAAAGTAGTTCATTGCAGTTTGTAGTCTGTTTCTGTTGTTTCTGCTCTTGTTGAAGAACAGACACAGGGGGGAGTGTCTCTCTGAGGAAGAGTCCCGTCACCCCGCAAGAGAGAAGACCAGTCGATCAGATGTGCTCTGACACGGCAACATGAGGAAAGCTTTGTTTCAGGAGTGACACAGAGGGATTCTCTATCAGATGAAATGGTACACTAAACACGACTTTCACGACTTGTGAAAAGTATCACAACCTCTACATAAACGCATCTCGTGTATCCCTGAGCAAATTAATCACGCAGAGAGACTTTTTGTTGGAAATGATGCGGGAACGAGCCCGTGTCAGTTCGGGAGAAGATCAGAGAGGTGTAGTTGTAAGCGGGAGTTATGACCAAGCAGTCTGAGTGTGGATCGTGTCGTGGGTGAGGGGGGAAAAGTGTCTCTCACTTTCATCATTCCATCCCGAGAGTGTCTGTCCTCTCTAGTACATAGAGCGCAAAAGCTGGAGGATGTGGGCATCGATCCCGCTACCTCTTGTATGCTAAGCAAGCACTCTACCATTTGAGCTAAGCCCACTCGCAGCATACAAGATCAGCTCCCTCCCATCCACACTAAATCCCTCACAAGTCTTCTCACAAACTCGTGAAAAAAACACTTGAAATCAGAGCCCTCACGACTTCTCTGGCTCGTTGGATGGGGTTTGCTATTGAGTTGCGAGAGGTCCCGGCCTCAAATCTTACGAGGAAATCGTACGAGGAAAACAGCGCCTTCATTCACCTTCATTCCAGGTGAACTAAATTAGGAAACAGAATATCTGAGTGCTTGGTACTGTTAAATAAGTGTACTATTAAATATTCCGTGTACAAAACACACCGCAGCTACGCCTCTACTGACGACCTGCCGCCTCCGTCTGTGTCCAGATCCGAAGCAGTCGGTTCAGTTCGCCTGGGGTGTCTGGTGTATAAAAGGTGAGACAGTGGCCCGTACGGGGATCGAACCCGCGACCTTGGCGCTATTAGCACCACGCTCTAACCAACTGAGCTAACCGGCCTCCTGAGGTGTGTTTCCAGCTCTGACCCTGTACAAGTGAGACTGTAGACATTTTCCACAGACCTGAGACGGACCAGCGTCTAATTCAGGGCGGGGGAGGAACACACTCCCAGTCCCAGGAACCGCACAGTAACCAGGACGATCACAGGTCCGAGTTTAAATACGAGTGACAGCAGCTGGCGAATCCCACTGGTGACACAGCTTCTCTCATGTCTCCTTAGAGCACTAATGAAAGAAGTCGAAATGTACATGGAAATGTTCAAAATGTCTACAACCTTACGTATTTTGAATTACAGGTTTTATTCAGTAGGAAGTTTACTGTGACACGAGGTAAACCGGTGTCTATACGGGTTTCATTTCGATTATCTTCAGAAACGTGTTTTCAGCTGTGGTACCTCTACCGCTCCTCCACAGACGCTACAAACACGTTCGGAATCGATTATTTCAGCTTCGGTTTTGAGTTTTAAAACGCGTTAAGAAGTCCTTCCGACAGAGCACGGGCCAGGTGAGAGGAAATGGTGTTTTCACCGGCTCTCGGATGTGTAAAGACGCCCATAAACTGTTATTGAGTAATATACATTAATTAATGGTGAAGGAATTAATTTCAGTTTGTAGCCTATTTCTGTTGTTTCCGCTCTTGATGAAACCAGACAGTTGAGTCACTTTTAAAGACACAACTACACTAACGAGGAGCGCGTATTTTCCACTGAGCGAGAGATCTGTTCATTGTCAGGAGATATTTTCCTCTCTGGGCTGATCTTTTAGGTAGTTGAATTGAGAAACAGAGATGACTGTTTTATAAAAGGCGAGAGAGTGGCATTCAAATCAGTCGCAGATGCGCTGGGTTTTATAAGCAAAAAAATGTTTATGAAGAAGGTGAAATACTGCTGTGTATTTTCCTCATTTTTAGCCTCCACTTCCAGTTATACACAGTATGATAATATTGCAAATATCGTATTATTTTCAGCTGCAAACAATTCCTTATAGTTACAACATTTCATCTTATTATTCCGTATTAAGTGGATTTAAAGATGATAAATAGTAGGAAAACATTAAATGAAGACAATCGTTTCAACAACATGTAACGCTCCACGAGCGCCACCTAGCGATATTCTTTGGTCAGTGAATCAGCGCTGCGCTACCGGCTCTGTGTGGTGAGAACTGACGCGCTCTCTGAGTGGCGATCTTAAATTAAGGTCTGCTTCTTTGACGGTAACACACTTGTTATGTGTGATGCAAAGTGGGTTAGACCCATGTGCTCGTTTATTAAAGTCCGAGATCCTGACTGATTTGACTTTATACAGATAATTACCAGCAAATTGTCGAAGAAAACACAAAACGCGAGAATAAAAACTACTGCACACACTGCACACATGTGGCCAGTCTTAATGAGCTGTGCGATCTGTTGCTGTCAGACGTGCTTCTGTGTTAAACGCACAAGGACAAAAACAGCCCGGAGACTCCGATCGAGCGATGCCGCTGTGCTTTTCTCCCTTGGAAAGGTCACGTATTCCACGAGGTAGGCAAGAACACGCGTGCATGAGCAAACATGAGCCGTCATGAATCATTATTTTTAAAACGCGCGAGTGGACACCGAGCATCATAGCGAGAAATCGAAGTGTTTTTCGCGGACTAAACATCCCAGTGGGCATTGATTCGTCGAATATACGTATATTTACGGCGAAATTACGTCTATACGTATATATACGTCGCCTAGACGTATAATCAACGTCGAATTGCAACCGTAAAATCGACGACATGAATAAACGCATATATAACGTCGAAAACACATCTAACACAGTGCCTGAGGCTTTTTATTGTAAATTACGAAGTAAATTATTTTGGCAGTAATTAATTTACACGTGTATAATACATATAGTAAATATAATAAATTAATTACTGCCAAAATAATTTACTTCATGCACTGTGCAGAGTGCCGTATACTCCTAGTTGCGGCACACACGATACATACAGTAAAAAGCCTCAGGCACTGTGTTAGATGTGTTTTCGACGTTATATATGCGTTTATTCATGTCGTCGATTTTACGGTTGCAATTCGACGTTGATTATACGTCGAGGCGATGTATATATACGTATAGACGTAATTTCGCCGTAAATATACGTATATTCGACGAATCAATGCCCACAGCTTGGCATACAAGGGTTTTGCTGAGGGGGTCTTGCCACCTGCCTGAAAAAAAACAGTAAAATGTTTGAGTGCCTATAGAGTTTCTATTTTTATTTTCTTGACAAAAGTTGATACCATTTCCTGGACACCCCGTCCCCCATCAGTGCGCGGTGCCCGGGGAAAAATCTGTAGGGGGGCGTCTGAAATTCTGAGGGGGGAGTGATATTTCGGTTGAAACGGAGCTGTACGGTGCAGCTACCCAAATGAAATCTCGCAGCTATGCCATTGATTAGTGCTTCATGATAGAAGATAACGACTAGCAATCTGGTATTTGCGATGAAGTTCAGTTTCACATTTTTCGTCACTCTCACGGTTTGTATTGCCTTGAGCGAAAAGTACCATAAGCGTTCATTTTTGCAGCTACATGGACGTTCTGAATCGTTAATAAAAAAATGTTGTAAAACCAACAGAAAGCACAGACTGCTATAACTAGTCCTAGTTATATAACGATTTTAAGTATAATGATAAACTACTGCAAGGAATCGGTCTACCTGAGCAAACAGGATCGTAATGTTGACACTCAATAACGACACTGATATGTGCAGTTCCTGGACGGATAGCCCTCTTGCCCATCAAACAGACTGAGTGACTGTTCGTGTCATTTAGTGTTGTCTGACCATTGACAAAGTACAACTATTTTTTTAGGGCGCAAATTAAGTTAGGTAAATCTTTTTGCACAAAACTGAAGGGGCGACATTCCCCCCTCCCCCCGTGATGCCAGGCCTGTCCCCATCCTATTCCATAATGTCATTATATATAATACCATACAACAGTGACCGATCCTTACTAACTGCATGCGTTAAAATTGCACATCAGCTCATAGCAGGGGGCACATAGCCGCGATGTATTATCAATGTTAAATTTCAACCATAATATCGACAACATTAATAAACGCATACGTTGAGAAAATATCGAACCCAGCATATTTTCCGGTTATATACCACAATGCATTGCTAGTATTCGTTGGTCACCATTTTGGACACGTTTTTCAAATGTAGAAGTATATCTGCAAATATCTCAGCAATCCTCTTTTGACGAGTAAGTATGAACAATAATAATACTATCTGAATACATACAGATCTTTCTTAATATTATTTTGATTAAAATAGTACGTGAATAAGCAAAAAAATGGCACATAAAATAGTGTGAATGGGGAAGATGACACAATCGTTTTGCCGTTTCTCTTATTCTTATTCTATGTTGTACTTTCAAACTTTGGGTAATTAGGACAGACTTTATTGCTCAACTGCTATGATGCAAGCCAAATTTTATACATTTATTTCAGCTTTGAGCTTAGTAAACCGTTCATTTTTTAGATTATACTA
This sequence comes from Lepisosteus oculatus, assembly GCF_040954835.1. NCBI lineage: Eukaryota > Metazoa > Chordata > Actinopteri > Semionotiformes > Lepisosteidae > Lepisosteus > Lepisosteus oculatus. The sequence continues at coordinate 10,754,454 of NC_090699.1, read as the reverse complement.
AAGAAGATATTAATCATCATTTATTTGGGAAGTAATATTATATAATTTTCTCCTAGCTGCGGTGCTGAAGTCCCACCCTACATCAACAGAAAAAGAAATAAAGGAGCACGCAATGTGTTACTTGAAGAATGCATATGCAAGGCAGGGGGCCAGGAGATCTGGACTCTGAAAATAATAGGTTTTTGGTTCTAACAGGACAATTAGACAGGGTTTGCAAATAGTGGACAAAAATCGTCTTAACTTCCATTGTAATATTTTTTTTCTTGGAAATATAGAAGTTGTACATTTTAAAATGTATATTTGAATCAAAATGTGGTTTTGAGTTAGTGTGTTAATGTAATTAGTTTTGTGTTTGTCATTACTATACTGTATATTGCCATGTTACCAGAATTTGTAGCTGAAGTTTAAGCTAGTTGTGTTTTTTATGATTATTGCCCATATGTTGATTGTTGATTGATTGTATACAATGTATAATTTGAAATACGTATGTTTCAGGTGTGAATGTGTATTTTCAGAATAAATTTCTAAACCTAATCATTGGCTTGGTTTACTTGTTTCTACACCTATAAAATCTATCTTTGATGTATAATAGACCTCTAATGTTATCCGTATAATAGACCTCTAACCATATACGTATAATAGACGTCTAAAGTTATCCGTATAATAGACCTCTAACCATATACGTATAATAGACGTCTAAAGTTATACGTATAATAGACCTCTAACCATATACGTATAATAGACGTCTAAAGTTATACGTATAATAGATCTCTAACCATATACGTATAATAGTCCTCTAAAGTTATCCGTATAATAGTCCTCTAAAGTTATCCGGAACTCCAACCATATATGTATAATAGTCCTCTAAATTTATCCGTATAATAGAACTCCAACCATTTATGTATAATGAACGTCTAAACATAGACGTTTAATCGACGTATAACTTTAGACGTATATTAGAATTTCATTCTAGACGAATTGTAGACCACATTTAGACGTCTAAGTTATACGTTTAATAGACGTATATTATACGTCTTTTGCCCACTGATCTCGTATTCGGTGTGGAAGTGAAGAACACGCGTGGGGGAGTGAACGTCTCACGCCACATTTGGGAACAGCCCAAAAGAGCATGGATCCCTGCCCCGTGTGAGGATCGAACTCACGACCTTCAGATTATGAGACTGACGCGCTACCTACTGCGCTAACAAGGCTGGATGACAGCTAACCTCCAGTATGAACTCACACAATGTGATTTCCCATCAGTCGGTGAGATCCAGACCATTTGCTGTCACAATAAATCAGTGACCAAAACTCTCAGGGGGAACTTTCACAGTTAAAGATGTTTTAAGGAGCAATAATCACGCATCATGGGAACAAGTTAACATTTATTTCTGCTGAATAGAGAAGAAAAGACACAACGTTTCGGCTGTGGAGCCTTCTTCGGGTGTCGGGATCGGATCATCAATCACTGTAGATCATTACTTGCATTTAAAAAATCACACACAATCTCATTAAAATCTGTAATTCCACAGGAATGGGAGATGAAGCAACAAGAAGGTGACAACTGCAGCACCGGACCTGGACCGGTCCATCTCGGGTCACAGTAAATTTATTACTGAATAAAGGGATTTGAATATTGAAATCCCTATCCCTATCAATATCCCTATCATTATCGATATTGAAATCAGGGATTTCAAGCGTCTTTTCCCTGATCTGGCGATGCTCCCTGCTGGATATTGAATCCGCCTTGTGATCTCACCAATACTGTTTCTCCTTGATTCTGTTGCGAGTCCGTCTTTGAGATCCCACCTCGCACAAGTCCTTCTGGCTGAAATGGCTTCACTGCCTCAGCAGCGAGCTCTCGTCAGCCATCGACACGTCTGCGGCTCGCTTGGCCCTCCGACTCCCGATCTGCGGAGATGAGATTTGAGCAGAGAGCGCCGGAGCCGCGCTTCATGCGGAGAGGAGATGAGCAGGAGGCGCGGCTGTTGAACGCTTGACAGTCGCCCAGCGCTCTCTCCGCAAGGCGTGAACGCTGCTACAGGAGACCTGTCGGCACACAGAGCTCTAAACTCACTCCTGGAGGAGGCAGGAGGACGCTCAACCAGCTGAGCTCACCCTCCGCGCTGCGCCCTCCTCCTCCTTAGCATACTCAGCCCTATACTAAAGAGGAGCACGTGTCCGCTGTGGAGCCAGAGCTCTGTTTCCTGTCAGGAGACGTTTCCGCTGCGCCCTCCTCCTCGGAGTCACTGTGTGCCGCTTCTCCCCCTCTTACCGGCACCGTCACTGCCTGTCGTCTGCAGGGCGGTCCTGTATCGCCAGTCGCACTGCTATCCCGGGGGCTGAAGAGAGCTGAAATGAAGGAAATTCGTATTTAAATACAGTGCAAGTCTTCAGTGTGTTCTGGCACTTCCGGGTCTTCACTGAAGATAGTTGTTGTGTTCTTGAGAGTGATGGGACCGTGCACTGGTGGCTCTCGGGGGAAAACGGGGTTTCAATTGGGTGGAGCAATTGGGGGGTTCAGAGAATAAATTGTGTGGGCGCTTGTAACGGAGCGCTGAAGAAAAAGATCTGAGATGAAGCGCTACAGATGGACTTACATATAGCGCACTGCTGACACAACTGTAGCCTCTACACGAGACCGAAATAGCGACGTGTTCGCCTGATCGACTGAAGGATCTCCTCACGAAGCTCTATCATTTATAAGTGTTAATTAATTTACTGATCAGATGAACTGAAATGTTCTGAATCACAGCTCCTGCAGTTCGTGCTCAGGGCTGAGCTCGCGAGATGCGCTCTCTTCGTGATTAAGTTGGTGTATTTCTATATATTTATAAAGATTAAGAAAAGCTGTGCTTGTCAGGAGTGGAATTCGAACCAACGCCTCCAGGGGAGACTGCGACCTGAAGGCAGCGCCTTAGACCACTCGGCCATCCTGACTGCTGATGAATGTGCCTAGAGTTTCACACTGGTATTAGAAATACAGCGAGACTCCGGCATTCACATCTGTCGGAGATGCGCTAGGTTTTATAAGCAAAAAAATTGTTTATGAAGAAGGTGAAATACTGAAAACCTGCTGTGTATTTTCCTCATTTGTAGCCACCACTGCGGGCTATACACAATATGATAATATTGCAAATATCGTATTATTTTCCGCTGCAAACAATTCCTAATAGTTTCCAAACTATAAGGCAAACAATTCCTATATAACAATTCCTTATATATTCACACCTGAAGAAGGCTCCACAGCCGAAACATTGTGTTTTCTTTCGTCCTTTTTTTCAGCATGGAATAAACCTATTACTTGTTCCTTATAGTTACAACATTTAATCTTAATATTCCATATTAAGTGGATTTAAAAATGATAAACAGTAGGAAAACAGATTAAATGAAGACTCAGGAAAACTCAGCTGCAGATGCTTTCCTCACGGGGTGTGTATCTCTCCCACCCTGAATTAGACGCTGGCCCGTCTCAGGTCTGTGGAAAATCTCCACAGTCTGACTTGCTCACGGTCAGATGCATAAGCATGAGCCCCAGTGGCCTAATGGATAAGGCACTGGCCTCCTAAGCCAGGGATTGTGGGTTCAAGTCCCATCTGGGGTGTCTTCCTTTAAGAGCCCTGTGACAAGTGAACAGCTTCACTGTGTATGGTAATACACTTTTATTTAATATAGTGCCTTTAAAGGTGGCTACTCAAAGCGCTTTACAGAATGACCACAACAATAAATGTCTGCGTGGGTTCAATCCCCACTCCTGGTAGACTCTTGCTTTGAACTTGAGTTTTTAATCCACTTCATATGAGGTGTCAAGGCATGCAGTCTTATAGGTGGACTTACCAAAAGGAAAAATAGAGGTTTCACAAAAGCAGTTTTGCATGGCTTGTTGGTCTAGGGTTATGAGTCTCGCTTTGGGTGTGAGAGGTCCTGGGTTCAAGTTCCGGACAAGCCTGTCTTTTCTTCTATTATTGTTGGAAGAAATATCCAGCCCTCCTCGGGAGCACAGCAGAGCCAGTGTCGTGAGGTTATAGCCAGGTGCTGCAGCTGACGGGCTGACTGCTGGTTTACAAGACCCGGTCGCTGGAGACACCTTCAGCACTGAGTTTATCTGCTGCTCTCATGTATCATTATGTTAAAAACGTGCGAGCAGACACTGAGCATCATAGCGAGGGATCGAACCGTTTATCGCGGATTAAACATCTCGTATTCGGCGTGGAAGAGAAGAACACGTGTGTGTGAGTGAACATCTCATGCCCCACCTGTGAAGAGCCCACCCGTGAACAGCAGAAATCCCTGCCCCGTGTAAGGATCGAACTCACAGACCTCCGATTATGAGACTGACGCACTACCTACTGCACTAACAAAGCTGGGTTCTGGGTGTGCTCCAGCTCATGTCGAAATGAATATTATATATATGAACATTATTTCCGTGTGACTGTATAATATAAAAAAGCCAAGTTGAAGGAGCGGTCTGTGGTCTTCAACTCTGGAGACCCTGGGCTGTACAGGAAAGCAAGATGTGACCTGGAGAGGGCCCTCAGACATCCCCTCCTTTGTTTAAAGGGCCTGCCTGTCCTGGAGGGAGGTCTCCTTTTGCAGGACTGAGTTGCCCATACTTGCCTGCCGGCCTTCAAAGAGCTACTGGGCTCAGGAGCAGAGTGGGGTCCCCAGCCCAGGTACTGGGGAGCCCTTGTCCGGTTGAGTCTTTCGGCGATGACGCCGAAAGGAAGAGAGGAATGGGGTTTAGCTGGAGATGGAGATTTAAATTGCCGTTCCTGAGGTGCCTCTCTGTCCCCACGGCTCTCCCTTGAAGGAGAGCTGTCAGCCGACATGATCAGCAACCGGTCAAGTTCAAGCGCAGGATCACGAATGAAGAGAACTGTAATACAGAGAGACTCCCTCTCAGATAGGTGTAGCCATGCATTCCTCGTTAGTATAGTGTTGAGTTTCCCCGCCTGTCACGCGGGAGACCGGGGTTCGATTCCCTGACGGGGAGACAGGTATCTTTTTAACTACCTCACTTAAAAAAAACAACGTGTGCTTAAAAGTTAATCCGAACTTTGTATTACTTTTTAATTCATCCGAATAATTTACCTGTAAATGCATTTTAAAGACCCCGACTTGTGAAATGTTTCACAACCTCTACATAAACGTATCAGTGAGCACATAGTTTTTTCTGACGCTCTGGGTTTTGATTGATGCGCAATTACGCACCATCTTGAACACTCACTGAAGTTTACTGCGAAAAACCCGTATCTGACCATAGGAAGCAGAACAGCACAGTCTCCAGTTACCCAGACTGTAAGCACAGGAAAAAAAAGCTTTGTCTTCGGTCAGTGAATCAGCGCTGCGCTTCAAGCAGCCATATCACCCTGCAACTCACAACTGGCAACCCACTGAAGCTAAGGAGGTGTGAGCCTGGTCAGTACCTGGATGGGAGACTTACTGGGAAAAACTAAGGTTGCTGCTGGAAGAGGCGTTAGTGGGGCCAGCAGGGGGCGCTCACCCTGCGGCTCATGTGGGTCCTAATGCCCCAGTGTAGTGACGGGGACACTATACTGTACACAGGCGCCGTCCTTCGGATGAGACGTAAAACCGAGGTCCTGACTCTCTGTGGTCATTAAAAATCCCAGGGTGTTTCTCGAATAGAGTAGGGGTGTAACCCCGGCATCCTGGCCAAATTTCCCCATCTGTTATCAATCATGGCCTCCTAACAATCCCCCTCTGTGAATTGGCTTCATTACTCTGCTCTCCTCCCCACTGATAGCTGATGTGTGGTGAGCGTTCTGGCGCACTATGGCTGCCGTCGCATCATCCAGGTGGATGCTGCACATTGGTGGTGGTGGAGGGGAGTCCCCATTACCTGTAAAGCGCTTTGAGTGGAGTGTCCAGAAAAAGCGCAATATAAGTGTAAGCAATTATTAATTATTATTATTACCGGCGCTGTGTGGTGAGAAATAATGCGCGTTCTGAGTGGCGCCTTGTTCCTCTCCAGGCCGTTACTGAGGCGCCTCTCTGTCAGCCTACATTATCAGCAACCGGTCGAATTCACGCGGAGGATCACGAATGACGAGAAATGTGACACAGAGAGACTCCCTCTCAGATAAAATGATACGACAGACGTGAAGCCCAGTCTGACAGAAATTGAACTGGTAACAGAGATGTTATTTGAATCTGCCATAAGGAAAAACAAACAGACACCCGTAGTCGTATTCGGCGTGAAAGAGAAGAACAGAGAGAGTGTGTGAGAGAGTGAACGTCTCACACCCCATCTGTGAAGAGCCCAAAACAGCATCGAGTGTAGTTTTTCTTCTGGTAAATCCAAATAATATATTTTTTTCTATTATTGTAGGAAGACATATCCAGCCCTCCTCGGTAGTACACCAGAGTGAGTGTCATGAGGTTATAGCCAGGTGCTGCAGCTGACAGGCTAATTGCTGGTTTACAAGATCTGGTCGTGGAGACACCTTCACCACTCGGAGTTTATCTGCTGCTTTCATGTATCATTATTTTAAAAACGTGTGAGTGGACACCGAGCATCATAGCGAGGGATACAACCTTGTTTATCGCGGACTAAACATCTCGTATTCGGCGTGGAAGTGAAGAACACGCATGTGTGTGAGTGAACGTCACACGACCCATCCGTGAAGATGGACAGACTTTTAAAGAAATGTTGATTTGTAATTTGTCCATTTTTAACTCGGCTAAAAACACCTTTCTAGAAATCTTTTTCCGTCTGTCTGTGCTACCGCTCCTCCTCACACTAACACGTGTAGAATCAGCTGTTATTAATGAGGTTTCTAACGCAGGAAAGTTATTTGAATTGAGCCTGGGACAGGTGAAAGCACACGGTAATTTCACCTGCTTTCAGTTGTTTATTGACACTCATGAACACTCAGTAAGTAACTAAGAGCGCTTGGTTTCATCCTTTTAGTTTCATTGTTTTCAGAAGTTCATTTTCATTTTTTTGTTGGAGATTGTTATAATAAATATAGATTTTTTTTTTAAACAAAAAACCTTTTAAGAGTTGACGGGTTTCACCTTTGGAGTAGCAGTTAGATTAGTCGGAAAAAGGAAATTCATATAACATCTCTCCACATTTTCATTCTCATTTCTGTGAAGAATCATATTAACAAGCTGAACTGGAAACACCAGCCCTGAGAGGAAGTAAACAGGAAACAGAGCTCACAACCACTGACAGACATGCGCTCCTCGTTAATCTAGTGGTGAGTATCCCCACCTGTCACGCGGGGGATTGGGGTTTGATTCCCCGACAAGGAGACAGGTAACTTTTTAACCACCTCACTACAGTTTAAAAAAAAACACCGTTTGTTTAAAAGTTCATCAGAAGAATAAACAACTCCGTTAATTGTTATTTTATTGGATTTCTAATCCATCCCCTTAACCACTAGGCCACGACTACACGCAAAACCCCTAACCGGCCTCCTACGACATGTTTCCAGCCCTGACTCTGAGCAAGTCCGACTGTGGAGATTTCCCACAGACCTGAGACGGGCCAGTGTCTGATTCAGGGCGGAGGAGGGACACACTCTGTCCCACGAATTGCACTCGAGCTCACTGGCAGGAGAAAGGGGAGAAAGATGGGCTCGTTCGTCTAGGGGTGTGATTCACCCTTCGGGTGCGAGAGGTCCCGGGTCAAAATCCCAGATGAGCCCCTATGTGCGCTCTTCCTCCACTTCCACCGTCCTGCGCCCTGACATCCCCGTCTCCTCCCGGTGTCTCCCGTGAACACGACTGCAGGAGCCTCGTGAGGACTCCTCCCGGGCACAGCGAGAGCTCGAGTCCCTGTCTGAGCCGGGATCCTTCATCTCCTGCCGGGCCCCATCACTGCCCTCACAAACTCCAATAATCAAAACATAATTTCTAGCTATTATTTATAAAGACACATAAGGGAAACTATTCCAGACGAAATTTTATACTCATTTTCTCGATTGATTTTTCAGAACAAACGGAGTATCACATGGCACCATGAACAACACGGAAAAAATGTGAACGATCATCACGTCACGTCAAATCATGTGCTCGTTTATTATAGTCCGAGATCCTGACTATTTTGACTTTATACCGATAATTAGCAGCAAATTGACGAAGAACACACAAAACGCGACAATAAATTGCTGCACATACTGCACACGTGGCCAGTCTTAATGAGCTGTGTGATCCGTTGCTGTCAGACGTACTTCTGTGTTAAACGCAGAAGGAGAAAAAAGCCCGGAGACTCCGATCGAGCGATGCGGCTGTGCTTTTCTCCCTTGGAAAGGTCACGCATTCCACGAGGTAGGCAAGACCAAGCGTGCATGAGCGAGCAGGAACCGCCTGTTTCAGATGAGCAAAAAAAGAACTGCCCCGTGTGAGGATCGAACTCACGACCTTCAGATTATGAGACTGACGCGCTACCTACTGCGCTAACGAGGCCAGATACAAGTCCAGCCTGAAAACGAGGCACTCAGGGTTTTCAAGCGTCTGTTCCCTAATCTAGCGATGCCCCCTCATGGATATTGAATCCGCCTTTTGATCTCACCAATACTGTTTCTCCTTGTATCTTTTGCGAGTCCGTCTTTGAGATCCCACCTCACACAAGTCCTTCTGGCTGAAGTGGCCTCCCTGCCTCAGCAGCGAGCCCTCGTCAGCCATTGACACGTCTGCGGCTCGCTTGGCCCTCCAGCTCCCGATCTGCTGAGATGAGATTTGAGCAGAGAGCGTCGGAGCCGCGCTTCATGCGGAGAGAAGATGAGCAGGAGGCGCGGCTGTTCCGCTCTCTTCGTGCTCAGTTTTGGGATTTCTATCTCTCTATACCGATAATCACCAGCGGATTCACTAAGAAAACACAAAAAGGTAGCGAAACAGCCTCACCACTCAGAGTTTATTATTTTAAAAATGTGTGAGTGAACACAAGGGATCGAACCATGTATATCTCGTATTCGGCGAGGAAGTAAAGAACACGCATGTGTGTGAATGAACGTCTCACGCCCCATCTGTGATGGGCCCAAAACAGCACCACCCCCTGCCCCGTGTGAGGATCGAACTCACGACCTTCAGATTATGAGACTGACGCGCTACCTACTGCGCTAACGAGGCTGGATGGCAGCCAAGCTCCAGCATGAACTCACACAATGCGATTTAACATCAAACTGTCAGAACCACACCATCCGCTGTCTCAATAAATCCCAATCTGTCATTTCGGATCCCAGCCATTCCGGAACAAACTGTTCTCCCCCCTGTGCTCCGGCAAGCGGTACCGCGCTGATAAAACAAGGTCCACTGGACTCCAGAACAGCTTCTATCCCACTGCAGTGTGCGATCTCAACAGCTAACTGCAGGGCCTCAGACTCAATGCATGTCCACACTCTGCTCTTTCTCATGGTCTACTATTTGTTTTTCTCACTACTACACACTTATTGTCCCACAACATATTGATGGCTCCTGTTGTTATTTATTGTTTGTAATGTACTGTCTCCATTGTGTGGTTGTGTCTGTTGTTGTCCAGGGAGATCAGTGAGAATAAGACTTCCAATGTACATGTGCATATGGCAATAAAGTTCCCTACTCCTCTAGTCTACTCGTTTCAGATACACAGCAGATAAGAAGTGAGTTTTATATATCTTCGTATTATCACATAATAAAGACTCCCTCTCAGATAAAATGATACAAGAGACGTGCAGCCCAGTCTGATAGAAATACAAATGTTAATTGACATGCTATTTGGATTCACCAAAAGGAAAATACACCCACAGACGGCAGGATTCGAACCTGTGTGGGGAGACCCCAATGGATTTCTAGTCCATTGCCTTAACCACTCGGCCACAACTACACTTCTCTTATCTTCTCCCGAACTGACATGGGCTCGTTCCCACATCATTTCCAACCCAAAGTCTCTCTGCGTGATTAGTTTGCTATTTCTATCTCTGAGAATATCTGAGTGCTTGGTACTGTTAAATAAGTGTGCTATTAAATATTCCATGTACAAAACACACTGCAGCTAAACGCCTCTTCATCAGTGAAATGTGGTGTCGAAATAAGAGCTTTATCTCACAACCTCGTACCTATAGAACATCCTGTATGAGTCTAAAGAAGCCCACTGAAATGTTGTTTTTACATAAAATATTATGAGTTTTAAAGCTATTTTAAAAAGCTGAATTTTACTAAGACGTGAATATTTTATTCTCGGCTGAAACCTTAAACAGTGACATTGGAGTATTTCCACCGAGAGATGATTTGAAAGCTTCTCATATCCGAATCGCAGACTTTACTAGGGTCTTTCGGTGCTGTGTTACACTGTTGTGTGACTGGTTCAGTCCAGTGTTATTGTCATAATGTTGTGTTACTGTATTCCGTACAGTGTTATTGACACAGTGTTTTGTTACTGTATTCAGAACAGTGTAATACTCACAGTTTTGTGTTACTGGTTCAGTACAGTAAAATTCTCACAGTGCTGTTACTGGTTCAGTGTTGTGTTACTGTATTCAGTGCAGTGTCATTGACACAATGCTGTGATACTGTTTTCTGTTTTGATTTATAGTGTTGTGCTACAGTCATCTGTTTGACCTTCTATAATTATAAAAACTCTACAGTTCGGACACCTACTCTGATATTCGATCTTAAATTAAGGTCTGCTAATTTGACAGTCTTCTCATGCAAAGAGTGTTAGACCCAAGTGCTCGTTTATAAAAGTCAGAGATCCGACTGATTTAACTTTATACCGATAGTTAGCAGCAAATTAATGAAGAAAACACAAAACGCGAGAAATACTGCACACATGTGGCCAGTTTTAAATGAGCTGTGTGATCTGTTTTCTGTCAGACGTGCTTCTGTTAAACGCACAAGGACAAAAACAGCCCGGAGACTCGCATCAAGCAATGCGACTATTGGCTCTCTCTAGGCCGGTTAGCTCAGTTGGTTAGAGCGTGGTGGTAATAACGCCAAGGTCGTGGGTTCGATCCCCGTACGGGCCAGTGAGTCTCATTTTCACACGCCCACTATTTCTTAGTCTACTGACGCAGAAATACATATCATGATGAAAAGACGACCTATGAATCAATCAGAATTGCTTCCACTTCTCTTTAGTGGTGGAAATCGCAGAAATTAATGGAATTGTTTGTCTTCGGATGAACTTCTCAAAAGAGTCTCCCGCGTGACAGGCGGGGATACTCACCCCTATACTAACGAGGAGCGGGAGCTCTGTTTCCTGTCAGGAGACGTTTCCTCTCGGGGCTGATATTTCAGGATTTGGCTTTCATTTCGATTATCTTCAGAACGTGTTCCCAGCTGTGGTACCGCTACTGCTCCTCCACAGACGCTACTAACACGCTCGGAAACGATTATTTCAGCTTCGGTGTTGAGTTTTAAAACGCGTTAAGAAGTCCTTTCGACAGAGCACCGGCCAAGTGAGAGGAAATGGTGTGACGCTCCTAAACTGTTAGTGAGTAATATAAATTAATTAATGCGGAAGGAATTAATTTCAGTTTGTAGCCTATTTCTGTTGTACCCACTCTTGATGAAACCAGTCAGTTGAGTCACTTTTAAAGACACAACTACACTCACGAGGAGCGCGTATTTACCGCTGAGCGAGAGATCTGTTCACTGTCAGGAGACATTTCCTCTCAGGTTTGATCTTTTAGGTTTCCACGTTTAGTTCATCTTCATCTTTCTTTTTGGAGGAGAAATCGCAGAAATTAACGGAATTGTTTCGTTTTCGGATGAACTTCTCAAAAGAGTCTCCCGCGTGACAGACGGGGATACTCACCCCTGTACTTTTTGCAGGAGATTGTTATAAGAAATACGGATTAAATAAAACAAACATTCTAACTCAGATTTTCGGAAAAACTTTAAAATTGACCGACTGCCACTTTGGAAAGGAAATGTATATAAGATCTCTCTCCCTGCTTCAGGAACTGTCATCACACTGGAGAGAAGTGACACGTGTCCATACGCGCTTCTGACAGGAATCGCAACAACAGCGCAGTGAAAGCAAACGGCGTTTTCACCTGCTTATTTGCACGTTATTGTTGGAAAATGCAAATGAACGGAATTCGGTATTCTTCTGATATGAGTTTAAACAAACGTTTAATTGTAAGTGAAGTCAGCTTGTTAAAAATGAAACCAACGCCTCGTCGCAGAAACGTACCCCGGTCTCCCGCGTGAAAAGCGGGGATTCTCCTGAGCGACACACTGACGGGGAGTGATCGCGGTGAAGTTAGCCTGAAGCTTGTTAATTTACGTTAATTCTATGAATTGATTACTTAGATACGTGTCCAATAACATGACGTTTCTTCTTACGGGTGAGTAATTACAAGAGTTTGAGCCCCGTTCATGGCGAAATGTTAAACAATAGGCTATCTGTGCAGGAAGAAGCCCCTCTAAAAAGAGCACCGGGGCACAAGTTTGTCTTTAATCCCAGTGAAGGTTTGGGGGTTCAGAGAATAAGTTGTGTTGGCGCTTGTAAAGGTGCGCTAAAGAAAAAGATCTAAGATGAAGCGCTACAGATGGACTTACATATAGCGCACTGCTGACACAACTGTAGCCTCTACGCGAGACCGAAATAGCGACGTGTTCGCCTGATCGACAGAAGGATCTCCTCACGAAGCTCTATCATTTATAAGTGTTAATTAATTTACTGATCAGATGAACTGAAATGTTCTGAATCACAGCTCCTGCAGTTCGTCTTCAGGGCTGAGCTCGCGAGATGCGCTCTCTTCGTGATTAAGTTGGTGTATTTCTATATATTTATAAAGATTAAGAAAAGCTGTGCTTGTCAGGAGTGGGATTCGAACCCACGCCTCCAGGGGAGACTGCGACCTGAACGCAGCGCCTTAGACCGCTCGGCCATCCTGACTACGGAGCGAGAGTTGCCAGCCGGTCCCTTGAGCCACCGCGACCCCAGTACGTCCCTAGAGTGTCACACTGGTGTTAGAAATACAGCGAGACTTCGGCATTCACTAAAACTGCTGTGTATTTTCCTCATTTGTAGCCACCACTGCGGGCTATACACATTATGCTAACGCTGCAAACAATTCCTAATAGTTTCCAAACTATAAGGCAAACAATTCCTATATAACAATTCCTTATATATTCACAACTGAAGAAGGCTCCACAGCCGAAACGTTGTGTTTTCTTTCGTTCTATTTTTCAGCATGGAATAAACCTATTACTTGTTCCTTATAGTTACAACATTTAATCTTAATATTCCATATTAAGTGTATTTAAAGATGATAAACAGTAGGAAAACAGATTAAATGAAGACTCAGGAAAACTCAGCTGCAGATGCTTTCCTCACGGGGTGTGTATCTCTCCCACCCTGAATTAGACGCTGGCCCGTCTCAGGTCTGTGGAAAATCTCCACAGTCTGACTTGCTCACGGTCAGGGGCAAAAAAGTGAGCCCCAGTGGCCTAATGGATAAGGCACTGGCCTCCTAAGCCAGGGACTGTGGGTTCGAGTCCCATCTGGGGTGTTCTCTTTTAAGAGCTCTGTGACGAGTAAACAGCTTCACTGTGTATGTTAATGAACTTTCTTTAATATAGCGCCTTTAAAGGTGGCTACTCAAAGTGCTTTACAGAATGACCACAATCATTCAATCCCCACTCCTGGTAGACTCTTGTTTTGAACTTGAGTTTTTAATCCACTTCATATGAGGTGCCAAGGCATGCAGTCTTATAGGTGGATTTACCAAAAGGAAAAATAGAGGTTTAACAAAAGCAACTTACCATGGCTCATTGGTCTAGGGGTATGAGTCTTGCTGTGGGTGCAAAAGGTTCTGGATTCAATTTCTGGACAAGCCTGACTTTTCTTCTATTATTGTTTGAAGAAATATCCAGCCCTCCTCGGGAGCACAGCAGAGCAAGAGTCGTGAGGTTAGAGCCAGGTGCTGCAGCTGACGGGCTTACTGCTGGTTTACAAGATCCGGTCGTGGAGACACCTTCAGCACTCTGAGTTTATCTGCTGCTCTCATGTATCATTATTTTAAAAACGTGCGAGCGGACACCGAGCACCATAGCGAGTAAACTAAACATCTTGTATTCGGCGTGGAAGTGAAGAACACGCGTGGGGGAGTGAACGTCTCACGCCACATCTGTGAAGAGCCCAAAACAGCAGTGATCCCTGCCCCGTGTGAGGATCGAACTCACGACCTTCAGATTATGAGACTGACGCGCTACCTACTGCGCTAACGAGGCTGGATGACATTGTAGCTCAAGTATGAACTCACACGATGTGGTTAACATTAAACTGTCAGAGCCACACCATCCGCTGTCACAATAAATCCCAATCCGTCACTTAGGATCACAGCCATTCCTGAACAAACTGTTACTGGGAACAGCTGAACGAGTAAGCATTCCACTACACTACAGAAAAAATCTTGAATCAAAAATTCATAGATGATTTCAGCAGCTTGTTCTTTATTACGTTTCACATTCCTCACAGTCATGTACAGTATATACAAATGCGTATGATGTATACTGTGTATATATATAGTATACAAAGGAACAAGTAATAGGTTTATTCCATGCTGAAAAAAAGAAGAAAGAGAACACAACGTTTCGGCCGTGGAGCCTTCTTCAGGTGTCACCTTCTTCAGGTGTTGACACCTGAAGAAGGCTCCACGGCCGAAACGTTGTGTTCTCTTTCTCCTTTTTTTCAGCATGGAATAAACCTATTACTTGTTCCTTTGCAGCCTACGCATGCTGACGCAGCTACCCACCTGAACTATATATAGTATATGTATATATATGTATATGATGTATACTGTGTATATGTATAGTATATGTATATGATATTTTCTCATATACGAGTGTGATTTGGGCTTGAAACATATTATCTGGTAATGTAGCGAACAGCCGGCGATACTTGACAGTCCTTCCCTCCTGTGAGTCCTGTTGAAGCTCTGCTGTGCTGTGCTGTGCTGTACCCTCACCCGCTGTGTGCTCGGCACTAACTGGATTATGTAATAATGGGTTGAAAGGGACACATTCTGATGTGGATTTTATTAAGATTGACACCTGTGTGTTAGAAAATAAATCATCTACAAAATATATCGCAGACTTTCTGCTGTTTTAACAGGTTTCCCGTGGAAGGGTTAAGTTACAGTTCTATAAATTGAAAGCGTGGCGGTGAGAGGTCATTGCCTCCTTACAGCGCTCAACGCAAAGTCTTCACAACAATACAAGTGAGACAGGAGTCTGCCCTCTCTAGTATACAGAGCGCAGAAACTAGAGGATGCAAGCATCGATTCCGCTACCTCTCGCATGCTAAGCGAGCGGTCTACCATTTGAGCTAATCCCCCTCGCTATGTTTGTGAGCAGCTCCATCCCGTGCACACTAAATCCCTCACGAGTCTTCTGTGCGATCGCACACACGTGAAAAACACACTTGAAATCAGAGCACTCACGACCTCTCTGGGTCGTTGGTCTAGGTTTTCTGTTTGGTTGCGAGAGGTCCCGGCCTCAAATCGCGGAAAAGCCCTGTTTTATTCCATGATTACAAGAATATACATCCAGCTCTCCTCGTATTTTCTGCTTTTAAGAAACCACTCCTGACACACTGCGATTTTCTCATGTTGTTTTTTTAGAGTACATCTGATTGACTGGTCTTCTCTCTTGCAGGGAGACGGGACTCTACAGACAGGGAGTCTCCCACTTGCGTGTAATTAGCAGGAACCTTAATTAGGTTCTCTCCTTAATTAAGGAGCAAGTAAAGGTTATTCTCTGCTGAGAAGAAAAGTAGGCTCTCGTGGAGCCTTCAAGTGTCTAGCTGCGTTACCGGCGCTCTGTGGTGAGAAATAACGCGCGTTCTGAGTGGCGCCTTGTTCCTCTCCAGGCCGTTACTGAGGCTCCTCTCTGTCAGCCGACATTATCAGCATCCGGTCGAGTTCAAGCGCAGGATCACGAATGACGAGAATTGTGACACAAAGAATCTCCTTCTCGGACGAAATGATTCGATAGTTGTACAGCCCACTCTGATAGCAATTTAAATGTTAATTTTTGATGTGGGTTCGAATCCCATCTGGGGTGTCTCCTTTTAAGAGCTCTGTAATGAGTGAACAACTTGACTGTGTATGTTAATACACCTTACCGCTCCTCCTCACAGGTTTCTTTTTACAGAGCTTGGGACCAGTGAGAGCACACGGTGATTTCACTTGCTTTCAGTTGTTTATTGACGCTCATGAACACTCAGTAAGTAACTAAGAGCGCTTGGTTTCATCCTTTTAGTTTCATTGTTTTCAGAAGTTCATTTTCATTTTTTGGCTGGAGTTTGTTATAAGAAATACAGAAAGATTTTTAAACAAAATCGGATTCAGGCAGATTTTCAAAAACCTTTTAAGAATTGACGTGTTTCACCTTTGGAGAAGCAGTTAGATTAGTCGGAAAAAGGACATTCGTATAACATCTCTCCACATTTTCATTCTCATTTCTGTGAAGAATCATATTAACAGGCTGAACTGGAAACACCAGCCCTGAGAGGAAGTTAACAGGAAACAGAGCTCACGACCAGAATCAGACATGCGATCCTTGTTAGTATAGTGGTGAGTATCCCCGCTTGTCACGCGGGAGACCGGGGTTCGATTTCCCGACGGGGAGACGGCTAACTTTTTAACTACCTCACTTTAGTTTAAAAAACCGTTTTAACTCCGTGAATTGTTAATTTACGTTAATTCTATGAATTGATTACTTAGACACGTGTTCAATGACATGACTTCTCTTCTTACGGGTGAGTAATTACAGGAGTTTGAGCTCCGTTCATGGCGAAATGTTAAACAATCGTCAATCTGTGCCGGAAAGAGCCCCTCTAAAAAGAGCACCGGGGCACAAGCTTGTCTTTAACCCCACTGACAGTCTACACTAGAGGCGTGTGTTCAAACCACACTTCTCACAGGCGATTGTTTCCCCTCGTGTGTGAAAGTGTTTCATGTGTGATTGAAATTGAGACAAACTCCAGTCTCCGGTTAGAGCTGAAACAGCAATCCAGGATATGCCGCCTGCTTGAGCCTAGATCAGACTCAAAAGAAAGATCAGTTTATTCTTTATTATTTGGCATTATTTTTTTAATTAGTAACTTAATATGCAGGACACACTAAGAAAGGATTCTGACGTTGTCGATCTGCTGTTTGTAAATAAGTGAACGTCCCTCACTGTTGAATTGATGAAAAGATCGGTGGGTTTGGTTTTCTTCTGTTCACCACAGAAGTCCCGCCCTCGGTTCTGACGACCCGCCGCCTCCGTCTGTGTCCCGATCCGAAGCAATCGGTTCAGTTCGCCTGGGGTTCCGAGCCGGAATCGGACCTGAAAGAGCTCTTCTTTTCTTTCACAAACAGTGATCAAAACTCTCAGGGGGAACTTTCACAGTTAATGATGTTTTCAGGAACAATAATCACGCATCAGGGGAACAAGTAAACATTTATTCCTGCTGAAAAGAGAAGAAAAGACACAACGTTTCGCCTGTGGAGCCTTCTTCGGGTGTCGGGAACGGATCATCAATCACTGTCGATAGTTAATTGCGTTTCAGTAATCACTGAATACATTTCATGAAGAAAAATGACGGAACGAGGAAAACAGCGCCTCATTCACCTTCATTCCAGGTGAACTAAATTAGGAAACTGAGAATATCTGAAAGCTTGGTACTGTTAAATAAGTGTACTATTAAATATTCCGTGTACAAAACACACCGCAGCTAAACTCCTCTTCATGAGTGAAATGAGGTGTCGAAATAAGAGCTTTATCTCACATCCTCAACTGGACCAGGGCTCCCCAGTACCCGGGCTGAGGACACCCCCTGAAAGTTTTGTACACTGCCTGTGAAAGAATAGAACAGCTCTTTCAGGTCCGAGTCCGGCTCGGAACCCCAGGGGAACTGAACCGACCGTTTTGGATCGGGACAGAGCCGGAGGCGGGACTTCTGTGGTGAACAGAAGAAAACCAAACCCACCGATCTTTCAATCAATTCAATAGTGAGGGCCATTCACTTATATACAAACGACAAAGTCAGACTCCATTACTACATTAGTGTGTCCTGCATATTAAGTTACCAATTTAATAAAATAATGTCCAATAATAAATTGGGGGTGAATTGATGGAAAGATCGGTGGGTTTGGTTTTCTTCTGTTCACCACAGAAGTCCCGCCCTCGGTTCTGACGACCTGCCGCCTCCGTCTGTGACCCGATCCGAAGCAGTCGGTTCAGTTCGCTTGGGGTATCTGGTATATAAAAGGTGAGACAGTGGCCCGTACGGGGATCGAACCCGCGACCTTGGCGTTATTAGCACCACGCTAACCAACTGAGCTAACCGGCCTCATGAAACATGTTTCTAGCTCTGACCCTGACCAAGTGAGACTGTAGAAATTTTCCACAGACCTGAGACGGACCAGCGTCTAATTCAGGGCGGGGGAGGGACACACTCCCAGTCCCAGGAACCGCACAGTAACCAGGACGATCACAGGTCCGAGTGTAAATACCGGAGTGACACCGGCTGGCGAATCCCACTGGTGACACAGCTTCTCTCATGTCTCCTTAGAGCACTAATGAAAGAAGTCTACATGTACATGGAAATGTTCAAAATGTCTACAACATTACGTATTTTGAATTACAGGTTTTATTCAGTAGGAAGTTTACTGTGACACGAAGTAAACCGGTGTCCATACGGGTTTCATTTCGATTATCTTCAGAAACGTGTTCTCATACCTCTACCGCTCCTCCATAGACGCTACTAACATGTTCGGAATCGATAATTTCAGCTTCGGTTTTGAGTTTTAAAACGCGTTAAGAAGTCCTTCCGACAGAGCACGGGCCAGGTGAGAGGAAATGGTGTTTTCACCGGCTCTCGGATGTGTAAAGACGCCCATAAACTGTTAGTGAGTAATATAAATTAATTAATGGTGAAGGAATTAATTTCAGTTTGTAGGCTATTTATGTTGTTTCGACTCTTGATGAAACCAGACAGTTGAGTCACTTTTAAAGACACAACTACACTAACGAGGAGCGCGTATTTATCGCTGAGCGAGAGATCTGTTCACTGTCAGGAGACATTTCCTCTCAGGGCTGATCTTTTAGGTAGTTGAATTTAGAAATAGAGATGACTGTTTTATAAAAGGCGAGAGAGTGGCATTCAAATCAGTCGCAGATGCGCTGGGTTTTATTAGCAAAAAAATGTTTATGAAGAAGGTGAAATACTGCTGTGTATTTTCCTCATTTTTAGCCGCCACTGCCAGTTATACACAGTATGATAATATTGCAAATATTGTATTATTTTCAGCTGCAAACAATTCCTTATAGTTACAACATTTCATCTTATTATTCCGTATTAAGTGGATTTAAAGATGAGAAATAGTAGGAAAACATTAAATGAAGACAATCGTTTCAACAACATCTAACGCTCCACGAGCGCCACCTAGCGATATTCTTTGGTCAGTGAATCAGCGCTGCGCTACCGGTTCTGTGTGATGAGAACTGATGCGCGTTTGAGTGGCGATCTTAAATTATTCGATCTTAAATTAAGGTCTGCTTTTTTGACAGTAACACACTTGTTATGTGTTATGCAAAGTGGGTTAGACCCATGTGCTCGTTTATTAAAGTCCGAGATCCTGAATGATTTGACTTTATACAGATAATTACCAGCAAATTGATGAAGAAAACACAAAACGCGAGAATAAAAACTACTGCACACACTGCACACATGTGGCCAGTCTTAATGTGGGAGCTGTGGGATCTGTTGCTGTCAGACGTGCATCTGTGTTAAACGCACAAGGACAAAAACAGCCGGGAGACTCCGATGCGGCTGTGCTTTTCTCCCTTGGAAAGGTCACGCATTCCACGAGGTAGGCAAGAACACGCGTGCATGAGCAAACATGAGCCGTCATGAATCATTATTTTTAAAACGCGCGAGTGGACACCGAGCATCATAGCGAGAAATCGAACAGTGTTTTTCGCGGACTAAACATCTTGTATTCGGCGTGGAAGTGAAGAACACGCGTGGGGGAGTGAACGTCTCACGTCACATTTGGGAAGAGCCCAAAACAAAATGGATCCCTGCCCCGTGTGAGGATCGAACTCACGACCTTCAGATTATGAGACTGACGCGCTACCTACTGCGCTAACGAGGCTGGATAAGAGGTGCGCTCCAGTATGAACTCACATAATGTGATTTCCCATCAGTCGGTGAGATCCAGACCATTTGCTGTCACTATAAATCATTATAGTGGCGATCTTAAATTATTCGATCTTAAATTAAGGTCTGCTTCTTTGACGGTAACACACTTGTTATGTGTTATGCAAAGTGGGTTAGACCCATGTGCTCGTTTATTAAAGTTTATTATATATGAACATTATTTCCGTGTGACTGTCGTAACTCAGACCATATTCCCCCAAAAGATTAAAACGCCAGGCTTGAAGAAAAGGGAAGATCTCATCTTCATAACTCACCGGTAAAGAGACCAGAACACCACGCGAAGTCAATAAAGCACATTAAACTGATGACCACAAAACTTTGAAACATACATCAGGCAAACAACGTTCAGAAAAGGAGTAAAAAGCAATTGTGAGTTATATCTAAGCAGTCTGTTTGTGGATCGTGTCGTGGGTGACGGGGGGGAAAAGTCTCTCCCAGTTTCATCATTCCATCCCGAGAGTGTCTGTCCTCTCTAGTACATAGAGCGCAAAAGCTGGAGGATGCGGGCATCGATGCCGCTACCTCTCGCATGCTAAGCGAGCGCTCTACCATTTGAGCTAATCCCCCGCGCTCTGTAAAAGATCAGCTCCCTCCCGTGGACACTAAATCCCTCACGAGTCTTCTGCCGGAAGGAGCCCCTCTAAAAAGAGCACCGGGGCACAAGCTTGTCTTTAATCCCACTGACGGTCTTCACTAGAGGCGTGGGTTCAAACCACACTTCTCACACGCGATTGTTTCCCCTCGTGTGTGAAAGTGTTTCATGTGTGATTGAAAATGAGACAAACTCCGGTCTTTTAGTCTTTTAAATCAAGTTTTAGTTTTAAAACGCGTTAAGAAGTCCTTTCGACAGAGCACGGGCCAGGTGAGAGGAAATAGTGTTTTCACCGGCTCTCGGATGTGTAAAGACGCTCATAAACTGTTAGTAATATTAATTAATTAATGGTGAAGTAATTAATTTCTGTTTGTAGTCTATTTCTGTTGTTTCCGCTCTTGATGAAACCAGACAGTTGAGTCACTTTTAAAGACACAACTACACTAACGAGGAGCGCGTGTCTACCGCTGAGCGAGAGATCTGTTCACTGTCAGGAGACATTTCCTCTCAGGGCTGATCTTTTAGGTTTCGGCGTTTAGTTCATCTTCATCATTTTTTGCAAGAGATTGTTATAAGTATTACAGATTTTTTTAAAAAAACTGGGCTCTGTTTACATTAGACATGCTCTTTCACAGTCTAGCCCACCTGCTCAGGACTTTCTTACACTCTCTAAAGAAGAATTACACGTCATCGTGACAAGACTGTCTTAGAAGTGCTTGTTTACAACAAAAACCACAGCCCGCTTGAGTCTAGGTGTTACTGAGAGATAAATGAACTTTTCTCTGTATTTTTCGAAATAGTTGATAGAAAATTCTATCATCAAATTCTTTGGGTAAACTTTTAAAGAAATGTTAATTTTTTAACTTCTCAATAACAACATCCTGCAGGATTATACATCCTTCGTCCGTGAATTGAGAAACAGAGGTGTCTGTTTTATAAAAGTTAGAACATTGGCCCGTACGGGATCGAACCCGCGACCTTGGCGTTATTAGC
The DNA here is from genome assembly GCF_040954835.1 of Lepisosteus oculatus. NCBI lineage: Eukaryota > Metazoa > Chordata > Actinopteri > Semionotiformes > Lepisosteidae > Lepisosteus > Lepisosteus oculatus. The sequence continues at coordinate 10,732,702 of NC_090699.1, read as the reverse complement.
ACCACGCTCTAACCAACTGAGCTAACCGGCCTTAATGAGATCACTCCCAGCTCTGACCCTGAGCAAGTCAGACTTGGCTAAAAAACACTTTTTCTACAAATCCTTTTTCATCTGTCTGTGCTACCGCTCCTCCTCACACACTACTAACAGGTGTAGAATCAATTGTTATTAAAGAGGTTTCTAACACTGGCAAGTTATTTTAACTGAGCTTGGGACCAGTGAAAGCACACGGTGATTTCACCTGCTTTTAGTTGTTTATTGACGCTCATGAACACTCAGTAACTAAGAGCGCTTGGTTTCATCCTTTTAGTTTCATTGTTTTCAGAACTTCATCTTCATTTTTTTGTTGGCAATTGTTATAATAATTACATATTTTTTTTTAACAAAATCACATTCGGGTAGATTTTCAAAAACCTTTTAAGAGTTGACGGGTTTCACCTTTGGAGTAGCAGTTAGATTAGTCGGAAAAAGGAAATTCGTATAACATCTCTCCACATTTTCATTCTCATTTCTGTGAATAATCATATTAACAGGCTGAATTGTAAAAGAGCTCAAGACGGGTATCTTTTTAACTACCTCACTTAAAAAAAACAACGTGTGTTTAAAGGTTCATCCGAACTTTTTTATTCCTTTTTTATTCATCCGAATAATTTACCTGTAAATGCATTTTAAAGACCCCGACTTGTGAAATGTGTCACAACCTCTACATAAACGTATCAGTGAGCACATAGTTTTTTCTGACGCTCTGGGTTTTGACTGATGCGCAATTACGCACCATCTTGAACACTCACTGAAGTTTACTGCGAAAAACCCGTATCTGACCATAGGAAGCAGAACAGCACAGTCTCCAGTTACCCAGACTGTAAGCACAGGAAAAAAAAGCTTTGTCTTCGGTCAGTGAATCAGCGCTGCGCTACCGGCGCTGTGTGGTGAGAAATGACGCGCGTTCTGAGTGGCGCCTTGTTCCTCTCCAGGCCGTTACTGAGGCGCCTCTCTGTCAGCCGACATTATCAGCAAACGGTCGAATTCAAGCGCAGGATCACGAATGACGAGAACTGTGACACAGAGAGACTCCCTGTCAGATAAAATGATTCGACGGACGTGAAGCCCAGTCTGACAGATATTGAACTGGTAACAGAGATGTTATTTGAATCTACCATAAGGAAAAACAAACAGACACCCGTAGTCGTATTCGGCGTGAAAGAGAAGAACACGTGTGTGTGTGAGAGTGAACGTCTCACGCCCCAAGAGCCCAAAACAGCATCGAGTGTAGTTTTTCTGCTGGTAAATCCAAATAATATATATTTTTCTATTATTGTAGGAAGACATATCCAGCCCTCCTCGGTAGTACACCAGAGCCAGTGTCGTGAGGTTATAGCCGGGTGCTGTAGCTGACAGGCTGATTGCTGGTTTACAAGATCTGGTCGTGGAGACACCTTCACCACCAGGGAGTTTATCTGCTGCTCTCATGTATCATTATTTTAAAAACGTGTGAGTGGACACCGAGCATCATAGCGAGGGATCCAACCGTGTTTAACGCGGACTAAACATCTCGTATTCGGCGTGGAAGTGAAGAACACGCATGTGTGTGAAGAGCCCAAAACAGCATTGATCCCCGCCCCGTGTGAGGATCGAACTCACAACCTTCAGATTATGAGACTGACGCGCTACCTACTGCGTTAACGAGGCTTGATAAGTGCTTGGCTCCAGGTCATGTCGAAATGAACATTATATATATGAACATTATTTCCGTGTGACTGTCTAACTCAGACCATGTTCCCCCAAAAGATTAAAACGCCGGGCTGAAGAAAAGGGAAGATCTCATCTTCATAACTCAGCGGTAAAGAGACCAGAACACCACGCGAAGTCATATAAAGCGCATTAAACTGATGACCACAAAACTTTGAAACGTATATCAGGCAAACAACGTTCAGAAATGGAGTAAAAAGATAGCGTTGAGTTATAACTAAGCAGTCTAAGTGTGGATCGAGTCGTGAGTGACGGGGGAAAAGTCTCTCCCGCTTTCATCATTCCATCCCGGAGCGGATTAGAAAGGAGACAGAAATGAAACCGGTTTCCCTCTGAGCGTCTTCCAGGCTGTAACACGTGCGCTGCCTGTTCACGGGCGACGTGGCGGACTGACCGCTGTGGCCACCAGAGGTCGCCAAAGACAAGAGAGCACAGGAATGGACGAGCCAGAGCTCAGTATCTGGTGTTTCCTCTTCGTTTCTTAGTTTCTGTTCGTAACAATAGTGCGTGTAGGAGAAATGAAAGTAAGAAATTAGTTGTTAAATACATTTAATGTTTCAAAATATCTCATGGTATTAATGAACAATTTCAGTTCATTTAAGTGATTCTATCTTGTGATAATCATGATAATACAGTTACACAGTGCATCAAATACTGTGTTGATATTTGTGTCCCAAATAAAAGAATTAAGTCAAAAACCATGGTTCAAGAATATAATCAAAGCCAAGCTGAAGGAGCGGTCTGTGGCCTTCAACTCTGGAGAACCTGGGCTGTACAGGAAAGCCAGGTGTGACCTGGAGAGGGCCGTCAGACATGCGATAAGGGAGTACAGAGACAGGATTGAATCACAATGTGGGGGCATTAACACAACGCACCTCTGGGATGGCCTGAGGGCTATCACTTATTATAAAGGACTAATGGGTGTTAAAACACCAGCTGATGATTCACTGCCTGACCAACTAAACAACTTGTATGCCAGGTTTGATGCTCACAACATGGACCCTCCACCCAGAACGCCCAGTGAGCCTGGGGAGTTTGTGCTGCAGCTGTCTGAACAGGAGGTACGGAGAGCTTTCGGAAAGGTGGAGCCACGCAAGGTTGTCGGCCTGATGGCCTCCCCTCCTGTGTTTAAAAGGCAGGCAGAGCACAGCTGGCCCCTGTCTTCACTGTAATATCTAACACGTCACTATCCCTGTCTACTGTCCCACTGTGCTTCAAGAGAACTACTATCGTGCCCCTGCCTGAGGCAACCAAGGTGTCATGTCAGAATGCCTACCGCCCGACGGTAAAGGCACTCACCTCAGTAGTCATGAAGTGCATGGAGAAACTGGTGAGGGGACACATCAACAGTATTGTCCCAGACTCCCTGGACCCCCTGCAGTTTGCTTATAGGAATAATAGGTCAGTGGATGATGCTGTCTCTCTGGCCCTTCACACCACCTGGACAAGAGGAGTACCTGTGCCAGGATATTATTTATTGACTTCAGCTCAGCCTTCAACACAACTGTGCCAGGCAGGCTGGTGGTCAAGCTCAGGGGTCTGGACCTCAACAACTCCATCTGCAACTGGGTCCAGAGAGCACTGCTGCCATCCTCACTAAAGCCCACCAGCGCCTTCACTTCCTGAGACAGTTAAGGAAGTGGGGGATGAGCAAGACAACACTCACCAATTGTTACCGTAATCCGATTGAGAGTGTCCTGCCTGGTGGTGTTGCGGTGTGGTATGGTGGAGCCACAGGACAGGACAGAACAGCCATACAGAGGGTTGTGAGGTCTGACCAGAAAATCACTGGGACCAAGCTACCCTCCATCGACCAGATATATCTTGACCGCTGGCACATCCGGGCTCAAACTATGCTTTGGGACCCATTTCACCTGGGCCACGATCTGTTTTCACCCCTTGGTTCTGGTAAATGGATTTTGAATAGATTCAAAAACAGTTTCTTCCCCCAAGCAGCCCGCATCTTAAACAGCTCATATTCGCACCTGCACTGTAAGGTACTGCACTGTCTGCACTGTGTCCTGTCTTGGCTGTATTAAAACGTCTATTGTCTCATTTATTGTCCATGTCTGTTTGTCTTTTGTGCCTATTTTTTTTCTCTACTGTTACTGGCTACAGCTAAACGAGTAAGCATTCCAATACACTTGTTGTATATGGCAAATAAAAAATCTTGAATCAAAAATTCATAAACGATTTCAGCAGCTTGCTCTTTATTACGTGGCACCCACGTTTTATATTGCTCGCAGTCATGTACAGTATATACATATTCGTATGATGTATACTGTGTATATATATAGTATATGTATGCATATGTATATGATGTATACTGTGTATATATATATTTTCTCATATACGAGTGTGATTTGGGCTTGAAACATATCATCTGGTAATGTAGCGAACAGCCGGCGATACCGGACAGCCCTTCCCTCCTGTGAGTCCTGTTGAAGCTCTGCTGTGCTGTTCTGTACCCTCACCCGCTGTGTGCTCGGCACTAACTGGATTATATAATAATGGGCTGAAAGGGAAAGGGACGTGGATTTTATTAAGATTGACACCTGTGTGTTAGAAAATAAATAATCTATGAAATACATCGCAGACGTTCTCCTGTTTTAACAGCTTTCCCGTGGAATGGTTAAGTTACAGTTCTATAAATTCAAAATGTGGCGGTGAGATGTCACAGCGGTCAACGCAAAGACCACATAACATTTTCAGTGAGACAGAAGTCTGTCCTCTTCAGTACATAAAGCGCAGAAGCTGGAGGATGCGGGCATCGATCCCGCTACCTCTCGCATGCGAAGCGAGCGCTCTACCATTTGAGCTAATCCCCCTCGCTGTTCTGGTGATCAGCTCCCTCCAGTGAACACTAAATTCCTCTCGAGTCTTCTGTGCGATCGCGCACACGTGAAAAACACACTTGAAATCACAACACTGACGATCTCTCTGGCTCGTTGGTCTAGGTTTGCTTTTTAGTTGCGAGAGGCCCCGGCCTCTAATCGCGGACAAGCCCCGTCTTATTCCATGATTACAAGAACATACAACCAGCTCTCCTCGTATTTTCTGCTTTTATGAAACGACTATAGTAGCACAGCAGAGCGCGTATCGTCATCACGCCTCGCTCACATAACCAATGTGAGGTTATAGCGAGGTGTTTTAGCTGGCGGGCTGTCTGCTGGTTTACAAGAACGGTTGTGAAAAGATCTTCACTGCTCGGACTTCAAGCACTCCGATCAAGCAATGCGACTGCTGGCTCTCTCTGGGCCGGTTAGCTCAGTTGGTTAGAGCGTGGTGCTAATAACGCCAAGGTCGTGGGTTCGATCCCCGTACGGGCCAGTGAGTTTCATTTTCACACGCCCACTATTTCTTAGTCTACTGACGCAGAAATACACATCATGATGAAAAGGCGACCTATGAATCAATCAGAATTACTTCCACTTCTCTTTATTGGTGGAAATCGCAGAAATTAACGGAATTGTTTCGTTTTCGGATGAACTTCTAAAAAGATTCTCCCGCCTGACAGACGGGGATACTCACCCCTATACTTTTTGCAGGAGATTGTTATAAGAAATACGGATTATAAAAATCAAACATTCTAACTCAGATTTTCGAAAAACCTTTAAAATTGACCGACTGCCCCTTTGGAAAGGAAATGTATATAAGATCTCTCTCCCTGCTTCAGAAACTGTCATCACACTGGAGAGAAGTTACACGTGTCCATACGCGCTTCTGACAGGAATCGCAACAACATTCTATGAATTGATTACTTAGATACGTGTCCAATAACATGACGTTTCTTCTTACGGGTGAGTAATTACAAGAGTTTGAGCCCTGTTCATGGTGAAATGTTAAACAATAGGCTATCTGTGCAGGAAGAAGCCCCTCTAAAAAGAGCACCGGGGCACAAGCTTGTCTTTAATCCCAGTCAAGGTTTGGGGGTTCAGAGAATAAATTGTGTTGGCGCTTGTAAAGGTGCACTAAAGAAACAAATCTGAGATGAAGCGCTACAGATGCACTTACATTTAACGCACTGCTGACACAACTGTAGCCTCTACGCGAGACCGAAATAGCGACGTGTTCGTCTGATTGACTGAAGGATCCTCACGAAGCTCTATCATTTATCAGTGTTAATTAATTTACTGATCAGATGAACTGAAATGTTCTGATTCACAGCTCCTGCAGTTCGTGCTCAGGGCTGAGCTCGCGAGATGCGCTCTCTTCGTGATTAAGTTGGTGTATTTCTATATATTTATAAAGATTAAGTAAGCTGTGCTTGTCAGGAGTGGGATTCAAACCCACGCCTCCAGGGGAGACTGTGACCTGAACGCAGCGCCTTAGACCGCTCGGCCATCCTGACTGCTGATATAGAGTGTCACACTGGTGTTAGAAATACAGCGAGACTCCGGCATTCACATCTGTCGGAGATGCGCTGGGTTTTATAAGCAAAAAAATTGTTTATGAAGAAGGTGAAATACTGAAAAACTGCTGTGTATTTTCCTCATTTGTAGCCACCACTGCAGGCTAATAACAATATGCAAACGCTGCAAACAATTCCTAATAGTTTCCAAACTATAAGGCAAACAATTCCCATATAACAATTCCTTATATATTCACACCTGAAGAAGGCTCCACAGCCGAAACATTGTGTTTTCTGTGGACATTGTGTGGAAAATCTCCACAGTCTGACTTGCTCATGGTCAGGGGCAAGTAAGTGAGCCCCAGTGGCCTAATGGATAAGGCACTGGCCTCCTAAGCCAGGGATTGTGGGTTCGAGTCCCATCTGGGGTGTCTTGTTTTAAGAGCTCTGCGATGAGTGAGCAACTTGACTGTGTATGTTAATAAACTTTATTTGATATAGCACCTTTAAAAGTGGCTTCTCAAAGCACTTTTTAGAATGACCACAACAATAAATGTCGACGTGGGTTCAATCCCCACTCCTGGTAGACTCTTGTTATGAACTTGAGTTCTTAATCCACTTCATATGAGGTGCCAAGCCATGCAGTCTTATAGGCGAGCATGAGGATTTTAAAGTCCACACAGAATTGGACAGGAAGCCAGTGTAGGGACTCCAGGACAGGAGTAATGTGATCACTTGCACTAGACCTGGTCAGGATTCTGGCTGCTGAGTTTTGGACATACTGGAGTTTGTTCACTGTGGATTTAGATACCCCAGCGAGTGGAGGGTTACAGTAATCGGTTTGGGAAAACAGAAAGTAGTTCATTGCAGTTTGTAGTCTGTTTCTGTTGTTTCTGCTCTTGATGAAGAACAGACGCAGGTGGGAGCGTCTCTCTGAGGAAGAGTCCCGTCACCCTGCAAGAGAGAAGACCAGTCGATCAGATGTGCTCTGACACGGCAACATGAGGAAAGCTGTGTCAGGAGTGACACAGAGGGATTCTCTATCAGATGAAATGGTACACTAAACACGACTTTCACGACTTGTGAAAAGTATCACAACCTCTACATAAACGCATCTCGTGTCTCCCTGACAGCAGAGCACAGTTCCTACATTATTCTCCATAAGAGAAGCGAGCCGTCTTTGGGGAGAAAGCTTTAGCCGTAAGAAGAAACGTCTCCTGACAGGAAACACAGCTCCCGCTCAATGCCATACACAAGCTCCTCGTTAGTATAGTGGTGAGTATCCCCACCTGTCACGCGGGAGACGGGGGTTTGATTCCCTGATGGGGAAGTACAACATTTTTCTCAGAAAATCTACATCAGTGGTTCTCAAACTGTGGTACGCGTACCGGCAGTGGTACGTGGAGTGCCGCCAAGTGGTACGCCAAATGTCCCTGGAACTGTGTCGTGTGCACTGAAAAATCGGGACGGGTTTTCATATTTTGTATTTTAATACGTGTCGAATACGCAGCCTACGTACTACGATACAGTGCGCGCTTATACTTCAGTGGACACAAGAGATACTCTGTAATTCTATACCACTCTATAGGAATGCGTGCTACGGATGCAAGTGACCAATTGTATTTAAAAAAAGCTACTGTATCTCCAGCAAATAGGGAGAAAGGAGAATGTGCATGATTTTGGAACAATGCCAACGTTGTAAACACAGGAATGCATAGAAATACGTGCTACGAACGCAGGTAATCTTGTGAGCACACGAAAGCGTGATAACAGAAAAATATTTAAGAACTGTTCTAATTTGAGAAAAATACACAGAGCGTCTCTGTGTTTCGCTCCCATGCGCATGAAATAAAAACTTTAGATAAATACGCAAATAAAAACGGAAACGCGGAAAAATGCAAGCTTGCGTATTGCTAAAGCAGGTAAGCTACACTATTTTTGAAGTACCTTATTTACCGTTGGCAAAAGAGCTGACACGTATTATGTGTAGAGAAAAAGCTGCTAAACAGCTCGACCTGCTGCCCCCCTCCCCCTGAAAGACACAGTCATTCATAGAATTATTGAAATGAAGGATTATATCAAATGTACACTGATAGAGCGCGTTAAGATGAGCAGATGTTTTTCACTGCAATTAGATTAGTCTGTAGTCGATTTGGCCAATTTGCTCGTTTACGTTAGATACGGGTTTGAGGGCATGTCTCATGAAGACTTTCTGTTCTGTAAACCGCTACCGACAGGAACTACTGGAGAGCACATATTTCAGCTTCTGAATGAATTTATCGAAGAGAACGGCCTCGACTGGATAAAATGCGTCTGAGTTTGTACAGATGGTGCTAGAGCAATGACCAGCCAACACAGCGGTGTAGTTGCACGAATTAGAGAGGTTGCTCCAGAAATTAATATACGCATTGCAACATTCACCGCGAGAGCTTTGCCATCAAGAAAATGCCTGACAATTTAAAATCTGTTAGACTCTGTTGTGAATTGTATCAAGGCTCGAAAAATTAATTCACATCTGCTTTGCTCAACTAAACAGGCTCACCTCTCTCACTGAAATGGTGCTTTTTTATTAGTTGTTGTTAATGTTTTTTTTTCTGTAAAACACTTTGAGAAGCCACCTTTAAAGGTGCTATATAAAATAAAGTTTATTATTATAATATTTATTATATGTACATGTGAGTGTGTGTGCACGCGCGCTCATGTTGGTCATTGAGAATTTCTGGGGTTCCTATGAGATGATGACTTGTAGGTGGTACTTGGATGCTTTGGTTGGATTAGGGGTGGTACTTGGTCCAAAAAGTTTGAGAACCACTGATCTACATGATTTTCCTTTTCCCACTAATCTGTCTGCTCTTTCAAACGGGCCGCCCGTCACCTATCAAAATATTTTTCTCGTAGAAACATATTAAGTGTTCTGGCAAGAACACGTGTGTGAGCGAACAGGAGCCACCTGGCACGAGTGAATGACTCCCCCCCGCGAGCTCACTGGCAGGAGAGAGGGGAGAAGGTCTTGTTGGTCGAGCCTAAGCGATTAGCGCGAGTCTCACTGCACTGGTCTGCCTCCGGTCTCTGTGCACGAAGAACACCTGTTTAATTTGAGACAAAAGGCTTTGCATGGCTCGTTGGTCCATGGCTGACTGGTTCAATTGTTGGAATTAGGATCCAATGGACAAGTGGTAGATTTGAATTAAGTCAGATTCACACAATAAGAGCCTTTTGCTCTTTAATACTAGAGCCCATCTTGAAGACCAAAGTGACCCTGTAGTGAGAATTTCTATATTAGAACTGTATGGAAGAGTCACTCTGCAGGACCAGGATGGCCGAGTGGTTAAGGCGTTGGACTTAAGATCCAATGGACAAGAGTCTGCGTGGGTTCGATCCCCACTCCTGGTAGCATGTTCTTACCAAAGGGAGACAGAGGACATGAGGTGTTCTTCTTGTTCACCTCTCCTTATCACCAAAAGGGTAAAGTTAAGACAAACTCAAGAAATAGACAGTAAAGACTATTGATCCTGAAGGGAAATTGAGGTGTTTCAGCAGTCCAGCCCAAGACCAGCAAAAACAGACATCAGAATAAGATACGTGTGTGCAAAATATGCTCATAGTCACTGTAAAAACAATAAAATATGTACAAAGTATATACAGATTGAGTGTCCAACACGCTGTCCATAGATGAGCAGGTGAAGGGCTAACAGTCCTAGCCTAGGGCAGCGTTATACACCCTGACAGCCGCCAGGAGGAGGGACCTGTGGAAATGTTCCCTTGAGCACCGTAGCTGGAGCAGTGAGAACAATGCATTCTGAACAACTGAGCAGTCTGTCATAGGGGTTACCTCACCTAGAGCTCTGTCGCCTCTTTCTGACAATGACAGCAATGTGATGCAAAACACCTTTTCCTAGTCTGTTTCCTGCCCTACATCTGGTCAGCAGGTCAAAGGACCGATTGTACTCCAGGGCTCTGAAAACGCTCGGCTCAAAGCCCGTCAAGGAGTGTTTCTGACAGGTGGGATCCATAACGCACAGCCAGTCAACTGCATGTTGGCTCCTCTGGTGGCACAGAGCCAAACATTAGGGCATTGGATTGGACCTTCTGGTCCAGGGGAAGAGCACCCCCTGCTGGTCTACCAACAGCTAGTTTTCCTCAGAGCTCTTCCATCACATAGACTTCTGATCCCACCTTGTGCATCTGAATGCATGTATCCCAGAGCCTCCTGCAGCCTGCGTCCTCGAGAGAGAAGGGGTCCAGTGCGCAGTTCCCACCTGGGTGACAGACTACAGTCATTCTGCTGCAGCAGCCCCTCCTGCACAGCAGGAGTGAGAAACCCAAACCCACCCGTAGTGTCCTGGGATGTGTAATGACCGAGTAGGCAGGTCCTGTCTTCTGAAGGACGGCACCTTGTACAGCAGCCCCAGTCGCTATACTAAGGCATTGGACTGGAACTCGTCGCCACCTACTGGCCCACCAGCACCACTGGTCTTGGACCAGAGGTTTCCAGAACGTCGTGTTCAAGCCAGGGGCCCCACCTGTCATGAAGAGTTCTTTCAGGACCCTATGCAGACAACACGATCCGGGGAGGAGTGAGGAAAACGGGGAAAAGGGCATGCAGGGGGCTGGAAGGAAAACAGGGGGCATGTCCACGGTGCGCTGGTGTTCAGGGTAGGTGTGGCAGAGGCAAACAGTCCGAGGGAGTCCGAGGCAAATCCGTGAGTGTAGCAATAGTCCAAGACTGGGTAATCCATCCTGACAGACAAACAGAGTTAAAAGCCGGAGCGGGATCCGGGGGAGGGTCGGGGGAATAAAAGGGGGTAACGGGACCAGATGCTCCCTAATCCCGGACTCATTAGGTCCGGATGCCGTGATGAAGCCTGTGCCGTCGAGTCGCTCCGGACTCGCGGGTAGGCGGGCTTCTGGGAGTCCATCTTCCAAAGCTGAGCCCCGATAGGCAGGAACGCCTAGCTTTTATAGCACAGGGGGCTGGAACCAGAGGCAGGTGAGGGAGATGAGTATAAAACAAGGAAGGGCTGGAGCTTCCATAAGAGGAGGGGTTTACGAGCGTGACAACACCGTGTGTCTAGATTACCATTAACACCATTAACACCTCCGTGATTGATAATGGAGTTTATCAATACACGTTTATTCAACTATGTCATTTATTAATAATCCAGTTTCACGTCTGTCTTTACTGGCAGCTGTATTCCAGCTATTGAATGTCAAGCCTTGAGTGTGCGATAGTGAAAGTTCAGTTACTGGAACTGGAACTTTATCGCTGTATGTAACCGGTACATGTACTGGTCCAGTGGAATTCTAACTGACAGAAAGTCTCTCGATTGTTGAAACAGGTGTAAAAACGAGTGCAGACTGTGCATCAAGACAATATACAAACAGACAGTAGACAGTGTACAAGTAAACAAGAAAACAGTTCGAATGTAAACGATGCAGACGTGTAAACAATGACTGGAGATGATCAATAAATAAATAAGAAATCATAAGGAGGTAGATGGTGGAGGTGTGGTCCGAGGGACATGGCCAACTGTGTTCGCCAGTCGCACTGCTATCCCGGGGACTGAAGAGAGCTGAAATGAAGGAAATTCGTATTTAAATACAGTGCAAGTCTTCAATGTGTTCTGGCACTTCCGGGTCTTCACTGAAGATATTTGTTGTGTTCTTGAGTGTGATGGGACCGTGCACTGGTGGTTTGTGGAGCAATTGGGGGGTTCAGAGAATAAGTTGTGTGGGCGCTTGGAACGTTGCGCTAAAGAAAAAACACTCTGAAATGAAGCGCTACAGATGCACTTACATTTAGCGCACTAAGGACACAACTGTAGCCTCTACACGAAACCGAAATAGCGACGTGTTCGCCTGATCGACTGAAGGATCTCCTCACGAAGCTCTCTCATTCATCAGTGGAAGCAGAAGCCTTTAGAATACGAGACACATTTACCTTCAAACCCGCAGCCGCTGGACTCGCTTGTTTTGGGCTCTTCACAGATGGGGCGTGAGACGTTCACTCACACGCGTGTTCTTCACTTCCACGCCGAATACAAGAAAAACACGGTTTGATCCCTCGCTATGATGCTCGTGTTCACTCACACATTGTTAAAATAATTAACTCTGAGTGGTGAAGGTGTCTCCACCACCGGAACTTGTAAAGCAGCAATCACCCCGACAGCTACAGCACCTATCTATAACCTCATGACACTGGCTCTGCTGTGCTACCGAGGAGGGCTGGATATGACTTCCTATAATAATAGAAAAAAGGACAGGTGCGTCCGGGATTTGAACCCAGGACCTCTCGCACCCAAAGCAAAAATCATTCCCCAGACCAACAAGCACTGCGATAAGCTTCGTCTCAAATTTCACACGTGTTCTTCGTGCACAGAGACCAGAGACTGACCACTGCAATGAGACTCGCGCCGATCATTTAGACTAGACCAACGAGCCCACCCTTCCCCTCTCTCCTGCCAGATCTGTCGCAGATAAGTTTGGTTCTTATGAGCCGTCTGATGGGTGAAGTCTAAAAAAGGCAATTCAAGTATTTACTGGCCTGTACAGTGATAGAACCCGTGACCTTGGTGTTATTAGTACCACAATCTAACCAACTCAGCTAACCGGCCTAAAGCAACACAGCTTCTGCTCTGACCCTGAGCAAATCAGTCTGTGGAACTTTTCCACAGACCTGAGACGGGCCAGCGTCTAATTCAGGCCGTAAATACTCATAATGTCTACAACATTACGTATTTTAAATTACAGGTTTTATTCAGTAGTAAGCTTACTGTGACCCGAGATGAACCGGTGTCCAGTCCCAGTGTTGGGGTCCTTGCTCTGGGTCGCCTGAACCCCACAGTCACCCGGATAAGCAGGTCCGATGAGTCCCCGTGCTGTCGTGAGGAATTTACCTTCCCAAGGGGCTAAGTGCAGGTCGGGTCATTTAAAAAAAGTCATTTTTCACTCCCCGCTTCATTCCCCATTTGATTAAATTGATGAGTTGACTACCCCTTTGGAATAGTAGTCAGACTAGTGGGGAAAGGAAATGTATATAAGATCTCTCTCCCTGCATTAGAAACTGTCATCGCACTGGAGAGAAGTTACACGTGTCCATACGCGCTTCTGACAGGAATCACAATAACAGCGCAGACCTTCCTCGCAGGGAAATTATAAAATCTACAGTTCGGACACCTACTCTGATATTCGATCTTAAATTAAGGTCTGCTTCCTTTGACGGTCTTGTGTCAGACGTGCTTCTGTGTTAAACGCACAAGGACAAAAAGAGCCCGGAGACTCCGATCAAGCGATGCGGCTGTGCTTTTCTCCCTTGGAAAGGTCACGCATTCCACGAGGAAGGCAAGACCACGCGTGCATGAGCGAGCAGGAACCGCCTGTGTCGGATGAGCAAAAAAAAAGCACTGCCCCGTGTGAGGATTGAACTCACGACCTTCAGATTATGAGACTGACGCGCTACCTACTGTGCTAACGAGGCTGGATGACACCGGAGCTCAAGTATGAACTCACTTGATGTGGTTTAACATTAAACTGTCAGAGCCACACCATCCGCTGTAACAATAAATCCCAATCTGTCACTTAGGATCACAGCCATTCCGGAACAAACTGTTACTGGGAACAGCTGAACAAGTAAGCATTCCACTACACTTGTTGTATACGGCAAAGAAAAAATCTTGAACTTGGACTTTTGCTCTTTTGTGTTCTGCGGGGGGACTGGAGAGGCGGGTACTGTCCAGGCTGTTTAAGACCGCAATCACTGTCAGTTCCACTAGAGGGCAGCAGAGCACAGTTCCTACATTATTCTCCATAAGAGAAGCGAGCCGTCTTTGGGGAGAAAGCTTTAGCCGTAAGAGGAAACGTCTCCTGACAGGAAACACAGCTCCCGCTCGACACCATACACGAGCTCCTTGTTAGTATAGTGGTGAGTATCCCCGCCTATCACGCGGGAGACCGGTATTCGATTCCCCGACGGGGAGGTGCATCATTTTCCTCAGAAAACCTACATGATTTTCCTTTTCCCCCTAATCTGTCTGCTCTTCCAAACGGGCCGCCCGTCACCTATCAAAATATTTTTTCTCGTAGAAACATATTACGTTATTGTGCTCTTTTCATCTGCACTCTTATCAAATCATCAGAAAAAACATACTGTCAGAAGCGGGATTCGAACCCACGCCTCCAGGGGAGACTGCAACCTGAACGCAGCACCTTAGACCGCTCGGCCATCCTGACTGCTGACACTGCTCCCAGCCAGTCGCATGAGCCACTGCGACCCCACTACGGTCCTCGAGTATCACACGTGTTAGAAATACAGCGAGACTCCGGTATTCAGATTTGCTGCAAACGTGTTGGTTATTATGAGTCATCATATAGGTAAAGTCTAAAAAATTGAATTTATTTTTAATTTTTCGCAACCAGGAGATCTGCCCTTTGCTGAAGAGCTTGGTACCTAAAAAAAACTGCAACATTTCAACAACAATACTATAAAAACTGGAATAAAGGAGGAGAGGAAAAACCAGAGCCCAAACCACAAGCCCCTGTTTGAGAAGGCCAGTGTCTCTTGGAAGCCATAGAATTGAATCAGCAGGAAATTGTATAAAGTTTTTAATCAGCAGACAATTTTAATCAGTAGATCATCTGTGAGCCGAGATTCTCGGTGCGCTGAAACCCTCAGTAACCTGGACGATCACTGCACCAGGGTAAAAACCTCTTAAACAAAGTGAAATAACTGACTCGATAGGGGACACTAGTGTGTGAGGAGGAGTAAGAGCAGTAGCACGGACAGATTTGGGTGTTTCTAAAAAAATACGTTTTTAGCCGAGTTTATTTTTCAAGAAACTTTTGTTTAAACGTTTATCCTGAAAAATAAACAATTCCTCTGTGTCACAATGTCCTGTATAACAGAAGAAATACACTTATCTTTCACTCAGATGATCTGTACTGCTGAACGGGAACTCTGTTCACTGTCAGGAGATATTTCTTCTCAGGGCTCATATTTCAGCTTTTACTTCGACTTGCCCACCCAGCCGGTCCCATGAGCCACCACGACCACACTACGTTCCTTGAGTATCACACTGGTGTTAGAAATACAGCGAGACTCCGGCATTCACATCTGTCGCAGATGCGCTGGGTTTGATAAGCAAAAAAGGTTCATGAAGGAGGTGGAACACTGCTGTGTATTTTCCTCATTTTTAGCTGCCACAGCCAGTTATACACGATATGATAATATTGCAAATATCATATTATTTTCAGCTGCAAACAATTCCTTATAGGTACAACATTTTATCTTAATATTCCATATTAAGTGAATTTAAAGATGATAAACAGTAGGAAAACTGATTCAAGGAAAACAATCGTTTCAACAACATCTAACGCTCCACGAGCGCCACCTAGCGATGGTCTTTGCTCAGTGAATCAGCGCTGCGCTACCGGCTCTGTGTGGTGAGAACTGACGCGCGTTCTGAGTGGCGATCTTAAATTATTCGATCTTAAATTAAGGTCTGCTTCTTTGACGGTAACACACTTGTTATGTGTTATGCAAAGTGGGTTAGACCCATGTGCTCGTTTATTAAAGTTTATTATATATGAACATTATTTCCGTGTGACTGTCGTAACTCAGACCATGTTCCCCCAAAAGATTAAAACGCCGGGCTGAAGAAAAGGGAAGATCTCATCTTCATAACTCACCGGTAAAGAGACCAGAACACCACGCGAAGTCAACAAAGCACATTAAACTGATGACCACAAAACTTTGAAACATACATCAGGCAAACAACGTTCAGAAAAGGAGTAAAAAGCAATTGTGAGTTATATCTAAGCAGTCTGTTTGTGGATCGTGTCGTGGGTGACGGGGGGAAAAGTCTCTCCCAGTTTCATCATTCCATCCCGGAGCGGATTAGAAAGGAGACAGAAATGAAACCGGTTTCCCTCTGAGCGTCTTCCAGGCTGTAACACGTGCGCTGCCTGTTCACGGGCGACGTGGCGGACTGACCGCTGTGGCCACCAGAGGTCGCCAAAGACAAGAGAGCACAGGAATGGACGAGCCAGAGCTCAGTATCTGGTGTTTCCTCTTCGTTTCTTAGTTTCTGTTCGTAACAATAGTGCGTGTAGGAGAAATGAAAGTAAGAAATTAGTTGTTAAATATATTTAATGTTTCAAAATATCTCATGGTATTAATGAACAATTTCAGTTCATTTAAGTGACTCTATCTTGTGATAATCATAATAATACAGTTACACAGTGCATCAAATACTGTGTTGATATTTGTGTCCCAAATAAAAGAATTAAGTCAAAAACCATGGTTCAAGAATATAATCAAAGCCAAGCTGAAGGAGCGGTCTGTGGCCTTCAACTTTGGAGAACCTGGGCTGTACAGGAAAGCCAGGTGTGACCTGGAGAGGGCCCTCAGACATGCGATAAGGGAGTACAGAGACAGGATTGAATCACAATGTGGGGGCATTAACACAACGCACCTCTGGGATGGCCTGAGGGCTATCACTTATTATAAAGGACTAATGGGTGTTAAAACACCAGCTGATGATTCACTGCCTGACCAACTAAACAACTTGTATGCCAGGTTTGATGCTCACAACATGGACCCTCCACCCAGAACGCCCAGTGAGCCTGGGGAGTTTGTGCTGCAGCTGTCTGAACAGGAGGTATGGAGAGCTTTCGGAAAGGTGGAGCCACGCAAGGTTGTCGGCCTGATGGCCTCCCCTCCTGTGTTTAAAAGGCAGGCAGAGCACAGCTGGCCCCTGTCTTCACTGTAATATCTAAGACGTCACTATCCCTGTCTACTGTCCCACTGTGCTTCAAGAGAACTACTATCGTGCCCCTGCCTGAGGCAACCAAGGTGTCATGTCAGAATGCCTACCACCCGGTGGTAAAGGCACTCACCTCAGTAGTCATGAAGTGCATGGAGAAACTGGTGAGGGGACACATCAACAGTATTGTCCCAGACTCCCTGGACCCCCTGCAGTTTGCTTATAGGAATAATAGGTCAGTGGATGATGCTGTCTCTCTGGCCCTTCACACCACCTGGACAAGAGGAGCACCTGTGCCAGGATGTTATTTATTGACTTCAGCTCAGCCTTCAACACAACTGTGCCAGGCAGGCTGGTGGTCAAGCTCAGGGGTCTGGACCTCAACAACTCCATCTGCAACTGGGTCCAGAGAGCACTGCTGCCATCCTCACTAAAGCCCACCAGCGCCTTCACTTCCTGAGACAGTTAAGGAAGTGGGGGATGAGCAAGACAACACTCACCAATTGTTACCGTAATCCGATTGAGAGTGTCCTGCCTGGTGGTGTTGCGGTGTGGTATGGTGGAGCCACAGGACAGGACAGAACAGCCATACAGAGGGTTGTGAGGTCTGACCAGAAAATCACTGGGACCAAGCTACCCTCCATCGACCAGATATATCTTGACCGCTGGCACATCCGGGCTCAAACTATGCTTTGGGACCCATTTCACCTGGGCCACGATCTGTTTTCACCCCTTGGTTCTGGTAAATGGATTTTGAATAGATTCAAAAACAGTTTCTTCCCCCAAGCAGCCCGCATCTTAAACAGCTCATATTCGCACCTGCACTGTAAGGTACTGCACTGTCTGCACTGTGTCCTGTCTTGGCTGTATTAAAACGTCTATTGTCTCATTTATTGTCCATGTCTGTTTGTCTTTTGTGCCTATTTTTTTTCTCTACTGTTACTGGCTACAGCTAAACGAGTAAGCATTCCAATACACTTGTTGTATATGGCAAATAAAAAATCTTGAATCAAAAATTCATAAACGATTTCAGCAGCTTGCTCTTTATTACGTGGCACCCACGTTTTATATTGCTCGCAGTCATGTACAGTATATACATATTCGTATGATGTATACTGTGTATATATATAGTATATGTATGCATATGTATATGATGTATACTGTGTATATATATATTTTCTCATATACGAGTGTGATTTGGGCTTGAAACATATCATCTGGTAATGTAGCGAACAGCCGGCGATACCGGACAGCCCTTCCCTCCTGTGAGTCCTGTTGAAGCTCTGCTGTGCTGTTCTGTACCCTCACCCGCTGTGTGCTCGGCACTAACTGGATTATATAATAATGGGTTGAAAGGGACACATTCTGACGTGGATTTAATTAAGATTGACACCTGTGTGTTAGAAAATAAATAATCTATGAAATACATCGCAGACGTTCTCCTGTTTTAACAGCTTTCCCGTGGAATGGTTAAGTTACAGTTCTATAAATTCAAAATGTGGCGGTGAGATGTCACAGCGGTCAACGCAAAGACCACATAACATTTTCAGTGAGACAGAAGTCTGTCCTCTTCAGTACATAAAGCGCAGAAGCTGGAGGATGCGGGCATCGATCCCGCTACCTCTCGCATGCGAAGCGAGCGCTCTACCATTTGAGCTAATCCCCCCTCGCTGTTCTGGTGATCAGCTCCCTCCAGTGAACACTAAATTCCTCTCGAGTCTTCTGTGCGATCGCGCACACGTGAAAAACACACTTGAAATCACAACACTCACGATCTCTCTGGCTCGTTGGTCTAGGTTTGCTTTTTAGTTGCGAGAGGCCCCGGTCTCTAATCGCGGACAAGCCCCGTCTTATTCCATGATTACAAGAACATACAACCAGCTCTCCTCGTATTTTCTGCTTTTATGAAACGACTATAGTAGCACAGCAGAGCGCGTATCGTCATCACGCCTCGCTCAATGTGAGGTTATAGCGAGGTGTTTTAGCTGGCGGGCTGTCTGCTGGTTTACAAGAATGGTTGTGAAAAGATCTTCACTGCTCGGACTTCAAGCACTCCGATCAAGCAATGCGACTGGTGGCTCTCTCTGGGCCGGTTAGCTCAGTTGGTTAGAGCGTGATGCTAATAACGCCAAGGTCGTGGGTTCGATCCCTGTACGGGCCAGTGAGTTTCATCTTCACAGAAATACACATCATGATGAAAAGACGACCTATGAATCAATCAGAATTGCTTCCACTTCTCTTTAGTGGTGGAAATCGCAGAAATTAACGGAATTGTTTGTCTTCGGATGAACGTCTCAAAAGAGTCTCCCGCGTGACAGGCGGGGATACTCACCCCTATACTAACGAGGAGTGGGAGCTCTGTTTCCTGTCAGGAGACGTTTCCTCTCGGGGCTGATATTTCAGGATTTGGCTTTCATTTCGATTATCTTCAGAACGTTTTCCCAGCTGTGGTACAGCTACTGCTCCTCCACAGACGCTACTAACACGCTCGGAAACGATTATTTCAGCTTCGGTGTTGAGGTTTAAAAAGTGTTAAGAAGTCCTTTCGACAGAGCACCGGCCAAGTGAGAGGAAATGGTGTGATGCTCCTAAACTGTTAGTGAGTAATATAAATTAATTAATGGTGAAGTAATTAATTTCAGTTTGTAGCCTATTTCCGTTGTACCCACTCTTGATGAAACCAGTCAGTTGAGTCACTTTTAAAGACACAACTACACTCACGAGGAGCGCGTATTTACCGCTGAGCGAGAGATCTGTTCACTGTCAGGAGACATTTCCTCTCAGGGCTGATCTTTTAGGTTTCCACGTTTAGTTCATCTTCATCTTTCATTTTGGAGGAGAAATCGCAGAAATTAACGGAATTATTTCGTCTTCGGATGAACTTCTGAAAAGATTCTCCCGCGTGACAGACGGGGATACTCACCCCTATACTTTTTGCAGGAGATTGTTATAAGAAATACGGATTAAATAAAACAAACATTCTAACTCAGATTTTCGGAAAAACTTTAAAATTGACCGACTGCCCCTTTGGAAAGGAAATGTATATAAGATCTCTCTCCCTGCTTCAGGAACTGTCATCACACTGGAGAGAAGTGACACGTGTCCATACGCGCTTCTGACAGGAATCGCAACAACAGCGCAGTGAAAGCAAACGGCGTTTTCACCTGCTTATTTGCACGTTATTGTTGGAAAATGCAAATGAACGGAATTCGTTATTCTTCTGATATGAGTTTAAACAAACGTTTAATTGTAAGTGAAGTCAGCTTGTTAAAAATGAAACCAACGCCTCATCGCAGAAACGTACCCCGGTCTCCCGTGTGAAAAGCGGGGATCCTCCTGAGCGACACACTGACGGGGAGTGATCGCGGTGAAGTTAGCCTGAAGCTTGTTAATTTACGTTAATTCTATGAATTGATTACTTAGATACGTGTCCAATAACATGACGTTTCTTCTTACGGGTGAGTAATTACAAGAGTTTGAGCCCCGTTCATGGTGAAATGTTAAACAATCGGCAATCTGTGTAGGAAGAAGCCCATCTAAAAAGAGCACCGGGGCACAAGTTTGTCTTTAATCCCAGTGAAGGTTTGGGGGTTCAGAGAATATGTTGTGTTGGCGCTTGTAAAGGTGCGCTAAAGAAAAAGATCTGAGATGAAGCGCTACAAATGGACTTACATATAGCGCACTGCTGACAAAACTGTAGCCTCTACGCGAGACCGAAATAGCGACGTGTTCGCCTGATCGACTGAAGGATCTCCTCACGAAGCTCTATCATTTATAAGTGTTAATTAATTTACTGATCAGATGAACTGAAATGTTCTGAATCACAGCTCCTGCAGTTCGTCTTCAGGGCTGAGCTCGCGAGATGCGCTCTCTTCGTGATTAAGTTGGTGTATTTCTATATATTTATAAAGATTAAGAAAAGCTGTGCTTGTCAGGAGTGGGATTCGAACCCACGCCTCCAGGGGAGACTGCGACCTGAACGCAGCGCCTTAGACCGCTCGGCCATCCTGACTACGGAGCGAGAGTTGCCAGCCGGTCCCATGAGCCACCGCGACCCCAGTACGTCCCTAGAGTGTCACACTGGTGTTAGGAATACAGCGAGACTTCGGCATTCACTAAAACTGCTGTGTATTTTCCTCATTTGTAGCCACCACTGCGGGCTATACACAATATGCAAACGCTGCAAACAATTCCTAATAGTTTCCAAACTATAAGGCAAACAATTCCTATATAACAATTCCTTATATATTCACAACTGAAGAAGGCTCCACAGCCGAAACGTTGTGTTTTCTTTCGTTCTATTTTTCAGCATGGAATAAACCTATTACTTGTTCCTTATAGTTACAACATTTAATCTTAATATTCCATATTAAGTGGATTTAAAGATGATAAACAGTAGGAAAACAGATTAAATGAAGACTCAGGAAAACTCAGCTGCAGATGCTTTCCTCACGGGGTGTGTATCTCTCCCACCCTGAATTAGAGGCTGGCCCGTCTCAGGTCTGAAGAAAATCTCCACAGTCTGACTTGCTCACAGTCAGGGGCAAAAAAGTGAGCCCCAGTGGCCTAATGGATAAGGCACTGGCCTCCTAAGCCAGGGACTGTGGGTTCGTGTCTCATCTGGGGTGTTCTCTTTTAAGAGCTCTGTGACGAGTAAACAGCTTCACTGTGTATGTTAATGAACTTTCTTTAATATAGCGCCTTTAAAGGTGGCTACTCAAAGCGCTTTACAGAATGACCACAATCATTCAATCCCCACTCCTGGTAGACTCTTGTTTTGAACTTGAGTTTTTAATCCACTTCATATGAGGTGCCAAGGCATGCAGTCTTATAGGTGGATTTACCAAAAGGAAAAATAGAGGTTTAACAAAAGCAACTTACCATGGCTCATTGGTCTAGGGGTATGAGTCTTGCTTTGGGTGCAAAAGGTTCTGGGTTCAGTTTCTGGACAAGCCTGACTTTTCTTCTATTATTGTTGGAAGAAATATCCAGCCCTCCTCGGGAGCACAGCAGAGCAAGTGTCGTGAGGTTAGAGCCAGGTGCTGCAGCTGACGGGCTGACTGCTGGTTTACAAGATCCGGTCGTGGAGACACCTTCACCACTCGGAGTTTATCTGCTGCTCTCATGTATCATTATTTTAAAAACGTGCGAGTGGACACCGAGCACCATAGCGAGTAAACTAAACATCTCGTATTCGGCGTGGAAGTGAAGAACACGCGTGGAGGAGTGAACGTCTCACGCCACATCTGTGAAGAGCCCAAAACAGCAGCGATCCCTGCCCCGTGTGAGGATCGAACTCACGACCTTCAGATTATGAGACTGACGCGCTACCTACTGCGCTAACGAGGCTGGATGACATTGTAGCTCAAGTATGAACTCACACGATGTGGTTTAACATTAAACTGTCAGAGCCACACCATCCGCTGTCACAATAAATCCCAATCCGTCACTTAGGATCACAGCCATTCCTGAACAAACTGTTACTGGGAACAGCTGAACGAGTAAGCATTCCACTACACTACAGAAAAAATCTTGAATCAAAAATTCATAGATGATTTCAGCAGCTTGCTCTTTATTACGTTTCACATTCCTCACAGTCATGTACAGTATATACAAATGCGTATGATGTATACTGTGTATATATATAGTATATGTATATATATGTATATGATGTATACTGTGTATATGTATAGTATATGTATATGATATTTTCTCATATACGAGTGTGATTTGGGCTTGAAACATGTCATCTGGTAATGTAGCGAACAGCTGGCGATACTGGACAGCCCTTCCCTCCTGTGAGTCCTGTTGAAGCTCTGCTGTGCTGTGCTGTGCTGTACCCTCACCCGCTGTGTGCTCGGCACTAACTGGATTATGTAATAATGGGTTGAAAGGGACACATTCTGATGTGGATTTTATTAAGATTGACACCTGTGTGTTAGAAAATAAATCATCTACAAAATATATCGCAGACTTTCTGCTGTTTTAACAGGTTTCCCGTGGAAGGGTTAACTTACAGTTCTATAAATTGAAAGCGTGGCGGTGAGAGGTCATTGCCTCCTTACAGCGCTCAACGCAAAGTCTTCACAACAATACAAGTGAGACAGGAGTCTGCCCTCTCTAGTATACAGAGCGCAGAAACTAGAGGATGCAAGCATCGATTCCGCTACCTCTCCCATGCTAAGCGAGCGGTCTACCATTTGAGCTAATCCCCCTCACTATGTTTGTCAGCTCCATCCCGTGCACACTAAATCCCTCACGAGTCTTCTGTGGGATTGCACACACGTGAAAAACACACTTGAAATCAGAGCACTCACGACCTCTCTGGGTCGTTGGTCTAGGTTTTCTGTTTGATTGCGAGAAGTCCCGGCCTCAAATCGCGGAAAAGCCCTGTTTTATTCCATGATTACAAGAATATACGTCCAGCTCTCCTCGTATTTTCTGCTTTTAAGAAACCACTCCTGACACACTGCGATTTTCTCATGTTGGTTTTTTAGAGTACATCTGATTGACTGGTCTTCTCTCTTGCAGGGAGACGGGACTCTACAGACAGGGAGTCTCCCACTTGCGTGTAATTAGCAGGAACCTTAATTAGGTTCTGTCCTTAATTAAGGAGCAAGTAAAGGTTCTTCTCTGCTGAGAAGAAAAGTAGGCTCTCTAGGAGCCTTCGAGTGTCTAGCTGCGTTACCGGCGCTCTGTGGTGAGAAATGACGCGCGTTCTGAGTGGCGCCTTGTTCCTCTCCAGGCCGTTACTGAGGCTCCTCTCTGTCAGCCAACATTATCAGCATCCAGTCGAGTTCAAGCGCAGGATCACGAATGACGAGAATTGTGACACAGAGAATCTCCTTCTCGGACGAAATGATTCGATAGTTGTACAGCCCACTCTGATAGCAATTTAAATGTTAATTTTTGATGTGGGTTCGAATCCCATCTGGGGTGTCTCCTTTAAGAGCTCTGTGACGAGTGAACAACTTGACTGTGTATGTTAATACACTTTACCGCTCCTCCTCACACACTATTAACACGTGTGGAATCAGTTGTTATTCATGAGGTTTCTAATGCTGGAAAGTTATTTTTACAGAGCTTGGGACCAGTGAGAGCACACGGTGATTTCACCTGCTTTCAGTTGTTTATTGACGCTCATGAACACTCAGTAAGTAACTAAGAGCGCTTGGTTTCATCCTTTTAGTTTCATTGTTTTCAGAAGTTCATCTTCATTTTTTGGCTGGAGATTGTTATAAGAAATACAGAAAGATTTTTAAACAAAATCGGATTCAGGCAGATTTTCAAAAACCTTTTAAGAATTGACGTGTTTCACCTTTGGAGAAGCAGTTAGATTAGTCGGAAAAAGGACATTCATATAACATCTCTCCACATTTTCATTCTCATTTCTGTGAAGAATCATATTAACAGGCTGAACTGGAAACACCAGCCCTGAGAGGAAGTTAACAGGAAACAGAGCTCACGACCAGCATCAGACATGCGATCCTTGTTAGTATAGTGGTGAGTGTCCCCGCCTGTCACGCGGGAGACCGGGGTTCGATTTCCCGACGGGGAGACGGCTAACTTTTTAACTACCTCACTTTAGTTTAAAAAACCGTTTTAACTCCGTTAATTGTTACTTTACGTTAATTCTATGAATTGATTACTTAGACACGTGTTCAATGACATGACTTCTCTTCTTACGGGTGAGTAATTACAGGAGTTTGAGCTCCGTTCATGGCGAAATGTTAAACAATCGTCAATTTGTGCCGGAAAGAGCCCATCTAAAAAGAGCACCGGGGCACAAGCTTGTCTTTAATCCCACTGACAGTCTACACTAGAGGCGTGGGTTCAAACCACACTTCTCACAGGCGATTGTTTCCCCTCGTGTGTGAAAGTGTTTCATGTGTGATTGAAATTGAGACAAACTCCAGTCTCCGGTTAGAGCTGAAACAGCAATCCAGGATATGCTGCCTGCTTGAGCCTAGATCAGACTCAAAACTAAGATCAGTTTATTCTTTATTATTTGGCATTATTTTTTTAATTAGTAACTTAATATGCAGGACACACTAAGAAAGGATTCTGACGTTGTCGATCTGCTGTTTGTAAATAAGTGAACGTCCCTCACTGTTGAATTGATGGAAAGATCGGTGGGTTTGGTTTTCTTCTGTTCACCACAGAAGTCCCGCCCTCGGTTCTGACGACCCGCCGCCTCCGTCTGTGTCCCGATCCGAAGCAGTCGGTTCAGTTCGCCTGGGGTTCCGAGCCGGAATCGGACCTGAAAGAGCTCTTCTTTTCTTTCACACGCAGTGATCAAAACTCTCAGGGGGAACTTTCACAGTTAATGATGTTTTCAGGAACAATAATCACGCATCAGGGGAACAAGTAAACATTTATTCCTGCTGAAAAGAGAAGAAAAGACACAACGTTTCGGCTGTGGAGCCTTCTTCGGGTGTCGGGAACGGATCATCAATCACTGTCGATAGTTAATTGCGTTTCAGAAATCACTGAATACATTTCATGAAGAAAAATGACGGAACGAGGAAAACAGCGCCTTCATTCACCTTCATTCCAGGTGAACTAAATTAGGAAACTGAGAATATCTGAAAGCTTGGTACTGTTAAATAAGTGTACTATTAAATATTCCGTGTACAAAACACACCGCAGCTAAACTCCTCTTCATGAGTGAAATGAGGTGTCGAAATAAGAGCTTTATCTCACATCCTCAACTGGACCAGGGCTCCCCAGTACCCGGGCTGAGGACACCCCCTGAAAGTTTTGTACACTGCCTGTGAAAGAATAGAACAGCTCTTTCAGGTCCGAGTCCAGCTCGGAACCCCAGGGGAACTGAACCGACCGTTTTGGATCGGGACAGAGCCGGAGGCGGGACTTCTGTGGTGAACAGAAGAAAACCAAACCCACCGCTCTTTCAATCAATTCAATAGTGAGGGCCATTCACTTATATACAAACGACAAAGTCAGACTCCATTACTACATTAGTGTGTCCTGCATATTAAGTTACCAATTTAATAAAATAATGTCCAATAATAAATTGGGGGTGAATTGATGGAAAGATTGGTGGGTTTGGTTTTCTTCTGTTCACCACAGAAGTCCCGCCCTCTGTTCTGACGACCTGCCGCCTCCGTCTGTGTCCCGATCCGAAGCAGTCGGTTCAGTTCGCCTGGGGTATCTGGTGTATAAAAGGTGAGACACTGGCCCGTACGGGGATCGAACCCGCGACCTTGGCGTTATTAGCACCACGCTCTAACCAACTGAGCTAACCGGCCTCATGAAGCATGTTTCTAGCTCTGACCCTGACCAAGTGAGACTGTAGAGATTTTCCACAGACCTGAGACGGACCAGCGTCTAATTCAGGGCGGGGGAGGGACACACTCCCAGTCCCAGGAACCGCACAGTAACCAGGACGATCACAGGTCCGAGTGTAAATACCGGAGTGACACCGGCTGGCGAATCCCACTGGTGACACAGCTTCTCTCATGTCTCCTTAGAGCACTAATGAAAGAAGTCTACATGTACATGGAAATGTTCAAAATGTCTACAACATTACGTATTTTGAATTACAGGTTTTATTCAGTAGGAAGTTTACTGTGACACGAAGTAAACCGGTGTCCATACGGGTTTCATTTCGATTATCTTCAGAAACGTGTTCTCAGCTGTGGTACCTCTACCGCTCCTCCACAGACGCTCCTAACATGTTCGGAATCGATAATTTCAGCTTCGGTTTTGAGTTTTAAAACGCGTTAAGAAGTCCTTCCGACAGAGCACGGGCCAGGTGAGAGGAAATGGTGTTTTCACCGGCTCTCGGATGTGTAAAGACGCCCATAAACTGTTAGTGAGTAATATAAATTAATTAATGGTGAAGGAATTAATTTCAGTTTGTAGGCTATTTATGTTGTTTCGACTCTTGATGAAACCAGACAGTTGAGTCACTTTTAAAGACACAACTACACTAACGAGGAGCGCGTATTTATCGCTGATCGAGAGATCTGTTCACTGTCAGGAGACATTTCCTCTCAGGGCTGATCTTTTAGGTAGTTGAATTTAGAAATAGAGATGACTGTTTTATAAAAGGCGAGAGAGTGGCATTCAAATCAGTCGCAGATGCGCTGGGTTTTATAAGCAAAAAAATGTTTATGAAGAAGGTGAAATACTGCTGTGTATTTTCCTCATTTTTAGCCGCCACTGCCAGTTATACACAGTATGATAATATTGCAAATATTGTATTATTTTCAGCTGCAAACAATTCCTTATAGTTACAACATTTCATCTTATTATTCCGTATTAAGTGGATTTAAAGATGATAAATAGTAGGAAAACATTAAATGAAGACAATCGTTTCAACAACATGTAACGCTCCACGAGCGCCACCTAGCGATATTCTTTGGTCAGTGAATCAGCGCTGCGCTACCGGTTCTGTGTGATGAGAACTGTTGCGCGTTTGAGTGGCGATCTTAAATTATTCGATCTTAAATTAAGGTCTGCTTTTTTGACAGTAACACACTTGTTATGTGTTATGCAAAGTGGGTTAGACCCATGTGCTCGTTTATTAAAGTCCGAGATCCTGAATGATTTGACTTTATACAGATAATTACCAGCAAATTGATGAAGAAAACACAAAACGCGAGAATAAAAACTACTGCACACACTGCACACATGTGGCCAGTCTTAATGAGCTGTGGGATCTGTTGCTGTCAGACGTGCATCTGTGTTAAACGCACAAGGACAAAAACAGCCGGGAGACTCCGATCGAGCGATGCGGCTGTGCTTTTCTCCCTTGGAAAGGTCACGCATTCCACGAGGTAGGCAAGAACACGCGTGCATGAGCAAACATGAGCCGTCATGAATCATTATTTTTAAAACGCGCGAGTGGACACCGAGCATCATAGCGAGAAATCGAACAGTGTTTTTCGCGGACTAAACATCTCGTATTCGGCGTGGAAGTGAAGAACACGCGTGGGGGAGTGAACGTCTCACGTCACATTTGGGAAGAGCCCAAAACAGTATGGATCCCTGCCCCGTGTGAGGACCGAACTCACGACCTTCAGATTATGAGACTGACGCGCTACCTACTGCGCTAACGAGGCTGGATAAGAGGTGCGCTCCAGTATGAACTCACATAATGTGATTTCCCATCAGTCGGTGAGATCCAGACCATTTGCTGTCACTATAAATCATTATCCAAAACTCTCAGGGGGAACTTTCACAGTTAAAGATGTTTTAAGGAGCAATAATCACGCATCATTTGAACAAGTAAACATTTATTTCTGCTGAATAGAGAAGAAAAGAAAGTTTCGGCTGTGGAGCCTTTTTCGGGTGTCGGGAACGGATCATCAATCACTGTAGATCATTAATTGCATTTAAAAAATCACACACAATCTCATTAAAATCTGTAATTCCACAGGAATGGGAGATGAAGCAACAACAAGGTGACAACTGCAGCACCAGACCTGGACCGGTCCATCTCGGGTCACAGTAAATTTATTACTGAATAAAGGGATTTGAATATTGAAATCCCTATCCCTATCAATATCCCTATCATTATCGATATTGAAATCAGGGATTTCAAGCGTCTTTTCCCTGATCTGGCGATGCTCCCTGCTGGATATTGAATCCGCCTTGTGATCTCACCAATACTGTTTCTCCTTGATTCTGTTGCGAGTCCGTCTTTGAGATCCCACCTCGCACAAGTCCTTCTGGCTGAAGTGGCTCCCCTGCCTCAGCAGCGAGCTCTCGTCAGCCATCGACACGTCTGCGGCTCACTTGGCCCTCCGACTCCCGATCTGCGGAGATGAGATTTGAGCAGAGAGCGCCGGAGCCGCGCTTCATGCGGAGAGAAGATGGGCAGGAGGTGCGGCTGTTGAACGCTTGACAATCGCCCAGCGCTCTCTCCGCAAGGCACGAACGCTGCTACAGGAGACCTGTCGGCACACAGAGCTCTAAACTCACTCCTGGAGGAGGCAGGAGGACGCTCAACCAGCTGAGCTCACCCTCCGCGCTGAGCCCTCCTCCTCCTTAGCATACTCAGCCCTATACTAAAGAGGAGCACGTGTCCGCTGTGGAGCCAGAGCTCTGTTTCCTGTCAGGAGACGTTTCCGCTGCGCCCTCCTCCTCGGAGTCACCGTGTGCCGCTTCTCCCCCTCTCACCGGCACCGTCACTGCCTGTCGTCTGCAGGGCGGTCCTGTATGAGGTAGATGGTGGAGGTGTGGTCCGAGGGGCATGGCCAACTGTGTTCGCCAGTCGCACTGCTATCCCGGGGGCTGAAGAGAGCTGAAATGAAGGAAATTCGTATTTAAATACAGTGCAAGTCTTCAGTGTGTTCTGGCACTTCCGGGTCTTCACTGAAGATAGTTGTTGTGTTCTTGAGAGTGATGGGACCGTGCACTGGTGGCTCTCGGGGGAAAACGGGGTTTCAATTGGGTGGAGCAATTGGGGGGTTCAGAGAATAAGTTGTGTGGGCACTTGTAACGGAGCGCTGAAGAAAAAGATCTCCGAAATGAAGCGCTACAGATGCACTTACATTTATCGCACTGCTGACACAACTGTAGCCAATACACGAGACCGAAATAGCGACGTGTTCGCCTGATCGTCTGAGGAAGCAGAAGCCTTTAGAATACGAGACACGTTCACCTTCAAACCCGCAGCTGCTGGACTCGCTTGTCTCTGAACTTATTGCAATGAGAATCGCGTTAGTAGCTCTGTGTCCTTATCCGGTCTATTTCAAATTACAAGGGACGTTCAGTTATATACTGTGCGAACAGGAGAGACCCTATATTAACGGGTCCTTCATATTAATTTACTGATCAGATTAATTGAAATGTTCTGATTCACAGCTCCTGCAGTTCGTGCTCAGGGCTGAGCTCGCGAGATGCTGTAGAAACATTTTCAGTGTGCAGGTCTTAGTGCTTCCTTCACTGGTGCTCTACGGAGAAAAGATGAGAAAATAACTCTGATATATTTATGATGTTTCTATACCGATAAAGAAAAGCTCTGTGTCAGAAGTGGGATTCGAACCCACGCCTCCAGGGGAGACTGCGACCTGAACGCAGCGCCTTAGACCGCTCGGCCATCCTGACTACTGACACCTCTCCCAGCCAGTCCCATGAGCCACCGCGACCCCACTACGGTCCTCGAGTATCACACTGGTGTTAGAAATACAGCCAGACTCCGGCATTCACATCTGTTGCAGATGCGCTGGGTTTTATAAGCAAAAAAATGTTTTTGAAGAAGGTGGAATACTGCTGTGTATTTTCCTCAATTTTAGCTGCCACAGCCAGTTATACACAATATGATAATATTGCAAATATCATATTATTTTCAGCTGCAAACAATTCCTTATAGGTACAAGATTTTATCTTAATATTCCAGATGATAAACAGTAGGAAAACTGATTCAAGGAAAACAATCGTTTCAACAACATCTAACGCTCCACGAGTGCCACCTAGCGATGGTCTTTGCTCAGTGAATCAGCGTTGCGCTACCGGCTCTGTGTGGTGAGAACTGACGCGCGTTCTGAGTGGCGATCTTAAATTATTCGATCTTAAATTAAGGTCTGCTTCTTTGACGGTAACACTTGTTATGTGTTATGCAAAGTGGGTTAGACCCATGTGCTCGTTTATTAAAGTTTATTATATATGAACATTATTTCCGTGTGACTGTCGTAACTCAGACCATATTCCCCCAAAAGATTAAAACGACAGGTTGAAGAAAAGGGAAGATCTCATCTTCATAACTCACCGGTAAAGAGACCAGAACACCACGCGAAGTCAACAAAGCACATTAAACTGATGACCACAAAACTTTGAAACATACATCAGGCAAACAACGTTCAGAAAAGGAGTAAAAAGCAATTGTGAGTTATATCTAAGCAGTCTGTTTGTGGATCGTGTCGTGGGTGACGGGGGGAAAAGTCTCTCCCAGTTTCATCATTCCATCCCGAGAGTGTCTGTCCTCTCTAGTACATAGAGCGCAAAAGCTGGAGGATGCGGGCATCGATCCCGCTACCTCTCGCATGCTAAGCGAGCGCTCTACCATCTGAGCTAATCCCCCTCGCTCTGTAAAAGATCAGCTCCCTCCTGTGCACACTGAATCCCTCACGAGTCTTCTGCCGGAAGGAGTCCCTCTAAAAAGAGCACCGGGGCACAAGCTTGTCTTTAATCCCACTGACGGTCTTCACTAGAGGCGTGGGTTCAAACCACACTTCTCACACGCGATTGTTTCCCCTCGTGTGTGAAAGTGTTTCATGTGTGATTGAAAATGAGACAAACTCCAGTCTTTTAGTCTTTTAAATCAAGTTTTAGTTTTAAAACGCGTTAAGAAGTCCTTTCGACAGAGCACGGGCCAGGTGAGAGGAAATAGTGTTTTCACCGGCTCTCGGATGTGTAAAGACGCTCATAAACTGTTAGTGAGTAATATTAATTAATTAATGGTGAAGTAATTAATTTCTGTTTGTAGTCTATTTCTGTTGTTTCCGCTCTTGATGAAACCAGACAGTTGAGTCACTTTTAAAGACACAACTACACTAACGAGGAGCGCGTGTCTACCGCTGAGCGAGAGATCTGTTCACTGTCAGGAGACATTTCCTCTCAGGGCTGATCTTTTAGGTTTCGGCGTTTAGTTCATCTTCATCATTTTTTGCAAGAGATTGTTATAAGTATTACAGATTTTTTTTAAAAAACTGGGCTCTGTTTACATTAGACATGCTCTTTCACAGTCTAGCCCACCTGCTCAGGACTTTCTTACACTCTCTAAAGAAGAATTACACGTCATCGTGACAAGACTGTCTTAGAAGTGCTTGTTTACAACAAAAACCACAGCCCGCTTGAGTCTAGGTGTTACTGAGAGATAAATGAACTTTTCTCTGTATTTTTCGAAATAGTTGATAAATAGAAAATTCTATTATCAAATTCTTTGGGTAAACTTTTAAAGAAATGTTAATTTTTTAACTTCTCAATAACAACATCCTGCAGGATTATACATCCTTCGTCTGTGAATTGAGAAACAGAGGTTTTATAAAAGTTAGAACATTAGCCCGTACGGGGATCGAACCCGCGACCTTGGCGTTATTAGGACCACGCTCTAACCAACTGAGCTAACCGGCCTTAATAAGATCACGCCCAGCTCTGACCCTGAGCAAGTCAGACTTGGCTAAAAAACACTTTTTCTACAAATCCTTTTTCATCTGTCTGTGCTACCGCTCCTCCTCACACACTACTAACACGTGTAGAATCAATTGTTATTAAAGAGGTTTCTAACACTGGCAAGTTATTTTAACTGAGCTTGGGACCAGTGAAAGCACACGGTGATTTCACCTGCTTTTAGTTGTTTATTGACGCTCATGAACACTCAGTAACTAAGAGCGCTTGGTTTCATCCTTTTAGTTTCATTGTTTTCAGAACTTCATCTTCATTTTTTTGTTGGCAATTGTTATAATAAATACATATTTTTTTTTAACAAAATCACATTCGGGTAGATTTTCAAAAACTTTTTAAGAGTTGACGGGTTTCACCTTTGGAGTAGCAGTTAGATTAGTCGGAAAAAGGAAATTCGTATAACATCTCTCCACATTTTCATTCTCATTTCTGTGAATAATCATATTAACAGGCTGAATTGTAAACGAGCTCAAGACGGGTATCTTTTTAACTACCTCACTTAAAAAAAACAACGTGTGTTTAAAGGTTCATCCGAACTTTTTTATTCCTTTTTTATTCATCCGAATAATTTACCTGTAAATGCATTTTAAAGACCCCGACTTGTGAAATGTTTCACAACCTCTACATAAACGTATCAGTGAGCACATAGTTTTTTCTGACGCTCTGGGTTTTGATTGATGCGCAATTACGCACCATCTTGAACACTCACTGAAGTTTACTGCGAAAAACCCGTATCTGACCATAGGAAGCAGAACAGCACAGTCTCCAGTTACCCAGACTGTAAGCACAGGAAAAAAAAGCTTTGTCTTCGATCAGTGAATCAGCGCTGCGCTACCGGCGCTGTGTGGTGAGAAATGACGCGCGTTCTGAGTGGCGCCTTGTTCCTCTCCAGGCCGTTACTGAGGCGCCTCTCTGTCAGCCGACATTATCAGCAAACGGTCGAATTCAAGCGCAGGATCACGAATGACGAGAACTGTGACACAGAGAGACTCCCTGTCAGATAAAATGATTCGACGGACGTGAAGCCCAGTCTGACAGATATTGAACTGGTAACAGAGATGTTATTTGAATAAGGAAAAACAAACAGACACCCGTAGTCGTATTCGGCGTGAAAGAGAAGAACACGTGTGTGTGTGTGAGAGTGAACGTCTCACGCCCCAAGAGCCCAAAACAGCATCGAGTGTAGTTTTTCTTCTGGTAAATCCAAATAATATATTTTTTCTATTATTGTAGGAAGACATACCCAGCCCTCCTCGGTAGTACACCAGAGCCAGTGTCATGAGGTTATAGCCAGGTGCTGCAGCTGACAGGCTGATTGCTGGTTTACAAGATTTGGTGGTGGAGACACCTTCACCACTTGGGAGTTTATCGGCTGCTCTCATATATCATTATTTTAAAAATGTGTGAGTGGACACCGAGCATCATAGCGAGGGATCCAACCGTGTTTAACGCGGACTAAACATCTCGTATTCGGCGTGGAAGAGATGCGTGTGTGTGAGTGAACGTCTCACGCCCCATCTGTGAAGAGCCAAAACCAGCAGTGATCCCTGCCCCGTGTGAGGATCGAACTCACGACCTTCAGATTATGAGACTGACGCGCTACCTACTGCGCTAACGAGGCTGGATGACACCGGTGCTCAAGTATGAACTCACACGATGTGGTTTAACATTAAACTGTCAGAGCCACACCATCCGCTGTAACAATAAATCCCAATCCGTCACTTAGGATCACAGCCATTCCGGAACAAACTGTTACTGGGAACAGCTGAACGAGTAAGCATTCCACTACACTTGTTGTATACGGCAAAGAAAAAATCTTGAACTTGGACTTTTGCTCTTTTGTGTTCTGCGGGGGGACTGGAGAGGCAGATACTGTCCCGGCTGTTAAAGACCGCAATCACTGTCAGTTGCACTAGAGGGCAGCAGAGCACTGTTCCTACATTATTCTCCATAAGAGAAGCGAGCCGTCTTTGGGGAGAAAGCTTTAGCCGTAAGAGGAAACGTCTCCTGACAGGAGACGGGAGACGCATCATTTTCCTCAGAAAACCTACTGTGAAGAGCCCAAAACAGCAGCAAACCCTGCCCCATGTGAGGATTGAACTCACAACCTTCAGATTATGAGACTGGCACACTACCTACTGCGCTAACACGGCTGGATTATGGGTGTACTCCAGCTCATGTCGAAATGAATATTATATATATGAACATTATTTCCGTGTGACTGTATAATATAAAAAAGCCAAGTTGAAGGAGCGGTCTGTGGTCTTCAACTCTGGAGACCCTGGGCTGTACAGGAAAGCCAGATGTGACCTGGAGAGGGCCCTCAGACATCCCCTCCTTTGTTTAAAAGGCCTGTCTGTCCTGGAGGGAGGTCTCCTGTTGCAGGACTGAGTTGCCCATACTTGCCTGCCGGCCTTCAAAGAGCTGCTGGGCTCAGGAGCAGAGTGGGGTCCCCAGCCCAGGTACTGGGGAGCCCTTGTCTGGTTGAGTCTTTCGGCGATGACGCCGAAAGGGAGAGAGGAATGGGGTTTAGCTGGAGATAGAGATTTAAATTGCCGTTCCTGAGGTGCCTCTCTGTCCCCACGGCTCTCCTTTGAAGGAGAGCTGTCAGCCGACATGATCAGCAACTGGTCAAGTTCAAGCGCAGGATCACGAATGAAGAGAACTGTAATACAGAGAGACTCCCTCTCAGATAAAATGAGAAGACAGACGTGCAGCCCAGTCTGATAGAAATGCAAATGTTAATTGAGATGCTATTTGGATTTACCAGGAGGAAAAACACACTCATTGTTGGCAGGATTTGAAGCTGCACAGGGAGACCCCAATAGCTTTCTAGTCCATTGTCCAGAAGTGTGAGCCCCAGTGGCCTAATGGATAAGGCACTAGCCTCCTAAGCCAGGGATTGTGGGTTCGAGTCCCATCTGGGGTGTCTTGTTTTTAAAGCTCTGCGATGAGTGAACAACCTGACTGTGTGTGTTAATAAACTTTATTTTATATAGCACCTTTAAAAGTGGCTTCTCAAAGCACTTTATAGAATGACCACAACAATAAATGTCCACGTGGGTTCAATCCCCACTCCTGGTAGACTCTTGTTATGAACTTGAGTTCTTAATCCACTTCATGTGAGGTGCCAAGCCATGCAGTCTTATAGGCGAGCATGAGGATTTTAAAGTCCACACAGAATTGGACAGGAAGCCTGTGCAGGGACTCCAGAACAGGAGTAATGTGATCACTTGCACTAGACCTGGTCAGGATTCTGGCTGCTGAGTTTTGGACATATTGGAGTTTGTTCACTGTGGATTTAGATACCCCAGCGATTGGAGGGTTACAGTAGTCGTTTTGGGAAAACAGAAAGTAGTTCATTGCAGTTTGTAGTCTGTTTCTGTTGTTTCTGCTCTTGTTGAAGAACAGACACAGGGGGGAGTGTCTCTCTGAGGAAGAGTCCCGTCACCCCGCAAGAGAGAAGACCAGTCGATCAGATGTGCTCTGACACGGCAACATGAGGAAAGCTTTGTGTCAGGAGTGACACAGAGGGATTCTCTATCAGATGAAATGGTACACTAAACACTAAACTAAACGACTTTCACGACTTGTGAAAAGTATCACAACCTCTACATAAACACATCTCGTGTCTCCCTGACACTCGGGGTTTTCAATGATGCGCAATTACGCACCATCTAGAACACCGAGGGACCACTGTGTACATACCGACGTTCACAACGTGAGAAATACTGCTCAATAGAGTTTCATGCGAAAAACCTGTATCTGACCATAGGAAGCAGAACAGCACAGTCTCCAGATACCCAGACTGTAAGCACGGGAATAAAGCTTTGTTTGATTTCTGAAACCCTTTCTGGATGTCCTGTTCTCATTCAGGTAGGGGTCAACTATATTCACAATACTGCTGACAGCAGGAAAATTCCTATTCACACACTACTAACACGTGTAGAATCAGTTGTTATTTATGAGGTTTCTAACACTGAAAAGTTATTTTAACTGAGCTTGAGACAAGTGAAAGCACATGGATAATCGTTTCATCCACATCTAACGCTACACGATCGCCACCTAGCGATGGTCATTGGTCAGTGAATCAGCGCTGTG
The DNA here is from genome assembly GCF_040954835.1 of Lepisosteus oculatus. Lineage (NCBI taxonomy): Eukaryota > Metazoa > Chordata > Actinopteri > Semionotiformes > Lepisosteidae > Lepisosteus > Lepisosteus oculatus. The sequence goes on along the minus strand of NC_090699.1, from coordinate 10,696,588 downwards.
CTACCGGCGCTGTGTGGTGAGAAATGACGCGCGTTCTGAGTGGCGCCTTGTTCCTCTCCAGGCCGTTCCCCACAGAGTCCCCACAGATCTTTACGATGAAAAATGAATATGGTTCCACTACCAGCTAAATAAATATATTATATTGAGACCCATAAATTCAAAAGACCGTTCCTGAAGCACCTCTCTGTACCCACAGCTCTCCCCTGAAGGAGACCTGTCAGCCAACATTATCAGCAACCGGTCGAGTTCAAGCGGAGGATCACGAATGTCGAGAACTGTGACACAGAGAGACTCCCTCTCAGATAAAATGCGATGACAAATGTGCAGCCCAGTCTGACAGAAATTGAACTGTTAACAGAGATGTTATTTGAATCTACGATAAGGAAAAACAGACAAATGTAGTCAGCAGGATTTGAACCTGCGCAGGAAGACCCCAATGTATTTTTAGTCTATCACCTTAACCATTCAGCCACAACTGAACGCGCATTCTCACGTTCTCCAAACTCACACGGGCTCGGTCCTGCATCATTTCCAACCCAAAATCTCTCTGCGTGATTAATTTGCTATTTTTATCTCTCGATATTGTTCATCACCAGCAGACTCACTAAGAAAAAAAAAAGGTAGCAAAACAGCATCACTGCAGAGTAGAGGTTTCTAACGCTGGAAAGTTATTTTAACTGAGCTTGCGTTCAATTGCTTATTGACGCTCAAGAACACTCAGTAAGTAACTAAGAGTGCTTGGTTTCATCCTTTTAGTTTCATTGTTTTCAGAAGTTCATCTTCATTTTTTGGCTGGAGATTGTTATAATAAATACAGAAAGATTTTTAAACAAAATCACATTCAGGCAGATTTTCAAAACCTTTTAAGAATTTACGTGTTTCACCTTTGGAGAAGCAGTTAGATTAGTCGGAAAAAGGAAATTTGTATAACATCTCTCCACATTTTCATTCTAATTTCTGTGAAGAATCATATTAACAGGCTGAACTGGAAACACCAGCCCTGAGAGGAAGTAAACAGGAAACAGAGCTCACGACCAGCGACAGGCACGCGATCCTCGTTAGTATAGTGGTGAGTATCCCTGCTTGTCATGCGGTGGGCAAGAACACACTTGTATGAGCAAACAGGAGCTACCTGGCAACATCTGGTGTGACAGCGGATGGTGTGGCTCTGACCAACGACAGATATGTGCTCCTTGTTAGTATAGTGGTACGTATACCTGCCTGTCACACGAAAAACTGGGGTTTGATTTCCCGATGGGGAGATGGGTAACCTTTTAACTTAAAAAAAAAAACGTTTTAACTCTGTTAATTGTGATTTACGTTAATTCTATGAATTAATTACTTAGATACGTGTCCAATGACATGACTTCTCTTCTTACGGTCGATTGTTGAAACAGCTGTAAAAACACAAAGTGCAGACAGTGCATCAAGACAATATACAAAGAGACAGTAGACAGTGTACAAGAAAACAAGTAAACAGTTTGAATGTAAACGATGCAGACGTAAACAATGACTGCAGATGTGCAATAAATAAAATTACATTGATTTCGTGTGGTCCGAGGGGTATGGCCATATGTGTTCGCCTCTCGCACTGCGATCCCGGGGACTGAAGAGAGCTGAAATGAAGGAAATTCGTACTTAAATATCGAACCGTGTTATTCGCGGGCTAAACATCTCGTATTCGGCGTGGAAGAGATGCGTGTGTGAGTGAACGTCTCACGCCCCATCTGTGAAGAGCCCAAAACGGCAGCGATCCCTACCCCGTGTGAGTATCGAACACACAACCTTCAGATTATGAGACTGACGCGCTACCTACTGCGCTAACGAGGCTGGTCGACACCAGAGCTCAAGTATGAACTCACATGATGTGGTTTAACATTAAACTGTCAGAGCCACACCATCCGGTGTAACAATAAATCCCAATCCGTCACTTAGGATCACAGCCATTCCGGAACAAACTGTTACTGGGAACAGCTGAACAAGTAAGCATTCCACTACACTTGTTGTATACGGCAAAGAAAAAATCTTGAACTTGGACTTTTGCTTTTTTGTGTTCTGCGGGGGGACTGGAGAGGCGGGTACTGTCCCCGCTGTTAAAGACCGCAATCACTGTCAGTTCCACTAGAGGGCAGCAGAGCACAGTTCCTACATTATTCTCCATAAGAGAAGCGAGCCGTCTTTGGAGACAAAGCTTTAGCCGTAAGAGGAAACGTCTCCTGACAGGAAACACAGCTCCCGCTCGACACCATACACGAGCTCCTCGTTAGTATAGTGATGAGTATCCTTGCCTGTCACGCGGGAGACTGGGGGTCGATTCCCCGACGGGGAAGTGCATCAGTTTCCTCAGAAAACCTTCATGATTTTCCTTTTCCCTCTATTCTGTCTGCTCTTCCAAACGGGCCGCCCGTCACCTATCAAAATATTTTTTCTCGTAGAAACATATTACGTTATTGTGCTCTTTTCATCTGCACTCTTATCAAATCATCAGAAAAAACATACTGTCAGAAGTGGGATTCGAACCCACGCCTCCAGGGGAGACTACGACCTGAACGCAGCGCCTTAGACCGCTCAGCCATCCTGACTGCTGATGCAGCTGCCAGCCGTTCCCATGACCCACCGCGACCCCAGTACATTCCGCAAGTGTCACACTGGTGTTAGAAAAACAGCGAGACTCCGGCATTCAGATCTGTCGTAGATGCGCTGGGTTTTATAATTTAAAAAAAATGTATATGAAGGAGGTGAAATACTGAAAAACTGCTGTGTATTTTCCTCATTTGTAGCCACCACTGCGGGCTATACACAATATGATAATATTGCAAATATCGTATTATTTTCCGCTGCAAACAATTCCTAATAGTTTCCAAACTATAAGGCAAACAATTCCTATATAACAATTCCTTATATATTCACACCTGAAGAAGGCTCCACAGCCGAAACGTTGTGTTTTCTTTCGTCCTTTTTTTCAGCATGGAATAAACCTATATTTGTTCCTTATTGTTACAACATTTAATCTTAATATTCCATATTAAGTGGATTTAAAGATGATAAACAGTAGGGGAACAGATTAAATGAAGACTCAGGAAAACTCAGCTGCAAATGCTTTCCTCACGGTGTGTGTATCTCTCCCGCCCTGAATTAGACACTGGCCCATCTCAGGTCTGTGGAAAACCTCCACAGTCTGACTTGCTCACAGTCAGGTGCAAAAGCATGAGTCCTTCAGAGAGGGAGTCTCCCACTTGCGTGTAATTAGCAGAAAAAACACTTTTTCTAGATCTCCTTTTCCACCTGTCTGTGCTACTGCTCCTCCTCACACACTGCTAACACGTGTAGAATCAGTTGTTATTCATGAGGTTTCTAACGCTGGAAAGTTCTTTCAACTGAGCTTGGGACAAGTGAAAGCACACGTTGATTCGTATATCATCTCTACACATTTTCAGTCTCATTTCTGTTAGCAGTAACTGACCAACGAGCAGTAACAGAGATGTACTCCTTGTTAGTTTAGTGGTGAGTGTCCCTGCCTGTCATGCGGGAGACCGGGGTTCGATTCCCCGACGGGGAGACTGGTTACTTCTTAACTACCTCACTTTAATTAAAAAAAAAACGTTTTAACTCCGTGAATTGTTAATTTACGTTAATTCTATGAATTGATTACTTAGACACGTGTCCAATGACCATGACTTCTCTTCTTACGGGTGAGTAATTACAGGAGTTTGAGCCCCATTCATGGTGAAATGTTAAACAATCGTCAATCTCTGCCGGAAGGAGCCCCTCTAAAAAGAGCACCGGGGCACAAGCTTGTCTTTAATCCCACTGACAGTCTACACTAGAGGCGTGGGTTCAAACCACACTCCTCACACGCGCTTGTTTCCCCTCGTTTGTGAAAGTGTTTCATGTGTGATTGAAAAAGAGCACCACGCTCTAACCAACTGAGCTAACCGGTCTCTTGAGACATGTTTCCAGCTCTGACCCTGAGCAAGTGAGACTGTAGAGATTTTCCACAGACCTGAGACGGACCAGCGTCTAAATCAGGACGGGGGAGGGACACACTCCCAGTCCCAGGAACCGCACAGTAACCAGGACGATCACAGGTCCGAGTTTAAATACGAGTGACACCGGCTGGCGAATCCCACTGGTGACACAGCTTCTCTCATGTTGTCTCCTTAGAGCACTAACGAAAGAAGTCGAAATGTACATGGAAATGTTCAAAATGTCTACAACCTTACGTATTTTGAATTACAGGTTTTATTCAGTAGGAAGTTTACTGTGACACGAGGTAAACCGGTGTCTATACGGGTTTCATTTCGATTATCTTCAGAAACGTGTTCTCAGCTGTGGTACCTCTACCGCTCCTCCACAGACGCTACTAACACGTTCGGAATCGATTATTTCAGCTTCGGTTTTGAGTTTTAAAACGCGTTAAGAAGTCCTTCCGACAGAGCACGGGCCAGGTGAGAGGAAATGGTGTTTTCACCGGCTCTCGGATGTGTAAAGACGCCCATAAACTGTTAGTGAGTAATATACATTAATTAATGGTGAAGGAATTAATTTCAGTTTGTAGCCTATTTCTGTTGTTTCCACTCTTGATGAAACCAGACAGTTGTGGTTAAAGACCCCGACTTGTGAAATGTTTCACAACCTCTACATAAACGTATTAGTGAGCACATAGTTTTTTCTGACGCTCTGGGTTTTGATTGATGCGCATTTATGCACCATCTTGAACACTCACTGAAGTTTACTGCGAAAAACCCGTATCTGACCATAGGAAGCAGAACAGCACAGTCTCCAGTTACCCAGACTGTAAGCACAGGAAAAAAAAGCTTTGTCTTCGGTCAGTGAATCAGCGCTGCGCTACCGGCAGCCATATCACCCTGCAACTCACAACTAGCAACCCACTGAAGCTAAGCAGGTGTGAGCCTGGTCAGTACCTGGATGGGAGACCTCCTGGGAAAAACTAAGGTTGCTGCTGGAAGAGGTGTTAGGGGGGGCCAGCAGGGGGCGCTCACCCTGCGGCTCATGTGGGTCCTAATGCCCCAGTGTAGTGACGGGGACACTATACTGTAAACAGGTGCCGTCCTTCGGATGAGACGTAAAACCGAGGTCCTGACTCTCTGTGGTCATTAAAAATCCCAGGGTGTTTCTCAAAAAGAGTAGGGGTGTAACCCCGGCATCCTGGCCAAATTTCCCCATCTGTTATCAATCATGGCCTCCTAACAATCCCCCTCTTTGAATTGGCTTCATTACTCTGCTCTCCTCCCCACTGATAGCTGATGTGTGGTGAGCGTTCTGGCGCACTATGGCTGCCGTCGCATCATCCAGGTGGATGCTGCACATTGGTGGAGGGGAGTCCCCGTTACCTGTAAAGCGCTTTGAGTGGAGTGTCCAGAAAAAGCGCAATATAAGTGTAAGCAATTATTTATTATTATTATTACCGGCGCTGTGTGGTGAGAAATAACGCGCGTTCTGAGTGGCGCCTTGTTCCTCTCCAGGCCGTTACTGAGGCGCCTCTCTGTCAGCCGACATTATCAGCAACCGGTCGAATTCACGCTGAGGATCACGAATGACGAGAACTGTGACACAGAGAGACTCCCTCTCAGATAAAATGATACGACAGACGTGAAGCCCAGTCTGACAGAAATTGAACTGGTAACAGAGATGTTATTTGAATCTGCCATAAGGAAAAACAAACAGACACCCGTAGTCGTATTCGGCGTGAAAGAGAAGAACACGTGTGTGTGAGAGTGAACGTCTCACGCCCCATCTGTGAAGAGCCCAAAACAGCATCGAGTTTAGTTTTTCTTCTGGTAAATCCAAATAATATATTTTTTTCTATTATTGTAGGAAGACATACCCAGCCCTCCTCGGTAGTACACCAGAGCGAGTGTCATGAGGTTATAGCCAGGTGCTGCAGCTGATGGGCTGATTGCTAGTTTACAAGATCTGGTGGTGGAGACACCTTCACCACTCGGAGTTTATCTGCTGCTCTCATGTATCATTATTTTAAAAACGTGTGAGTGGACACCGAGCATCATAGCGAGGGATACAACCGTGTATATCGCGGACTAAACATCTCGTATTCGGCGTGGATGTGAAGTGAAGAACACGCATGTGTGTGAGTGAACGTCACACGCCCCATCCGTGAAGAGCCCAAAACAGCACTGATCCCTGCCCCGTGTGAGGATCGAACTCACGACCTTCAGATTATGAGACTGACGCGCTACCTACTGCGCTAACGAGGCTGGACGAGTGCTGAGTTCCAGGTCGTGATAAAATGAACATTATATATATGAACATTATTTCCGTGTGACTGTCGTAACTCAGACCATATTCCCCCAAAAGATTAAAACGCCGGGCTGAAGAAAAGGGAAGATCTCATCTTCATAACTCACCGGTAAAGAGACCAGAACACCACGCGAAGTCATATAAAGCGCATTAAACTGATGACCACAAAACTTTGAAACGTATATCAGGCAAACAACGTTCAGAAATGGAGTAAAAAGGAAGCGTTGAGTTATAACTAAGCAGTCTAAGTGTGGATCGAGTCGTGGGTGACGGGGGAAAAGTCTCTCCCGCTTTCATCATTCCATCCCGGAGCGGATTAGAAAGGAGACAGAAATGAAACCGGTTTCCCTCTGAGCGTCTTCCAGGCTGTAACACGTGCGCTGCCTGTTTACGGGCGACGTGGCGGACTGACCGCTGTGGCCACCTGGTGTCGCCAAAGACAAGAGAGCACAGGAATGGACGAGCCAGAGCTCAGTATCTGGTATTTCCTCTTCGTTTCTTAGTTTCTGTTCGTAACAATAGTGCGTGTAGGAGAAATGAAAGTAAGAAATTATTTGTTAAATACATTTAATGTTTCAAAATATCTCATGGTATTAATGAACAATTTCAGTTCATTTAAGTGATTCTACCTTGTGATAATCATGATAATACAGTTACACAGTGTATCAAATACTGTGTTGATATTTGTGTTCCAAATAAAAGAATTAAGTCAAAAACCATGGTTCAAGAATATAATCAAAGCCAAGCTGAAGGAGCGGTCTGTGGCCTTCAACCCTGGAGACCCTGGGCTGTACAGGAAAGCCAGGTGTGACCTGGAGAGGGCCGTCAGACATGCGATTAGGGAGTACAGAGACAGGATTGAATCACAATGTGGGGGCATTAACACAACGCACCTCTGGAATGGCCTGAGGGCTATCACGTATTATAAAGGACTAATGGGTGTTAAAACACCAGCTGATGATTCACTGCCTGACCAACTAAACAACTTGTATGCCAGGTTTGATGCTCACAACACGGACCCCTCACCCAGAATGCCCAGTGAGCCTGGGGAGTTTGTGCTGCACCTGTCTGAACAGGAGGTACGGAGAGCTTTCGGAAAGGTGGAGCCACGCAAGGTTGTCGGCCTGATGGCCTCCCCTCCTGTGTTTAAAAGGCAGGCGGAGCACAGCTGGCCCCTGTCTTCACTGTAATATCTAACATGTCACTATCCCTGTCTACTGTCCCACTGTGCTTCAAGAGAACTACTATCGTGCCCCTGCCTGAGGCAACCAAGGTGTCATGTCAGAATTACTACCGCCCGGTGGCACTCACCTCAGTAGTCATGAAGTGCATGGAGAAACTGGTGAGGGGACACATCAACAGTATTGTCCCAGATTCCCTTGACCCCCTGCAGTTTGCTTATAGGAATAATAGGTCAGTGGATGATGCTGTCTCACTGGCCCTTCACACCACCTGGACAAGAGGAGCACCTGTGCCAGGATGTTATTTATTGACTTCAGCTCAGCCTTCAACACAACTGTGCCAGGCAGGCTGGTGGTCAAGCTCAGGGGTCTGGACCTCAACAACTCCATCTGCAACTGGGTCCAGAGAGCACTGCTGCCATCCTCACTAAAGCCCACCAGCGCCTTCACTTCCTGAGACAGTTAAGGAAGTGGGGGATGAGCAAGACAACACTCACCAATCTTTACCGTAATCCGATTGAGAGTGTCCTGCCCGGTGGTGTTTCGGTGTGGTATGGTGGAGCCACAGGACAGGACAGAACAGCCATACAGAGGGTTGTGAGGTCTGACCAGAAAATCACTGGGACCAAGCTACCCTCCATCGACCAGATATATCTCGACCGCTGCCACATCCGGGCTCGAACTATGCTTCGGGACCCATTTCACCTGGGCCACGATCTGTTTTCACCCCTTGGTTCTGGTAGATGGATTTTGAATAGATTCAAAAACAGTTTCTTCCCCCAAGCAGCCCACATCTTAAACAGCTCATATTCGCACCTGCACTGTAAGGTACTGCACTGTCTGCACTGTGTCCTGTCTTGGCTGTATCAAAACATCTATTGTCTCCTTTATTGTCCATGTCTGTTTGTCTTTTGTGCCTATTTTTTTTCTCTACTGTTACTGGCTACAGCTAAACGAGTAAGCATTCCAATACACTTGTTGTATATGGCAAATAACAAATCTTGAATCAAAAATTCATAAACGATTTCAGCAGCTTGCTCTTTATTACGTGGCACCCACGTTTTATATTGCTCGCAGTCATGTACAGTATATACATATTCGTATGATGTATACTGTGTATATATAGTATATGTATGCCTATGTATATGATTTATACTGTGTATATGTATAGTATATGTATGTATATGTATATGATATTTTCTCATATACGAGTGTGATTTGGGCTTGAAACATGTCATCTGGTAATGTAGCGAACAGCCGGCGATACCGGACAGCCCTTCCCTCCTGTGAGTCCTGTTGAAGCTCTGCTGTTCTGTACCCTCACCCGCTGTGTGCTCGGCACTAACTGTATTATGTAATAATGGGTTGAAAGGGACACATTCTGACGTGGGTTTAATTAAGATTGACACCTGTGTGTTAGAAAATAAATCATCTATAAAATACATCGCAGACGTTCTCCTGTTTTAACAGCTTTCCCGTGGAAGGGTTAAGTTACTGTTCTATAAATTGAAAATGCGGCGGTGAGATATCACAGCGGTCAACGCAAAGTCCACATAACATTTTCAGTGAGACAGAAGTCTGTCCTCTTTAGTACATAGAGCGCAGAAGCTGGAGGATGCGGGCAACGATCCCGCTACCTCTCGCATGCGATGCGAGCGCTCTACCATTTGAGCTAATCCCCCTCGCTATGCTTGGGAGCAGCTCCCTCCCGTGCACACTAAATTCCTCTCGAGTCTTCTGTGCGATCGCACACGTGAAAAACACTTGGAATCACAACACTCACGATCTCTCTGGCTCGTTGGTCTAGGTTTGCTTTTTAGTTGCGAGAGGCCCCGGTCTCTAATCGCGGACAAGCCCCGTCTTATTCCATGATTACAAGAACATACGACCAGCTCTCCTCGTATTTTCTGCTTTTATGAAACGACTATAGTAGCACAGCAGAGCGCGTATCGTCATCACGCCTCGCTCAATGTGAGGTTATAGCGAGGTGTTTTAGCTGGCGGGCTGTCTGCTGGTTTACAAGAACCGGTCGTGAAAAGATCTTCACCGCTCGGACTTCATTCTGCTCTCATGACAGTCGAGGTGACTGTCAGTGCGCTTCACTGCTTTCTGAATCTGGCACACTGATGGAACAGAAATTCTCCATGAAATAAGTCCTGGATTTTCTCACGTTCCAACAAGTTTCCCGTAACCTATCCCGTGGAAGGGTTTGGTTACAATTCTCTAAGTTGAAAATGTGGCAGTGAGAGGACATCGCGTATTGAAACTTTAATTTGTTCGACACAGAGCCTTCAGGACTTTGCATGTGAGAGCGGAGTCTCTCCTATCTAGTACAACGAGAGCAAAATCTGGAGGATGCGGGTAAAAGCGTTGGATTTAAGATCCAATAGACATAAAAACCACGTGGGTTTCATCCCCAGTCCTGGTAGACTCTCGTTAATTAAGGAACAAGTAAAGGTTTATTCTCTGCTGAGAAAAAAAGAAACACAATGTTTCGGCCATGGAGCCTTCGAGTGTCTAGAATTACACGTCATTATGACAAGACTGTCTTAGAAGTGCTCTGAGCTCTGTTTACAACAAAAACCACAGGCTGCTTGAGTCTAGGTCTTACTGAATGAGAAATGTACTTTTCTCTGTATTTTTGGAAATTCTTTGGACAAACTTTTAAAGAAATGTTGATTTGTAATTGGTCCATTTTTAACTCGGCTAAAAACACCTTTCTAGAAATCTTTTTCCGTCTGTCTGTGCTACCGCTCCTCCTCACACACTAACACGTGTAGAATCAGCTGTTATTAATGAGGTTTCTAACGCAGGAAAGTTATTTGAATTGAGCCTGGGACAGGTGAAAGTACACGGTAATTTCACCTGCTTTCAGTTGTTTATTGACACTCATGAACACTCAGTAACTAAGAGCGCTTGGTTTCATCCTTTTAGTTTCATTGTTTTCAGAAGTTCATCTTCATTTTTTTGTTGGAGATTGTTATAATAAATATAGATGTTTTTTTAAACAAAAAACCTTTTAAGAGTTGACGGGTTTCACCTTTGGAGTAGCAGTTAGATTAGTCGGAAAAAGGAAATTCGTATAACATCTCTCCACATTTTCATTCTCATTTCTGTGAAGAATCATATTAACAGGCTGAACTGGAAACACCAGCCCTGAGAGGAAGTAAACAGGAAACAGAGCTCACGACCACTGACAGACATGCGCTCCTCGTTAATCTAGTGGTGAGTATCCCCACCTGTCACGCGGGGGATTGGGGTTTGATTCCCCGACGGGGAGACGGGTAACTTTTTAACCACCTCACTACAGTTTAAAAAAACAACACCGTTTGTTTAAAAGTTCATCAGAAGAATAAACAACTCCGTTAATTGTTATTTTATTGGATTTCTAATCCATCCCCTTAACCACTAGGCCACAACTACACGCAAAACCCCTAACCGGCCTCGTTCGACATGTTTCCAGCCCTGACTCTGAGCAAGTCCGACTGTGGAGATTTCCCACAGACCTGAGACGGGCCAGTGTCTGATTCAGGGCGGAGGAGGGACACACTCTGTCCCACGAATCGCACTCGAGCTAGATAGATAGATACTTTATTGATCCTGTGAGGGAAATTGCAGTGCAACAGCAGCTTAACACACACAACACAGCCACAGTGTAACGAATTATATAATAATAGTACAATACATACAATACAATACAAGAGTTACTCACAGTCCGGACACACAAGAACAAACTAGAACAGAACAGTACACAGAAAATCGTTTCACACGTATGAATATAAATATAGATGTAACCATAGATATAAATATAAATATAAATGTATTGCACAGGTCCCTGGCATATATTGCACAAAAGTGGTTGTAAACAGGAAAAAGAAAAAGAAAAAGAAAGAGAACAGATGTAGCAGTAGATGTGTATATGCGTTTAGTCCAGAAACAGGTCACTGTCGATGTTGCCAAGACGCAAGGTGGATGCGTTGTACAGTCTCAGCTCACTGGCAGGAGAGATGGGCTCGTTCGTCTAGGGGTGTGATTCTCACTTCGGGGGCGAGAGGTCCCGGGTCAAAATCCCGGACTAGCCCCTATGTGCGCTCTTCCTCCACTTCCACCGTCCTGCGCCCTGACATCCCTGTCTCCTCCCGGTGTCTCCCGTGAACACGACTGCAGGAGCCTCGTGAGGACTCCTCCCGGGCACAGCGTGAGCTCAAGTCCCTGTCTGAGCCGGGATCCTTCATCTTCCTCACCGTGTGCCTCTTCCCCCCCCTCCTGCCGGGTACCGTCACTGCCCTCAAGAACTCCAGTAATCAAAACATGATTTCTAGCTATTATTTATAAAGACACATAAGGGAAACTATTCCAGACGAAATTTTATATTCATTTTCTCGATTGATTTTTCAGAACAAACGGAGTATCACATGGCACCATGAGCAACACGGAAAAAATGTGAACGATCATCACGTCACGTCAAATCATGTGCTCGTTTATTATAGTCCGAGATCCTGATCTTGACTATTTTGACTTTATACCGATAATTAGCAGCAAATTGACGAAGAACACACAAAGCGCGACAATAAACTGCTGCACATACTGCACACATGTGGCCAGTCTTAATGAGCTGTGTGATCCGTTGCTGTCAGACGTGCTTCTGTGTTAAACGCAGAAGGAGAAAAAAGCCCGGAGACTCCGATCGAGCGATGCGGCTGTGCTTTTCTCCTTTGGAAAGGTCACGCATTCCACGAGGTAGGCAAGACCAAGCGTGCATGAGCGAGCAGGAACCGCCTGTTTCAGATGAGCAAAAAAAGAACTGCCCCGTGTGAGGATCGAACTCACGACCTTCAGATTATGAGACTGACGCGCTACCTACTGCGCTAACGAGGCCAGATACAAATCCAGCCTGAAAACGAGGCACTCAGGGTTTTCAAGCGTCTGTTCCCTAATCTAGCGATGCCCCCTCATGGATATTGAATCCGCCTTTTGATCTCACCAATACTGTTTCTCCTTGTTTCTTTTGCGAGTCCGTCTTTGAGATCCCACCTCGCACAAGTCCTTCTGGCTGAAGTGGCCTCCCTGCCTCAGCAGCGAGCCCTCGTCAGCCACCGACACGTCTGCGGCTTGCTTGGCCCTCCGACTCCCGATCTGCTGAGATGAGATTTCAGCAGAGAGCGTCGGAGCCGCGCTTCATGCGGAGAGAAGATGAGCAGGAGGCGCGGCTGTTCCGCTCTCTTCGTGCTCAGTTTCGGGATTTCTATCTCTCTATACCGATATTCACCAGCGGATTCACTAAGAAAACACAAAAAGGTAGCGAAACAGCCTCACTGTTTCATTTCAAGAGCTGTAGAGTCTCTCCAGCAATCAGAAGTTCCCGCGGGTTTAGATAAATTCAACTTGAATTGCCTTTTTTAGACTTCATCCATCAGATGGCTCACAAGAACCAAACGCATCTGCGACAGATTTGAATGTATTTCTAACACCAGTGTGATACTCGAGGACCGTAGCGGGGTCGCGGTGCCTCATCGGACTGGCTGGCGATCAGGTCAGCAGTCAGGATGGCCGAGCGGTCTAAGGCGCTGCGTTCAGGTCGCAGTCTCCCCTGGAGGCGTGGGTTCGAATCCCACTTCTGACAATACGTTTTCTCTGATGATTTGCTAAGAGTGGAGATGAAAAGAGCACAACAACGTAATATGTTTCTACGAGAAAAAAAGTTTTGATAGGTGACGGGCGGCCCGTTTGGAAGAGCAGACAGATTAGAGGGAAAAGGAAAATCATGTAGGTTTTCTGAGGAAAATGATGTACCTCCCCGTCGGGGAATCGAACCCCAGTCTCCCGCGTGACAGGCGGGGATACTCACCACTATACTAACGAGGAGCTCGTGTATGGTTAGCGGGAGCCGTCTTTCCTGTCAGGAGACGTTTCCTCTTACGGCTAAAGCTTTCTCCCCAAAGACGGCTCGCTTCTCTTATGGAGAATAATGTAGGAACAGTGCTCTGCTGCCCTCTAGTGGAACTGACAGTGATTGCGGTCTTAAACAGCCGGGACAGTACCCGCCTCTCCAGTCCCCCCGCAGAACACAAAAGAGCAAAAGTCCAAGTTCAAGATTTTTTCTTTGCCGTATACAACAAGTGTAGTGGAATGCTTACTCGTTCAGCTGTTCCCAGTAACAGTTTGTTCCGGAATGGCTGTGATCCTAAGTGACGGATTGGGATTTATTGTGACAGCGGATGGTGTGGCTCTGACAGTTTAATGTTAAACCACATCGTGTGAGTTCATACTTGAGCTCCGGTGTCCGACGTCCGTCGAATCCCACGTCTGATACAGAGCTTTTCTTAACTTTTATAAATATATATAAATATCAACTTAACCACGAGGAGAGCGGGTTGGAGTGGAAATAATACGGGAACGAGCCCATGTCAGTCCGGGAGAAAGTGGGGTCGTGTTTGTAGTTGCGGCTGAGTGTTTAAGGCGGTTGACTAGAAATCCACTGGTGTCTCTCCGTGGGAATCCTGCCGACTGTTTACTCGTGGAAAGGAGTTTTGGAGTTTTTGGATACAAACTGAACCGACTGCGTTGGAGACCCACCTGAAATACTGTTAGATCACGGATGAGCTGGTGCCTCGCAGCTCCCGGATTGGGTGTGATCATCTCGGTTATGAACCAGCACATTTAAAAAAAATAGATTTGAAACCCCCTTATATCTAAATGGCCAGTTTCCTGTCAGACCTTTAAACGTTTATCTGAAGAATAAACAATTGCGACTTTTAAAACAATTTCCGACAATTAAGAGAAATGCACTTCTTTTTGAGCACGATCTAGACTCAGGTTTACGAAGTGAAAGTAATTCTGATTTCTTCACACTAAGAAAAGTCTTTTCAAGGAAGAGACAGTGGCCCGTACGGGGATCAAACACGCGACCTTGGCATTATCAGCACCACACTGAGCTAACCGGCCCCATTCAAGATACACACACACCCTCCGTGACCGTCACTATTAAACACGAGAAATGCTGCAAACCACTCTGACACAGTGATGGAGAAACACCGCCACACAGTCAGAAGCGCTTTAGATTTCTGCGCTTAAAAACTCATGTGAGAAGCGGGCTGTCGCAGTCAGCAGGAGCGCAGTGGATTTCTAGTCACGATCACAGGCGAGCAGAGAGCTCCGAGACAAGAGCCTGTCTTTGAACTAATTAGATTAAAGCCAATTAGGTAAAGTTGAGTTCCAGAGCTGCCTGGCTGGTGTTTATCACCCTGCCCAGCCCCTCAGTGACCACAGCATCTTCACCTCTCCTGCTGTGGGTCTGCCATAGGGCTCAGGCTCCCAGTGACGGCAACAGCCCAGGCTGGGCTGTACCAGGAGCTGGAGAGCCACACTTTTCTCCTGGCTAGGAGGCCAGGGGGAGTTTGTTAAGAAAGCCATCGTTGCTTTTTCTGTCAATCTGCATTTTAGAAAAGACATCTTTTCAAAAGAGTTTATCTATGTTCATTCTCTGATTTAGAATGCACAGTTCTCTATCCTGATGGTATAGCCAGGAAGGAGCAGGAGCTATGATGTTGTCTGCGGATTATACTATGTCATTTTTGGAATATATGATGTCATTGAATTCATTTTGAAAGGGTTTGATAATATATCGTGATTTTATGCACTAATCTGTATTTCATCCTGATTATTTTACGCTTGTATAATTATAAATGTCAGAGAATCTGTTTGAAATCCTTTATTAGAAGCTGCTGATTCTCCTCTCAGTCTGATTCATATCTTTGATATAATTGTGTCAGCCCAGGCCGGTCCAGAACAGAGACTGGCCCAACTGACAGGAGACACCAGCGTCGAACCCAAGTTCACTCTCGCCCCACACCTGGCTTCTCTTAAGACACAGCTGGACAAGATTCTCCAGTCTGGACAGGAGGCCTTGATTTACACAGAGGATGGTGGGGGTGGGGAACAAGATGCAACTACGTTATCTACCAGCAATGAAACAGGCCTGCTGGGCAGAATGGCCTCAGCGCGTGTTCTTGTGAGGTTTCACTAACATATCAATAACAGCTCCTCTCAGAAATGACATGAGTGCCTTTCTGCCAGTGAATCAGATAAGAGCTTCACATCTCAGCACCATTCCGAGATGAACCGCGCCCATGTCGAAATGCTGTGGGCGATAAGATAACCCGCTGATGATCCCTGTGGTGTAGGGTGTGTGAATAAGGAGGAACAGACTCTCTCTCTCCAGGGCGTTCCCATCTGCTGACAGCAGTGACCTCTAATGCCCCCTTTGTCACCCCCTGAGCTTCACCCCAGAAGGAGAGCTCTCCGGTGCTCCTTGGCCCACGTGAGGAGACCACAGCTGGGAAGGAGACTGGGATAACGGCAAAACTCCTCTGTGTGTGACACAGCCGTGACCTCTCTCTGAGAAACAGGACCCATGAGCCTCCTGCACCTCCTGAGTCTCCTGCCTCCACAGCTCCTCTGTGTCCTGGGGAGGGTCAGTCTTCTGTGTCCAGCAGTAGTTGGGGAGGGTCAGTCCTCAGTGTCCAGCAGTAGTTGGGGAGGGTCAGTCCTCTGTGTCCAGCAGTAGTTAAGGAGGGTCAGTCCTCTGTGTCCAGCAGTAGTTAAGGAGCATCAGTCCTCTGTGTTCATTGAGTAGTTGGGGAGCGTCAGTACTGTGTGTCCAGCAGTAGTTGGGGAGGGTCAGTACTGTGTGTCCAGCAGTAGTTGGGGAGGGTCAGTCCTCTGTGTCCAGCAGTAGTTGGGGAGGGTCAGTCCTCAGTGTCCAGCAGTAGTTGGGGAGGGTCAGTCCTTTGTGTTCATTGAGTAGTTGGGGAGGGTCAGTCCTCAGTGTCCTGCAGTAGTTGGGGAGGGTCAGTCCTCAGTGTCCAGCAGTAGTTGGTGAGGGTCAGTCCTCAGTGTCCAGCAGTAGTTGGGGTCAGTCCTCTGTGTCCAGCAGTAGTTGGGGAGGGTCAGTCCTCAGTGTCCAGCAGTAGTTGGGGAGGGTCAGTTCTTTGCATCTTCTCAGTGAGTGTTAATATGACCTGGAATACTAAATCTGAAATTTAAGACTTTTAAAAATGACAGAAACTATGTTCATATAATGGCATCATTTGCAGCTGATGTTACTGTGCTGCGTTTGAGCCTGATGACTACGATGGGAGAAACGATGGTGGGCTTCTCTGCAGACAGGACCCTGGCTTGGGCTGCTGTGGTTCTTCAGTCACGAGACACAGGAAGAGGTGCTCTGGGCCACATGTGACCTAGCAGGATCCTACAGACCTCCCTTCACTAGATGAGATCACAGGAAGTCCTCAACGTTAAAAACCTGTCCTCTGAACGTGAACCGGAGAACCCAGAGATCTGCACAGTGGCTCTGAGTCTCTTTACCGGCGAGCACCAGCTATTGAGGAGCTCTGCCCTGACCAGAACAGAGATACTTAAAAGGATGAAGATGGTTTTTCTTCTACGTCTGTTTGGTGTCATGATCCTGAGCTCATTTGAGGGTAAGGAAAACTTCATAAAATATACAGTGTAATTACTGACACAGTGACTAATGCACTCTATTGTCCAGTCAGTCAGTGTGTCTGTATTAACCCCTCTCTCTCAGTGCAATGTTAATGTACTGGTGTGTCCAGTCAGTCAGGGTGTCTGTATGAACCCCTCTCTCTCAGTGCAGTGTTAATGTACTGGAGTGTCCAGTCAGTCAGTGTCTCTGTATTAACCCCCCTCTCTCTCTCTCCAGTATCCAGCTCTCCTCTGTCCAGGAGCTCTATAGTGGGGGGTGAGGATGCTGGTGAGGGGATCTGGCCCTGGCAGGTCTTCCTCAAGATGAAGAATACCGATGGGCGCAACGGCAGTTGTGGGGGCTCACTGATCAGTGACGTCTGGGTGCTCACTGCGGCTCACTGTTTAGACAGGTGGGTGAGGAGGGGCCAGTGTCTGACTGTGTCTGTCTGTGGAGCTTCACAAACTGCACCAGGGATCTCCTGAGGTTCACGGTCTTGTTAGAGGTATTCATCATCTCCTTGATCTTCTTGGTGAATTGGAGCCCAAGTGTGCAACGCCCCCTGAGGGGTGGGTACTGTGCTCTAAGCCCCTTTAAGAGCACTGAAAAGGGGACCTAAGGTTTTCAAAACAGGTCACTTTTAAAAAGAAATACTTAGTGAGACAAAGCTCCATCGACCTCTTTGACAGGAAGGTAGTAGCTTCTTGGTCTGAGTGTCTGATCCAGTTATTTCTTGAGAGAAGCCAGGGTATCGGCCCCAACAACATGGCTGGTCAGTTTGCTACACACCCCCGCCACCCTCTGTGTAAAAGAGTGCCTCCTGTTCTGTGTTACAACCATAGCGTCTGTCGTGCTGTAATAAGAGTGAGAAATAGCGCCCCCTGTGGTAACATGCCTCTTCCTGTACTTTCCCTTCAGCCTCTTCTACCCGACATCCTCGGTTGTGTACCTGGGCGCATACCAGCTGGATAAGGCCGGCTCACACCAGGTGAACCGCACCATAGCCGATGTGGTCATCCACAGCAAGTACACCATCCCAACCAAGGGCTACGACATCGCCCTGGTGAAGCTGGATCGCCCCGTGCCGCTGTCCCGTTTCATCCAGACTGTCCCTCTGGCCGAGCCCTCGGACCTCTTCACCAGCCGCAGTGACTGCTGGGTCACTGGCTGGGGGCGGGTCCAGCAGAACAGTAAGGAGAGCTGACTCTTTTTAGCCTCTGAGAGAGCTGGGCTGCAGGGCAGCACAGTGTAGAGCAGTCCTGTCTGTCACTAGCCAATCACGTTGCAGGATAGTCTGTCTCTAACCAATCACAGCAGTCTGTCTGTCTTTATCCAATTACAGTGTAGGACAGCCTGTCTTTAACTAAGCACAACGCTGGGCTGTAGAGCAGCACAGTGCAGACTGAATCACACAATAACACTCCAATCACACAATATCATTCCATTCACACTTCAAATGCACAATAAAACAAGTACACAGTCATACAATCACACTCATATCACAATATCACACAATCACATTCCGATCACACAATCAAATTTAAATCAGAACATAATAAAATCAGGATGAGCTATTGGGTCATCTTGTACCCCTACAGTCCAGAGATCTGTCTTTCAGTCTGGGCTGGGTCATAATGAAGCCCTACGGTCCATTTAGTCTGAGCTTGGTCATATAGTAACCCTACAGTCCAGACATCACTCATTTAGTCTGGACTAGTCTGGACTGGGTCATATTGTAACCCTACAGTCCCGAGATCACTGGTTCAGTCTCCAGTAGCTCCCTACTCGAATGTCTTGAGCTTGAATCGGTCCCGGTTAGGGTCAACTTGCTGCACGGCAGTGTCACTGTGGCAGGCCTTGCAGTGCTGTCAGTAATGTCAAAGTTCTTCTGTTGCTACTGAGGGGATCTCAAATGCACAGAACCAGTTGACTCACTGAAACCACTGCTTGACCTCTGCTGACCTCTGAATTAACCCCACAGTGAGAAGTGAGAGCTGTCTCCTGGAGATCTGAGCAAGAGACAGGGGTCTCTGGGAACAGAGGTCAGGTCCTACGGTTTCGGTGAACACAGATGTTGAGCAAGTCATATAATTCCTGAACTCTCTCTCTCTCCTGTCCGCAGGCAGACTTCCCTTCCCTCGCACTCTCCAGAAAGTCAAGATTCCCATCCATGACCCGGAGTCCTGCAAGAACGTGTATCCGAACATGAAGACCAGCATGATCTGCTGTGGAGGTCAATACAAGAGCACCTGCAAAGTGAGTGTGGGGCCCTTTGTCGTTTGTTATTTGGTGGACATGCTTGTCTATAATCGTGTGAAGGGTGTAAATGTGGAGGGATGTGAGGCAGTTTGGTAGGAAGCTGATCTGACTCTTCCTTAGAACATTGTCCTCAGTAAGGAAGGTCAGTAAACGGGTATTCATGATCCTGCAGAACACCCTCCCCAGGTTACTGTTCACACAGGTGCCTCTGTTATTGTAAGGGTCAAGTCTGGTCAGGTCTCACGGAAAGACCCGGCGCTCAGTACCAGGCTGAAGGCTGGCCTGCTGCAGCTCCGAGCTTATGAGTCTCACCATCTCCTCGTTGACTCCAACTTGACCACAGATCACTCTTGGTCGAAAGGCCTGGAGTTTGTCTAATAGCCCCGGCCTTGAGCCCTCTCTGTCTCTCTGTCTCTCTGCAGGGAGACTCTGGAGGGGCTCTGGTCTGTAAGAAGGGAAACCGCTGGGTCCAGGCTGGGATTGTCAGCTACGGAAAGGGCTGTGAGACACCCATCCCCCCCAAGATCTTCACCCGCGTTTCCAGCTACAGGTCCTGGATCAAGATACATAGCCAGTAGTCTCTGATTCCGAGTGATGCCTTGTGAGGCTGAAATCAACACAGGCTTCTCGTTCTCCCCAAGCCCGCCTGTGGCTCCTTTCTGTGCTTTTTCTCTCACTGTGTCTTCTGTTGTGTGTGTGTATTACTGAGGGATTCTCAGTGATCTCTGTTTCTCACTGTGTATCCTGTCCTGTTGTGTAAGTTTTTATTACTGAGGAATTTTCTCTTGTCTCCTGTCTCACTATGTCTCATGTCGCTTTGCAGTTTTATCACTTAGTAAATTTATCTCCTCGCACTCCTCGCACTCTGTTATAATTTTTAGCTTTGCTTTGCCTGCTGTGAAAGGGAATGTAACTCTATCAACAGCTCAATAAAACTTCAAGCATTCAATCTCCTGGTCTAGGGACTGGACTGCAGTTATTCAGAGGTTAATCAGTCTGTTTCTCCCCAAGACAATGGGTCAAAGGTCAGTGTTCATCACCCAGTGGAAGGTCCTTCAGTGGGGACCCGAGGGTGTGTACCAGAACTTTACCTGATGACATCCTGACCAATCACCAGCTATGATGTCACACCTTATAGTCTGACACCCAACTCAGTTTTCAGCGTTGAACTCACTGCCTCCTTTTCTCTCTCCAACCGATATAACCATTTAACTTTTCCTATCAAGTGTCTAAGAGCTTAAATTTTCATGGCTTAGACTTTTCTCCAAGACACCATGCCAAGAGAGTGAGTCAGTAAAAAAACAGAATTCTGCCCCAAAAAATGCATTTGGATTCTTTCTTTTTATTGATATCCTGAATACTCGAGCATATTCATACCAGGACAAACCAATCTCTCCCACCTGCCGGAAACCATGCAGCCAGACCCAAAAAGACAAGTATGCACAGACTCTGCACCCATGACCCTCATCTCTTGGCAGGAAGTTTGAACTCACCAAGGATGATTGGCCAACAGATCGTGGAGTATAAAACTTCTTTACTCCCATTATAATTCTCAGGAGATTAACTATTGTTCCAAACACATGATGTTAGTTCATGATAGTAAATGCATATTTACATGTATCTGAGAATATTGTTTCAAATGGGGGGTTATGAAAATGGAGAAAATCAGGATTTGACCGAGCGGTTTAGTCAACCAATGAAGTCAATCAGTGAAATAATTATTCACAACCCCCAACTTGTAAGTGATTTCTAGCAATATACCAGAGCAGTTGGTATAGTTAGAGGCATGTGAAATACTTGTTCTCTGGCACAGTTTTGTTGAGAGGAGTAATAATCCAGGCACACTTGGTTAAATAAACATTTATTACAATGAGAAGACACAAACTACACCACACGCAACAAAACATACAACACACACTGTTACACTTGAAGAAGGCTCCATGGCCGAATCGTTGTGTTTTCTCTCTTCTCTTTTCAGCATGGAATAAACCTATTACTTGTTCCAATGTGTTGGAGTGTCTCTTCCAGCCTTACAGAACATGAATAAATCAGATCGTTCCCATTGGAATCTGGGAAGGGAAAGATTAAAGTGACAAAACCATAGGACGCTTTTTAAACGTTCTGACTGCCCCTTCGTGCTCAAATTCAATCGCCCGGGGCTCTCAAGTGAGGCTCTTAGTTTTTAGTTTTTATGTAAACATCAGAAACACAAAAAAGCAGACAAAATATTCAAACAGATACAGAAATAAAATACACCTCACAGCCAGAGGAATTCGAATTATGAAAGCTGAAAATGAAGCTTATTACATAGTTCCCTCGCGCGTCTTGCCTTTTGATTCTTTAAATTTCTGATAGAAATGAAAAAGGAATTCTACCTTAAAAGCATGAACAGGGGGAGCAGAATTAGACCACTTACTTTTGTGGATAAAGTATTTTGCCAAACTAATTGACAGATTAATCATAAAAACATATCCTTTATCCAAATCACATCTAAAAAAATATAAAATAATAGCAGAATGTTTAAATTTAACATTTACCTTTAAATTAATGATTAAACATAGTACTTATTCCTTTCCAACATACGTGTTACTCTATGTGCAGTATTTACAGACAAGGCGTTTCAGAGGCCTAACATTCTGGTCACACAGAAAACCCCAGAAAACACCCCCCTCAGACCCACCCAGACATACACTGCACACTCACAAGACTGTGGAGCTGCTTCTCCTCGAACAGATTTAGCTAAAGATCTGAGACATCCTGCTGCCTTTGCATCTGTCCCTTAAACACTAGTGCAGCATCATTCACGTAGAATATTGTTGACAGGTTTGGACACCTCTTTACAGGAAACTGTTTCTGCTCTAGATCCAGTCCTGAGAAGTGCAAGCAGATGCATTCTGGGAATAAGGGACAGCCCTGCACTGACTAGCTGAAGGAATTGAGTCTCTTTGGTCTGAAGGGAGTGTTCCACACTTACAAGCTGGAGGAACTGAGTCTCTTTAGTCTAAAGGGAGTGTTCAACACTGACAGGCTGGAGGAGCTGAGTCTCTTGAGTCTGATGAGAGTGTTCAACACTGACAGGCTGAAGGAGCTGAGTCTCTTCAGTCTGAAGGGAGTCTCCCACACTTTCAACCTGGAGGAACAGAGTCTCTTCAGTCTGAAGGGAGTCTCCCACACTGGCAACCTGGAGGAACAGAGTCTCTTCAGTCTGAAGGGAGTCTCCCACACTGACAACCTGGAGGAACAGAGTCTCTTTAGTCTGAAGGGAGTGTTAAACACTGACAGGCTGAAGGAGCTGAGTCTCTTTAGTCTGAAGGCTGTGGCTTTTAGTGGTGAGTATAGCTGAAGAAATGAACATTTTTTGTATTGAGCAGAGAAGACCAAGAGGGGACGTGATCAAAGTATTCAAAATCCTCCAAGACAAAGTCAACCCAGTGGACGTCTTCAAAAGGAACAGTAATCAGAGGACCAGTGGAAACTCCAGGGAAGAGCACCTGAAACAGAGAAGAGGAGACACTTCTTTACACAAAGCATTGTGGGAGTGCAGGAGGGTGAGAGAGCTCTCTGCTCTGCGGTCTCGTCTTTGTGCTGACGGCATGAGAGTTGCTGAGATAAGGAGTGTTCCATGAGCTGGGTCTCTGTCACAGAGATGATACAGAGATATCTGGGCTGTGTGGTTTTTCAGTACGCAGGACGAGGAGACGTGCAGAGCGATAGGCATCCTTCTGCACCTCACGTGAAACCCTGTGTGTTGTTTTGAAGAACACAAAATGGGTCACTGATGAAAGGAGACCATTCGGCCAGTGTAGCCTGCTTGTTCATGAGTAATTCATTGATCTGAGTGTCTCATCCAGCTGATTCTGGAAAGAAGCCATGGTATTGGCTGCTTGTTCCTTCCCCCCACCACCCTCTGTGTAAAAAAGAGCCCCCTGTCTGAACTGGAAGATCTCACCTAGCTGGGCCTTCCAGGGTATCAGCTTCAACAACAGGGCCAGGCAGCTTGTTCCACACTCCTACCCCTCTTTGTGTAAAGCATTGCATCTTGCCCTGATTATAGGATCTCATCCAGCAGCTTATTTATGTGTCAGTTATTAAGTTTAAACTATATCACCCTACAACTCACACCTGGCAGGCCTCTGAAGCTCAGCAGGTGTGAGCCTGGTCAGAACCTGAATGGGAGACCCCTGGGAAAAACTAAGGCTGCTGCTGGAAGAGGTGTTAGTGGGGCCAGTAGGGGGTGCTCACCCTGCGGTCTGTGTGGGTCCTAATACTCCAGTATAGTGACTGTAAAACAGTTGCCTACCTTCAGATCAAACTTAAAACCGAGGTCCTGACTCTCTATGTTCATTACATTACAATAATCACCCTCTCTGAACTGGCTTCATCACTCTGTTCTCCTCTCCACTGAGAGCTGGAGTTTGGTGAGAGTACTGGAGCATCATCCAGGTGGGGCTGCACACTGGTGGTGGTGAAGGGGATCCCCATTACCTATAAAGCGCTTTGAGTGCAGTGTCCAGGAAAGTGCTATATAAAAGTAAGTATTTTAATATCCAGTTGTTTCTTGAATTAGATCATTTAATCAAATCAGAGGTATTACTTTACACAAAGGTTGGTGAAGGTGTGGAACAAGATGTCCAGCCATGTTCTTGAAGCCAATACCCTGTCTTCTCGGAAGAGTTGTCTGGATTAAATCTTGGAGTTAATATCACAGTAATTTCTAAAAGGGCTATTAATAGTTTCACACTGGCCACTTGATCTTAATCTGTCCACAGAGCTGCTCTGACAGCTGCAGATGAGCAATACTAAGTCACAATGAGATTTCTCAGAAGTGTTAAATTATAGTGAACTGCGAGCTCAGTCTACTTCTTTGTGGTCTCATGTTGTTGTTTATGTATGCACCTTGTTATCTTGTTTGCAGGAATGATGCAATCTCTATCTCCATCAGATCTGATCAGCCGCTCAGTCTGATGAACAGCAGAATGATTATCTGACATAAGAACAGTGCAGTATCAGCACACAGCTCTGCTTCACACTATGGGTTACAGACAAATCAAGCCCCCACCTCAAATAGTCCAGATCATGGCCGGTCAGTGTGTCTGTAGGAGGGCTGTCCAGTTCCGGTCCTGCTGGGGTCAGTGTGTCTGCAGCAGGGCTGTCCAGTCCTGGTCCTGGAGGGGTCAGTCAGTGTGTCTGCAGCAGGGCTGTCCAGTCCTGGTCCTGGAGGGGTCAGTCAGTGTGTCTGCAGCAGGGCTGTCCAGTCCCGGTCTTGGAGGGGTCAGTTAGTGTGTCTGCAGCAGGGCTGTCCAGTCCTGGTCCTGGAGGGGTCAGTGTGTCTGCAGCAGGGCTGTCCAGTCCCGGTCCTGGAGGGGTTTAGTGTGTGTGTCTGCAGCAGGGCTGTCCAGTCCTGGTCTTGGAGGGGTCAGTCAGTGTGTCTGCAGCAGGGCTGTCCAGTCCTGGTCCTGGAGGGGTCAGTGTGTCTGCGGCAGGGCTGTCCAGTCCTGGTCGTGGAGGGGTCAGTGTGTGTGTCTACAGCAGGGCTGTCCAGTCCCGGTCCTGGAGGGGTCAGTGTGTGTGTCTGCAGCAGGGCTGTCCAGTCCTGGTCCTGGAGGGGTCAGTCAGTGTGTCTGCAGCAGGGCTGTCCAGGCCAGATCCTGAAAAAATTGTGGTTAAATTGGTCAAATTGGTCAAATTAGTTCAATAAAAAAGATTATTTAGGTGATTTAGTTCTTTAAGATGCTGGGATGTCAAGCTAAAAACAAACAGGTCCTTCTGAAGGTGACCTGACTTTCTGCAAGTCTTGACTCCTTATCCACTTAATTAAGACAACAGTCTAACAGCCCAGTTTATCACTGAAGTTACCGGGAGCACCTGAAGGACTGGGGCTCTCGGGGACTGGACTGACCCAGTTACTGTCTTCATGAGTCCAGATTAACAGGAACCTGTACCCCAGACTGTACCCCCAAAGACACCCAGAGCACCTGAAGGACCAGAGATCAGGGCTGGACAAGAGTTCCTGCAGTGGCTGTCTCCTCTGGGTGTCTTCCCAGTTCAGCTCTCTGAGGCAAAGATTCAGACTGTGTGCGTGTGCAGTTTTGTTTCTTGTGGGAGTGGCTGCTAGCAAAGTGTGTGTATGTATATAAGATGCCACGGGGATGTTGGATATAGGGGGAGGGAGAGTCAGTCTTCTGTGTCCAGTGTCCACCAGTGTTGGGAGGGTCAGGTTGTTTCCAGGGAGATGTTAGGAGAGTGAAGATGTTTTTCTCGCAGCTTCTGTTGTGGATCCTGGATCTGGACACTAAAGGTAAAAGTAAAGTCTTTCTGCTCCTGCTCCTGCTTCTGCTCATATTCCTGCTTCTGTTAATACAGGTGCTTCTTTATCACAGCGATAATGATCAGAAGGAAGTGGACAGTTTGCCCAGTCTTGATTTCATGTGCACGGACCAGTTCAGGAGCTCTGTGGTGGTCAGTGGAGATATGAAGGAGGGACAGTGGTGCTCTTACACATGAGAGTCTGTACCTCACTGCTCTTACACGTGAGCGTTTGTACCTCACTGCTCTTACACGTGAGCGTCTGTACCTCACTGCTCTTACACCTGAGAGTCTGTACCTCACTGCTCTTACACGTGAGCATCTGTACCTCATTGCTCTTACACCTGAGAGTCTGTACCTCACTGCTCTTATACCTGAGCCTCTGTATCTCAGTGCTCTTACACCTGAGTGTCTGTACCTCATTGCTCTTACACTTGAGCGTCTGTACCTCACTGCTCTTATACCTGAGCCTCTGTATCTCAGTGCTCTTACACCTGAGTGTCTGTACCTCATTGCTCTTACACCTGAGCGTCTGTACCTCACTGCTCTTATACCCTAGCCTCTGTATCTCAGTGCTCTTACACCTGAGTGTCTGTACCTCATTGCTCTTACACCTGAGTGTCTGTATCTCAGTGCTCTTACACCTGAGAGTCTGTACCTCACTGCTCTTACACGCGAGCGTCTGTACCTCACTGCTCTTACACCTGAGCGTCTGTACCTCACTGCTCTTACACTTGAGTGTCTGTATCTCAGTGTTCTTACACGTGAGTGTCTGTACCTCACTGCTCTTACACCTGAGTGTCTGTACCTCACTGCTCTTACACCTGAGTGTCTACATCTCACTAAATAAACCTAAGAGCATGTCACTATAACTTGTTTCTCTGTCATGACTATTGTTAAATTATTTCCTTTTGCAGTGATGATAAACTGAACAGTTCCCAGGTGATTCTATGGCGTTTCCAGCTGTTGAACCCCATGATTTTCGAGCAGGTGTTCTCACTGAGGAAGGTCGACGTTCACGAGCACTTCAGAGACATAATTGACAGCTTTGACATTGCCATGGGTGACCTGGACGGGAGAGCATCCTTCACAGCCTACATAAGTCCCATCCACCTGGTCGACCTCACCAAGACTGCCCTAGAATCTGCTGCTGCTGTCTGTTGGGCTGGGGCCGCATCGACAGAAACTGTGAGAGACCCCAGGAGCTGCTGGGTAGACGTTTCTCCTGGGGCTTCTGGGTAGTTTCACCAGGGGGAGCTGGGTAGTTGTTTCTCCAGGGGCTGCTGGGTAGTTTCACCAGGGGGAGCTGAGTAGGCGATTCTGCAAAGGCTGCTGGGTAGGCATTTCTCCAGGGACAGCTGGGTAGCAGGTTCTCCAAGGTCTGATGGGTTTGGCGTCTCACCAGGTGATGCTGGGTAGTCATTTCCTTAGGGGCTGCTGAGTATTACTTTCTCCATGGACTGCTGGGTAGTCATTTCTTTTCTTGCAACAAGCAATTATTTAGAATATTTTTTATAGATTGCTTTTCATAGTGCTATACAGGAAAAAATCAAATGACAGAGATTTTCAACTTATTATTTAGTATTTACAGACAAGGTGTTTCAGAGGCCTAACATTCTGGTCACCAAGGAAAACCCAAGACTGCTACTAAACACTAAACTCTTAATATGCTTACAGAGGCCAGACAAGAGATGAGCTGCCTTCTAACTGAATACAAAGCAACCTGCAGTTAAATCTCTCTCTGCACCCCGGATGCCACAAAATAAGTGGGAGCCTATCTTCCTATCCATAAAAATGCACCCTAATCAGAAAGACATTTCTAACTGGGGTATCTTTTACCCAGGAAACCCATGTTCTTTAAAAACACAGAAAAACGCTCTCTCTCTCTAATAAGGTTCAAGTACTGAGCTCCAGTCAGGTTTGATTTGGATGATCATGCAGTAAGGGACCCCCCCAGACCTGAGCAAACATCCTCTCTGCTTTGAGGTTAGAAGTGGTGACTCTTCCCAGTGTCACAGAGACACTTCTCAGTCACCCAAAGCTGTAACAATACTGTCACTTTTATGCACATTCACTTTGTGTGTTCATTGTCATGAATAATCACTCAGGGTGATGGCACGGTTAGTCTTGGAAGTCGATGTCCCACAGTTGAAAAACAGACACCCTGAGTCAGACGGATCCGGGTTTCTTTTCCTACTGGTTCTCACTGAACTTTTTGGTCTGCAGAGACCATGACTTTCTGGACAGGAGGCTGGAGCTCAGCAGCACCCAGCAGCTCCAATTGATTTGCCACCATAATATTTGTAGTTCCCAACTAAAGCCTACAAGCCGGAACTACAAATACCAGGAAGCTGTGTGCAGCAACTGAGGACCAAATGATAGTTTCACGGGGTTGAGTGCTCACAGCTGTTTCCCATTGGCCATCTGGATCTTGTGTATACAAGGGCTCTAGGGCTGCTTCTTTTGGACACTAGCAGCAGAGTGGAGAAAGTGAGCTGACACAGAAAGTACATTTTTTGTGCTTAAAGAATTCTGTAGGTGTGGTTTTCTAGTCCAGATGTAAGAGGAAAAAGAGTTCTTTAGGAAGTTACTTAGTTTGTCATCTAGTGTGTTAAGAACTCACATGTAATGACCAAATGGTTTATAGTTTAATGACCTCTGTAACAAACTTCTGCATTTCTTGAACGCTCTCCCACTATGAGGAGTTCTGGGTGTTTTGAGCTTCAGCTATTTCTTTATCATGCTGCTATAAAACTTATTTGCAGTTTTATAGTATCTTTCAGCCTGAAGGATTCCAGTGCCCCCCAGGAATCCACATCCTCCCACACTGAACACACTGAAGTGCAGCCTCATCCAGGCCACACAGATCAGGAGCAGGGGAGAGAAACTGCTGCACCAGGGGGATTAAGTGTGAATTTAAGGGAGGACAGACTGTGCATTTCAGAAGGAGGTTATTCATAACATGGGGGTGCACACCCCTACTCTTACTGATAGTGTCCCAGGATCTATTCTGACGTGAAGTGAGGACACCCCTACTCTTACTGACAGTGTCCTGGGATCTGTACTGACCAGCAGACAGGACACCCCTACTCTTACTGAGAGTATCAGGAGTCAGGACGCCTGCATTCTGATTTACAACATTGGTCCCTGGACTCCCTGGACATATTTTAGGGAAAATAAACTTCTGCTGCCTTAGGGATATTGTGACATTATTTACCACAAATCCAAGATTATATATATAAATGGAAATACATGTTATATTAATATTACATTGTAATATTGATTAATAATTATAATAGCTTATATATATATAGCTTTTGCAGAGTGAAGTTGATACATTAAATCTGCCTCATGAACTGAATTTTTTTCATGTTCTGAAACTAATGAAATAATCTCGTTTCTGCTCGGGAGGACAGTGCCCCCTGCAGGCTCCACAATCCAAAATTCTTTATACCGATGTATCTATGTAAATCTTCTCAGAAACAAATACACCACCATCATTGTGACTAACCATTCTCATTGAAGTGAAACAGTATATATTAGCAACACCCTGCAATACAAGCGTTTACAAGAGAACATTGAGATGCATCATTTCTGAAATGAATTCTCTTTTCAGAGTATCTTCACAGCACTTGACAACACATTTCAGGGGGAGATGCATTCACTGCTGTACAGTTGAAATTCCAATAAGGTCAGTCCCCAGACCAATAGCTTGAATGCTTGCATTTTATTGAGTTGCCAAAAGAGAGACAATTATATCTGATCTCTTACAGCAAGCAAAGCAAAGCCAAGAGCACAGCCTCAACAGAGAGAGAGGAGATCCCAGAATATTCCTTAGTAATAAAAATACACCACAGGACAGGAGACACAGTGAGAGAGAGAGGATATCCCAGATAATCCCTCAGTAATAAACACACACCACAGGACAGGAGAGACAGTGAGAGAAAGGAGATCACAGAGAATCCCTCAGTAGTAAACACACAAAAGGGAGAGAGGAGGTAACAGTGGGAACAGTACAAAAGGTGACATTGACCAGTGATAAATCAAATATCAGATTGAGCTAAGCCTGCAGTTTGCCAGCAAGTCAGCCAGGGGCGCTGTCCTCAGCTGGAGCCTCAGATCCCAGTGTGTTTCTTTATCCAGTCCCTGTAGGTGGAGACCCGGGTGTAGATTCCAGGTGACAGTGGGACAGCACATTGCAGCCCGAAGCTGACGATCCCAGCCTGGAGCCAGGGGCTCCTCTTATTTTTCCGACAGACAAGGGGGCCCCCAGAGTCGCCCTGCAGAGAGAGAGAAAGATCAGGGAGAGTCAACGGTGAGAGGCTGAGGAGAGCGAGAGAGTGATCGATCAGTCATCTCCTTCATTGCTGAAGATCCAGGGTCAGACTTGTCTACACCCACACTATCGGGACAATCCAGTAACAGACTCATCTACACCCACGCTATCAGGACAATCCAAGAACAGACTCTTCTACACCCACACTATCAGGAGAATCCAGGGACAGACTCTTCTACAGTACATCCACACTATTGGGACAATCCAGGAACAGACTCATCTACACCCACACTATCGGGACAATCCAGTAACAGACTCATCTACACCCACGCTATCAGGACAATCCAAGAACAGACTCTTCTACACCCACACTATCAGGAGAATCCAGGGACAGACTCTTCTACAGTACATCCACACTATTGGGACAATCCAGAGTCAGACCCATCTACAGTACATCCACACTATCGGGACAATCCAGGAACAGACTCATCTATGGTACATCCACACTATTGGGACAATCCAGGGACAGACTCATCTATGGTACATCCACACTATTGGGCCAATCCAGGGACAGACTCATCTACAGTACATCCACACTACTGGGACAATCCAGGGACAGATTCATTCCAGTACATCCACACTATTTGGATAATCCAGGAACAGACTCATCTACAATACATCCACACTATCAGAAGAATCCAGGGACAGACTCATCTACAATACATCCACACTATCGGGACAATCCAGGGTCAGACTCATCTACAGTACATCCACACTATCTGGACAATCCAGGGACAGACTCTTCTACAGTACATCCACACTATTGGGACAATCCAGGGACAGACCCATCTACAGGACATCCACACTATCAGGACAATCCAGGGACAGACGCATTTACAGTACATCCACACTATCGGGTTGGACCCAGGAAAGGTACAGTATATGGGAATCAAGCAAACCCAACTTTGCCTTTCCAGTAAACCTACCTGACAGGTATCCTTGCCTCCTGCCTCGTACCCGGCACACAGCATCTCTGGCAGGATGACGTAATGTTGCTTTAACATCTTCTGACACTCCAAGTTGTCTATGATGGGGAGCCGGACTTCCTGTAGCGTCTCAGGTTCAGACAGAGAAACTGGAAGGCAAGGAAGACACTCAGAGACAGAGATTAGAGTCTGATATCTCAGTCCGCACCTCCACATCTGATCACACGCACTTCAGCACCCTTCCTGACAGAATGCAAGGGGACAATTGTGCCTGAACTACGGTCAGAAAAGTAAACACCCTGGCGCCGAAACCTGGGTGGCACTGAAAGCATGTGTATGCAATTTCCCCAGTTTTCCAAAACCAGCAACATCTCCTACCCGAATTTCCGACGTTTCCCCACCCTGTGGCCCAGCAGTCCCACTTGGCAGAGATGTTGTTGGAGGCCTCGGCCAGGGCGACGGGCTTGACGTACTGGTTGATGGTGGCAGTCTCATTCAGCTCTATCAGGGCAACATCATTTCCTCCTTCGACATCATAGTACCTCTCATGCTTGATGATCCTCTTCACTGAGTGAGTTTGCTGGTACTCATTAGAATTCGACAGCTGATAGCCTCCCAGTGTGATACTTGATTCCCACCAACTCAAGGGGCTGCAAAGTAGGGGACAGCTGTTATAGTGGGAGACCTCTGAGGACAACAGGGTTGCCACTGTAGGAGGTGCCCTTGGACCATTAGGTGGTGTCCTTTCCACCTGACCAGTCTTTCCAAACCATTTCCCCAGTATGGTGATAGAGAAAGCCATGCGGTACACTGGGTGAAATCGTAGTTCCAGGTCTTGGCTACTAAGTCATTACAGGTCCTGCAGTGTCCTGACTGCCGGTCAGTACAGACCCCAGGACACTGTCAGCAAGAGTAGGGGTGTCCTGACTGCTGGTCAGTACAGATCCCAGGACACTGTCAGTAAGAGTAGGGGTGTCCTGACTGCTGGTCGGTACAGATCCCAGGACACTGTCAGTAAGAGTAGGGGTGTCCTGACTGCTGGTTGGTACAGATCCCAGGACACTGTCAGTAAGAGTAGGGGTGTCCTGACTGCTGGTCAGTACAGATCCCAGGACACTGTCAGTAAGAGTAGGGGTGAAATAAGCTATTTAAGTGAGGGGAACTATGATATTGATGGCACTACAAGACCCTGCAGAGCGTCTCAGTTCATATAGGAACACACCTGCATTCAGGTGTAGACAGTACCACCGGCTTCTTATCACATATCTGTGCTGATGATACTCAAATATTATGTTCATACTAATTACATTTCAATGAAACACAAAATTTAGATGTAATATTTGATCCTGGATTGGCTGTTGAGTCTTAAATGCTAATTACTGTAAAAAAATTATTTCATCTCAGAAATGTCACTAAACTGCCTCCTCGCTTGGGAACCTTTCTTTTCCAAAAAGCTGTTACTGAATTGGTGTACTGGCACACTGGCACACTGAGTTACTTCATTAGCACACACTGCACTGGAACACTGAGTTACTGCTCTGGCACACACTGCACTGGCATACTGACTGTCTACACTGGCACACACCACACTGGCACACTGACTGTCTACACTGGTACACTGTCTACACTGGCACATACCACACTGGCACACTGACTGTCTACACTGGTGCACACCACACTGGCACACTGACTGTCTACATTGGCACACTGTCTACACTGGCACACTGACTGTCTACACTGGCACACACTACACTGGCACACTGACACACTGCACTGGCACACTGACACACTGCACTGACACAAACTGCACTGGCACACACTGTGTCTGCTTCATTTTCTAATTATTTATTTTCTGATGTATTTCTAAGTACTTGTATTTCTTATGTGTGTTTGTTTTGTTTTGTTGAGTAATTTGAAATGTTATGTTGTTATGTAATGTAATATCACAATAAAGTAATATTACAATAATAATAATTATTATTAGTAGTAGTATTATTAGTATTATTATTATGATTATTATTATTATCATCCATCTTCCAGCTGTGTTTGGTACAATAGAGGTGAAGTAAAGCAGTAGATACTTACAATTCCACACAGTGCGCTGCAGTGAGAACCCAGCGATCACTGATCAGGGAGCCACCACAGACTCCTCCTCTCCCTGCACTGCGCATAACAAGATTGAGAGAAGCCATCCAGGGCCACCGTCCCTCCTTCGCATCCTGTCCACCCACTATGGAGCTTCTGGACAGAGGAGAGCTGGACACTGGAGAGAGAGAGAGGGGTTAATACAGACACACTGCCTGACTGGACACTCCAGTATATTAACACTGCACTGAGAGAGAGGGGCTCATACAGACACACTGACTGACTGGACACTCCAGTACATTAACACTGCACTATTCTGACTTGAACACGATAAGGAAGACTAGTAGTAGTAGAGTATTAGAGGAGTTTACTGCCATATGTACTTGTACATCTTATTCACTCTGATCTCCGGGGACATAGACATCACACAGTACAGCAGACAACATCACACGATATAGACAGTAAGTACGTTACGAAATCATGAATTAAACTCCCAGAACAAGAACTGTGTAGTAGTGAAAGAAAAGACACATGTTAGACCAAGCAAAAAGTGAATAGTGCAGATGTGCATCGGGTCTGGGGTGTTGCAGTCAGCTGTGGAGGATTTGTACTGCAGCAGAGTAGAAGCTGTTCTTGAGTCTAGCGTCTGTGCTTTAATAGTGTGATACTGCTTTCCAGAGCGCCGGGGGAGAACAGTCTGTGGCCGGGATGGGTGGGATCCTGAAGGATGGACTGAGCTCTACTGTCGCAGCGGATGGTGAGAATCTAACCGATTGATGGTAGAATTCTCATTCTATAATTGTTGCCACAGCCCTTTATACCCTTTGTAGTGCACCTTGTAGTGCACCTTTGTAGGGCACCAGGGCGCCTCTCGGTGAGACCAACAGATTTCCAGCTAGGTCCCAGTCGGTCTGATCTACAGCCCTGTTTCAGGCGAACCTGCTGTGTCGCTGCTCTGACATGGAGCTCACCAGCGTCCGCTTCGCCACTCACGCTGATTTCAGACTGTTTGATGGGGAGAGAAGTCGTGGTCATGAGCTGCAGCTCTTTCCCCCAGGGGGCGCACGAAGCCGGATAAGAGAAACCTGCTGTCTAGGAGTCTTACTCAGCCTCTTGGCTTTTTCAATTGACCCTTTCATGTGGAAAAGGTGTAAATTAGGAACTCAGCTTTAGACCAGCCAGAGCCTGCTGCCTGTGAACATGCGAGGTCATTGCAGGAGAAGTGAGCCATGAGCTTGGTCACTCCTTACCTTCATGTGTGCCCAGTATCAGGATCCAAAACAGCAGCTGCAGGACAAGTGTCTTCATCTCGCCGACTCCTCACTGGACACAGAGGACTGACCTTCCCAAGCTTCTCACTGGACACTCAACACCACAGATTTAGCTTCCCTGACTACTGCTGGACCCTGGACACAGAGGACTGACTGCTGCTCCCACTGCACTGCAGGTATATGGAGACCCTGAGCTTTATACAGATCCACCAGCACTGGTAACCACTCCCCCCAGCAGACTGGAATCTTCCCTCTCGCTAAAGAGGCAGAACTGAGAGCTGTATCTCAGCTGGACCCGATTGCATCTGTGCACGGTATCTGGACCCCAGAGGAGCTGACAGGGCCCGATCATATCTGCACCCAGAACCCGTGTCGGATGGTATCTGGGCTCGAAACGCTGACAGGACCAGATGATATCCAGCCCTGAAAAGTGCTGAAGGATGAAGATATAGACCCCTGTGCGATAATACCTCAGTAAGACTCTCCCTTGCCATGGGATCTGTTTCAGGGCCAGATGGACATAGATCAGGAGTGGACATGGATGTTCAAGACTCCAGGTCAGCAGACAGGTGTCTGCTCTGTGATGCTCTGTGTTGCTCTAAGGCACTGTGGGC
This sequence comes from Lepisosteus oculatus, assembly GCF_040954835.1. NCBI lineage: Eukaryota > Metazoa > Chordata > Actinopteri > Semionotiformes > Lepisosteidae > Lepisosteus > Lepisosteus oculatus. The sequence goes on along the minus strand of NC_090699.1, from coordinate 10,661,847 downwards.
CGCTGACTGTGAACCCGACAAGCCACCCTCAGTAAAGGCACAGCGCGCTGACTCTGGGAATCCAGCTCCAGGAGCTGGGTGTTTTCCGCAGGCTGGCAGAGTTTGCTGAATGTAACATGGTGGGTCTTTAGGCCTGCCTTTTCCCTGGTTAGAGGTTCGATGTGTTGTGGAGGTAGAGAGCTGGCGTGTAGTCGCTCAGAGCCAAGTTCGGTCACTCATGCAACACAAGTAACGGGGTCTTAGGGAAGAGCTTGTTGCTCCCAAGGTAATGCAAGCGTTACGGCTCAAGAGAAAAAAAATAATACAGTTTTCCGGGCTTCTAGAGGAAGAAAAGATTGGACCTTAGCTGAGTAGCCGATGGAGTGGTTCTGAGACGAACGAGGGGTATGTTGCATGAGGATTTAATACAGGACTCCTGATTGGAAGCCCAGGTAATGCTGATGAGAGACATGCTCACATGACAACCAGGGAGAGAGGAGCAGTTCAGAGATGTTATATTTGAGATTATTTTTAGTTTTAAGATTATTTTATGAGATGTTGATTTTTAAGAGGAATTTAGAGAAACGATTCGGCTCGGTGGTGTTAGGGGCCCTGTAGTGGAGAGAGGGGGAAGATTCCTTCTACGGCGCCACATGGGGGAAAGAGAGAAAAAATTGGGAAAATACAGGATCAAGGAACTGGAAGAGGCAAAGAAGAGCACCTTGGGAAAGGCGCTGGCAGGACAGGATTCAGGCAGGTTCTTGGTCTTGGGGCTCTCAGGTCACGGGGACAGGGGTCTCTAATCGATCGAATCAATCAAGTCCGCTGGTGTAGCGGGGCTAGTTCGGATATGGTGACGTCACCGCCCTCCCTGCGCGTAGCAGGGACCTCAGCTGCCAGGGCTGAGGGACGTCTCGTTTAGCTCATGCGGCTGGTTCCCTGTTGCGTTACACCGGAGACCCAGGTTAGCGCTCCAGGTGCCGCAGGACGGAATGGGTACGAGCCCGCACGGAACTGCGGCGGTCACACTGGCAGCACGTCTTCATGTCGTTCAAATCACAGAGCACCTTCATTGTGGCATGTCGGGCATTAAGGATTCGTTTAATTAGCAGACTGGGTGTCGGCTTGGTAAGGGGAAGTTTGAACTGAAAGTCTTGATTTGGAGCCCCAGCTGAAATGCACTTGGACCGGCTCCCATGAAGCATAGTTCAGGACCCTATGCAGACGGTATAATCCGGAAGTAGGTGGAGAAGGACAACAGGGAAGAGACGTAGAGGATCAGGATGGGTGGACAGACAGGGGGGCATGACGACGGTGATCTGGGGCGTAGCAAGGGCAAACAGATCCAGACAGTCCAAAGGGGGCATCCAGGGCTCAGTCCAGAGTCCAAGAACCAGGGGATCTGTCCAAGACGAGACAAAACAAGGTTAAAATCGGGAATTGGATCCTGAACAGGGACAGGGAATAAAACCAGGGTAACGAGGCTGGATGCTCCAAGCCCCGGACTCAGCTGGTCAGGACACCGTGAGGAAGCCTATGCCATTGGGTCTCTCCTGGACCCGCTGGTAGGCGGCCTTCAGGGCGTCCATCTCCCAGTGCTGATCCAGGAATAGCGAGAGCTCCAGGCTTAAATAAGGAGACAAAACAGGGGGCAGGTGCACATAATCAACATAATCAGGGTCATAATATGTTGGTGATTCCAATAGTACAGATGATTATGATGGTGGCCATGGTTATGGAGGTGACGTTGATGAAGATGATCACTTTCCTGGAGATCATGGTGATGCTGGTGATGTGAATACTGGCACTGATGGAGATGACGCTGTTGATTCTGATGATGGCGAAGATGCTCCATAGTAATGGAGGAGTTGAACGTCATTGTCATGGAGATGATGGCAATGGGGTTGAAGCTGGAGAGGTGTTTTATGGGATTTTTTTCTGCTTGCAATAAGTCAAGTCACCCTTCTGCAATTGTTTCTTTAACTGGACACAGCACAGCTCAGTTTCTCCCCTAGGCTCTTGATATTTAATTCCCGGCTGAACAACCACACTGCATCAGAAAGATGATGATGAGAGTGGTAGTGACATTGATGAGCGTAATTGTGATGATCACAGAGATGATGAAAGTCACTAAAAACTGGAGAGAGATCTCTTATAATCAGCCCTCATTGAATCAGGTCACCCTCAGCTAGTTTGTCATTAATTGGATGAACTGAGGCTCAGTTTCCCTCCAGGACCCCTGATACATGGTTCATTCCACCCTGAGCTGCATGTTAACTCAACCATCCATTTTTAAAATGTGTGAATATAGACTCAGTCCAAGAGTGCTTTGAGCTTTATTGTTTTATTACACAATCATAACACAACCAATGAAAGAGAGGAGGCAACCAAGTCACTCTGCAATAAAAATAGCAGACAGAGCAAAGCCAAGAGCAGAGTCTCACCAGAGAGAGGAGACAAATGAGACTCAGTAAGAGTGCAGGACTCCTCAGTCCAGGTCTTCATGTAAATGTGAGAGATATAAACGGATGAGTCAAACAGATGCGGAAGACACTGAGGCTACTGTGAGTGAGAGGGCTGGCAGGGGACGCTGTCCTCAGGTCTCAGACGTCAGAATGTTCTTTATCCAGGTTCTGTAGCTGGATACCCGGGTGTAGATCCCAGGGTGCTTACTGCGAGCACAGCCCTTTCCATACCCGAAGCTCACAATCCCAACCTGGACCCAGCTGTTTCTCTCTTTACAGACCAGCGGTCCTCCAGAGTCACCCTGCGGAGAGATAAGAAAGTGTCTTCAGGTGGGGGTTAAAAGTCACCGTTCGTTCTGGACTCATGAAGACAGTAGCTGGCTCAGTTCAGTCCGTGAGTGTCCCAGTCCTTCAGGGGCTCTAGTGTCATCAGTCAGAGGTTAAAGTAGTCTGTTGTCCTGTGTATGTCCCGAGAGATCAGCGAGATTAAGAATTCCAATGTACATATGGCAGTAAACTACTCTACTCTCTACTGTAAGTGAATCTGGACTCATGAAGACAGTAACTGGCTCAGCTCACACACTGAGAGCCCCCCTCCCAGCCCCCTCTCTGTCGCACCTGGCAGGTGTCCTTTCCTCCTCTTTTGAGACCAGCGCACATCATCTCTTTCCTAATCTGGAGGCCTCTCTGCATCTTCTGACAGCTCTTGTTGTCTATGATGGGGAGCTGGACTTCCTGCAGTGTGCGCGGAGGTTTCAGAGCCTCTACAGAGGGAGAAAGGGACAGGTGGGTCAGTCGGCCAGACAGGGATGTCAATGGTTCAGTATTTCTGTATTTCCAGCCCGTATTGGAAAATGACGTCCCTACAGCAGCAAAGCACAGAGTGAAAGTGCATGCTTTTCAACCACAGCCTGCACTGGCACTCGTTTTCACTGAGGGGTGCTCTTGGCATTTGGTCATCTGCTTCAGGAGTGGCCTTTTCTAAGACCGCGACAATGAATGCATCTCCTACCGTTGGTCCCTACGTCACCCCAGCCCGTAGCCCAGCACTCTGATGTCTCGTTGAAGGCCTGGGCTTCACCGGCCAGAGTGATGGGTCTAATGTATGCATTGCTGGACACTGGGCTGTCCAGCTCCACCAGGGCGATGTCAGAGCCCTTTGCAGGACTGGAGTATTGCTCATGAATGATGACCTTCTTCATGGAGCGCGTCTGCCGGTTATCGCGGCTGCTGTCCAGCTGGTACGCTCCAAGGATCACCTTGGATTTCCACCATTTAAGGGATCTGTAATACGTTATTGTTAATGGAGATGGTCACGGTAGCATTCAAAGACTGGATTGAAAAAGATCACTGAATGGAAGCAAGTCATGCCTTGCATTCTTGGGATTTCTCTGGAATCAGACGGAAATAGATTTTTGGTGTGTTGTTTGTGTTACTGGAACCTGGATATATAGATCAGGACTCCAGGTGGGACACCTGCTGTTGTTTGTATAAAAAGAGCTCAGATTCAGATATCAGGACTCCAGGTGGATCACCTGCTGTTGTTTGTGTTATTGGTGCTCAGATACAGAGATCAGGACTCCAGGTGGGACACCTGCTGTTGTTTGTGTTAATGGAGCTCAGATACAGAGATCAGGACTCCAGGTGGGACACCTGCTGTTGTTTGTGTTAAAGGAGCTCAGATACAGAGATCAGGACTCCAGGTGGGACACCTGCAGTTGCTCGTGTTAAAGGAGCTCAGATACAGCGATCAGGATATGGTTTATGTTAACGATCAGACATCTAGATGGGAAAGCTGCTGTCAACAGAGCTCAGACACAATTTTAAACATAGGAGACAGAAGTCACTTACTCATCAAAGCAGTGGGCTGCAGTGAGAACCCAGTTCTTGTCGATCAGAGAGCCTCCACAGTCAACGACATCCAAAGGCTTCCCTTTGAAAGGAAGGATCTTGAAATAAACCATCCAGGGCCACTCTCCTTCCTTCGCATCCTGACCCCCTGCGATCCGGGACAGACTGGATCTGGACCCTGGTAAGGGAGGCCAACACAGGTAAGGTGTTAATAAAGTCACACTAATCAAGTAAGGAGATACTTTGTAATCCCAGCCTTGATTAGAGTTGTTTTTATGGTTCTCCTCCCTCGTAGAACGTGTTCTCCTGTCTGTGCTGTATGGTGGATCAGGCTAGGCTGAAGTAAAGGTGAATCATTTCAAAGCAATAAAAACCTTGTTATTTTTTCAAATGTTTAATCCCTGCTTTCTTTCTTTGACACACTGTAGCATGTTGTCTCACACACAAAGCAACAGCCATGTTTAATAAAATTAGACGATTGCAGAATTATGACTCGATGTTCAAAGCACCCAGTTCTGTTATACGATGTGATATCTGTAATAATCAGTTACCCTCCAGATATCTTCATACCTTCAAAAGTGTTCAAAATCAACAGCCAAAACAATAGCATCTTCACCATTCTGATGTCTGAAGAGAGCCTGTCCCAGTGTCGGATGGAGCAGGTCTCTGCGATGGTCAGTCAAGGGCTCTTCAGAATTGGTGTTGGTCTGTACAGAGCCTGAATCAGAAAGACTATGTAGCTCTCTGGCTTACTGCATGATCACAGACACACCTTCTTGAAGTCTCAGTATGTAATGATGATGATGAGAAGGATCTAGAGTCTCAGTGAAGTGCGAGGTGTGAGGAACCGTTTCACAGTTAGTCACATGTCGGGATTGAAACCATGCTGTGGTTTTCAAAGCTCTTTACTTCCTTGTGTCTTACTGAGACAGGCAGGCCAGAGGTAACTGGTCTTCAGATTTCTTGGAGAGCTGCGATGGAAACAGACTAAAAGTCTGCCTATGAAGTAAAAAACAATATGAAGAAACATATAAGAACAAGCTAAAAAAAAAGGCTGTGGTTCACTTGTTTTCAAGTGTTTCAAAAGTCTCAGAAGCCTTCCGCTGATGAGTTCTGACTGTGAGAGCCACACGAGGGGTCTGCAGAGGGAAGGATAACGGTGTCTGAGCTCCAGCAAGCTGGGAAGTTTCATAAGGAACAGACAGACTGGAGGACAGAGGACATCTCAGCAAGGATCGGACACGGACAGGAGAAAGGGAGCAACAACATCCCCCCATTTGAAAAAAGTCCGATTTTGATTCACTAAATACACCCCACACACTGCATGCTTTTTTACTCTGACCTAACCATGCGATAACGTTCAGCAAAAGAATTGCAACACTTTGCACCAATTCCTGCATACTCAACACTTTTAGCAGAAGTGTGAGATTCGGATATGTGCTGACAAAGCAAAAGAGGGGGGGCAGCACACCAAGGGGGGCAATTTCCTGTTGTCAGGCATCTGTATGAGGTCCTCTGGACTGGACACTGCACTGGACTGACCACCTCCTCCCTGCAGCAGAGACTGACTGTGTTCCTGTGGTCAGTAGGCATCTGTATGAGATCCTCTGGACTGGACACAGGGCTGGACCGACTGTCTCCTCCCTACAGCAGGGACTGACCAGCAGGCACAGGAAGTGGAGGGGTGTCCCTGTGGTCAGCAGAGGTCTTCTCCTGAGTCAGGAAGTGAAAAGAGTCTGTGCATGGTCATCTGGAGTGGAGCGCTAGAATGCCCACCTCCTCGCCATCAGTAGGACTGTGTTTGGGATCCTGGACTGTGAATCTGTGGAACCACAGGAAATGGGATGCAGGATGCTGCCCCTACTGCACAAATTTTCACTGGTGGGAAATTGTGCTGTCGGCAGTCTACTTCCTGGATCCGGGTAAGGCTGGAGGAATTCGGATGCCGATCCCTAGCAAGGAGAAGCTGTGTGAAACAGGAAGAGGACACGGATGGACACAGGAGCTGCTCCTAGCTTGTTCGTCACACACACTGACAAACTCATCAGTAGCTACTCCAGCCTGGGCATGGGATGTGTTGGGAGAGCCAGGCTGTCCGAGGTACTAAAGCCCTCAAAGTGCATTTCCAGTGCTACTGCACAGATCTCCCCCCTCTGGTGCTCTGCGGCTCTGCGTGATGCAGTCACTAGAGAGTCATTAGAGGGTCGTTGGGGTTAGAAATTTCTATCGATGGTGCTGCTAGCTGAAATACCAATCCAACAAAAACTGTGGCTACATAATACGACTAATCACTGGTACTACTGAAGGTACTCATGCTCCTGTACAACTCCTGTTGCAGCTGTTCCAAGTAAAGCCACTAGGTGGCAGCCGTGAGCTTTCCTAGGCTTTGTGCTCTCATAGGTGGAAGAGGAAGACGGATTAATAATAATAACAATAATAATAATAGAATTTTCGAAGAGGTAACTGCTATGAGCCCAGGTCCCAGTGTCCCAGAGGATGGTGGATCAGCAAATAAATTCAGTCCCAGGACAAGGAGTTTGAATGCTTGAAGTTTTATTGAGCTGTTGATGGAGTTACAGTACAACTGATCTCTCACAGCCAGAATAACAAAGCCAAAAAACACACCTCAGAGAGACGAGTTGCCCGGCAATAAACACACGCAACAGGACAGGAGACACAGTGAGAGAGAGAGGAGATCACAGAGAATCCCTCAGTAATAAACACAGAACAGAGGAAATGATGTTGCAGGTGATATTAACTGATTGATCAAGCAGATCTGGGTGAAGCAGAGCCAGTTAGCCAGGAGGGGGCGCTGTCCCCAGGTCTCAGTAGAAGGCTCAGAGTTGAATGTGCTCCGTTATCCAGGCCTTGTAGCTGGAGACGCGGGTGTAGACCCCGGGGGAGAAGGGCTGAGCACAACCCTTACCAAAGCTGACAACCCCAGCCTGGACCCAGCGGTTCCCCCTCTTACACACCAGAGGACCCCCAGAGTCTCCCTGGAGAGACACGGAGAGAGACAGCCTGTCAGGGCAAATGGCTGCTTCTCTCGCACCTTCATGTCCTGGCAGATTTGCACAAGCCACCACAACAGCCTGGTCTGCCTTAGTGAGCCCCGCATCGTATCTGAGGGTCTGCTTTCAGGATTTCACATGGGATTTAATTAATTGGGGCAAAAATTAAAAGGTATTAAAATGAGATAATCAATCAGGAGTGCGGATCCCTTTTAATATGGATTCAGGAAGACAATAACTGGGTCAGTTCAGTCCCTGAGAGCCCCAGTCCTTCAGTGCTCTAGTGTCTTCAGTCAGGGGTTAAAGGTCACTGTGAATCTGGACTCATGAAGACAGTAACTGGCTCTGTTCAGTCCCTGAGAGCCCCAGTCCTTCAGTGCTCTAGTGTCTTCAGTCAGGGGTTAAAGTTTAAGCTGGAGTCATGAAGACAGTAACTGTCTCAGTTCAGTCCCTGAGAGCCCAAGTCCTTCAGTGATCTAGTGTCTTCAGTCAGGGACTCAGTTCAGTCCCTGAGAGCCCCAGTCCTTCAGCTGTTTAGTCAGGGGCACAGAACCCTGTTGATCTGGACTCATGGAGGCAGTAATTGGGTCAGTATAGTCTCTCAGTGTTCCGTTATGTCTTACCTGGCAGGTATCCTTCCTCCCGTCCTTGAACCCGGCGCACATCATGCCTGGCTGGATGGTGTATTTGCTGTTGTACATCTTTTGGCAGTGCTGGTTGTCTATAATGGGGAGTCGGACTTCTTGTAGAGTGTGAGGCCATTGGAGAGGCTCTAGAAAGGGACAGAGGTTCAATTCAATTCAAGCATCATTGTCCACTTGAGGAGAAGATATGAAGAAGAAGCTATGATACATTTAGTTCAGGCAGGGGGCTGCGTCAGCATGCGTAGGCTGCAAAGGAACAAGTAAAGGTTTATTCCCTGCTGAAAAAAGAAAAGAAACACAATGTTTCAGTTGTGAAGCCCACACGCTAAGACGTTTGCAGTTATGACACATTGTTTGCAGTGAGGATGAAAGATTTCCTGTGTCTATTAGTACGACACCTGTAGACACAGAGGCGTCTCCAAGATGGGAGGAGTATGAACTGGCAGCAGAGGGGGTGAGAGACACAATCCATCACACACCTTGCTAACCTTGACTCCCTCTGCTTATAGTCGATATTTAAGGGGATTTGTTTGCCCCCAATCAATTTGCTCTTTATTTTGACTAATTTACTCAGCCTATTACAATCAATGGTACTTATCTTACCAACCCAGCAAAGTGAGACAGTATGTTAAACACTTTCAGTGAATACTTTCAGGAGAAAGGCCTTAGGATGGTTCTATCTACCTTGAACTAGCTTAGTTTCCTTCAAAAAAAGAGTCTCTGTTGTTTTTCTAAATGATGTCTCAGAATTTGTCCCAGCTCAGAGTTTTGGCTATGACCAGTCCAAGTACATGTAATCATTGACAATTCCTACAGTTTGACCATTAATTACACTAGGTTGGAGGGATGTTGCGTTTTTTTCCTAAAATCCTTGAACAACTCTGTTGTTTTTAAAACATTTAACTGCACAGAGCACTCATCATGGTCATTAAGAACTGCCACAGCCCCCCCTGACCCCTGCACTACATAGACAGAAATAGGGGTCTTGTACTTTCTGGTAGAGATCTGGTAGAGGAAATTCAACTACTCGGCAAATGTGAAATTGCCCTCTGTGATTTCTCAGTATTAGGTCTCTTTTAGAATCTTGCTACTGTCATGGCCTCGACTTCTTCCCACAGATCCCGACGCACATCCTAATTATCCAACCACGTCCCTCGTCCTGCACCACACCTCGCGACCCCCCACTACTTAAGAGCTCCTCACCTGCACCTCCTCACTCAGTATTCAGTTCGTAAGTATAGAGCTCCCCTTCGTTATAACCTCTTCTTCTGAGACAACCATCGTCTTGAGAAAACCCGGCTTCCAGACCTACGCATCCTCCTGACTACGACTTCTGCCTGAGTAGACCCGGCTTCCGTTCTCCACTAAATTTCCCTGTCTATCATCGTTAGCTCAGCCCCGCATAGGGTCCAATCCCCTTGCTTAACCCTCCGGCACCCACCTTACACCTGGCCTGATCAGGATACCGGTAGGCCAGATTTAACAATGTGCATCGTCTACTCCCCTCCTTCCTCTGAACGCAAACTGCAGGGGGTGAGTAAGGCCAATAAGGTTCCTTGTAATTTATTGTTTAAAGAGTCCCTCCAGGCTTTGCACTGGGAGAGATGTGAGAGAAACGGGCCTGTAGCTATCAATCTTTGGAACAGGGATGATGATAGATTTTTTCCACAGAGAAGGGGTGATTTGTAGATTTAAGGGCAAAACAGAGCGGATGATCACACACTTTCAATGGCAAGATAAACATCTTTAAAAACCGAAGCCGTATGCCTGAGAGGATCTGCATGAGTCAGCTTGTGCCTTTGGGATAGTCCCCGATTATGGGTGAACCAATCAAAATGAGACGCAGACGCCTGTCTCCCGCGGTACCTTGGGTCCCAATGTTCCCCCAGCCTGTAGCCCAGCACTCTGACGTCTCATTGAAGCGGTCACTGCTGTCGGCCAGGGTGACGGGACTGATGAACTTGCTGGTTGACACTGGACTGTCCAGCTCCACCAGGGCGATGTCTGACCCCTGGTTGGTGTTGGTGTACCCCTCATGTAAAATCACCCTCCTGATGGAGCGGGTCTGTTGGTGTTCATTGCAAACGTCCAGCTTGTGTCCTCCCAGGACCACCAGTGAATTGCATATCTCAAGGAAGGGTCTGAAAGACAATGCGCTCAATGTCAATGCCTGCAAATCACACTGAATGGGTCAGCTTTAGCCATCTCTGTGTTGCAGGAAAGGGTCTGAGTGTTGATCCTAAGTAGACAGCGATAGACAAAAAAAGCCTTTGGTGAAGAAGTATGTGTGCTGTGGTTTGTGTGAATGGAGGTAAGATACAGAGATCAGGACTCCAGGTCATACGCCTGCTGTGGTTTGGGTTAATACAGATCAGAGATCAGAAGGTGAGGTGGGACAACGGCCATGGGCTGTGTTAATAGAGCTCAGGAACCCAGGACACATACTTTCAAACATGTACCAATACTCACTTCTTCAAGCAGTGTGCTGCAGTAAGAACCCAGCGATCGTTAAGCAAGGAACCACCACACTGAAATGTTCTGCTAAATGTCTTCACTTGAACAAAAGCCATCCAAGGCCACTTTCCCAAATAAGCATCCTGGCCTCCCACTATAGACATCCTGGACTGAGGAGCAAAGTCACCGATCACTGGAGAGAAATTAAATTTGATCAGTACACACTGACTGACTGGACACTCCAGTACTTTAACACTGCACTGAGAGAGAGGGGTTCATACAGACACACTGACTGACTGGACACTCCAGTACATTAACACTTGCCTGAGAGAGAGGGGTTCATACAGACACACTGACTGACTGGACACTCCAGTACATTAACACTGCACTGAGAGAGAGGGGTTCATACAGACACCCTGACTGACTGGACACTCCAGTACATTAACACTGCACTGAGAGAGAGGGGTTCATACAGACACACTGACTGACTGGACACTCCAGTACATTAACACTGCACTGAGAGAGAGGGGTTCATACAGACACACTGACTGACTGGACACTCCAGTACATTAACACTGCACTGAGAGAGAGGGGTTAATACAGACACACTGACTGACTGGACACTCCAGTACATTAACACTGCACTGAGAGAGAGGGGTTTATACAGACACACTGACTGACTGGACACTCCAGTACATTAACACCACACTGAGAAAGAGGGGTTCATACAGACACCCTGACTGACTGGACACTCCAGTACATTAACACTGCACTGAGAGAGAGGGGTTCATACAGACACACTGACTGACTGGACATTCCAGTACATTAACACTGCACTGAGAGAGAGGAGTTTATACAGACACACTGACTGACTGGACACTCCAGTACATTAACACCACACTGAGAAAGAGGAGTTCATACAGACACACTGACTGACTGGACACTCCAGTACATGAACACTTGACAGGTCATATCAGTTACTGAGTGGATGTGATGTCTGTTGTCTGGGGTTCTGTCCAGTATACCCACAGAGGGACTAGAGACCCTGGAGTTATAGCCATCGTCTCAGCTGGCACCCTTCAAAACAAGCTTAACAAATTGATGAATTAATTCTCTTCTTACCTTCTGTCGTGCTCAGGATCAGAATCCAAAACAGCAACGGGAGGAATAGCATCTTCATCTTTCAAACGTCTTACTGGAGAAAGAGGACTGAACCCCCTCAACTACTGCTGGACACTGAGGACTGACCCTCCCCAACTACTGCTGGACACAAAGTACTGACCCTCCCCAACTACTGCTGGACACACAGTACTGACCCTCCTCAACTACTCAATGAACACAGAGGACTAATCTACTGCTGCTACCCCACCAAATCTCCAGTGAGACTGTCTGACTGCAAGAGTCTTTCCATTTTATAGGGTCTTCATTGTGGGTGACAGAGTGTGACCCAGTTTATGAGGAAGTTGAAGATTAAAAGATTTTCAGAGAAAGGAGACTGTCAGACCATTTTCCAAACAGCAGTAAAACATTTCATATTTCTGATGGTATCTATCCCCCCCACCCCACCCCACCCCACCCAGGCACCCAAAAAACCCATAATGTCTATATTAACCACCTACTAATAAAAACTCAAAACACCAACCGCATGTGATGTTGTCTGTGTCAGCAGATCACACACTGTCATGATGATGATAATGAGAAGGAGTAGGATGAGTAGGTTCTGATGACGGTGGTGATGATAATGGTGATGATGACTGTGAGGATGCAGAGGAGAACATAATGGTAATGAAAGGTGATGCTGATTGTGCTGATGACTTTAATTGTGATTCTAACGATCAGAATAGTGATGCTGGCGATTTTGGTAATGATGATGATGAAAAAGACAGAGACCTCCAAGCCTCCAATCCTACATTGAATCAGATCCTCATCGGGCGGAGCAGTGGCACTTTGGCTAAGGATCTGCTCCTGTGTTGGAAGGTTGCTGGTTTGAATCCCGTGGCCGGTAGGAGGATCCTTCTCTGTTGGACCCCTGAGCACAGCCCTTAACCCCAGCTGCTCCAGGGGTGCCATATAAATGTCTGACCCTGCGCTCTGACCCCCAGCTTCTCTCCCTGTCTGTGTGTCTCATGGAGAGCAAGCTGGGGTCTGTGAAAAGACAAATTCCTAATGCATGCAATTGTATGTGGCCAATCAAGTCATCTTATCTGTATTAGGATTTCATTCACTACATTTAGGTTTCATTCCAAAACCTGCAACCCAAATGTGTTGCAGCACATTTATCACATTTATACAACAACCAGTGGAGCCTTTAAAGAAATGAAATCTTGAAGCTCACTGAAAGATCTGAGAGATCTTGCTGAAAAATGTGACACTAGGTTACAATATCTTCTAAGTTGGATCAGGGGTGGGGTGTGTTGTAAAGTGCTCTGCAAAGACACAATCTCAAAGGATTTCCATCTACAAACATATTCCTTAAGACCGTACCAAGCACTGTTAGATGTGAGACTGTCCTAACTCAGGGTTACTGCAGGACTATACTGCAGTATAGGATGCTTTCTAGAAGGCAGTGGTCTCCAGTCATCTTAAACACAAGATCGCAAGTCAATGCTTAAATGCAGTTTTATTGAGCTGAACCCGGTGCAACTGATGTCTCCCAGCAGGCAGAACAAAATCAAGGAGCAGAGTCACACCAGAGAGAGAGAGAGTAAGGAGATAACAGAGTTACCAAGTAATAAACACACGCAACAGTTAACAGGTGGTAGAGAGGAGGATCAAGGGAGACAGCACAGCAGTTGGTAAAAACTGCTGATCTAAAAGGACTTTAAAAATGTAAGAGTATGACTGTGCCAGAAAGTCAGGAGGGGAAGCTATCTGCAGGCCTCAGAGTCGAATGTGATACTGTATCCAGTCCCTGAATCTGGACTGCTAGAGTCTCCCTGGAGAGTGAGAGCAGTCAGTGACACAGATGCCCATTTCTCTCTGGATTAACAGATGATAACTGGGCCTGGGGTCCAGGTTCCTATTAATCTGGACTGAAGAAGACAGTACAAATACTCCCCCACTCCTTCAGCCCCCTCCTGTCAGTATGTGCCTCCTGTTCTCAGTTTTAATTTGGGCAGATATTCTCACTGCTGAGAGAGACATCGACAGTTACCAGCTAAACCAACAGTTCTATCCCCCTGACCCTATATAAACTCTATATTTTCTCTCTATACTGCCTGATCTATACGCTCCTTCTCCAGGATCACAAAGAACTCACATCGCTCCATAGCAGGAAATCAACACAGCAAAACTCTGAGTTCTTGTAGGGTACAGTGAAACGGACACCTGCTGAAGTGAGCAACGCTCCCCCCCAGCCTGTAGCCCAGCTCTCCGACAGCTGGGTGCAGTGGTCAGAGTGGGATGTACTCGGTGTGTGTGACCGGGTGGTCCAGGGAAGTGCCAGACCCATTCGTCTGTGCTGTGTGTCCTTTGGGGATGGCCCTCTGCGTGCAGCTCCCCTCTCGGTGGTCTTTACCAGCAGCACCAGAGATTTACACAATCTGAGGAGCCAGGCAGTGCAGGGCAGGTGCCCCGTGCAGGAGCACAAACCCGCTCACCTCTACGCCCTGGTGCCGGGGCACGGTACCGTCTCGGGCAGCCCCAGCGCCCTGAGCTCCAGTGCTTAGTGCCTGACTTGACAGTCTCACCAGCCGTTTCTCATGAGAAAAAACAGCTGCTCAGGATGTGGAGAAGGCGCTAATTCAGCAGCAACCAAGCGATATGATTAAGAGATACAAGGGGCTGCTATAAACAGGAAACTGTGGCCTTTTGATTTAGAGATAAATTTATCTATAAAAACCATATATATGACCACCGAGACCCTTGCAGGGTGTCTGGGGGCGGTTCTGCTTTCCTCCTGCCAGCCCAGACCACAGCACTCTGGTGCCTGTGGATCTGGTACCTCCTGGTGCTGGTACCACCGGACACCACCTCTGTCCGCCCCTCCTTAACCTCCCATCCAACCCCCCGCCTCAGGATTACTGGTTTCTGAAATCTCCAGAGGGACCCCTCTCACATCCAAATAAGCAGCTAGCACACCCTTGTGGAAGAGTATTTTCTAAATAAAATGGACTGTTTAAGAAACAAAAGAGTGGAAAATGTGGGGGGAAACGTTCCTTATTGATACTGAAGAAAGATATGAGATGTGAAAACGGGGTTTACTGACTTCTTACTGCACAAAGACTTCTTGTGACACAAGACGTTCCAAGTGCTTAAGCACTTTTGAGTTATGACAGGGATGGGAGTCAACCGATAAGAGAATCCAAGTGCAAGACAGAGACCCCCGAACTACGGAAAGATGAAACCGGCCATTCAAAGCGCTCGAGGTCTGGGGAACGCCCAGACACAGGTGACCTCCCCCCGTTACCGTGGTAACAATTTGCGCCAGAAAACGGCTGACGTTTGCTCTATAAACTGGAAGTTTTGGACTTCTGTTCCGAACAATACTTTGATCGGATTGTTCCTTGCATGCAAGAAACTCAGTTGTTTCAACTTCATCTCGGGACCCAGAACTTATTTGTCTGTTATAACAATACCGAAGGATGGTTTTTATATAGCTGGAGAGTACAAATCCACTGGAGACCTTTTTGTCTAGCAGAAGTATATTGTATATTGTACATTGTATATTGTACATTGTATATTGTACATTGTATATTGTACATAGAATATTGTATATTGCATATTGTATATTGTATATTGTATATTGTATATTGACACCTGAAGAAGGCTCCATGGCCGAAACGTTGTGTTCTTTCTCTCTTCTTTTTTTCAGCATGGAATAAACCTAATACTTGTTCCTTTGCAGCCTACGCATGCTGACGCAGCTACCCACCTGAGCTTGTATATTGTATATTGTATATTGTATATTGTATATTGTATATTGTATATTGTATATTCGGCCAAAGGGAAGCACCCTCCCTGCAATTAGGAGGATGGTTCGAACACAAAATGCTACAGCTGACCTTTGATACACTTACTTGATAAGGAAAAGGCTTGAGTTGATAAGGCTTGAGTTTCAAAAAGGAAAACTTCAGTCATATTTAATGTCTCTCGGTGAAGCAAACTTCTACCTCAATCATAAGACGTCTGTGTAACCGAGCGACTCAATGTCAGTGTTTTCTAAAAGCAGGCAGCTGCCATTCGGCCTCCTACACAAAAATAATTCTTTGGGATTCTAAAAACACACCTTCTGTACACCTTGTGTCTGCAGGCCCCTGGTCTCATCAGCAGCAGACACATGTAACGTTGCAGCGGGCGCCTCGCTGAATGTGGTGTACATAGAGTGAATTTCACCCTTCGTAGCTTTGATGTAACACCATGATCATCTCAAACGCATTGTGACCCTAACACTTGTCATCTTACGCCTGACGCGTTTTCTGTGTAACCTAGGAGGGATTGCACAAGTCCGCTGCACAAATCCTCCTTTATCATCACAGGTGTCCTACAGGACCAGGGGTCCCCAATTATGCCTCTGGGAACCCCCAAACATGCTAGATTTCTTAATGCATTAGTGCTCAATTAAATAATTGAACCCTTAATAGACCTACTATAATACTCTTAATGACAGACTCCTTTTCTTCTACATTCTCTCTATTCATTGTAGGTTTCATTTCACACCTCTCTTCACCTATCCTGACTTCACACCTCCTGATTGGCCTCTCTTTCTGTCCCCTGCTCCCGCCTCTGCTCCTCCTCTCTCCCAGCTTTTGTTCTCCTGCTACATTACCTTTGCCCACTGCCCTGTCTTCCTCACACCTGAAGAAGGCTCCACGGCCAAAACGTGTTTTCCCTCTTCTTTTTTTCAGCAGGAATAAACCTATTACTTGTAACTATAACACTGTATAATACTGTAGGTCTGATTTGTTTAACGGTGTTCACTTCCTAAACACTTTCTTAAAAGCTGAATACTCCTACTGCCTTTCGTAAGGGTCTTAAAATGTACGGCAGCGAAAAAACAAAAATTGTAAGGCTTTGGTCCAGGTGACCCGCTGGTGCAGCCAAGGCCTTGCTTAAGACTGGATTAAAAGCCAGCAGGGGTGATCCCCAGGAAGGACAGCGCCAGGATTGGGGAACCCCTCGACCAGAGGGAAACATCCAACCCAGGCGTCCTGAAGAACCCCAGTTCAACTTGGGGGTTTGGCTCCTGTGACCCCAAGAACTATAGACAACAGTCTAACACAGCTCTGCATCATTGTCTCGTCCCACCTGGAGATAAGGAAAAAAGACCAAGCCTCAGAATAAGCAAAACTGCCTCATCTAGGCTGGATGATGCAGCCGGCAACCGGATCTTCTCTTTTCATTCCTTCCTTCACCAGTGAGTGGGGGACATCTGATAAAAAAAAGAAAGCCCCAGGGGAAGAGAAGAGCAATGCTCCATCTAGTGGCCAACAGCAGTAAAACAGATTGGAGGCCCACAGGAGGAGGGATGTCTGTAACGCTCTTCCCACCTGGATTTCAACCACCTGAAAGAAACGCTACCCGGCCAACTTGTTGGTTCAGTTAAGGGTGTTTAAGTCAAAATTGTGTATGTGTGTGGGGGGGGAGGGTGTCCCCTGGACCAGTATTGGGAACCCCTGCACAAGACAATGCTCCGGAGACGCACAACACCAAGTGAAGCCTCCGAACGAAACGCCTCACCTGGATTTTTATTTCTCCCGACACCTTCGTGGGTACCCCCAGCCAGTGGGGTCCTTCTGTTAGGAAGAGAAGAAGATCGCCTCCTGGGAGAGTAGCAGGGCTCCATCTAGTGGCTGGTGGAAGCAGAACAGGTCCAAGACATTAAAGGACGGGTGGCCTTAATAATGGAAGTGATTTTATTATTATTATTCCTTAAACTTATATAGCACTTTTCTGGATACTCCACTCAATGCACTTTACAGGTAGTGGGACTCCCCTCCACCACCACCAGTAGAACAGAGTGATGAAGCCAGTTCAGAGAGGGGGGTTATTAGGAGGCCATGATGGGTAAAGACCAGGGGGAAAGTCAGCCAGGACACTGGGGTACCACCCCTACTCTTTTGGAGAAACGCCCTGGGATTTTTAATGACCACAGCGAGTCAAGACCTCGATTTTACGTCTCATCCAAAGGACAAGCTTTTCTTGGGTCTCTCCTGGGTTTTGTTTTCACCTGGGGAACGAAATCCCGAGAACTAGGAAGGTTAGGAAGCTGGAAGACAACTCTGGAAGGAAAGAAAAAGAAAGGAGAGTAGAGCAGTGAAAGGGGTAGACAAGCAGAGAGCCACCCGGATCTGTAACTGTGCTCATCTCCAAGGTCTTCCATCCGAGTAAGGAGTAAGGACTGCTAGGCTGCTGAGGAAGGAGTGCTGATGCAGTTCATGGACCCCGTGCAGAGTCCAGGACGCAGGTCAGAAGAGATGTAAACTGGGAAAGTAATCTGTGCTACCAAAGCCAAACCGCTAGATAGGAAACGAAGTCAAAGACAGGTTCCGAATTCAAGACCACTAGTAATATTAGAGAGAGCGAGGCAAGGCGTGCCTAAGAAGCTACCAGTACCGAGCAATGAGATGAGAGTGGGAGAGGGTTTAAATCTGTCTGGATGTGGGGAGTGGGGTAACCAGTGAGCTGTTGTGACTGGTTAATGGGTCTGATCGGCGGCGTCTGCGTTGATCGCCTGCAGCTGGGGCTTGACTGGGGCGAGACCATTTGTGCGGAGGATTCCGCTTAACAGCGGGTCTGACAGGAGGCAAGAGCTGGAACCGCAGGGAGACACAGCCAGGTCACAGCCGCGCAGAGACTGTCACGGGCGTCCAAAGGGACTAACCGTGGGGAACAGGAGAGCAGAAAAAGACCCATAGGCGTAGCGGCGAGACGGGAAAAAGGCCCGGGCTCATTAGTGCAAAGAGTTCAGGAATGCCGTATAGAAACCTATGCCCTCAGGGAGCGGACGTGGGGCGCCCCGGTGCTAGGCGGGTCTCAGGACATCCGAATGCTGAGCGAGGACAGAGTGCAAAACCCGGAAATATATAGCCCAAGGGAAAGAGAGGGACTGGAAGGACAATGGAGGGGAAACTAGGGACAGGACAGAGAAGGAGCGCCCTCTGGCTGCAGAGGGCGTGACAGAGACGGTCAGGAGCGCTGGGATCGCAGGGAGACACGGCATGGTCATAGCCAGGCGGAGACGGACCAGAGTGCTGGAACCGCAGGGAGACTCCACTTTGAGTGGAGTGTCCAGAAAAGTGCTATATAAGTGTAACCAATTATTATTATTAGTGCTGTCATCGGAACCTTTGCCTGAACTGAAGATGCAGCTGCCTCTAGCTCTAGATGTAGTGCATCTAAAGTGACTTCTAACCTGGCTTTCTTTGTTATCACAGCTATCTCTTTCTGAGCAGAGAATGCCTGGATTCCAGTTGCAGGCTCTGGCTGCTGCTGCGCTAACTGATCTAGATGACGAGCTGGAGCCTACGGAGATAATTTAGGGATGCTCACCAGTCTTGTGCCTATCCTCCCTGACAGAATAACACTGGAAAGCTGCAGTCTACAAGACTCTCCTGCTGTAGAAACTTGCTCTTCCAGCTGGGTTTGTGCTTTTTCCACTGAACAGTCCCACCCCTCCCTTGTGTGTTTCTAACACAATTCGACCAACCCTCAGGCACCATTCAAAAATGACACTTTAGTCAGAATTCCAAGCTCCTCTCTTTATTTCAGCAAACACCAAGCATGTAAACGTAGCATTAGGAGAGAAACAAAAAAGATACAGAATAAAACTCGATTGCTCGATTGATATAGATTGCATCTGGTATGCTTTACGAGTCGAGATGTATCTTCTGACATCTTTTGCTAACAAAAGATATCTGCGGCACCATTCCTATGAATGTCAAGAGTGGTATAGCTGTTCACATTTACTACATACACCAAAAACAGAAAGTTTGGAACAGAACTATACAACTGTTGAACACTACGAGATAAAATCATGAATGCATCTTTACAGGCAATGCTCCTGAGGGCATAAACAAGGAGGAAGGCAGCTAGCCACTTGCTGTGCACTCTACCACAACAAACCTTTGAGGAGTTCCTGTCCGTCAAGTTGTAGTGGTAGTAGATGTTGTAGTAGTAGTAGTATGGGTTGTTGTAGTAGTAGATTTTGTAGCAGTAGTAGGTATTGTTGTAGTGGTAGTAGGTGTTGTAGTAGTATGGGTTGTTGTAGTAGTAGATTTTGTAGCAGTAGTAGGTATTGTTGTAGTGGTAGTAGGTGTTGTAGTAGAAGTAAGTGTTGTTGTAGTAGTAGGTGTAGTATTAGAGGGAGCTGTGTTCAGTAGTTCAACAGAAGTAGAGGCAGAAGTGGTCACTGGTGTAGTAGTAAAGAAATCAGCGTTCAGTAGTTCTGTAGTTGTAGAGAAATCAGTGGCCACTGGTGTAGTAATAGAGAAATCAGTGGTCACTGGTGTAGTAGTAAAGAAATCAGTGTTCAGTAGTTCTGTAGTTGTAGAGAAATCAGTGGTCACTGGTGTAGTAGTAAAGAAATCAGTGTTCAGTAGTTCTGTAGTTCTAGAGAAATCAGTGGTCACTGGTGTAGTAATAGAGAAATCAGTGGTCACTGGTGTAGTAGTAAAGAAATCAGCATTCAGTGGTTCTGTAGTAGTAGAGTAATCAGTGGTCACTGGTGTAGTAGTAAAGAAATCATCGTTCAGTAGTTCTGTACTTGTAGAGAAATCAGTGGTCACTGGTGTAGTAGTAAAGAAATCAGTGTTCAGTAGTTCTGTAGTTCTAGAGAAATCAGTGGCCACTGGTGTAGTAATAGAGAAATCAGTGGTCACTGGTATAGTAGTAAAGAAATCATCGTTCAGTAGTTCTGTACTTGTAGAGAAATCAGTGGTCACTGGTGTAGTAGTAAAGAAATCAGTGTTCAGTAGTTCTGTAGTTCTAGAGAAATCAGTGGTCACTGGTGTAGTAGTAAAGAAATCAGCATTCAGTAGTTCTGTAGTTATAGAGAAATCATTTGCCACTGGTGTAGTAGTAAAGAAATCATCGTTCAGTAGTTCTGTACTTGTAGAGAAATCAGTGGTCACTGGTGTAGTAGTAAAGAAATCAGTGTTCAGTAGTTCTGTAGTTCTAGAGAAATCAGTGGCCACTGGTGTAGTAGTAAAGAAATCAGTGTTCAGTAGTTCTGTAGTTGTAGAGAAATCAGTGGTCACTGGTGTAGTAGTAAAGAAATCAGTGTTCAGTAGTTCTGTAGTTGTAGAGAAATCAGTGGTCACTGGTGTAGTAGTAAAGAAATCAGTGTTCAGTAGTTCTGTAGTTGTAGAGAAATCAGTGGTCACTGGTGTAGTAGTAAAGAAATCAGTGTTCAGTAGTTCTGTAGTTGTAGAGAAATCAGTGGTCACTGGTGTAGTAGTAAAGAAATCAGTGTTCAGTAGTTCTGTAGTTGTAGAGAAATCAGTGGTCACTGGTGTAGTAGTAAAGAAATCAGTGTTCAGTGGTTCTGTAGTTGTAGAGAAATCTGTAGGAGTAGAGGGAGCTATGGTCACTGGTGCTGTTGTATTAGTCGATACTACAATTGGAACTTTCGTAGTATGACTATTACTAAAGACCACGAAGTCTGTAGTCTCCAACCCAACTTGTTTTTTAATCCAGGACTTGTAACTTGACACTCCTGCATGGACCTCAAAGTATCTGGGACAATAGTTTCTAAAATTTACAACTCCAGCCTGAATCCAGGTAGACTCCTGTTTACACACCAGTGGACTCCCTAAAACCCCAGGGAAAGGGTAATATAGGCCCTACAATAACAAAGAAAAAGGGATTAATATAGACAGACTGGACACTCCAGTACATTAACACTGCACTGGGAGAGAGGGGTTCATACAGACACACTGACTGACTGGACACTCCAGTACATTAACACTGCACTGAGAGAGAGGGGTTCATACAGACACACTGACTGGACACTCCAGTACATTAACACTGCCCTGAGAGAGAGGGGTTCATACAGACACACTGACTGGACACTCCAGTACATTAACACTGCACTGAGAGAGAGGGGTTCATACAGACACCCTGACTGACTGGACACTCCAGTACATTAACACTGCACTGAGAGAGAGGGGTTCATACAGACACACTGACTGGACACTCCAGTACATTAACACTGCACTGAGAGAGAGGGGTTCATACAGACACACTGACTGACTGGACACTCCAGTACATGAACACTGCACTGAGAGAGAGGGGTTCATACAGACACACTGACTGGACACTCCAGTACATTAACACTGCACTGAGAGAGAGGGGTTCATACAGACACACTGACTGACTGGACACTCCAGGCCATTAACACTCAGACACACTCGTGACTATATGTAGCCCTTTGTTTCCGATTTCATAGATCATATAACAAAATCCAGGCTTTTTTTCTTTCTAAATTTTGCTTGTGTAACTTATTGTTAAATACAGAGGAGAAAGAATTATTTCACTTACCTGGACCTGAATTACTTTGTCCTGAATGACACCAGCACAGATCATTTTTTGTGTAACATACGCAAACCCATAAAGTTTATAGATCCGTCTGACACAGTCTGTGCTCTCGATGACGGGCAGCTGGGCCTGTTGCAGGGTCTTGTTCCCTGACAAGGCTGTCCCTGAAAGACAAGACCAGAAGGGGGGTCAGTGTCCTGTGGTGTCTCACTCAGTCCTGGATTCGGACACTCAGCCGTTCACGTGTGCGTGACGCAGGGACATGTGGAGCACAGTTACAGCCGTGGAGTGAGCATGGGCTGACAGGAAGTGACCAGGTGACAGATGACACGTGTGACCTGTGATCTTTGACCCCTCCCCCCCCCATCCACTGGCAGAGATCGATGCCCCCAGGAGGTAGTGACAGAGAGAGGGGGCCACTGTAGGGGAATGAGCTGAGGTTTGACTGAAACAGAGAGAGAGAGAATGAGATGTTATAGGAATGCCAGCAGCCATATCACCCTGCAGCTCACAGCTGGCAGCCCCACTGCAGCTCAGCAGGTAATCTAATGTAATGTAATGTTTATAATGTTTTTTGTGAGCCCAGTCAGTACCTGGATGGGAGACCTCCTGGGAAAAACTCAGGTTGCTGCTGGAAGAGGTGTTAGTGGGGCATGCAGGGGGTGCTCACCCTGCAGAATGTGTGGGTCCTAATGCCCCAGTATAGCGATGGGGACACTAGACTGTAAACAGGCACCGTCCTTCGGATGAGATGTAAAACCGAGGTCCTGACTCTGTGGTCATTTAAAAAAGCAGGGTGTTTCTCGAAAAGATGAATTGACTTTATCACTCTGCTCTCCTCTCCACTGAGAGCTGGTGTGTGATGAGAGCACTGGTGCACTATGGTCGCGTCATCCAGGTGGGGGCTGCACACTGGTGGTGGTGGAGGGGAGTCCCCATTACCTCTAAAGTGCTTTGAGTCGAGTGTCCAGAAAAGCGCTATATAAGTGTAAGCAATTATTATTGTTATTATTATTATTAATGCTTCAATATGTGGACTGACAGGAGTGCTAAAGCCCCTTACTTCTGCCAGTCATGTTGCCCCACCCAGTGACCCAGCAGCTGGTGCCAGTTTGGAAAGAGCTTCTGGTGTCGGCCAGACAGATGGGCTGGATGTAGTCATTGAAGGTGACAGGGCTGCTCAGCTTCACCAGGGCGATGTTATCATAATAAATATAAGAGCCGAAGGGGTAGAGAATGATCTTCCGGACCCCTCTGGACACTTCGTGGGGATTCGAGCCCAGCTGTGTCAGCCTGCCCAGGTACACTGTCCACTGACTGGCAGCGGTACTGCTCCTGGAGAGAGCGAGAGAGAGAGGTGGTCAAGGTCAGAGGTCAAGTGTTGGGCCCTGTGTAAGCTCACTGCTGCTCCATTTCTCTTTCATCTGGGTTGTCACACCTGCTGCCACCTGAGTGTCCGAACCCAAAGCCAGCCATTCAGCTGCTGAGCTCCTTGAGTTTCAGAGTGGTCAATGACACAAGGATCAGTCATTAGATTTACAGGATGTTGAGACTGACTATAACTGAGCTCCCATTCAGCAAGCTCAACCAATGGAAAGGCGATAAAAATGCAGCACAGAACTAGAAATAGAACCACTGGCATTTCCTATTTCTCAGCGAACAGAAGATAGAGAAAATGTCTTACTTATAGAAGCAAATCGCTGCGGTCAGCACCCACTTGCTGTTGATCAGTGAACCTCCACACAGGTATTTTCCGTCCCAGTGCAGACTGGCCTGCCAGGGCCAGGAGCCCTCCTGGGCAGAGTTCCCCTGCAGGGTCCTGGGACTCAGGGGCACCTGGCCACAGGCTGGAGAGACACACCAGAGAGTGTGAGAGACAGGATGTACAGCAGCCATATCACCCTGCAGCTCACAGCTGGCAGCCCCACTCCAGCTCAGCAGGTGTGAGCCTGGTCAGTACCTGGATGGAAACCTCCTGGGATAAACTAAGGCTGCTGCTGGAAGAGGTGTTAGTGGGGCCAGCAGGAGGCGCTCACCCTGCGGTCTTTATTATTATTATTACAGGTACCGAAGGTCACTCTCCGTATCCCAACCATCCCGAACACAGCGAAAATAAAAAACTGGAGTTTGCGCTTCACAGAAAAATGTACACAAACAGATTCAGCTACACACTCAACACAACAAGCCGATGTGGAAAAAAGATTTTTTTCATCTAAAAAAAGATGTAGGTTTTCTAGAAGGGTCCACTGTTCTTCAGTGGTCACAGTTTCTGACTCTGACACAGTTTCTGAGCTTACAATTTAGCAATGGGTCACCAGCAGCTGAGCCACATGATTCTGGGTGACCCTCTGGGATTATTGAACTTGAACTTGAACTTGAACTTTATTGCCATATGTAACCGGTACTGGTACAATGGAATTCTTACTTACAGAAAGTCTCTCGATTGTAAAACAAGTGTAAAAAACAAAACAAAGTGCAAACAGTGCATCAAGACAATGTACAAACAAACAATAGACAATGTGCAAGTAAACATGCAGACAGTTTGAATGTAAACAATACAGACGTGTAAACAATGACTGGAGACGTACAATAAATAAATTACAATGAGGTAGATGGTGATGGTGTGGGTGTGGTCCGAGGGGGATGGCTAAATGTGTTCGCCAGTCTCACTGCTTGTGGATAGAAGCTATTGAAGAATCTAGTGGTAAGTGTCCGTATGCTCTTATATCTCTTGCCTGAGGGCAGTGGGGTGAAGAGCTCATGCCCTGGGTGGTGACTGTCCTCTGTGATGGCCAGAATTCTACCACGGCAGCGGTCCTCATAGAGCTGTTTAATCTCGGTGAGACCGCAGCCGATGATCTTCTGGGCCATATTGACCATTCTCTGCAGTGCCTTTCTTTCTCGCGAAGAGGTGTTGCCATACCACACGGTGATCCCGTTGGTGAGGACGCTCTCAATAGTGCAGCGGTAGAAGTTCACCAACACATGTATTGGCAAGGGAAACTGCAGTTAACACAGTATTTCACACATTACAGGTATGTATCTCTCCTATGAATTTACATCAGTAAAATAAGAGTCTTTAGTCACAGAAACCTGGACTGCAGCTTCAAACGCAACCTTCCAGTAAACGGTACCGAAGCATTCGGTCCAAGTCCAACAGACTACAGAACAGCTTCTACCTCCAGGCAATAAGACTGCTAAATAGCCAACCTGCAGCTCCTTTAGCAAATCACCTGTAACGGCTACATGGACACACAGTTTTCACTGCATTCAGCATAACTGCACTACTTGTATATATTGCATAGACCATGGACACACAGCAGCTCTACTCATATTGAGTTTTATTCTGTTTCTATTACATCTATTGTTATGTAACTTTATTTTCATAACCTCAATTTTGTGATTTTTGTGTTTTTGTGATTTTTGTGATTTCTGTGATTCTTGTGATTTTTGTGTGCTTGCGGAAAAGACATTTCATTGCCAGCAACTGTATTGTAGCAAATACAGCACGCTGTATTGTAGTGCATTTGATAAATAAACTTTGATTTGATTTGATTCGATTTTGATTTGTGTAAAGACCTGTTGTGGGAGAAAAGCCCTTAGATTTAGTATCACGCAGCTAAGACAGATTTTTTTTTAATTCTGAAGCAAAACCAGCAAAGATGCGTGATAACATAACATAACATAACATTGGACATCCAGACTGTCCGATGAGCAATCCAAGAAGGTCATTTTATCTTTGTTTTACCAGACCAGTTTTGTTTACCAGATCAGTACTGCTAGACAAAGGTTAAATTCAGACCAATCTCCTATTGTGCTCCACTTTCAAACTCACTTTATCAGCCAGATACAATCTCTTGCATCAGGAATGTGTCTTTTCTCAGACCCCAGCTTTTTCTCCGTGAGACACACAGACAGGGAGAGAGAAGCTGGGGGTCAGAGCACAGGGTCAGCCATTTATACAGCACCCCTGGAGCAGCTGGGTTGAAGGGCCTTGCTCAGGGGCCCAGTGGAGTAGGATTCCTCATCCGGCTACAGGATTTGAGCCGGCAACCTCCCAGCCACAGGCACAGTTCCTGAGCCACAGAACCACAGAGCCACCACACCCCCCACCTGCCACTTGTGGATCTACTGTGCCCAATGACTAATAACTGTAGAGCATGTCAGAGCACTAAGAGCACTTACCTCTCGCCGTCACAATCAGAGCCGCCAACACACAGAGACTGACGCCTCTCGACATGACTACAGGTGTGTCAGTGTCCTCTCCTCTCCCCCCTCTATCTGGCACTGTATCTGATATATGCACCTGTCAGAGACCCGCCTTTTCTCCCCTTTCTCCCAGCCTCCCTCCCACTCCACTGTTTTCATTCTCTCTTCTCTTTCTGTTCCTCTCTGTCCTCCTCCCTCCCTGCGGAGGCTCCACTGTGTCTGCTGATGCTGTAACAACAAAAACAAGCAGTAATAAACGCATGCAGCGGGACAGGAGACACAGGGAGAAAGAGGCAAGATAAGAGAAAATCAGTCAGTGATCAACACAGACGACAGGACAGGAGACACACTGAAAGAGAGGAGATCACAGAAAATCCCTCGGTAATAAAGACACAACAGGACAGGAGACACAGGGAGAAAGAGGAGAGATAAGAGGAAATTAGTCAGTAATAAACACACACCACAGGATATCACAGTGAATCCCTCAGTAATAAACATACACTACAGGACAGGAGACACAAGGAGAAAGAGGAGAAAAAATAGAAAATCAGTTTGTAATAAACACACACAACAGGACAGGAGACAGAAGGAGAGGAGATCACAGAGAATCTGTTGGTAATAAAAATGCACAACAGGATGGGAGACACAATGAGAGAGTACGTTGTTATATAAACATGATACAGTAGGGTCTCGACATCGGCACATTTAACATTCGAAACCGAGCACGAGGTTCTTAACCGTGAATTGCAATTCGGTGGCGCAACAGACTAGGAGGGTGAGATGACTCCAGCTAGTGAGTGAGACTCTCCCTGCCGCCTGCCCAAGTACCCACAACCCAGCACCGCCCGCTCAACACGATCCCGATTGTGTATTGTAACGAACACTCCAGGTTCTGTGTCTGCAGCGCGGGTGACAACAGGCAGGGGCAGCTCAAGCAGGGAGCTGCGTCAGCAGGCTTGGGCTGCAAAGGAACGAGTAAGAGTCTGGAACTAGCAGGGGCTTGTTCCAGATTACGGGGAACCGTGACACTGCTGTCATGGCCTCTGTTCAATTAACACCATGGGAACCAGGATCAGCTCTGGCCTGAAGTCCTGCTGTGGCTCGAGTGCAATCGACCTGCCTTTTCCACAGCTCCAGCACTGGTCTGTGAGTGACTGAGGGCATAACAGGTCAGAGCTGCTCTCCTAGAAGACGCCCAAGTTCGTGTCACTGCTGGCTGTAATTGTACTTCCTGGATAAATCTTTTTTCTGCACCGACGCCTGATAGACGTCTTCCACATGCCTGTAGAATAACCCTGAACTCATTCCTTTAACCTGTCAGCAAAGCAGAACGTAGCAGAAAGGAATGTAAAAAACACTTTTTATGCTTTAGTTGGGAAACCACTCACCCTCTATAATGGAGCAAGTAAAGGTTTATCCCCTGCTGAAAAGAGAAGAAAAGAAACACAGCGTTTCGGCTGAGGAGCCTTCTTCAGGTGTCTAGGACTCCACAGCCGAAACGTTGTGTTTCTTTTCTTCTCTTTTCCATGGCAGGCAGGAGATGACTTTACGGGCTTGCTTACGGTTTTAGTGACCATTTCACTACAGTCGGGCGTGCTGCTCACAGAGGCAGAGAAAGAAAGAGCTGGCTGGATGCAGAGGAACCTGACGTCAGGCACACAGTCTGGCATATTCTTTGCACAATTCTGTGCACAATCCTGTAAATCCTGTGCACATCACACTTCCTGCACCCTGTACCCTGTCAGAAATGTCTATGTCTGACTATGTCTGACTATGTCTATGTCTATATTGTCTATAGCAGAGGTTCCCCAGCTATTAAAGCTTGTGGCCCACAGGACCGACCATAATTATAGACTCGATAGCATTGTCTAGACAGTGCCTTGTCTGTATTCGCACCGTAGACCCGGAGAACGATATCTCGCTCCTCTGTGTGCTTGTAAATGGATGGACTGACAAATAAACTTGACCTTGATACTTGAACTTGAAGGAATCATGCTATTTATTTTAGCTGATTACTGTGTTTGTGATTACTGTTGTTGTTGTTTTTTTAAGCTGATCCATGTTAATTAGCCTAAAGTCAATGCCTCAGTACTTTAATTACTTTATAAGGGAAGAATACTTCTGTCTTTCATTGATCTGTACCATTTCCTATGGTACATTTTGCACCAGTATAGGGCTGCACTTGTTGACAGGAGAATTCGGCTCCTTTCTTCTTTTATACAGTACCTTTGAAGGTTTCTGGCTTCTCCAGGTGCTTTAAGGAATAACAACAAGAAAAAAAAACACGAGATATTCACAATGAGAATACACAACGACAGGAGGCAGTAGGCGGGGCCACTGGATACAGTAGGAGCAGAGGGGTAAACAATAGAACCAGTTAAGTATAGGCTCTTCTTAAGGGCCTATGTTTCTCCACAATGAGCCCTCGTAACAGTAGAGACCCTAGTGTAGTTACAGTAGAACTGATCAAAGGCCTTTCTGTGCAGAAGTGTGGTTTCACGGCACACGAAACGAGGAAAGACTTACTTGCAGTGGTGCATCGACAGAACTGGTTTTTACTGTGCTGAACTTCTGCTTGTAGTTTCCCTAAGAAGTCATATAAACCCACAGGTTATTTTCTTTTATTTCGGATTAAGAAGACTTCCCTTTTCAGAACTGAGAGGACTGGTTTCTCTAACCCCAACGACTCTCTAATGACTCTCTAGTGACTGCATCACGCAGAGCACCAGAGGGGGGAGATCTGTGCAGTAGCACTGGGAATGGACTTTGAGGGCTTTAGTACCTCGGACAGCCTGGCTCTCCCAACACATCCCATGCCCAGGCTGGAGTAGCTACTGATGAGTTTGTCAGTGTGTGTGACAAACAAGCTAGGAGCAGCTCCTGTGTCCATCCGTGTCCTCTTCCTGTTTCGCACAGCTTCTCCTTGCTAGGGATCGGCATCCGAATTCCTCCAGCCTTACTCGGATCCTTACCCAGATGCCTTTTTTGTGATTTATTTCTCTGTTCAGCTCTTCACAGGCAATTTTCATAACGGAACGCCAGTGAATACTACGTATAGTCCAAAACAGGACAGGAGACACAGTGAGAGAGAGGAGATGACAGAGAATCCCTCAGTAATAAACAAACACAAGAGGACAGGAGACACAGTGAGAGAGAGGAGATCACAGAGAAGCCCTCAGTAATAAACACACACAACAGGACAGGAGACACAGTGAGAGAGAGGAGATCACAGAGAAGCCCTCGGTAATAAACACACACAACAGGACAGGAGACACAGTGAGAGAGAGGAGATCACAGAGAAGCCCTCAGTAATAAACACACACAACAGGACAGGAGACACAGTGAGAGAGAGGAGATCACAGAGAAGCCCTCGGTAATAAACACACACAACAGGACAGGAGACACAGTGAGAGAGAGGAGATGACAGAGAATCCCTTAGTAATAAACACACACAACAGGACAGGAGACATTATTTAACTTTATTTAAGGACAAATTTAACTTAAAATTAATACCCTAGTACTTTAATTGTCATATAAGGGTGGATTACTTCAGTCTTTCAATCATACGTACCATATACTACAGAACATTTTGCATCAGTAAAAGGCTGCTATTTTATATGAGAAATTTGCTATATTTCTCCACACTGAGCTCTCGTAACAGTAGAAATCCTAACGTAGTTACAGTAGGATTACAGTAGAATCCTACCTACAGTCTGTGAGCTGGCTATAGAACTGATCAAAGGCCTTTCTGTGCAGGAATGTGGTTTCATGGCACACAAAACGAGGAAAGACTTTACTTGCAGTGGTGCATCGACAGAACTGGTTTTTACTGTGCTGAACTTCTGCTTGTAGTTTCCCTAAGAAGTCATGTAGACCCACAGGTTATTTTCTTTAATTTCTGACTAAGAAGACTTCCCTTTTCAGAACTGAGAGGGTTTGTCCACAGCATTGCGATAGATGAGGAAACATTGAGTTACCCAGAAGGACTGTCAGGACTCTGCCTGCTCGTCATCAGCTTTCTGAGACCCCTCTTAGCCATGAAAACCGGTTTCAGATCACCCAGATGGCATCTTGTACCTCCAGCAACCTTATTTACTGTGTCTCGTGTAGTAAATGCCCAGCCATCTACACTGGGGAAACAGGAAGGAGACTGGGAGACCGCTTCAGAGAGCACGTCAGGGCTGTGAGGATGAAAGATCTCTCCAGGCTCATAGTTTCTCATTTCACCTCTGACGGCCACGACCACTCTAATCTCTCCGTCTGTGTTCTCAAAGACGGGTCTCCGAACTCATACATCAGAAAGACTACAGAAACCACAATTATCCTGCAGCTAGGATCACACCTTCCCTCTTCTCTTATCGACAGACTCCTTTTCTTCTAAATTCTCTCTATTCGTTGTTGTTTCACTTCACACCTCCTGACTGGCCTCTCTGTCAGTCCTCTCGCTCCTCCTCTCTCCCAGCTCTTGTTCTCCCACTACATTACCTTTGCCCACTGCCCTGTCTTCCTCACACCTGAAGAAGGCTCCACAGCCGAAACGTTGTGGTTTCTCTCTTCTCTTTTCAGCACAGGAAGAAACCTGTACTTGTTCCTCTGCAGCCTGCGCCTGCTGACGCAGCGACACCCCCCTGAGCTGATCAGAGACGATACGTCGTGTCTTCTTATATTCATTCACACTTCGTGTCGCAAGGGTAGGAGGAAGAAAAATCCCGCTTCGACGCGTAACGGCACTATATGAAACTGTAGAACATGTTTTGTTTTTTGGGGGGAAGATTGTATTCGTAAAAATGCCATCCCTGTGACTAAAGCCAATATAAATACGATTCAA